>NC_069678.1:58604-1307467 GCF_023699985.2 Odocoileus virginianus
TCATCTACCACTTTGTAACTATTCAACAGCTATACGTCTAGTGGTCCCTAATTCGGACCTTAGATACAGAGACTGATGAGATTCACGCTTGCAGTCCTGGCAAGACTACTTCAGAAGTGGTGTGTGCTCTCTGATGAGGAGGCACATCAAGTCCTGTGTGTTTCTTCCAATAGTATTACCAGTCCTTTTAGTTCAAGACCTCTGGATCCATTTGCTGATTAGGTGGCACTAAATGGTGGTATTCCATCACCACATAGTATTTAACTGGATACTTGCAGAAAAAGGAACTTCTCCTAAATACTCTATAGTTACTTAGTGGTACCCTCTGTAAAGAAAGTGAAATCATTCAGTCATGTCTGACTCATTGGTCCGTGGACTGTAGCCCACTAGGCCCCTCCATCCATGGGGTTCTCCAAGCAAGAGTACTGGAGTGGGTTGCCATTTCCTTCTCCAGGGGACCAACCCAGGGATCGAACTTCAGGTCTCCCGCATTTCGGGCAGACGCTTTACCATCTGAGCCACCAGGGAGGGAACAGTTTTACTGCAGCTTAACGAGCAATTCCCCAAGCATCCTCTGTGGTCACCAAGTCATTTTATTTTTTTTTTTTTTTTTTCGCCTGTGTGCTAATATGAATTCAAAATTTCAAATACAGTGAAGTATTTCAATTCATTGCAATATAGCTCTTACCAGTACTCAAATTATCTCTCTTTTGGAAGCGAAAGTGACTTTAAGCTGGCTCCTCAATTCTTTTGAGAAGTTTCTAATAGTATTTGAGACCTTTCTTGATAACACTATGACAAGGTGCTTCTCTTTGATCCTGAATATTTTCTGCCCCTGACCTGGACTCAATCATTTTTCTAAGAATCTCAAGTTTCCTTTTGTGCAAAATGTTATTCCCATATCAGATTGTAACCTTAAGATGCTTACTGGATTTGGTTTATTTCTAGGCGTTTCCAGTGGACACGATAGGAAATACACACTCATCTTTGTATGAATGTATATATTCAAATTCAGAACTTCAGGCTTTATTGAATGTTTATCTTTCATCTGACTCTTTTCTGTATACCAGATTTTTGTTTTTAAGGACACTGGGAGTAATAGAAATACAAGATTTCATACAATCTCCTTTGCTTTTCCCCACATCATTTGGAAACAGAATAAATACCAACAATGCCAATAATAACATAATTAAGGAAAGCAGTTTTTTTTAAATTTTGTCACTGTTCCAGGGTACATATAAATTATTGTTTTATAGTTCTCATCTATATGGTTGTTCCACAAAAGTTACATTGTGTCCAATGTCTAGAAGTGATATTTTAAAAATCAATTTTATAATGATAAAAAAGTGAATACTGTTTCCAACTCAAACCTAACTAAATAGATTATACTCACTATTCTAGCCCCGACTATAAGATCTGCAAGTGTCTCAAAGGCCTGGGTGGAAGTGGGTAAGTGACCCCTGATCTCAGACGCTGTAATACACCAACCCAGACTCCACTTTCTGGCTATTGAGATGAAAGGACAAGATTTCCTGGAGTCAAGGTTTAAGTCTTAGCCTAACAGTGGTTTTTCGCATCCAAAGGAGACTTAGGAGTGAGAAGTTCTGAAATAAACTGAAATAGGAACAATCAAAACTGCGAATCTAGGGCACCTGAAAAGGGCACCATTCAGGTCTGGAACCCCGCCCGAAAGCTGCCACCCTGGCTGGTCGATGCCATCACAGCCCCCGGGCCATTATTCACAGGGACGAGACGAGACGTGCGGTCCGAAGCCTCCTCGCGGGGCAGGACTCAGCGGGCGCAGCTTCTGCCTTTTATCGCGAGACCCAGGGTGACCCGACAGGGGGAGGCAGTGCCTCGGTCGCTGCGCCCTTTGGCGGCGGGGCCGGGCCTCCGATGACCACCGACCGGCAGAGCCGCAGGGTCCAGCGGGGACGCCACGGGCTCGTCCCCACCTCCCCGTGGTCCACGGACCTGCGTCTCTCAGAGCAGCAGGTTTCGGACGTCGAGTGCTGAGGGGGAGGCGGCAGAGCAGGGGGGCCCAGGGCCTCCTTCGCGGGACCCAGGCGTTCTGGTTCCGAGAGCGGGACGAGCTGGGCCCTGGGGCGGGAGAGTAGGTCCACTCAGCGCGCATCTGAGGCGCAGTTCGCTTTCAGGAGACTGAGTTCGGTCTGCGCCAGTAAAAGACCCTGCGCGCGGCCTAAAGGAAAAGGTCCCACCGAGATTTGAACTCGGATCGCTGGATTCAGAGCCCAGAGTGCTCACCATTACACCATGGAACCACCGCCAGCTCGCTCTCTGAGCGCGGATCCACTGGGCGCGCAGACGCGCGGGCCCAGGACCCGCCTCCAGCCGGGCGCTCGGATCACCCTGCCGTTAGCCGCTTCCTCCGCGGCCCGCGGCCGTCTCTTCAGGTTTGGACGTCGTCGAAAGAGTTGAAATCTATTTGGGGTGAGCGACAGGGAGGGGCTTTTAGGCCTCCGCTAAATGCACCAATATTGTGGCCGGCATTTCTAGAGTCTTCTGCCCTGAGGTAAAATTCCCTCCAGGAAAAAAAAAAAAAAAAGTCCCTTTCCTCTTTGTAATTGCCCTCTTCCTGCTGCCCAGGAAGCTCTGAATATCCTCAGAAGAGCCCTTGGGACTTCGTGGGCTGTCCCATGCCTGGTACCCCAGGTCCAAGGGTAGAATCGCGGGGCGCTGTCGGCTTCGTTGTGGGACACAGCGTCCTCTCTGTGTTAGGAACCGGACCGGACCTGACCTGACCCCAAGAATCCGCCCTCCCAATGGTTGCACCGTGCCGGTGCAGATTCCGCGAGTCCAAATGAGTTAGGTTCCAAGAAAGGTTTACAGCAGTAACGGGACTGCTGTTCCAATGTGCCAAACTCCCTAAGCGTAGAGCGGTTTAAAGAAACGCTTTACTGTGCTGTGTGCTGTGCTTAGTCGCTGGGTCCTGTCCGACTCTTTCCGATCCCTCGGACTGTAGCCCGCCGGGATCCTCTGTCCATGGGGACTCTCCAGGTCCCCTGCAGTTGGCTGCCATGCCCTCCGGCAGGGAATCTTCCAACCCACGGATCGACTGAGGTCTCCCGCATTGCAGGACAATTCCTGACCGTCGAGCCATCAGGGAACCCTAAGTCTTTCCTAGTGTAGCAGGTATTATAACAGCTTTTACCCTTCTTATGGCACGAAATAGTTTCAGAACATTGCAGTTTGAACACCAGAGTATCAACCTTCTTACAAGGTATACTGCTTCTGTTTCTTAACCATAGTTGCCAGAGGAGGGCGCGCACGCAGCCCCCCACTACCCTAAATCACGCAGTCAAGTTTCCCGCATTTGGGGAAATCACAGAGGTCAACAAGCCCGCTGTGCACGGGTCGAATCTCCGTCTGGGAGAACCAGTTTCGTGATCACGGTATTTCCTCTGCCAGGTAAGTAGCAGTTGCTTCTTCCCTGCCCCCAACATGGCCTTAGACACGTTCACTGTACGCACACTCTCACTTTGCATTTCCCCGCATCTCTTCCACTATCCTCCGCACCTCTTTTCCCATGCCACTCAGGCCCTCCAAAAAGCTTATAAAAATTCCAACAAAATCTCAGGGAGAATTTATGTAACCGGGCAAGTGGCTCCCCAGGAACTGTACCGCTTCTCTGTAAGATTTACATAAGCCAACCCATTCAGGACCTCTTAAGGAGGCTCCTCTCCTCCCACCCATGCCCTGTCCTTTGACTCTCATCTCCAGGCCCTCATGCCTAGATGACCAATGGGCAGGCCGGCTGCTGAAGGGGGAAGTGACGCCATGATTTCCGACACCTTAGGGAGGCCAGGAATCAGTGGTAATGGAGCCTTTATCCTTTAGTTGAGACATAGGTGGATACAGCTAGCTGCTTTGGCTTCTTACCTTTTGTTCTGGGTTAACACTGAGAAGTGCAATTCTGGGGTCCTGTGTTACCCTGATCCAATTTTTTTTTAAAGAAATAAGTTGTAAAACAATGGATGTAAATATATATTTTTAGGAACAAAATAAACCATATGTATATGTCATGTGTGTAGACATATAGATTCAGGGTGCTGACTTTAAAAAACACACAGCATGGGAGGTGCAATTTCAGTATTATTGGGGGCAAAATGAGGAGCTTAGGAAGCAGCATTTCAGATAGCTCTGAGATCTTGTTCCACAGAGGTAGGGGGAAGGTCAGTGTATATGTGATCTTGGTAAAGGGAGAGTAAGTGCAATAAAACACATATTTTTTGCAGTTTCTTGCTAGTCATGAGGAACAGATGTCACCATGAAGGATTTTGGTGCTTTACTGGGTACTAGGAGATTTAAGATTTGGGTTAATAAAATTGGCAACTAAAAATATATCACTATATGAAGACTTGTTCTGCCAGTTTTTTCCAGAGCACAGAATGCCTCATTTCTACTCTCCACCCTGAACTCCTTTCAGGGGGTGTTGAAAATCAGCAGCTGCAGCATCACATGATTTAATCCATGGAGAGGTAGATGGCAAGTGCCCATGGCACCTGGCAAAGTGTAGTTGACAAGGGTTACATCTAAAAGTTCTACTCTGTGTATTTTCTGTGCACCTTATTTCATTCTCATGGTCTCCCAGATACCATGTTTTTCCTTTCCTCACCATTGTTGTTCAGTTGCTCAGTCCTGTCTGACTCTTTGTAACCCCATAGACTGCAGCGTACCAGGCTTCCCTGTCCATGACCAACTCCCAGAGCTTGCTCAAACTCATGTCCATTGAGTCAGTGATGCCATCCAACCATCTCATCCTCTGTTGTCCCTTTCTCCTCTTGCCTTCAATCTTTCCTAGCATCAGGGTCTTTTCTGATGAGTCAGCTCTTCGCATGTGATGGCCAAAGTATTGGAGCTTCAGCTTCAGCATCAGTCCTTCCAATGAATAGTCAAGGTTGATTTCCTTTAGGATTGACTGGTTTGATCTCCTTGCAGTCCAAGGGACACTCAAGAGCCTTCTTCAAAGCCACAGCTCAGAGAGACCCTGCGGAGCGGGCGCCGCGACCCCTTCCCGGCGCTCTTCGCGCGGTCTCGCGCTGACTCGGGTGCGTGGGGTCAAGGCGCGGGGCGGAGCGGCTGGGGCCCGGGCGTCATGCGAAGGGGCGAGCGCCAGGGCGCCGAGGAGCCGCGGCCGGGGTCCCCGGTGCCGGGGGGCAAGGCCTTGCCGGAGGAGCCGCCGGACGGCGCGGCCGCGGGCCGCCGCAGCACCGAGTCCGAGGTCTACGACGACGGTACCAACACCTTCTTCTGGTGAGGACGGCGGTTCGCCGGGTGCCGCGGGGTCGCGAAGGGCGTGGCCACGCCGCGCGGGTGGAGTGTGCCCCGGGACCCCGAGACCGGGCTCTCGCCGCCGCCCCCCCCGGACACTGCCTGCCCGGTGGTCCAGCCCCCACCTTTGACTCCTGTCCCCTCTCCCGGGAGGGTTTGGCTCCGAAGTCACCTCAGAGCGGCTTTTCCTGACCTCCCTGCCCGCAGTACCCCGCTGCCCTGCGTCCGGCCCCTTTCTCTGATGGTGCGGATGCCCTGTGAAATGACACCCTGCTCCCCTGGCGAGTGGGGTAATATCCGCGCCGCCCTCCACGCCAGGAGCCCAGCGGACGAGTGTGGAGGGAAGGCGCTCCCTCTCAGTGGCCCCGCGCCAGGCTAGTCCTTTGACCCCTCTACAGCTCTGACCTGGCCAAGCCTCGGCGTCAGGCCGTCCTCTGGTCTGCCTTCATGGGGAGGGGGGGGGGGGGGTCACCGAGGGAGGGGCAGCCAGGAGCAGAGTTGGAAGAGTTCATGGGCGGAGTTGGGCGCTTCTGCGTTTGAGGGTCCAGGAAACCAGCCTTGGGTCAACAGGTCCCAGACATGGCTCATGCACCTGATGACCCAGTGACCTTGGGCTACCCTTTGCCTGTCTGAGCTTCTCTTCCGTTGCTTGTTAAGAGGGACAAACCCTGTACCCTGGAAAGTGTGCTTCTTGAGAGGAGGGCTGTGGCTGTTCTTTGCTGCTCAGTTCAGGTCCACCTGAAGTTGAGTCCCGTGATGGGCCCTGGGGACAGTGGTGGCTTTGGGCCGTAGCCCGCAGGGATGCTGCATGGAAGCAGCTTCTTCAGCAGGTCTAGGAAACCTCAGAGGAGGTGCACGTGGGGCCACATGTGTCTTATCTCTGACCCAGGAGAGGCCGCAAGGGGAGGGTGTGGTGGGGGAAGCAGCCCTCTGATAAGGTCAGTGTTATCTCCTCTGTTGTGCAGGCAGCTGCTTCAAGGGTGGGGTGGGAGAGGGGTGGGTGACGCGACGACCGGCCCTGCTTTGGGAAGCTGCTGTGCACCAGTGGCCTGAAGCCAGAAGGATGGGGAAAGGATGGGGTGCCCTCCTCAGTGAGGGTGCAGCCCCAGAGCTAGTGACTTGAGCACTGTGGGACCCTGCTGGACATTCTTTGAGTGGACCAGGCCATCCGCTGTCCTGCTTGTGGGGCAGGGCCCCTTCAGACTGCAGGACAGAGGGCACAGTCCTCCCACACCCGAGCTGCTGGCTACTGAAGGGAGACAGGTCCTGGAGTGGTGGCCGGGCTTGCTTTTCTTCTTTCCCATTCATTCAGTGCATGTCTTGGGGGATGCCACTTGCTGCTTTAGGGCATACAACAGAGAATGAAACAAGAAGCTTAGATTCTGGCACAAGCAGGCTTCCTGTGCTGGCCAGGGGTTGCTGAGCCTTGCACTGATCTCAGAAGGCAGAGAGTTAGAAGAGCGAGTGCAGGTATCTTTAGAAGCACAGGTGCCAGCCCATGGGTCCCTGCCCATGGGGACACAGAAAGGCCTGCCGTAGTTGGGCTCTCCTGTGGGGAGGTCTGATGGAGCCTGGAAGGCTCTGAGGAGGGCATGCCCCAGGGCTGCTGGTTCCTGGGACCTGCCTCTAGGGCGGGTGCCCCAGCCTCTCCCCCACAGATGTTGGGGTGCTGGTGTATGTGGTCTTTGTGGCATCCCGGGCTTCTGCCCTCACCTGAGTAGGGGAAGAAGCCTCATGTCTCCCATCAGGCAGGTTACCAGACGCTCGCCGGCGAGGATGACTCTTTTACTGGTAAGGCCCAGCCACTTTCTGCGTCTCCCATCGTTGACTTGCTGTGCTGGGAATTTAAAAACTCTTTCATTTTAATTTTTTGTTTTAGGGAATTTTAGTAATGAGTGAGACCAAAAAAGACTAAAAGGTATATATTTGTGGAAATGACTTTATGTTCCACAGTTACTCAAAATAACTCTTCCATGTTCAAAACTTTGTTCTAACAGTTTTCGTTTTCAAAGAAGTTTGGGCTGCTTGGGGGTCAACTTATCAGCCACACAGTTTGGAATTCAGATTGAGCCTTGACGTCCGAGTCTGGGCTGCTTCAGGCTGGAAGGGGCAGAGGCTGGCAGGCTCCGCGGTGACACCGACCCCTCTTCTGCCGGCCGTGGTGCCTTCGGTGGGGGACATCTCAGGGAAACGTCAGGACCACAGATACTGGGGAAGCGTGCAGAGATGCGGCAGCTCAAACTGTCTCAGCGTTGTTCCAATCGCTCTTAGAGACCCAGTGCCCTGACAGGTGCTTCTAAACGTTACTGCCTGTAGGTAGAAGATAGGTGAATCAACACTGGGGCACCACGCTTCAAGTCAGGGAAGAGATGGATGGTTGTGACGTTTGGGAAACGCTCGTTGTGTGCTCACATCTTACAACCCTGAGCCTTTGGTGAGTGCCCTAAACTGATTCTCGGGGCTCTGCTGTTAACAATATGCTTTAAAAGTAGTTATGAGAATTTGCAGGGCTTATCTTGGATGCCCCAAGTTCCAGGAAATGCCTTCTCAGTCATTGTGTGTTGGGGTTTGCCAGTTTCGCCCACATCTGGGCAGCATGAGTTGCCAGCTGATGCCTTTTTGGTCAGGCTGGTCGTTGGCCCTCGGTGCCTCTCGCAGGCCTGGAACTGGCCGTCTGGTCTTGGCCTTACCTGGCTGTGCACTCAGTCTCACAGCCACACCTTCATATCTTCTCTAATTGGTTTGGGAGGCTGCCTCCCTGCCCACGCGGCATAGTGAATTGGTCATCTCTAGAGAGGGGCTGACAGCTGGGCATTTTCCACTGGTCGTGGCAGGGAGCCCAATGTCCTCATGCCCTCACGCTGGCCCAGTGGCCGAGTCACAGGATTCACGGCCGAGTGATCCCTGTGCCCGGATCCCGAGTCACCTATTAGCCAGGCAGCCAGGCGATGCTCCGGGAGCTCTGGCGTCTGGTGGGACATGGAGTCTTCCTGTGTCCTGAGCCCCAGCGTGTCGTCATTGCAACGTCTCTGTTCACAGTGAGCGTTCCGCAGCATTCCCAGCCCTGGCATACGCACTTGGCCACATCGAGTCCGCCTTGATCCATCCAGCCTTCTGACGTGGGCCCTGGTGGCCCCGGTCAGCACTCATGAGGACAGTGCCTGGAGTGTCTTCCTTCCCACTTTGGTGGCTGTCTCTTCCTGGCCACCGGGTTTCCCTCGGATGTCACTTCCCTTCTGTCAGGATAACGTCCCATGGTGTTTCTTGCAGGGCAAGTCTGCTCCCCAGAGTCCTGCCTTCTTCCTCTGTCCGCCTTCACTCCTCAGGGTTGGGGATGCTGCTTCAACATTTCTTTCACTGCTTTACAAATTGTGTCCCACTTCTGGGCTCTGTGGTTTTTGAGGAGAAATCTGAGCTCAGACTTGGTGTTTGAGCTGAAAAGGAGCCTGGCTAGGAGTCTGTGCTGCAGGGGCCTTTGGGACCAGTTCTAACACCTGGATTTCTGACTTCATTCCTGTTTTTTGCTTTTTTCCTCTGAAAATGTTCACCAGGGTAAGTGTGGCCCCTGCCTCTCGGGGCAGGCAGATGGGCGTTCTGGAGCGCAGTTGGCGTCTGCCTCCCTCGGGGTGCAGGCGGCAGACACCCCGGGCTCGAGCAGGCATCCTTTGGCTCCACCCCATCCCCCACAGGCAGGTGTTTGCAGGCCTGGAGCTGGACACCAGCGGCCCTGGGTGGCTCTGCTCAGCCCTGCTCGACCCCTTCCTCCAGCCACGTGGGCCCTGCTGATGGCCCTCGCTCTTGTCTTACAGGCCTGGACCTGCATCTCCAGGTCCAGGGGCTGCTGTGAGGCCTTCCCTGATTCTGCGCCCCACCCCTACCCTCCTCATTTCCCCCCATATCCAGCCCTCTGTTTGTCTTGCTCCAAGAGCGACAGCTCAGGAAGGCACGATTGGGGTTTGTTGGCGCGTGGTAGGCATTCTAGCCAGTGTGTTGTCTGTGTTGCCTGGGAGCACTTGCCCTGGGTCTCCTAGACTCACAACACGGGTTTGGTGTCGGTGTGCTGGAGCCGTCCTGGGCAGGGCTCAGACCCCAGGCCCCCATCACCGAGCTGAGTGACCCTGGCAATGTGGTTCAGCTCTGAGCATCCACAGGGCCAAGGTGAGGAGGCGTCCCATGCCTCGTCATTGTCAGCTCAGCCCTGGTGGGGTCTCAGCGGCTCTGCTTCTCCTTGTGCAAATCGGGTGGGAGGGTGGGCCGTGTCCTCGACCCAGGAGAGGCAGCTGAGCTTGCCGAGTCCCTTTGTGTATAGGCCGGTGTCCAGCAGAAGTTGAGTTTCTGGGTCACCACCTCCAGGGAGTGACGGCCTGGACCTTATGATGTCATCTGTGCCGGTCTCAGGCCCTGAGACACCGTGTGGAGTTCAGCTGAAAGGCTGAGGTCCTGGAGTTCCCTCACTGCCTCAAATTCACACGTGAATGTGTTAATATTGAATTGTATTAAAACAGTTAAAATAGGAGTTTGTTCACTTCTGACAGTTTTAAATGCCAGTGTTGTGAAATGTGCATAAAAGAATTCATAAAATTCATTCATTCATAAAAGAATGAATGCAGTGTCTGCTTTCTTCACTTGGAGCTGACTTACCTGAATGTGACTGTTTCTGTTTTCATAATAAAGAGCATAAAATAACAACTGAAAAAAAAAAAAAAAAAAACAAAGCCACAGCTCAGAAGCATCAATTCTTTGGTGCTCAGCCATCTTTACAGTCCAACTCTCACAACCATACATGACTACTGGAAAAACCATAGCTTTGACTAGACAGACCTTTGTAGGCAAAGTAATGTCTCTGCTTTTTAATATGCTGTCTAGGTTGGTCATAGCTTTTCTTCCAAGGAGCAAGTATCTTTTAATTTCATGGCTGCAGTCACCATCTGAAGTGATTTTGGAGCCCAAGAAAATAAAATCTGTCACTGTTTCCACTGTTTCCCCATCTTTTTGCCACGAAGTGATGGGACCAGTTGCCATGATCTTCGTTTTTTGAATGTTGAGTTTTAAGCCTACTTTTTCAGTCTCCTCTTTCCCTTTCATCAAGAGGCTCTTTAGTTTCTCTTTGCTTTCTGCCATGAGGGTGGTGTCATCTGCATATCTGAGGTTATTGATGTTTCTCCCAGCAATCTTGATTCCAACTGTGCTTCATCCAGCCCAGCATTTCGCATGATGTACTCTGTATATACGGAGAAGGCAATGGCAACCCACTCCAGTACTCTTGTCTGGAAAATCCTATGGATGGAGGAGCCTGGTAGGCTGCAGTCCATGGGGACGCTAGGAGTCAGACATGACTGGGCGACTTCACTTTCACTTTTCACTTTCATGCATGGGAGAAGGAAATGGCAACCCACTCCAATGTCCTTGCCTGGAGAATCCCAGGGATGGCGGAGCCTGGTGGGCTGCTGTCTGTGGGATCACACAGAGTCAGACACGACTGAAGTGACTTAGCAGCAGCAGCAGCAACTCTGTATAAAGTTAAATAAGCAGGGTGACAATATACAGCCTTGACATACTCCTTTCTCAATTTGGAACCAGTCCATGTTCCATGTCTGGTTCTATCTGTTCCTTCTTGACCTGCATCCAACTTTTGCAGGAATCAGGTAAGGTGGTCTGGTATTCCCATCTCTTGAAGAATTTTCCACTGTTTTTTGTGATCCACACAGTCAAAGGTTTTAACATGGTCAATGAAACAGAATTAGATGTTTTTCTGGAATTCTCTTGCTTTTTCTATGATCCAACGGGTGTTGCCAATTTGATCTCTGGTTCCTCTGCTGTTTCTAAATCCAGCTTGAACATCTGGAAGTTCTCGGTTCACATACTGGTTGAAGCCTACATTGGAGAATTTTCAGCATTACTTTGCTAATGTGTGAAATGAGTGCAATTGTGCAGTAGTTTGAACATTCTTTGGCACTACCATTCCTTGGGATTGGAATGAAAACTGACTTTTACAGCTCTGTGGCCACTGCTGAGTTTTCCAAATTTGTCGGCATACTAAGTGCAGCACTTTCACAGATCATCTTTTAGGATTTGAAATAGCTTAGCTGGAATTCCATCACCTTCACTAGCTTTGTTCATAGTGATGCTTCCTAAGGCCCTCTTGACTTCTCATTCCAAGATGTCTGGTTCTACATGAGTGATCACACCATCATGTTTATCCGGGTCATTAAGATCTCTTTTTGTACAGTTCTGTGTATTCTTGCCAACTTGTTCTTATATCTTATGCTTCTGTTAGGTCCCTGTCGTTTCTGTGCTTTATTGTGCCCAACTTTGTATGAAATGTTTCCATGGTATCTCCAATTTTCTTGAGATCTCTAGTCTTTCCCATTGTATTGTTTTCCTCTATTTCTTTGCATTGATTACTGAGGAAACCTTTCTTCTCTCTCCTTGCTATTCTTTGGAACTCTGCATTCAGATGGGTATGTCTTTCCTTTTCTCCTTTGCCTTTTGCTTCTCTTCTTTTCTCAGCTATTTGTAAGGCCTCCTCAGACAGCCATTTTGCCTTTTTGTGTTTCTTTTTCTTGGGGATGGTCTTGATCATTGCCTCCTGTACAGTGTCACAAACCTCTGTCCATAGTTCTTCAGGCACTCTGTTAGATCTAATCCCTTGAATCTATTTGTCATTTCCACTGTATAAATGTAAGGGATTTGATTTAGGTCATACCTGAATGGTCTAGTGGTTCTCCCCACTTTCTTTAATTTAAGTCTGAATTTGGCAATAAGGAGTTCATGATCTGAGCCACAGTCAGCTCCTGGTCTTGTTTTTGCTGACTGTATAGAGCTTCCCTATATCCGGCTGCAAAGAATATAATCAGTCTGATTTCAGTATTGACCATCTGGTGATGTCCATGTGTACAGTCATCTCTTTTTTGTTGTTCTTGGAAGAAGGTTTTTGCTATGACCAGCGCATTCTCTTGCCAAAACTGTTAGCATTTGCTCTGCTTCATTTTGTATTCCAAGGCCAAACTTGCCTGTTACTCCAGGTATCTCTTGACTTCCTACTTCTGCATTCCAGTCCCCGATGATGAAAAGGACATCTTTTTTTGGTGTTAGTTCTATAAGGTCTTGTAGGTCTTCATGAAATCATTCAGCTTCAGCTCCTTTGGCATTAGTGGTTGGGGCATAGGCTTGGATTACTGTGATATTGAATTGTTTGCCTTGGAAACTAAGAGAGATCATTCTGTCATTTTTGAGATTGCACCCAAGTATTTCATTTGGACTCTTTTGTTGACTATGAGGACTACTCCATTTCTTCTAAGGTATCATTGCCCATAGTAATAGATTTAATGGTCATCTGAATTAAATTCACCCATTCTGGTCCATTTTAGTTCATTAAATCCTAAAATGTTGATGTTCACTCTTGCCATCTCCTGTCTGGCCACTTCCAATTTACTTTGATTTGTGGACCTAACATTCCAGGTTCCTATGCAGTATTGTTCTTTACAGCATCAGACTTTCCTTCCACCACCAGACACATCCACAACTGAGCATTGTTTTTGTTCTGGCATACAGAATACAGAAATTGAAGATTCTGAGAAAGAATTCAGAGTAAGGGGTAGAAAGGTGATGTGTTTGCTTGAAGAGTGAGGTTTGTTTATTTTCTCTTACTGGGTAAGACTGGGTTAGACCTGAGGGAAGGCAGCGGGGAGTCTGGAGAAGGCAACCAACTGTTTTCAGACCAGAGAACAAGGAGTGGAGTACCTTGATCCTTGAGGTGTATTTGGTTTCAGGGGGAAGTTGACTATTCTGGAGGGAGAATCTTGGTGTTAACCACAATGGAACTCAGCACCTAGTTAACTTCCAGAAAGAACCTTCCTTTCTTCCTCCCTTCTCTTTCCCTCATTTCTCTCTTTGCAACCATCAGAAGTGGACTCTGGCTCATTTTATCTGAAATATTCTTTATTTAAGGGCAATAGCTCAGAGAACCTGCAGCAAACTGGAGAATGAGTTTATAGGAGCTGGGGGGAATAAGAAAGGCCAGTGGAAGGGAGCACACAGACCAAATGGGAAGGACACTAGTGCCCCCTGCTGAGTGACAAACCCTGTAGCTTTCCACAACTGACACCACTGGTCCTGACACTACGTGCCCTGGACACTGACTTTTAATAGTCTTTATCCACCAGTGTCCACTGTAAGAGCTTCCTATTGCTACTGTAACATGTTACCACATACCTAGTGGCTTAAAACAACACACACTGTTATCTATGGTTCTGGAGATCAGAAGTCCAAGATGGATCTCCATGGGCAAAAATCAGTGTGACAGTTGGGTTGTGATAGTTCTTCCTGGAGGGTTTTTCTTTGCTTTGTCCAACCTCTAGAAGATGCCTGCCTTCTACTCTCATAGGCCCCTTCCATCTTCAAAGCCAGTCACAGATGATCAGGCTATTCTTATAACACATTATTCTGACACCAGCTCTCCTTCCTCCCTTAGTATGGGCCTTTGTGATTCCATGGGGCCCCCATCTCAATGGAGAAGGAAATGGCAACCCACTTCAGTATTCTTGCCTAGAGAGTCCCATAGACAGAGGAGCCTGCTGCTGCTGCTAAGTCGCTTCATTCGTGTCCGACTCTGTGCGACCCCATAGACGGAAGCCCACCAGGTCCCCCGTCCCTGGGATTCTCCAGGCAAGAACACTGGAGTGGGTTGCTATTTCCTTTTCCAGTGCATGAAAGTGAAAGGTGAAAGGGAAGTCGCTCAGTTGTGTCCGGCTCTTAGCGACCCCATGGACTGCAGCCTACCAGGCTCCTCCGTCCATGGGCTTTTCCAGGCAAGAGTATTGGAGTGGGGTGCCATTGCCTTCTCCAACAGAGGAGCCTGGCAGGCTACAATTAATGGGGTCACAAGAGTTGGACACAACTTAGTGACTCAACCACCACCCACCCATCTCAAGGTCCTTAATTTAATCACACCAGGAGAGTCTCTTTTGCTATGTCAAGTGACATAGTCAGATTCCAGGGACCCAGATATAGATAACTTTGGGGAAGCATTATCATCTACCACCACAGCCAGTCTCCTCGGTGAACACATTTCTGCAAGCATACTGGTCAGTGGTGACTACTCCCTTCTGAAAGTCACCCGTGAAAGCAAGTCAGTCCACTGCTTCTGAATGTCAGCCAGTCAACAGCTGTGCCCCATATTGAGGCATCTGAGTCAGAGAGAGAAGGAAAGTCTGTGGGGAAAGCAACCTGAGGACCCCAGTGCCTGGGCAGTGCCCAGGGAGCAGAGCTGAGAGCTGCAGATGCCTTCACGGGGGGAGGAGGCTGGGGACGGTGTTAGGAACTGAACAGATGTGTCCCCCTCCTCCCACCGCCCTGCAAATCAATATCTTGGATGTTAATCCTTAGTGAAGGTGTATTTGGGGAAGGAACTTGTAAGGATGAAATTAAGATTACATTAGTTCATAGCCATGGTGCAATGATCTGATAGGATTAGTGTCCTTAAATGAAGAGATACCAGAGAGCTTGGGCTCCTGCCCTACCCTAGCTCAAGCAACAAGAAAAGACCTTGTGAGGACCCAAGCAGGCAAGACCTATCTGCGAGCCACGAAGAGAGCTTGCACCAAAAACTGAGTTGCTGGGAAGTTCCAACCATGATCTTGGACTTCTCAAAACTGTGAGAAAACAGATTTCTGGTTGAGCCACCCAGTCTATAGCATTTATTTTCTGGAAGCCCAAGCTGACTAATACAAGAGGCACTTCTCCTACCTGGGCCTTTTTGGGATCTGCCCCAATTTTGTTCATTTCCAGTAATTAGCACTCACCATCTGCCTTTCCCTTTTAAAGGCTAATCCATGACTTTCGAATGAGGAGTCATCACCTTGTTTAAGATTTTGTAGCATAGTTGCACACAACTGAATGATGAAGCACAGCACACAGCACAGCATAATGTGCTACATATAGCACCGACCTGCAACAAGGCTCTTAGGTTTCTTTGGGATGAGTTTAACATCTTCAAAAATATCAACCCAGAATGGCCTGGGACAGCTGTCACATTCTTCAGTGTGACCATATAACTCCATGTGGCTTTCATTTCCTCCTCTCCTGGATGATTTCTCTGTTTTGGACTCTCTAGAACCATAGACAAGAGTTTGGGTGCTGGTGAAGAATCTGTCCCTAATTCTGGGGAGACTCAGGGAAAAGGAAGTAAATCCCAGAATCTGGGCTTGTGAGGGGGTAGGGGCTGAGAGGCTGCTCTTCTGTGAATAAAGGAAGTTGGAGGCTATGAGAGCAGCTGGGGTGTGTGTGTGTGTGTGTGTGCGTGCGCGTGCCCGTTGTGTGTGTCCAGGATAAATTCAAGGGAAGTTCAAGAGAGGGCAGCTGCCATTCTGGGACCAGAGACTAGAGCACCTTGGCATTCAAGCTCTGCTCATCCTCCTCCTCCTTCTGCCTCTGTTTCCCTTTCTCCTCCCTGTCCTCACTAGCATTCACCAGTGTTTATTGTTCCCACTCCTCCTCCCTCTTCCTGCGCCTCTTGGATCACTCCGACTGCTATAACCCCTCCTGGTATGGGCATACACAATGGGCACACACACACACACACACCCCAGCTGCTCTCACATCCTCCAGCCTCCTTTATTCACAGAACAGCCTCTCAGCCCCTGCCCCCTCACAAGCCCAGATTCTGGGAGTTACTTCCTTTTCCCCTGAGTCTCCCCAGAATCAGGCACAGATTCTTCACCAGCACCCAAACCCTTGTCTATGGTTCTGGAGAGTCCAAAAAGCAGGCCAGCAAAGGAGAGGGCTGGGCAGTCTGAGAGGAAGATTAGGGAATATTTTCCACTGGCCTAAGAAGCACAAATACATTTCTTTCTGGTTACATCCTTGTTTGAAGGAGACAGAGTAAGATTGTTTCCCCTCCATGGCCAACCAAGGCAGCACAGGCCTTAAGGCCAACCCCGGGGATATGTGACCAAAAGTCAGGAACTCTGGACATGGATGGAGGACATCTGGTTCACAAGATCCCAGACAACTTAAAATCCTGGTGACACCTTCTTTATAAGGCAAGTTCCAAGGGAAGGACCACGTCGTACCCTCCTGGCTTTGTTCATGTAAGGGTGCCTAGGTGCATGTTCGTGTCTGACTCTTTTTGACCCCCGCCAGGCTCCTTTGTCCATGGGACTCTCCAGGCAAGAATATGGGATTAGGTTGCTATTTCTTCTTCCAGGGAGTCTTTCCAACCCAGGGATCGAACCTGTGCCTCCTGCCCTGCTTTGGCAGGCGGATTCTTTACCGCTGAGCCACCAGGGAAGCTTTGGTATTTTAGTAGTTCTGCCTTCTCCCTTTTCTATGGATTTTGTCATCTTCCCAAGCAATGACCTTTCCTCACATCTATTGCTCAGAGAAGGCTAATTTAGAAATATCTCTTTGATGTCTTTTTCCTTTTCCACAAGCATTCTTTCATTCTGGGCTTAATCCTTTTGAACAATATGCTGAGTCTTTTAAGATTATTCAGTAAATATTTGTAAATAAAAATTGTGGGTGTTAATATATTGATTTAATCAATCAACAGTTAGGTTGGCTCCTCAACCCCACTCCACCCACACAGGAAATGAGGCCCAGCTGTGGATGCCCAATGAACAGTGTTGAGAAAGCTCTGGAGGAAATTTTGCTGGCACCTCCAGACACAATTGTATGGTCAGGTCATTCAAAATGACTGTTCTCTTGCTATCTGTTCTTTCTCCTTCACCAACCAATCCTTCACCCATATGACTACCCAATCCCCTTAATTATAGAGCTTAATCAGTAACCACCTACACAGTTGACCCTGTCCCCAGTCTCTGGTTTCCCTGGTGACTGGTGAGCCAGTCAGACATCAGTGGTCCCTATAAATTGTAGTCTCCCCCCAATTCCACACCACCCCCCAACTCCCCCACCAGCAGTGAAGATTGCTGCCTTGTTCTGCCTGCTGTTTGCTGAATGTGGTGGCATGTCACTCCAGGACCCTTTGTTTAGGAATTATAAGATTCTATATCCACTGAACGGTTGTTGTCTCTGTTACTGTCTATGGGCTGTTTTTCTTCGGTGTTGCAGCTGGGGAATTACAAGTCTTGCAGGCCTGCATGGTAGGCCTCAGTGTACAAGTAGGAAGGAGGTGAGTGAGGAGACATGGGGCCAGCATTTCAGCATGAGAGGGACACGGGGAGCTTCAGCGAGTTCTGGAGAAACCTGAGAACCTGAGTTCTGGAGAACCTCATGTTCCTCCCTTTCCTGGATCGAAACTAGCTGTGACTTGTGGGCAGGTAGGACAGGCACTGACTGGTGTCCAACTTGATAACTAATGACTGAATATCTGCAGGTGGGTTGCACAGAAGTGGTGGATTTCCTAAAGCTCCTCCTCCCTGAAGCCTAGGAGTCTGAGGGCCCATGGTTGGGGATTGTCAGGAAATAGCCCTTCCTAGAGTAAAAAAAGCTATGGCAGTGTCTAAGTAGCTCTGTTCTCTTCACCTTCTCTCTTTGTTCTTTAATTGGTGTTTGGTGTGGCCAGGGAGGAAAGGGATCTAGGAGTGCCCTCCTACCCCTGGAAATATGACTGAGCTGAGGCTGAAGCCTCTGGTTTTCTTTCCTAAGGACTTTGTTCTCATTGCAGAGCTGAGTTGTGGATTCCAGGCCTGGACTGTAGAAGTTAGAGGTGAAGCCTGACCCGGGATGTGCAAGCAGGTAAGTTATACATTTGGGTAACAGAGGCTCCCTGTGTTGCTCATTCTCTGTCTCCAAAGACACTGTCCCAAACCTGCAGAAAAACCCTGAGGACTCACCTCCTGGGCATAAAGCTTGGGAGGCCAAATTCCTGGCTTTCCTGTGGCTCCTCTGTGTGGGTTCTTTGCATATGTTTCTCATGCCCTGGGTGAGCTGTTCAGGAGGCTTTATTCCTAAATAGCAGCAGCTGCTGCTATGGTGCTGACAAGATAAGGGCAGGTGAAAGGTTTGGCCTCCCAGTGTCAGCAGCCCGGGGGAGAGTATGGGCCGGAAGGCCACCTCAGTGAGTGGATGGGGGAGGCCCTGCAGACCTGGCTCCACCACGTGCCAATCACAGGACCAGGGCACAGAAGTCAGCAGGCAGCAAATGAGCAGATTTAGGATGGATGAGAAGTCAGGATTCTGGGGCGTAGACCTGTTAGGTCTGCAGTGGGGGAGAGTTATTCTCTGAGCTCAGATACAGCAACAAAGAGGGGGGAATGGGCCTTGTACCACCACCCCAGTCCTGCCCCCTACCCAAGGACAAGTGGAGGAAAGCAGACCACAGTGCTTTGAAATCTGCAAAGTTCCTCCCGAGGGCAACCTTCAGATTCTCCCTAAAGAGACCAGGAATAGGAGGCCCTGCGCCCCTCCTACCATTTCTCAGCAGTGGAGCTGAGCCTGTGTTCCAGCTACTCCCGCAGGCGGTCATTAAGGCAGATGGACGCCTCCAGGTGCTGGCGCAGGTTCCAGATTCTACCAAGATGCTCCTCTAGGAGGTCAGCCTCTGCAGCTACCCAGGAGGACAGGAGGAGGTGGAGATGGAACATCCTGGTCACTAATGGGGCCCACATGGGGAGGTTGGGGCTTGGACAGCAAGATCCTTAGGTGTCACTGTCCTCTCTCACACAGACATTCATGAGTTTCCATGAGCTTGCTTAAAGGGTAGACTGGCTTCAAACACAGGACAGGTGATGCTCAGCAAGCCCCAATGGCCTCCTCTCATACTGAGGTTCATGCAAGGAAGTTATAAGTATATATGTACAGTTACCAAGCTAACTAGTAAGTGTAAAAGCTTTCACATGACTTAGGTAAATAACAAAAGGCTGTGGCCCTTGGCTTAATAACGTAGACAGGTGTGGTCATTTCCTGAGTTGACTTTGAGTGTAACAGGGTAGATCTCACTCTGACCTAATACCTTTCCTCTTACTGAGGCTTAACTGAACATTCCTTAGCAAGGGACAAAGCGCTTCCTCCACACTTAGCAAGAAGGCCAAGGTAAAAGTGGGTGCATCAGGTCAACTCATCCTAAGTGGTTAATGACTGGTATTCAGTGTTTTCGTCACATCTCTTTTAATTTGAAAGGAAGAAAGCTCCCCTGTTTTCAGAGGGATCTGGGATGTGGTCTTTTTTCAGAGGAGCAGAAGTGATGGTATTACTGTTTGCTCACTTATGTTTCAACTACCCATTCCATTGTCTTATCAAGGCCATTGCCTTTGGTTGCTGAAGTTTTGAATACTTGCCAGTTACGGTCCTTACAGTTCATAACCCAAGTGAATATGCCATCTCAGAATGTGTCATGGCTTGTTCTGTGTCCTGTTTATTTGCTAACGGTGCTTATGCCTTTTCTTAGCTCTTCCTCCTCCAACATGGCAACTAACGCTGATTTGGAAATGCCACTTCAGTCTGGGCACTACCATTTGCTGCATAAATGGCTGCATCTATGTTTGCCTAATAACATCTCCTGTATGACTTGATCATTGTCAGTATGGCACTGAAGTAGGGATCTGACAACTGATTACAGAGTTGGAATAAACACACTCCTAAGAGAAGACAAAAAGATGCAGAAAAGAGCAGTGGGGAGAGGGTGCTAATGACTGGCCACATCAACTGCCTGATTTTGCCTTGCATGCATGCTAAGTCGCTTCAGTCGTGTCCGACTGTTTGCGGCCTGATGGACTATAGCCTGGCAGGCTCCTCTGTCCATGGGATTCTCCAGGTAAGAATACTGGAGTGGGTTGCCATTTCCTCCTCCAGGGGATCTTCCTGACCCAGGAACTGAACCTGAGTCTCCTGCTGCTCCTGCATTGCAGGTGGATTCTATACCACTGAGCCATCAGGGAAGCCCCCCACATATATTTTTAATAATGACTGTGATGTTTTTAATAGTCATGCCTTCCTCAGTCCCACTGTAACAGTCAAGATGGAAAACAGTGTATAAATATGGACTATATATATATTTTTTTTTTGAGAAATGTCCTTCAACTATTATTGTTTCAAGAGTGGAAATATGTATGTTTAATTGAATGTCCCCTGAAATTCAACCATGGGTTCCTGGTGTTTTTAGACAGAAAAGCTTGTGGCCAAGGTTTGCCTGGTGGCTATATAGCAGCCAAAGGTGTGAGAATTTAGGGATACTCTCCAGCTATTTAGGCCTCTGTTTCCTCATCAGTAAGATACGGTTATTCAAATTTTCCAAATTCCCTTCCTGCTGAGTTTTTTTTTCTGAGTGCATGAGAAACTGAGATGCCTGTTAAATGTGTGTTGGAACTTGCAGCCAAGACCTGACCTTCGTCCCTTCTCTGTGTGTCTCCTGCAGGAGCCTCAGCTGAGTCCACACACTGAAAACACAACTCAGAGAGGAGATGGAAGAAAGGAAATCAATGGTTTTGGAGGATGAGAAACCCCAAAGAGAAAGCAAGGTAATGGTCGAGGAGCTGTTTGCCAAGGGAGGTGAGGATAAGGACAAGTTGAGCTTGGAAAGTTCAATAGGAAGTGAGGAATGCACAGCATCATCTAAGTTCTCAAGGAGCAACCTGAGCTGAGCAGGAAGGACCAGGAGAGTAACTTAGTCCACAGTGAACTTGTGCACCTGCCGAGGAGATCCACACGATGAATCAGTGTTGGTTTATGCTGCTGGGAGCACAATGGTAGGGGGACAATGGAATCGTGAGGCTCTGCCCTCCATCCCCAGCCTCCAACTTGGAAGTGGCCACACAGTGGATGTCCTCCAAATAAGTGTGCAATAAGGTGGATAAATGGTGTTTGGAGAAGAATTAGAGATATGAATTCATACCAGGGGCCAGATTAATGGGACCCTGTTTCTGAAGTAGAGATGGTAATAATATTCTTCTGCATTTACACTTTGGAGGCTTTACACATAACATCTCTTAACTATATATTGCTTAATTTGCCTTATGCTGTGTTAAAAACTTCGAGTTCAGATATCAGTAATATACCCATGAGGAATTGAAACAACGAGAGAATTATTACAAGTGCATAGTGACAAGTAAATGTGGTAGCTCTCCTCAGGTGGGATATCCTGGCTGCCAGAGGATGAGAGGATACACCAAGGACATCTCTTCCTAATGACAGTGTGAACCTGCTAGAGGAATCCCTGAGGACAGTCATGTCCTCCATCAGAGTCAGCTCAGGTGAGTGTCCTAGGGCAAGGATAGTGTAGGCAGGCTCCTCTCTAAGGAAGCGGATTGCTGCTTCCTGGGAAAAAGAGCATCCCTGACCACACAGTTGTACAGGAGCGTAGTTGAGCTGAATGGAGTCTTGTAACCATGTTTATACAGTTAGTGAACAAATGTTGCTGAGATCTTCCTCAGTGCTTGACTCAATGCTAGGAGTCATGCACACAGAGATGAATGAAATATTATCCTCAATTTCATGTAGTTCTCCATCTAGTAACAACAAAATCATGTGAGGCGTAGTGGTGGTGGGTTCATTGGAGGAGATGGTCAGTGCTGGCTACCATGATGTCATGGGTGATCTGTCTCTATTCTCTTTTTTCCAACAGATGTATGTCTCTTCTGGCCCCCAAATCCTGGTTCTCACCCAGATTTGAGCCTCTCAGGATACAGCTAGCACTTGGGCTCCATGTTGGCTCAAAGCAGTCAGCACTGCCACCGTCTCCAGAGAAAACTGCTTCTATAAGTAGCTACTGACTGTTTCTTGGCCAGCTGGAGAGATAAGGAGGCAAGTTTGATTTGTCTTATAGGTTAATGGCTGTCATAATGCTTAGTGATTAATGGTTTCCTCTCTCATAAGTTACATACTTTCCAGATTTCAAGATTTTTCGTGTCAAAAATAATTTATATATCGATCTTATTCTCAGAATTGTAGAACTTGGTGTTTTATCCCTAATTTTGGAGCAAATAACTAAAGTTAAAAAAGGGGGAAAGCAAATTCCTAGTTTACATTGAGATAATAGGATGCTCTTTTCATACTTTCCATGGGGTTCTGCTTTGAACTGTGGTGCTAGAAGAGACTCTTGAGAATCCCGTGGACAGCAAGGAAATCAAACCAGTCAATCCTAAAGGAAATCAACCCTGAATATTCATTGGAAGGACTGATGCTGAAGCTCCAATAATTTGGCCACCTGATTCAAAGAGCTGACTCATTGTAAAAGACCTTGATGCTGGGAAAGATTGAGGGTAGGAGGAGAAGAGGCTGACAAAGGATGAGATGGTTGGATAGCACCACCAACTCTATGGACATGAGTTCGAGCAGACTCCAGAAGATAGAAGGATAAGGAAGCCTGTCACACTGCAGTCCATGGGGTTTCAAAGAGTCTGACACAATTTAGTGACTGAAGAACAACAGTTAAGATACTATGTAGCACTAGTGTAAGTAGACAAAACACAAATATATGAGTGTGAAAGTGTAGAGAGTAAAAAGTTTACACATATCCAATTATTTGTCTTTTCCAATAAAGTCACCAATATGTGTAGTGCAGTAATGAATAATTTTTCTGCAACATATGCTAGAACAAATGACTGTTCATTTAGAGATAATTTCACATTAAAAACCACCTTTCTCCATACAAAGTTAATCGGAAACATTACTTAAAAATTACAATTCTTTTAAAAGGATAATGGAAATTCTTCTTGACTAAGGTAAAGACAAAAATTTCTTACACGTAATGCCATCACTCGTCATAGATTGAAACTGAATAAAATGGGTTTCATGAAATATTAACTCTTTAAGCTTAACATACTTTACTATATATATATATATGTACACTCTCATGTGTAAGATAGAGAGTTAGTGGGAACCTGCTGTATACCACAGGTGGCTCAGCTCTGTGGTCCGTGAAGACCTTGATGGGCGGGATGGGGATGGGGTAGAAGGGGGGTCCAAGAGGGAGAGGAGACATATATAGTGGCTTCACTTCACTGTATGGCAGAAACTAACGCAACATTGTAAAGCAATTGTACTCCAAAAAAGGGAAAAAGGCAAGTCATAGACCATGTGTATTACTTGCAATATGTATATTTGACAGGAAACTTCTCCAAAATATACAAAGAACTTATACAAATCATAAAGAAATTTACAAACATTATATTATATTAATAAGCAGAAAATTTGAAGTGCACTTCACAGTAGAAGATATCCAAATGACCAATCAACTTTTGGAAACCGAAACTGGAAACCACTACAGATATAAGAATGGCTACAATTTAAAAGATTGAAAATACTAAGCATGTGGGAATGTATAGAAACTGGATCAAGCTTACATTTGGTGGAAGTGTAAAATGACACAGCTACTTTGCAAAGTCTATGTCAGTTTCTCCTCATTGACCAAGCAATTCTCAACTTAGGTATATGTACCTAAGTGGATATCTAGATAAAATAACTTGTGTACTTGTGTACAATTATTCATACTTACTTTGTGCATAATAAAAATCTGTTCATCATGAGAAAAATGGATAATCCAATTGTGTTGTAATCATAAAACAGGGTATTTCTTAGCTTAAAAATAAAGCCAAATTATTGACATGACCAGTTAAGATGGAACCTCAACACTGAATGAAAGAACAGAGAAAAAAGACAACATACTTCGTTATTCATTCATATGAAGTGCAAGAATAAGCAAGCTTAATCTATGAGAGGATTCAGAACATACTTATCTCTGGCTGATAGGAATTAATGGGGCAAGTAACATGGCAACACTTTAGGGAGTGGAGGAATATGTTCTATACCTTGATTTGCATGATGATTGTACGGTGCACACGAATGTTGAATTCACTGATTTGTGCTCTTCAATTTTGTATAGTTTGTTTTAGGCAAATTATACCTCATTGTACAACTGACGGCATTACTAAAAAGAATGACAAAGGGTAAAACAAGTGGTAAGTGACATAAAATAGGTAAGATATATTCAGCACATAAATAACAGTATCCTTTGAGAAGAAACTCAAAGTAATTGAGCAGCACAGACACAAAAAAGGATAGTCAGTGAGAAGTGCTAATGAAATTTGAAAGTCCAAATGACACACTGCCCCCTTTGGAAAAATTACCCTAGACAACAAAGATGTAGTCTAGTAAAAGTACTACCATTCAGTTTAATATAATAGTACAGCATTGACTTTGAAGGACAAATAGAAATGTATTCTAATGCTCAATCTTCTCCTCACCAAATTTAGATTTGGGGAAGTTTTATAACCTTTTTGAATCTTTCTCTCATAAAGAAAAGAATAACACCTGACTATTAAGATAGTTCATAGGATTAACTGATCACTTGAACTATACTAGGTTCTGAGAACAGAGTGACTTTGTCTCTCCTTTCCCCACTTTAAATTGTTAGACAGAATACAATTGACAGAGCACACAGAAGATATTCTAAAGTAAATACTCTCTCACTATTTCTAGAAGGAGTCACGTTAATTGTAGAAAGAATAGGAGAGTCTTCCCTCATATCATGTGAGGGCTTCCCTCATAGCTCAGTCAGTAAAGAATCTGCCTGTAATGCAGGAGACTCAGGTTTGATTCCTGGATCGGGAAGATCCCCTGGAGAAGGAAATGGCAACCCACTCCAGTGTTCTTGCCTGGAGAATCCCATGGACAGAGAAGCCTCGTGTGCTACAGTCCATGGGGTCGCAAGAATCAGACACAACTGAGTGCCTTTCGTTTCACTTCTTTCTCATAGGAGAGGACTAAGCGTCTTTGGAACAGCCACTCCCCAGCTCTGGGGAACGGCTGCGTGCTCAGTCGCTTCAGTGTGTCCACCTCTCTGCGACCCTATGGGCTCCAGCCCACCAGGCTCCTCTGTCCATGGGATTCTCAAGGCAAGAACACTGGAGTGGGTTGCCATGCCCTTCTCCAGAGGATCTTTCTGACCCAGGGATCGAACCCACATCTCTTATGCATTGGCAGGCGAGTTCTTTACCACGAGCGCCACCTGGGAAGCACTGGAGCATGGTTAGTTTCCATCTAAAATCAGAGATGAAAATCTTCACCAGGGTCAACACCTGCAGTTTTCTCTGTCTGGAATGAAATGAGGAAACCCACTACAGCCTTAAAATAACCTTGACTCCCAAGTGTTCCCCAGAAAGAAAGTCATTTGTTCAACTCTTAAGGAAATTGAACAATTTTGAAATCAGGAAAGGTCCAGGCTAAGTTGAACCACATCAGCAGAATTCTCACCTGCATCACAGCCAAGATATTAATAGATATCATTTCCCAGATCATTCCTTTAGCACATGCAGGCTCCATTGGGGTGAGTGGTAGACCTGTGGATATCAGTCAGGTAGAAATATATGTTCATTTGTAGGAAACAAAATTCAAAATGTCCCTCAATCCTCAAAACCCAGGAACGTTCTCATTCAAAGCATCGTGATCTTTGATTAGGCAATGATTTCTTAGATGACATCTAAAACAAAACAACAACAAATAAATAGATAAAAGGACTTCATCAAAATTCGTCTTTTATTCTTCAACAGATACTAATAAGGAAATGAAAATGCAACTTACACGACCAAAGAAAATTGCTACAAAACTTATATCTGACAAGTGTCTAGTATCCACAATATATAAAGAACTCTTACAATTCAAGAGGAAAAGGAGGAATAATCTAATATATCCATGGAAAAATGATCTGAATAAACATTTCTCATTGGAAGACCCAACAATAGCCAATAAGCACATGAAAAGATACCCCAAACCATTAGATATACCACTAAGAAAATGGAAATGAAACCCACAATGATATACCACTTCCCCCTGCTAGCATGGCTAGTATGTTAAAAACAACCCCTATGTTAAGAACATAGGGATAAGGAGCGTTGGGGAAGATGTGGAGAAACTGGAATCCTCCTACACTGCTTGTGTAAAATGATAGAACTGTTTTGAAAAATAGCTGTCAGTTCTTCCAAGTTCAATATAGAGTTGACATTGACACACTAGGAGCAATTCCGATCTGAGGTTTGTCCCCAAGAGAACTGAAAATATATGCACCTAAAGAAACTTGTGCGTGAATATTCAGAGCAACAATTTTGCTTAGAAGCCAAAGAAGAAACAACTTAAATATTCATTCGTCAGTTGGTGGATAAACACAACGTAGTAGAGTCATAAAGAGAAATGTTATTCAGGTGTAAACCGAAATTATGGTATAGGCAAAAACGTGGATGAACCATTTATGGTGATGAAGATGCCAGATACAAAATGTCCTATGATGGATGATTCCATACCAAAGAAATGTTCAGAATAGGCAAATCCATACAGAGAGAAAGTAGATTAGTGGTTTCCAAGGGCTGGGAGAAGGAAGGAATAGGGATTGACTAGTGAGATGTTTAGGGATTATTTGGGAGATAATGAAGTTATTCTGAAATTAGATGGTGGTGGTGGTTTCACAACTTTGTAAACAGAAAATCACTGACTTGTACACGAAATGGATTTTATGGTGTATGAATTATGCTGTCATCGTCATTATCAACCTGCCTTAGCATATTCCAAGCCCTATATTTTCACTAAGCAATGTGTCTCAAATTAATAGCCAGTGGCCAGCATATGATGCTGTTAGCCTGTTGTGAAGGAAGATATCAAATGAAAAATTACATTCAGGAAGTTTTTGATAGAAATGCAGTGTAGGTGAAGGAAGCAGCTACTTGGAAGGATCTGACACAAAATGTGGGATGGGGTTTCAGGGTGGCGGGGACACTCCCTGGGTCTGGCTTCAGTGCTTACAGCAAGGGGGTCTTGGCCCGTTAGAGACCCTCTCTGTGCCTCAGTTTCTTCATCTACAAAGTGGCGGGCAGTAATACTTTCTGCACCAGTCAACTTTGAACACTAGAAGTACTTATAGATATGAAGTAATCATCCCCCCAGTTCATGAAGAAGATTGATGAAATCAGTGGGGAAAACTAAGTGCACACCTGAGTACCTTTAACAAATAGATTCTAGGTCCCACTTCAACTCACTGAATCAGAATTGCTGCAGAGGAGGACTGTGCACTTGTCTGGGTACTAACTCTCCCGGGTGATTCTTACAGTGATAGCTTGGGAACAGAACACACTGAGCTGTATAACCTTTACCCCAAACACAGAAGTAGGACAGAGCAGAAGCACGAGGATATTTCCACTCCAGTGACTAAAGCAGAGGAGAACTTTTGGAGGACTCTAGAATTGAAATACCAGGTCCTTCTGACCCCATTTTACCCCTGTCTGGTTTACAGCAGAGACGCAAGTCTTTGGGGACACATGACTGACCATCCACTTTGAGGGTAGTGAGAGCCCTAATTTCAAATTCAAGCTGGTTTTGAGTGAAAGTTAAATTTACCCTTGTTTTCTCATTGATGGGACCAGTCTTCTCCAAGCTGCCAGTTTATTGAAATAAATCATATTGCTATAAATGCAGACTTCAACAAAGATTTTGTTATAAAATTGTATAAATACTCAAGCAACCTAACAAGAAACCAGAAAGTTAGCAAGAGCATTCAGTTTCAGGACAGTTCAGCCCAATAGAGTATAGTCACTGAGAGAGAAGTTTACCAAGTTAAAGGGAAATATCCCTTTCTGTCCTAGGACATCGTACCAATTTCAAGGAGGTGGGAAAGCAGATGCCCACACTGACAGACAGGCTGCTCTTGCCTCCAGACAGTATCTGATGTCCTGACATCCATAAACAATTCAGGGAGCCTTTGTAAAGTCCTGGCCATCATTTCTGCTATTGCAGAGTACATAGAGATGGTTTAGTAAAACAAAGGGGGGCTCCGGCAAAAGTACACCTGTTGTAAAGTAGGTTTCTCTTACTTACAAATGCAAAGAAATAGCTTACTGGCTTTGATAAGTAAGTTTTTTTTCAATTTTTAATTTGGTTGAATATATTATTTACTGTCCTCTTCTATAAGTTTCTTATTTATTCAGCATGATGATATTACCTTGAATGATTATGAGAAAAATTAAATATCATAATCATTGTTGTTCAGTCACGAAGTCATGTCTTACTCTTTGCAACCCCATGGGCTGTAGCATGCCAGGCTTCCTTGAACTTCGCTATCTCCTGGAGTTTGCTGAAACTCATGTCCATTGAGTCAGTGATGCCATCCAACCATCTCATCCTCTGTTGCCCCCTTCTCCATCCCTCAATCATTCCCAGCATCAGGGTCTTTTCCAATGACTTGGCTCTTTGCATCAGATGGCCAGTGTATTGGAGCTTCAGCTTCAGCATCTGTCCTTCCAATGAATATTCAGGACTGATTTCCTTTAGGATTTACTGGTTTGATCTTGCAGTCCAAAGGACTCTCAAGAGTCTTCTCCAGCACCACAATTTGAAAGCATCAATTCTTCATTGTTCAGCCTTCTTTATGATCCAAGGCCCACATCCGTGCATGACTGCTGGAAAAACCATAGCTTTGACTATATGGACCTTTGTTGGCAAAATGATATCTCTGCTTTTTAATATTCTGTCTAGATTTGTCATAGATTTCCTTCCAAGGAGCAAGCATCTTTTAATTTCATGGCTGCAGTCACCATCTGTGCTGTTCTTAGAGCCTAAGAAAATAGAATCTGTCACTGTTTCCACTTTTTCCTCATCTATTTGCCAAGAAGTGATGGGAGCAGATGCGAAGATCTGAGTTTTTTGAATGCTGAGTTTTAAGCCAGCATTTTTACTCTCTTCTTTCACCCGTATTTAGTTCCTCTTCACTTTGTGCCATTAGAGTGGTATCATCTGCATACCTGAGGTTGTTTTCCTCCTGGCAATCTTGATTTCACCTTGTGATTCATCCCACCTGGAATTTCACATGATGTAGTCTGAATATAAGTTAAATAAGCAAGGTAACAATATACAGCATTGACGTACTCCTTTCCCAATTTTGCACCAGTTTGTTGTTCCATGTCCAGTTCTAACTGTTGCTTCTTGACCCGCATACAGATTTCTCAGGAGACGGGTAAGGTGGTCTGGTATTCCTATCTCTCTAAGAATTTGCCACAGTTTGTTCCACACAGTCCAAGGTTTTAGCATAGTCAATGTAGCAGAAGTAGATGCATTTCTGGAATTCCCTTGCTTTCTTTTTGATCCATCAAATGTTGGCAATTTGATCTCTGCATTTTCTAAATCCATCTTGTACCTCTGAAAGTTCTCATTTCATGTACTGCTAAAGCCTAGTTTGAAGGATTTTGAGCATTACCTTGCTAGCATGTGAAATGAGCACAACTGTATGGTAGTTTGAACATTCTTTGGCATCATCCTTCTTTGGTATTGGAATGAAAACTGACCCCTTCCAGTCCTGTGGCCACTACTGAGTTTTCTAAATTTGCTGACATATTGAGTGTAACACTTTGGTAGCAGCATCTTTTAGGAATTTAAATAGCTCAGCTGGAATTCTGTCACATACACTAGCTTTCATCATGGTAATGCTTCCTAAGGCCCACTTGACTTCACACTCAAGGATGTCTGACTCTAGGAGAGTGACCACACCATTATGGTTAGCTGGTCATTAAGACCTTATTTGTATAGTTTTTCTGTGTATTCTTGCACCTCTTCTTAATCTCTTCTGCTTCTATTAGATTCTTACTTTTCCTGTCCCTTATCATGCCCATCCTTGCATGAAATTTTCTTTTGATATCTCCAGTTTTATTGAAGAGATGTCTAGTCTTTCCCATTCTATTGTTTTCCTCTACTTCTTTGCAGTGTTCACTTAATTATAATATTGTATAATTTCTTGACCCAGTATCAGTCAATGAACTATAACTATTATGATGATTTTTTTAAATGAAGGAATGTGATGCATTTTTCTTACCCCCACAGAATGTCAGGGTCCACAGACACCAAAAAATAAGTTTCTTTCAAGTCTTTGCTGGATCTCATATACCAATATCATTAAGAAGGGAATCTGGAGGATGGCATGAGGTGAGGGGAAGATAAACTTTTGTAACTGGTTGATCCAGTTCTCTTACCTTTACCTTGACATGGACAAATGCTCAGTGGTTCATGGTCACACCCATTTCACCCACCATCCAGGTTCGTCCTGCAGCTAAACTGAAGAGACCAATGCTACAGAGGCTCTCCCAAATCTTAGGCTCACCAGACCCAGGTAAGAAGAGATGCTGAGGAAGTAAGGAGTTGGTTAAGACCATCACTCCCTGAGAGCATGCCTGTCCCTCTCTCCTCAATTTCAACTTCTATGTCTCTGAACACAATTTTCCATGTTCACTGTAGTTCATCAACCATCCCTGACCCATGACCTTACTAAATAGATCATCATGCCAATATTCAAGGATATACACATAAACACTTTTAATCATTTTGACAGCTTGTAAAGAGCTCTTAACGGAGGTACAATGAAATCCATGAGTAAAAGTTTGAAATGTAGTGTTTAGTGACATTAAAAACAACTAGAGCGACCCGGATATAGAGGAGGGTTTAGAAGGTAGGGCTGTCAAACTTAAGTTTACTCTGAAGCAAACAAGCTGCCCAAGGAAGACAGGAATCTGACGTAACACTGGGATGCGGCAAAATAATATTGAGTCCGGACAGAAACCATTTTTAAAAATTGCTCATTCACTTAGTATTATACTCCGATTTTTTCCTACAGGTTGAAGGACAGACAAAAGTGGAAAAGACCCAGAGAAGAAGTTCATGAGAGTCTACAAGTTTGACATATCTCACCTGTGGAAAAGCCTTAAGATCTGTTTAAAGAGAAGGTGAGGTGACTTTATGACAGCCCGACAGGAATTAAGGCCTGCTGGCAAAGTATTTCTCCCTCAGGAATATTTTTATACACAGAAGAATGAACAATGGGAACTCAGCTTAGATAGTTTATGGAAGGAGATAGGTCAGTGGTATCGGGACGTGTGTAGACAACACAAGAGTGGCTGCTGAGGGATTGGGTGCTATCAGTGGTGATGTTCACAAAGGTCATGGCCTAGGCACTTGGAAGCCAGGGGCCCCCAGGATTCCACGATCCCCTCCCCCTACCAGTTCTGTTATGGCAACTCCAGATGGTCACCTAGCACGCTGGGTCACCCTCCTTCACTCCTGTCTTAGTCTGAGCCCCACACAGCACCTGTGGCTCTGAGCTCTGGCATCTTCAACTTCTTTTTGTGGTTGAGAACCCTCTAGTTGTTCCCAATAGTAAATCAGGAAATCCAGTTTTTGTCATCCCTTAGTGCTGGTTAAACCAATGTGACTTTGCTTATCTTTAATCCCCTGTATATTGAGTGTCTTCTCCTCGCCCCTGGCTCTGCCATCATCTGCTACACATCACCATGGCAATACCTCTTCCCTCTTTATCGGATCTGAGGGCAGAACGTACCCTCGCAGAAATCAACCAGGAGCTTCAGTTGCAGCTGGAAAAGTACAAGCAGGACTTCAGAGACCTCACAGAGAAATTCCTCATATCCCAAGCGACTGCTTACTCCCTGGCCAACCATCTGCAGAAATACAGTAAGTCCTTGGGGTCATGGTCACCAAAGCAATGAATGATCACTGTCTTCCCTCTAAGTCTCCATGCTTTGTCTCCTGCTGCCTTTGTCATTTTGAATTCCATTCTGACCACAGTGCAGGAAAGGTAGGAGTGTGGCTCTTTTGCCTTCAGTTCCCTGAGGCTGGGAAAACTGAGGCACAAGAAGTGGAGGCACTTTTCCAACTTTGTGGTGAGTTGTAGGGTGAGATACAGATTGTGTCTCTGTATCTCAATCACCCAGTGTCACGATCATCCAGGTTGTGATTCCTGGCGCAAGCACAGAACTGCCTGTGTCTCTCGGGAGAAAGCTAAAGTGTGTTGACTGAAATGGCTATTCTACCCAAAGCAATCTATAGATTCAATGCAATCCCTATGAAGCTACCAACAGTATTTTTCACAGAACTAGAACAAATAATTTCATAATTTGTATGGAAATACAAAAACCTCGAATAGCCAAAGTAATCTTGAGAAAGAAGAATGGAACTGGAGGAATCAACCTGCCTGACTTCAGACTCTACTACAAAGCCACAGTCATCAAGACAGTATGGTACTGGCACAAAGACAGAAATACAGATCAATGGAACAAAATAGAAAGCCCAGAGATAAATCCATGAACCTATGGACATCTTATCTTCGACAAAGGAGGCAAGGATATACAATGGAAAAAAGACAACCTCTTTAACAAGTGGTGCTGGGAAAACTGGTCAACCACTTGTAAAAGAATGAAACTAGAACACTTTCTAACACCATACACAAAAATAAACTCAAAATGGATTAAAGATCTAAATGTAAGACCAGAAACTATAAAACTCCTCGAGGAGAACATAGGCAAAACACTCTCCAACATAAATCACAGCAGGATCCTCTATGACCCACCTCCCAAAACATTGGAAATAAAAGCAAAAATAAACAAATGGGACCTAATGAAACTTAAAAGCTTTTGCACAACGAAGGAAACTATAAGTAAGGTGAAAAGACAGCCCTCAGATTGGGAGAAAATAATAGCAAATGAAGCAACAGACAAAGGATTAATCTCAAAAATATATAAGCAACACCTGCAGCTCAATTCCAGAAAAATAAATGACCCAATCAAAAAATGGGCCAAAGAACTAAACAGACATTTCTCCAAAGAAGACATACAGATGGCTAACAAACACATGAAAAGATGCTCAACATCACTCATTATCAGAGAAATGCAAATCAAAACCACAATGAGGTACCATTACACGCCAGTCAGGATGGCTGCTATCCAAAAGTCTATAAGCACTAAATGCTGGAGGGGGTGTGGAGAAAAGAGAACCCTCTTACACTGTTGGTGGGAATGCAAACTAGTACAGCCACTATGGAGAACAGTGTGGAGATTTCTTAAAAACCTGGAAATAGAACTGCCATATGACCCAGCAATACCACTTCTGGGCATACACACTGAGGAAACCAGATCTGAAAGAGACACATGCACCCCAATGTTCATCGCAGCACTGTTTATAATAGCTAGGACATGGAAGCAACCTAGATGCCCATCAGCAGACGAATGGATAAGGAAGCTGTGGTACATAGAGACCATGGAAGATTACTCAGCTGTTAAAAAGAATTCATTTGAATCAGTTCTAATGAGATGGATGAAACTGGAGTCCATTATACAGAGTGAAGTAAGCCAGAAAGATAAAGAACATTACAGCATACTAACACATATATATGGAATTTAGAAAGATGGTCATGATAACCCTATATGCAAAACAGGAAAAGAGACACAGATGTACAGAACAGTCTTTTGGACTCTAGGAGAAGGCGAGGGTGGGATGTTTCGAGAGAACAGCATGTATATTATCTATAGTGAAACAGATCACCAGCCCAGGTGGCATGCCTGAGACAAGTGCTTGGGCCTGGTGCACTGGGAAGACTCAGAGGAATCGGGTAGAGAGGGAGGTGGGAGGGGGGATCGGGATGGGGAATGCATGTAACTCCATGGCTGATTCATGTCAATGTATGACAAAACCCACTGCAATGTTGTGAAGTAATTAGCCTCCAACTAATAAAAATAAATGAAAAAAAAAATAAAGTGTGTTGACTGGAATCTTTTCTGTTCTGTATCTGATCCTGCATGCCTCTTGGCTAAACCTCTGGGACTAATGAACTCCATCGGTTCGAGGTTCCCTGAGGTTCCATTGGCAAAGCCCTGTGCTAGTTATACAGGGGTAATGTGGTGGTTATATATTGCGAGAAGCAAGGAATCATAAGATTTAAAGGCACTTAAAGATGAGGCTGCTTCTCACTGAAACCATGATCTCTATGAGTGACGCCATCAAGATAGGGCCTCCCTGGTGAGAAGGAAGCCATGCTTCCTGGGTGTAGGGTGTCTTTCCTGTCCAAGAAAGCCATGTGACATTCTGTGATGAGGTTGAGGGTGTTTCTGGGGAAATCAGACCGTCTATACATCCCCCTCTATTTCTACCTGAGCTGGTGAAACTTTGGTGATGCAGGTTGGCCAGGAGTCCAGGAGACCCTGAGTCTGTGGTATAAGATGTGTGACCAACATGAGCAAATGGTAAGTGGGAGAGATCACCAGCCACAGTAAAATCCCAGGCAGAGTGTGGGAGAGGCCCTTTCTACCCACAGTCAGCCTGGCAGTTGAAGCACTGTTGCCTGTTCAGGGAGAAGGGCCTGTAGTGAGGAAAGAAGTCGTGAGCAGGGTACATGCACAGCAAGGGGATGACAGAAATCTTGTCAACTTGAGTCTGTGTAATCGTTTTCCATTAATCTATGAGGGAATTAATGAAAAATGACTGACACAGAGAAAAGTAAAAAGTAAAGCCTGTTATTTAAGAAAGTGAAATGATGAGCTTTGGGGAAAGGACAAACTAAGTTTTATTTACACCGCTCCTTGTAATAGTCACAAAATTCTAGGAAAGAAATTGGGAGGCTGGTGAAGAAGAAATGTCTCACCAGGACTCTGGTGGGAGGTCACCGCAGCGCAGTGTGAAAGACGTGGACTCTGGGCCAGGCTTCCTGGGCTCACATCCCTGTTGGGAACCTTTCTGTGTCTCGCTTTCCTCCTCTGCCCGTGTGGTGCTGTAATAGTAACTCTTGTTTGAGTTGTAGTGAAGACTGAGTAAATCTGACAAAGCCCTGACAGCAGTGCCTGGCTCAGTGTAAATACACTTAGTTCACAGTTCTACTGTTCCTAATGACACAGGCTTCCTCAGGGTTTGGGCCTGTCTCTTTCAGGTCCTTATGGTTTCACGTATTCTATTTCACACCAGTGTGTCCAGGTGAGGTTTTTACCTCAAGATACTTGTTCATTACTGAAATACTGTGATGTCCCAGGGGAACCATCAGTTTAGCCCTATAGGCCTTCCCGACCACACAGGAATCGCCACCCCAGACCCCCGCTCAGTGTCTCACCTAAGAGGCTGCAGGTCCTGGTTCAGTGGCCCAGGATTCAGGGTCAGTCTCAGGGGCTGTGAATTCTGACTTTGCCAAATGGCAGTTCAAACTGTCTACTTGCTTTCTGTGCCTAGGAGCTTCTCTTTCCTCAGCTCTAAAATGGGGAGTCACCTCAGTTAGGAGGCTGAGAAATCAGATATGGACATGGCTGTGTAGACCTTGGTACTGAGGTTACATCTGCCTCTGGGGGCCCGTCCTCCTCCTTTGAAGGCAGTGACCACAGCAGTAAGGCCAGCTTCCCCTGAGGCAGTGTCTCTCTTTCCTCAGAGTGTGAACCGTGTAAGGACAACGTTGAATCTGTGATGGGGGAGAAGCTGCCTTTTGAGGCACTGAGGCCAGCAGAGAAGCCCACGCTCGATGAGAGGCTGAGGTAAGGAGGGCGGGGGTGTTGATGGCAGGCACAGGACACTGTCATAAAAGAGGTGCATGTATGCTGAATCACTTCAGTTGTGTCTGACTCTTTGCGATCCCACGGCCCATAGCCCACCCGGCTCCAACAATTGGTGGATTGTGGATTCCAACCATTATTCAGGGCTTCAGTTACTCTGTTTTTAAAAAACTATTGACCTAAAACCACATATCATGAAATTTACCAAATTCAAGTGGACAATTCAACTCAGTGGCATTTGGTACATCCTCAGTGTTGTGCAATTAGCACCTTATTTGCCTCTAAATCACAGCTCCCTCCCTCCTGACTACAGCTTGTCATCCTTTCTTGACCTTGACATTCTCTTGTTCTTTCCAATCCACACCAGCTGTACCTCTCCACACTCTATATCTGACTGTGTGTCACTCAATGTATGATACTGTGTGTGTATTTTTAAATGGAAATGGCCTTGTCTGAGCAAGGAACTGAAGAGACAACTTCACAACACAGGTTTAGGAAGACATTAGGTTTTGACTACAGAAGAACAAGATGAATGGGATGTCAGGGAATCTTCAGGAGCACTTTCGGATACAGAGTGCACATTTGTTGTTTCTTCTTTCTCTATGACATAGTTTGATCATCAAATATGTGCCAGAATTCTGTTTCAAGGGCCTCTTGGGGATGTTATGACAGAAATCCCTAAGAGTCTCTCATCTACGTCTTTGACTTTAACAACTGTCTGCTCTGTCTCGCCTAGGATATGTGACATCCTAATTCGAAGTCAGGCACGAGAGCTGACCCAGCTACGGCAGACACTACAGAATGGGAAAGATGACTCTGCCCTGCTCAAGCAGCACCTCAAGGACCTCCTCACCCACAGTGACCTGGACAACCACCAGAGACAGGGCTTCCGAGAGAGCCTGTCTGAGGGATACCGCTTGGCACAGCGCCTTGCCTGCAAGCTCAGCCCAGGTGAGGGGGCCACAGACCCTGAGAGCACTGATCCTCTGCTAGGCCCCAGGTGATAAGATGAACACCTCCACTAGGAATGTTTATCAGCTTTCCTGTTTCATATCCCATTTGGGGATATGATAGGAGCAGGACTGGCTAAGTGGGAGGACAGAGGAGAAATGCACAGAGTGGAGGTAATAGTATTTGAACTGTCTGCTTCCTCCCTGATGGAAAATGGCCACTGGGGCAAGAGGCAGCATCCAGATAGCGTTAAAGCAGAGATAAGACGAGATGACAGGAGGAAGCTTATTAGAGTGAAAAAAGCCCTGGACTAAACATGGAAGTTCCCAGGTTCCAGGCTGAGTGCTGTGTTGATAACTGTGTGAGAATGATTGCTTTTCCTTATGTCAGTAACTGTTTTCATCTGTAAAATGGATCAAATAATCTGTTGATGATAGCTATAGTGATGAAATTTTGGAATATGTACAAATGCACTGCAGAATAAAGAATGCCTTTCATTTTGTGGTGTTGGGTAAGGTACTTGATAGAGTTGAACTTGGTTTTGGGAAAGTGGATTAGAATGAAGCACTTTCCATAGAGAGACTTTGCCTGATAACATACAAAAGCTACCATTGAAGAGCCAGGATGTTTCCAGATGGAGGGATGTGGGACTTGGTTGTTCTCCTTAGAGAAAGGAGGGCATCTTGTGAGACCTGAGGAAGTTTTTAGAGCCTGTGTCTTTGGGAGAATCTGTGGCAGGATGGATGATACATTTGTAGAAGTGGAGATGGGAGGTGGACAATGTGAGGTGATATAAGGAAGAAAAGGCAATTTAAATGTTTGCCCAATTTCAAGCAGAAGGTGCCCTGAGGAGGATCTACCAGTTTAGAAACAGACTGCCTGATGGATCAGAAATCCCTGCTAGGACAGTTGCTTAAAAACAAAGTTCTAACAAATTAGAACTTCCATACAGCACTAAGTCATACATAGATATTTATGACTCTGTGACCATATGAGTCCCTGTGTTTGTAATAGGTGATGTGGCAAGAATCTCAATGGATATTTCTAAATTTGTCTGCATAAATTTATGAAAATGAGGAGGATGAACAAGGACAAGAAACACTCATGTCAGGTAACAATGAACTGTCAGGAACTGGGTAGGAAAATGGGTAGGAAAAATATGGACAGGGTCACAGAAAGAACAATAAATGAGGTCAGAAGAATCAGAGATGCCAGCTGTAAGCCTAAGCACAACTGCAGATGGTATTAATTTACTTCAACCCACATATGATTGGCCCTGTGATTTGGTCGTCTGTTGTCTCTGTGCTACTTGTATGTAAGAGCCAGGGTAAATGCACCACTCTTAGGATTTCCTGTACACATAGAGAATATCTGTTCTCTCCTAAAGGAGGTCCAAAGTGTGAGAAATATCTATTCCTACACAGTTGTTTAAGATCCGTGGGAGGAAGATAATCAGCAATTAGTACAGAAGTAACTAGAAAAATTAAACATGAGGACAACTGTCTAGAAAAAAAATTGGTTGTCACATGACAATAGAATTAGAAAGAGGCCTTGGAAACCTTTCAATTCCTAAAAAGGAAGCATAGTATTTCTGGGAGTCTCTAATGCTTTAATAGATGTGTTTACTTGACTGTGCGTGCTCAATTGCTCAGTTGTGACTACTGTTTGCAAAGCAATGGGCTGTAGCCCACCAGGCTCCTCTGTCCATGAGATTTTCCCATCAATATTATGGAATTGGGTTGCTATTTCCTCCTCCAGGGGATCTTCCCGACCCAGGGATTGAATCTATGTCTCCTGCATTGGCAGGTGGATTCTTTACCACTGAGCCAACAGGGAAGCCCTTCTTCACCTGACTACTTCATCTTAAATTCAACATGACTTAGGACCAGGGGGGATGCACTTGGTGTGGACGTTCATCTGTGCTTCCTGTTCCTGAAAGGACCATCCTGGAATGGTTGAGTCTCCTTCCTCATCAGAGCTTTGTGGCCAGTATGTGGAGCACCTGCTGTACTCTCCCTCCCACTCCCAGACAGCCACAGTCAGTTTCAAATACGGGAGGATAGTTTCTTCTCTCTTTAAGGGGACTGCACTTTTTCTTTCTGTGACCACTCTCATGTGTCCCATCAAAACCAGCCAGAATGGCTTGGAGTCAGATCCCCTTCATTTAATTTTCTGTAATCCCTTTCCCACCTGTCACAGCATGGAAATGCAGGAGGTTGAAAAGAAGGCATTGCCTGAGGAATCCAAGGATGAACGTGTTTTGATGCCTTCAGTTCTCCAAGAAAGTTCTGTCACCAGCCTTACAGTGATGACAAATTTGCATTTGATGAACCAGAAGTGGGCCTTGGTCTGGATGGAGCTTGTGGTTGCTCCCAAGCTAAAGAGGATGAAATTCCAACCAATCTCCCAGGTAGCTTCTGTGTTCGTTGTCCCCACAATCTGTATAGACTGAGGAAGGTCATCCGTGAGGACAGGTTGTATAGACACATCTTAGTTGAAACCAGGAGAAAGGATCTATTATGGAACACAGACATCAGGTCGGTCAGCAAGCCTTCATCATTTTCTTGGCCCTGGTCTTGCCTCTGTTACCCTGGCCCCAGTGTCAAACATTTGACCCAAATCTATTGTGACAACTCTCACCTACCTCAGCTGGAAATCCAAAGGAGGTGTCACACCTAGTTTGGATCCAATGCGTTTGTTATCTTCAATGATCTATTTTTTTTTTTTTTTGTAAATGTCCCTGGCCTCTCCAGAAATGATGGCAGATTTGCCTCTTTATTAGGTGAGGTGATATCCCTGTTTGGTTTCACTCCTCTCATCCCCAGTCTCTCTTTTCTCTAGGTTGGCTAGTCTTCACTAAGCAGTCACTCAACAACCAAGACAGACACAACTGTACCATTGCCTTTCTTGGATGTTTCCATGAAGCAAGGCTGGACTCTGGCACTTCCTCAAGCCTCAAATGGCCGTGGTTTCTGTGTATCACCAAAGATTCTTTTTGATTTGAGGGTTAATACAATTCACTGGGCTTTCCTGGTGGTTCAAACAGTAAAGAATCTGCCTGCAATGCAGAAAACCTGGGTTTGAACACTGAGTGTAGAAGATCCCCTGGAGAAGGAAATGGCACTCACTCAAATATTCTTGTGTGGAGAATTCCATGGTCAGGGAAGCCTGATCGGCCACAGTCAATGGGCTTGCAAAGAGTCAGGTGTGACTGAGTGACTAACAACTTTCACACTTTTACTTTTCACAATTCACCCATCACTCTAGTCTCAAGTATGAATTCCTCTAAACCGTCAACAATCACAAAATCTGATGGGACAAACCAATATTGTAGAAATAATTCTAGAAAATAACTCAGTGCATTTTCTAGGATCTCTGGAGAAAATACACTATTAACTATTTATAGAGAGGCAGAACAAAGGATATTGGGCGAGAGCTCTATGAGATCAAGGAGAGAATTTCCCCTATGGGTCTAGAAGTAGTCCAGTCTAATTCTTATAAGACTTAAGAGTCCTAGAATATCTTTGCTAAAGTATTATGTTCCTGCACTGAGAATATTAGTGTCCCTGTGGTAAATGTGTTTACTGAGTAGGTATGTGTGAGGTGTGATTTGCTTATTATGACCTGTTATCTTTGAATTTCTTACTAGACAATCAAAATGATCATGAGCAAGTAAATGGACAAGATTTAACATTTCCCAGGTAATTCTGAAGGTCAGTGGGCCATGAATGTCAGTGGTGACTGCCCGAGACCTCAAGGTCAAGGGAAAACAGGAAGTGCCAAAAGTAGATCTCTTGTCTATTTAGTTAACAGCCAAATATCTCTTTAACAATATTGTCTGTTTTCATTTCACAGGCTGAGTGCATTCAGTTTCTTAATGTACAGTGAGTTGATCCAGGTGGAAGAGCCAAACTCAGGAGTTCCTGTAATCAAGTATTTTCTCCTGAGTCGTTAAAAGTAGCGTGAGATTCATATCAACCTTGTGCCTGTTTGGCTGCAACATGTTGGTCAATATTTGTTTCCAAGTAAGGAAACTAGAAAAAAATTGTATTATATCAAAATACTAAGAAAATAGTTCCTGAAGGCAGAATATCTAGTCTGTAATTCCTCAAAAGCTGTATTCACTTGGATCCTGCATATCCAGATCAACACAATGTGTGCAGGAAAGTGAGAACCAATATCCTAGTCCTCTTGCGTGCTGGGAGTCATGATGAGCATGCAGGGAAATCTCAGTCTCCTTCAACTGCTGGTTGTGTTGCCAGTGCCCAGCAACCTACTGTCTCTCCCACCCCTTGTCACCCCATTTCACATACAGGAGGAGTGACTTCCCTCTTTAAGGGGACTGCACTTTTGCCTTCTGTAACCAGTCCTCATGTCTGTCATCAAAAGCAACCAGGATAGCTTGGAGTCGAATCCTCTTAATCGTTTGTCATCCCTTTTCCACCTGACACAGCGTGAACCTGCATGATGTCTCAAAGAATGAGGTACTTCAGCAATGCCAAGATGAATGTGTTTCAGTACCTTCAGTTGTCCAGGAAGATTCTGCCTGCAACCAGCCTTACAGGAATGGAAAATCTGCATATGATGAAGAGAAAGTGGGGTTTGCTCTGGATGGAGCCTGCGGTTGCTCCCATGCTAAAGAGGATGAAATGCTAATTGATCTCCCAGGTAGTCTGCGATATCTTTGGTAGCCTACTCTAAGAGAATTAATCCCCTTAGATAGATAGACCCTATGCTTACAAACTGAAGCCTGCTTTGAACCAGACTCTCTAATTGCATTTTAAATAAGACATTCTATGAGTGAACTTTTCTCAATTCCTAGTCATGTTTGTCCCTGTGGTTAACCACTCTACCCAAGGTGGTTCTGCCAGATTCACGGGTACCTCAACAGCTGAGGTAACTTTCAAGCTTCCTCATTTTGAACGAGTCTCCTATCTCACGTGAAGTGCTCTAATTTTCATTCCTGAGCAATGTCCTTGAGTTCCTACACCTGCCCAAGACTGTTGGCAGTCTTGTTTACATCTCTTTGGAGATGTCACTACTTTGGTTCACTTCTAACAAACCATGAACTCTCTCCCTTCATTTGACTTACCTTGTTCGAAGTCTTCTGAAACCCAAATGTAAGCCACACGGTCACCTTTGGTATGTTTCTCTGAGGTAAGGCAGGGCCCTGGAACTTCCCAGTCTGATGAATGGCCACCGTTTGTAGCTTTAAAGATTCATTTGCCTTGATGTGGTGTGTAGATTCCACTCTCATCTAATCTCAATGTGTAATCACTTATGCCATTAACAAACAGCATTTCAGATGGAAAAAGCCTGAGTATTATAGCAACCCTCTAGGATATAGCTAGGTTGTTCCCCAGGATCTGTGGGGAAAAGGATATATTTAGCTGTTTTCACAGACTCAGGACCAGGATACTCTGCCAATGACATATCATATCAAGGAAATTTGTCCAATGGCTCAAGAAGGAAATCCAACACCTCCTTATGAGGCTCTGTCTATGGCCTCCTGGACTGTTTCCCTCACAGTACCCTGTTACCACATTGTGAAGATAGACATAGGATTGGGCATTTGTGAAGGGAATTTGCCTGATATAACTCTCCTGTTAATTTATTTGCAGAAAACCAGAATGATCACGATGACCTAAAAGGACCAAAGGCTATTGCCCTGAGGTAATTTTGAATGTCTGTGAGCTGTTGTACAGTGATGACATCTGCAGCCCTCTGATCGAGGGAAAAACAGAAAGTGCTGAATACATTGTCTCATCAGTCTTGCCAGCCACTAATTATCCTTTTTTGTAATGTTTTCTGCTTTCACTGTGGTACTTATATTGTTTCCCATTTCTTATTAACTTTTCAAGTTTATACCCCAAGTCAGTTGACCCAGGTGAACTAAGAGTGATTTTTTTGCACTCACTTGTTATCTCCGACGTGGTTTATAGAGTGAGATGCATATCTGCTCTGCCTGTTTGGTGTTAGAACACTGGCATGTATGTCATAACAAGAAATGTAAATAGACAATAATATTGTATCATGCCAAAATATTAAGAGAGGTCTTGACAGCATGAGGTATCTGGGAAACCAGACTGCCCCAAACTGTATGCACTTGGATACTCCATGTCGTTACCATCTTTCTAAATTCCATATATATGTGTTAGTATACTGTAATGGTCTTTATCTTTCTGGCTTACTTCGCTCTGTATAATGGGCTCCGGTTTCATCCATCTCATTAGAACTGATTCAAATGAATTCTTTTTAATGGCTGAGTAATATTCCATGATGTATATGTACCACAGCTTCCTCATCCATTCGTCTGCTGATGGGCATCTGGGTTGCTTCCATGTCCTGGCTATGATAAACAGTGCTGCGATGAACATTGGGGTGCACGTGTCTCTTTCAGATCTGGTTTCCTTGGTGTGTATGCCCAGAAGTGGGATTGCTGGGTCATATGGCAGTTCTATTTCCAGCTTTTTAAGAAATCTCCACACTGTTTTCCATAGTGGCTGTACTAATTTCCATTCCCACCAACAGTGTAAGAGGGTTCCCTTTTCTCCACACCCTCTCCAGCATTTATTGCTTGTAGACTTTTGGATAGCAGCCATCCTGACTGGCGTATAATGGTACCTCATTGTGGTTTTGATTTGCATTTCTCTGATAATGAGTGATGTTGAGCATCTTTTCATGTGTTTGTTAGCCATCTGTATGTCTTCCTTGGAGAAATGTCTGTTGAGTTCTTTGGCCCATTATTTGATTGGGTCATTTATTTTTCTGGAGTTGAGCTGGAGGAGTTGCTTGTATATTTTTGAGATTAATCCTTTGTCTGTTGCTTCGTTTGCTATTATTTTCTCCCAATCTGAGGGCTGTCTTTTCAGCCTTGCTTATAGTTTCCTTTGTTGTGCAAAAGCTTTTAAGTTTCATTAGGTCCCATTTGTTTATTTTTGCTTTTATTTCTAAAATTCTGGGATGTGGGTCATAGAGGATCCTGCTGTGATTTATGTCGGAGAGTGTTTTGCCTATGTTCTCCTCTAGGAGTTTGATAGTTTCTGGTCTTACATTTAGATCTTTAATCCATTTTGAGTTTATTTTTGTGTATGGTGTTAGAAAGTGTTCTAGTTTCATTCTTTGACAATGCAGTTTAAACAAAAGGGTGAAAATCACTATTCTGTGTCTCTGTGAGTCATGACTGTACCATCTAGAGATAATTCAGTCTCTTTCTTCATCAGCTTGTTATTTGGCCAGAGCACAGAGTTCCCACTGTTCTTTGTCTCTTCTGCCCCTGTAAAACCACGCTGTGTCTCACACACAAAACAGACTTTTCTGTCTCTAATGGATCAGATCCTTGGCGTGCTTCACCATTCAGACATTCCATCAGAACCAGATCGGACTGTACAGTTTCTGACCAGTCTTGGCTTAATCTTTTTCTCTCCCTCCCCCACCAGGTTGGGCAGACAGTTGCCACAGATGAGAGAGAATGGTGTGCCTCAGGACTCTCTGGATGACTATTATCTGACTTACTCGGTTCTTCCTAGCCTGTCAGACTCCTTCTGGCCTTATAGGAGCACTGCCATCTTCTCACTTGAGGACGTGGATGTCTCTTATGCTCGGGATGTAACCAGTGAGTATTTTCTTGTGATAGAACTCCACCTGGATGCCCAGGTAGACTCTGTGTGCTTCGTACTCCTCGCCTCTGGGGTGCTGAGATTTGTCAGCCCTGTGTGGAAGCTCTGTAGACAGTGATTTGAATCAGACTGTGGTAGAGTTTGAAGCAGACATCAGGTGGGTCTGAGAGCCTAGCTCTCCTCTTCATCCAGGTGAAGCCTATGGGTCAGGCCCCAAGTTAGATCATGGACCCAAGGCTGGTGTGAAACACTCACTCACTTGTATGTGTGCAGGTGCACAGAGATGAATGTCTTTTTTCCTGATTTCAATGAGATGTCTCTTCTTGCCCACAATATTCCCATTTTCATACCCAAAAATGTCCCTTGAATTTCTGTGACTTTCCAGAGATGCTGACAGCTTGAACCATCTGTTGTTTCCCTGGTGTCATTGCTGTCACTCTCGGTGTCTGTCTCCTCTAAGATGGCTGTCTTAGCGAAGCAGTCATCTGGACCACAGGACTCAAAGACCTCTCCCATCACCTTGCTTGTAATGTTTCCATGAAGCCAGGCAGGGCCCTGGCATTTCCCACCCCATGAATGGCTGGAGATTCAGGGGAGCAACCAAGGTTCATTTTGGTTTGAGGTCTTGTAGATTCCATTCATCATTCTGCTAAAGCAGCCAGCATATGATGAGAAAAGCCTGAGTATTACAGTATTCTGCTAGAATGCAGGTGGGCTATTCCCCAGACTCTGTGGGGAAGATGAATGTTTAACTTTTTAGGCAGACTTGAAAGAGGATACTGTGGTGAGAATCTACAAGGTCAGGGAGATCTTGCCTGATGTCTTGGGAAAGCAAACCAAGTAGAGTCTGAGAGACACAACCTGAGACACCTGGAATATCCTTCTAAAATATTCTGTTGTCTCACTGGTGAGATTGTTGTCCCGGTGGTAGTACTGGACACTGCATTATTAATTTACATAGGGGGATCTGCTTAATGTTTCTGGCCCTGTCTGAATTTATCTGTAGAAAATTATGCTTTTCATGAGGAAGAGGAAGGCCAAGACATCATCTGTTCTAGGTAACTATGGAGAAACATGGGTCTGACATCAGTGGTGACATTTGGTCATCTCACATGCAGGGGAATTGGAAAGTGCTGAATATGCCTATTTCTTCTATTCAGACAACCACAAATTGTCCCTGTAACAAGGTTGTCTGTTTTCACTGTGTACTTGTATAGGCCCCTTTATGAATCCCTCTCAATTATAGTAACCTTCAGTCAGTTGATGCCTGGCTGCTAATGAGTCACAGGATTTTTTTGCACTTTCCTGCACTCTCCTTTTTATTAAACCCAGCATGAGATGCATATCTACCTCTGCCTGTTTGGCCTTACCACACTGACAGGTATTTCATAGCAAGGAAAGTAAGTGGAAACAAACAAATTCATGTCACATCTCAGTATTTGAAAAATTGGCCTTGGGACTTCCCTTGTGATCTTGTTGTTAGAATCTGCCTCCCAATGTAGAGGACACAGGTTTGATCCCTGGTCAGGGAACTAAGATCCTATATGCCATGGGACATCCAATCCTGTGGGCCACAACTACTGAGCCATTGTTCTACAGCCTTCATATCACAGCTACTGATGCCTGAGCACCCTAGAAGCCTTGCTCTGCAATAAGGGAAACCAGTGAATGGAGAAGCCTGGCACCACGACTAGAGAGTAGCCCCCGACTCATAGCAAGTAGAGAAAGCCCATGCACAGCAATGAAGAGTCCATGCACTGCACGAAGACCCAGAGAAGCCAAAAATAATAAATAAATATTTTTTAAAAGTTGGTCTTCAAAACACAGAATTTCTAGGAGTCCATTGTGCTGCCAGAGCCTGTGTTTGCTTGGCTGCTACATGTGATTTTCAGCAAAACTTATGCTGTAGTTGAAGCTGCCTTTATGATTTCTGAGGGTATGTGTAACATGACTGTGTCCTAGGGGGTGGTTCAGTCTCCTTCCTCCCGAGTTCATTTCTGCTCAGTGCTCAGAGCACCTCATGCTCACTCTCTCTCACTCTCTCTCCCTTTCCCTTTGCAAACACCTGGTCTGGTCCCAGATTGATGGAGGGATTGTTATATCTCTCTTTAGTGGGACTTCTCATTTGTTTTTTGTGACCAGTCCCTGAACCCTCACATGTATGGATGTGAGAATTGGACTATAAAGAAAGCTGAGCACAGAAGAATTGATGCTTTTGAACTGTGGTGTTGGAGAAGACTCTTGAGAGCCCCTTGGGCTGCAAGGAGATCCAACCAGTCCACCCTAAGGGAGATCCGTCTTGGGTGTTCATTGGTAGGACTGATGTTGAAGCTGAAACTCCAATACTTTGGCCACCTGATGCGAAGAGCTGACTCATTGGAAAAGACCCTGATGCTGGGAAAGATTGAGGGCAGGAGGAGAAGGGGACAACAGAGGATGAGATGGTTGGATGGCATCACCGACTTGATGTACATGGGTTTGGGTGAACTCTGGGAGTTGGTGATGGACAGGGAGGCCTGGCGTGCTGCGGTTCATGGAGTCGCAAAGAGTCAGACACAACTGAGTGACCGAACTGAACCTGAACCCCCCCATCAAAACCAGCTGTGACTCCAGGTTTATTAATCCCTTTTGTTTAACCATCAGCCCTCCCCACCCCACAAGTCTCAGTATGGAGCAGCTGGTGATAGAATAGAATGAAGTCCAGCAGAATTCACTGGAGGAATGTTATCTGGCTGTTTCTATTGGCCATCATCTGTCAGGCTCCTGTAGGCCTCTGAGAAGTGCCTCATAGTGTTAGGCAGGGAGCTAGAGATGAGATGAGAGCCAGGGATGGTGGCGGCAGAGACTCATGGCTGGGAAATGGCCTCAGTAAGTTGAGTCACTCAGTCGTGTCTCAGACTCTTTGAGACCCCATGGACTGCAGCACACCAGGCTTCCCTGTCCATCACCAACTCCAGGAGCTTGCTCAAACTCATGTCCATTGAGTCAGTGACGCCATCCAACCATCTCATCCTCTGTCGTCCCCTTCTCTTCCTATCTTCAATCTTTGCCAGCATCAGGGTCTTTTCCAATGAGTCAGTTCTTCGAATAGATGGCCAAAGTATTGGAGCTTCAGCATCAGTTCTTCCAAGGAATATTCAGGACTGATTTCCTTTACGATTGACTGGTTGGATCTCCTTGCAGTCCAAGGGGCTCTCAAGAGTCTTCTCTAGCACCACAGTTCAAAAGCATCAGTTCTTTGGAGCTCAGCATTGTTTATAGTCCAACTCTCACATCTGTACATGACTATTAGAAAAACCATAGAGGAACTTTTGACTAGACGGACCTTTGTTGGCAAAGTAATGTCTCTGCTTTTTAATATGCTGTCTAGGTTGGACATAGCTTTTCTTTCAAGGAGCAAGCATTTTCTATTTCATGGCTGCAGTCACCATCTACAGTGATTTTGGAGCCCAAGAAAATAAAGTCTGTCACTGTTTTCATTTGTTTCCCCATCTATTTGCCATGAAGTAATGGGACCAGATGCCATGGTCTTAGTTTTTTGAATGTTGAGTTTTAAGCCAGCTTTAAATGGCCTCAGCCCTCCCTAACAGGAAGGGGCTGAGGTACGGATTGTGGTCAGCACATCTTGAAGGGACCGGATGAGCTCTACCAAAGGGGAATTCCACCAAGTGGTGCAGGCACAGTTAAAATTAAGCCATCACCTCTAGCAGAAGATATTAAGAAGAGGTGGCAAGAATACACAGAAGAACTGTACAAAAAAGATCTTCACAACCCAGATAATCATGATGGTGTGATCACTCACCTAGAGCCAGACATCCTGGAATGTGAAGTCAAGTGGGCCTTAAGAAGCATCACTATGAACAAAGCTAGTGGAGGTGATGGAATTCCAGTTGAGCTATTTCAAATCCTAAAAGATGATGCTGTGAAAGTGCTGCACTCAATATGTCAGCAAATTTGGAAAACTCAACATTGGCCACAGGACTGGAAAAGGTCAGTTTTCATTCCAATCCCAAAGAAAGGCAATGCCAAAGAATGCTCAAACTGCCGCACAATTGCACTCATCTCACACGCTAGTAAAGTAATGGTCAAAATTCTCCCAATCAAGCTTCAGCAATACGTGAACCATGAACTTCCAGATGTTCAAGCTGGCTTTAAAAAAGGCAGAGGAACCAGAGATCAGATTGCCAACATCCGCTGGATCATCGAAAAAGCAAGAGTTCCAGAAAAACATCTATTTCTGCTTTAATGACTATGCCAAAGCCTTTGACTGTGTGGATCACAATAAATTGTGGAAAAGTTCTGAAAGAGATGGGAATACCAGACCACCTGACCTGCCTTTGAGAAATCTGTATGCTGGTCAGGAAGCAGCAGTTAGAACTGAACATGGAACAACAGACTGGTTCCAAATAGGAAAAGGAGTACGTCAAGGCTGTATATTGTCACCCTGCTTATTTAATTTATATGCAGAGTACATCACGGGAAACGCTGGGCTGGAAGAAGTACAAGATTGCTGGGAGAAAGATCAGTAACCCCAGATATGCAGATGACACCACCCTTATGGCAGAAAGTGAAGAAGAACTAAAGAGCCTCTTGATGAAAGTGAAAAGGAGAGTGAAAAACTCGGCTTAAAGCTCAACATTCAGAAAACTAAGATCATGGCATCCGGTCCCATCACTTCATGGCAAATAGATGGGAAAATGGTGTAAACAGTGACTGACTGTATTATTTTGGGCTCCAAAATCACTGCAGATGGTGACTGCAGCCATGAAATTAAAAGACGCTTACTGCTTGGAAGAAAAGTTATGACCAACCTGGACAGCATATTAAAAAGCAGAGACATTACTTTGTCAACAAAGTTTTGTCTAGTCAAGGCTATGGTTTTTCCAGTAGTCATGTGTGGATGTGAGAGTTGGACTATAAACAAAGCTGAGTGCCGAAGAATTGATGCTTTTGAACTGTGTTGTTGGAGAAGACTCTTGAGAGGCCCTTGGACTGCAAGGAGATCCAACCAGTCCATCCTAAAGGAGATCAGTCCTGGGTGTGCATTGGAAGGACTGATGTTGAAGCTGAAACTCCAATACTTTGGCCACCTGATGCGAAGAGCTGACTCATTGGAAAAGACCCTGATGCTGGGAAAGATTGAGGGCAGGAGGAGATGGGGACGACAGAGGATGAGATGGTTGGATGGCATCACCGACTTGATGTACATGGGTTTGGGTGAACTCTGGGAGTTGGTGATGGACAGGGAGGCCTGGCATGCTGCGATTCATGGGGTCGCAAAGAGTCGGACACAACTGAGGGACTGAACAGAACTGAATTGAACTGAATGGTTTAGTGGTTTTCCCTACTTTCTTCTATTTAAGTCTGAATGAACAGCTTAGGAGAATATAAGTGACTTGTCCACAATGAATTTGTTTTTTTATTTTTTTTAAATCATCTTGCTTTGTATGTTCTGTTGACATGTAGAATGTAAATTGAGTTTCTTTCCACTGAGGACAAAAGGAGACCTGCAGTTTCACAGGAAAAAAAAATTTTTTTAAATCTAATAGCTTCTAGTGGGATAGGTCTTAAAACTGACTGTTCCAGTTCTGTTTCTCCCAGGTCTTTATGACTTTCTCTCTGATCCTTTCTCATTATCTTTTATTCATTTCTATTCTGTTTGATCTTTCACTTTTTTTAGTTCATTGTCCCTTATAATTTCAGACAAATATGATCCCTTAGGTACCTTGTCATTTAGCCTCTTTTCCAGAGAATTTCATTTTCCTTCAGTTTTTTCTAATTCCTGGCACTTCTCATTTCTTCTTTCTTGTCTGCTTCTATCTTGTGTTGTGTGTTTCTTATTTGAAGTTTTGGGGCTTTTCCCCATGTGTGTGTTGGTGTGCTTCTACAGATGTTTTGTTCAGAAACAATTCAGATACAGATGCTATTTTACATTTATCCTATGTTTTGTGGGTGATTTTGAAGGGAATCTTTTCAAGAACTAAAATTTTGACTCTTTTATATTTTTTTGTCACCTTGGAATCAGTGTCTGCTACATGATTAGTTCTAGGTAGGAACAAACTAGTGCTTTGATTGGCTTAGTTGATTTCTTAGTTCTTGGTCTTTCTTGTTCAATTACTCTAGCAGAGGTAAGGTTGGGGAAAGGTATCATATGTCTCCTGATTCTGGGATTCTGTTTCCTTCAGTGGGAACTTTAAATTCTGCCCGTTGTACCGTTCTTTTTCTTCACCACAAGCATCCAAAGGATGCTCCCTTCTGCTAGGTCTCACACTTGATCCCAGTAATTGGGCCTCTTCAAGACTGCCACCCTCTGGTCCTCTGCACTGTCAAACCCATTCCTGTCAATTCCCTAATCACCAGAGCTATAGTCAGCCAGGTCTCAGACGTCTTAGGAGTTCACCCACATACTCTTTCTGTGAGTGATTTCACCCGAGTTCCCTCCCGAGGACTCCCTCCGTGCTGCCCTCTCCTCTGTGTGCAGAGTCTCTGCTGGTCCTGCTCCTGCTGTGTGGCTCCCAGACCCGGTTGAATACAAACCAATTGGAATCTATAGTGTTCTCTGGCCCCTGGTTGTTTGGGGCAGGGTTTTGAGCGGTGTCCTTGACTCTCTATGTTAGTCCCTAGCCCTCTGAATTTCATGTTGAGAGATTCAGCTACCATTATTCCAGGTAGACCTGTGCTCTCCTATCATTCTTTTTCAAATGCAGAATTTCAATAGTACATACAAGTAGACATTACAGAACAATTATCAACTTATGACTGAACTTGTTTTACTATAGTCCATCCACTCACCTGTTCCTATATCATTTAAAGCAAATCTCAGACATCATATTTCATCTGTGATTATGCCAGTGTGTGCTCAGTCATGTCCAATTGCTTGCGACCCCATGGACTATAGCCCACCAGGCTCCTCTGTCCATGGAATTTTCCAGGCAAGCATACTGGAGTGGGTTGTCATTTCCTTCTCTACATTGAGAGGCAGATTCTTTTTTTTTTTTTTTTTTTTAATTTTTATTCGAGTATAGTGTTCTTGCCTGGAGAATCCCAGGGACGGGGGAGCCTGGTGGGCTGCCGTCTATGGGGTCGCACAGAGTCGGACATGACTGAAGCGACTTAGCAGCAGCATAGTTGCTTAACAATGCTGTATTAGGGTCTGCCGTACAACAGTGAGAATCAGCCATTTGTATACATATATGAGAGGCAGATTCTTTACCGCTGTGCCACCTAGGAAGCCCCAATTACATCAGCATGTTTCTCTAAATGAGAACTATTTTTGAAAGTATTATTCTCATAGCAGTATATTTATTTGTAAGTTAATTAAACATCTTTAATATCATAAAATATTGTTCAAAGTTGTTCCAATTATTGTTTTTAAGTTAGTATCCTTTCATGGTATCCAAATAAAACCCACAAACTGTAATCAGAAGGATATGTGTTTAAGTCTTTACGTATATGTTTACCCTTGGTTTCTTCCTTCTTTCCTTCTTTTCTCTTTCTTGCTCTTACCCTCTCGCTCTAGCTCTCTCTTGGTCTCTTACTCTCCTTTTTTTTTTAAATATCATTTGTTGAAGAATCTGAGTTGTCTGTTCTGTAGCACTACGACGATCTAAATTGTATACTTGAGTGTAATTTAAGAAATTCTTGTCCTCTATGTTTCCTTTTTGGTGGTAAAATCTAGAGCCGTGCTATTAAAAAAAAAAAAAGAAAGAAAGAAAATGCAAGCCACATACATAATGTAAATTTTTCTAGTAGCCCCACTGAAAGCTAAAAAAGTATAAGCAGTATAAGCAAGTGCCTGCATGCTAAGTCATTTTAGCCATGTCTGACTCTTTGCCACACTATGGACTGTAGCCTTCCAGGCTCCTCTGTCCATGGGATTCTCCAGGCAAGAATATTGGAGCGGGTTGCCATGCCCTCCTCCAGCGGATCTTCCCAACCCAGGGATCAAACCCACATCTCCTGCAGCTCCTGCACTCCAGGAGGATTCTTTACTGCTCAGCCACTGGGGAAGCCCCTTTATAAGCACACAATAATACAAATATAATCTTCTATATTGCTAATTAATACTACACAGTAAAGGAAATGTAATTCTACCAGAGTTTTAAAGCTGTGTTAATAGAAAAATATTGTGCATGTCTTCAGTTTTTAACTTTACTTTCATATGAATTATAAATTAAATATAGTTAAAATCTAGTTCCTCAGTCCTACTTGTTGTTCAGTCGCTAAGTCTAGTCCACCTCTTTGTGACACCATGGACTGCAGCATGCCAGGCTTCCCTGTCCTTTAACATCAGTTTCATTTGCTGAAACTCATGTCCATTGAATCAGTGGTGCCATCCAACCACCTCATCCTCTGTTGTCCCCTTCTCCTCCTGCCTTCAATCTTTCCCAGCATCAGAGTATTGGCGCTTCAGCTTCAGCATCAGTCCTTCCAATGAATATTCAGGGTTGATTTCCTTTAGGACTGACTGATTTGATCTCCTTACTGTCCAAGGGACTCTCAAGAGTCTTCTCCAGGACCCCAGTTAGAAAGCATCAGCCTTTTTTATGACTAACTCTCATATCTATACATGACTACTGGAAAAACCATAGCTTTGTCTTTATGGACCTTTGTTGGCAAAGTGATGTCTCTGCTTTTTAATACACTGTCTAGTTTATCATAGCTTTCCTTCTAAGGAGAAACCTCTCTTTTAATTTCATGGCTGCGGTCATCATATACAGTGATTTTGGAGCCCAAGAAATTAAATCTGTTATTGCTTCCACGTTTCCCCCTTCTATTTGTCATAGAGATTGAGGAGATTCATGTTTAATATCTTGGCAAGACTGCTTCAGAAGTGGTGTGTGCTCTCTGATCAGGAGATACATCAAGTCCCGTGTGTTTCTTCAAATAATATTAGCAGTGCTTTGAGTTCAACCTGTATGCCCATTAACTGATTATGTGGAGCAAAATGGTGATATTCTATCATTATGTGTTATTTACTGGAACAACTGTATAAAAAGAAACTTCCCCTAAATACTGCTTACTTACTTAGTGGTACCCTCTGTAAAGAAAACTGCAACTTAATGAGCAATTTCCTAAGCATCCACTGTGGTCACCAATAAGCTTATTTCTTTTATCCCCCCTGTGCTAATATGAATTTGAAGTTTAAAGCACATTAAAGTAATTCCATTCATTGTAATATAGCCCTTACTGATACTTCAATTACCTTCTTTCAGTAGTGAAAGTGACTTTGAGTTGGCTCCTTCATCCTTTGGTAAGTTTCTAATTATCTTTGAGACCTTTCTTGATATCAATATAACAAGGTGCTTCTGTCTCATCTTGACTGTTTTCTGACTTGGAGTCAGTCATTTCTCTAAGAATCTCTGGTTTCTCTTGGTGCAAAACATTATTTCGAAATCAAATTGTTTAACCTAAAGATATCCATTAGAACTTTTATCTCTACATCTTTCCAGTGGGCTGAGGTAGCAAATATATATTCATACTTGTTTGTATTCATATATATTCATAATTTGAATTCAGAACTATAGGTTTTTTTAATTGAATATCTATCTTCCAGCTGAATCTCTTTCCACTAATACCAGTAGTTTTGTTTTTAATGACACTGGAAGTAATAGAAATGTGGTATCTCATAGTCTCCTTTACTTTTCTGTGCATTATAGACAAAATAATAAAGAAATACCAACAACGCCAATAGCAATATGATTGAGGAAAGCAGTTTTATTTTGTCACTGTCCTGGGGGTACATATAAATTATTGTGTTTTATAGTCTCTTGGTATAGTTCTTATCCATATGCTTGTTCCACAGAAGCCTTAAACAGATTAATTTTTACACTATGTTCTCCATGTCTAGAGGTGACACCTTAGAAATTCATTTTATAATGATAACAAAATGAATGTGGCTTCCAACTAACATGTCACCAAACAAGGTATATTCCTTATAGTCTAGCCTTGACTATAAGATCAGCAGGTGTCTCAAAGGCCTGGGTGGAGGTGGGTCAGGGACCCCTGGTCTCCCCAGATGCTGGATCCTTGAACTTTCTCCTCTTTCTGGCTGAACTTGAGAAGAAAGGACGAGACTTCCTGGAGTCAAGCTTCAAATCTTAGCCTAACAGTGGCTTTCCACGTCCAATGAAGACCTAGGAACGAGAAATTCTAAATAAAATCGAACTAAACTGGAATAACATCAATTAAAATTAGGAATAATAGGGCACCTGAAGAAAATACAGTTCTTCCCATTCAGGTCTGGAACCCTCGACCCGAAAGCTGCCATCCTGGCTGATCAGCGACATCGCAGCCCCCTGCAACCCCCGCCACCATTTACTCACAAGGACAGCAGTGCAGTTACAAGACGTGCGGTGCGAAGCCCCCTAGGCGTGCAGGACTCCATGGGCTCTGTCTCTGCCTTTTACCCGCGAGACCCAAGGGACCCGACCGGGGGGTGGCAATGGCTCGGTCGCTGCGCCCCCTGGAGGCAGGACCGGGACTCCCGACAGCCAGAGATGGGCAGAGCCGCCCGGGTCCAGCGGGGACGCCCGGGGTGATCTAACACCTGCCTGCCAAGTCTGCACACCACGCTGCTCGTGGACGCGAGGGCCGGAAAACAGGTCTTATTAGGGGAGTAAAAAGTCTCCTTCTAGTTAAATAGAAAGGTTCCACTGAAACTTGAACATGGATCGCTGGATTCACAGTCCAGAGTGCTCACCACTACACCATGGAATCACGACTGGGTGTGCTATCCCATAGCTGATCCAGGCCGTGCTCAGCCAGGAGGGCCCAGGACCCGCCTCCTGCCCCGCCTCTTGTCACCCGGATCCGAGCCGCTTCCTCCGCGACGCCAGGGGGCCCCGGCCCGCGGGCGTCTCTTCAGGTTTGGACGTCGTGGAAAGAGTTGAAATCCTTTTGGGGTGAGCGACAGGGAGGGGCTTTTAGACCTCCCCTAAATGCACCTGCTCTCTCTGCATTTCTAGTGTTTTCTGCCCTGAGGTAAAATTCCCGCAAGGAAAACAAAAAACAGTCCCTTTCCTCTTTGCAATTGTCCTCTTCCCGCTGCCCTGGGAACTCTGAACGTCCCCAGAAGAACCCTTGGGACTTCGTGGGATGTCCTCTCCCTGGGACCCCAGGGTAGAATGGGAGGGGAGGCGCTGCGCTTCGTTGTAGGGTGGAAACCGAAGCGACCACCATGCCACACTTCACACTATGCGCACCCATGCCCTTCAGACTCTGCTGAATTGTGTAACAGGAGTTTGTGTACTGGAGGCACAGTAAGGCCAAACAAAAGGAAATGCAGGATTCTGGAGCAGAGAAAGGCTTATTGCAGGGCCGGGCAAGGAGAAAGCGGACTCCTGTTCAAAAGGCTCAAAGTTCCTGATAAGTTTTGGGGAAGAGTTTTTATAGGCAGTATTTAGAGGGAGAGCTGCAGGGTATGTGATCTTCCTGGACTGGTGGTGAGGTAACAGGGTCCTGTTCCAGGAATCTCAGTCTTCCGGCTCTGACTAATCTGGGGTTCCGGGGCCTGTGCTCGGCCTGATTTACCGTCCTCCCACCATCCTTCCCACGTGGGTGAGGCCCTAGTTCCTGAAGAAATTAAGAGGTATGTATCAGGTAGTTATGTACGTTCCTTGAGTTGGAACCTGGACCCTGCCCCATGGCTGCATTATTGTTTCTTCCTTTCCAGTTGTGGAAAGAATTGGAGAAGTGAAAGCTCAGGAGGAAAGTTGAAGAGTCAGCAAACCTGTCAATCCAACAGTCCCAGTGCTTCCAGCTACCAAAGTGAAGCTTAGGGAGGTCTGCGGAAAGGTGTGTCTCAGTGTAGCTGTCACCTCTTGGAACCTGCTGCTAAGTATCTGTAGGGCTTTGAGATTTGTGGTGATCTGGTATCTGCTTGATACTGTGAATGACCTTCAGAGAATAACAGCTGCTTCACCTCCATGTCTAAATGTTGCCCATATTTCCCTTTTGGCCAACTTTAACTCAGAACATGTATTATTATTTCTTGACTGCTTTAGTCTCTGCATTCCCTCACTCTAATTAGTAACTGTTTGAATCTGCCCTTTGAAACCCAGTGAAGGTCTCGGAAGCTGAAACTTTTCCCTTACAAATATGAAATGAGGAACATGGAAAGGCTTTTGTAAATAGGAGAGCCCCACAGGGTCCTGTTTCATTTCAGTGCCCCCCTTTTCTTTGATACTCAGTCTTGAGAGGATCAGATGTTGGACAAGAAAAGGAATAATATTTTTGATAGATAATTTAAAAATAAACTCCCAGAGGAACTTGGCCTTCAGAATACTTGGTTTCAAGGTGTGGTTGGGTGTAATCCTGTTATAGGATTTGGGCTTGGTTGGGTGATTTGTGATTGGGGAAAGATTGGAAAAAACGCAGTTTGCTCCATATTGAATACTGTTAGTATGGGCAATTCTATGATTGGAGTAAGGAAGTAGCAGTCATTTCCTTATGAAAAGAAGAAGATGTTTGAGATTTTGTAGGTTGCCCAGTGACCTTCTTTTTTTCTGGGCATAATTATGAGGGTGCCTTCTTTTATTGATTTTATCAAGGTCTCAGAAAAACCTTAAGTTGATATTCTGTATCTGAGATTGTTTATTTCCAACAAGAGAAGAAATCAGTCAGACTGTAAGTGTCAGGTCATCTCAGGGCATCAGAGACTGGTATTTTTCTTTCTCATTGGAAATCTCTATAACGAGAAATCAGAGCACTCTGGTATCTCAAGTTGTAGGTTCAAACTTGACTGAGTTACGGTGTGACTTTGACTAAGTTTCTGGAATATTTTGTGGCTCAATTTGTCGCTTAAAAATGGGACAAATAGGAGTTCTTCCTACATGGGTTTCCCAAGGTTTTAAATAAGTTATGCAGGTAAAGCATTTAGTCCAGTGCCTCAGTTCAGTTCAGTTCAGTTCAGTCGCTCAATCGTGTCCAACTCTCTGCGACCCCATGAATCGCAGCACGCCAATGCCTAGCACGTAGTAAACACTCGATACATGGTAGCTTGTATCAGTCTTTCATTGTCAGCATTCTTATCATCTGTTTTGTTCTTTTAAACAACTACAGACCCAGAATATGAATGGATTATTATAAATAAGTGGTCTCCAATTAATAGACATGAAATTGGCTCTAGTGTTTATATAGGTAATACTTCAGAGGATATCTATATGTAATCCAGTCATATTTCAGTATACTCCTGGGATTGGTTTCAGGACCCCCCACTGATACTAAAATCTGCAGATGCTCAAGTTCACTATATAAAGTGGTATAACATTTGCATATAACCTATTCACATCCTCCTGTACACTTTAAATCATCTCAGGTTACTTAAACACCTAATACAATGTAAATTATATGTAAATATGCCCAACAGATTTAAGTTTTGCTTTTGGAACTTTCTGGGAAATTTTTTCTGAATATTTTAATCTGCAGTTGAATTTTTGGGTGCCTAACCCATGGATATGTTGCAGGAAAGGGGGCCTCTTCCAGGGCCCAAGAGTGGGCTCTTGTCTAACACTTAGAAATGAATTGTCTAAGGAGACACAGAAAGCAAGAGACTTTATTAGGAAGTGGCCCTTGGGCAGAGAGCAGCAGGGTAAGGGAACATGGGAGAATTGCTATGCCATGTGACTCTCAGTCTCGGATTTTATGGTGATGGGGTTAGTTTCCAGGTAATCTCCAGCCAATAACTCTTAGGGTCCTTACTGGTGGCATGCACATCACTCAACCAAGATGGATCCAGCTGGAAGGATTCTTGGAGGTTGGTAGGGCATATGGCCTGGAGTCTCCTTTCTCCTTTTGACCTTTCCCAAATTCTGGCTGGTGGTATTGTTACTGAAAGGTATGCGTGAGGGGTCCAGCTGCTCACCAATCAAAAGCCAATAAGCAGGCCAGGTTGGTGGAAAGGAAAGTTTGTTTTACTTCAGATGCCAGCAACTGGAGGGGAGGGTGGCAGACATCTGTCCAAAGGTCGCCCCCCCCCCCCCCCCACAAGTAGTGGGTGAGAGCTTTTAAAGATGGGGGTGGGGAGATGCGTGGGGGGAAGTAACATGCAGAAACAGCACAGTCATCTCTAACAGTCAACTTCAGTTGGTCATCAGTGGTGTGACCAGCATCATCTTGGTTGTTTTAGGTACAGTTAATCTTCAGTTCCATAGTACACTTGTTCCCCTTTCTTTGCAGTCGATTCTTGAAATTGTGGCAGCTTAAGTCCTGGATATAGTCTGGTCATCATGCAGTTAACTTCTCCACCTGGTGTTTTGGTATCTGTAAGACAGCTCACAGGATATGGCTCAGAATATTATCTATTGAGATATTATCTATTGGGCACTTGAGAAAGAGCTAACGGTCCTTGCCTGTGTTTAATGACTACATTATTATTACTTAACCTCCTTAGACTGTTTTCCTTTGTTTCAGCATTTCTCATTTCTCTGATTAAACTTATTATGTGACTAAATTTTTCCACAGGCAAAAGGCAGGCAGAGGACATGGTTGGTGGGCAAGGACCATATGGTCCTGCTCCATTTCAGTATCTTGTTATTAACAGTCCCACACTGCTTACCAGGACCTCCTGTTTAAGAGAACTCACGCAAGTGGCTATTATGGTGCTGGGGGAGGGTGGGTAGTTCCAGTCAATAGTTCCCCTAACAGATATAGAGGGCCAAGTATTTCTCCATCTTTGTCTGTGTAAGTATTTCTCTAGTATATATTCCTGTAACGGGAATTGCCCAGTTTAGAAGTATATTTGTAGGTGCATATCTAATTTGGCTAATGCCTGCCCTATTTCCTTGAAACAATGCTTTACCAAGTCATATTTCCATCATTTATAAGAATACTCTTTTTCTCCATACTATTGCCACACTGAACAGCTTCTGAACCCACCATTTATCTTTGCCAACAGCTAACCCCTTATTGAGAGATTTCTTTGAGTTCACACTCGTTGACTAAAGTGATGTCCTGGAAAAGCTTAAATCATATGATTTTTCTCTGTTCTCTTCTATTTTTTGACTACTCTGTTTTCTCGGGTAATCTCAGCCAGGTGCAGTGCAGATATATCACTTACTTGCATGGTGGGTGCTGCTGCCTGTTTGGTTCACTCGTTGTTGTGAATTTTGAGGGTAAGGAGCTGACTCACAGAAGAGATTTGAGGTTGGATTGACTTGACTTCCTTTGACAAAGAGCCCAGACTGTACCAAATTGGGAACTCAGTTACCCTGGTCTCCATGACCAGGCATGAGCAGAATAAAAATTGGAGAACAGAGACATTTAATTTTAATTTTCATTCTAAAAATAGATCTTCTATTTATTTCAGTCAAAATAAGGGAAAGATTGCATTCAGAGTACTTTGGGAGAACTTAGTAACAGTAGCTGTTCCTTTGCTCTCCTTGTTCACCCTGTGCTAATAAATGGTTCTTGATATTAAAACCTTGCCTGTTGGGCTCAGAACAAGAAGCTAAAAAAAAAATCTGCCATTGGAAATAGAAATAGATGATGAATTCTTGGATAATGTTATGTGGAATTAAGTACTGTACTCTCTGTATTCTTTAGAGGTTTGGTTCATAACATTAAAAAGACATTCCTCCAACATGCCTTTCCTGGTGTCCTTGACATTACAAGGGCTTGAAAACAGTCACATAAAGGTGAGCACAAGATTTTTACTGTGATTCTTTGATCATTTTGGGGTTCTCTGCTTACATAATTGTTCAGTATGTCCTCCCCACCTTAATAGGGTTGATATTGACCATGTCATTGTTCTGACCATCTCTAATGAGGGGCTGCCCCTTATGGTCTCATGCTCCTCTGGGACACTCTTTATTGACCCCATTTCTGTCAGTCATGATTTCTTTCAGCTCATCTGAAGAAAGGTGACTTAAGAGAAAGCCTAGAACTGTGGAGCCCCAGAACTGACCTCTGCCATCTCATTCTCCAAGAGGAGAATAAAATAACTGAGGTCCTTTTTTTCTTATGTTTCTATATTTACATATTCTAAGATTTTATTTATTTTTGGCTGCACTGGGTCTTTGTTCTGTGCCAGTCTTTCTCTAGTTGTAGCAATTGGGGGCTGCTCTCTAGTTGCAGTGCATAGGCTTCTCATTGTGGTGACTTCTCTTGATGTGGAGCATGGGCTCTAGGCATGGGAGCTTCAGTAGTTGTGGTACATGGGCTTAGTTGCTCAGAGGCATGTGGAATCTTCTCGGACCAGGGATCAAACTGTGTCCCCTGCACTGGCAGGTGGATTCTTAACCACTAGACCACCAGGGAAGTCCCCTTATGTCTCTTCAGAGCAGTGGCCTTCCTGTTCTTCCTCTCCACAGCTTGTGGCCATAGGCACTGCAGACCACTTAACCCACCTGTTCCCATTTGCTTTCCTGCTGGTCTTGGAGGGTCTCCTGGAGCGGTAGAGGTGCTGCAGCTCGCCCTAGGGACACAGAGAGTAGCGGCAGCCATATTTGGGAGCCACAGAAATCTTCATAAAGAAATGACCCATATGAGGGCTGAGATACCCCACCAATGAGAGCAGAGGAGAAAACCTAAAAGACAATGAAGGCACTGAAAGCTCAGACTGGAGAAGCAGGGTCCTCTTTGTGTCCCACCTCAGGTGGGTACCCTTCCTGGAAAAGGAGACAATTTCCCTTGAGAGGCCACCTTGACAAAAGTCTTGCTTTGCTTAATCTGAGTCATTCTTGTTGCCACTAGGGCTTTGGGGATTTCTATTCTATACTGTTTAGAGGTCAAACCTTTTCCTTACATGACAGTCTCCTTGGAAATTTTGTCTGACATGCAGTTTCTTGAACCTTATCTCCAGAGAATTTTAGGAAGCACCCCAGTGACTATGACATAGATATTCTTTACCTGTGTAGCCAGTGCTCAGTAACTGGAGCCTGTCTGCTGCATGATATTACATTTACTCATGCGAAGTTAATGCTGTCTTCTCTATTACATTACGTGTTCCCCTCTGTTGTATATAAGATCAGTCTGCTCAAAGAGGGTAATGAAATCACCATGTAAAGCAGACTTGGTACATGTGTGTTGGTGTTTGCATCTTGTACTGTTTTACTTATGGCTGTGCTTTTATTGCTTCTGCACAGACCTGGGACAGGATCTGACTGGGAATATGATAGGGACTAAAACACCAGTAAAAATTAGTTATTCCTGGTAACTTACTTATCCACTTGGTATTTACTGGATATTCCATCTGGCAGGATTTTTTTTTAATATGGCAGGCTCTTGAGGGGGATTGGGTGAATAAGGCAGGCAGAGCACCTGCTTTCAGGAAGATGATCTTTCAACACAGGAGCCAGACATTTTACAGAGACTCACATAAATATTATTTAATTATGGCTTTGATAAATTTTATTTGTATTCATGTGTTCCTTTGTCCCATTGTTGGCTAGGATTGAAAATTGACTGAGTATAAATAATAGGACTAAGGGACTGTAATAAAAGAATTGTCTCAGAAAAGGTCTTTCAGATAGTTTTGTTTAAACAGTGAGAATACTGATGTTTGATTCAATGTCCATTGAAATTCAGCTGTGCATTCCTAAAGAGTGTATCATGTGCTTTGGACAGAGAAGCTTGTGTCCACGACTTTGTTGTGGCTTTCTTGCCACCAAGGGGTTGGAGATTTGCATGGTTGGAGCTTGGGAAAATCCCCTAATCTATCTGAACCTCAGTTTCATCAGTAAAATAAGCTTGTTATTCAAATTCTCTGAATTCCATCCTGTTCCATTTTCTCAGAGTTGCATGAGGGGCTGAGATGCATGTTAAATGTGCCCTGGGAACTGCAGCCAAGATCTGACCTTGGTCCTTTCTGTGTTTCCTGCGGGAGCCTCAACTGAGCCCACACACTAAAATGAAAGAAAATCAGCAAGTTTGGAAGATGAGAATAACCAAATAAGGCCAAGGAAATGGTGATAACGAAAGGAAGTGACAAGTTGAGTTCAGGAAAATCAAGGGAAACAGAGGACTACATATAGCATCATCCAACTCTTCATGGAGCAGTCTGAGCTGAGCAGGAAGGACTGGGAGAGTAACTTAATCCACAGGGAACTTGTGCACCTGCCGAGGTGATCCACACGCTGGATCAGGGATGGTTTAGACTGCTGGGAGCACCAATTCCAGAAGGAGGAGGATGGGACCTTGAGGCTCTGCCCTAGACCTGCCCTGTCTAGACCTTGGAGCTGCCCTCACAGTAGAAGCCTTCCAAGTAAGTGTGGGCCAAGATGGATAAATGATATTTAGAGAAGAATTGGAGATATCCATCTTTACTTTAAATAGTTCTGCCGTATTTCCAGAAGGGGCCAAGGTAAGGAGGGGACATTTATATCTGAAGCAGAGATATTAATAATATTCTTTTGCATTTAGAGTTTGAAAGGCTTTACACACAATATCTCTTAAATATTTGTTGAGTGCCTTTTTTTTTTAATGCTGTGTTTCCCTGAAAAAATCAAAGCCATGAGAGAAAGAGTAGAGGTGGATATTTTCAACAAAATGTGCTTGCTTTCCTTAGGTAGGCTGTTGTAGCAGCCAAGAGGGCAGGAGGGTAGATCAAGGACATCTCTTCCTAATGACAGTGTGAACCATTGGGGAATCCTGAGAACAGTTGTTATCTTCCTCAGAGTCACATTGATGAGTGTTATATGGCAAGGATAGTGTAGGGCAGACTCCCCTCTAAAGAAGGGGATTTTTTACATAGTGGGAGAAAGAGCATCCCTGACAGTACAATTGGAATGTAGTTGAGATGGTTGGAGATGTTCAAACACTTGTATTCAAACTGTGACTGATAATTGCTGAGAACCTCCTCAGTACTTGACTCAGCACCAGGAGTCATGAACACAGAGATGAATAAAGTATTGTCTCAACTTCTTCCCTGATAGCTCAGTTGGTAAAGAATCTGCCCACAATGCAGGAGACCTGGGTTGGAAAGATCCCTTTGAGAAGGGAAAGGCTACCCACTCCAGTATTCTGGCCTGGAGAATTCCATGGGCTGTATAGTCCATGGGGTAGCGAAGTGTTGGACACAGATGAACAAATTTCACTTCACTTTAGTCCAGTAACCAGGAAGTCATGAAAAATGTAGTGGTGATAGGTTCATCGGAAGAAGTGACAAATGATGCCTACAGTAGTGGTGCTGGTTTTCCTTTTTTATTCCCCCCTAAGCTGTATGGTCTTTCCTGGCTCAGTAATGCTGGTTCTCAGCCAGATTTCAACCTCTGGTGGTGTATTACAAAAAATAAAGAGGGAAAGCCAGGTGACATATCAGAAACATTTGTTCTTCCTCAGCTGGGAGAGGTAGTCACTTGGCCACACAGGTCTTGCTGAGTTCAAAATCTCTGGCATTTCTGCAGTGAAGGAGTAACCTGATCCATTCTAGTCCCAGTGGAATGAGATCCAAAAGGAAGTATACCCAGTTGGTTGATTATGGCCTTAATCCTCATTAAATCTTGCTGGTCCTCAATTCACAGCCTGGCATTTGAAAGGAATGCAGCAGTCTTTTTTCCCAATGACTTAAAAGGGGAGCCGGAAGGTTTATCTTCCAGGAAAACACATCTCAGAAATGTCCTCCAAGAGTTTACCAAAATTCCTGAATATACTGAATTGTCCTGTTATTAACCATTAATTGTCAGGGGAGAGTGAGAATGCGGTTCCTTGCTAACACAAATTATGCAGTCATGTTTCCCACATTGTGGAAATCAGGTCAGCACTACAGAGTGCAGTGGCTAAGCCTCACACTGGGAATACCACCTGCCTGCTCATGGTATTTCTGCTGTCCTGTATTTACTAATACAAAATACTAATAATAGGGGAAATTGTGTGAGGGAGAATAGACCACAAGTGAGAGAACTCTGTACTAGCTGCTCAATTTATCTGTAAACCTAAAGCTGTTCCAAGAAGTAATGTGTATTAATGTTTTTAAAGGATGTAACACCTTCAAATCATAGTTTCCGTGGCATTCTGTAACTGCTAATTATTACTGAGTGTTGGGGGACATCAATCTGGAGTCTGACCAGTTGGTGATTTCCATGCCTGGGCCTTCAGCCTTTGCCAGCCTAGCAGTTCCTCTGGAATCTGGATGTGAAATCATGTAGATCAGGGTGGCCCCAGTGCTCCAGATGGTGCAGAGAGAGAACTAGAATGTGGTGAAGGCTGGAAGAAACCATCGCAGGACAGAACTCTGTGAAGATCCAGGAAGAATGAGATTCTGCAGCTGCCCCACCTGTGCGCACAGAGCAAAAAAGAGTATGGACACGATATGAGAGCTAGAGGATAATGTAGCTGCCTCCTGTGCTGAAAACACAAACAACAGAGTGCTGAGTCTTAACATGCTGACGTCTGGGCACTGACACCAGCAAGTGGCCCTCCACACCCCAAGGGAGGGCGCACGGCCCTGGCCGCCTGATCCTCGCCACCTGGGGAGCCCCTGCCCAGGTGACAGGTGACAATACAGCCTCTTGGGCTGGAGTTGGACATGTGCCCTTCTTTCTTGGGCATTCCCTTCGGCGGGATGGGAGGGTGTGAAAGGCTTTCCAAAGTGGCCGGTTTTCAAATCTTTAAAACTGGCCCTTGAACCATATAAAAGCCTGGAGAGTGAAAACGTCTAGAGAGCAGCCCACGGGCCGCGCTGAACTTCCCTCTGAGGACAGGGAGGAAACAGCCCAGAAGAAACTGCCCACACCCAACCACACCCCGCGGGGCGCCAGCAGCGTGGGGGCCGCGGTCGCTCTGGTTCTGATCGCATTCCCAACACAGAGAACGCTCTGCCCACCCCCTCCAATGAAGCCGGCAGAGCCCCGCGATTAAACCCTCAGACCTGAGGTCCCAGAGGGGACATCCCACGAAGTCCTAAGGGCTCTTCTGGGGATGTTCAGAGCTCCCAGGGCCGCAGGAAGAGGACAACTGCAAACAGGAAAGGGACTTTTTTCCCTGGGGGAACTCTACCTCAGGGCAGAAAACGCGAAATGCCGGTAGAACAGGTGCATTTGGGGGAAGCCTAGTAACCTTTTCCTAATAACTTTCCTAGTAACAGCAAAAAGTTACTCATCCACCCCAAATGGATTTCAACTCTTTCCACAATGTCCAAACCTGAAGAGACACCCGCGGGCCGGCGAGTCAGGCGCCCCTTGGCGTCGCGGAGAAAGCGACTCAGGGCCGGGTGACTAGAGGGACAGGCGGGAAGGCGGGTCCTGGGCCCGCGGTGCTGCGTGCCACCTGGCTCCGCAGTGGAAGAGTGAGCCACCAGATTGGCTGTGGTTCCATGGTGTAATGGTGAGCACTCTGGACTCTGAATCCAGCGATCCGAGTTCGAGTCTCAGTGGGACCTTCCTCTTTAGAAAACAAAACTCTTTTACTTGTGACCCCTACCCTGGTAGGGAAGAGTCCTAACCACTGGACGGCCAGAGAATTCCCTGAGGTAGGGCAGCTTGCTGGGATACAGAAAGAAGGGATATCTTCATGAGGCAGAGGGAAAAATTCCAGCATGAGATAGAGAATCCACCAGGAGAGCCCCCCCAGAGACTGAGCCAGCCTGCCTTTGAGTGTTCGGGTGTCTCCTGCAGAGGTCTGGCTCTGGATGCAGCAGACCTGGGTGTGGCATAAGCCCTCTTCCAGGAGGTCACCATTAACCCCACCATAGAGCCGCCAGAACTTACACACGACTAGGGAAACACGCTCCTGGAGGACACAGACAAAACCTTGGGACCCAGAAGAAAGGAGCAGTGACCCCACAAGAGATTGACCCAGACTTGCCTGTGAGTGTCGAGGAGTCTCCGGCGGAGGCGTGGGTTGGTGATGGCCTGATGCAGGGTCAGGGGCACTGAGTGTGGCAGTGCGTGCATGGGACCTTTTGAAGGAGGTTGCCATTATCTTCATTACCTCCACCATAGTTTGGTCTCAGGTCAAACAACAGAGGGGGAACACAGCCCTGCCCACCAACAGAAAATTGGATTAAAGACTTACTGAGCATGGACCCGCCCATCAAAATAAGACCCAGTTTCCCCCACAGTCAGTCTCTCCCATCAGGAAACTTCCATAAGCCTTTTATCCTTATCCTTCAGAGGGCAGACAGAATGAAACCACAATCACAGCAAACTAATCAAACATCACATGGACCACAGCATTGTATAAAAATGAAACTATGAGCCATGCCGTGTAGGGCCACCCAAGACAGACAGGTCATGGTGGAGAGTTCTGACAAAATGTGCTCCACTGGAGAAGGGAATAGCAAACCACTTCAGCACTCCTGCCTTGAGAACACCATGAACAGTATGAAAAGGCAAAAGAATATGACACTGAAAGATGAACCCCAGGTCGGTAGGTGCCCAATATGCTACTGGAGAAAAGTGCAGAATAAACCCCAGAAAGAATGAAGAGATGGAGCCAAAGCAAAAACAGTGCCTAGTTGTGGATGTGACTGGTGATGGAAGTAAAGTCCGATGCTGTAAAGAACAATATTGCATAGGAACCTGGAATGTTAGGTCCATGAATCAAGGTAATTTGGAAGTGGTCAAACAGTAGATGGCAAAAGCGAACATAAACATTTTAGGAATCAGTGAACTAAAATGGACAGGAATGAGTGTATTTAACGCAGCTGACCATTATATCTACTACTGTGGGCAAGAATCCCTTAGAAGAAATGGAGTAGCTGTCATAGTCAACAAAAGAGTCTGAAATGCAGTACTTGGGTGCAATCTCAAAAACGACAGAATGATCTCTGTTTGTTTCCAAGGCAAACCATTCAATATCACAGTAATCCAAGTCTATGACCCAACCAGTAATGCTGAAGAAGCCAAAATTGAACGGTTTTATGAAGACCTACAAGACCTTCTAGAATACCCAAAAAACGATGTCCTTTTCATTATAGGGGACTGGGATTCAAAAGTAGGAAGTCAAGAAATACCTTAAATAACAGGCAAATTTGGCCTTGGAATACAAAATGAAGCAGGGCAAAGGCTAACAGAGTTTTCCCAAGAGAATGCACTGGTCATAGCAAACACCCTCTTCCAACAACTCAAGAGAAGGCTCTACACATGGACATCACCAGATGGTCAATATCGAAATAAGATTGATTATATTCTTTATGGCCAAAGATGGAGAAGCTCTATACAGTCAGCAAAAACAAGACCAGGAGCTGACTGTGGCTCAATCAAAAACTCCTTATTGCCAAATTCAGACTTAAATTGAAGTAGGGAAAACCACTAGATCATTCAGGTATGACCTAATCAAACCCCTTATGATTATACAGTGGAAGTGACAATAGATTCAAGGGATTAGATCTGACAGAGTGCCAGATGAACTATGGATGGAGGTTCATGACATTGTACAGGAGTCAGTGGTCACGACCATCCTCAAGAAAAAGAAATGCAAAAAGGCAAAATGGCTGTATAAGGAGGGCTTACAAATAGTTGAGAAAAGAAGAAAAACTAAAGGCAAGGGAGAAAAGGAAAGACATACTCATAACTTGCAGAGTTCCACAGAATAGCAAGGAGCCTTCCTCAGTGATCAGTGCAAAGAAATAGAGGAAAACAATAGAATGGGAAAGACTAGAGATCTCTTCAAGAAAATTAGAGACAGCAAGGGAACATTTCATGCAACTTCAATTCAGTTCAGCCACTCTGTCATATCCGACTCTTCACAACCCCAGAGCACACCAGACCTCCCTGTCCATCACCAACTCCCAGAGTTTATTCAAACTCATGTCCATTGAGTCGGTGATGCCATCCAACCATCTCATTGTCTGTCATCCCCTTCTCCTTCCTCCTTCAATCTTTCTCAGCATCAGGGTCTTTTCCAGTGAGTCAGTTCTTCTCATCAGGTGGCTAAAGTATTGGAGTTTCAGCTTCAACATCAGTTCTTCCAATGATTATTCAGGGCTGATTTCCTTTACGGTGGACTGGTTTGATCTCCTTGCAGTCCAAGGGACTCTCAAGAGTCTTCTCCAACACCACAGTTCAAGAAAGCACTCAGCTTTCTTTATCATCCATGTCTCACATCCATACATGACTACTGGAAAAATCATAGCCTTGACTAGACAGACCTTTGTTGGCAAAGTAATGTCTCTGCTTTTTAATATGCTTTCTAGGATGGTCATAACTTTCCTCCCAAGGAGTGAGCGTCTTTTAATTTATGGCTGCAGTCACCATCTGCAGTGATTTTGGGGCCCCCAAAAATAAAGTCTGTCACTGTTTCCACTGTTACCCTATCTATTTGCCATGAAGTAATGGGACCAGATGCCATGATCTCAGTTTTTTTAATGTTGAGCTTCAAACCAACTTTTTCACTCTCCTCTTTCACTTTCATCAAGAGGCTCTTTAGTTTTTCTTCGCTTTCTGCCATAAGGGTGGTGTCATCTGCATAACTAAGGTTATTGATATTTCTCCCGGCAATCTTGATTTCTGCTTGTACTTCTTCCAGCCTAGCATTTCTCATGATGTACTCTGCATATAAATTAAATAAGCAGGGTGACTATATACAGCCTTGACGTATTCCATTCTCTATTTGGAACCAGTCTGTTGTTTCATATCCAGTTCTACCTGTTGCTTCCTGACCTGCATACAGATTTCTCAAAAGGCAGGTCAGGTGGTCTGGCATTCCCATCTCTAAGAATTTTCCACAGTTTGTAGTGATCCACACAGTCAAAGGCTCTGACATAGTTAATAAAGCAGAAATAGATGTTTTTCTGGAACTCTCTTGCTTTTTTGACAATCTAATGGATGTTGGCAATTTGATCTCTGTTTCCTCTGCCTTTTCTAAAACCAGCTTGAACATCTGGAATTTCACAATTTATGTACTTCATGCAAAGATGGGCACAATAAAGGAGAGAAATGGTATGGACCTAACAGAAGCAGTAGATACTAAGAAGAGGTTGCAAGAATACACAGAACAACTGTACAAAAAAGATCTTCATGACCCAGATAACCACAATGGTGTGATCACTCATCTAGAGCCAGGCATCCTGGAGCACAAAGTCAAGTGGGCCTTAGGAAGCATCACTACAAACAAAGCTAGTGGAGGTGATGGAATTCCAGTTGAGCTATTTCAAATCCTAAAAGATGATGCTGTGAAAGTGCTGTACTCAGTATGCCAGCAAATTTGGAAAACTCAGTAATGGCCACAGGACTGGAAAAGGTCAGTTTTCATTCCAATCCCAAAAAAGGCAATACCAAAGAATATTCAAACTACCACATAATTGCACTTATCTCACACACTGGCAAAGTAATGCTCAGAATTCTCCAAGCAAGGCTTCAACAGTATGTGAATTGAGAACTTCCAGATGTTCAAGCTGGATTTAGAAAAGGCAGAGGAACCAGAGATCAAATTGCCAATATCCATTGGATCATCATGCAACATGCAAAAAACTAAGATCATGGTATCCGCTCCCATCACTTCATGGCAAATAGATGGTGAAACAATGGAAACAGTGGCAGACTTTATTTTCTTGGGCCCCAAAATCACTGCAGATGGTAGCCATGAAATTTAAAAACGCTTACTCCTTGGAAGAAAAGCTATATCCAACCAACACAGCATATTACAAAGCAGAGACATTACTTTGCTAACAAAGGTCCATCTAGTCAAAGCTATGGTTTTTCCAGTAGTCATGTATGGATGTTCAAGCTGGACTTAGAAAAGGCAGAGGAACCAGAGATCCAATTGCCAACATCCATTGGATCGTCAGAAAAGCAAGAGAGTTCCAGAGAAACACCTATTTCTGCTTTATTGACTATGCCAAAGCCTTTGACTGTGTGGATTACAACAGACTGTGGAAAATTCTTAAAGAGATGGGAATACCAGACCACCTTACCTGCCTCCTGGGAAATCTATATGCAGGACAAGAAGCAACAGTTAGAACTGGACATGGAACAACAGACTGGTTCCAAATTGGGAAAGGATTATGTCAAAGCTGAGTGCCAAAGAATTGATGCTTTTGAACTGTGGTGTTTGGAGAAGACTCTTGAGAGGCCCTTGGACTGTAAGGAGATCAAACCAGTCAATCCTAAAGGAAATCAGTCCTGAATATTCATTGGAAGGACTGATGCTGAAGCTGAAACTCCAATGCTTTGGCCACCTAATGGGAAGATACTACCCTTGATCTTAGCTAAAAGGCCGAGAACACTTTGGTCACTTGATGGGAAGAGCTGACTCATTGGAAAAGACCCTGATACTGGGACAGATTGAGAGCAGGAGGAGAAGGGGACAACAGAGGATGAGATGGTTGGATGGCATCACCGACTCAATGGACATGGATTTGGGTAGACTCCAGGAGTTGGTGATGGACAAGGAGGCCTGGCGTGCTGCGGTTCATGATGTTGCAAAGAGTCGGACATGACTGAGCAACTGAACTGAACTGAATGGGAAGAACTGACTCCTTGGAAAAGACCCTGATGTTGGGAAAGACTGAAGGCAGGAGAAGAAGGGGACAAGAGAGGATGAGATGTTTGTATGACATCACTGACTCAATGGACATGAGTTTGAGCAAGCTCGGGGAGTTGGTGATCAACAGGAAAGCCTGTTGTGCTGCAGTCCATAGAGTCACAAAGGATCAGACGGGACTGAGCGACTGAACTGAACTGAACTGGACTGATGAGGTAGGGATGTGATGGAGATGCAGGATGCCTACTGTACTGGCAGCTGGAAATGGTTGACAGATATAGATAGGAGAATAGGGCCTATTTAGAACTTGACATTTCATGTAAAAAAGAAATATTAAATAAAGATTAAATGTTCCTCAAGTAGAGGAGGAAGCACCTGAATGAAGAGTTAGGTAAAAATGTGTAGATTGCTGAGGAGAAACCTGCTGATCACCTCCATGAAATTTTCCTTTACACAGTCTACTGAATAGACCTCAAATCCCTGGATGTGCACATTACCGGCCTTGGAATCTCCAGCCTGTAGTCTCTTACTTGTGGTCTCAGGTGTCCTGAACCTCCTCAGGTCCTGCAAGAGAAGAGAAGGGAAAGTGGGGAGGAGAGGGTACCTGCCAGTCAACTTTAAGGAAGCCAACAGGATGCCTAAATTAGCAACCACATACATTACAAAGGATTTACCTTATCTACAGTATCCCCACAAAAAGCAAAAGGAAATGTAGCAAAAACAACAAAAAAAAACCATGGAGTAACTTTCAGACTTTCTGAGCAGAAGACATTCTTGAGTAGATCAATGTTCTTGGTGGTAGAAGACAATTTAACTCGGTGAGAGGGTCCTTGGAAAATCTCAAAGTAAATTCTTCTGTGAATAGAAGGAAAAGGTCATGACCTTCTTTGTCAATGGTGTCTTATTGGAGCAAGTTGAAGTGGGAGCCTAACAGGTCCCGGACTCGGCCCTACCCGGCCCTCAAAGCTTCGGGCTGCTGCAGTAAAAGACACTGGGCGAGGCCTAAAGGTAAAAGCCCCACTGACACTCGAACTCGGTTCGCTGGATTCAAAGTCCAGAGTGCTCACCATTACCCCATAGCCGCCTCGCTCCCCCGAAGCTGAGCCTGGCAACACGCAGCCACGCGGGCCCAGGACCCGCCTCCCTCCCGGGGCTCTCTTCATCCCGTCCCAAGCCGCTTCCTCCGCGACGACCGGGGGCGCCCGCGGCCGTCTCTTCAGGTTTGGGCGTCGTTGAATGAGACGAAATCCATTCTGGGTGAGTGACAGGGAAGGGCTTTTAGGCCTCCTCCAAATGCACCAGCTCTGCCGGCATTTCTAGAGTTTTCTGCCCCGAGGTAAAATTCCAGTGGGGGGGGGGAAAAAAAAGTTCCTTTCCCCTTTGAAGTTGTCCTCTTCTCGCTGCCCTGGGAGCTCTGGACTCCCCCAGAACAGTTCTTGGGACTCCGTGGGATAGCCCCATCCTCCTCCTCCACCCCCCATCCTGTTTTCTACTGCCCCCGTCTCTCCTCTCCGCGTTCCGTGCTGTCTTCCCCCTCCTTCATCCCGCTTCCTTCATCTGCTTCGTTGACTACCACTCGTCCTCAGTTTTCTTGCTCCCGCCCCGGTACAAAGCACAGGCTGTCAAAACATGGAACATGGGGAAGAGCGGCTAGTCTGACAGGAAGGTGAGGAACATCTTCCTCATGGGAGAAGCCCGATTGCTTCTGGGATCAGGATCCTTTGGGGGTCTGTGCTGGAGAGAGTGGCTGAGCGTCCTTAGCCAGTGCTCGAGGCCTGGGCAGCGCGGGTCTTTAGCCTGCCTGGGACCATCCTGGAACTAGAGTGGCTTCAAAATTAAGAACCTTGTGTTCGGCGCAGCTGCTGACTGATTTGTCAAATTCCACGAAAGTGAACAGCCAGCACTCTTGTCATTCATTTAGGGCTTAGATTGAGAAAAATCAGGGGCTCCTCGTTTCTCCCTCTCGTGGCTATGTCTGGTATAGCGCACACTGATGGAGTGCTGTAGATGCCGGAAAATGCAAAGAACTGGGTGCTTCTCAGGACCTTGAAATTGAAAGTCCAACAAACTACCGACTAAAACAGATAGATGCATGGAGGGAAAAAACGTATGCTCCTCCCTTTTGACTACAAGCGGGGGTTGAAAAAGCAACTTTCTAGTTTTAGAATTCAGGCAGAAGAAGGATTAATAGATCATAGAACTTCCAACCTTCCGCAGCCAACCTCATTTTAAAATTTCCAAAGGCTCAGGGACTCTGTCGAAGATCTCCTGCCACCATCTTTGCACAACCCAACATCTGAGCATCTAGATACTCATAAGTCTTGAGTAGAGGCTGGGATCTTACACTTTGTGTGGGAAGGGAGAGAAGAGAAAAAAGGTTTTGCCCCTTCAGTTCAGTTGCTCAGTCCTGTCCTACTCTTTGCGACCCCATGGACTGCAGCCCGCCAGGCTTCCCTGTCTATCACCGACTCCCAGAGCTTGCTCAAACTCATGTCCATGGAGTCGGTGATGCCATGCAACCATCTCATCCTCTGTCGTCCCCTTTTCCTCCCTCCTTCAATCTTTCCCAGCATCAAGGTATTTTCCAATGGGTCAGTTCTTCGCATCAGGTATTCGCAAACTATTGGAGCCCCTTAGACCGAAATATATTAGTCAGATTCAACAGGGAAGTATAAATAAGCCAGAGCTATGGTTTATGTCCTGTTAACAGTGGTTGCTCTTAGGAAAGTTAGTGTGGAGAAGAAGAACTGACTTTTTTCCTTATACATTCTATTATCATGTAACTTACAAAGAGAATATATACACGTGTTGCTATTGTCTAAAAAAGAAAGGAAAATTTAAAAATGAAAGAAAGATGCTTCAGATGCCAGTGCAGAGGCAATTTAATTGGGGAGGAAAGGAGAGCCTCTTTGGGGAGAGAACTCGGAGAAGGTGCCAGAATTCTGAAAGGATCCCTGGGGATGAAGCTGGAGCTTCACTAGGACCAACTGGGGCAGAGGAAGGTTTGGTTAGTGGGCTGAGCAGCAATCTCCTACAGGTGGGTTCTTCTGGAAATCTATCCTCATCCTCATACTATCCTTTAAATGGCTCTCAAAACTACCTTCCCCCTACTCACACTATCTGTGCTTGTGAAATGAGTGTGATCATAAAGGTTGATAATTTCATGATGATTGGTCCCCACTTCCCATATTTAAGAATGACCAATTAATGCATACACACCTGGAGTACTTTGAAGCCATAAATGTGAGGAATATATCTATGAATCAGTACAGAGTTATTTCCAGAATGTGTTTTTATGAGGGAAAAAAGGCAAGGTACAAAAGAGCAGGTACACAGTGTTACTGATCCCAGTCCTTGGACTCTTCAGTCAATAGAAATTGATAAGAGGTCAGATGAGAATTTCAGGCAAAGGTTTACGGGTGCTGGTGCTACAGTACAAGGGAGTGAAAATGAGAAACAGTTTCCCTGGCTTGCTCCCAGAGGGAAGCTGCTTGGGTTGTTAAAAGGATTAACAATGTGAGTGGTCCATGAGTTGGTCTGGGGATCTAGCTTAGAGGTGGTCTTTCCACCCCTTTGGTGGTGTTGTGTGCAGGGGACAAGTGTAGTACCCTACTTTTGCTCCGAAATGGCCGTTGGTTTGTGGTCTTTTTGTATCTTATTGTTCATAATTGCTCCAACTGTGAAGGTGTGCAGTTGTGTTTAGTATGTTATAGTTTCTTTGTATTCTGTTGCTCTAGGAGATGTGTGTCCAGGTGAAAGCACTCCAGTAAAGGGTCCCAGGTCCCAACCTATCAAAACAGGATGCTATTTTTTGTGTAAGGAAAAGGGGAAACAGATGGCTTCCCAGGTAGCTCGACTGGTGAAGAATCCACTTGCAATGCAGAAGACTCCAATTCAATTTCTGGGTCAGGAAGTTCCCCTGGAGAAGGGATAGGCTACCCACTCCAGTGTTCTTGGGCTTTCTTGGTGGCTGAGATGGTAAAGAATCCGCCTGCAATGTGGAAGACCTCGGTTTGATCCCTGGGTTGGGAAGATCCTCTGGAGGAGGGCATGGCAACCCACTCCAGTATTCTTTGTGCTCACTTCAGCAGCGCATGTTTTTATCTAGGAAATGTTTTCATCTAGAGTTACATGGAAATGGAGTCTGAGATATGGAGATGGGTGAGGCTTTTTTCTAAGTGTAATCTTGATACAGTTTTCATTTTTTAACCATGTCACTGTTTTACGTATTCTGAAAGAGGATAAAAAAGCTAATCTTAAAACTAAAAAATAAAAGCAGAATAAGCGAATTTAATTATATATTAAATAATAATATAGCCACATAGAATATACTTAATTCAAGTAAAATTTGAAAGCATGCTTGCCTATAAACTCATAGCAGGGTATATCCTAAGGACATCGTGAACTTTACTTGATACATTTAAGGCTGGTCATCATTGTGGTTGTTCAGTTGCTAAGTTATGTCTGGCTCTTTGGGACCCCATGAAGTGAAGCACAACAAGCTTTCCTGTCCTTCATCATCTCCTGGAGATTGCTGCAGCTCATGTCCATTGAGTCAGTAATGCCAACCAACCATCTCATCCTCTGTCACCCCCTTCTCCTGCCCTCAATCTTTCCCAGCATCAGGGTCTTTTCCAATGAGTCGGCTCTTTGCATCATGTGTCCAAAGTATTGGAGTTTCAGCTTCAGCATCAGTCCTTCCAATGAATATTCAGGACTGATTTCCTTTAGGATTGACTGGTTTGATCTCCTTACAGTCCAAGGGCCTCTCAAGAGTCTTCTCCAACACCACAGTTTAAAAGCATCAATTCTTCAGTGCTCAGCTTTCTTTATAGTCCAACTCTCACATCCACACATGACTACTGGAAAAACCATAGCTTTGACTAGACGGACCTTTGTTGGCAAAGTAATAGCTCTGCTTTATAATATGCTGTTTAGGTTTGTCATAGCTTTTCTTCCAAGGAGTAAGCATTTTTAAATTTCATGGCTGCAGTCATCATCTGCAGTGATTTTGGAGCCCCCAAAAATAAAGTCTGCCACTGTTTCCATTGTTTCCCCATCTATTTCCCATGAAGTGATGGGACCAGATGCCATAATCTTAGTTTTTTGAATGTTGAGTTTTAAGCCAACTTTTTCACTCTCCTCTTTCACTTTTGTCAAGAGACTCTTCTTTAATTCTTCACTTGCTGCCTTAAGGGTGATGTCATCTGTGTATCTGAGGTTATTGATATTTCTCCCAGCAATCTTGATTCCAGCTTGTGCTTCATCCAGCCTGGCATTTCGAATGATGTTTATATTTCTGCATATAAGTTAAATAAGTAGGAGAACAATATACAACCTTGACATACTCCTTTCCCAATTTGGAACCAGTCTGTTCCATGTCCAGTTCTAACTGTTGCTTCTTGACCTGCATACAGATTTCTCAGGAGGCAGGTAAGGTAGTCTGGTATTCCCATCTCTTTAAGAATTTTCCACAGTCCGTTGTGATCCACACTGTCAAAGGCTTTAGTGTAGTCAATGAAGCAGAAGTAGATGTTTTTTTGGAATTCTCTTGCTTTTTCTATGATCCAACAGATATTGGCAATTTGATCTCTGGTTCCTCTGCCTTTTCTAAATCCACTTATACACCTGGAAGTTCTCAATTCATGTACTGTTGAAGCCTAGCTTGAAGGATTTTGAGCACCTTGCTAGCATGTGAAAGGAATGCAATTGTGCGGCAGTTTGATCATTCTTTAGTATCGCCCTTCTTTGGGATTGGAATGAAAACTGAAATTTCTAGTCCTGTAGCCACTGCTGAGTTTTCCAAATTTGCAAATTGAGTGCAGCACTTTCACACATTGTCTTTTAGGATTTGAAATAGCTCAGCTGGGATTCTATCACCTCCACTAACTTTGTTCTTAATAGTGCTTCCTAAGGCCCACTTCACACTCTGGGATGTCTGGCTCTAGGAGAGTGACCACACCATCATGGTTATCTGGGTCATTAAGACCTTTTTTGTATAGTACTTCTGTGTATTCTTGCCACCTCTTCTTAATATCTTCTCCTCTGTTAGGTCCATACCATTTCTGTCCTTTATTGTGCCCATCTTTGCATGAAATGTTCCATTGATATCTCTAATTTTCTTGAAGAGTTCTCTAGTCTTTCCCACTCTATTGTTTTCCTCTATTTATTTGCATTATTGACTTAAGAAGGCTTTCTTATCTCTCCTTGCTATTCTTTGGAACTCTGCATACAGATGGGTATATCTTTCCTTTTCTCCTTTGCCTTTTGCTTCTCTTTTCTCAGCTGTTTGTAAGTCCTCCTTAGACAACCATTTTGCCTTATTGCATCTACTTTGCCCAAAACTCTGTCTCCGAGATTTGATTCGGTACTGATGTACAGAGAAGCTGAGCTTTCAGCTGCTGCTGCTAAGTCACTTCAGTCGTGTCCAGCTCTGTGTGACCCCATAGACAGCAGCCCACCAGGCTCCCCCATCCCTGGGATTCTCCAGGCAAGAATACTGGAGTGGGTTGCCATTTCCTTCTCCAATGCATGAAAGTGAAAAGTGAAAGTGAAGTCGCCCAACTAATAAAAATAATTGGGAAAAAAAAAAGAAAGTGAAGTCGCTCAGTCGTGTCCGACTCTTAGCGACACCATGGATTACAGACTACCAGGCTCCTCCATCCATGGGATTTTCCAGGCAAGAGTACTGGAGTGGGGTGCCATTGCCTTCTCTGGAGCTTTCAGCTTCAGAGCCAATTATGACTCCATGTTGGATGTGTTTCTTTTACTTTAACTTTTGCTTCCCATTGCTTTTGTTCACTTAAAGGATACTGTTTATCCATAATGGACTGCCTCACAGAATGCCACCTCAGCTGCTTGAATATTAAGCCAGCGTGCCTTTGATCAGGACCCTTTTCCACCTTTGGGTGGCTACCGGATGGAAGAAATTAACACATCCCCTCCCTGAGTCTTGCCATTCTAGAAGGTATTTGAAAGATTAGTAGCATTTTTACTTTATTTTCTCACCTCTCCCAACTCTGTGCTCTATAAAAGAGCCTGGCATCCAGACCCCAATAAGATGGTTGTTTTGAGACAATCTGCCATCTTCTCAGTCTGCCAGCTTTCCAAGTGAAGTTGTATTTCTTGCCTGAACACCATGTCTCTTGGATTTATTGCTCTGTCATGCAGTGAACAGAGTGAGCTTGGATTCAGTAACACACATCCATACACACACACACACACACACACACACACACATATCTAAAATCATCTAAAAGATCCATATGTAATGTTATATTCTCTATTTTGTAAAATGGGATAATGAGGCTCAAAAAGATTGCCTACTTAAAGTGGTGGATCTGGTATTCAAATCCAATAAAATCTTTTTAAAATCCATGGTTTTATTTCTTAAATCTAGGCCCAGTAAAGGATTTTGTGAGGAATACACTTGGGCTTCCCAGGTTGTGCTAGTCATAAAGAACCAGCCTGCCAATGCAGGAGACATAAAAGACCCGGGTTTGATCCCTGGGTCAGTAAGATCCCCTGCAGGAGGAAATGGCAGTCCACTCCAGTACTTATGCCTGGAGAATCCTGTGGACAGAGGAGCCTGGTGGGCTACAGTCCATAGGTTTGCAACAAGTTGAACACAACTGAAGCAACTTAGCATACACACTTGGAACGAAGGAATATATTGGTTTTTTATAATGTAATATAAAAATTATCTGTTTATAATGTCTTTTATTCATCCATTCAACAAGTATTTATTGACTATTCTATGTGGCAAGGACCTGTATAGTAAGGAGGCAAAAACAAGGCAGATCTTACTCTCACAAAGATTATCTTCTAATAGTCAAACATTATATAAATAATTACTAAATATATTGCAATTGTGATGAGTGTTAATTATTATTTATGTGTTCCTTTGTCTAATTTCATCAGCTAGGGGTTGAAAGGTGACTGAGCATGAAAAATACACCCATGAAATCCATGAGGATATGTTTTTCCTGGACAGGAATCTTCTGATTTTTTTCATCTTAAACGTGAGAAGTTCAGTTCAGTTCAGTTCAGTCGCTCAGTCGTGTCTGACTCTTTGCGACCCCATGGACTGCAGCACGCCAGGCCTCCCTGTCCATCACCAACTCCCAGAGTTTACCCAAACTTATGTCCATTGAGTCAGTGATGCCATCTCATCCTCTGTCATGAAGATCATGGTTTATTCCACTCTGATATTCCAATATGAGGCTGTGTGGCTAGAGTGCAAAGAGCACTGGCTTGGAAGTCTTAAGGCTCCCAGATTTATAAAGATAGCAATGCCGCCAACAAACTGTGGGAGCTCTAGCATGTTTCTTAATCTTTGTAAGCCTAGTTTCTTCATCTATAAAATTAGGTTGTTATCCTTAATTTTTCCAGTTTTCCAAGTTTCCTGCAGAGGAACACCCCTGCCATGGTGCCCTGGAGACTTTGTATTCACATAGGCCACGCAGGCTTAAATTGCAGCTGATCTGAGCTTTGGCAGAATGCCTTTTTATCCTCTGGAACATGAGAGGACAGGAGGCTTGAAGATCCCACTGGCTTGAAGATCCTGAAGTTGCCTTGAAGATCCCATTTGCCTTTGTGTTTCCCTTCATAGTCTCTCATGAGATAGGTTATCAATGCCTACCAAGTTTTGATGAGAAATGATGCTTTCTGCCTTCTTTTCTCAGGGCATAGCTGAGACGATAAAACAATTTAGTTCCAGTCTAGAACTGGCTCCTCAGCAGTTGATATCCTACAACTCACATGGCAGTCACAGTCCCCTTTTGTTTTGGTGGTGACTTTTTGTGTGCAGGACAATGGCCCAGGGAGCTGGTACATTTGACTACTCTTTTTTCACTGTTTATGTAAGTAATAAACTGCATGTAAAAGTGGCTCATTGTATTTTTGCCAGCTGAGTCAGTCAGGCCTTGGTCTTATCTTGTGTGCTTGACAGTTTCTTTCTGCTCTAGTGTTCTCTTTGAACCGTGATGAACTTTGTGTGTGTTAAATAGCCACTAGGCACTTCAGCCAAAGCCAGGGCATAGTCCTCAGTTTGCTGAATAAGCATTATACTTAGCCTATGCCCTGAGGATATATGACTGAGTAACTAGTTGGAAGAAAGTACTTGCAGGGCTAGAGAGAATTATAAAAGCATATGTTATAGTAGCATGAGCTGATGGCAGTCTCTTGGCAGCCATAGAGGATGAGAATAAGGACAGTCTTCAGTAGGTTAGGAAAGCTTGAGGGGAAAACAAAAATTGCCTACAATATTATCCAGCTCCTTAAGCGGCAGCCCACGTTGAGCAGTGAGGTCTAAGAGAGTACTTATCCCATGGTGAATTGTGCACCTGGCCAAGGACGTCCACAGGATGGACCCAAGGCTTATTTACACTGCTCGGAAGCATCACCTCCAAGGGGAGGAATGTATAATCACAAGACTCTGTTGCACACTCCAAAATTCAACCTCGGGGCTGTCCTTGTAGATGCCTACCAAATAACTTTTGGATTAGCAGGAATGAAAAATGCTTGAATAAGTACAACAAATTTTACCTTAATGGTTCTTCTTCCTAGGATCAGGAGGGGCTACGGAAAAAAGGATCATTGTGTGTAAAGAAATAGTAATAATTATTTTCTTCTGTACTTTCAGTTTACAAAGGATTTTATACACATTATTTCATGAATATTTATTGAGTAATTAATTTTCCTGACACCATGCTAGGCACTGGAGTCACAGAGTCAGTCAACTTCTCCTTGAGAACCTCAAATTTGTAAGACATAAATGCTCAAAACAGGTACTTTTATCAGAAGGTGGCAACTGTCCTAAACTTTGGATATTCTAACAGCCTAGAGGAGGGGCATATAGTACAAGGCAAAAACATGTCTTGCCAATGGGAAGGTGAAACAGTGAGAGTTTTCGAGAATAATCCCATACTCATCAGAGCTCACAGAAGAATGTCACTGGGAATGGATGGTATAAGGCAGAGTCTTCCTAAGAAGGGTCTTTCCTACGTCTTTGGAGAGTGTGGAGAATCTCTCAGAAGATTCTTGGGATAAGAAGGTAGGGAGCTAAAAGCCATCTAATTTGGAAAAGAAGTAAATTATCTCTGTTCACATATGATACGATCTCATCTAAGAAACTGTAAAGATTCCACACACACAAGTTAGAAATAATAAATGAATTCAGCAAAATAGCAGGATATAAAATCAACACACAAAAATCAGTTGTGATTCTGTATCCTAAAAATGAACAGCTGGAAAAGGAAACTAATAAAACAATCCTATTTGCCTTAAAAAGAATAACATACTTGGGAATCAATGAAGGAGATGAAAGACTTATACAATGAAACTATAAAACACTGATGAAAGAAAGAAGACAAAAGTAAATGGAAAAATGGCCAATGTTCATAAATTGGAAGACAATATTGCTAAGATGCCCATACTGCCCCAAATGGTCTACAGATCCAATGCATTCCATATCAAAATTCTAACTTTTTTTTTTCAAAAATAGAAAAGTCCACCTTAAAATTCTTAAATGGAATTTCAAGGACTCCTGAATATCCAAAACAATTTTGAAAATTAAGAACAAAGTTGGAAAGTACATTTCCTGATTTTAAAACCTACTGCAAAGCGACAGTAACCAAAACAATGTGGTACTAGCATAATGACAGACATAGACCAGTGGAGTAGTATAGAACCGAGAAATAAACTCTTACTTATATGGTCAAATGATTTTCAATAAGAGATCCCAAGGCCATTCAGTGAATGAAAGGACAGCCTTTTCAACAAAAAGTTCTGAGGGAAATGGATATCTACCTGCACTAGAACAAAGTTGAACTCTTATTTAACACCATACACATTTGTTGTTGTTCAGTTGTTCAGTCATGTCTGACTCCTTGCAACCCTATGGACTGCAGCATGCCAGGCTTCCCTGTCCTTCACTGTCTCCTAGAGCTTGCTCAAACTCTTGTCCTGAGTCAGTGATACCATCCAACCATCTCATCTTCTGTCATCCTCTCCTCCACCTGCACCAGGGTCTTTTCTAATGAGTCTGCTCTTCCCATCAAAGTATTGATGGCTTCCCATCAATCAAAGTATTTGATGGCTTCCCATCAAAGCCAAAGTATTGTGGCTTCAGCTTCAGCATCAGTCCTTCCAATGAATATTCAGTGTTGATTTCCTTTAGGATTGACTGGTTTGATCTCCTTGCAGTCCAAGGGCCTCTCAAGAGTCTTCTCCAACACCACAAATCAAAAGCATCAATTCTTTGGTGCTCAGCCTTCTTTATGGTCCCACTCTCACACCCATATGTGACTACTGGAAAATTGATCAAAGACCTAAATGTAACAACTAAAACCATAAAACTCTTAGAACAAAACATAGGGGAAAGCTTCATGACATTGAATTTGGGAATGATTTCTTGAATATAACATCAAAGGCACAGGCAACAAAAGAAACAGATAAGTTGGACTTTATCAAAATGAAAAATTTTTGTACGTCAAAGGGCTTCTATCATCAGAGTAAAAAAGAACCCACAGAAAAGGAGAAAATATTTGCAAAGCATGTATCTGACATGGGATTGATATTCAGAAAACATAAAAAAAACTCTTTCAACAACAAAAAGGAAACAATTTAGAAATGAGCAAAGGACTTGAACATTTCTTCAAAGAAGATACACAAATGACCAATAAGCATATGAAAAGATGTTGATGTGAATGATTATTAGTGCAGTGCAAATTAAAATCTCAGTTTTCACTTCACACTCATTAGGATGGCTGTTATTAGTATAAAAATTAGAAAACCTCCAAACAAGGAAACAAAACAATTTCTAATACCAAGGTTGAGAGTGTTTCCAGGAAAATCATGTACTCTATAATATCCCCTCTGTCTTCCTGAGCATGTATATGAAGTTACTTTCTTACCTTCAAATTAAAAATCTTTATATTCTCAAGGACAGGATTTCTTTCTTACCTAGTCTGGCAATCACTGAAGTTTAATGTAATTACTATTATAGCCGGGTATATGTCTACCGCTTTATTACTTGGTTTTTACATTTACCATATTTTTTTAATGGCCTGAAGCCATGATTTGCACACAAGTTGCTGTAACACAATCAAGGTTTAAAAAGGAACCACCAAACCAAATGTTTTATGTTCCACTTTACCCCCTTCTTTGCTTTCTTTTTGATTAGACAAATATTTTATGTTATTACATTTTCTCCTATTAACTTGCTTTATCATTCTTTGAGATTTTACCTTAGAAATATCAACATGCAACATTTATGATTTAGTATATTTTAATACAAATGATTACTTTCACAATACTTCTAGGATTCTTGGAAAACTATAACTCCCTTTACCAAATTTTACTTTTGCTTTACTCTTGAAAAACTATTGTAAATTCCTGAAGTCATTAAATATTTTTGCCCACACATTACCATTTTTATTATTCTTTATTCCATTCTGAATTGCCGTGTTTCTAACTAGGATTATTTTCATTCTTTCATAAAAAGTACTTTTAGTGTATTTGTAATATCCTTTGCTAATGTTGTGTTTCCTCAGCTTTTGTTTTCTGAAAACATATGTATTTCACCATTTTTCACTTCTTAACATTTTTTTTTATTTACTGGGGTATAATTGACATATAATAACTAAACACATTTAAAGTGCACACTTGATCTTTCCATACATATACACACATATGTTTGTATATATATATGTATGGTGGCCTGTCGTTCAATTGCTTTTGACTGTTTGTAACCCTATAGACTGTACCTTGACAGACTTCTCTGTCCATGGGGTTCTTCCAACAAGAGTACTGGAGTGGGTTGCCATTTCCTCCTCCAGTGGATCTTCCTGACCCAGGGTTATATACCTGTGATATATATATATATACCTGTGAAGCCTCACTAGTGAACATAACCAGCATCCCCCATTGTTTCCTCCTGCTCTTTTATAATCTCTTCCTCTCTCCTATCCCTGCTGCTGCTGCTGCTGCTGCTAAGTTGCATCAGTTGTGTCCGACTCTGTGCGACCCCATAGACGGCAGCCCACCAGGCTCCTCCGTCCCTGGGATTCTCCAGGCAAGAATACTGGAGTGGGTTGCCATTTCCTTCTCCAATGCATGAAAGTGAAAAGTGAAAGTGAAGTCGCTCAGTCGTGTCCGACTTTTCGGGATCCCATGGACTGTAGCCCACCAGGCTCCTCCATCCATGGGATTCTCCAGGCAAGAGTAGTGGAGTGGGGTGCCATTGCCTTCTCTGTCTCCTATCCCTACCATTGATAACTCCATCCTTAGATAATCATTGATCTGATTTCTGGATAATTTGGTGTATACTCTTTTCTGTTGGCTTCTCTTGCTCAGCTTAGTGTTTTTGAGATTTAACCACATTATTCTGTTGTGACATTTTATTTTATGTGTCAACATGACTTGTCCAAACAGGATGCTCAAATAAGTAGCAAAACATTATTTCTATGTGTCTATGAGAGTGTTTCTGGAAGAGATTAGCCTTTGATCTATTAAACTCTATCTCTGTGCAGCTTTCTCCTCTGTGGTATTCTACCCTGTGCATTCTGTGGTGTTGGTCTTTGCAGACTTACCAAACTGGAAATTCTCAAAGTATCCAGCCTCAGCAATTCTTAAAGTATTCAGCCTAAATTCATTTCCTGTATTTCAGGGATTAAAGTCCTTTGTTGCTTGGCTTTTAATGTCTAAAAGTCATTATTTAATATATGTTGTCCGAGTCTTTGGTTGTTTTCAATGGGAGGATAAATCTAGTCCCTGTTATTCTATTTTGACCAGAAACAAAAGTCTGGTAATTTTTGATTGGATGTCAAAATTGTGACTATTTACGTGCTGGATATTTTTGTATTCCTATAGGTGTTTTTTTAAAAAAGATTTATTTGTGTGTCTCCGGGTCTTCATTGCTGCACACAGGCTTTCTCTAGTTGTAGTGAGAGGGGCTACTCTTCGTTGTGGTGCACAGGCTTCTCATTGCAGCGGCTTCTCTTGTTGCAGAGCACAGGCTCTCGGTGTGTGGGCTTCAGTAGTTGTGGCACATGGGCTGAGTAGTTGTGGCTCAGAGGCTTAGTTGTTCCATGGCATGTGGAATCTTCCTGGATCCCTGTGTCCCCTACATTGGAATTAGATGCCTAACCACCAGAACACCAGGGAAGCCCTCCTATAGGTATTCTTGAGTTTTGTTTTGGAATGCAGTTATTTGGAAACCACTTGGCCTTTCAAGAATTTTTAGAATAGTTCTTTTGTGTCCTACCCCACATTAATCCAATACTTGACAAATGTCTTGGGACCATGTGCTTCCAACAAGTTCCTTTTCTCTAGCTGGTTTTATTATCACAGAACCAGGAGTTTGGGGAGATTTTGCTCTGCTTTTTATGAGCTCTTATGGTAGCTCTTAAGCCTCCTATGCAGCCCAGACTTCAGAAAGTGTCCTTTAGAGAAAAATAGCTGTGCATTGATGCCCTTCAAGTTTTCAACTCATCCCTCCATCACCACATACCACCAACAGCTTTATTGGTTTCACTTTATCCCCATCAGATACCTTCTGTCTGGGAAAAGCTCAGTCCTCAGTGCATGCCCAGCATCAGCAAACAGCTACAGGGAGTAAGGTGCCTAGTGATCTCAGTTTGCCTTGGACGGTTCTACTTTCCCTCTTGGATGTTAGTTCATTCAGTCCTGGTTGCAGCCACAGTTCCATGTTAATCTAAAAACAAGATGCCACTCTCAGAATCCATTCTGTGTTCAGACTGGCTGTTGATCAGGTATCCCTGGATTCCTTTACTCTCCCCAGATTGCCTAACTCTAGGTCACTCTCCCAGACTACCTCCAGTTGCCAGCTCTGCCAACTGGGAGAGAAAGAGAAATACCATCTTCATGTTTCCATTGTGGATACAACAAAAGACTCCAAACATTCAAAATATCCCCAGTCTGTTCCCTGACCCCCCAGAAATAGTTTCTGAGATCCTGTTGAATGTAACACCCATTCCACTACCCAATCCCAACACCTAACATGTAATCGTGACCCAGAACTTGTAATCGATGACAAATATCCCTGAAAACAAGAACTAAGTTAGGTCTGTAGTCAGAGTTTTGAGGATCAGTCAGCTGGGAGTTAAGATTTTTACCCCCAAGATCCAAGTATACCAGTCTTCAGTAATCTTTGTGGCTCTTTCAGGTATTCAGAATTCTCACCTGATGTTCTCATCGCAAGCTATCACTAGCAGGAGGGCTTTGGAAGTTGTAGTCAAGGGAAATTAATTCTAGAGTAGCTGAGAATTTGGTGAAAACCCGTTTTTGTTTTAAAATATCTTATTGCATGTGGACCTTCTGACAGAGAACCTTGCCCTCCTCCCTAGAAGGTCAATGAAGAGAATACTCTCAAGACAGAGTCTTCTTCAGAGTACAACTGAGTGCCTGAAGAATTCTAACAGAGAAGTTCATCTCCAGTGTAAGTGCCCTGGAGCCAGGGGATGGATTAGAGAAAGGGAGGTAGTACTCGAGATCTCCATATGCGCTGCTGACCAAGTAGGGCCACGGAGAGGCTCACAAGGTCTCCAAACCACCTGTGTCATGGGGAATTATTGATGCAGGGGAGGAGAAGAGTTTGGAAGGGATACAACCAAAAACTCCAGATCAACTGGGCCAGAAGGAAATGCTTTAGAAAACACATGTCAATGAAAGTTTGAGCCTTGATAGAATTCTGGTGCCATTTTGTTGTTCAGTGACCAAGGTCCATGTTTAGGAGACTATTCTGCTAGAGGCTGAGTCCCCGTTACACCCATCACTCTCTGCCTCTAGTCTGCATGCAGTCTCCTGACTTATTGTTGAGGTTTGGGGATAACTGTTTTGGTCCATTTCTACTCTCAGGGTTCTTCATTACCTGTCCTTGTACATCTCTGCTTCTCCAACCCTCTGTTCTCACCCTCTAGTCACTCCCACCAGGTCATGCCCCTCTTTCTTTTGAGGAAATTTAACTCAGGTGACTTCAGAGCAGCAAATACAGAGTAGCCTGATTGTGTTCTTTGAAGAAAAGTCCAGATGCTAGCTACATAAAAACACCATGAAATAAAGGGATGGAAAATAAAAGGGATATTATAACCATGGCCCTGGGCAAAGCCATCTGAGGCAAGTGATTGCTGTCAGAATGAAGTATATAACCTGCTTTCACATATAAGTGCATATCTGACAGAGAAAGAATAAGTAGGGAAGTTCCGGGATAATGGTCACCTCTGAATATATGTTAGAATCATCTGGAGAGCTTAACAAATATGGATACATGGACCCCATGGAAGAGATTTTCATTTAATTGGAGTTTGGGGGCTTCCTGGGGGCTTCCCTTGTGGCTCAGACAGTAAAGAATCCGCCTGCAGTGCAGGGGACCTGGGTTTGATCCCTGGGTTGGGAAGATCCCCTGGATAAGGGACTGGCTACCCACTCCAGTATTCTTGGCTGGAGAATTTCATCAATAGATGAACCTGGCGGTCTATGTACATGGGGTCACAAAGAGTCGGACACGACTGAGTGACTAACATTTTCACTTTTTTCCGGTGCCTCAGTGATAAAGAACCTGCCTGCCAATGCAGGAGACAAGTTTGGTCCCTGAGTCCCCCTGGAGAATGAAATGGCAACCCACTCCATTTTTCTTGCCTAGGAAATCCCATGAACAGAGGAGCCTAGTGGGCTGCAGTCCATGGGGCCACAAGAGTCAGACCCAACATAGCAACTAAACAATAAACAAAGTAGGAGACTGGCATCAGTATTTTTATAGAATCTGTACAGGTAATATTAATGTGTGGCCAGGGGTGAAAACCATTAGGCTAATCCAGGACAGTATGACAGCTAAGTGTGCAGTTTACAGAAAGTGCTAAAAATCAAATCAGCGTTTGCATTCCTCTAGTTAATGTTGGCAGAGCCTGGGTCAAAAAGAAGAGGAATGATATCATGTGTCCCATATACCTGTTACATTTCTCTTTATTTAAAAATATCCATGTGGCAATTTACATTCTTTAGGTCCTGAGGCTACCTGGACAGATACATCTTGATGGTAAAATCAGTAATTGATGAAGAACTCAAATATTATTGCTGTATAATACTTTTATTCAACAGTTTTATGGGGGAAAAAACTCACATTTCAGTATGTATTACATCACATAATTTTCAGACATGTCAGAATCCAGTGACAAATTACATTTGGAGAAAAGCTTTAAAATCCATTCTTGAAAGCCACTCCTTTGTAAAATTTTGAAAAGCAGCTTTGTCCCTCAGCACTAAAGATTACAAAAAGCACCATTTAAAGGAGGACTGACATATTTAATTCCCTTCAAATTATAGTCTTATTCCCCCTTTATAACAGAGCTGTATTCATTCAAAGTGCTTTGGTGAAGTAACAACCAACATTCTAAAATTTACCAAAATTTAAGCAAGTTTCACATATGAGGCCCAGTGTGGAGATTAGGGCTAATCAACATTAGTGAGCTTTGGCTGCTCTAAAACCACAACCTGGGTAGGTGTTCTGTAGATGGGAACAGAAAAGAAGTTAGATGATCAGTACATAATACTTAGGGTAGGTACTCCTCAGTCATTTAACCTGACTACAAAATCCACAGAGTATTCAGTATTTCACACCAGTCATACTGCAAAAGCACTGTGCTACATAAAATTCAACTCATGTTGGAACTAATACAAAATTTAACTTTTAAATAATTTATTCAATTCAAAGCACAACTGAGTAAAGCAAATCAAGACAAAGCCCAAATTTGAATCCTGGAGGGATTTCATTGCCAAGAACCGTATTTTGTAAGTAACAGACTCTTAGAGCCTTTTCCTCTGCTTCTTTTTTTTTATAATTTTTAAAGATTTGGCCTTTTTACTCTGAAAGTTCCAGTTCATTGCAGAAATGACAGCCCTTCAACCTCCAATTGTGATCGATGCTTAAGAAAAGACAAATGCCTAGATCCAGAGTTTTAAAAGACCCTAAATCCTATCCCTCCCAGGTCCTCCATCCCATGGGTAACTAGAGTCAACAGTTCCTAGTAAAAGACAGCAAGGACTCAGCTTTAAGAATGAGTCAGAATAATGCAGGAACCAATGGTGTATCTGCTCTTAAATCTATGCCCCAAATCACTAGAACGTGAAGATTTAGAGATCTCTGAGAATAGAACACATTGCAAACATACACAAACATAGACTATTGCATATAACTTTCAGTTGAGGTCAAAAATTTAAAAGCCCTATTTCCCCAATTAAAAGCAGGGGAGTCTGTCGTTAATATGTCTCCTTCATTTATACCCAGATTAATATAAGCCCAGTCTAGAGGTAAAACTTCTTTCTCAACTTAACTTCATTTTAGCAGCATACACGGAGTACCAACACTTTTCAAAAATTTTTTATCTCAGATCTATTAGGCACAAGAGACTAGAAATAATCAGTGTGAAGTGACTGGGCCTGGGTTTATAGGATCCTGTCAGAAACTTCTCTTGAATTCTTTTATAGGGTTTCTCTACCATATATAAGCATTGTTTCCTTTTAAAGCCAACACTCTTGAGGCCAGATACCCTTCAGGGGTTTTGCCTAGTGATTAAATCCCATTCAACTCTAATCTTAAAGCAAGCTAATAATCCTGACACAGATGCTCTTCCTTCCATGACACATCTTCCTTAACAACAAGATGACTAGTGTTTGCTTTAGGTAACGTTTGACTTTAGACCCTTGTAAAGTTTGCCTGACACATGAAGTTAAAGCACAATATAGAAGAAAGTGTAGAAAACAGAAACAAGAGACAAAGGGAAGATTTTTTTTAAATGGTAAATTCTATACAGTGAGATCCAAAGACACCAGGATGTGTCTGATTTAATTTTTAAAAGGATATTTCTAGTTCTGGGTTACTTAAGCCTTAATTTTCCTAGTATCACTCCTCGGCTCAGTTACTCTGCTTCCCACAACTCCTATACCATGATACAGCTCTTTAATAGTCAGCCCCCTCAAAGAGTTACATTCTTACTTTTTGACTCTGTGAAACTCTTATAGGCAAAAGCTAACCAACCAACCAACCAACCACAAAAAAACCCCAATTTTTTACTCTTTATTCATTTTCAAACTCTGTCAAATTCTTCTGCAGAAAATAAACTATCCTTTTAACCAATATAAAAGAATGAGTGAGCTGTACTTTAGGGTACTTTCCTCCTCCCCTTTCAGCCTTCTGGAACAGTTTCTTGGAGGCAGACTGAGGACAGCATGATAGGAATTATCAAGGCCATGGGTTGTTATCAGCAGCACAGAGAAGGGACAGGGCTGCGTAAGTCTGTCCAGTCCCTCGTATCTGTCCCTTTCCAAAACTGCTGGTAGGCTCCCATCTCATATCTGGCTGAAAGATTCATTACCTCAGAATCTGGAAAACTGACACCTTCTGGACATTTCCAGATTAGAAGGATTGGAAGGTCACCAACACCAAAACCTGCTGTTGCTAAAGACAGACCCATTCATTTCATAGAAGCCTCTGGCCTGAGAAAAATGGGAGGAATCTCTTTTCCTACCCCATGCTAATGATATATCTGTGCAGAATAGAAATTTTAATACATGAACACATGGATGATTACATGATAATACCGTTGAGAAGACATAAAAGTACAACAAAATCTTCCATGTAGCAAGCAAGATTTTAAATCCTAAGTGATTCACTTGTTTACTGGGTATTAGAAAAATACAAAATTCTAATATAACTGAAGACAGTATAGATCCTGACAGTTGGTTCTAACAGAATTTTAGAATGGCACACCATTCTAAAAGTGACTAGAACCATAAAACGTTCTCCACAAAAGCATTTTGCTGTAGAGTGGCCTCGAGTGGCTAAAGCAGTATTTACTCTCAGCAATTAACCACCAAAGCACTTAGCAATATGCATTCTCAGCAAGACAGCAATCCCATACCATACTGCTCACACAGATGATCTAAGAGTTCTACATACCCAAAGACAACTATGTCATCAAGTTTACATGGGAAAGAGAGGAGGTAGCTAATTGACATGTGGGTACCCTTTCAGTGGGACTGGGCTCATCTCAAGGAGCCTCTCAAGCATCAAATCTGGCCTCCTTCAGTACTGAATGTTTGGCTTGCATTTATTTGTAATGTTAAGAGCCACAGAAACTTAGGGAAAAATATCTTATCTCTGAATCTCAAGAGTGGATTGAATAGAAATGTTTTACTCCACAAATGAAAATCACTGACTCCTCTTCATCATCAAACACTTTTTGGGAAAAGATACAGAAGAACAAGACGACTGTTAGCATTTAGCACATGAAAGCAATACTTTTCATTGCTGAGACTACCAAGGGTAATTTCTTGCTTCTTGGCGTAATGAATCGTTAAATTGAAGGAAACTTTTAGGTGCACAAAATGAGCCTGAATGGGCCTGTATCTAGAACAATGTCTACTGTAATGATGTACACAGAGTCAGCCTCATTAATGTATGATTGTAGAGGGCTAGACTAGAGAAGAAAATACAGTGAGCTATTTATCAAAAGCTTGAAGTTCTCCAAAAGCAGTCTCTTTAGATCAATGAAAGGGCATTTTTTGGAGAAAAGAAAAATATAGGCACATAAAAATCTTCCAAGGACAAAAGACATGAAAGTTTTCACTAGTTTTACTCTCACCTTCAAAGCTGTCTGCTCTGTGAAAGAAAACATGGAAGCAGGGCCAAACCAGGTGGGAAAAAGCATGGGAATGTGCCGATACGGCCTTAACCGTGGCACCAAACCAGAACAAGAAAGGAAACCTTCCGCATTCTGCCTTTCATATCATACTAAGCCAGTTTCTTCAGTAGAAGTTAAAGTAAGTGGTAACAAAGTGTCATGGGCCTGTGCTGGCTTAAAAAGGAGACATCCTGGCAGCCCTAGTCTGTGAGGTGGGTCAGGTCTCACAAAGCCTTTGAAAGGGGTCACTTACCCACCAAGTTCTGTGCTAGGGAAGGGTCAGGTATAGGATTTGAAGGAGGCTAACAAAGCAAGAATGTGAAATGAAAAGGAAAAGGGTTCTTATGGGGCATCTGGTGTCATTTTAAAAAGCACAGATTGTGCCACATTCTCTGGAAATACAGAGAACCCATGCAAGAAAAGCTGCTCCTGCAAGGAGGCAGCTCTAAGTAGGGCAGCAGCCTGGCACAAGTCCATTCCTTGGAGAGCCAAGGTAGTAGCAGTGATAGAATCCCCACCCAACAAGGATCCTGAGAGTGTGTTCTTCATTCATGTTAGGAAAAAAGATTCCTGTAATGGCTCTTCCTGAAGCTCTCCCAAACAGGTCTTGGTGAGTTCCCATAGGCAGGGAGAATACATCTAGCTAGGAGGCTTCCATTAACTTTCCCTTCATATGTGTATATATATATATGTGTATATATATATATTATGTTAAAATAAATTCCATAAACTCATAAAGCTCTCATCTGCAATCAAATGCAAAAGCAGAGCATCCTACTCAGAGGCACTGAAACACACATATTAGCCTCAAAGCAAATCAGCCTTCCAGTCCCAGCTAAGACTGGTCCAGTCCAGAAAGGCAAGGGAGATGCTTCTCCTGAATCCTGGGAGGCAGGAAGGGATCCCTCAGATGGGCTTGTACAGAAGAGTAGTGACATACTTCTTCTTGTAGCGATGGGTTGCACTAAGGACCATCACACTGTCCTGCAAAGGAAATAAACACATGCAGTTAATTCACTAGCTGAAGATGGAGGCAGCTGTTCCCAGCCATTTATCCCTCACAGTTGCTCACTTTAAACAGAGTTACTTCGATATTATCAAGAAAAGGTGGTTTGGGAGTCAAATCAATTTGTTTTGATCCTGACACCCCCTGTTACACTCTGTGACCTTGAGTAATTACTTTGTTGTTGTTGTTCAGTTGCTAAGCTGTATCCAACTCCTGTCTCCAAGTCTTTTTTCTTCATTACAAAGGATAATACCCACCATTAAGATGGCTCCAATGATTACATGAAAATATCCGACACAGAATCTGACAGAAAATAGGTGCTAAAGAAATATTAGTGTTCTACCTCATTTCCTTTTCCACCTCAAATTCAAATATTTGGCTTAAAACTATCATGGAAAAAAAGAAATATTGTGACAATTCATTTCCAGAAGGAAGTCGTAAAAGCAATGAGAAGAAAAGGCAGTGATCCTTTTGAAAAACCATTTCCAAGCCCCAAAACAGGTCTAATTTCCATTGAGTATCTGGGGTTGGACTTAAAAAACATCCTCACTGATCAAGAGAGGACTCAGCAATCATCTTCTATCCTTGAACAAAGTAGACCCTAAAATCCTCCTTGGAAAGACACTCCATCCAATGAAGCAATTCCAAACAGCTTAAACAATCTTGAGAGAACCAGGGATAGGTATCATCCACAATGAATACTTACCAGATTGACATTCTGTGACCACAGTAAACAGATCACAGCCTAAACATGACAGAAGCAAAGCAGGTAAAAAATTTAACTCCAGAAAGAGTTTGGTAGAAATGAGGAGCAGGTGACAAAAAGACCTACTTCGAAAAACCAGCACCATAATCTCTAGGAAAGAACATGGAATGAGGATAGGAGAACAGGACCTCAGTCCTCTCTCTGGTCCTAACTGGCAATGTGACCTTCTCTGAGCCTTAGTTTCTTTATCTCTAAAACAGGAGTTAAAAATAATACTTAATCTCACAAGCTTATTAGGAAAATTAAATTCAATAATATATGTTTATAAGTACCTCATAATCTGTTACAGACAGCTGTATCAGTGATTTCCCTAATCTGGCTGCATATCTAAGAAACATAAGCAACTTAAAAAAATTAGTGAGGCCCATCCTAGATGCACTTACTCAGAATCCCTGGGGATAGAGCTTCTGAATCTGTATTTTCACAAACTTCCCCCAAGTAATTCTGTTGATGCTCAGCTTAGTTTGGTAACTACAGAACTATGTAAGATATCCCAAGAGCCAGACCACAAAGACATTACAGGACTGAACAGATATTTTCAATCCAGAATCTAAAGCAGCAGAGAAGTCAAGAAGCATTCCAAGAAACCAAGAAGCATTCTAAGAGCTGGGGAGTGGCGGGGTGGGGGTGGGGGTGGGGTTGGAGGTGCACAGGGCAAGTCTGGTCACATTTCTCCTTTAAGTAGTGTATAGGAAAGATGCAAGCACTGGGGTATATAGGACTCAGGCACCTGAGAGCAGGTCATGTGCACCTTTAAAAACCGGAGGCCTTAATATCAGATTTAAACATTCTTTGAACTGGAAAGTAAACTTGCTTTTTCTGCAAATGAAATCCTAGTACTTACTATGAACTCACACTTAATTAAGTAGGTGGTGCAAAGGTTATAGCTACCCAGAAAGAAACCAAGAAACAAAAAGTCCATTTAATCACAGGGCAATTCAGCTAGCCAGAACTCAGATATCAAGACTAAGATTTAGAATAACAAACTCACCCTTTGGTTAAAAAAAAGAAAGTTCTTCTCCTATAATTGGACCATTACTGCCAGCTTCAGCAAACCACTAGAGAACGTGTGTTCAACTCTTGCCCTCCTGTTTCTGGGAGCTATGTGAAGAAGCAGGCCCACCACTTACCTTAATGGACAATGCATAGAGATGGTTCAGCATGACATGATTGGGCTCGGGGAGCAAGGCTGGGTCACACTGTTTAAAAAAAAAAAAAAAAGACTAAATGGGGTTAAATGTACAATCTTAAACCAAACATTCTTCCTCAAAGATCTTTGGAACTGTTGAGAAACTCAAAACTAGAAGGTATTATTTCTTTTAAATAATTCACTTATTCTAGTATACATCAATAATATATTCTAATCACAGAAAAATCACAAAAATTCTGAGTCCCAGGCAGAAACTCTAAGCTTTAGTACCTATTTCATCCTCTTTTTAATAGACCTTACCCATAACACATATGGAAGGTTTGTGTTAAGAGGCAAAAATAATCTTAGTGGGAATCAAGTGAATTGACTAGAAATATAAATTATATGCAAAATATGCTTCTTTTGGATATCACCAAATGATAAATACTTATGATGGAATACAAGTCTTAGAAACTGTTTCCAGTAATCCACAGCTCTGAGCTGATACATTAGGACCAGAAGAAAACTACGAATTTTGATATCAGTACTTGGAAAAGTCACAACTCAGCCCTGGAAAAAGGAACCTGTAGTGCTACTGATACATACATGATTCATATTCAACAGACCTTTGTAATGATCCCAACCTCTAAGATTACTACACTTTGGCTCAAATGATTCTAGTAACCCTCAGATGCCCCGGCAATATTTTTAGAATACTCACAGATATGTTAGTGTCCTTGTTAAGAATAACTTGGAGAAGGTGAGGAGGCAGGATGGGTGGGGATTTAAATCTCTCCTCTGATCGAAACACATACATTTCTTGACCATAAGGCCCTGGAGGTGAGCTGGAAAGGTCTGGAAGATATTTATTCAAATATAAAGGAAAGTTGGACAGCTAGTAAAGATGCATGAAAAAACTGTCAATACATGGCAGGTAATATTAAATATGGTAGAAGTCAAGAATCATAAACTTGTGACTTGCTGGGTCTACAACTATAAGGCAAAGAAAAACTCTGGGTCATCCTGAACATAAAACATGAAGTTCTTCAACACGGCAACACGACTGGAGGACAGGGGAAGAGATAAGGATGTAGGTTCAGGGGAGAGCTACTCTGTTTATCAACTGTATGACTTGGGACAAATCTCTCTACTATAATCAGTTTCTTCATTCATAAAATGAAAACAACAATTTCTGCCCTATTTCACAGTGTTTTTATAGGAATCAAATGAGACAACAGATGTGACAATGCCTTAAAAACTATTAAACAATATGAAAATATTAGATTTTTCTTTTTCCCACTCAAGCAATAATAAAAGTTATAAACTCTAGGACTACTGATACTACAATGAGTGTAACAACGAGGAAAAATGACTAACAATGTAGTAGTCATTAGGGAAATACAAGTTAAAACTATGATAAGATACCACATCACACTCTGATAAGATACCACATCACACTCATTAATTCAGCTATAATAAAAACAGACAGACAATAATAATTATTGGCGATGATGTGGAGAAACAAGAACCTCTGCTGCTCCCATTGCTGGCTGGAATGTAAAATGGTGAAGCCACTTTGGAAAACAGTAGTTCCTCCAGAAGATAAGCACAAAGTTAGCATATGATCCGCAATTATATTCCTGGGCCACTTACCCAAGAGAAATGAAAACAGATGTCCACAAAAGAACTTGAACATAAATGTTTATAACATCATCACTTGTAACATACAAAAAGTGGAACATTCCAAGTGTCCATCAGCTAAATGACTGGATCAACAAAATGGTATACCCATACAATGGAATTTAATTCAGTTGTAAGGAATGAAGTACTTATACATATTAAAACATGGATGAGCCCTAAAACATTATGCTAAGTTAAAGAAGCCAGTCACAAAAGATCACAAAGTGTATAATCCCATTTATATGAAATGTCCAAAAGAGAAAAATCCATAGAGACACAAAATAATTTAGGGATGCCAGAGGTGGAGAGAAGCAAGGAATGGGAAGTAACTGCTAATGGGAATGGAGTTTCTTTTGGGGGTGATTAAAATGGTCTGAAATTAGATAGTGATAATGGTTGCACAACTCTGTGAATACACTAAAAATTATCTAATTGTACACCTTAAAAGAGTGAATTTTATGGCATGTGAAATTAAATCTTTAAAAAATGGGAAAAGTATATGCAGATAAGAATAGAAATACACAAAAATGAGAAGAACTATAATTTTTTGCTTAATATTTTTTACAGTTCCTAGTAAGAAGGATTTTTAAACCAGTTCAACATAAGAACTCAGAATTCAATTATATGTGGGGCAAAAGAAGAGTAGCAAAAATACTGTTATATTAAACAGTATCTTAAAAACATATACAACTTGACACTTTTCAAAGTACTCTGTTATTTTGTCATGTGAACTACAAAAATACTCTTGGTAAGTACACAGAACAGTGTTTTTTCCCTTTTCATTAAAAAAAAAAAAATAGTAAAGTCATTTAGCTAAAGTCACATACATGGCAAGATGGTCACAGAGTGCAGATTAAACTCAAGATTCCTAATAAAATGTATTCTAAACCTTACCTCAGAGGATCAGGAAATTGGGTGAAAGAAGGAAAGGAGGAATATCAACAGTATGCTAGTCTTCTCTCGCTATAATTATGATTATATGTCTATTATTCACTGGTTGCTTTGTTAGACTCATATAATGCAAAAATTTAGTCATAGTCGCCTTGATATTTAATTTGGTATTTAATTTGGTATTTTTTAATCTCTGCCCCACCAGTTAAGAACAATGTCCAGCCTTACTTTCTGACCTTATGTAATGAAAACAATATCTGTAATTTTTCTAAGCAATTATTATACTATTGATTATTCTCTTAGAAATTATTCTACATAAGCTACCCTTCTGTCCTGAGATTCTAATATGTCTCACTTCAGGCACTGTGTCTCCTCAGCTGAGAGTTTAAGCCTTTTACTGATAAGAAACTTTGAAAACTAAAGATGTTGAAGGATTCTCCCATAATGGGAAAGCTAGTTAGTAGCAGAGGCAGGTTTTGAACTCACAAGGGAGAAGTTTGCTTACTGGGAACACAGTTCTTTAGACATTCACAGTCTTTACCGTAAAGTAACCAAACAGTAAAGTAACCAAAGTAACCAAACAGTAAAGTGGACGGCAAATCACTTTTCTGGTGTTATAGCCAATATAAGTAGAGATGAAGGCCTGGAAAAAATACTGGGAGAAACAAAAGGATATAGGTCTTTTCCTCTATTGCGGATTTTTTTTTTTAACCCAAAACTTTAAAAATTTCAGTTAACATATACACAAAAGAAATTTGAGGTTTTTATAACTCTTTTCCCCAAAGATTGCCATATATGTAGGGCCTATTAAATATACAACTGCCAACTAAGCTATCAACCTGGCAGGATTAAGTTGAGGCAGCTAAACAAGGCAAGGGAAACATAAGTAGCCCCTGCTAGTTGATATTGTCAAAGGTCAATGAAAAAACTGAAATATTATTAGAAATAGCTTCTTAAACTATAGATCACAGCACATTAGTCATTTATAAAAAGAAGAATAAAGTAGAAAATAAAGTGCTTCACATGTAATAAAGGCAAACATTATAGTGCAAGACACGTTACTGGTTTGTGTGATGTGTGTGTTGGGTTACAATGTAAATTTAATGTAGATCAAATATATTTACTTTCACTTACTGTGAAGTAAAATACATACACAGATTTCATTCTCAGAGAATATGACCTAAATGTTTATAGGAGAAACATATACATAGAATTTGGAAGATTCCTAAGTCGAAAATGAAAGAAACAAAAACCACTCTTGGGAAGAAACATGCATTATAAGAAAGGAAAGATCAAGAAAGAGCAAATACTACAAAATTACCTCGACAAGATGTCTCTGAGCTTTCCATTGAATCTAGCTTTAAAGCATCAAACACCTCAAAATCGGATTTCTTGACATGGATCAAATTGTTAATTGTGCCAAGCTGACTGGTAACCACAGGCTGAAACAGTGAATGGGGAAAAAAAAAAATTCATGAATCCCCATTTCAAATACATCTCGTCTATTCAACTCTCCTCTTTTTAGAAGGGATTATACTTGGCACCACCATATTTTATCAACAGGGAAATCCAACAGCAATGATATTTGACACCCAGCGGAATGATAGCTAAAAGGAGACTGTTAAGCCAGTGGTTACCCTCGGAGGTCAAGGTCTTACCTCTGATGGATCATGAACCCACTGTCCATCCACAAAAAACTTGTACTGGTGCTCTCCCTCAGGGAGGTCCAGGATGGCAACAAAGTCATTATGGCTACAGAAGAAAACAGAAAGTTAAACAGACTAAATTCTTATTACAAGACAGAAGATAACTGTAAAAGCCATGAGGCAATCACAGTATCATACCAGTGATCTCCCACATTCCTAAGTGACTGCACCCCCTGGAGTAAAAAAATAATTTATAAACCCACTCTCCTTTTCTATATCCCCTTGAGCATGTATTTGCTAGCCTTCCTAATAACTTTAATTTGTAACTAATATCTGGAAAAGAACAATAAAGATATTAATCCCCCAGAATGTTTCACCTTAGTACAACTATTTTGCTTCAGCAGAACATATCCCTCAGGAGTGTAAAAAAGATAGCAAGTAGGTTCAGAATAAGAAGTGCCTCAAGGTACTCTTTCCACATTTTGGTGAGCATTTTCTAGAAAATTACCTACATACAAAGGGCCATAGTCAGTTACATAATTCACTGTTGCTCTGCAAGCAACAAATAACATTACTACCTAGAACTTTACAGTGTGTTTTGTTTAGTGCAGAAGTCAGGGCAACTGGACTCAGGCAGTTACGGGAGACTTCCCACAAGCATAGAAAGACTTCTATTAACACAATCCGAAAGAACATACCTACAAAACTGTTACAAGTCCCTCTGAGGCAATGACATTCTAAGTGGTACAACATCTCTGACTCACTATAAGGTTAAAAAAAAATGTCACAGATATAGTTACTGGTCACAAAAAATGTTCTAGAGAGAGTCCCTAGCAGGTGGAGAGGAGTAGTCTAGCCAAGTCTCTCTCCTGAGAAAGGAAATTGGGTCTCTACTACTGGACCCAGTAGACTCAACCAAGACACTTGTCTTCACCTCTTAATCAGTGGAATCTTGGTGCTCCAATTGTTGAAGGACCCAGAGATGAAGACCTCCTTGCCTCCTTCAGACCAGCGGATAACAGTGGGCCGGGCCTGCTGTGTGGGCTTTACGGAGTCCTCCAAATCCTGCTGCCATGATACAAACTCTTTGTCCCCAGGGAGCTGTAAGAAGGATTAGGTCATCCCTGAATTGTGACCCTGGAATTTTGAAAAGGTCACTCTCCTCCTTAGGGCAGAGAGGGGTGCTACATTTCTGATAAGGATTAATAAGTCTTGAAATGAGCAACTACATCAAATTTTGAACAAAACTATAGAAAAGAAACTCATCTAGGACCCAAATGGTCAAATGGCTTATGCTCAAAGTCTGCCCAAATCATAGCCTAATTTCTGAGTCTGCATGAATCACTCATCCTTTCAGAGCCTTAGGATTTCCCTTAAAATACAAACAAAAAACCTTACTTCCTGTTACCAGATTAACTCATAGGCAGACAATCACGACATGCTTCTCTCTTAAGAGAAAAAATATGAAAATAAAGCATGATTCTACAAAAAATAATTAAGTTAGTCATCTATTTTTTTTCTTTTGCTGTGTCATGCAGCATGCAGGATCTTAGTTCCCCAACCAAGGATTCGAACCCTCACCCCTGCAGCAGAAGCACAGAATTTTAATCACTGGACCACCAAGGAAGTCCTAAGCTATGTAATTTTCATATGTATATATAAGCATCTCAATTATCAGTTGTAATAGAAATTAGAGATACTAAAATTCTTAAATAATTCATAATCTCCTCTTTAGTTAATAGGTTATAAAAAGACATTAAATATATAAATATCAGATCACTGGTTTCCTAAATTTTGAGAAAGTTATGAAATCTTACTTATTCATCTATGCCAGGCTTATACTAGTAATTTTCAGGAGTAGGGACGAAAATTGTGGAGCTACAAGAAGCATCAGATCAAAAACACAGTTTCCTTTAAAAAAGTGGTTCCAATATCAAATGAGGTATGTAGGGTTGCAGAAGAAAACTGACTCCTTAGTCAAGTTTCTTTTCATTACTGTCCTTTAGAACAGAAACTGGCAAACTATGGCCAGTTAGCCAGATGCTTTTATAAATAAAGTTTTATTGGAAAATAGCTACATTCATTCACTTATTTTCTATAACTGCTTTCATGCTGCAATGGCAGAACTGAATATCAGTGACAGAGACTGTATGGTCTGCCATAGTCTAAAATATTTACTATCTGGCCCTTTACAGAAAAAGTTTGTTGACCCACCCTTTAGAGTGGCTTAAATGACTTTGGTAAATAAGTCTTTATGGTATCAAGTAAAAATATTACTAATACCAAATAAAATAATGTGGGGTTAAAAAAAAAAGACTAGTTTATTCACTTGCACTTTACTTTCAAAATGGCTGGGGCAGTCTACCTTTCATACTGTCTCTGAATATTCCTCAAAACTACAGTATGAGACATTACCGGCAACATAATCCTTAGTAAACAAAGAGAACTGAAGGAACTTTCACATTATATAAGGAAGTGACTTAAGAGAAAAACTTGATCTCCATTTTCTCAAAGCAATGAGCTCGTCTGACAGTCTGGATTAGAATTATAGAAATTTTTATATTCCTAACAATTACATATGCCTCAGATTCTGATTCAGATATAGAACCTGGGAATCTATTTTTAAGAAGCCTCCCAGACAATAATACTAAAATTTAATGTTGAAAATAAAGAAAGAAATCTCATCATTAGAGATACATCCTAAAATACTTACAGATAGAGTAATATTTGATATGATGGTCTGAGATTTGCTTAAAAATAATTGGTGGGGGTAGAGTGGATTGGGGTATAGATGATATGAATTCATTCATGATTTGATCATTGTTTAAACTGGATGACAGTTATATAGGATTCATTACACTATTCTCCTGACTTTGAAACATGGACAGATGTTTCAGATTTTCCATGAAATGTTTAAATAAATCCCAGCTAAGTCTAATGTGCAAATAGGACTGAAAATCATTGAACTAGTCCACTGAAGAAGGGTGGCATTTGAAGCAATACAGGCCCATCTGCCACTGTTTCTATCATTTACTTGTATGCTTTATTATTTTAGAATTTGAAAGCTACAAACTATTAATATGCCTAGCTTTGGAAGAAAGCCCTTCCACGTATGTTATGACATTTCTGTGGTAGGCATCAGTGCAGCTGACAAGCAGAAAGATTGTTTACTCCAAGTTAAATACTCAGCAAAATCATCAGGAAAAGAGGCAAAACAATTAGAATTACAATTGAAAACTGTTTAAGTGAAACACTGAGGAAAGAAATAGAATAAACTGAGCAATTGTAAAATCTTAGATTTGGAAATGACCTTGGGAATTATTTGAACCAATCTTATTTCACAAATGGCAAGACTGAGGTAAGGGAAAGAAAGATCCAAAATAGGCTCCATTTCAGATAGAGCAACCTGGCTTTTATTCAGGACACCGATTACTGCAGTCACAGTTTGACAAGTACACAGTACTTAAATCCTGAGTCATCAGTGTAGGAAATGGATAAAAATACAATCACCTTGAGAAAGCTTTGAAGAAGTAAATTCAGATGGCTGGGGAGACAGCCCAAGCGTTGAGGAAGAAGTCCTGAAGTGGAAGAAGGAAGAAAGGAACAGAGAAGAAACCCCAAGAAATCACCTTCACTTCTCTTTGTGATTATGTTTTCAATTGGGATCCAAGAAAATAAAACAGAATCCACATTTCATGTGTTATCAACCCAGCGAAATTACTCTCTATTTACCCTGGTGGCTCAGATGGTAAAGAATCTGCCTGCAATTCAGGAGACCCAGGTTCAATCCCTGGATCGGCAAAATCCCCTGGAAAGGGAATGGCAACCCACTTCAGTATTCTTGCCTGGAGAATCCCATGGACAGAGGAGCCTGTTCATGGGGTTGCAAAGGGTCGGAGATGAATGAATGACTAACACACACACACATTTACAAGAGTAAATAGAATAAAACCTCAGATGTGTGGCACGGGATGAGTGATAACATCAAACACACCCAATCTCCTCAATCCCTCCATTTTTCTACTTCATCCCAGTCAGACTACCAGGTAGAATTAATGTATTTAATGCAGACAGCTCTAAAAGTGATTAGAAACATTCGGATGTAATTTCATTGCGGTCAGCTCCATCTATCCTTTCTGCAGGGTGAACACAAGTTGCCACTTTCCCGAAAGTCCTAGACTGAGAGCCAGGTCTTCAGGGAAACTGTGGGTTGTCCGTTTTCAGCTTGGTAATATTATGAAGTACTATCGGGAAGTGAAGAAATCCTAAAATTATCTGCTCTCCCACTTAAGAAGTAGCTGGACGTGAAAAAAAGCACCTCAGCCACAACAACTATAAACTATGAGATGAAAACAGCAGTCAACCAAATAATGTCTTTTATTGATCCCCAAGACTAGGAAAAAGTATTCATATAAGCAAGGGGTTGCTGCTCACAGTCATGCCAAACAGGAAGAGGATCTGAAGTGCTGATCTCTTAGAAGGGCAAAAATGAGACTAATACAAAGAAGTAGAAGTGTTCAGGGAAAAGTAAGTCACCTGCCTACCTTAGGGCAGACGTGAGAAACTGCCGCCTATGGTCACAACTCAGGTAACCTACAGTCTGGTTTTTCACAACCTACAAATCAATCAATACTCTAGAAAAGGGCACCCGTGCGGGTCAGGAGAACCAAGGGGGTGGGGGTGGGGAGGTTTCTTGGCCTCATCCTAAAAATGTGGCAAACAGAGGAGTCCAGTAACAAGAACTCCGCCTCTATCCTATTTTGAGGCAGTACCGCAAAAAGAATTACCACTCAGTATCTCCGTCCCCAGGGGAAAAAAAAAAAAACCAACACCTTTAATTCTAAAAACCTTAATTCGGGTCAGTGTGGTAAGAAAAAAGCAAGAGGGAGGAGGAGCCCTGACACCCAGCCTGCTGCAGGACAGCCACCAACTGGGGCCGCGGGGACGCTCACCTTGGAGTCCGGCAGGCTGAAGACGCTGGGGTCGTCCGTGCTCCCCACCATGATCTTATGTTCCTTACCCGGAGCATGGCCGCCGGCGCCCTCGGCGCGCGCAGCCTTGGCGCCGTGGCGCTCCCCGGCCACTCGATCGCTGGTGGTGTTTCCCATGGCGGTGCAGCTCGAGTCGGGGGCCACCTGCCGTAGGGAACAGCATGGGGCAAGGGACACCCCGGCAGTCTTGTCAGGGGAGCCCCCGGCCCCGCCCCTGCGCCTGGGGACCAGGCGAGGGAATCCCCGCCCCAGGGAAGCCGCGACTGGGGAACCTCTTCCTCCCTGGCCTCCAAGAACACCCGGAACCCCCAAACCCTCTAGAGGCCGGCTGCTCAAGAAACCCCCTTTCGGGAACTCCCTCCCCCGCACCCTCCGCGCTCACGGTCCAGGGGAGCCCCCACCCCAATCACCTCCCACGACGCTCTCCCTCCTCCCGGGACCAATGGTGCGATGGCTGTTCTGCGGGAAAAGCCACCAATAAAGTTATCGAAATTGAAGCCTCGCCCCGGGCTAGCGAGCCGGGTTTCCTCCTAAAATGGCTACAAGACCAGTGGCGCGGGGCCCGCCCCGCGCGCGTTCCCTGCGGCCGCGCCGCGACGGCGCCCGGGCCAGCCGGCCTCTCTAGCCGCCGCCGGCTCGGTGGTGGGCCGCCGCGCGCAGCCTCCATCGCCGGGCGGGGGCGCCCGTGCCGCAGGCAGCGGAGTGCGGAGCCAGGACAGCGTCCCTGGCAAGCCTGCGCCGGAATCTTAGGTTCAGATCAGTTCAGTCGCTCAGTCGTGTCCGACTCTTTGCGATCCCATGGACTGCAGCACGCCAGGCCTCCCTGTCCATCACCAACTTCCCGGAGTTTACTCAAATTCATGTCCACTGAGTTGGTGATGCCATCCAACCATCTCATCCTCTGTCGTCCCCTCTCGCCTTCAATCTTTCCCAGCATCAGGGTCTTTTCAAATGAATCAGCTCTTCCCTTCCCATCAGGTGGTCAAAGTATCGGAGTTTCAGTTTCAACATCAGTCCTTCCAGTGAACACCCAGGACTGATCTCCTTTAGGATGAACTGGTTGGATCTCCTTGCAGTCCAAGGGACTCTCAAGAGTCTTCTCCAACACCACAGTTCAAAAGCATCAATTCTTCAGTGCTCACCTCTCTTTATAGTCCAACACACATGACACATGACCACTGGAAAAACTATAGCCTCGACTAGACGGACCTTTGTTGGCAAAGTAGTGTCTCTGCTTTTTAATATGCTATCTAGGTTGGTCAGAACTTTTCTTCCAAGGAGTAAGCGTCTTTTTAATTCATGGCTGCAGTCACCATCTGCAGTGATTTTGAAGCCCCCAAAATAAAGTCTGCCACTGTTTCCACTGTTTCTCCATCTATTTGCCATGAAGTGATGGGACCGGATGCCATGATCTTTGTTTTCTGAATGTTGAGCTTTAAGCCAACTTTTTCACTCTCCTCTTTCACTTTCATCATGAGCTTGGTTGAGCCCAAATACCTGCCATGGGGAAGGGATGGTTCCCAAAAGATACTTGGGGTCCCTTCCTGGGCTCTGCTGCTCCATACCCAGTGGAGCGGCGTTGGCTTCTTCTCAGCCTCCTCAACTGGCCTCAGGTTTGCCAAATGTTTTCATTTTGTAGCATCTTTTCGACAAGCTTCCCAGAGAGGTGAGTTCCTGTAAGGAATAAGAAAACGGACTTGCTATTGAAAGCTAAGGAAATAATGGTAATTGCTGGGGGTTAAAACTAAGTGTTATGTGGAGTACTTAGCAGTCAGAGTGGGGCCCCAGGGAAGAGGGAATATTTACACAAATCTTGACAGATTGTCAAAATTAGAAGGAGAAAGCTATTCTAGGCTAAGAAACAGTATTTGCAGTGAGCAACCTTGGAAGAAATAAAATACAAGGAAGAAAGCAACAGAAACATCAGAAGGAACACTTAAGGCAAAAAAGGGCAATGACCCCTCAGGTTGGGATAAATTCAGCTTTCTACTGAGAATTAATGGGATATCTGTGGTGTTTACTAATTCTCACTCTGTATTATGATTATATGCATGTCTAGTGACCTACTAGAAACCCTTGTTGCTCAGTGTGTGTTACAGTGACCAGCAGCATTGCCATCATCTGGGAGCTTGTTAGAAATGCTGAATCAGAGGCCCATGCTTAGCCCTGTCCAGCTCTTTGTGACTCCATGGATTATAGCCCGCCAGGCTCCTCTGTCCATGGGATTTTCCAGGCAAGAATACTGGAGTGGGTGGCCATTTTCTTCTCCAGGGGATATTTGATCAAACTCGGCAGTGAAAGAGATTAAACTCTTGATACACACATCATGGACAATCTTCAAATGCATTATGGGAAGTGAAAGAAGCCAGTGTCTATTTACATGACACTCTGGAAAAAGCAAGACTTAGGGTCAGAAAACAGATCAGTGCTTTCTAGGAGCTGAAGGTGGGAAGAGGGGTTTACAAACATGAATGAGAAACTTTGAGTTATATAATAAGTTTACATTATAGAATACTACTGTATCTGGAATGTAATGTATCTGTCAAAATTTAGAGAACTATATTAAAAAGGGTGATTTATTATATGAACATTATGCCCCAATAAAAGTAAAAACAATTTAATTCTATTTAAAATCAGCTTTAGGAAGAGGAAAGATATAAATTTATACATAAAAGAGACTACTCAACCATTGTGAAAACTATTATTAGAAACATCAATATTAATGTTTTCCAACTTTATTGAGGTATAACTACATTATATATACTTAAAGTATGCAGTGCAGTGATTTGATCTATGTATGCACTGTGAAATGATTCCCACAATAAAGGTAATTCATACCTATCACTTCACATTTTTGTGTGAAAATGCTTAAGATTTACTCTCTTAACAAATTTCAAGTATACAGCACAGTATTATTAACTTAGTCATCATGCTGTTCTTACTCATCTTATAACTGGAAGCTTATACCTTTGGACCAACATCTTCCCATTTCCTCTACCTCCCCACCCCTGACAACCGTCATTCTACCCTCTGTTTCTCTGAGTTTGACTTTTTTTTGTTAGATTCCAGGTATAAGTGATTCAGTGCAGTATTTGTGTTTCTCTGACTGATTTATTTCACTTTTTATAATGCCTCCAAGGTCTGTCCGTGATGTTGGACATGGCAGGATTTTCTTCTTTCTCATAGCTAAGTAGTATTCCATTGTGTGTATGTATGCTACATCTTCTTTATCCATTCATCTTTAGACAGACACTTAAGTTGTTTCCATGCCTTGGCTATTGTGACTAATACTGCAGTGAACATGGGAGTGCAAATATATTTTCAAGATCCTGACTTCATTTCCTTTGGACATGTACATGTAAGTAGGATTACTGGATCATATCGTAGTTCTGTTTTTAAATTTTTGAGGAATCGCCATACTGTTTTCCATAGCGGCTGTACCAATTTACATTCCTACCAACAGCATACAAGAATTCCCTTTCATCTGTGTCCTTGCCAACACAAAGTTCTTATCTTTTTGATAGTAGCCATTCTAACAGATGAAGTGATGATATCTCATTGTCGTTTTGATTTACATTTCCCTGATGATTAGCAGTATTGAGTGTCTTTTCATGTATCTGTTGGCCTTTTGTATACTTTCTTTGGAGAAATGCCTACTCAGGTCTGTGACATCATGATTTATAATAGGAAACATGTATTTGGTCTTTGTCTCTATTTCTGGCACAGAGCTCTCAAAATCCTTGGCATTTTCTAAGTGATGAGAACATTAAAGGTGTCTCTTGTTAGGTTAATGAAATGACTTTTGGGCTGAACCTAAGGATGGGGCTGGTTGCCAGGAAAACCAAACATTATTTAGAGGGTTGAACTTTCAGTCCCATACCCCTGACCTCCGGGGAAGGGTGAGGAGCTGGAGGTTGAAACAGTGGCCAATGGCCAGTGATTTAGTCAGTCATGATTATGTACTGAGGCTTTCATAAAAACCCCAAAGGGACAGGGATTTGGAGAGCTTCCAGATTGGTGAATACATGGAGATTCACAGAGAGTGGCTTGCTTAGAGAGGGCCTGGAAACTGAGTCCTTTGACCATACCTTGCCTTATGCATCTCTTCCTTCTGGTTCCTGAGTAATATACTTTTATAATAAACCAATAATCTAGATAGTAAATGGGTTTCCAGAATTCTGTGAGGTACTCTAGCAAATCAATAAAACCTGAGGAGGAGGTCTGGGAAACTGATCTATAGCCCATCTCTCAGAAGCTCAGATGACAAGCTGGACTTGTGGTTGGTGTCTAAAGTGCATGTTTTTATAGTGGGAGTAGGACAGTCTTGTAGGACCAAGCCCTTAACCTGTGAGATCTGACACCATCTTCAGATAGATAAGATAGGTGTTCCATTTCATTCTTTTGCATGTGGGTATTCAGTTTTCCCAATCTCTTACTAAAGAGACTCTCATCATTTTTCATTCTTGATGCCTTTGTCAAAGATTTGTTGACTGTATCTATGTGTGTTTTTTTCTGGGCTATCTATTCTCTTCCTTTAGTCTATGTGTCTTTTTTTTATACCAGTGCCATACTGTTTTGACTATTAGTATTTAAAATCAGAAAGTGTAATACCTCCAGTTTTGTTCCTCTTTCTCAAGATTTCTTTGGCTATTGAGTCTTTGTGGCTTATTATTTTTATTTTATTTATTTTGGCCACACTGCACAGTTTGTCGGATCTTAGTTCCCCAACCAGAGACTGAACCCAGGCCCATGGCAGTGAGAGCACTGAGTCTAACCACTGGACCACCAGGGAATTCGTTCCTTTTTTATTTTATTTGTAATAATTTTATACAGGCTGAGAAGCAGTAGTGAAGTTTATATCTTCTGTCTACCAGAAGGAAGAAGGACAAAATTCAAGGGTCCAGAATTTTCCCCACATATTATCATAATTCTTTCAGGCTTCAAAGGATTTCCATATGAATTGTGTCATGTGATCCTTGAAACCACTTGTAAGGGTAGGTAGAACATCTAGATGATCATTGTAAAAAAGAGGTTCAGGTTAAATACTTGGTCAGTTATTTCCTGAAATGATACGTATAGTCTGTTAATTTTAACAAACCTTTATGAGGGGCCTAGTACTTGCTGGTCTTAGCTAAAGGCCCTTGCTCTGGACTTGCTCACAATCTTGAAATCTCCATAGAAACCACTATGACCCCAAATAGATATGATTCCTAATCTGACACTTATAAACCCATAAATGTCTATAATGACACATATGGCTTAAATGTTCACTGAAAATGTCCTCCAAAATTATAGACTTATATTATTGGAAGAATTAGTATCTTAATTAACATCTTAACTAAAATTCATTGATTTAGCACCTGGCATATACACAACATCACCATGTAACTATTGATTTGATGCAAGTAGATTGCTAACTGTATGTTGTTTGACTAGGGGAAGTATCTTTATCTTTCTAGTTGTAAATTTTCTCCTATATAAAGTAAAAGGATTAGGCATGGGATCACTAAATCCTAGATTAGAGGTGAAGACATTAGTGATAGCTTATGGTGGTTGGAAAGGGAAATGGCAACCCACTCCAGTATTCTTGCCTGGAAAATCCCATGGACGGAGGAGCCTGGTAGCCTACAGTCCATGGAGTCGCAAAGAGTTGGACACAACTGAGTGACTTCACTTTCACTTATGGTGGTTGGTGATGGGTTCATGACCTCTGAAGGAGAAGATTTCACTCTAGGACCAAAGACGCAGTCTCAGTCACTCAGAGCTTTGTGCAGCAGAGATTTTGTTCAAGTGAAAGGATAGGGAAAGCTTCCAGCATAAGGAACTGGAAGTGGGGTAGAAGAGTACCCACTTTGCTAGTATGAGCTGAGCATGACATACTTTTCAGTTGGCTGCTGAGAATAGATAAAAAGAATACTTCAAGGTTGTAAATGTTTTACTGGACCCTTCTCCCACAACATACATCTTGAGACAACATTGGGAAAGATTAGCCAGGAGGAACAGGTTCCAGGCAACATGTCTCTGGGCTTCAGTAGTGCCAGTCTTGAGAAAGAACAAAATCCCAGTTAAGATATATTGTTATAATTACAGTCATTAACTCAGAGCCTCAGAAAAGCATTCACATGAGTAAGATATATCATTGTAATATTTATATAGGGCTTAAGGGAAACAAGTCCTATGTGAATAGGCCAAAGGATATCTGAAAGAATGCTTGCCTACTCCTCAAGGGGCCTTGGACTCCCTATCAATCTGCATAAGCTTTAACTCTCTCATTAGTATGAAGTCATGTTTAGCTTAGTGTAGAAATAGATGGATAAGTATAGAAATAATTGTGTATTCATGAGTTAGAATACACATATTTCCAAGCTCTGTCCTCTGAAGGGCCTGGAAGCAATGACACCCCAGTAGCAATGAGCACACTTAGCACCAAGTTTTTGATTTCTAATACCATTCTCTAGTGAGAGTAACCAGGACTCCTGACAGAAATGGCTGTTCCTAAAACTGGGACAGGGAATGTACAAGATGAGTTTGGAGCATCTTGTAGTGCCAGAAAGTAAAAAAGTGCTTTAAAAAAACTAATGAGGGTATGTCAGAGGCACCAGTGAAACAGCTCCAAATGGCTAAAGCTGGAATAATTGGAGCAATGGAATAAATAATGTAGTATTGTATTATAACCCATGTTATGAAATAAATATCCATGAATCCATACTGATATAAATAATTGAATAAACAAATACATGGGGGAGGATTCTTCCCAAACAGAAGAATTCTAAAAAATTTATGTAGATACTCTGCCCTCAAGGAGATGGATCATAACTCTTTGACCCGTAAGTATGGGCAGATCATAGTAACTTCCTTCCAAAGAAGACAATTTGGAAAAAAGAATAACTTTACAGTGGAGAAACTTAACAAACACAAGCTCAACAGGTTAACATCATTAGTGGTAATAGTACCCTTGGTATGATATGATGAGAATAGCACTTCACCTCTGTAGTTTTTCTCCTGACAATGCAAAACCCTAGCCTCATCATGAGGGGAAAATATCAGACAATCACAAATTAAGGAATAGTCTACAAAATACTTAACTAGTACTCCTCAAAACTGTCAAGATCATCAAAAACAAGGAAAGTGTAAGAGACTGTCACAGTCTAAAGCAGCCTAATAATAAAGGGCATGTGATATTCTCAGTGGGATCCTGCAATAGAAAAACAACATTAGGTATAAAGTAAATAAATCAGAAATAAAGTATGGAACTTAGGTCTTTCAAATTGTCAAGGTCTTGAAAGACAACAAAACATTGAAGAATTGACAAAGATTAGAGGAGATTAAGGATATATAACTACTAAATGTAATATAGGATCCTGTAACTAAAATGGGAAATTGGTGGGAAAAGTGATGACAGTTGAATAAGTGGTTTAGTTAACAATTTTTTATGAATGTTAATTTCCTTGTTCCTTTGTTGGTATGTAAAGTCTTGCCTTTAGGGAATTTGGGCAAAAGTTATGTAAGAAATCTTTGTTTTAGTTTTTCAACTTTTATTAAAGAATGAAATCTGTTCCCCCCCCCCCGCAAAAAAAACCATAAAAAATTACTAAAGCAATCCAAATAGTAAAACACAGACATCTAGTACCATGATGTTTCATAAGAAGACTCTTCAAATCAGAGAATTTGCCTGCAAGGAAATCGAGAAAAAGAATGCTCTGAAGAGAACTTTAAAATAGATTTATTTAAAATCCACAGGGAAGGGAAGATGATAGTTTGCATATACCCTGACTCCACACCACTCTCATCCTAACCCACTTTCGTCTTTTGGTTCTGGCAGATAGTGGAGACCTCAGGATCAGTTTGAAGCCTGACAGAAAGAGCAGGTACAGGTCTTCCTCACTATTTGACTAAATCAATGGTTCTTAAACTTTACCATGCATCAGGAGGACTTACTAAAATTTCTGATTCAGTTAAGTCTGGGGTTGGGTTTGAGAATTTCTGTCACATCCCAGATGATGCTGATGTTTCTGGCTCAAGAGTCAAATTTTGAGAAACACTGGGCCAAGCAAGAGTCTGGAGACCAGTATTGGAGACTCCTCATAAAAGGCAATGTGCAGGAAAGTGTTAGCTGACTCCTGTAACCATAATACTGCTTCCCATATCCCCCAAAATAAGGAATTAAAACCAACCAGAATATGGGGAACAAATCTTCTGTACAGGAAAATTCCAAATAACTTATATATGTATTGCCCTCTCAAGGAGGTCATGACTCCAGGCCTGAGACTGTTTATCCTCAGGAAGGCCAGGTGGCATCCTTGACCCATGTCTGGCGTCTGAGAATTTGGATTTGGGGAGGGTTCTTACCACCCTGATAAGAGTAGCTCCCTGAGACTAAACTGTATAACCATGTGGGTTTTTTTTTTTTTAAATTATGCTTGTAAAGGAATTTATCCATTTCCTGTAAATTATGGAATCTATTATCTTATATATATTTATTCTTATTTTTGACTGTGCTGGGTCTTCACTGCTATGTGCAGGCTTTCTTTAGTTGCGGTGGGCGGGGACTCCTCTCAAGTTGCAAGGCATGGGCTTCTCATTATGGTAGCTTCTCTTGTTGCAGAGCTTGGGCTCCTGAGTGCGGGCTCAGTAGTCGTGGTGCTTGGGTTTAGTTGCCCCGTGGCACGTGGAATCTTCCCAGACCAGGAATCGAACCTATGCCCCCTTCATTATCAAGTGGATTCTTAACCAGTGAAGTCTAACCATGTGTTTTATATTGAACACCTGCTTTCCTTTTGGGAGCCTGGAATTTTGATATATGCTAGGCAGAGGGTGCCTATGTAACTAGCCCTCATTACAAACCTCAGGCACTGAGTGGAAAGATGTGAAAATCTTCTGACTGCTTCTGTCTTAAAGAAAAAAGAAGCAAGGTTTAGTAGTCATGAATTTAAGATGTCAGGTGGTATTTTTCTCTCGCCCTATTTGAGTGTTTTAGTGAAGACACATAACAAAGGTAATACCCAAGCAAGTGTGGGGGAAAGGGCAATGGAATCCAGAGTGCAAGGTAGGGTGTGGATATAATGTTGGACCATGGGTTTTAGACCAGGTGGGTTAAGAAGTGAAGACAGAGCAGGCTGATGAAGCTTCCCTGGTGGTCCAATGGTTAAGAATCTGCCTGCTAATGCAGGGGATGTTGGTTCAGCCCCTGGTGTGGGAATATCCCACATGCGCAGAGCAGCGGAGCCCGTGTGCACACCTGCTGAAGCCTGCGTGCCTAGAGCCTGTGCTCTGCACCAAAACAGGCCATTGCAGCGAGAGGCTTGCACACTGCAACCGAGAGTAGCCCGCCCCCTGCCCTGAAGCGACTAGAGACAAGAAAACCCACACAAAGCAACAAAGACCCAGCACAACGCCCCGCCCCCCCAAAAAAGAGGAGGTTGATGGAGGGCACACAGGGGAGTCCAAACACTGCTGGAGTTACGGTACTGGAGTAAGTGGGCTGGAAAGATAAGAGATGTTTTTGGAGAGTAAGATGCTTGAAATCAAGGTTTTGATGATAATGACATAGGTAGATTATAGAATCATTGGGGTGAGAAGGTCATTGAACTGAGAGGCCAGGTGGTAAAGGTCTACCTCAACACTTATACTCATTCTCCCATCCTCCTTAATATCAGAACCTTGATTTTTACCTGGGTACATTGCCTCTCTCTATAAGGATACATTTCCTAGCCTCTCTGGTAGCTAGATATATGTGACTAAATACTCCCAATGAGATCCAAGTGGCAATGTTCTGTGGAAGGCAGTGTTCTCCTAGGAAGTTGCCTTAAGAGAAAGGAAACTATATTTTTCTTTCCTTTTGTGTAGAATGTCCATATGATGGCTGGAGCTCCAGCAGCCATCCTGGACCATAAAACAGAAGCCACATGCTGATAGTGGAGCAGAAAGAGATGCTGCGGAGCTGCTCTACCATTTCAGGACTATCTTCCTCCAGACTTTTTAATATGAGAGGGAAATAAACTTTAACCTTGTTTAACCCACCGTTACTTTGGGTTACTGTTACTAATCCTAACTAATACATTGGTTGGGTGAAAGTGTTACTTACATAATTGTGGAAATCAACTACAGAATAAGGTTACACATCCATGTTCATAGCAGCATTATTTACAATAGCCCAAACATGAAAACAACCAAACTGTTCATTCGTGGAGAAATAAAGAATATGTGGTGTATATACACAATGGTATATCATCTAGCAATAAAAATAAAGGAAATCCTGCCTCTGCGACAACATGGATGGACCTTGAAGGCATTATGCTAAGTGAAGTAAGACAAAGAGAGAAATAGCATATGATCTCAGTTATATGTGGAATCTAGAAAATAAAACACTTAAATCACAGGTGCACAGAGAAGATTGGTGGTTGGCAGAGGCAGGACATGGGCAAAATGGGCGAAGGAGGTCTAAAGGTAAGTGCGCCATGCTTGGTAGCTCAGTCATGTCTGACTCTTTGCAATCTCGTGGTTGCAACCCCGCCAGGCTCCTCTGTCCATGGGGATTCTCCAGGCATGGGAATCATGGTGGATTCTTTACCTCCTGAGCCATCAGGGAAGCCCCTAAAGGTAAATACTTCCAGTTATAAAATAAGTCCCAGGGATATATTGTACACCATGGTGACTATAATTAACAATATTCTGTTGTAGTTTGAAAGTTGCTAACAGAGTAGATCTTTAAAGTTCTCATCACAAGAAAAAAACTTTATTAACTATTTGTAGTGATAGATCTTAACTATACTTACTGTGGTGATCACTTAATAATACATGCATAAATCACTATATTGTACTTGAAACTTTGTATATTTGTATACACTTGAAATTGTATATTTGAAACTAACATAATGCATGTCAGTTGTATATCAATAAAAAACTGAGGTTAAAAAAAGTGCTGAAAAAATCAACTTACAGGAGTAATATGTATAGAGAAAGGTGGAAAGCTTGGTGCTCAAATCTTCACTGAATGAAGAGTAAACAGAAGGTCTCTAAATAACTTCAAATAGAAGAGACAGTGGGTACTTTAAAGAAGCTGGGGAATGTGACAAAAACATGAAGGAACAGTAGTGAGGTGTCAGGGAATGTTTGATGGGAGGATTCCTACGGGCTGTCTCTCATGAGTCCTTCGTCCCCCTTCAAGCGGAACAGCACGCTGCTCCCAGGGACTGAGGTCACTGTGTGAGGCAGGCTTGGGTCTCCTTTAGTAAACATTCTCTTTAGGACAAAACTGCTTAGTCTCGTTCCCCTTTCTTGAGATATGGATTGTGTCCTGACCTTGTGACTAACATTACCCCTTGTTCCCTTGGTAACGGTTTGGTTTGCTGAACTCTATCATTCCCGAAAGAAGTTTCTTGTATTGCAGCCTGTATATACTCATAGAAAAATCATTAAAGCACCTTTGTTCCATTAGAGCTTAGGTCCCCGGGTCTTTTTTTGTCTCTCTCTCTCTTTCTCTCTTTTACTTTCTTATCGTCGACTCCGTACCACCAGGTTCCAATCCATTAAAGGACCCCAACAGTGAGGACCAGAACAGCAAGGAGGATCAAGGAAGACATGTCCCCCATCTTCTTTCCTGTGCTGAGACTGACTTTTAAATCCTGTGTTTGATCGAGGAAATAAGTTATACACAGGACATATCACTTGTGTTTCAAACCAAACAGAATATTAGAGATGACATACTGACTCAGATCAAAGATTTATCCAAGAATATTTTCTGGAAGAACGTGCTTGGCCCACAAACATTTCAAAGTGTTAAGAACCCATCAATCTCCTGATCACTTTTTAATAAAATGGTAAAGTATTATTCACTATTTTATTTACTTTTTAAAAAACTCATTCATACTGTTATCTCCCATGTTGAATTTATTTAATTAACTAATCACTAATTTACTGAGGTCTTAGTATGTTTCAGACACTATACTGGGTACTAGGAACATACAAATTATAAAGTATCTTCCTCAAAAGAATTTACTAGTTCAAGGAAGAACTAGGCGAGAGAAACAATTGATATTATATAGTGTGACTGTGATATTCATCATGTATAATTGAGCAATATACCAAGTGTGGTGCAGGCATAAAGATAAGTCACCTGTTTCATCCTGAAAATCAAGAGGAGATTTCTGGAAGAGATAACAGATAAAATGAATCTTGAAGGTGAAATATGAAGTAGGCTGGAACATGTAACAGGAGGAGGGAACAGCATGAGAATGTATATAGAAGCATGGTAAAAACACAGCACTTTGGTAAATTCCAATAGGCAGTCTGGAGGATGTTTATATAGTATATTTTATGTTACTATTGATAAAATTAACAATGCAGAGATCCAATATTGAGTAAAATTATCTCATTCATGAATGTACTTGTCATTAATATATCATACAATTTGCTAGTGGAGACGATTGGCTTAATATACCTAGCTACAAGAAAGAAATTAACTGAGTATTTTAAGAAAATGTGTCTTTTGACCTTACATTACCATTTTCTCCTCTCTACAACTGTAGCCTATACTTATTCAGCAAAGGAAAAAAAAATTCCTATAGTAAGTTATAGTGTGCTTTATTAAAACAGCTTTATTTGTAGACTAATCAAGGGAAAGGATAGTAATTTAAATGAATGTACTGTCCAATATAACTTCTTCTCTGAGAAAATTCCACTAGATTATGGCTCTGGGTCAAATCCTAAACCAAAGGAATATGTTTCTTTTTTCTTTAATAATTTAAAATTTTTAGAATAGTTTTAAGAAAAACTTGGGAAGATAGTATAGGGCCCCTGTATATCCCACATCCAATTTATTTTATTGTTAACATTTTACATTATTGTGGTACATTTGTCACAACCAATAAGCCAATCAGTACACTGTTATTAACCAAAATCCATAGTTTATTAACACTTCTTCAGTTTTTACTTGTTGTCCTTTTTATTTTCCAAGACCCATCCAAGATACATTGCGTTTAGATATCAGGTCTCCTTAGGCTCCTCTATACTACAGCAGTTTCAGACCTTCCTTTTTCTTTGATGAGCTTGACAGTTTTGAGATGGTCAGGTATTTTGTAAGATATTCTTGAACTTGGGTTTGTCTGATGTTTTTCTCACAGGTAGACTGGGTTATGGTTTTAGGGGGGAAGACCATAGATGTTAAGTACCTTTCTCATATCATATCAAGAATACATACTGTTAACATGACCTCACTGTTGATGTTAATCTTGATCACCCAGTTGAGGTAGTGTTTGTTGGATTTCTCCACTGCAAAGTTATTCCCCCCACTTTTCATACTGTTCTCTTTGGAAGGAAGTCACTCTCTGCAGCCTATACTTAAGGAGTGGGGAATTATGCTTCAACTCCTTGAGGGTACTGTAGTTATGTAAATGTTCAAAATTCTTCCTATGGGAGTTTTCTCTGTTCTGCCCTATTTATTACTCAATCATTTATTTATATCAGTATGGACTCATAGGCATTTTAAATACTTTATATTATAATCCAGTACTAGTGAGGCAGGAGGTAGAGTACCATGTCCCCGCCCCACCCAGTAAAGTGATTGGAGATTTATTCCCTGTGAACTGAAACTCCAAGACAAGAATATATGGACAATTAAGGGAGGAGGTTGAGCCCTGCCCAGGCCATGTATTTCTTATTCTTGAAGTCAGGAGACCTCCTGACCACACATTCACAGAAAGTCTCCTTGAAGGAGAGTGCTAAGGGATGCTCAACCCATAGGCCTTTTCCCTAGACTCCACCTTGGCACACACAGGAGGATCCTGAGATATACCAAATATGAACACCGAACCAGGCAAAATGATTGGCCAAAAGAAACTGGAAGAAACGGCCCATAAAAATAATTCAAATTGCCACGAAGGCACAACTCAGGGACTGTCTCTCTGAGTCTGTCTATGTATCTATCCACACATATGGTACTCCTTTTCTTCCTAATAAGTACTTTACTGGTTTCACTACTTTCTCTCTTTGTGGGAATTCTTTCCTGCAAAGCTGAAGAGCCAGGGCCTTGTCACTGAAGACTGGCCTAGTGGCTGGGATTTGGTGCTTTCACCATCATGATCCAGCCTCAGTCTCTGGCTGGGAACCAAAACCCCACTTCAAGCTCCTGCAGGCCTAGGCCACTCGAGATCACTAGATTATTTATACTGTTATTCAGCTTTGGCCACTGGGACCATTTTCAGTTGGTTCCTGTGTCCCTATGACATACTCCCACCAGTTTGCTTTTTGAGAACTTCCTTACTTCTGGTACTACAAGAAAGTTTTCTCTCTCTCTCTCTTTTTTTGTACAATATAATTAGGAAAATGATATTACTTTTTAATATAATTACAAAAGAAAGATGTGGTAAATCGATGAGTATTAATCAGTAACTGGGGCTTCCCAGATGACTCAGCAGTAAAGAATTCACCTGCAATCCAGGAGACACTGATGTGGATTTGATCCCTGGTTGGGAAGATCCCCTGGAGAAGGAAATGGCAACCCACTTCAGTATTATTGCCTGGGAAATCCCATGGACAGAGGAGCCTGGTGGGTTACAGTCCATGGGGTCAAAAGAGTCAGACATGACTTAGCAACTGAACAACGACAACAAAATCAGTAACTAGGGCTTTGTATCTTGAGTTTGTTTTGAGTTCACTCTCCTATTCACATCTGACTTTCAGCTTGGTTTACGATGATGGGCTTTTTTTTTTTTTTGGTAAACTTTCATATCATACATAAAGTGAGAGAGTCAATGAACTTAGAATTACATGCTTTTTATTTAAAGAGGAAAGTGGAGTATTTATTACTGATAACTAGGAATTATGTTGTAAATGACTATTAATTCAACAAACTTACATGCTAAAAGAGGAAAATGTATATGTTAAAAGAAGGAAATGAAAAAGAAGTGGCTTTTCATTTACTCTTGCACTAGAATAGTCTGCAGATTAGAAAATGCTAGGTCCATTTCAGAGAATTTACGGTAGAGCAAAAGGAGCTCTATTCAGTGCTCTGTGGTAACCTAAATGGGGAAGAAAATCCAAAAACAGAGGGGATATATGTATACATATAGCTGATTCACTTTGCAATACAGTAGAAACTAACAAAACATTGTAAAGCAACTACTCCAATTAAAAAAAAAAAATACTAGGTCCATTTTAATAGAAGATAAATCCCAAGTATCACAAGAATTATGGAAGGCAAAAGACCTTCTCATTCTCAAGAAGTTTTTCCACAGGCAAAATAGCAGGGAATTGTACAAATATTAATAGTTTTATGATTAAGAAGAAGTTGTAGTTCTCACATTTCTGGTTCTCTTATTTATATTGGGAAAGCAGATAATTTCTAATGTTTCTTCACCTGTTCAAACTTATTCTTTTGTTAAGTCATAGACAGCAATCCCCAAATGTATTACCCAACAGCATCTTTATGAACACACACTTGATGGGTACATCCAGCACCTTTCTTCATGAAATTCAGTTTGCCCAACAGTTAACATTGACTTAACTTCTCTGAGGCACAAGAACAGAGCAACACTTCTATGGATGAGAAAACAGATTCAACAGCAGCTCTTGGACATAAACTGGAGTCCCTGATTTTCATTTCATTTGCTTTGTTTTTCATAACTTGCAATTTCTGACATAACCGTTAAAAGTAGAATACCACCTATATTTAGTTATCATCAATTTTAATTGGTTACATAACTGACCTCTTTGAATTACCTTGACTTTCTGTGTGTGGGAGGGTATGGAGGGGAGAAAGGAGGAGTTGGGGGAGGGGGAAATCCAGTCACATCCGTAGGTCATACTATAGCAGCTGATGCTACTTATCACAGTTCCTAAGATAAAGTCTTGTATCCTAATATGAGAACTGAGAGATCAAAAAGGACTGGACTGCTAATTTAAAATCCCAGTTTTTCCAGTCAGGTTTAGCCTGTTGGCAGCTGCTAGATTGTTAGAACAATCCATGAGCCTAGATAGTTGAAGGTAGTTCTCGTTGAGAAAATAGAGATGTGTTGCTTAGGGGAAAAGAAAAAAATGACCAGCTATCAGATATACTAGTGAATAGATAGTGAAATAAAATGTTTAAGTATCTATATATCTTATCTTAGGTGTGTACAACAGTTATAAGACAATTTTTTTTCCTCTTATCTCTCAGGAAAAATGCATTTAGTTATATAATAAAAACAACAAAAGATTCAGCTTCTAGTAGAAAACCAAATACTGTCAGAAGCACAGTTACATGGATTCACCCATTTCTTATGTAGATATTGGCTTATGTTCCCCACCATAATATTTGATAAATGACGGCACACATTTATTAAGCACCTGCCACATGCCAGGAATTCTGCTAAGGAGAAACAAAGATGATTAAAAGAGTATCTAAGCTCATGGTCCAGGAATTACTGGAAGGAAAATGTAATGAGTCATAAGAGTAAGGGAAGTAAGTCAATACAAATGAAATGCTGAGATTTCATTGTAGGGAAAAGAGGAAAAAGAATGAATGCTTTGGAAAGAGAAAGAAAAGTAGATTTCTGGACAATATGAAATATCTCTTTTTGGACAATGAACATTGTTCAGTCTTGTCAGGCTCCAAAGGCATCTGCAGATTCAGCTTTCAAAGAAAACTGGGACCATGACAATGGAACAGCTACAGATAGGTTATAACCACAGCAAAGAAAACAACAGCCAACATAAACTTGGCCATTGTTATTGTCGAAGTCTTGGAATTATCGGTTTCAACTATTCTTGTCATTAGTGGCTTCCTGATACGATCTTCTGTGGTGAGGATCATTTCTCGAGCTCTATCCCACTTTCCAGGACCCTGTAGACGATACTGGATTGGAGTACAGGGTCCCCAAAATAACTGGAATGCCAGTTTGGGGTCAGTGAAGGCCAGGGACAGCAGATTGGGCTTGACGCCCACCTGATCAGCAAGCTCATCCATGGTACCTATATAGTCTCCCTGAATGGTATGGCGTTGGCTTTCCACAAACCTGAAGCAGAGAAGACAGAAACCATGGCCTATTAACAATTCAATCAATCAGTGCTTTCTGAGTATCTGCTACTGGCTCAGTATTGGGATAGGAACTGTAGAAAACAGAGAAGAAAGCTAAGACCCTGTCTCTATCCTTAAGGACCTTATAATCTATTGGAGTAGAGAGGTACACATGAAACAGAGAAGAATTTAAGACTTTGTTAAATCATGTGGTTTTAGGCTGATAAATAGAAATGGAGAGGAGGGTAATTGAAACAGAGCTATGATAAGTTCTTGAAGGATATGGAAGAAATAGATAAAGGACGAACAAAGAGGAGAGTATTACAAGTCAAGGGAATGGCACAGTGAAGGAAGAAAGCAAGAATGAGTGTAGAATGTGAGCACAGAATATTCACGGGCACCACCTACAGGAGAGGAAGCATGCTGTAGAAAATAAGGTGGATATATGGACGCAAACGTAGCAGATCGAGATACAGAGGGCTCTGATGTCGTCAGAAAGAACCCTCCACAAAAATTCTCAAGTTTGGGATCCTCACTTATTTTATGAGGGAGGTGATGGTAGAGTCCAAAGAGCAGGACTTCCCAGAACCAACATTAATTTGGAATCCTGAAAGGAGGGGGAGGATGACTTATCCTACAAGTTTCCTCCAAATGGAACCAGATGGAATGATTACACCAAGTGCAGATTTGAAGAGCAAAATGGGCTTTTGGGAGAGAAAATGTGGTAACAGTACAATACCTATGTGAAAAGTACATGCTAAGTCGCTTCAGTCATGCGACGCTATGGACTGTAGCCCACCAGGCTCCTCTGTCCATGGGGTTCTCCAGGCAAGAATACTGGAGTGGGTTGCCATGCCCTCCACCAGGGGATCTTCTCAACCCAGGAATTGAACCCACATCTCTTATATCTCCTGCATTGGCAGGTGGGTTCTTTACCACTAGTGCCATCTGGGAAGCCAGTGGGATTTAAGGGCTAACTGATGACTTTCTCTTTTTACTTTCTATAGAAAAAGAAAGAACAGTGGGGCAGAAAAAAAATAAGAGAAAAGTCAAGTCAGGTTAACTGTGATTAGATGGGCTTACTAGAAATCCAAAAAGGACAGGAAAAGGAACTTCCCTGGCAGCCCAGTGGTTAAAACTGCACTTCCAATGCAGGGGGAGGGGGGAAGAGGAAAGGAGGGTATGGGTTCAATCCCTGGTCAGGGAACTAAGATCCCACATGCTGTATAGCCAAAAAAAAATTTTTTTTAATAAAAATAGAAATGCCAAAAGAAACTATAAAAAACAGGGCAGGAAAAATGATAGAAAATAAATTTGAAATAGAACTGGTAAGATAGAATTCCTGAGGAACTGATAGATAGGCAAAGGAATTTATGAAATGGGAATAAAGTTTAGAATAGAAGAAGGTAAGACAGGAAAGAATTTGAGAGTTTTCCCTTATGGGTGTTGTGTTAGCTCATGGGTTTACAGGCATGTAGTGGGTCAACAACTGTAGTATTCAGGGAGATGTCACAGAGATACACTAGTACCTGCTTTGTACGATTGTTTCAAGAATTAAATAAACTCATACATGTAAAACACTTAGTATTTGCACAAAGTTGACCCTCAATAAAGGTTAAATATTATCCTTAGGCACTGCTCACAGTCGGAAGGTAAGTCAAAGGAAGGAAGGAGGAAAACTGAGATGGGGTAATAATAAATATATTTAAATAATATAATAAATATAATACCTGATGTAAATGTAATAATTGATAATAAATACATACTAAATAATAAATATAATAAAATAGTCAAATAATATAATATTGTGACCCCATGGACTGTAGCCCACCAGGCTCCTCTGTCCATGGAATTCTCCAGGAAAAAATACTGGAGTGGGTAGCCATTCCCTTCTCCAGGGGGTCTTTCTAACCCAGGGATGGAACTCAAGTCTCCTGTACTGCAGGCAGATTATTCACCATCTGAGCCACCTAGGAAGCCCAATAATAAATATAATTAATAATGAAAATTATAAATAGTGCCAGGGAAAGAAAGCACTCCAAGCAGGAAGAGGTGTTAAAAAGCACCAAACAGTAGTGAAAGAAAAATTAAGTTGTCCATAGATAATTCTTAAGAGAGCAATTGCAGGAATAAGGATGGAAGTTACAACGGAAGGAGAAAAGGGTGCCAATTTAGAGCATGTAATACAGAATGTTTATACTGCTGAACTTTGGCAGTGAAAGGAAGGAGGAAAACAGGAGGGCACCTAGAAAGGGTGTCAGGGTTAAATAAAAACTTTCTCTTCCTCCCAGAAGGGAGAGTTACACTGGTATAATCACATAACTGAAGAAAACCACATCTTTGGGCATGGGGTGATTGTGCCTCTGACTTTTAGGGCTTGATCAACATCAACTTTGTTCAAATAAAAATCACCCAGTGAATAAGTTTAAGTTCTGAAACTCAGATTGCTAAATAAGCACTGAGCACCACCTTCCCAGATCATATAGACTGTTCATACCAACAGCGAATGTGGCCTGAGTATGCTGTCACAGGCCAGCCAGCAAATGACCTCTGCAGATCTGCAAGTCTACCTACAGATTTGTAATTTGACCGTACCTACCCCTCATTAATTCATCGCTGCCCCTCCTTTCTCTGGCAGCTGTAACAGCCCTTCAAGTAATCCTTGCCAAAATAACATACCTGGTTTTCTCTCCATGTGCTTTTTACTACTTGACTTTTCTTTTAGGCCCTACACATAGGATTTTCTTAAGCTCTTCTCTCCTTTCCTATCCATACTCAAATCATTTAGTGGTATTTCTCTATTCTGTTGTCACAAACTATTATTTCCTTTCCTTCAAAATATCTAAATCCTTAAATGAACACAAGGAAAATAAATATAGTACAACATTGCCCTTATTAAGAATTGAGTGGGAAAACTTGGGAGAATTCTTACTGTTTTGCCATAGCCTCTTGAACCTTAGCTATTTCTGTCATCATTTCACCTTGTGGGGGCAATGTCTTTAACCCTAAAGAGAAAAAAAAAAAAAATTTAAGTGTAAAATTACCTCAGTATGAATAATAATCCTATTAACAATTACCATGCTCTGGAGAATTTGAGGTAATACAGGCTAGTTTTCTGTACCAAGGAAGTTACATATTCAGTTGATCACTTTACCCTTCCACCACCAGAATATAATCATATTAACTTTGGTAGCTTACTCTATCCCACTTTGTCTTTGGAAGAAATTTCTCCTAATCTGCTTTCCAACCAATATCTGCCTCGTCCCTAAAATAGTCTTTCAAATGGGAAATGAGATATGGACATGAGAAAATGATAAAAAAGTGTATGAAAAATTAGGTTCAAAGTAAAAGGGTGGGAAGATGATGGGAAACACATCTGTAATTGTACTCAATCACAAAGGGGCTTTATACCACAGAGAGAAGGAAATAAAAATAAACTGTCAATCTGTTTTATGCCTTAAGTCCCTTGGGAAATAAACCTTACCTTATAAACTTTTTTATTTGGTGAGAGTGAGGGGTAAGGTCAAAGGCAACTCATAATACCCAGTCTTAACAAATAAATTTATGCACCAATGCACAGAGTTCCAGTAGCAGGAATTTAATACCAACACCAAGGACATGGCTAGACAAAGGTAAGAAAGCACTTAACATGGAAACTCTCAATTTCAATGATTAGCTTTATGCCCAGAACTTATAGGTACTGTGCCATATAGAAAATTTGAGCCAACTCTAAAGGTACTCAGACCTTAAGCCTTTGCTTCTGCTGTTTTCTCTGTCTTCTTTTGCCTTCCCCTTTACTTCTTATTTGTGTAGAAAAAGCCTGTTCATTTCCTCCCTTGGTTGTATCCAACTCTAAACCCAACTCTAAATTGAAGCCCAGCGTGTCACAGTCCATGGGGTTGCAAAGAGTCAGACACGACTTAGGGACTGAACAACAACTGGAGAGTTCAGAAAACCACCAAAGCTGAACTTGCATTCATTGAATAGAGATTTATTAGCTGCCTCCCATGTGCTAGGCATTGGTCTAGTCTTGGAAGACAAAGGCAAATAAACTTGATTCTTTTATTTAAAGAACTTTCAGGGGACTTCCCTGGTGGTCTAGTGGTTCAGAATCTGTCTTCCAATGCATGGGATGTGGGTTCAATCCCTGGTTAGGGAACTCAGAACCCACACGCAGCAGAGCAGCTAAGCCCTCGAACCACAACTAGAGAAGCCTTGTGCCCTGCAAGGAGGACCCAAGGCAGCCAGAAAAACAAAGAGCTGTGTTTGCTCTCAGTGGGTTAAGTCAGCTAGAAGATCTAGAAGATGATAGGATCTAGAAGATGCATCTAAATAGGATCTAGAAGATGATAGGATATAAAAAGTAGTGAAAGACGGCCTGAAAAACCAGCATGTGAAGTAACTTGTGAAGGAACTTGAATGCCATGCTATGACATAATGCCTCCTTGTGATCCAGAGAATTGTTTCACTTCATATGGTTTGCAAAGGAAGAAAGTTACTAAATGAAAGTGCAATCCTTGCAAGGTCTCTTGAGAGGTTACAAAAGAGACAAAGATAAAAAGAAAACTAGATTTTGGTCAAGGCAAGCAAGCAGACTCAGTGTTCTACAAAAGGGTGTAATATTTCCTTAACAAGAGAATAGTAATTCTAGAGAACAAAGGAAGAAAGGAAATGGGACTTGTTAGGAAAGAACATGTCAGGCAAGAAGACAGGCTGAGCTGGGCATGTGTGAAACTAGCTGATTCTAAAGGCATAAAATCAGCACAGTGAGGGTAGAATTCAGAGATGAGAAAGGCAAGAATTTGCTAGGTAGAGTGTAGGGGTATGAGTATTAGAAAAAACTCAGGGTTCCTTTTGGAAGTTTGATAAGTTTATAGGGATTCTCTGATGATTCCTTCTTCCAGTGTTGAAAACTGGAGGAATTAGCACTAAGCTCTGCTAGCATAGATAACTGGGCTTTTTATACAATTCCCCTAAAATCCCTTAATCCCACAGCCATAATGCAGAATCTTCCAAATGCTTTTTCCCTAGTCCTCTCAATAGTTCACTTATTCTGGAAGAGTCTCAGTTGTTTGTTCAAAGTATACTAAGGTGCTGTGGCATATTTTAATGCAACTTTTTCCTCTTAATTGACCCACTTAAAAAACCCACTTAATATGACTGGAATTAGCCAACTTAATGGGTTACTTGCATTGGATTGCTGGTCCAGTGCTCAAGAAATACACAATCTATTGGATAGAATTAAAGAATTAAGAAATGAAGGAACTCTGGGACGTCCCTGGTAGTCCCCATGGTTAGGATTCCATGCTTCCAACGCAGGGGGCATGGGTTTGATCCCTGGTTGGGGAACTATGATCCTATGTGCCCCATGGTGTGGCCAAAAAGTTAAAAGAAAAAGAAGAGAAATGAAAGAACTTTGGGGAAATCTGGAAAAGTTTTTTTTTTTTTGCTAATCTTTTTTAAAAATTTATTTATTTTAACTAGAGGCTAATTACTTCACAATATTGTGGTGGTTTTTGCCATACATTGTCATGAATCAGCCATGGGTGTACATGTGTCCCACCGTCCTGAACTCTGCTCCCACCTCCCTCCCACCCCATCCCTCTGGGTTGTCCCAGACCACCAGCTTTGAGTGCCCTGCTTCATGCATCGAACTTGCACTGGTCATCTATTTTACATATGGTAATATACATTTTCAATGCTATTCTCTCATATCGTTCCACCATTTCCTTCTCCCACAGAGTCCAAAAGCCTGTTCTTTACATCTATGTCTCATTTACTGTCTTGCATATAGGGTCATCTTTACTGTCTTTCTAACTTCCATATATATGTGATAATATACTATATTGGTGTTTCTCTTTCTGGCTTACTTCACTCTGTATAATAGGCTCCGGTTTCATTCACTTATCAGAACTGACTCAAATGCATTTTTTTAAATAGCTGAGTAATATTTGATTGTGTACCACAACTTCCTTATCCATTCTTCTACCAATGGACATCTAGGTTGCTTCCATGTCCTGGCTATTGTAAACAGTGCTGCAATGAACACTGGGGTACATGTGTCTCTTTCAATTCTGGTTTCCTCAGTGTGCATGCCCAGCAGTGGGATTGCTAGGTCATATGGCAGTTCTATTTCCAGTTTTTTAAGGAATCTCTACACTGTTCTCCATAGTGGCTGTTCTAGTTTTCACTCCCATCTATCACCATTGTTTCTTTTTCTCTACTACTATGAGGTCTTCACCAGGGAAGAAGCTGTAATTTTTATAAGAACTCTGAAACAGTTCAGTTTAGTCACTTAGTCGTGTCCGATCTTTGTGACCCAATGAATTGCAGCATGCCAGGCTCCCCTGTCCATCACCAACTCCTGAATCTTACTCAAACTCATGTCCATTGAGTCAGTGATGCCATCCAACCACCTCATCCTCTGTTATCCCCTTCTCCTCCTGTCTTCAATCTTTCCCAACATCAGACTGTTTTCCAGTGAGTCACTTCTTCACAACAGGTGGCCAAAGTATTGGAACTTCAGCTTCAGCATCAGTCCTTCCAATGAATATTCAGGACTGATTTCCCTTAGGATGGACTGGTTGGATCTCCCTGCAGTCCAAAGGACTCTCAAGAGTGTTCTCCAACACCACAGTTAAAAAGCAACAATTCTTCAGCACTCAGCCTTCTTTATGGTCTCTCACAGCCATACATGACTACTGGAAAAACAATAGCTTTGACTAGACGGACCTTTGTCAGCAAAGTAACGTCTCTGCTTTTTAATATGCTGTCTAGGTTTGTCATACCTTTTCTTCCAAAGAGCAAGCGTCTTTTAATTTCATGGCTGCAGTCACCATCTGCAGTGATTTTGGAGCCCAAGAAAATAAAGTTTGTCACTGTTTCCATTGTTTCCCCATCTATTTGCCATGAAGGGATGGGACTGGATGCCATGATCTTAGTTTTTTGAATGTTGAGTTTTAAGCCAACTTTTTCACTCTCCTCTTTCACTTTCATCAAGAGTCTCTTTAGTTTTTCTTCACTTTCTGCCACTGGGGCAGTGTCATCTGCTTATCTGAGGTTATTGGTATTTCTCCCTACAATCTTGATTCCAGCTTGTGCTTCATCCAGCCTGGAATTTTGCATGATGTACTCTGCATATAAGTTAAATAAGCAGGATGACAATATACAGCCTTGACATGCTCCTTTCCCAATTTGGAACCAGTCCGTTGTTCCATGTCTGGTTCTCACAGTTGCTTCTTGACCTGCCTACAGATTTCTCAGGAGGCAGGTCAGGTGGTCTGGTATTCCCATCTCTTTAAGAATTTTCCACAGTTTGTTGTGATCCACACAGTCAAAGGGGCTTCCCTGATGGCTTAGCTGGTAAAGAATCTGCCTGCAATGCAGGAGAGCTTGCTTCGATCCCTGGGTTAGGAAGATCTGCTGGAGAAGGAAAAGGCTACCCACTCCAGTATTCTGGCCTGGAGAATTCCATAGGGTAGCAAAGAGTCAGACATGACTGAGAAACTTTCACTTTTCATACAGTCAAAGGCTTTTGCATAGTCAATAAAGCAGAAGTATATGTTTTTCTGGAATTCCCTTGCTCTTTCTGTGATCCAACAAATGTTGACAATTTCATCTCTGGTTTCTCTGCCTTTTTAAAGTCTAGCTTGTATATCTGGAATTTCTTGGTTCACACACAGTTAAAGCCTAGCTTGAAGGATTTTGAGCATTACCTTGCTAGCATGTGAAATGAGTGCAATTTTGTGGTAGTTTGAACAATCTTTGGCATTGCTCTTCTTTGGAATTGGAATGCAAACTGAACTTTTCCAGTCCTGTGGCCACTACTGAGTTTTCCAAATTTGCAGGCCTATTGAGTGCACAGCACTTTCAAGCATCATCTTTTAGGATTTGAAATAGCTCAGCTGGAATTCCATCACCTCTACTACCCTTGTTTGTAGTGATGCTTCCTAAGGCCCACTTGACTTAACACTCCAGGATGTCTGGTTCTAGGTGAGTGATCACACCATTGTGGTTGTCTAGGTCATTAAGATCTTTTGCCACCTCTTCTTAATATCTTCTGCTTCTGTTAGGTCCATAACGTTTCTGTCCTTTATTATGCCCATCTTTGCATGAAATGTGCCTTTGGTATCTCTAATCTTCTTGAAGAGATCTCTAGTCTTTCCCACTCTATTATTTTCCTCTATTTCTTTGCATTGTTCACTTAGAATGGCTTTCTTATCTCTCCTTGCTAGTCTTTGGAACTCTGCATACAGATGGGTATATCTTTCCTTTTCTCTTTTGCCTTTCACTTCTCTTCTTTTCTCAGCTATTTTTAGGGCTTCCTGAGGCAACCATTTTGCCTTTCTTTTTCTTAGGGATGGTTTTGATCATTGCTTCCTATACAATGTTATGAACCTTCATCCATAGTTCTTCAGGTACTCTGTCTATCAGATCTGATCTCTGATTTTATATGTCAGCTCCTTTTTAGTACTTCAAATGGCACATTTTCAAATCCCTTAACCATTCTTATCTCTCTCCTTTTAATGTACTCCAGTTTCACTTTTAAAATATCTTTAGGTGTGGTCTGACCAGTTTAGAGAAGAATGTTGTAAATTCCAGGGTATTATAGTTTTTTAATGATGTCAGGTATAATTAAGTCTTTTAGAAGCCACATTATTCTGCTAATTCATACTGAACCTACTATCCCAAACCCCAAAGTTTTTCTCATGGTCTCGTAGCCAAAACTTTCTGAAAAAGGGAATATAAAGGGGGAAAACTGAGAATTTGAGTGGCTGAATCTTCTATATTCTGGACTAGTCTTTACCTGGTCTTAATTTTTTGCTGAAATCAAGTCACACACTTCTATATTTGACTTTCTCTAACTATTATAAAAGAATATTGATTCACAAATATGTATCAGTTTTCTAAAATCTAGAAGAGTGGATTTAAATCTGGAGTGCACATTGTAAACACCTGGGGAACATTTTCTCAATGATTTTATATCAGCTCCATCTCAGACTTATTAACTAAATACCACCAGCAAAACATGCCTATTTTGGGAAAATTTCCCAGGAGATTTTGCTATAGATCCATGGTTATAAATTACTACTTTATATTCCCTCGAAAATTAATTTTTGAGCACTAACTTTGTGCCAGGCACTGTTATAATCATACATACTATCTGACTATTTACAAGCAAGAACATAAACATAATTAAATATACTGCTAAGTAATTAGGTAATCATCTTAACATGGTCACTTACCTTTAAATACTTGAGTGGCCCAGCGTCCTTGGAGTTCTGAAACGGGCATAATGGCACCCAAGGGCTGGATCAAGCCTATGATTGCAAGAGTTGGCTTTTCAAGGTTAGGAGGGAAGACCTTTTTATACAGGGATACCTTGTTTTTGACTACTTTGACAGAATCTTCAAGAAAAGGAAATACAAAGCTATAGCCTGTAGCAAAGATAACAGCATCAATGTCATCCTCCCTGGAGCCATCCTCAAATATGGCTGCTGTCTCTGTGAATGCCTTCACATTTGTTTTCACCTTCACAAAGCCAGAAATTATACGGTTTGGCAGGTCATCGTTTATTGTTGGATGCTGACTCAAAACTCTGTGAATGATGATAAAGAAGGAGAAACGAGAGAGATCGTGAGAGAGAGAGAAATCATTACCATGTAAGTAAAATTCTGCTTTGATTGAGGTGGTTAATCAATATGCCAATAGTTTCCCTTTATTCATGAAGTTTGGGAAGGGTCTAATATATACCAGCTTGATAAAGGTAAGGATGATCTCAGAGTAGATGTTGGACTGTGGGAGGCACTGAAAGGGAAGATGTTGGAGAAGTAAAGGAATAATGGTCTTTTTGAAAAGTACATGTATGGTTTCTCAAGGAATAATAATGCTCTTGGTGATATAATAAAGCCACAGTCTAGTGGTTTCTATCCATATGTCAGAAAGTCTGCAGAACTGTATTATCAGCATCCTATTGAGTCTCATTTTAGTTTCAAAGAACCAGAAGGTAGACTTGAACCATCATTTTCCAAACTGTATAATGAACTACATGTGTATAGTAATTTACAGTTATAAATTGATTTTACATACATGAATGTAAACCTAATGAAGGAGGCAGGCCAATTACCACTATCCAGGTTTTATAGATGAGGAAACTGAGGACTAAAGAAGTTAAGTGACTTGCCTAAGGTCCCGCAGCCTAGGACTTTAGGATTTATATCAATATGGTTTTTTATGAACTCCCTTGAGATCCTCCGGGTATGGTAAGTAGTGTTTCCCAGAAATAGCATAGGATAAGGTGACAAAAAAATAAGACAGGTTTGCAGAATTTGGACCTTTCTAAAAACAGTCTGAATCCTTGGATACTGTGTTAACAGGCTCTGAGAATCCTTAGCCTGTCATGTTCAGAGACAGAGCTGGCCTCTTCTCAGGAACTGATCTGTTTAAACAGTATTACTGGCTTGCTGCATTTAGTAATTCTTTGACTCAAACCTTTAGGTTTGTGATTCTGTTCTCATTCTAACCTCATCATTTCATCTTTCTCTCCAAACTTATTCTTTTTCACTAACAGTACCACAATTCCACACTGTTGCCCAAATCACAGAACTGTGAGTCTTACATCTGGTCACCAAGGCCACCCTTTCTCCTTTAAACATCTTCAGAATAGTTTTACTCATTCTCTGTTTCACCCGGACTGTTACAGTTGTCTTCAGGGTCTCCTGCTCCAGCCCCTTCAATCTGTGTTCTACATTATTTTTGGAGTGATTGTTCAAAAATGTATTTATTATTATGTCACTCACTTGCTTAAAACCTTTCGATGATGGCTCTGGACTGTCTTCATTCTAAACTTTTTATTTTATTTACCTCCAGCAAACCTGGAGATGTACCCAGGCACTGTTCTATCTCTGCCTAATAGTCTAGCCTAACCAAACTATGTGCAGGTCTTACAGGATAATGTATTTTTTGCTATTTGTATTTATAATTAGAATGCTACTTCCTTACCCTATTTGTGTGACTATCTCCTCTATTATTTCATAAAGACTCAGTTTATTTTTGTGATTCCCAAAGTTTTGGATGCTACAGTTTCCATAATTGGGTCAAATAAATGGCTGAAAGTTTGTTGGGAAACACACTCTCCAAGTATCATCCCACTGATGAATTTCAAAGGAAAAAAGTATCTTTACAGAAGAGAAACCTGGTAGATACTACCAAATCCATGTGATCAAATTTAACATCATTAATATGCAATAACCTATGGTCATTTGGTTCCTGATGTGATCCATCAAGAAGGCACAACATAACCTATGAGTATTTGCACCAGAACCATTTAATCTAAATATAATAGAGGAAGAACAATTATAAAAGTCCAACTTTAGAGAGTTCCTGCAAAACAAATGGCTTCAATTCTTTTAAAAAAAACAAAAATCCATGTTAAAAGAAGAGAATTATTTCAGATTAAGAGAGATTAAAGAGATATGACAGCTGAATGCAATGGTGTAATACCTGACAGAATCCTAGATTTTAAAAATAAAAAAGCTACAAAGAATTCCCTGGTGGTCCAGTGGTTAGGACTCTGCACTTTAAGCCATGCAGTGTGGCCAAAAAACAAAAAGCTACAAATATTATTGAAACAATTTGGGAAATTTGCATATGCAATGTATTATCAATAGATAATGGTACTTTATCAATGTTCAGTTTGCTAAACATAACATTATGTTTATGTAAAAGAATGCCCTTTTTCTTAGGCAATGTATGCTAAAGAATGTAGGGTAAAGTATCTTATTGACTACAAGTAGTTACTCTCAGATAGTTCAGGTAAAAAAATGTATGAATGCATGCATGTATATATAGATACTATATATGTATGGATCTGTATACCTCCAGAAAGAGAGAGAAAGGAAATATAGTGAACTGTTAATAATAGGTCAGTCTAAATGAAGGGTATATGTGTGTTCATTATACTTACTATTTTACAGCAAGTAAATCTAAACAATAAAGAAATTAAAAGTTGGAGGGAGTAAAAAGTATTTAAAATCACCCTCTGGAAATGCCATCACAGTCCACTTCTGTGTGAAGACTTCTGTCCTTCACAATCTCCATGCATTTCTCTTATCATATCATATTCTACCACCTGTCTTCTTGTTAGCATATTTAAAGAACTAGCCACTTCTCATTTATTACTTATGTGATCTTGGGCAAGTTAGTTTCTCTGTGTCAATTTTTATATTTGCAAAATGGAGATCAAAATAGTACCAACCTATAGGGCTACTGTGAGGACTAAATGAGATCATGCATGTTAACACATTTAGCACCATGTTTGTCTTATATTAAGTCTTCAAAAAGGTAAGATGTTAGTATTACTATTAGGTCTTGAGTCTCAGTATTCTCAAGCCAGTTTAATGCTTGGCTCAGATGCTCAGTTGTTTGTTGGATGAATGAAGGATGAACTGCCCTCTACTACCATTTTATTGTTGCTGTTGGGCACCATGTAAAAAGAATTTGTACCTTGGAGAATGATAAAATGGTTAATGCCAAGGAGAATTCTAGACGGAAAATTACAGACCAGTAGATCTTGGACTTCTGTGGGGCAAGGTAGAAATCTGATTTCTGACTCTGCATCTGCTTCATGTACAGGTAGAGGTAAGGTCTACTGTTAGCCTGTGGGCATAGCCCTTATACTTTGCCTTGGCTATCACTGCCAACTCCAAGCCTTGGAACATACCTGTGTTTAGGCTTCAGGCCAAACATTTCATGATTAAACCTTTGGTTAATCTTTTTTTCCAAATATCTACTTGCTGCTGATTGACCAACAATCTTCTTCAGCAAACTATTACATCGAGATGAGAGAACTACATCAAAAGGATATCCATAGTCTGCTACACGATTGAGGATCCAAGCCCCTCTTCTGGTGCTGAGTAAAACCTGAGGGATGGGGAAAAAATAATTTTTGCTTTTGCCATTCTCTGAAGAAATGGGAACCCATTTTTTTCAAGATGAAGTTCAAATTCATTAATCTAGCTTTTTATTCCCTGCCCATCTCTTTATTTATTTAAATTTCCTGCCATTTTCTTCTCAAACACTAAGCTTACAATTAAATTGGTATATTCACTGAACAAGAATATATCTTGCTGTAAACTACCACTGCACTTCTGTTTAATGTCATTATGCCTCCCTGAAAGGCCCCCTATTCCCTAACTTCTCCAGAGCTTACTCCTTTTTAAGATCCAGAATCAAGTCTCCCTCCTCCATAAGATACCACTGATCATTCTGGCTGATAATTTTCTCTCCATTTTCTGAACTTCTCTAGCACTTATCACCTGTCCAACTCATTTAAAATCAGGGAACAGTAAAGCTGACAGCAAGTGGACATCATTTAATTTAAAACCCTCAATCTTTTCTTGGCCTTTGACATTGTTTGCATTATTACAAAAAACATCAATTATACTGATATTTAGCATTGTATATTCTGATTTTTGTCTTTCCGAATGTATTTTCTCCAAGGTGAAAGGTATAGCAGATACATATTTTAGCTCCCAGCATATCATCATCACCACTTCCATTTATTGAGAATTATAACCCGTTAGTCACTGTACTAGGTTCTTTATCTGTATTTTTATTTGATCAATAAATAAATACCTCTTGAGGTAGGTAATGTTATGTCCATTTGATGGATGAGAAACATGGAAAAGATGAATAATTTGCCTGAACTCATATAGCTACTAAGTGGTAGAGTTGAATTTCTAACCTAAGTCTTACCTACACCAAAGCTTCTGCTTAAGAAATGTTTCAGTTATTTAAGGGAAAAACTGAAAATTGCAAGTAGAACAACAGGGGAGCTGGTCACTCTTTCTGTGTCATCTGCTGGCTCAAGTCCACATTCAGAGCTAATAAAAGTTTGGTATTCAGCTACTTGGCAAAAGCATCACTTTGTCTATGTTATGACACTCTCTAAAGATAGTTCCCAGGGTTGTAAGCTATTTAAGTACATTGTTTTGGGGCTTTTCTTGGTTTATTTTTGGCCATGCCATGCAGCAAGTGGGATCTTAGTTCCCCAACCAGGGATTGAACCCATACCCTCTGCAGTGGAGTCTTAACCACTGTACTGCCAGGGAAGTCCTTGTTTTATGGTCTTTTGTTTAAGTCTTCCTGTTAAAAGGTGACCTGTCTACAGAGGGATGATCATATACTTCATATGTGTATTCTCACCGATGGTGACCTTAACCATGATCATAATTAAGCACGTTTATGTGTCACAGTTGAACGAGCATGCATGGTCTTAGGAATCAAATTATTTTGTGTGCAGTCTATATAACTTTAAAGTACAGGTTATAAGTAATGTAAATTCTCAGAGCTTCAGTTAAAAAGTTCTCAACCAATACATTATAAAGCAATTATCCTCCATTTAAAAAAATAGTAAAAGGTTCTCTATGTATAAAATAGTGACAGTAATACATATGTCACAAACCTTTATCAGAAACATAACCACCTTACCTCCACCCACTCTTGCTGCCTTGTTCTTTGGCAATTTATGGTTCCTCAGTGCTTGTAAGGCCAAGCTTCTCTATAGCTGACAATTTAACAAGCCAATGGTATTAAAGAAAGCTCATGCCTTGGGTCCCTTCCACATACTTTGAACATTCTTTTATCACATCACCCACATACATTTTTACCCTTTATTATTTATATACCTGTTTCCTAATAAATGCTTATTGAATTAATTCATGGAGTAACATATAAAATCAATTTTGTGGTGATAGATGGGGATAAACTTGAGAAGCAATGTTATTGAATGGAGTTTCTAGGTAAAGGTCATTTAACAAAGTTGTGGCATTAAACTTCTATTGAACACATGCACACCCATGGAGGATTCAAGTCGATGTATGGCAAAACCAATACAATACTGTAAAGTAAAATAAATAAACAAATACATTTAAAAAAAAAGGAAAAAAAAATTTTTAATTAAAAAAAACTTTAAAAGCTTATCTTTTTTAAATAAATAAATAAAAGTAATTTAAAATGTATGTTTAAAAAATAAGTAAATAAAATGTATGTTTAATTAAAGTTACTGAAGAACAACCAGGCATATAACTATGCCAAAAAAGTTATGATTCCATAAAGACATGAATCTTTATGATTCCATAAAGACAATGATGTTTTTTTCTAGGAATTTATAATGAAGATACTTTCTTCCCACTTCAAAATCTATGATAAGAAAAAAAAAAAAAAGAAAAGAAAACCCTCAAGGACATAGAAATGGCTTTACAGTGGATGTTATTCTATGTTAACTAATTGTACACAGAAGCCGGGGAGAGCTGCTTGCATGTGCTATCACATGGATGCTTTTCATACTGATGTCCATGTTGTCTTTAGAGGATTAGACTGTGCCGGGAGCCGTTATGAGAGGCCCCGCCCATGCCGAGGTCATGAAGAAAATACCGGGCAGGCAAGGCCGTCCGGGACCCCATCCATGACGAGGTCACGAGGAAAAAACCTGACAGGCAAGGCCGTCTAGGATAAGGGACCCTCCAGGTTGGCCTCAGCCTCTACCCCACCCTGTATCCTCCCCTCCTTTTCTGCTGTTGCTCTTGTTCGCCCTGCTGCGGATTCTTGTGCTGCCTGCCGAGAGCTCTCCTGCTCCTCTTTCACCGAATGAGGACCAACTTAAAACCCTAATTAATAAATCTCCTGGACGCTGGTACCCTATGAAGGGGCCAGGGATGAAGGAAATGCTTCAGTTCAAACCCTTTTGCTGGCATTCTGGCTTGTTTGATAAATGTGTGCTCTCATTGCACAAAATGCTCATGATTGTTCTAAACATCCTAAGCACAGTACGCTAACAAAAGAAACTATTAAGCATAGGTCCCTCTGCGGGGTGAGAAAAGCTCCACAAATATTATAGCCACAAATGTGCCTAATAGAAAATAGTTTAGATAGAGGTTAGCTGGTGACTTCTTATAGGTAATTAACTTTTGGACTAAGAGTCTGTTTTGTGCCATATCTGCTGTTTTTGCAATCCTTTGCATTTCTGTTCTATAAAAATGTAATCTATCGAGTTCCCATAGAGATGACACCTAATAGAAAGAAAATAGATTAACCACAAAAAAGACAGGGTCAGCTACTGAAGTTGCTAAAAGTTGCACCAGGTGCAAGCCATAAATTGTCATTGGACCTGAAGACCAAAAGATATTATACATAGAGGTTAACCATAAAAAAAGACCCTAATAGGCACAGAGCCCTTTGTGGGGTGAAGAAGCCCTATTAGAAAATAGAAAAAATATTGTTTTAAAAGTGGTTATTAGATCAACGTTTGATTGATGTTAATGTGCTGAGGTTGTGCAGTGGAAACTATTATTAATATAGTTAAAGATATAGTAAAATAAGAGTTTAGCCCTAGTGTAAAAACAGTAAGATAATTGTTAATTTTAACCAACAGTGCTAAACAGGGGCTGCCTCACCAGAGCCACAGAGTCTTTGTGTGTTAAACTTTTTAGATAAATTTAGCTGAGAATTTCTACAAAAAGACTGTCTTTTATGTTAACAAGATTGTATTTCTATTATGTTGCAATTTGCTGTACCATGAGACTGCCAATTTTCTGTTTTCTGCTAACTTCAAGGCCAAAAGATAATGTACAAAAAATCTATAGGAAAAGACTCTCATAAACAAAAAATATACAGAGCACACCTGGTTTCGTGAAGGACAAGCTGATGTCATGTTAAACTAAGTCTGTGTGCTTATCTGCCCCTTAGAAATGTACCAACTTAGGGTATAAAGGCGATGGTAAAAAATAAAGCAACTGCCAGACTCTGCTGCACATTCCTGGTCTGGTCTCTTTCTTTCTCTCTCTCTCCCTAGCAGACTTGGCCCTATCAAGGCCGGTCCTAAGTGTCTTTCTCTCGCCGACGCCGTTCATCCTGAGGGTCCCCCTGGATCCTGCTGGGGCTGGACCCCGACAAGACTGCTTTTTTTTTTTTCATTTGGGGAGTGAAGAAGAGCAAAGGGGGAAATTCCCCTACCAGCCTATGAGTGAAAAGTTTTCAATGACCCAGTACACTTTCCTTCAAAATAAGAGCTTAGCACTTATGCCGGCCAACAACAGGTAGTCCACACTGTGGATGCTGCATTCCAACAAGCTCTCCCAGCAATCACGTGGTCTTATTCAAAGCCAGAGGCACACTCCGAAGAAACAGCTGAGTGAGATTATGGGCACAGTCCTTGATCATGTCTGAATTCCTTAGAGTGAGGCCAGATGAATGATGGAAATCTTAACTTGTAACCTGGCTCAGTGACATCATCAATCATGATGTTGCCAATTGAGGCAACACAACCAATCCCTACATTTGCCATTGGTACTGATGGGCTGTGTGCAGGTATATATACTCTGTTGGGTCCACCTGCAGCTTCCTTGGTGAAGCAAAGTAAATAATGTTACTAATTCAAACCTGTTTGGCCCTGTGGCTAATTTCCACTGCCAGGTCCCCTCCAGAATTCCCAATGCCAATTACAATGACCCTCTTTCCAGTGAAACTCTCTGGATCCTTATAATCTCGACTATGGAAGTATTGTCCTTTGAACTTCTCAATTCCTACAAGAGAAGGAAAAATAATTACTGGGTAATGGTTTATCTGATATTATTTGTTAAATCATTCAATTTTTGTGCAGTGTGTAGAGTTTATGCATATATTCTCCATGTGTTCTCTTTTTATTCAAGTGCACTGTCACCTTTTTAAATATTTTTGCATGTTTTCTTTTCCCATAGCTTCAGAGTCAAACCTTGTGATTTCCTTATCATAAGTAGTCTGCTTAACTAAGGATCTGTTTGTATTTTGGACTTGTGGACTCACAAATCCAAATTACTTCAGAAAACCTCCATTCTCTTTTGTTTTTTCATCTTCTTCTTTTTTTTTGTAGTTGACTTATATCAGTTCCAGATGTATAACACAGTTACTTGATATTTTATAGATTATGAAACATTCAAGCTTATTACAATATTATAGTGGCTTAGATGCTCAGTTGTGTCAGACTCCTTGTGACCCTCCGGACTGCAGCCTACCAGGCTCCTCTGTCCATGGGATTCTCTGGGCAGCAACACTGGAGTGGGTTGCCATTTCCTTCTCTAACAATATTATAGTATTTTGACTACATTCTTTGTGCTGTATATTATATTCCTTGTGACTTATTTTATAATTAGCAGCTTGTATTTCTTAATCCCCTTTGCCTATTTTGCCCACCCCACCCTCTCTTCGTCTTCTGTAAATACCTACTTCCATTTCAATTGTAGTATATATGTTTTTATATACTCTAGAGTATACATAGAATCCATGTGCAATGCAGGAAGACCTGGGTTCAATCCCTAGGTTGGGAAGATCCTCTGGAGGAGGAAATGGCAACCCACTCCAGTAGTAACACAAAGAGTTGAAAACTGAGCAACTGAGCACATACATAGTATTTTTTCCCCCTCAAAATGAAAATCCAGGCCAAAGACTGTAATTTAACTCTTTCTTTAAGCTTTATTTTCTTGCTTATAAACTCAATATTTCTGTTTGTTTCCTCCATTGCTAAAAAAAAAAGTCTTCATTCAGGATAAAGAGATGTGGTACATTTATACAATGAAATAGTACTCAGCCATGAAAAAGAATGAAATAATGTCATTTGCAGCAACATGGATGCCCCTAAAGATTGTCAAACTGAGTGAAGTCAGTCAGAGAAAGACAAATATCATATGGTATCTCTTATATGTGGAGTCTAAAGAAATTGCACAGATGAACTTATTTATAAAACAGAAAGAGTTATAGAAAACAAACTTACGGTTACCAGTGAGGAAAAGTGGGGGAGGGATAAACTGGGACCCAGGGATTGGCATATACACACGACTGTATATAAAACAGATAACTAATAAGCGGTCTCTGGTGGCTCAGTGGTAAAGAATTCACCTGCCAATGCAGGAAACACGGGTTCGATTCCTTGGTTGAGAAGATGCCTTGGAGAAGGAAATGGCAACTGACTTCAGTATTCTTACCTGAGAAATCCCATGGATAAAAGATCCTGGTGGGCTACAGTCTATGGGGTTGCAAAAGAGTCTGACACAACTTGACAACTAAATAGCAATAATAAGGACCTGCTGTATAGCACAGGGAACTCTTTTCAATAGTCTGTAATGACCTGTGTGGCAAAAGAATCTAAAAAAGAGTGGATATATGATTCACTTTGCTATATAGCAGAAATTTTTCAAAACACAATATTTAAATCAACTATACACCAATAAAATTTTTTTTAAAAGCCCTCATTCAATCTAATGCAGATCAACTCTTTTTATCCTTAGAAAAACTATAATCACTGTGAAACTAAATATAAAGCCTTCTAATTTTCCTCTAGTCTCCCATGTTACTGTTACCTCTTCCTCCCAAATATTATTAATACAAGTTACTGCAACATTTTTCAGGAGAATATGCAGAATTAGGATAAGCCTTGTTTCATCCCAAGGTAGGAATCACTCAGACCATTCTTTAGGGACCAGGTCACAGGCATGGTTCAAGGGTCTTCCCGCTTAGTAGGCTACTTACCAGGGAAGCTTTCCAAGGGTAAGTGAGCATAGGTGTGATGGCCAGTGCAAACCATAACTGCATCGAAGACATGCACCTCCTTTTTCCCTTCAGATTCCGTGACCACCTCCCACTGGCCTGAAGTGGGGAAATCAGGCTGCTTCTTCACACTGCACACAGTGGTCTAAGAAGAAAAAGGGTCGCCACAGGGGACTGAAGCCACAGCCTATGCAGTGGTCATCTTCCCGGACAGGTCTGTCTTTGCAGGGGGTTACACAAAGGGCAGATACCACATAAGAGGGCTAAGGCAGGGATACTTGATTTTCATACTCTACAAATAAGAACTTCTTTTGTTTGGGGCTACGGTCAAAGTGAGAAAACTTTCACGAGGCAAGCTAAATAAAACAGAGTTGGCAGACTAACGTTGCACTATCCTCTCCTAGAAGAGTACAAATGACTACTTTTCTTGGGCCATGCCTCAGTTGGTAAAGATTCCACCTGCAATGCAGGAGACCAGGGTTCCATCCCTGGGTCAGAAAGAATCCCCCTGGAGAAGGAAATGGCAACCAACTCCAGTATTCTTTCCTGGGAAAATCCCATGGACAGAGGAGCCTGGCAGGATACAGTCCATGGAGTCACAAGAGTAGGTCACAGCTTAGCAACTAAACCATCACAACCACCACCGCCTAGGTCAGAGTGAGAAAACTTTCATGAGCAACCTAATTCAAACGAGTTGGGAAATTAATGTTGCACTGTCCTCTCCTATAAAAGTGCAAATTACTAGTTTCATTAAGCCATGCGTGTGTGTATGCTCAGTCACTTAGTCGTGTCTGACTCTTGACATCTCCTGGACTGTAGCCCACCAGGCTCCTCTGTCCATGGGATTTTCCAGGCAAGAATACTGGAATGGGTTGCCATTTCCACCTCCAGGGGATATTCCTGACACAGGGATCAAAGTCTGCTGTGTCTCCTGCATTGGCAGGTAGATTCTTCACCACTGTGCCACCTGGGAAGCCCTTCTTGGACCATACCCTAAGGCAATATGATACTTGAATAAAATTTGGGTTTCTCTTGTGTTTTTAAGACACTCGATGCACTAAATGCCTATTCCTCCCCATACTCCCAGACATCCTGAGATCCTCTGATGTCCTTCTTTTTTTTTTTGCTTTATTATTTTATTTTTTTTTCATTTATTTTTATTAGTTGGAGGCTAATTACTTTACATCATTGCAGTGGTTTTTGTCATACATTGAAATGAATTAGCCATGGATTTACATGTATTCCCCATCCCGGTCCCCCCTCCCACCTCCCTCTCCACCCATTCCCTCTGGGTCTTCCCAGTGCACCAGGCCCGAGCACTTGTCTCATGCACCCAACCTGGGCTGGTGATCTGTTTCACTCTAGATAATATACATGTTTCGATGCTGTTCTCTTGAAACATCCCACCCTTGCCTTCTCCCAGAGTCCACAAGTCTATTCTATACATCTGAGTCTCTTTTTCTGTTTTGCATATAGGGTTATCGTTACCATCTTTCTAAATTCCATATATATGTGTTAGTATACTGTAATGGTCTTTATCTTTCTGGCTTACTTCGCTCTGTATAATGGGCTCCAGTTTCAGCCATCTCATTAGAACTGATTCAAATGAATTCTTTTTAGGGCTGAGTAATATTCCATGGTGTATATGTACCACAGCTTCCTCATCCATTCGTCTGCTGATGGGCATCTGGGTTGCTTCCATGTCCTGGCTATTATAAACAGTGCTGCGATGAACATTGGGGTGCACGTGTCTCTTTCAGATCTGGTTTCCTTGGTGTGTATGCCCAGAAGTGGGATTGCTGGGTCATATGGCAGTTCTATTTCCAGCTTTTTAAGAAATCTCCACACTGTTTTCCATAGTGGCTGTACTAATTTGCATTCCCACCAACAGTGTAAGAGGGTTCCCTTTTCTCCACACCCTCTCCAGCATTTATTGCTTGTAGACTTTTGGATAGCAGCCATCCTGACTGGCGTATAATGGTACCTCATTGTGGTTTTGATTTGCATTTCTCTGATAATGATGCCTTCTTATCTCAAGTTTTGATCTCACTGTCTAATCTTAAACATATGACTGAGCTAATAAGTCTCCCTTTCCTAATAGAGTAGAAAAACATCTCAGTGGCTCATGTTCTGTGTAAATGAACTTCTTTGACTCCTATAAATGCCCATTTTACAAGTAACTAGAAAGAAAGAAGATACAAGATGGGATAATCAGTGGTACAGTTTTTAGCTTTAAAAACAAATACAGGTTACTCTACCTAGTCTAAGGAAACATTAAGAGTATGTCCTATGTGCTTCTAGGATTTATGACCATAATGTCTTGATGGACTAATAGAGATACCACTCTTATATACCCAAGTGATCTTATATTATTTATAGTTCCTCTCTATTGTGTTCTTACTTTTACACAGGCTGGTGCTTCTGCCTGGATCATCCTTTTATGCTTTCTTTATTTGGAGATACTCACCCTTCAACATTTAGTTTGGTGTTACCTCCTCTAAGAAAACGTCCTTGGTACCTGATAATTCAAGCTCTGATGGGTTAAGTGTCCCACCTCTGAGCTGCAATGTATCTCAGAGCACTTATCACCCTGTAACTCTGTATTTTTATTAATTATGCTTCCAATGAAATTTTCACTTTTCTGTCTCCTTAACTAGACTGTTAAATCACTGTTTTCTGTTGTTGTTGTTGTTTTGGTATTTGTTTCTTCACTGCTTAATGTGATAACAGACCTAAGTGTTTTTAACAAGTGAAGAGAAGCACCACTAGGCTGTAAATGACTGACTTTGGAAGTTGTCACTGGATATGGCCATTTTTAATTTTGTTGTTAAATAGAAAAAGGCATGATTTAGTAGAATGATCAGAAAGTAGAAGATTTGGGCTTTTTGCCAGCTGTCAGAAATACTGGTTCTTTTATGGTCATGGCTTAAAATGATAGAACTATCATGGAAGATTTTACAGCAGGAAGGAACCAAGGAGGTGACATACTACAATCATCTTGTTTTACAAATAAAACTAAGACACATCAAAGTTGAGGGACTTACTTGCCTGAAGTCACAAGTAGATCAGCAGCAGAACAAAGAGTAGAACTAAGATTTTTTTTTCCCAATTCAGTGTTCTTTCTTCTACACCAGAGTTAACTTATTTGCTTTCTCATAACTGTTCAATAACTAATTCATGGGGTTGTTGTGATCACATAAAAAAATGCATTGGCAAGCCCTTCAGAAAGCATAAAAGGCTAAGTGGCAAGTTATGGAACAAGTTGTGGCACCAGAAGCTTTCAAAGTGCCCATACGTGTCAGTTCTCATTTGTTTATTATAATCAAGTGATACAGAATGAAGGCAATGAAATGAAGGTTGCTCCTGGATCTGTAGTCAAAATACATAGAAGAGGGACTTCCCCATAGATATTTTTCAGTCAGAGAGAAGACACAGTGTGGAGTCTATTGGATAAATACATGAGCACATCAAACAAAGCTGCACATAAGTATTGCCAAATGAACACATTATTCATTTACTTTGCAAACAACTTCAAACACAGAGAGGGTTACCCACAAAATTCCCTACCTTAAATTGAATGTACTTTAGAAGGTCAAATTCTTTGGCATACATCCTGAAATACTCCAGGACCTGGGAGTTATGCATGAAGTTAGGATAGTGATCTGGGATGGGATAGTCACTGAAGCACATCATCTCCTTAGAAGTGTTGATGATCACTGACTTGTAAATACTTGCCCTTCCTTCTTCAGGTTCTTCCTGTAGTAAATAAAAAGCATTCATAGCAGCTTGAGAATTAAGGTCATGGTTTATAAACAGCCAATTAACATTTGAAAAGTTATCTGAAACACCAATTAAAAAAAAGGTTATACACACACATCCCTTTATATCTCCCAGGATTTGCACCCTCATGCAGTCTCTTCCCCTTGAATCTGAGTTGTCTTTATGACTTGCTTTTGACCAACAGCATGCAGTTGGAATGATACTGAATGGCTTCCAAGACTAAGTGGGTAAGTAGTCTTGCCGCTCCCACCTCGGTTTCTTAGAAAGTTTCCTCTAGTAGAAGTCAGCAGCTGTGTAACAAGTCCAGCTACCCTGAGACCATCATCCTGTGAGGAAGTCCGAGCTAGCCACATGAAGAGCATGTTTATGATAGACAGATGTGCAGCCAACCCCCAGAAGTCCTAGTTATCCCAGCTGATGTTCTAAACATGGGAGCAAAGAGGTCATAGTATGTGTCCAGTCTTAGTTGTCACCTGATTAAAATGACAAGAGATTCCAAGTGAGAACTGCCCATCTGAGTACTAGTTTCAAGGTTTTTCATGTACTTACAACACTGTTCTCCAGGAAACACTGTACTAATTTATAATTCTGTCCACTATGTGTTCCTGTTTTACCTTATTTTCACTCATTTAAAAGACAATTACTCAGTGTTAGCAAAACCGAAATCTCAGTACAATGTTTTCTGTAGAGTAATGTGGCAAGAATATGAAAACCCTTGACACTTAGCCATTTAAAGAAAGATTCAGTATTGTAGACAAAAATTTATGTTAATGTATGTTGATAGCATTATTTATAATATAAAAATGAAATAAATTAAATGTATGTGATATTGTGATTTATAAGAAATGTATATTTGGTCATCTAGATGGTCAAAATATATTTCTCATATATATTTGGTCTTTCTACATAGTTCCTAGCTCAGAGCTCCCAGAACGCTTGTAATTTCCCAAGTGTTGAGAGTGACTAAAGTCTTTTGTTGTGTTAGTATGGTGACTCTTAGAAAGCAGCTAATGGTGGGCCTGGTTACCAATGGAGCAAACCCTGTGATTAGAGGTTTGTAACTTTCAGTTGCCCCCTTCTGACTTCTGGGGAGGGGAGAGGGACTGGAAGTTGAATCAGTCAGTAGCCAATGCCCAGTGATTTCATCAATCATTCCTATGTCATGAAGCCTCCATAGAAACCCAAAAGAGTAGGATTTAGGGAGCTTCCAGGTTGGTGAACCTGAAAAGATCAGGAGAGCAGCGTGCCTAGAGAGGGCATGGAAGCTCAGTGTCCTTCCCCTGTGCATCTCTCCCTTTGGCTGTTCCCAAGCTACATACTTTTATAAGAAACTGGTAATCCAGTGAGTAAACAAATGGGTTTTCTGTGTTCTGTGAGCTGTTCTAGCAAATTAAGCAAACCCAAGGAAAGGGTCCTGGGAATTTCTGATTTATAGCCAGTTGGTCAGAAGTATAGGTAACAACCTGGTAACAACTGGCATCTGAAGTCCAAAGTCCAAGGAGGGGTCACTGGAATCTCCAAACTGTAGCCAGTTGGTCAGAAGCACTGGTAATAACCTGAGTTTATGACTTGGTGTCTGCAGTAGGGCCGAGGGGGCAGTCTTGTAGGACTGACCTCTCAGTTTGTGGAATCTGAAACTATCTCTGGGTAAACAGAATTGAGTTTAATTCTTGGACATCTTGCTAGTATCTGAACATTGTTTGTTGGTGTCTGGGGACCACCCCCCCCATACACATACATATCCACACACACTGGCACTGGTCTCAGAACCATTTAATGCCCAACATAATACACTGTATTTGAGAATCGCTACTCTAAATCCTTGCCACCTGAAGTATGATCTGTGAACTAGCAGGCAGAGGTATCTCTTGGGAGACTGTTAGAAATGCAGAATCTCAGGCCCTACCCCGACCTACTGAATTGAAACCTGCCTTTTTAGCAAAATCCTCAAGTGTTTCCCAGGTAGCTCAGTGGTAAAGAATCTGCCTGCCAATGCAGGAGATGCAAGAGACACAGGTTCAACCCCCAGGTTGGGAAGATGCCCTGGAGGAGGGCATGGCAATCCACACTTGTATTCTTGCCTGGATAGTCCCATGGACAGAGGAGCATGGTGGGCTAAGTCCATATGGTTATAAAGGGTTGAACATGACTGAAGTGACTTAGCACACACACACAGGGGTGTTGTACTGATCACATAAAATAGCACAGTATCTATATTAACCTTCACTGAAACATCACAAACGATGACTTTTCAACTTTTTTAAAAATTGTTTTCATATGGACAGTTACCTTAACCAATTTGGATCCCCTTTTCCCTTTTTGGGCTTTGCAGGTGGCCCAGTGGTAAGAATCTGCCTTCTAATGCAAGAGATGTGGGTTCGATTCCTGGGTGGGAAAGATCTCTTGGAGTAGGAGATGGCAACCCACTCCAGTACTCTTGCCTGGACAATCCCATGGACAAACGATCCTGGTGGGCTAAAGTCCATGGAATCACAAAGATTCCAACATGACTGAGCACGCACCCATGCACTTCCTTTTTAGGGCCTTTCTGGTGGCTCAGTGGTAAAGAATCTGCCTGCCAATATAGAAAACACAGGTTCGAATCCTGGGTTGGAAGATCCCCTGGAGAAGGAAACGGCAATCTTCCCAGCATTCTTGCCTGGGAAATCATACAGACAGAGAAGCTTGCCAGGCCACATTTCAAGGGGTTGCAAAGGAGTCCACATGACTTAGAGACTAAACAACAAAGGGCAGAGAGAGTCTTCCCTTTTTTCCATAAACAAAAAGATATTTGGATGTTGGGTATTACTGAGCATTAAATGGCCATAAAGGAGAGTGTTCATTGGCTTTGCCCACATTAGAGATGATTTTCCTCTGTTTTTTAGAGAAGAATTTTTGAATTTCAGAATCCTGAATTGATCACTCCCATTTCTTTGCCCCAGACTTCAAGATCTCATTCTTGTTGGCTGCTAATAAAGTGTTCACAAGTCTCTTTTCAAGTCTCTTCTAACCTATCCTACAAATTTCAACCAAAGTGTTCCTTCTAGGGTATCACTGTATCTCTTCTCTAATAAAACTTTTGGATGCTGCTCCATTTTCTATAGTTTGTTTTTCAGCTTAGGATTCAGAAACCTCCATAATGTCTCATAGTTTATATATTCTTTATCCCCCCAATTCGATTGTAAACCCCTTGACTTATATTTATGATCTTTCCCACACTATATAAAATTATAAATAGCACTTAGTAGATATTTAATAGATGTATGCTGAATTACATTGAGAAAGGTACATATAGAAAAAAGAAGTAAATTTCACATAATGCATAACAAACTAATGAAATACATCAAATTCATTTCAAAAGGTGTTGAATAAGATATTTTTATCTTATAAAAATTTATTGTAAGGAAAATTGCAAAATAATATAAAATCAAATGCATGAAGATATTTATATTATTTAAAATAACTATTAATTAGAAATCACTTAAAATGGCCCCTCCCAAAATAGGCAAATGGTTTAATAAATTATGATCTTAGTATGATGTAGAATTTTTTTTTCATTTATTTTTATTAGTTGGAGGCTAATTACTTTACAATATTGTAGTAGGTTTTGTCATACATTGACATGAATCAGCCATGGAGTTACATGTATCTTTATCTTCCACATTTATCTTCCACACCACTTCTTAAGTATCCTGCTAAATTCAAAGCAGATCCTGTCAGCCCACTGCTTACTGGCTTCTACTGATTCCATGTGGGAAACCAGATTTCTTATTCTAAAACTCAGCATGTTGTACAATCCTAATCTACCTTATTATCTTCATTTATTATTCTCCTCAATTAACTTCAAGCTTCTGAGTCATTAAATTGTTTTTGAAACATTCTAGACTCTTTTACAGCTTTAAACGTTTGTAATACTACTGCTTCTTCATTTGGAAAATTTTTATCAGTCATTCAAGAGTCCCATCAAATGTCACTTCTTTGGAGAAGTATTTCTTGTTCTCTCCACTGAGTTAAATGCCCCCATTCAACCTCCAAGCTGCCAAAACTCTGCTCATATTGCCATCAAGGTAACTTAGAATACACAGTAGTCTACATTTGTTATCATGACTGTGAGGTACCCAAAAGTAGTGTTTGTGTCTTATTTTTTGTATTTCTGTGTGTGTGTGTGTGTGTGTGTGTGCACGTGCACGTGTGCGCTCAGTTGTGTTTGACTCTTTGCAACCTCATGGACTGTAGCCTGCCAGGCTCCTCTTACAATGGAATTTTCCAGAATACTGAAGTATTGCCATATCCTACTTTAGGAAGTGTATGTCTTCCCAACCTGATATATAGTGGATGCTTAATAAATGATTTGAAATGAATTAATGAATGAATTATAGAGATTGAATTTGGAGACACTTAAAAATGCGATTTTGAAATCTGTAAAGGAACATTGAAAATAGCATATGCTATAACTTTAAGTGGAAAAAGTAATAGACAAAATTAAATTTACATTGTTATCACCAAATATAATATTATGTATGCCTGGGGAAACTGTAAGCCTGTGTCTACCCATGTTTACATAATTATACAACATATAATCTCTTCCCCATTATATGAGTATATTTTATTTATTAAAAATCAATAAAACTTGAAGGTAGGAAAAACAAATTGATTTATTAAGGAGGTAGGATTTTTCTTTTATTTTTGTAGAAATATTTATACCACACCTTCATGATAAAAACCTTCAGCAAACTAGGAATAGGGGGAAACACCTTCAATTTGATAAAGAACGTCTACAAAATACTTACAGGTAACATTATACTTTGAAGAAGGGAATGGCAACCCACTCCAGTATTCTTGCCTGGAGAATCCCATGAACTGAGGAGCCTGGTGGGCTGCCATCCATGGGGTCACAAAGAGTTGGACACAACTGAGTGACTAACACAACAACATTATACTTAATAGTGAGAAAATGGACAATTTACCCATAAAATTGAGAACAAGGCAAGGACAGCCTCTGTTAACACTTCTATTAAACACTGTATTAGAAGTCTTAACTAATGTAATAAGGTAAGAAATGGAAATAAAGGTATATATATTGGGAAGGAATAAGTAAAATGATTTTTATTTGCAGATGATATGACTATCTATGTAGAAAATTCCAAAGAATTTTTAAAAATTCCTGGAACTAATAAGCAACTATAGCAGGGCTGCAGGCTACAGAGGTAATATACAAAAGCCAACTGCTTTCCTATATATCAGAAATGAAAAATTGGACTTTGAAATTAAAAACCATACCATTTATAATAAGACTCCCCAAATTAAATGCTCAGGTAAAAATCTAACAAAATATGTATGAGACTTATATCCAGGTAATATAAAACACAGAAGAAGAAAATCAAAGATATAAATAAATAAAAACATATTCTATACTCATAGATTGGAAGACTCAATATTGTTAAGTCAGTTTTCCCAACTTGATCTATAGATTCAATGCAGTCCCAGTCAATATCCCAGCTAGCTATTTTGTAGATGTTGACAAACTGATTCTAAAATTTATGTGGAAAGACAACAAGCCTAGAATAGCCAACTTTGCTCTTAAGTGTGGACTGTGCGTAGTGACTTTCTTCCAACGAGTACAGTACGACACGGGAGAAAAAAAGAAACTTCACAGTGACAAACCCTGATAAACACCATTTCAAGGCAGGTCCTCAAGGTTAACAACAATCAGTGTGATAAGTGTGATAGAGTGTAACATTCATATGATGTGATGAGAATGGCACTCTACCTCTAAGGTCTTCCTCCCCAAAATTCATAACCCCAATCTAACCATGATGAAAACATCAGACAAATCCCAACTGAGAGATTTTCTATAAAATATCTAACCAGTGATTCTCAAAACTGTCAAGGTTATCAAAAACAAGGAAAGGCTAAGAAACTGACATAGCCATGAGGAGCCTAAGGTGAGACACGACAGCTGGAACAGAGAAAGGTCATTAGAAAAAATAAGCCCAAATAAATCTGAATAAAGCATGGACTTCAGTTAATAATAATGTATCAATATTGGTTCATTAATTATGACAAATGTTATCACACTAATGTAAGATGTTAATAATATCTGGGCATGAGGTATACGGGAACTCTGTACTGTTTTCCTAATAATTCTGTAAACCTAACATAGTTCTAAAATTCAAGTTTATTTAAACAGATTGTTTGTAATAGCACATTAGAAAAATTAATTAGTGGTTAGGTCCTTTTGAAAACAAGGTGTTTGTGAGGGCAGGGGTAGAAATATTCCTAACTATAAAATTTGACTTCATTCATTCAACAGATATTTCTAAAGTAATAAAAACACTATATTAGGGACTTCCCTGGTGGTCCAGTGGCTAAAACTCCACATTGTACCCAAAGTAGAGGGCACGGGTTCGATCCCTGGTTAGGAAACTAGGTCCCACATGCCACATCTAATAGTTTTCATGCTGCAACTAAAGATCCTACATGCTGCAACCAAGACCTAGCACTGCCAAGATAAAACAAAACAAAAAACTCCACTATCTTAATGCTAAAAAATAAATGTCTGTCCTTGTTTTCCAAAGGTTCAAAGTTTCCAAGTAGAAGGAGTAGGCCGATGCTTTCCACAGCAGGTCTGTTGGGGGTCACTGAGCTAAATGAATCACAGATCTTACCCCTTATATGTGACAATAATCATATATTTCTATTAATTTTCAAATAATTAAGACAATGAAATATTGTATGTCCACAAAAACCTTCAAGCCCTTTTAAACACCGGACTGGATCTTTGGTAGTGCTTATTACTGTCAGCTCACTACTTTATATGTGAGGGCAGAGCAGTATCAGGTCAGTGAGTAGAAAAAGGAGCTTCCACTCCTGTATTTTAGTATTTTCTACCATCAGTGAATAATCTTCCCCTATACAGACATACCTTGATCATATTTCCTGCCAAAGCACATGACTTGCATTGAATAGGAAATTCATGTGAAAAAAGAGAATGGGGACATAGGGTAGTGTAATTTAAACTGAAGGGATCAGAGGCAATAGTAAGGGCAGAAGAACAGAGAAAAATGACTCGTCTTCAGAGGGAGGAATGAGAACAGTGTGGACCTTCTGTTCCTTTGACACTCTCTGAATCCCATGGGACCCCAGCTGTCTTAGGACTGTTCTCAATGCTGTCTTCACACAGGGATCACATGGGGAACTCTCAAATACTAATGCCTGGTCCCTTCTCCCAAAGACCCCGTTTTAATTACTCCTTGTCTAACATGTAGATAAGGTTGAGATCTACTGATAAGAGGTCATGTGCTGGCCCTAGAAAGCTCAGGGCACCAGAGTTTATCCCATCCACCTCAGAAGTCCTTTCTCCACACATTCTTAGCTAAACTGCAAAATACCTGTGGGCTGAGGCAGGAGGTTATATAACTCCGTTTCACCATGCCATCTAATATAGTCTGAGGTCCAGAAATGTTTATTCAATCAACTATTATTGATTTTGCTTTAAAGATGCAATGTCATCCTCATTTATCACGTGGGAAAGCAGGGGTAAAGGCTGAAGGCCAAAGGTTTCCATGTTGGTTGTGCATTAGAAATAACTAGTGGAGAGTTTTATTGGCACTCCAGGCCAATAAAGCCAGAATATGGATGGGCTGATAGCAGTATTTGTTAAAGTTTATTAAAGTTCCCATGTGATTGTTCAGTGTGCAGCCAAAGTTAACAGCCACACATTATCAGTTAGTAATAACTGATAAAAACTTGAGAAAAATTTTATATTCTGAATTAAAATCATATGTGAATTATCTAGGTTTTCTTATGTAGGCATCTGATTTAAAGTGGTTTGTTATCAAGAACATAATGTGTTTATAACTAGAAAAACCTATTAATGAATTTAAATCCAGGTGTTCTAGATAATCTGAAATATAAGCAGTGGCAGATAAAATGTATATTCCACAGAAAATAAAGAGCATTTATTATAGGTTGAAAAAATTCATTTGATTCAATCATAAAAGAATATTTTAGCTGGATGTATTATAATTTAGCAGATTATTTAGTCACATTCAAAAATTATGCTAGAACATCTATCCATTTTAAATCACAGTAAAATATTTGTCATATGAGTTTATTGGTTTTATTAAAATAAAATAACCAGTGGTCATACTCAGAAAGAAGGAGCTTATAGAAAGCTAGATTTGGAAAGAGATAGCTGCAGTCTAAATTTAATTTCTTGCTTTGTGATTTTTCTATTCATTATTGAAATGTAGTATAAAAAAAATCAAAAGGACTTCTGGTTAGACCTGACAGATTAAACATACATTGTCAGCTCATGTCCTTCCCAAAGCCCCTCTAAAAGGAAACTAAACAGCTTAAAAAAATAAACCCAAAAAGACAAAGAAAATGGGAGATAAGTTACAAAATTTAAAAGATAAAAAGCAGATGCATGAGTGCAAACTAACTCAGCAAACCTGAGAAAATGCAATTATAAGTTGGCAGAGGGGAAAACTGAGAAAACTGATTTATATACCAGGAATTCATACTACTCAGAGTTGGAAACACTGGGTACCTCTGGAAATGGAGTTAAAATGGGGTTAAAAACAAAAAAACTGATTTAAAAATGTGTTTAAGCAGTTGGTTTCCAAGAGCCTGTCCTTCTCACCATATAGCTGGGTTATAGTGCCTGTCTTACATGGCAGCAGTCTAAAGGCAGATTTTCTTTAAAGGGTAAAATAAAGGCACCACAGAATAGTAAAAGGCAGAAGACAGGTGGGTACTGTGTTGAAAACAGGAATAATAAATGAAACTTTTGCATGTTGAATATTGAGACTTCCAATCTTCTCTGTCAGCCCACAGGATGTAGGTAATCAGACGTATATTGTCAGAGCAAGAGATAGAAAGAATTTTTTCTGGTGAATGTAAGAAGTCCAAGAAGGAAAGACTTACAGATAGATTCTTTGGGGGTTCCCCAAGACATGGCTTAGTCAGATCATTCTTCAGTGAGCACCACTGTCAGCAAGCCCCAACCATCTATTGACCTTTCACTCAGCTCTTTAGTGCCCTACTCTATAACCACGCTGATAAGTGATATTTCACTTTAAAATTTTGATGGTGGTTTTGATTTGCATTTCCCTGAGGATTAATGTTATTGGGCACTATTTCATTTTCCTATTAGCCATTTTTATATCTTCTTTGGAAAAATGTCTACTCAAGCCTCCTGCCCGTTTTTTAAATGGATTTTTTTTTTTTTTTAAGCCGTCTGTATGTCTTCTTTGGAAAATGTCTATTAAGTTCCCCTTTTCTGATTGGTTGTTTCTCTGATGTTGAGTTTTATAAGCTCCTTATTTTGGATGTAAACCCCTTATCAATATGTATTTTGCAAATATTTTTCTCCCATTCTACAGGTTGCCTTTTCATGTTGTTGAGTTTTTCTTTTTTTTGGCTGTACAAAATCTTCAGTTTGATGTAATCCTGTTTTTTTATTTTTTCCTTTGTTACTTGTGTTTTTGGTATCATATTCAAAGGAAATTGCCAACACCAATGTCAATGGGCTTTTTACCACTGTTTTCTTCTAGAATTTTTGTGTCTTCAGGTCTTACATTTAAGTCTTTAGTCCATTTTGACTTAGCTTTGGTGAGTGGTATACGATAGGGGTCCAATTTCATCTTTGTGTATGTGTGGGCATGCACTTTTGCTAGTGTCATTTATTGAAGGGACTGTCTTTTCCCCATTGGGTATTCTTGGGTCTTTTATGAAATACTAGTTGGCTGTATATTCATGGGTTTATTTCTGGCCCTGAATTCTGTTTCATTGGTATGGGTGTCTATTTTTATGCCAGTACCACTGTTTTAATTACTGTAGCTTCATAATAGAGTTTGAAATTAGGAAGTGTGATGCCTCCATTTTTTGTTTGTTTGTTTGTTTGTTTTTGCTGTTAGGATTGATTTACCTATTTGAAGTCTTCTGTGGTTCAATATAAATTTTGGATTTTTTTCTATTTTTATGAAAAATGTTTTGGAATTTGATAGGGATTGCAGTGAATCTGTGGGGCTTCCCCTGTGGCTCAGCTGGTAAAGAATCTGTATCCACCTGCAATGAATCTATAGATGACTTTGAGTAGTATGGCCATTTTAACAACAATATTAATTTTTCTGATCCATGGACATAGCATATTTTTTCAGTTATATGTCTTTTTCAGTTTCTTTCATCAATATTTTATAGTTTTCAGTGTACAGATCTTTCACCTCCTAACTATCTTATAGGTTTGAAATGACAAATGGGATTGCTTTACAAAATTTTTTTCAGATAGTTCATTGTTGGCATATGTTCAACTGATTTTTATATATCAATTTTGTATCCTGAAACTTTACTGAATTTGTTTAATAATTCTGGTTTTTTTTTGCGAATTCTTTAGGATTTTCTATATATAGGATCATGTCACCTGCAAAGAGATACTTCTTTCTGATTTGGATATTTTTTTTTTGCTGAATTGGTCCATTAGGACTTCAGTACTATGTTGAATTCAAAGGCAATGGCAACCCACTCCAGTACTCTTGCCTGGAAAATCCCATGGACAGAGGAGCCTGGTAGGCTGCAGTCCATGGGGTCGCTGAAAGTCGGACACAACTGAGTGACTTCACTTTCACTTTTCACTTTCATGCACTGGAGAAGGAAATGGCAACCCACTCCAGTGTTCCTGCCTGGAGAATCCCAGGGATGGGGGAGCCTGGTGGCTGTTGTCTATGGGGTCGCACAGAGTCAGACACGACTGAAGTGACTTAGCAGCAGCAGTAGCAGCAGCTCTATAGTTAACCTTCTAAGTATTTTTGTATCCATTCAGTTGTCTTTTTTGGAGGGAGATATATTTAAGAATTTAAAAGACCTATCCATCTAAGAGTGGTTATTACTTAATTTTATAATTTAAATCAAAATGTATTAAACATGCCTTACTTTATATTATATTGTGTCAATATGGTATCTTTGTATAATATATACACTTTAGAACTTTACTACTCGAAATGTAATTATCAGCAGGATCAACATCACTTGGGGGCTTATTTGAAATATAGCATCTTGGCACCATCCCCAGATTAATGAATCAGAATGTACATTTTAGCAAAATGTCCAGTGATTCATTTTAATTTTCAAGTTTGAGAAGCACTACTGCTGCTGCTGCTGCTGCATTGTTTCAGTTGGTATGCATTGAGATTTTTTAAATTTAACTAAAATTAAAAATTATTCTACAGCATTGCATACTTATTAAAACCTCAACATTTCCCAAGCAATTTATCATTTTAAGCCACTTTGTTTATAAAGTAATACTGTAGTAATGAACATTAAAGCGATATGTCTCACATCACTACCTATGTTTCACCCTCAGTCAGATCTAACATTAATGAAGAGGTCAAGAAGAAAGGCATGTATCCTGAATCCCTGAGACCTATTACAAGAAAGAAAATGGAAGCCCTGAGTCCCCAGTGACTATTGGACACCTTGTAGCAACAGTGAAATTCCAATATGCTTGGGATGATCTTACATAAATGAAACCCCCAATGAAATTACAGAAGTGTGAGAGGGGTAGGGTGGGGGAGAAGGCTGCAAATAACAAGCAAGGAGGTGAAAGAAAAGCAGATCTCAAAGGAAATGTTTGAGAAAACCAGCATCAACAAGTCAAACAGGCTTAATTTGCAATTAACAAATGTTAACAAATATCTCAGGTTTCACAACTGTGTAACTGGAATATGTGAGAATGAAGGTCTATTTCCACAAGCAGTCTAAGCAGCCACCCAAGAAATTTTCCTTCTCAAGGATTCATTTATAAAATGCAAATATGTTTGGTGCCTAATACATGCCAGGCATGGCCTTTGGCTCTAGAATTATAGTGGTGTGTATGTGTGTGTGTATAATAGATGTAAAAAATATATGTTATATATAATAGTTATATATATATATATATACACACACACACATATATATATAATGGCAAAATAGTTGAAATTTTGCCAAGAGTATCATCAGAACAAACTGCAAGTTGAGTTTTTAACAGGGAAGAAGTTTAAGCCACTTTGGAGATAAATGCTAGAAACCTGATAATCAGGTAGGATGGTGAACTTTTAACCTATTTCTTACCTGATCAGTAGTGGCCAAACCTGCCTAGGAAGCTTATCAGACGCCAAATGTGTGGGCCCCACATTTGGCCTACTGAATAACAACTGATGTGTAGCACTTATTGTGCTACTGTTATTAGTGATGACATAATTATTCACTTAACCTCCACAATAACTCTGTGAAGTGGGTATCTCCTTCTTAAAGATGAAAACATAGAGGTACAGAGAGATTTAATGATTTTCCCCAAAGTCACAGTAATGCTACTTGGTGCAGACACAGGATTTGAACCCAGACTATGCCCTTAAACTCTACATTATGTTATGGCTGGGTTTCTAAAGTAAAATTTTCTATTGATTACAAAATATTAATTAACAGCCTTCTCAGTCCACGTGCAAGACTGACTATGACCAAGGCAGGGGTGGTGTGCTAAGGGGTGTTCACCCTAGATCTGAATAAGAACTATTGTCAGTTAGTTGCTAAGACAGAGGCAAGATGCACAACAGCAGCACTGCTGTTCAACTAAGGAATGCTGTGAAACCACTTTGAAGTAGCTAACAAACACTATGTTTGTCTTCATGAAATATGAAACAAATCTTGACACCTTAATACCATTCACTGGCTTTAAAAAGTGAGTTTAAAAGCAAACCCAGTGGATATTGCCTTGGAGGCAGTTAAGGAGGTTAATATTCTTTGACAAACAATAAGCTTAACTATCATTAAGTTAGATGATACCTTAATATGTTAGTTGCAGGTGTGCATATTAAAGCAACAACTTTATCTGTGCAAGGACAAGAAAACCTAGTTGCATGTGCCTGCTGCCCTCCTCTGAAGATAGGACTACTGATTTGATTTCTCAAGCAAAGAAAAAGCTCAAAGAATTTTTTGATTCTTTTAGGCCAGATTTTATATACCATTCAGGGACTGGAATTATTAGAGAACTGTTTAAAGTTACTAGAATTTTTAAAAGAAAGGAAGAAACAAACAAACAAACAAACAAAAACAGTACGATTAGAAGAGGAATTCCTGGAAGGAGCTGTAAACTATATTCTAGATCACTTACTGATTAATGCAGACCAAGAGTAACCATTCTAAATTTTCTAGCCACTTCACATATTGTCATTTTGTTACACCCTGCCACCATGGAGATTGTTGCCCTCTTCCAGATAGCAGCAAAACTTATCACAGACACTCCCCAACTTACTTACCATGATTCAACTTGTGATTTTTTTGACTTTACAATAGTTTAAAAGCAATATTCATTCAATAGACAGCATATTTCAAATTTTGAATTTTAATCTTTTCCTGGGTTAGCAATATTTCATACCATAGTCTGATGCTTCTGGGCAGTGGCAGCTTCCAACCAGTCACAGATCAGGAGGGTAAACAACTGATCAGTTTACAACTATTCTGGTTTTCATGTTCAGTATAGTATTCAATAAATTATAAAATATTCAACACTTTATTATAAAATAGGCTTTGAGTGAGATGATTTTGCCTGTGTAGTCTAATGTGAGTGTTTTGAGCACATTTGGCATAGGCTAGGTGCAGCTATGGTGTTAAGGGGTGGTTTAGTCACTAAGTTGTGTCCAACTCTTGCAACCCCATGGATTGTAGCCCACCAGTATCCTCTGTCCATGGGATTTCCCAGGCAAGAGTACTGGAGTGGATTGCCATTTCCTTCTCCAGGGGATCTTCCTAACCCAAGAATCAAACCTGCCTCTCCTGCACTGCAGGTGGGCTCTTGCATTATAGCAGGTAGGTTCTTTACCAAGTTAGGTATATTAAATGTATTTTAAGCTTAGGATATTTTCAATTTATGATGGGTTTATCAAGATGTAATTTCATTGTCAATCAAGGAAGATCTGTAAATGAAAATGATCTCTGTGCCATTTTCATAGTCATCAGTAAAGGAAAAAAAAAAGTGATACTTCTGTCCCATTTTTGCTTCCAGCCTCAGGAAAGAGGAATCTGCATAGAACCTGAGGTGATAGCTGCTGAGAAGGGATCAGCAAGCTGAAGTCTAGCAGGTTGAATCACTATGAAGCCCATCATATTTCCTGAAAAAGATAAAATATCTTTTGCACCTAGTTACGGCCAGAGTTCCAAGTATTAAGGAACCAAGAGGTTTACCTGGAACCGCCACAGCCCTCCGATGTCATGAGACCTTTCGAAGCAGAGGGGCTCCAAGCCTTCTTCCAAGCAGCACTTGATAGAGGTGAGCCCACTCACACCTGCCCCAATCACAGCAACTCTTTTCTTGGCCATGGTCTCCAGAGATCTTCACGGGGCTGCGTTAGTGTAACCTGTCTGAAAGAAAGGATGACAAAAGATAGAAAACACACATCAGTAACATCTTTCAGTAAGACCTGGCCGTGGCATCAATAAATAAAGGCTGAAACAGCAGATACTTTTGAGGAAGCCAGATACCGGCGTCCTCCTAGCCACAGGGAATTACTACACCTTGGATGGGAGAGCCCTGCGGCTACAAGACCCAGAGCTGAGAGGTTGGCTGTGGTACTCGAAAGCAATGCCTTTGCCTCAACACCAGCAGACCCTACCGCTGCGATCTGGAGCACACTGCAATTCTGGCTCTTTTCAAAGATATATAAAGCAACAAACTACCAACATCAGCAATAGCCAGTGGGGAGGGGCTGTTCGGCTCCACACCTCTCAGGCGATACCCCGCCCACTCAGCCGCACACTTTACCCAGCGGAGGGAATAAAAAGTGGGCCAACCCGCATTAAGCAGAAAGGATTAACCCTACAACCTCTCGGTTTTTCAGCTGCAGGCGCTCGAACTCACAAATACTCCCAGGGGGAGATCCGAGCAGCCAGAATTTCTGTCGTTCGCTTCTCCCTTTCACTTTTAACTTCCTGGTGCTTGTCTTAAAGTGACAGACACCTACTGGTGAAGGGCCTACTGTCAACAACACCACCAAGCAAGTCTTGCTCCAAAAGCTTAAGTGGAGAACATCTGTCTTTCGGGAGATCTGATAAACCACTTCGGGGCCTCCTTGTCCACTTTCGGCCTCAACCCCCAAAATTGGATCTTTGGTTCTATGCTTGTTATTCAGTCACTCAGTCGTGTCTTACTCTTTGCTACCCCATGGACTGCAGCACCCCACGTTTCCCTGTCTTTCACTATCTCCCAGAGCTTGCTCAAACTCATGTCCATCGAGTCGGTCATGCCATCCAACCATCTCACCCTCTGTCGTCTCCTTCTCCTCTTTCCTTCAATCTTTTCCAGCATCAGGGTCTTTTCTGATGAGTCGGCTCTTTGCATCAGGTGGCCAAAGTATTGGAGCTTCAGCATCAGTTCTTCCAAATTAATAATCAGGGTTGATTTCCTTTAGGGCTAACTGGTTTGATCTCCTTGCAGTCCAAGGGACTCTCAAGACTCTTCTCCAACACCACAGTTCAAAAGCACCAATTCTTCACGCCCACCCAGGGATGCCCCCTCTGCGGTTTGGGCTTCCCTGGTGGCTCAGTGGCTAAAGAATCTGCCTGCAATGCAGGAGACCTGGCTTCAGTCCCTGGGTTGGGAAGATCCCCTGGAGAAGGAAATGGCAACCCACTCCAGTACTCTTGCCTGGAGAATTTCTTGGGCAGAGGCGCTTGGCGGGCTACAGTCCACCGAGTTGTCAAGAGTCTGACACAACTGAGCAACTTTCACTTCACTTCAAAATGGTTCTATGCTACTGATAGAAATTTACTTTAAAATATCCATGCACTGACCTGGGTGCTGGGCTCCAGTGAGGAGTGAGTGGATTGTTGTCTACTTAGAGGAGCTTAGAGTTTAGTAGGGAGGACAATACACAAACATAATTTCAAAAAACTAATAATACTTTTAAAAGGCTCTTTTTCTCACACAGTTACCTGTGCAATTAAAAACACAAAATATCCACTTTTAAAAAGTAACAGATTTTTTTCAAATCATGCAGAAAAGACCAATATAATGATACAGGACTTCACACACTGGGTCAGAACCAGGGTCCATTCAACCCAGGAGTCTGTTTTGACAGGTGTAAGGGGTTCTGGGAGAGGTAGGTTATGGTTGATACCATGCATCTTTGTGCACCTTGTACTACTCCCTGAGTCAACTTTACTGAAGATAATTTGATGCCAATAATGCCAACACTGGGTTTTGACTGAACGTACCCAAAAAGTATCCTTCCCAGACCAATCGTTATTTTTCAAGGGTTTACCTTGTATGGTGCAACAGATGTATTTGGGAATGGACACGTGTAATCTTCTGAGCAATTTCATAATGTGTGTGTTTTGCAAGTGAAAATGCCAGAGAGGTACACTGGCAGTCTGGCTTTGGGCCTGGGTGTCAATCACCCTATATAATTCTCCTTTATGAAGATATTTTTTACATCTAATTTAGTCACGAGTCTTTCTTTCATTTTTCATCTCTCTTTTCTTTGCCTAAATCCTGCCTTTACAGTTTATACTTTTGTTGAACTGCTCTTAGCTGATCATAGCTTATCTTATTTTGACTACTTTAAAATATGTTTAAAAATAGATCTTTGGTTTGGGAAATCATTTGGCTCCATCAGGAAGACTTCTGCTCACAATATGGTCTGAATTATATGAAAACACAGACACATACATGCGCAGTGGGGAACACATGACATCAACATAGCCCAATGGGAGAATAAAGGGAAAGAAGCTTAAGGATAGAGCTTAAATTCTCAGTAATTTTAAAAAGTGGGTTTTTTTTGATGTGGTTCTGTCTTTTTTGATATGGTTCTTATTTATCAAAATGCCATTTATCTCTCAAGAGTGACATTAAAATGATCTAATCAAAATTTTCTCATTTTTCTAAAAATGCCACTATTTACTATTGTTCTGGATTCTTTTCTCACTTTGCTTCAGAAATCTCTTATTTAACTAGTGTCCTTACCATCAAATACCACAAAATAGAATGCCTTTTGTCACCAAATATCTTTTCTTCTGTCTAATGCTACTTTCTCCTAGAAAGAAAAAGCAGGGTCTTTTCTTTTTTCCATTACCTAAATGAATCTTCCTTGAGATTTCAAAATATTAATCTCTCATCTTATCACTGCCCAAGAGTTATGGTGGTGGAAGGGCCACTGCATACTAAAGAAGAAGTTCTCATACAATCATCCTGTCTCTTCTACTAGACCATGATTTATTGGGTATTGGAGAAGCAAGTGACTTCCTTTGCGTTAATGAGGTGCTCAACTACAAGAAACCAATCCATGTCTGAGGGAAGTGATTACAAGTTACCCAGAGATCCCTGAATTTGAGATGGATTTGGCACCTGGATGGAATTTGGAGTTGTCTCCCTTGGGGCGGGGATGAGCAGAACAGAAGGAAGAACACAGAATTTTAGTGACTAGAGGGGTGTCAAACTGCTAACTCTTCATTGAAATCTGTTTTCCTCATATTACAGCATTATAGGACTGTAAGTGGGATGGGGCTGCCCAAATAGCAACTGTATTTCCCAGTTTCCCTTGCAGCTATTTGTCTAAGTTTGACTAAGTCCTCACTTAGGAACGTAAAAAGAGGTGATTAGGCAAGTTCTGCCCAACCTATTTAAAGGGCAATAGTTTGCCCTGGGTTGCCCTGTACTTCTGATCTGTTTTCTTACCTGTGGCCTAAAATATTGATAACTAGAGAGACCTTTGGAAACTGTTTATTGGAGTAGGTCCACCATCAGATTGGGGCTCTAAAAGACTGGATCTCCTAATCTGATCTATTAATCTCGGTCAGTTATATGAGAAATAATAAACTGCTATTTTGTTTGTGCTATTGAATTTTCAATTTTGCTTTTTACAACTGCTTTTACAACTTTTTACAACTCTAATTAATCTTAGCATCAACATTTTTTGGACCTGTAGCTTTTTAAAGACTAATATCTTTCATAAAAGTTTTCAGTTATAAATGTGAACTTATGATAGGTACTTTTAAACATAAAATTCTAAAAAGTGTTTTAATGCAACAATTTTATATATTGGAAGTGTAACATAAAATTACATTATTTATAAATTGGATAATTTTGAATTTAGAGATGCCTAGTAATAGGAAAACTGATGAATATGTTTATAAACTGAATAGTAGTCTCTCCCTATTGAATCAGTTTACCATTTCAGAATAATACAAGAATTACCTTTAAAAGTTAGTATTTTAAAATGTAATTTTATTTTAATGCTCTACTACTTTCACTGTCTTGTAATTAATTACTTTCAAACTTGGCATGGATGTCATTTTTTAATTCTTCTGAAATGTTTTAAACCTTAACTCAAATTTTCTCTCTATTTAGGCTAACTGCAAATTTGCAAGTGAGTATATACAAACTCAGGTTTCCCTGTTATTTCAGCTGGTAAAGAATCTGCCTGCAATGCAGGAGACCCCGGTTTGATCCCTGGATCGGGATGATCTCCTGGAGGAGGTCATGGCAAACCACTCCAGTATTCTTGCTTGGAGAATGCCCATGGGCAGAGGAGTCTGGCAGGCTACAGTCCATGGGGTTGCAAAGAGTCCAACATGACCAAGTGACTAAGCATAACACATATATAGGCTCAATTTTGACTTAAGTTTTTCTGCAGATGAAAGGCAGGCAGAGGACATGCTGGGGGGTGCTCTGTTTCAATTGTACTTCCTATGCATCCAGTGCTGCATGCCATGCTCTTGTGCACAAAAGCAAGCAATGGAAGACCCTTCCCTTTGTGATTTTTAAAGATGATTGGACACACAGAATATAAACCAATCAAAAAGATTTAAAGATACTTAAAAATACCATAAAAATAAAAGCAGGTGGAAAGTCTCCAATGATGGGGAACACATGTAAATCCATGGCTGATTCATGTCAATGTATGACAAAAACAACTACAATATTGTAAAGTAATTAGCCTCCAACTAATAAAAATAAATGGGGGGAAAAAAAAGAAATAGCTGGGTTCTGAAAAGTTAAGGAATTTTAACAAATTGTTGAAAATCAGAATACATTTCCCCTTAGAAACAGTATCTTTTTCCATGGTTAAGGCACTGGAAATGTTGTGAAAACCAACTGAGGCACAAAAGAAAATCAGTTAAAATTCTGGATCAGTGGGGAATGGAAATTTTGTGGTAATGGCTCAATCACATAGAGAAGAACAACAGTCATATCAAACGAGTCTCTGGGACTCTTGTCTTTCCATTCATTCCTCAGACACAGGATCCTGCTGACCTGCACATCAGAGACTGTTGAGATGTGGTCTAGGGTAGGGATAGTGCAGATCATGAGAAGCAGATGATTCTAGGAATGGTTCAGAGGTAGAATGACCATAGTGATGGATATGGAGCAGAGAAGTCATACAGAGTTTTCTTGTGCACTTTCCCGGCCAATACCCACCTCCAGAAGCAGGCATTGTTTTCTTTTATCACCATAGATTCCTTTCATTTTTGTTTGTTTTTTTATTACTGAGGTATAATTGACATATATTTAGTTTTTGGTGTCCAGAATTTATACATCTGAATATATTTGTATATGGTGAAATGGTGAAATGATCACCATAATAAGTCTGGAGAACACCTGATACTTTAATTTGTTCTTGAACGTCATATAAATTGTACAGTATATACTTTCTATTCTTGGAATGTATGTTTTTTTGGAATGTATGTTTAAAAACAATGTAGTGTTTTTAAGTTGTATCCATTCTCTTATTGATGAATATTTGGATTATTTCCACTTTTTGGTGTAATGAAGAAGGTGTTTTATTCTTGAACAAGTCTTTTTTTTTTTTTTTTTTTTGGATTTCTGGTCTCAGTTTTCTTGTGTGGCCAAGTGGAATTGCTGAGTCATCAGTTCAGTCAGTCAGTTCAGTCACTCAGTCGTGTCCGACTCTTTGCGACCCCATGAATCGCAGCACGCCAGGACTCCCTGTCCATCACCAACTCCTGGAGTTTACTCAAACTCATGTCTATCGAGTCGGTGATGCCATGAGCCATCTCATCCTCTGTCGTCCCCTTCTCCTCCTGCCCCCAATCCCTCCCAGCATCAGGGTCTTTTCCAATGAGTCAACTCTTTGCATGAGGTGGCCAAAGTATTGGAGTTTCAGGTCAGCATCAGTCCTTCCAAAGAATACCCAGGACTGATCTCCTTTAGGATGGACTGGTTGGATTTCCTTGCAGTCCAAGGGACTCTCAAGAATCTTCTCCAACACCACAGTTCAAAAGCATCAATTCTTCAGTGCTCAGCTTTTTTCACAGTCCAACTCTTACATCCATACATGACCACTGGAAAAACCATAGCCTTGACTAGACGGACCTTTGTTGGCAAAATAATGTCTCTGCTTTTTAATATGCTATCTAGGTTGGTCATAACTTTTCTTCCAAGGAGTAAGCATCTTTTAATTTCATGGCTGCAATCACCGTCTGCAGTGATTTTATAGCCCCCCAAAAGTAAAGTCTGTCACTGCTTCCATTGTTTCCCCATCTATTTCCCATGAAGTGATGGGACCAAAGGCCATGATCTTAGTTTTCTGAATGTTGAGCTTGAAGCCAACTTTTTAACTCTCCTCTTTCACTTACATCAAGAGGCTTTTTAGTTCCTCTTCACTTTGTGCCATAAGGGTGGTGTCATCTGCGTATCTGAGGTTATTGATATTTCTCCCAGCAACCTTGATTCCAGCTTGTGCTTCTTCCAGCCCAGCGTTTCTCATGATGTACTCTGCATATAAGTTAGATAAGCAGGGTGACAATATGCAGCCTTGACGTATTCCTTTTCCTTTTTGGAACCAGTCTGTTGTTTCATGTCCAGTTCTAACTGTTGCTTCCTGATCTGAATATAGGTTTCTTAAGAGGCAGGTCAGGTGGTCTGGTATTCCCATCTCTTTCAGAATTTTCTAGTTTATTGTGATCCACACAGTCTAAGGCTTTGGCATAGTCAATAAAGCAGACATAGATGTTTTTCTGGAACTCTCTTGCTTTTTCGATGATCCAGCGGATGTTGGCAATTTGATCTCTGGTTCCTCTGCCTTTTCTAAAACCAGCTTGAACATCTGGAAGTTCACGGTTCACGTATTGCTGAAGCCTGGCTTGGAGAATTTTGAGCTTTACTTTACTAGCATGTGAGATGAGTGCAATTGTGCAGTAGTTTGAGCATTCTTTGGAATTGCCTTTCTTAGGGATTGGAATGAAAACTGACCTTTTCCAGCCCTGTGGCCACTGCTGAGTTTTCCAAATTTGCTGGCATATTGCATGCAGTACTTTCACAGCATTATCTTTTAGGATTTGAAATAGCTCAACTGGAATTCCATCACCTCCACTAGCTTTGTTCATAGTGATGCTTTCTAAGGCCCACTTAACTTCACATTCCAGGATGTCTGGCTCTAGGTGAGTGATCACACCATCGTGATTATCTGGGTTATGAAGATCCTTTTTGTACAGTTCTTCTGTGTATTCTTGCCACCTCTTCTTAATATCTTCTGGTTCTGTTAGGTTCATACCATTTCTGTCCTTTATCAAACCCATCTTTGCATGAAATGCTCCCTTGGTATCTCTAATTTTCTTTAAGAGGTCTCTAGTCTTTCCCGTTCTATTGTTTCCCTCTATTTCTTCACATTGATGACTGAGGAAGGCTTTCTTCTCTCTCCTGGCTATTCTTTGGAACTCTGCATTCAAATGGGAATATCTTTCCTTTTTTCCTTTGCTTTTTGCTTCTCTTCTTTTCACAGCTATTTGTAAAGCCTCCTCAGACAACCATTTTGCCTTTTTGCATTTCTCTTCCATGGGGATGGTCTTGATCCCTGTCTCCTGTACAATGTCATGAACCTCCGTCCATAGTTCATCAGGCTCTCTGTCTATCAGATCTAGTCCCTTAGATCTATTTCTCACTTCCACTGTCATAAGGGATTTGATTTAGGTCATAGGTAGGTATAATGTTTAACTTTAGTTGACACTGCCAAAAAGTTTTCAAAAGAGGTTGTGCCATTTATACACTCACTAGCAATGTATAAAAATTCCAAAGTAGTATGGAATATTCCATATAGTTGCTCTATAGCCTCTCGACACTTGGTACTGTTAGCCATACTTGTGGGCATGTGGTATTATCTCATGGTGTTTTTAATTGGAATTTCCCTGATGACTGATGATATTGAACCTCTTTCCACTTAATTTCTTGGCCATTTATAGATCTTTATATATGCAAAGTGTTTGTGAAAACCTTTTGCCCATTTTTAAAAAGTTCAGTGGTTTTAGAACTGAGTTGTAAGAATTCTTTGTGCAATCTGGTTACAAATTGTTTGCAGATATATGTATTGCAAATATTTTCTTCCAGTCTGTGACATAACTTTTCACTTTCTTTTTAAAAATAGTTAATTATTTATTTTTGGCTGTGCTGCACGTGGGCTTTCTCTTGTATCCACGAGTAGAGGTTACTCTCTAGTTGCGGTGCACAGGCTTCTCATAGCAGTGGCTTCTCTTGTTGTGGAGCACACTCTAGGACATGCAGGCTTCAGTAGTTGTGATGCCCAGGCTCAGCAGTGGTGGTACATGGGCTTAGTTGCTCTGCAACATGTGGGCAGGAATGGAACTGACCAGGTTCCATTCCTGACCAGGGATGGACCTCATATACAATTGTAAATGGTATTATTTTTACATTTTCATATTTCAGTTGTTTGTTACAAGTATAAAGAAATACTATTGATATTTGTATATTGACTTTATATCACATGGCCTTGCTAAATTCACTTATTCTAGTAGGTTGTATGTTCCTTGGATATTCTATGTACACGATCATGTCATTTATGAGTACAGTTTTACTATTTCCTTTGCAATTAAATTTTTTTCTCTCCTTATTACACTGACAGGAACTCCAATACAGTGTTGAATAGAAGTGGTGATAATAGATGATCTTGTCTTGTTAGGGGGAAACATTCACTATTTCACCATTGTGATGTTATTTGTATGTTTTAGGTAAATAACGTTATCAAATTGAGAAAGGTTCTTTCTATTCTTAGTCAGCTAATAGTTTTTATTATGAATGGGTGTTACATTTTATAAAATGTTTTTTCTGTATTTTTTTTAGTTGTTGTTAAATTTTAACTAATTAATTTATTTTTATTTTGGCTGCACAGGATCTTCATTGCTGGGTGGGCTTTCTCTAGTTTCATCAAGCAGGGGCTACTCTAACTGTGGTGTGTGGGCTTCTCATTCTGGTGGCTTCTCTTGTTGCAGAGCCAGGCTCTAGGGTGCAGGGGCTTCAAAAGTTGTGGCCTGTGAGCAACGTGGTTACAGCACATGGACTTAGTTGCTCTGCAGCATGTGAAATCTTTCTGGACCAGGAGTCAAACTCACGTCCCCTTCATTGGCAGGCAGATTCTTAACCACTGGACCACCAGGAAAGTCCTTTTCTGTATCTTTTAAGATGATCACATTGTTAAAATTATATTGAATAATTTTTTTAAGTGTTAAGCCAGTTATGTCTTTCTAGAATAAACTCACAAAACCATGATATGTATCATTCTTACAGAACACTGTATTTGATTTGTTAGTATTTCATTTGGAATTTTTTCCCATCTATTTTCTTTATTTCTTTCTTTTTTAGTTTGGCCATGCTGGGTCTTCACTGCGGCACAAGAGCTTCTCTAGTTTTGGTGCTCAGGCTATAGAGTACATGCTGGGTCGTATGACTTAGTAGTTGCAGCTCACTGGCTTTGCCCCAAGACAGGCGAGATCTTATTTCCCCTTGTATGTGTGCTAAGTCACTTCCGTCTTGTCTGACTCTGTGTGACCCTATGGACTGTAGACCCCAGGCTCCTCTGTCCATGGGGATTCTCCAGGCAAGAATCCTGGACTGGGTTGCCATTTCCTCCTCCAGCGTTCCTTATATGGCACCTTACAATACATGCTGCTCTTTGCTTCATCACAACCTGGTGTCAGTAGATTGGCTTTCCTGTGTGTAGGCAAGTGAACCCAAATTTTGGTTCAGTAACAGATATCTTATTGTTGTTGATTTCCATTTTAACTTTTCTGTGGTTAAAGAACACATTTCATGTGATTCTAATGCTTTGAAATTGACTATTAGTTTTATGGCTCAGTATATGATATATTTTGTTCATTGTTCCATATGCACTTGGAAAGATGGTGCAATCTACAGCTGTTGAGTGTAGTTTCCTACAAGTATCAGTTAAGTTGCTTGGTATTGTTACTCAAATGTTCTTTATCCTTACTAATATTTTGTCTGTTTATCCTGTTGATTATTGGGGAGGTGTGTTAAAATCTCCAACTCTAATTCTAGGTTTGTCTTTCCCATACAATTCTGTCAATTGTTTGCTTAATAAATTTTGAAGTTATATTATTATGTGCATACACATTTAGGATTATGTATTTCTTCTGTGGAATTTATCTTCTAATTATTATGAATTTCTTTTTTCCCTCTGTTACTTCTTCCTTAACATCTTATTTGACCATTAATAATATAACTGCATTAGTTTTCACATGGTTACTGTTTTCACAGAGTATCTTTTCCTGTGTTTTATTTCCAATTATTTATATTTAAATCAATTATATTTAAAGTCTCTCATACTCAGGATATTTTTGGGTCTTTTAAAAAAATAGTCTGATGATCTTTTTCTTTTAAAGAGCTATTATTGTTGTTTAGTCACTAAGTCATGTCTGCTTCTTTTGTGACCCCATGGACTGTATTCCGCAAGGCTTCTCTGTCCATAGGATTTCCTAGGCAAGAATGAATCAGTTCTAGTGAGATGGATGAAACTGGAGCTCATTATACAGAGTGAAGTAAGCCAGAAAGATAAAGACCAATACAGTATACTAACACGTATATATGGAATTTAGAAAAATTGTAATGATAACCCTACATGCAAAACAGAAAAAGAGACACAGATGTACAGAACAGACTTTTGGACTCTGTGGGAGAAGGCGAAGGTGGGATGTTTTGAGAGAACAGCATCGAAACATGTATATTACCTAGGGTGAAACAGATTATCAACCCAGGTTGGATGCATGAGAGAAGTGCTCGGGCCTGGTGCACTGGGAAGACCCAGAGGGATTGGGTGGAGAGGGAGGTGGGAGTGGGGATCGGGATGGGGAATACATGTAAATCCACGGCTGATTCATGTCAGTGTATGACAAAAACCACTACAATATTGTAAAGTAATTAGCCTTCAACTAATAAAAATAAATGGAAAAAAAAAAAAGAATACTGGAGTGGGTTGGTATTTCCTTCTCCAGGGAATCTCTCTGACCCAGGGATGAAACCTGTTTCTCCTGCAGTGGCAGGAAGATTCTTTTACCACTGAGCCATTTGGGACATCCTAAAGAGCAATTAGTCTATTTAAATTTGTGATTGCTGATATGGTCGGCTTAAAGTATACCATATTTGCGTTTTAATTTTTTCCATCTGTTACTTTTGTTGTTGTTGTCGTTTCTCCTTTTCAGCTTGCTTTCAGGTTAGTCAAGTATGTTTTAGTTCTCCATTTTCCCTCTTTTACTGTCTTTTTACATACAATATATACTTAGTAGTTACTCTAATGATTACAACATGCATCCTTTATTTATTTCTATCTTGAAATAGTACTTAATCATTTGACAGTGTACTAAAGCCTTACAACAGTATAATTATAATTTTATTTATCTTTCCTGAATATTGTCATCAATGTCATATATGTTATGTCAACCTGTTACGAACCCCATAATATATTGAAAGTATTGTTTTAAGTGGCAAATAGTCTTTTCAAAAGAGTATGAAGTGAAAATTTTGAAATGTTACCATTTATACCATATGAAAATACCAAATTCCTGGGAATAAACCTAACAAAAGACATACAAATCCTCTATGCAGAAAGTGAAAAAAATATTGGAAGAAATTTCAGAGACCTAAATTAGTGGCGTGAGATACCATGTTATGAGTCAATATTGGAAGGATGTCAGGTCACTGCAATTCAGTCTTCAGATTCAAAGCTGTTCCAATCAGAAGCTCAAGGTGTAGAAGTGTTTGTGTGTGTGTGTAGCTGATTTTAACTGTGATAATCATGACCTGTAAGTCAAATTGTTATGCTGTACACCTTAAACTTTTACAGTGTTGTGTGTCAGTTTTATCTCAATAAAGCTGGATGAAAAATCAATAACAATAAGACACAAGTTAATTTCTGTACTAAAAGAAAAAATAAACAAACAAACACTTAGGCTAGGCGCCTCCAAAAGAGCAAGGCTCACCAAAGACGTTATGGTGTGAGTTGAGTGCTCAGTTGCTTAGTCATGTCCAACTCTTTGCAACCCAAGGACTGTAGCCCACAAGTCTCCTCTGTTCATGGGATTTCCCAGGCAAGACTACTGAAGTGAGTTGCCATTTCCTTCTCCAGGGGATCTTCCTGACCCAAGGATCGAACTCAGATGTCACATAAGTATATGAAAAGGTGTCACACGTCATATGTCATCAGGCAAATGGAAATTGAAATCACGTTAAGATAATACTACACATCTGTGAGGATGGCCAAAACCCAAGAACATTGATGACATCAAATGCTGGCAAGGCTGCAGCCCTGCAGATACTCTTTCATTGCTGATGGGAATGTAATATGGTACAGCCATATTACAGGGTTCCTACAAACTATGCATATTCTTACCATGTGTCTGGCAATTATGAGTCTCAGCATTTACTTGAAGGAGGTGAAAACTTTCATATGTAAACTTGCACTCAGATTTCCATGCTTCGCCCTCAGCCTAATTGAGGTATGTGTGTGTACTTAGTTGCACAGTCATGTTGGACTCTTTGCCACCCAGTGGACTGTAGCCCACCAGGCTCCTCTGTCCCTGGGGATTCTCCAGGCAAGACTACTGGAATGGGTTGCCATGCCCTCCTCCATGAGATCTTCCCCACCCAGGAATTGTACCCAGGTCTCCGGCATTGCAGGTGGGTTCTTTACCGTCTGAGTCACCAAGTAATTGAGGTATAATCGACAAATCCAAAATTATACATATTTAAAGGGTATACCATGATGATTTGCTGTATTTATACATTGTTGAGATGATTACCACAATCAAGTTGATTCACACCTCCATCACCTAACATAGTTACTTTGTGTGTGTGTGGTGAAGAATGCTTTACAGTTACTTCCTCAGCAAATTTCAAGTATCCAATACAGAATTATTAATGATTACATGTTATATATATATATATATATATATATATATATATATATACACACACACACCATGCTGTATGTTAGATCCTCAGAACGTATTCATCTTATAACTGAACGTTTATACCCTTTGACCAACATCTTCTCATTTCCTCTATGTTCTAACCCCTGGTAACCACCATTCTATTCTATATGTATGAGCTCAACTTTTTTTTTTTAAGATTCCACATATAATAATTCCATATCACACTGTATGTGATAGCATACAATATTTATCTTTCCCTTCTGGTGTATTTCACCTAGTATAATGCCTTCTAGGTTCATCTGTGTTGTCACAAATGACAGGATTCCCTCTTTATGGTTAAATAATACTCTGTTGTTATGTGTATATAACATAGTTTCTCCATTAGTATGTTAGCAGACACTTAGGTTGTTTTCATACCTGGCCTATGGTGAATAATGCTATAATGAATATGAGCGTGCATGTCTCTTCCAGATACTGATTTTACTTCCTTTGTATACATATGCGAAAGTAGAATTTCTGGATCTTATCATAGTTCTATTTTTAATTTCTTGAGGAGCTTTCATACTGTTTTCCATAATAGCAGTATAAATTTACATTCCCACCAACAATGTACAAGAGTTCCCTTTTTCCACAACCTTGCCAACATTTGTTATTTCTTACATATATTTCTTTTTATAATAGCCATTATAACAGGTATGAGGTGATATCTCATTATGCTTTTGATTTGCATTTCCCTGATGGTTATTGGTAATGAGCACCTTTTTATGTATCTGTTGACCATTTGTATATTTTCTTTGGAAAAATGTCTACTCAGGCTCTTTGACTATTTTTAAAATCAGATTGTTTGTTTCCTTGCTATTGAGTTGCATGAGTTTCTTATGTATTTTAGATATCAACCCCTTATCAAATACATGGTTTGCAAATATTTTCACCCATTCTGTAGGCTATCTTCTCATTTCTTGGTTATTTCTTTGCTGTACAGCTTTTTGGTTTGATGTAGTCCCAGTTGTTTATTTTTGCTTTTGTTGCTTGCACTTTTGGATTATCTAAAAAATCATTGCCAAGACCAATATCAAGGAGATCTTCCCTATATTTTTTCCTAGAAGTTTTATGATTTCAGATCTTACATTTCAGTCTTGAATCCATTTCAAGTTAGTTTTGTGAGTGACATAAGAGAGGAGTCCAATTTCATTCTTTTGCAATGTGGATATCTAGCTTTCCCAGCACCATTTATTGAAGAGAGTATCCATTTCCTATTTTATGTTCTGGGCACCCATGTCAAAGATTAGTTAACTGTGTATATGTGAGTTTATTTCTGAGCTTTCTATGCTTTTCCATTGGTCTATGTGTCTGTTTTTATGCCACTACCATTGTGTTTTGATTACTGTAGGTTTTTTAATACAGTTTGAAATCAGGACGTGTAATTCCTCCAGCTTTGTTCTTTTTCCTCAAGGTTGTTTTGGCTATTTGGAGTCTTTTGTGGATACAAGTATTTATAGCATCTTTATTTGTAGTTGCTGAAACTTGGAAGCAACTTGGATGTCTTTCAGTAGGCAAATGGATAAATTGTAGTGCATCTGGACAGCAGAATATTATTTAATGTTAAGAGGAAATTAACTACCAAGTCATAAAAAAGACATGGAGGAAACTGAAATGCATCTTACTAAGTGAAACTAAAATGAAAAAGACTACTGTGAAGGTTAACTTTATGTGTCAACTTGACTGGGTTAAATAAGGTATACCCAGATAGCTGGTAAAACATTATTTCTGAGTGTGTCTGTGAGGGTGTTTCTAGATGGGATTAGCCTTTGAATTGGCAGACTGAGTAAAGAAGATCACCCCTTACCCATGTGGGTGGGCACTATCCAATTCACTGAGGTCCTGAATAAAACAAAAAGGTGAAGGAAGGGCAAATTTGCTCTCTCCTTGAGCTGGAATATCCATCTTTTCTTGCCCTCACACATGGGTGCTTCTTGTTCTTCGGCTCTTGGACTGCACTATGACTTAAATCACTGGGGCTTCCCTGGTTCTCAGGCTTTCAAATTTAGAACTACACCACTGGCTTTCCTATGCTCCAACTTGCATATGGCAGACATTGGGATTTCTCAAATTCTATAGTCAGTGAAACAATCCCTCATTATAAGTCTCTCTCTCTCTCTCTCTCTCTCTATATATATATATATATATATATATACACACATATATGTGCACACATATATACATATATATGTACATTACATACATACTATTAGTTCTGTTTCTATGGAGAACCCTGACTAAAACAGCTGCATACTATATGATTCTGACTATATAACATTCTGGGAAATGCAAAACTATGAAGATACTTAAATGACCTGTGGTTGTCAGGGGTTTGAAGGAAAGAGGGATGAATGGGTGAAGCACAGAGATTTAAGGCAGTGAAAATAGTCTGTGTGATACTATAATGGTGTATCCATGTCATCATATAGTTCTTCAAACATATAGAATATACAACACCAAGAGTGAGCCCTAATGTAAACTATGGACTTTGGGTGATAATGATGTGTCAATGTAGATTCTTTGTAACAAATGTTCCACTCTGGGGATGTTGATGATGAAGTAGGCTATGCTTGTGTGGGAGTTGGGAGTATAAGGGAAATCTCTATACTTCTTATCAATTTAGCTATGAAGCTAAAGCTGCTCTAAAAAAGTCAAGTCTGAAAAAATGGAATCTTAAATTTTTTTTTCATTAGTTCTGTTTAAAAAGAAGAATGTTGTACTAAGCTACAGTTATGTTGTGTTGGTATAAGAGTAGTCAAATAGTTGAATAGGATACCATAGAGAATCCAGAAACTGGTTCATGCACATAAAAACATTTGATTTATGATGAAGTTATCACTGCAAAGCAATTGGAAAAGTAGCTATGAATAAATGGTGCTGTGTGGAAAATACCCACAAAGCTTGATTCTTATTTCATATTCTACAAAATATTGATTCCAATTTATAGACATAAATGTATTAGAAATCCTAGATGGTGTAACAAAATAAGAAAAAGAAATGAGAGATATTTAAACTGGAAGGAGGAAATGCCCCTACTTGCAGAGAATACATTTGTCCATGTAGAAGATTCCAAGGAATCTACACAAAAAGCTACTAGAACTTACAAGTAATTAGCAAGGTCACAGTATTAAAAAGGTCAACATATAAATATATAGAAATGCAAGTTGATTTTTTGTTTATAAATGATTGGAATCCTGAAGTCAAAAACAGCACCAATAGCTCTTCATAAATGAAACAGGTATAATTATAATAGGATATACAGGATCTTTATTTTGAAAATCAAAAAACATTGATGAAATAAATCAGAAGAACTTAATGAATGGTGAGGCATTGAGGCATACCATTTTCAATGATTGAAACATTCAGTATAGTTAAGATGTCAATTCTCCCTAAGTTGATATAATGATTTAATGCAATCCCAATTAAAATCCCAGCAGATTTTTTGCAAATCTTTACAAAAGATAATTCTAAAGTTCGTATGGAAAAGTGAAGAAACTAAAGTAGTCAAAACAATTTTGAAAAGCAAGAACACAGTTGGAAGACTCACATTAAGATATATCATGAATCTAAATAGAGAAGACAGTGGTATTGGTAAGAGGATAGACACATAGATCAGTGTAGCAGAATAGATTCTAGAATTTGACCTTTTGTAGTGGGAATTTCTAATAATATACTTTCACAGCCTTGAGAAATTTCATAGAAATAACACCTGGAAAAACAGCGTATATCAAGAAACTGTATTGATGACTATTTTTCATGTTTTTCTTAGAATAATAGCCTTGTTACAGACCCCAAGGCCAGACCCAGAAGGGAGTATGACGGGGATCATGAAAGCATGGAGCTTGGGTTAGGTATGAACCCTGCCTACATACTTGCTGATTGTTCCTGAGACTCTCCCAGAAGGAAACAGCCTGGGATAAAAACAAGGAGATCTGGACTATGTCAATGTAGTGTCTTGGGAAAGATAGATTAAAGAAAGTTTTGTAGTCTGCAATTAGGAATAAAAGCTGGACTCACAGTGGACTCTGCACCTCAGTCCAATAGAGGCTGCTGGTCCCCTAACCCACTGCACCAGATTTTGTGTTGGTTTCATTCTCATTGCTCACTCCTGGAACTTTAGGGCAACAACCTTTGTAAATTCAGTTTATTGATTTTTAATGAAGGTACAGGGTCAATTCAATGGAAAAAAGACAATCTTTTGCATAAATGATCCTGGAAAAATGAGGCATCCATATGCAAAAAAAAAAAAGTGAACCTTGACCTATGTCTCATATATAGAAAATGAATTCAAAATGGATAGTAGACCAGGTATAAGATATACAACTCTTAGAAGAAAATATCAAAGAAAATCTTCATGATCTTGGATAGGGCAAACATTTCTTGGATACAAAACCAAAAGCATGGTCCATAGAAGAATAAATTGATAAATTAGACTTTGTTAAAACTTTTTCTCCTCAAAAGACATTAAGAGAATGAAAAGCCATGGACTGGGAGAAAATTTACTGATCATCCACTTGACAAAGAACTTTTACGTGGAATATATAAACAACTCTTAAAACTTGGAAAAAAATACAATCAAAAAAGAGAGGGCAAAAGATTTGAACAGACTCTTCACCAGAGGGCTTTCCTGATAGCTCAGTTGGTAAAGAATCTGCCTGCAATGCAGGAGACTCTTGTTTCAATTTCTGGGTCGGGAAGATCCGCTGGAGAAGGGATAGGCAACCCACTCCAGTATTCTTGGGCTTCCCTGTGGCTCAGCTGATAAAGAATCTGCCCGGAATGCAGGAGACCTGGGTTCGATCCTGGGTTGGGAAGATCCCCTACAAAAGGGAAAGGCTACCCACTCCAGTATTCTAGCCCAGAGAATTGCATAGGACTGTATAGCCCGTGGGGTCGCAAAGAGTCGGACATGACTAAGTGATTTTAACTCATCCACTTTCACCAGAGGAGATACATGGATGGCAAAAAACACATGATGAACCCATCAGTCATTACATAAATGAAAATTGAAACCAAATGGGAAACTCTTGCACACCTATTATAATGGCTAAATTTTTTAAAAAATGACAATACCCAGTGCTGGTGAGGATCTATAACAACTTGAACTCTCCTACCTAGCTTGTGAGAATGCAAAATAGAATAATGATTCTGGAAAATAGGTTGATAGTTTCTAAAAAATTAAACAAATACCTGCAGTGTTACCCAGAAATCCTACTTCTATTAATAAGTATTTATTCTAGAGAAATGAAAACACATATCCACACAAAAACTTGTACACAGGTTCATAGCAGCACTATTCATAACTACCAAAAACTGAAGACAACTCAAAATGTCCATCAACAGACAAAAAGATAAACTGTGGAATTGTCATACAATGGAGTGCTACTCATCAGTAAAAAGAAATTAGCTATTAATACATAAACACCATGGATAAATCTGAAATGCATTATGCTAAGTGAAAGAAGCTGGTCTCAAAAAGTTACTTAATGTATATTTCCATTTATATGATATTTTGGAAAAGATAAAAGTATAGTAATGACAAACAGATCAATAGTTTCTAGGGATTAGGGTTGGGTTAAGAAGCGGATTAAGGAGTGTTAGAATTGTTCTTTATCCTGCTTGTGGTGGTGGTAGTTATAAGAATCTATGTATTATTAAAACTCAAAAAACAATAAACGAAACAAAAATCTTTATCCATTCATCTGTTGGTGGATGTAAGTGGTAATTTAAAAAATCTCGAAGAACCAACTGAATGTTTGTACTAAAACGAGTTCAGTAAAGGGGCAAAATATAAGATAAACATATACAAGCATATAGAAACAAAAAGAGTGAATTTGCTACATGTAAACTTTAAAACAATTAATAGATAAATAAGTTGAAATATACTAGAGGTTGGACTCATCTTGGGTCAAACTGAAAGTCTACATAACCTACAGTTTAATGGGTGGTAGTGCAATAAAATATGATAGTTGCTATTTATCCATATATTATGGTCCACATGTGCCCATATCTTTTATTCATTATCTATAGTTCTGTTAGTCATAGCTGACATATTCTCACTCTGAAAACAAACTTATTTTACCTTTTAAACCATATACTAAAGGTCACATTAACATGCCATAATATTTTTGTAAGTGGAATTTTTAAAAATTCATTTTTAATTGAAGGATAATTGCTTTTCAATATTGTGTTGGTTTTTGCCATACATCAACATGAATCAGCCTTAGGTGTACACATGTCCCCTCTCTCTCAAACCTCCCTCACACCTCCCACCCCATCCCACCCTCTAGGTTGTCACAGAGCCCTGGTTTGAGTTCCTTGCATCATACAGCAAATTCCCACTGGCTATCTGTTTTACATATGGGGGTGTATATGTTTCCATGCTACTCTCAATTTGCCCCAACTTCTTCTTCCTCTAACATGTCCACAGGTCTGTTCTCCACATCTGTGTCTCCATTCAAGAAGTGAAGTTGCTGGGTCATGTGTGACTCTTTGCGATCCAATGGACTGTAGCCTACCCGGCTCCTCTTTCCTGCCCTGCAAATAGGTTCATCAGTACCATCTCCTAGGTTCCTTATATATGAATTAATATATGATACTTGTTTTCCTCTTTCTGGCTTACTTCACTCTGTATAACAGGCTCTAGTTCATTCACCTCATTAGGACTGACTCAAATGTGTTCTTTTTATGGCTGAGTAATATTTCACTGTAGATTTGTACCACAGCACAGCTTCTTTATCCATTCATCTGTTGATGGACATAAGTAGTAATTTAAAAAATCTAGAAGAACCAACTGAATAACAATTTGTTCTAAATAGAGTTCAATAAAGGGGCAAAATATAAGATCAACATATACAAATTGGCATTTTTCATATACATCAATTAGGAAAAGTAAGAGAATAAAAGATCCATTAACACTAGCAAGAAAAACTAAACATCTCCTAAGAATAAACCAAAAAGTAATATGCAAGATCTATGTGAAGTAAACAGTAAACCTGACTGAAAGACATAAAATATGACTTCAATATGACTTGTTCCCAGATAGGGAGTCTTAGTATTGTAAAAATTATTGTTTGTCTGTCAGCATTAATTGGTAATGTCAAGGCAACCCAGTCAAAATTTCAGTGGAATTTTTCATGGACCTTGATGAGTTGATTCTCAAATTTATATTGAATACTGGAAAAGAAAATATTTGAAAAAAATGAAGAGAAAGACAAAAACTGAAAAGAAATATTTAAAAACAAACTAACGGTATAGTGATTGAAGCAGTGTTGTATTGTATAAAAAGATAGCCTCATGCATAAAAAGGAATTTAGTTTCAATAAAAATTCTATTTCTAGTCATTGTAAGAAAAAATAAATTATCAATAAATAATGTTTATTATATATTTTGGGGAAAAGTTAGGTCCTGATTTTGCACTGTATCAAATTCCAGAGATAGACATAGAACACAAAACTAGAGAAAAATAGGAGAAAACATAGGAAAATATTTGTATAACCTGGGAGAAAAGAAAGGCATTCATAAACAAGACACAAAAATCTAAGAACAGTGAAGTAAAAGTCTTACATGTGCAAATTCAAAACTTCAGTATATAAATAATACTAAATAAGGAATTCAGGAACTTCCTGGTGGCCCAGTGGCTGACTCTGCATTCCCAATACAGGGGGCCCAGTTTGATCCCTGGTTGGGGAACTAGATTTCAGCTGTCATAACTAAGAGTTCACATGCAGTTTTGAGAGGTTGGAGAACTCCCTTGCATCAAGGTTACCACAGTGTCTCAGAATACAGATATGTGTCCAACAGGTGTGCTTATTTTTCAAACCTAAGACCCAGCTTTGTGGGGTGAGGGCATGAGATGGCCCTGGGTTCTTGTCAACCACAGCAGAAGGTGGTTCTTAGGACTATAGCTTCAGGTACCAAGTCCACCTTGTCTAAAGTTACTCAATGTAGGCTGAGTCATGAGAAACATTTGACATCATGATTTTATTATTGAGATTTCTTGATCTTTCTGTGGAAATGTCACAAAAGTTAAATTCCAGGGTTGGAAAACTTGGAAGAGTAGCTATGCATAAACATTGTACTGCTTTGTGAAGAACAGAAAGAGTGAAATCACATGTGACTAATTTGATGGCAAGGCATGACAGTCAAAGGACATTTATAAATAACTAAAAAGGAAAATAAACACAGTCCTGTCAACAAAAGATCTGCGGGAAAATTTTAGTGCATGGCTCAAGTTCACAACCTTTATATTTTGTTCTCAAAGATTTCCTTAATAATATTTCAGTGTTATTATGACCTTACCCTTGATGGTAAAGGCTACCAACAATTTTCTGAAGTGGACTGGGCAAGAGTCTTGTAAAGAAGACTTACTTTGTTGATTTGCTAAAATGTGAAGTGTTTTTAATTTATTTCTCCCCCTGGAATTCTGGATTTTATTTTTTAAATTTTATTTATTTACTTTTCTAACTTTTAATTTTGCATTGGGGTATAGCCAATTAACAATGTTGTGATAGTTTCAGGTGAACAGGGAAGGGACTCATACTTATATATATATCCACTCTCCCCCAAATTCCCCTCCCATCCACGCTGCCACAGAACAGTGAGCAGAGTTCTGTGTGCTATACAGTAGGTCCTTGTTGGTTATCCATTTTAAATATAGCAGTGTATCCATGTCCATCACAAACTCTCTAACTGTCCCTTCCCCCCATCCTCCTCCCAGCAACCTTAAGTTCATTCTGTAAGTCTCTGAGTCTCTTTCTGTTTTGTAAGTTCATTGGTATCATTTCTTTTCAGATTCCACATAAAAGGGATGTCATAGGATGTTTCTCCTTCTCAGTCTGACTTACCTCACGTAGTATGACACTCTCTACGTCCATCCATGTTGCTGCAAATGACATTACTTCATTCTTTTTAATGGCTGAGTAATATTCTGGATTTTTTGTTTGTTTGTTTACTATGTGTTATATGAGTCCCTAGTAGCTCAGATGGTAAAGAATCTGCCTACAATGCAGGAGACCTGGGTTCAATCCCTGGGTTGGGAAGATCCCCTGGAGAAGGAATTGGCAACCCATTCCAGGATTCTTGCCTGGAGAATTTCATGGACATAGGAGCCTGGTGGGCACAGCCCATGGAATTGTAAAGAGTAGGGCATGACTGAGCCACTAACACACACACATTTGATCCCAAAGTTGTATAATTACATTGAAAAGCAAAATACGGTATTTCCTTTCAAGGGAGAAAGGAAACCCAGTTTCTTTCATCCTAGTGCAGTGATTTTTATTTATTTCTTAGTTACTCACTAACCTAATCCTAACCTGGACCCAAAAGTCTAAGTCCATGTGCTCAGGAAGAAATCTATCCAGATATTCACCCAGGATCACAACTTTCACTCAAGCTCCATATCTGACTCATTAGATGCTGCTGCTGGTGTACTACTGTGATCCAACAGAGCAGGGACATATCAGACAGCAGACACAACTTTTTCACAACCTGTATTTGATCAAATATGTTTTAGTAGGGTTGGCATAGGCCAAAATCCATCACTGGCATGGTTTGCATATCGTTAATCTTTATTGGTTTGCTGTTGCCAGAGGTTGTGCCTCCATGGTTTAAACAAACAAAGCATTAATAAGAACACCATGTTTATAGAACCTAAACTTGTGTAACTAGAATGAAACAGAAGCTGGGGTTGCACTTTATTCTGGAAGTCAACACTGACTCACTGGGAAACATTGCACAAGTTGCCCAAACCCCGTGAGCTTTAGTTTACCCATTGTGAAAGATCCTCTCTATACCTCAAAGTTGTAGCAATCCCATGGACTGTAGCCCACCAGGCTCATGCCAGGGATTCTCCAGGCATGAATACTTAAGTGGGTTGCCATGCTCTTTTCCAGGGGATAACAATCCTAAGTCCTGGCTTTTAGAACAGGCACCTCATTCAAACATTCAATAATACTTCTTTTGTGCTAGACACTCTTCTAGGTACAGTTGAATTTTTAACATATCCAAAAGTGATATCATTATCTTCTCTTCCTCAAACTAGCTTCTATCTCATCTATTTTCTGTCTCGGGGGTGGCACTGACATCCATCCAGTTGCCTGAGACAGAAATGCTTGGGAGTCAGCCTCAGTGTTTCTCTTTCCCTCTGTTTATCCAGTCAATGACAGTCCTCTCAAGTGTACCCTCACCAATTAAAAAAATCTTTTACTCCCTTGCTAACCCCACCTCAATGTCTTAGCCCTTGTGGTCTCTCTGCCTTGAACATGGCCCTTCCTGACTTCACAGAGCTGGCTTCTCATCATTCAGATCTTAGCCCAAATGTCATCTTGTTAGTGACATGTTCTTCAACCCTTCCTATACAGAGCTGCTCCTCAGCCCTGCTCTTAATTTCATTACCTGTTTTCTTACCCATCTTATTAGCACTAATACTACCTGATAACTCATTTGTAGCCCCCATTTTCTATGTCTCCATCACAGAATCTAAGCTCTCTAAGTGCAGGTACATTTTCTGCCTTTGCTGTCATCGTTGTTCAGTCGCTCAGTTGTGTCCAACTCTTTGCGACCCCATGGACTGCAGCATGCCAGTATTCCCTGTCCTTCACTATTTCCCAGACTTTGCTCAGACTCATGTCTATTGAGTCAATGATGCCATCCAACCATCCGGTCCTCTCGTCCCCTTCTCCTGCCATCAGTCTTTTCTAGCATCACGGTCGTTTCCAGTGAGTTGGCTCTTTCCATCAGGGGGCCAAAGTATTGGAGCTTCAGCTTCAGCATAAGTCATTCCAATGAATATTCAGGTTTGATTTGGTTTAGGATCGACTAGTTTGATTGCCTTGCAGTCCAAGGAACTCTCCAGAGTCTTCTTCAAGACCACAGTTCAAAAGCATCAATTCTTCAGCCCTCAGACATCTTTACAGTCCAACTCACACATCTGCACATGACTACTGGAAAAATCATAGGTTTGACTATATGGATCTTTGTTGGAAAAGTAATGTCTCTGCTTTTTAATATGCTGTCTAGGTTTGTCATACCTTTTCTTCCAAGGAGCAAGCATTTTTCAATTTCATGGCTGCAGTCACCATCTGCAGTGATTTTGGAGCCCAAAAAAACTAAGATGCCATGAGTTTAGTTTTTTGAATGGTTGAGTTTTAAGCCAGCTTTTTCATGCTCCTCCTTTCACCTTCATCAAGAAGCTCTTTATTTCCTCTTTGCCTTCTGCCTTAAAGGTGGTATTATCTGCATATCTGAGGTTATTGATATTTCTCCCAGCAATCTCAATTCCAGCTTGAGCTTCATCCAGCCCAGCATTTCACATGATGTACTCTGCATATAAGTTAAATAAACAGGGTGACAATAAGCAAGTTGGCATACTCCTTTCCCAATTTTGAACTGTCCTTTGTTCCATGTCCAGCTCTAACTGTTGCTTCTTGACCTGCATACAGGTTTCTCAGGAGGCAGGTCAAGTGTTCTTGTATTCCCATCTCTTGAAGAATTTTCCATTGTTTCTTGTGTTCCACATGATCAAAGGCTTTAACATAGTCAATGAAGCAGAAGTAGAGGTTTTCCTGGAATTCTCTTACTTTTTCTATGATCCAAAGGATGTTGGTAATTTGATCTCTGGTTCTTCTCCCTCTTCTAAATGTAGCTTGTATATCTGGAATTTCTCAGTTCATATACTGCTGAAGCATAACTTGAAGGATTTTGAACATTATCTTGCTAGCATGTGAAATGAGTGCAGTTTTGTCATAGGGTGAACATTCTTTGGCATTGACCTTGTTTGGGATTGGAATGAAAACTGACATTTTCCAGTCCTGTGGCCATTACTGAGTTTTCCAAATTTGCCGGCATATTGAGTGCAGCACTTTCACAGCATCATCTTTCAGGATTTGAAATGGCTTAGCTGGAATTACATCACCTCCACTAGCTTTGTTCATAGTGATGCCTCCTAAGGCTCACTTGACTTCCGAATCCAAGATGTTTGGCTCTTGGTGAGTGATCACACCATCATGGTTATTGGGTCATTAAGATATTTTTTGCATAATTCTTCTGTGTATTCTTGCCACTTCTTAATATCTTCTGCTTGTATTATGTCCATACCATTTCTGTGCTTTATTGTGCCCATCTTTGCACAAAATGTTCCCTTGGCATCTCTGGTTTTCTTGAAGAGATCTCTAGTCTTTCCCATTCTATTGTTTTCCTCTATTTCTTTGCATTGTTCACTTAGGAAGGCTTTCTTATCTCTCCTTGCTATTCTTTAGAATCTGCATTCAGTTGGGTATATCTTTCCTTTTCTCTTTTGCCTTTTGCTTCTCTTCTTTACCCAGCTATTTTTAAGGCCTCCTCAGACAACCATTTTGCCTTTTTGCATTTCTTTTTCTTGGGGATGGTCTTGATCCCTGCCTTCTGTACAATGTCCTCTTTCAGTTATTGCTCCCTGTTTTCTGTTCCCCTTTACAGCAAAACTCTTTGGAAGAGTGTAATGCTATGGTTAATAACTTGATGTTACTGCACCATTCGGTCACCATTTTGATGAAGCATTCACCAGATGGTGACCTGATATATTGTGTTCATTGCTTGCACCCAAACAACTTATATACTTAAACATTACTTAATCTTAAACAACTATGTACTTAAACACAATAAAGAATGAGAACATCATGAAAACACCTGCCAAGAAAGGGGGAAAGGTGTCAAGTAGATAAAGATCAGAAACAGTAAGGATTTGGGGAATGCTGTTTTCCTTCTTTGATCTGGCTAATCAAAGGCGGGGACCAGGTTATTTTCCACTACCCTCATGCAGAAACTCTTTGAACTCCTTTGAGAACAAAGAACATTGTAAGGAATAAAATTGCAGACCCCCATACTCATGGCAAGGTCCCCTCCATACATGGATGTATGTAGTGGATGGTGCTCCCACTGGGACTCTGGTGCATTGACCAGCTGCTGAGAGCCAGATGAAGGTGTTTTCCCCGGGACTGGTGAGATTCATTTACTAAGTGCTCTTATAAATTCACATCTTTCCTTTAACTCTGATGCTTGATCTGTACTAGGCGAAGTACCTGACAAATTGGTGTTAGCTACTAACCTGTGGACTACATCTTGAATTCTTTAAAAGAACCACTGAAGCAAAACAAACCCAAGAGGCGTGAGACATTTTGTCTCCACTTTTTCTCCTATTTCCTTTTTAAAAGTCCACTTCAATGTACAGAAATCATTCTTGTCAAGGTCATCAATGTCCACTATATCTCCCAGTCCAATGCTTATTTCTCTCTCCTATCTTTACTCCAGCTTTTAGCTGCATTTGACATAATCACTTACTTCTTCTTGAAACTCCTCTTCATTTGGCTCAGGGACACCACATTCTTAGTCCCTATACTATGTACAGACTGTTCTTCTTACTCTCTTCTGCTGATTCTGCCTCATCTTTTGACTTCTAAATATTAGTTGTCCAAGGCTTAGTCTCTTTTACAGCTTCAGTCGTCTTTTAGGGGGACTTATCTAGTATCAAGGCATAAGGTCTATCCTAAAATGAGGACTTCCATATTTATATTATATATTCAGTTCCAATCTCTCCTTTGAATTCCAGACTAATCCGATTATCTAGTCCAAACCTGCACCTGAATATCTAATAACCATTTCATGCTACTGTGTCCAAAAATGAATTCATGTTCCTCAAATCTCATCATCAGTCTTCTCTCCTCCATAAATGGAAAGTCCATTCTATCATATTCTTTGACCAAATCCCTGAAATCACCATTTATTCCTCTTCTTCTCTCAGATACTCAACATATTTTATAGGTTCTACCTTTGCAACATATCTAGGATGTCACCACCCCTCATTATTCCACTGCCATCACCACCCTGACCCAACAACTATCATCTCTTGCCCAGACTCCTGCAATAGTTTCCTAACTAGTCTCTTTGCAGCCACTCTGCCCTCTTCTATAGATTTTTCATACAGCATTCAGAGTAGAACTTAATAGGTGTCATCTCACTAGATGACTTAGAGTCTCGCAGCTACCTTTATACAGTTACCTAGCTGTATTTTAGATGCCAGACTCAATATACCAACAGAACACTTAGCTTATAGCTAGTATCCTATCTCTGGTATTATAAGAAAACGAATGTACTTTAAGTTAAAAATAACAAACACCCTTTTGTTTGAGCTGCAGGTGGTTGTTACTGCAGCTTTAGTGGATAAGTCTATCCACAGAACCTGGAGGGGGAAAAATAAGTCAAACACAGAGACCAGGATGCAAAAACCACTCGGGAGTAACCACAAAGGAAAGTTCCTCCAGGGAAGCTGGCAAAGGATACAAGTCTGTGTTAAGGTTTTGAGAAACTCCCCAATTAGGAAATTATTCAGGTGGCTTTTGTAAGGTATAGTTCAGGCCTAGGCAGAAAAGGAGAGATGATCTCAACGGAGGTACGTTACCTTTATTCAGGCAAGGAGGGGTGCCAGACGGCCTAAGGACCAGGTTGAGCATGAGAGGGATCAGGGAGGCTTCATATTTAAAGGGAGGTTTGTGGAGGTGATAAGGGAAACGTTAGTCAGGCGGGACGTTTCGAGTAATCTTTGGTTGAGATGATACTTGTAATTGAACAGGGGGTGGGAGGTTTTGGGCAGGGGGTGATAAGTCCCCTGGGCAGGGGGTGATAAGTCCCAGGCAGATGTAGGAGGTGGGAGGTTTCTGGGCAGGGGATGATAAGTCCCAGGTAGATGCAACAGGCCCGGAGCCTCATGGTGGGACTTAAAGTTCGGTTTTGTTTTCTCCGAAGTTAGATGATTCAGCAAGGGCCTTTGAGACCCTTGTTTTCTTTTCTAGGCCCCAAGACTCCTTCAACTCTGTTTCTCTTTCAACTTAACATTTATCACTACCTGATTTTATTTGCTTATCACTTATCTCCTCCTTTTAAAACATAACCCTAATTTAAAATATAAACAATATAATTTACTTAAATGTTCTATAGATGAAATCAGTGGCCTCTGTCTCCAGGGCCAAAAGAGTTCTTGGCACAAAGATGTTCAATCAGACATCTTTGAGACAGAATGACTCAAGACTCAACATTAGCTTTGCAATGCTTTGAGTATTTTTATGAATAAATCAACTAGAAGGCATGTCTTTTGTAGCAATTTTCACCCTTTATTTAAAGGGGGTGAAGATGTGGGGAGTGCAACTTTAATCTGTGTTTACTGAAGGTGGAAGCGCCAAGATTAACCTAAACGGGAATTTAGTATTTTTATATCACCCAGAGAATAGTATATGGGTCCTGCTCCGCTGCTGCTGCTAAGTCGCTTCAGTCATGTCTGACTCTGTGTGACCCCATAGACGGCAGCCCCCCAAGGCTCGCTCCCCCATCCCTGGGATTCTCCAGGCAAGAACACTGGAGTGGGTTGCCATTGCCTTCTCCGATGGGTCCTGCTCAGCTTTGTTCAATTACCATTCCAAGTCAGTTTCCTCAGCTGTCATGTAGGGACAATTACGGTACCTATTCATAGGGTTATTGGGTGGGTTACATGAGAAAATCACAGAAAGCCCTTAAGGGAGTAACTCTAACTGCATCAATAAATGCAGCAACTTGTTTGTACACTACTAATTATAAATTACTACACCTTAAATTCAATCAAAGCTGATGCTGAGTCATGGCGACTCTCAATCTAACACATAGCTTCAGTTTGCTCCCTGTAATTCACTTGAGAGGAGAAGGCAATGGCACCCCACTCCAGCACTCTTGCCTGAAAAATCCCATGGACAGAGGAGCCTGGTAGGCTGCGGTCCATAGGGTCGCTAAGAGTCGGACACGACTGAGCGACTTCACTTTCTTCACTTTCATGCATTGGAGAAGGAAATGGCAACCTACTCCAGTGTTCTTGCCTGGAGAATCCCAGGGACGGGGGAGCCTGGCGGGCTGCCGTCTATGGGGTTGCACAGAGTCGGACACGACTGAAGTGACTTAGCAGCAGCAGCAATTCACTTGAGAAATCCATTGTGGCCATGACATTCTTCATAAATTTACTACCACTCAGAGGTTCTGGCCTACAGACTACAGGGAGTAAGTACGGATTTCAGGGCCCAAACCAATTTATTAATACTGTAAACTGAACTTTACAACATTGCCGAAAATCGCTGGGGAGCAAAGCCAAAACCCCAGAGTCCAGCAGAGCACATTCAGTGTTAATTAAATAACAAGTGAATGACGAGCGTTTCAGGTGATCAGTCGCCTAGAACGGACGTAAGGTCAGCCAGAGGCACAAGTGTGAACGGCCCCACGTGCACCGGGCTGCAAGCATTCCACAGCGGGGTAGGCGACCTTCGAGCACCCTCGGCACCCAGAACTCAGAGCAGGAGCGCCCTCTGGCGGCGGCGGCGGCGTCCGGGGGTTCGGGCCGAGAGAGTCGGGAAGGAAGCTCGAGGGGCGGGGCGGAGGGCGGGGCGGGGCGGGGCGGCGGGGCGGAGGGCGGGGCGGGGCAGGGCGGGGCGGGGCGGGGCGGGGCGGGGCGGGGCGGGGCGGGGCGGGGCGGGGCGGGGCGGCGGCGCGGGGCGGCGGGGGCGGGGCGGCGCGGGGCGGCGGGGGCGGGGCGGCGCGGGGCGGCGGGGGCGGGGCGGCGCGGGGCGGGGCGGCGGCGCGGGGCGGGGCGGCGGCGCGGGGCGGGGCGGCGGCGCGGGGCGGGGCGGCGGCGCGGGGCGGGGCGGCGGCGCGGGGCGGGGCGGCGGCGCGGGGCGGGGCGGCGGCGCGGGGCGGGGCGGCGGCGCGGGGCGGGGCGGCGGCGCGGGGCGGGGCGGCGGCGCGGGGCGGGGCGGCGGCGCGGGGCGGTGCTTCGCCCGGCTGGATGGAGCGTGCGGGCGCCGCGACCCCCGAGGGCGACATGCCCGGCTTTCTTCTGGCTCTTCAGAGCAAGAGCCGAGCCGAAGCGCCGCGGGCGCGGGTGCAGGAGCAGGACTTGCGGCAGTGGGGCCTCACAGGTCAGTGGCTTCAGGCGAACTTCGGCCCACGCCGGCCGACTCGTTGGGACTCTGCTCACCGGGGCCCCTGTACCCGGTGCCAGGAACGGTCCGGCGGCGCCGCGGGTGGACCTTCCCGTCGGTTTCAAACCTACGCACAGCAAGGCCTTCCCTTCCCGCCCTTGCGGCGGGGCTGGGCGGAGAGGAACCCCGCCTGGTGCCGGGTGGCCATTGCCCCGCCTGCACAGCGCGCGCGGCCGGCGGACGCGGAAGAAATGGGATTCCTAGAGCGGAAGCCCGCGGCTCCCGCTACCCGGCGCGCCCGCCCTGGGGAGGGGTAATTTATTGAGGTCCCTGTCCCAAAGATAAGACGTTCCTCTCTCTCAAGAGGCGGAGACCGTCCTGGCGCCCCAAGGGTTTGGGTTTCAAGTTTGTGTTCCGGTGAGTTTGGAGGCCTAGCTTGGGGCGTTTAATTGGTTGCTTCTGCAAAACGATCAGAACTCGTCTCCAAGCTTCAGTTCTCTTCTTCGTTTACCCGGCTCGCATAGTTTTGATAGTTCTCCACTGATTAATTCTCCTCCAACGTTATAACTTGAAATATGCAGCTAAGCAAAGTTCATCAGCGCTTTTCTGCGTGTAACTATTTGTACTAGCCCTTCCCTAGAATCTTAGAAGCGCAAAGCTTGCATGCCCTTGAGGTCTTCAGGCAGGGAGGTGGAGCCCGTTTCTGGATGGAGCCCACAGGATGGAGAGTTGTCGTTTGTTGTCTAGTCGCTAAGTCGTACCTTGTTCTTTTGAGACCCCCTGGACTGTAGCCCGCCAGGCTCCTCTGTCCGTGGGACTTCCCAGGCAAGAATACTGGAGTGGGTTGCCATTTTCTCTAGGGGACCTTCCCAACCCAGATATCGAACCCATGTCTCTTGCATCTCCTGCTTTGGCAGCCGGTTGCATTACTACTGAGCCACCCGGGAAGCTCGTAAGAAGTGTTTATCCATCTTAAATGTGAATTTATGGTCTGATGCTTGTGTGTTTGGTGTAAAGTTTATCTGTTTATAAAGCCAAAGTTTATACGTGATTGTGTGTCTATTTCCTTGTATGTGTTTTTGGGTATGATACGATGTTTTAGAGAAGGCTAAATCAAATGTGCACATTGATACTGGACTGTTGATAATACACGTGGAGAAATATACACATGGACCAGTGCTGTTATAGTAAAGTTGAGAAGATAGGTACGAGATAGCAGGTTTGCCTGGATGAATTAGAGTGAGTGCATGAAGAGGTAAATAGACAAATACGTAAGTTTGGTGGTGGGCATGGATAAGTGCGTAGTGTGGAGAAAGGGAAAAGTAGAAAATAAGTATACTCAGAGGAATAACCATTTAATATTGTAACTTGAAATTACCATTTCTATTTGAGTAAATTAATGTTCTGAGAAACTATTCTTTGTGAGTTGGTTAAAAATGCCTACTGAATTTTTATTTTTTTATTTTTTGTATTTTAAAAAATTCTTTGTGTTTTTTTCCTTCTGATTTTTTCCTTTCTTAACGGAGGTAGTACATATTTTCTGTAAAACATTTAGGGTAATAGTCTATGCATAAAGAAAAACAGTAATATACATAATTCTGTGACATACTATTATGTTTCCTGCCAGTCCTTGGCCTTTGCATGCATGCATGTGTTTGTATATACAATTTCTTTTTCTTTCTTTTCCAGGATGGGGCCAGGACTGAGGGAGAAGTGCAAAAATGAGGTTTCATTTTTCTGAAACCATAAATTTTTTCCTTATTGTCATTTAGTCTTCAATATATTTAGTGTGTACATGTGTTCTAAGTCGCTTCAGTCATATCCAGCTCTTTGCCACCCTATGGATTGTAGCCCGCCAGGCTCCTCTGTCTATGGGATTCTCCAGGCAAGAACACTGGAGTGGGTTGCATATTTAGTAGGTACAGGCTGATTTTTTCATTTTTTATTTTTATTTTGGAGATTAATCTCTTGTCATTTATTTCATTTGCAAATATTTTCTTCCATTTTTGAGGGTTGTTGTTTCATCTCATTTATGGTTTTCTTTGCTGTACAAAAGCTTTTAAGTTTAACTAGGTCCCGTTTGTATATTTTTGTTCTTATTTTCATTACTATAGAAGGTAGGTCAAAAAAGATCTTGCCGTGATTTATGTCAGAGTGTTCTTCCTATGTTTTCCTATAAAAGTTTTATGGTATTTGGTCTTTAATCCATTTTAAGTTTATTTTTGTGTATGGTGTTAGGGAGTGTTCTTATTCATTCTTTTACATGTAGCTGTCCAGTTTTCCTAGCATTACTTATTGAAGAGACTGTCTTTTCTCCATTATACTTACATGCTTCCTTTGTCATAGATTAGGTGATCATAGGAATGTGGGTTTATCTCTGGGCTTTCTATCCTGTTGCATTGATCTATATTTCTCTAATTATGTCAGTACCATACTGTCTTGATTACTGTTGCTTTGTAGTATAGTCTGAAGCCAGAGACCTGATGCCTCCAGCTCCATTTTGTTTCCTCGATTGCTTTGGCTATGTGGGGTCTTTCGTGTTTCCATACAAACTGTAAACATTTTTTCTTTTAATTCTATGGAAAATGCCATTGGTAATTTGATAGGGATCGCATTGAATCTGTAGGTTGCTTTGAGTAGTATTGATTCTTCTGAGAACATGGTATATCTTTCACCTGTTTGTGTCATCTTTGATTTCTATCATCAGTTTCATAATAGTTTTCTGAGTACAGGTCTTTTACCTCCTTAGGTCAGTTTATTCCTAGATATTTTGTTTTGTTGCAGTGGTAAATGGGATTTTTTTTTCCTCCTTCCTATCTTTTGTTGTTAGTGTGTAGAAATAACAGAAATTTCTGTGCATTAATTTTGTATACTGCAGCTTTACCAGATTCATTGATCGGCTCTAGTGGTTTTCTGCTGGCATCTTTAGGATTTTCTGTGTATAGTTTCATGTCATCTGCGGACAGTGACACTTTTGCTTCTTCGTCTCCAGTTTGGATTCCTTTTATTTCTTTTTCTTGTCAAATTGCAATGGCTAGGACTTCCAAAACTATGTTGAATAATAGTGGTGAGAGTGGATATCCTTGTCTTATTCCTGATCTTAGAGGAAATGCTTTTAGTTTTTCACCATTGAGAAGGATGTTTGCGGTGGGTTTTTCACATATGACCTTTATTATGTTGAGGTAGGTTCCCTCTATGCCTACTTTCTGGAGGATTTTTATCATAAATAGGTGCTGAATTTTGTCAAAAGCTTTTTCTGCATCTATTGAGGTGACCATATGGTTTTTATTCTTTAATTTGTTAACATGGTATATCATGTTGATTTTCATTTATTGAAGAATCCCAGCATCCCTGGGATAAAGCCCACTTGATCATGGTGTTTGATCCTTTTAATATGTTGTTGTATTCTGTTTGTTCGTATTTTGTTGAGGATTTTTGTGTCTGTGTTCATCAGTGATATGGTCTGTAATTTTGTTTTTTTGTGATATCTTTGTCTGGTTTGGTATTAGGGTGATGGTGGCCTTGTAAATTGAACTTGGGAGTGTTCCTTCCTCTGCAATTTTTTGGAAGAGTTTGAGAAGGAAGAGTGTTAGCTCATCTCTAAATGTTTGTTAGAATTCTCCTGTGAAGCCATTCTGGTCCTGGACTTTTGTTTGTTGGAAGATTTTTAATTATAGTTTCAATTTCATTACTGGTGATTGGTCTGTTTATATCTTCTATTGGTTTAGTCTTGGTTCAATCTTGGAAGATGGTACCTTTCTAAGAATTTGTCCATTTCTTCCATGTTGTCCATTTTATTGGCAAATAGTTGCTTTAAGTAGTCTCTTTTGATCCTTGGTATTTCTGTGGTGTCCATTGTAATTTCTCCATTTTCGTTTCTAATTTTATTGATGAATCTTGTCCCTTTTTTTCTTGATGAGTCTGGCTAAAGTTTTGTCAATAGCCAGCTGTGGTTTCATTGATTTTTGCTGTTGTTTTATTTCTACTGGGTTGGCCAAAAAGTTAATTCACGTTTTCCCATAACATCTTATGGACAGACTCAAAGGAATTCTTTGGCCAACTCAGTATTTAATTTATTTCTGCTCTGATTTTTATGATTGCTTTAGGTATAAGGTTAGGTTGTTTGAGTTTTTTCTTGTTTCTTGAGGTAGAATTGAATTGCTATAAACTTCCTTCTTAGAACTTCTTTTGCTTCATACTTAGATTTTGGGTCATCCTATTTTCATTTGTTTCTATGTATTTTTAAATTTGCTCTTTGATTTCTTCAGTGATGTCTTGGTTATTTTGTATCATATTGTTTAGCCTCCTTGTGTGTTTTTTTTTTTAAAACATTTTTCCCCCCTTGTTATTGACTTCTGGTCTCACTGTTGTGGTCAGAAAAGATACTTGATGAGATCTCAGTTTTTAAAAATTTACTGAGGCTTAATTTATGACCCATGATGTTATCTGTCCTGGAGAATGTTCCATGTGCACTTGAGAAGTGTAATATGCTGCTTACAGGTAGAATGTCCTATAAATAGCAATTAAACCTGCCTTGTCTATATTGGCATTTAAAGCTGTATTTCCTTATTTTCTGTCTAGGTGATGTTTCCATTTGTGTAAGTTGGATGTTAAAGTCCCCCACTATTATTGTGTTCCTGTCAGTTTTCCTTTTTATGGCTGTTAGCATTTTCATTATGTATTGAGGTGCATAAATATTTATGTGTTATATCTTCTTGGATTTATCCCTTGATCATTATGTAGTGACCTTCCTTGTCTCTTGTCTTTATTTTTAAGTCTGTTTTATCTGATATAAGTATTGCTATTCCAGCTTTCTTTTGATTTCCATTTGCATGGTGTGTCTTTTTCCATCCCTGCACTTTCAGCCTGTTTGTGTCATTAGGTCTGAAGTAAGTCTCTAGCGTGCTGTGTGCTGAGTTGATCAGTCGTGTCCAACTCTTTGCGATCTCATGGACTGTAGCCCGCCAGGCTCCTCTGTCCATGTAATTCTTCAGGCAAGAATACTGGAATGGGTTGCCATTTCCTTCTCCAGGGGATCTTCCCAACCCAGGGATCGAACCCAGCATTGCAGGCAGATTCTTTACCATCTGAGCCACCATGGATGAACCATACATTCAGCTCTTGTTTTTGTATCCATTCAGCCAGTCTGTTTCTTTTGGTTGGAGCATTTATTCCGTTTACATTTAAGGTAATTATCAATATACATGTTCCTATTACCATTTTCTTTGTTATTCTGGGTGTGTTTTTGTAGGTCTTTTTGTTCTCTTGTGTTTCCTGCCTAGAGAAGTTCCTTTAGCATTTACTGTAAAGCTGATTTGGTAGTGCTGAATTCTCTTAGCTTTTGCTTGTCTGTAAAGCTTTCGATTTCTCCTCTGAATCTGAATGAGATCCTTGCTAGGTAGAGTAAAGTAGGTTTTTCCCTTTCATTATTTTAAATATATCCTGCCAGTCTCTTCTGGCCTGCCAAATTTCTTCTGAAAAATCAACTGATAACTTTGTGGAGATTCCCTTGTATGTTATATTTTTTGCATTTCCATTGCATTAGTATTTTTTCTTTGAATTTAGTATTTGCTTGTTTGATTAATATGTGTCTTGCCATGTATCTCCTTGGGTTTATCCTGTACAGGACTCTGCTCCTTGAACTTGGATGGCTGTTTCTTTTCCCATGTTAGGGGATTTTTCGGCTATAATCTCTTCGAATATTTTCTCAGACCCTTTCTCTTTCTCTTATTTCTTCTGGGATTGCTGTCATTTGAACATTGGTGAGTTTAATGTCTCTGAGATTCTCCTCGTTTCTTTCCACTCTTTTTCTTTATTCTGCTCCTTTGCAGTTATTTCCACTATTCTACTTTTTAGCTCACTTATTCATTCTCCTATCTCAGTTGTCCTGCTATTGATTCTATTTGGGGGGGCTCCAAAATCACTACAGATGGTGATTGAAGCCCTGAAATTAAAAGACACTCCTTGGAAGGAAAGTTATGACCAAGCTAGATAGCATATTAAAAAGCAGAGACATTACTTTGCCAACAAAGGTCCGTCTAGTCAAGGCTGTGGTTTTTCCAGTGGTCATGTATGGATGTGAGAGTTGGACTGTGAAGAAAGCTGAGTGCCGAAGAATTGATGCTTTTGAACTGTGGTGTTGGAAAAGACTGAGTCCCTTGGACTGCAAGGAGATCCAACCAGTCCGTCCTAAAGGAGATCAGTCCTGCGTGTTCACTGGAAGAACTGATGCTGAAGCTGAAACTCCAATACTTTGGCCACCTCATGCGAAGAGTTGACTCATTAGAAAAGACCCTGATGCTGGGAGGGATTGGGGGCAGGAGGAGAAGGGGACGACAGAGGATGAGATGGCTGGATGGCATCACTGACTCGATGGACATGAGTTTGAGTAAACTCCAGGAGTTGGTGATGCACAGGGAGGCCTGGCGTGCTTGCGATTCATGGGGTCACAAAGAGTCGGACACGACTGAGCGACTGAAATGTATTTTTTTAATTTCATTTTAATTTATTTTAATTGGAAGATAATTACAATATTGTGATGGTGTCTGCCATACATCAGCATGAGTTGGCCATAGGTACATTACACACATGTGCCCCCAACCCTGAACCCCCTCCCAGCCCCATCCCCACTCCACCCCTCGAGGCTGTTCCAGAGCACTGGCTTTGAGTACCCTGCTTCATGCATCAGACTCGCACTGGTCATCTGTTTTACGTTGGTAATGTATACATTTCAGTTGCCATTCTCTCAAATCATCCTTCACTCTCCTTTTCCCACTGAGTCCAAAAGTCTGTTCTTTACGTCTGTGTCTCCTTTGCTGCCCTGTATGTAGGATCATCGGTACCATCTTTCTAAATTCCATATGTATATACATATATATATATGCATTAGTATACAGTATTTGTCTTTGTCTTTCTGGCTTATTTCACTCTATAATAGGCTCTAGGTTCATCCATCTCATTAGAACTGACTCAAATGCATTCTTTTTATAGCTGAGTAATATTCCATTGTGTATGTGTACCACAACTTTCTTATCCATTCATCTGCCGATAGGTACCTAAATGGCTTCTGTGTCCTAGCTATTGTAAATAGTGCTGCATTGAACATTGGGGTACATGTGTCTCTTTCAATTCTGATTTCCTCAGGGTATACGCCCAGCAGTGGGATTGCTGGGTCATATGGCTGTTTTATTCTGAGTTATTTAAGGAATTTCCACACTGTTCTGTATAGTGGCTATACTAGTTTTCATTCCCACCAACAGTGTAAGAGGGTTCCCTTTTCATCACACTCTCTCCAGCATTTATTGTTTGTAGACTTTTTGATGATGGCCATTCTGACCAGCTTGAGACAATACCTCATTGTGGTTTTGATTTTCATTTCTCTAATAATGAGTGATGTTAAGCATCTTTTCATGTTTATTAGCCATCTATATGACTTCTTTGGAAAATCTGTTTAGGTCTTTTGTCCATCTTTTGACTGGGTTGTTCGTTTTTCAGGTATTGAGCTGCGTGAGCTGCTTGTATATTTTGGATATTGTCACTTGTTTAGTTTGCTATTATTTTCTCCCACTCTGAGGGCTGTCTTTTCACCTTGCTTATAGTTTCCTTCATTGTGCAAAAGCTTTTAAGTTTAATTAGGTCCCATTTGTTTATTTTTGTTTTTATTTCCATTACTCTGGGAGGTGGATTATAGAGGATCTTGCTGTGATTTATGATGGAGAGTGTTCTGCCTATGTTTTCCTTGAAGAGTTTTATAGTTTCTGGTCTTGCATTTAGGTCTTTAATCCATTTTGTGTTGTATTTTTGTGTATAGTGTTAAAAAGTGTTCTAGTTTCATTCTTTTACATGTAGTTGTCCAGTTTTCCCAGGACCATTTGTTGAAGAGGCTATCTTTTCTCCATTATATATTTTTGCCTCCTTTGTCAAAGGTAAGCTCTTCATAGGCAAGTGGATTTAGCTCTGGACTTTCTAGTTTGTTCCATTGATCTATATTTCTGTCTTTGTGCTAGTACCATACTGTTTTGATAGCTGTAGCTTTGTTGTATATAGTCTTAAGTCGGGAAGGTTGATTCCTCCAGTTCCATTCTTTCTCAAGATTGCTTTGGCTGTTCAGGGTCTTTTGTGTTTTCATACAAATTGTGAAGTTATTTGTTACAGTTCTGTGAAAAATACAATTGGTAGTTTTGATAGGGATTGCATTGAATCTGTAGATTATTTTGAGTAGTATATTCATTTTCATTATATTGATTCTTCTAATCCAAAACATGGTATATTTCTCTGTATCATCTTTGATTTCTTTCATCACTGTTTTAGTTTTCTGTATATGAGTCTTTTGTCTCTTTAGGTAAATTTATTCTTAAGTATTTTATTCATTTCAGTGCAATGGTGATTGGGATTGTTTTCTTAATTTCTCTTTATGATTTTTCAATGTTAGAGTATAGGAATGCAAGGGATTTCTTTGTATTAACTTTATATCCTGTGACTTTACTATATTCATTGATTAGTTTTAGTAATTTTCCAGTGGCATCTTTAGGGATTTCTATGTAGAGGATCATGTCATCTGCAGTGAGAGTCAATTATTTTCCAATGTGTATTCCTTTTATTTTCCTTCTCTGATAGCTGTGGCTAGGACTTCCAAAACTGTGTTGAATAGTAGTAGTGAGAGTGGGCACCTTTGTCTTGTTCCTGCTTTTAGAGGAAATGCTTTCAATGTTTTTGCCATTGAGGATAATGTTTGTGTGTGTTTATCATCTATGGCTTTTATTATGTTGAGGTATGTTCCTTCCATGCCTACTTTCTGGAGAATTTTTATCATAAATGGGTGTTGAATTTTGTCAAAGGCTTTCTCTGCATTTACTGAAATAAGCATATGGTTTTTATCTTTAAGTTTGTTAAGATGGTATATCACATTGATTAATTTGCAAATATTGAAGAATTCTTGCACTGGAATAAAGCCCACTTGATCATGCTATATGATCCTTTTAATATATTGTTGGATTCTGTTTGCTAGAATTTTTTTGAGGATTTTTGCATTTATGTTCATCAGTGATATTGGCCTGTAGTTTTCTTTTTTTGTGGCATCTTTGTCTGGTTTTGGTATTAGGGTGATGGTGGCCTCATAGAATGAGTTTGGGAGTTTTCCTTCCTCTGCAATTTTCTGGAAGAGTTTGAGTAGAATAGGTGTTAGCTCTTCTCTAAATTTTTGGTAGAATTCAGCTGTGAAGCCATCTGGTCCTGGGCTTTTGTTTGTTGGAAGATTTTTTTTATTATAGTTTTGATTTTCATGCTTGTGATTGGTCTGTTCACATTTTCTGTTTCTTCCTGGTTCAGTTTTGGAAGGTTATACTTCCATTTGGAAGGTTATACTTCCAAGTTGTCCATTTTATTGGCATATAGTTACTGATAGTAGTCTTTTATGATCTTTTGTATTTCTGTGTTGTCTGTCTTAATTTCTCCACTTTCATTTCTAATTTCATTGATTTGAGTCTTTTTCTTGACAAGTCTGGTTAACAGTTTGTGTATTTTGTTTATCTTCTCAAAGAACCAGCTTTTAGTTTTATTGGTCTTTGCTTTAGTCTCCTTCATTTCCTTTTCATTATTCTGAGTTTTATGATTTATTTCCTTCTACTAACTTTGGGGTTTTTTGTTGTTCTTCTTCTTTTTCTAGTTGCTTTAGGTGTAAGGTTAGGTTGTTTGATGTTTCTCTTGTTTCTTGAGGTAGGCTTGTATTGCTATGAAGTCCCTCTTAGCACTGCTTTTACTAAATCCTATAGATTTTGTGTTGTTGTATTTTCATTATCACTTGTTTCTATGCATATTTTATCTCCTTTTTTATTTCTTCAGTGATCTGTTGGTTGTTCAGAAGCATTTTGTCTAGCCTCCATATGTTTCTAGTTTTTTATACTTTTATTTTTTCCTGTAGTTGATATCTTAATTGTGATCAGAAAAGATGCTTGAGATGATCTCAATTTTTAAAAAATTTACCAAGGATTAATTTGTGGCCCAGGATGTGGTCTGTCCTGGAGAATGTTCCACGTGAGAAAAAGGTGAAATCCATTGTTTTTGGGTGAAATGCCCTGTAGATATCAATTAGACCAACTTGTCCAATATATCATTTAAAGCTTGTGTTTCCATGTTAATTTTCTGTCTGGATGATCTGTCCATCGGTGTGAGTGGGGTAATAAAGTCCCCCACTATTATTATGTGATTGTTGATTTCCCCTTTAATAGTTGTTAGCATTTGCCTTATGTATTGAGATGCTCCTATGTTAGGTGCATATATATGTTTACAATTTTTATGTTCTTTTCTTGGATTGATCACTTGGTCATTATGTACTTCTTTGTCAAAGTGTTCTTTGTCTCTTACAATGGTCTTTATTTTAAAGTCTATTTTATCTCATATGAGTATTGCTACTTCTGCTTCTTTTGGTCTCCATTTGCATGAAATATTTTTCCTAGCCCCTGACTTTGAGTCTGTATGTGTCTCTAGGTTTGAGGTAGATCTTTTGTAGGCAGCATATATAGGGGTCTTGCTTTTGTATCTATTTGGCCAGTCTCTGTCTTTTGTTTTGAACATTTAACCTATTTACGTTTAAGGTAATTATTGATAAGTTTTTTCCTGTTACCATTCTGTTTGGGGTTTGTTTCTATAAACCTTTTTCTGTGTTTCCTGTCTAGATAAGATCCTTTAGCATTTGTCAAAGAGCTGGTTTGGTGGTGCTGAATTCTCTTAGCTTTTCCTTGTCTGAAAGCTTTTGATTTCTGCTTTGAATCTGAATGAGATCCTTGCTGGGTAGAATGATCCTGGTTGTGTGTTTTTCCCTTTCAAATCACTCTAAGTATATCCTGCCATTCCCTTCTGGCCTGCAGAGTTTTTGTTGAAGGATTGACTGTTATCCGTACGGGAGTCTCCTTGCATGTTGTTTGCTGCTTTTCCCTTGCTGCTTTTAATATTTTTTCTTTGTATTTAATTTTGTCAGTTTGATTAATTTGTATCTTGGCATGTTCTCCTTGGGTTTGTACTGTATGGGATTCTCTGGGCTTCTTGACTTCGGTGGCTATTTCCATCCCCATTTTAGGGAAGTTTTCAACTATTACTCAAATATTTTCTCATGCCCTTTCTTTTTGTCTTCTTCTCCTGGGGTGCTTATGATTCAAATGTTGGGGTGCTTAACATTGTCCCAGAGGTCTCTGTGACTATCCTCATTTCTTCCTATTCTTTTTTTCTTTTTTTCCACTCTGCTTCATTTATCTCCACCGTTCTGTCCTCCAGCTCACTTACCCTTTCTTCTGCCTCAGGTACTCTACTGTTGGTTCCCTCCAGAGTGTTTTTCATCTCAGTTATTGCATTGCTCATCACTGATTGACTGTTCCTTATTTCTCCTAGATCCTCGCTAAACATTTCTTCCATCTTCTCAATCCACGTGTCTAGTGTGCTTGTGTGTGTCTCCATTGAGTTTTCAAGATTTTGGGTCATCTTTACTGTCATTATTCTGAATTCTTTTTCAGATAGGCTCTATCTCCTCTTTGGTTTGGTTTGGTGGGTTTTTACATGTTCCTTCACCTGCTGGGTATTTCTCTGGCTTTTCATTTTGTTTGCTATGTTTGGGGTCTCCTTTCTTCTGGCTGGAGGGTTGCAGTTCCTCTTAGTTGTGGAGTCTGCTCCCTGTGGGTAGGGTTGGACCAGTGGCTTGTGAAGATTTCCTGATTGGGTGAACTTGTGTGTGTGTGTTCTGGTCGATGGAGCTGGGTCTCATCTCTCTGGAGGGCAGTGTGGTGTCCAGTAGAGAGTTTTGGGGTATCTGTGGATTTGCTGTGGCTCTGGGGCGCCTGGCTGTTAATGTTACAGGTTGTGTTCTGTTTTGCTGGAGGATTAGCTTGGGATGTCTTGCCCTGGAGCTCGCTGGCTCTTGGGTGGAGCTCAGACTCAGTGCAGGTGTGGAGGGTTTGGGTGGACTCTTGTGTATTAGTGTTCTCTGTTGTCAGGAGTTTTATGATGGTCAGAAGTTCTGGAGTTGAGCCTCCTGCCTCTGGGTTTCAGTCCTGACATCTTACAGTAGCATCAGGACTTCTCCATCCACACAGCACAAAAGACAAACCCCGTAGGTTAGTGATGAAACAACTCTCCACAGCCAGGAACCCCAAAGGGAGTCACAGAGTTTATACAGAGAAGAGAATGGGGAGGAAGGAGAGAGGTGACCAGGGGGAGAAAAAGGGAATCAAAAGGGAAGAGCAGTCAAGCCAATAACCAAATCCCTAAGTGAAAATGGGTACTAAAAATTAGGCTCTTAAAGATACAAAATTAATAACAAAAGGTAGAAAAGCAAAATTAAGAACCTGGAATAAAAATTAGACTCTAAAAGCACACTGTAAAAATACGGAATTTATTTGAAAAATAAGATTTTTTTTCTTCCCCTCTTATTTTTCTTATTTCCCCTCATACTGTCCTAATACAGTTCTTTATTACTCCTTTAGCTTTTTTTATAGCCTACTTTCACCTTTCTTTAAAAAAAAAAAAAAAAACTTATTGTTGAAATAAATTCCATATTTTTACACTGTGCTTTTGAGAGTCTTAATTTTTATTCCAGGTTCTTAATTACTGACTTAAATAAGTTCTTAATTACTGACTTAAATAAGCAAATAAAGGTGTGTTTGGATTGCATTTTTCTTTTTTTTTTTGGAATATGCAGAAAGCTGACAGTTGGCCTCCTGATTTTTTCCTTCTGGTAATTTATGTCATTTTCCTCTGACTGCTTTTAAGATACTTTCTTTTAAGCTTTTAGAAACCTAATTATGATGTGTTTTGGTATATATTTCTTTGGGTTTGCTTTTTTATTCTATTTGAAGTTCATTCAGCTTTTTGAATCTGTAGATCTTTTGCCAAACTGTGGAAATTTTTCGACCATTCTTACTTTTTTAGCCCTGTCCCATCTCTCAGCTCTTTCTGGGATGCCAATAGATAAATGCAGATCTTTTGTTAGAGACTTGCAGTTCCTTGAAGCTCTGTTTTCAGTATGTTTTCTCTCTGTTCAGATTGAGTAATTGTGGTTCTGCCTTCCAGTTCATGGATTCTTTTCTCTATTCTGTTCTGCTACCAAGTCCATCTTCTGAGTTTTTTGCTTTGGTTATTGTATTTGTTAGTATATTATCTTTCTTTGTACTTTCTATTTCTTTACTGATGCTTTCTTTTTTTTTTCAATTATTTTAATAAGTATGTTCATAGTTGCTTGTTGAGGCACTTTTGTCATTGCTGGTTTAAAATAAATGTAACACCTGTGTCATCTAGATGTTGGCATCTGTGGATTGTCATTTTTCATTCAATTTGAAATCTTCCTGGTTCTTGGTATAATCAATGTTTATTAAAACTGGACTTTTTTTTTTTTTTAATCCTTTTTTAAAAAAAATTTATTTTAGCTGCACAGGGTCTTCATTGTGGCACATGGGCTTCCCTAGTTGTAGTGTGCAGATTAAGCTTCAGTATATGTAATCTTGCTTAGTTTCCTCATCAGGGATTGAACTTGGGCTCCCTGCATTGGGAGTGTGAAGTCTTATCCCCTGGACCACCAGGGAAGTTCTTACTTTACGTATTGAGACTCAAGGTCTCATTTAAACCTTTTGTTCAGTTGTCTATGCTGCTGTAGTAGGGGAAGGTGGTTGCTGCCTTGTTGCTACCAGGTGGAAATAGAAATTAGACTCCCCCCTGAGCTTTTTTTTTTTTTTTTCCCATCTGAACAGAGATTTATGTTTTATTTTACATCTTGATTTCCAAAAATAAATTTAAAAACAATTAAAAAAACTAGAAAATAGTCCAGCGACTGAACTGAACTGATACATTAAAAAAAAAAAAAAGTGAATATTGAGCTTTTCTTAATACCTGGGGATAGGGAGGGGATTTCTCCTTACTTCCGGGTGAGAATGAAAGTACTGGCTCCTAATCTGGTCCCCATGGACACTGTGCTGGGGTGGTCCCGTTAACCCTAGGCAGTGATAAAAATCCTGAGTCTCCACTAGGCTTCCTTTAACACTGTTTGTAGGGCCAGTTGGGAAAGGGGGCTTATATGATCTAGTAGGCGTGTAAATTCAGGCTCCCTATGTGGTCTCCACTGACGCTGCAGGGGAGGGAAAAGTGAAGTGGGACGGCCTCATTATTGGTGAATGGGATGAAGATCCTGACTGCCTGCTTAGCTGTCTCTGGTACCTTCCTGCTAGGGGTGATGGGAACTTCATTGAATCTCTTGAGGGTGGAGGCTCCCATCTGGCCTTTGCTGATGTGGGTGGGGCCACAGATTTTTCCCTTAAGTGTTTGGCTTAACTAGAGTGGTTATTGTCCAAAAGTTTAAAAGTTCTGTCTCTCTAGGCTGTCTTTTTCCTTTGGCTATGGAAACAAGCTTTTGTTAAACTTTTCTTTGCTGTGTACATTGGCATTTCTGGGTGGTCAGTTTCTTCACCTCTAAGTCTGGGCTATATGAGGCAAAAAGAAACCCAGGGAACTCATAACTGTTGTTTGGTGGCTCCCAAGGCTACTAACCAGTCTGCCTTCTTTGGCCCCACCTTTTCAGAGTCATCTTGTTATGTTCATTTTCTTTGTAATATTCAGAATTTTTAGTTGTATTATCAAGAGGAATGGTGAAAAGAACATATCTATCTTCCCAAAAGCAGGAGTCTCCAAGGTTCATATTTTAATCTTCTTTAAATTTTCTGGATTTTCCCACATACAGTATGGGGATGATACCCAGCATGGGATTGTTACTAGCTTTAAATTGCATAAATTAATGTACATTGTTTACTACTCTCTCTGGTATTTAATAAGTGCTTAATATCAAAAATAGTACTCCTTTATCTGTCTTACTTGCCATCAGTGTCTTTTTTTTCATTTGTCATTTGCCTTTTAAAAACTTCTTATTTTTGTTCGTGCTGGGTCATCGTTGCTGGGTGCAGATTTTCTCTCGTTGCAGTGTGCGACCTCTTGGTGCAGTGCCTTCTCTGTGCAGAGCACAGGCTCTGGGGTGTGTGGGCTTCAGAGTTGGCAGCACCAGAGTGCTCTCTGGAGTGCAGGCTCAGTAGCTGTGGCACAGGAGTTTAGTTGCTCTGCACCATGTGGAATCTCCTCAGACCAGGGATCGAACCCATGTCCCTGGTATTGGCAGGTGTATCCTTAACCACTGGACCACCAGGAAGGTCTGCCTTTTATTTTTATGGAGGGTTTTTTTAAAATCTATTATTGTTTCTTTTCTAAATAAAAATTACATATGTGAAGTAAATATCTTTAGATAAAAATTATAATTATATACCTACATAAAAAATAACTTGTTAATCTTTTAAATGTTTTACAATTGTATGTTGCCCAGTTTCTTTTTAAAGGTGACGAGTTCAAACCAGAGTTTAACTTTTGTTAATAGTTTTTCTATTAAAGTATGTTTGGGGTTTCCCCCCTTCAGAAGCTATGGCTAGTCTCTGAAACTGGAATTCCCCCCACCCCTACCCCAGAGAAAGAGAGGCAGCAGGAGCTCTATGGATTTCGGACGTCTATTTTCTGCTGTCCTTGTACATTGGTAAACACCTGTGCAACACTGTTTCCATTCTTAAGAGCACTGCTTCTTGATTCAAACTTGATTTAATCTAGTCCTGCCTGTCTTGATTTTTTTTTTTCTTCCTCTAGCATCTGGTGGCAGGTTTAAGTGGTTGCAGTTAAGCAAGCAGACACATGTATCACCCATGTGTTGTTGTTTGCTGTTACGTTGCATCAGTAAAACCTCATTTCCTAGAATGGACACTGGCATAAGACTCAGGCAGTCTGGAGGCCAGATCCCAGGTTGATTTTCTCATCTGTCAAATGGATCCTGTAACACTGACAGGCTGTTTTAGGGCTTTGACTATAGTGGTAGCAAAGTTCCTCCAAAAAATAGTTTGGAAGTCAGCAAGTATCTGCATATCTGTAACTTCTCAGCAAAATATACAACCAGTAAGGCTTGGGGTATGGGCAGTTAGGCTGTGTTCTTTGGTTGAAGGTCTTGAACATAGCTTGTGTGTGTGCTGAAATGTCTGCTCTTCCGACTTGCTGGTTTTTTTTTTGTAATTTCTAGGGATCCATCTACGCCCTTATCAGCTGCAGGGAGTCAACTGGCTGGCCCAGTGCTTCCACTGTCAGAATGGCTGCATCCTGGGGGATGAGATGGGCTTGGGTAAGACCTGCCAGGTATGTTACTGTGGAGTGAGTACTGTTTACCTCTGCTGAAATACCTCCTTACAACTCACTCCTGTTTTTAGCTGCCAACTATTGGTATGTATTTTTATACTAGAAGATATACAGGTATTTTTATACGTGAGCCTTTGTTACAAGATCATGACCTTGAACTTGGCTTTTCTCATTATGGGGGTAGTTTTAAACTGTCACTACCTTTGTTTTAATCTAACCCTTGACATATAGAATTACAATTAATGGGCAGGATTTTCTATATAAAGCAAATATGCCTGTCCCAGGGATCAAATTGGCTCTTCCCTCTTTAGTAATACTTTACTAGTTAACTGGATCACTTTAATATTAGTCTCCCTCAGTGGATGGTGGGGCTACTTCCCATTTCACCACCATGCTAGAGAATTACAGACAAGGTACTCTGTTTTCTAAAATGACCTGGCCTTCCAGTGGTAGCAGTCAGACCTGTCTCCTTGGGTAGAATCAGACGTGACTTCCCTGGGCATGGATTACCAGGTTTTGTCTTGAGATTGATCCTGCCAGTAGGATAATCACCAGTACAGGTCATGTTGACGGAGGTCAGTGGTAGTCTTGGATTGAAGGAAAGTCCAGACACAGATACCCCTTGGGTTCATCATACAAGGTTTATTCCTCTGTAGTGTACCAAAGAAAGTCAGTGCAGTCAGGGTATACAGCAGAGGCAATTGAGCAGAAACCATGGAAGCATAAGTTTCTTGATTCCAAAGGTTTCATCACTGAACCCACAGAGTGAGTGAAGTTCCCATTAGTCCTTTTAGAAGGACCAACCTCCCCCCTTAAGTCTGACGTCACATAGTAAACATCAAGCTGGAGCAATTCTGCTCAGAGTCTAATCTGACCATGTTGAAAGTGAAAGTGAATGTTGCTCAGTCGTGTCCAACTCTTTGCGACCCCATGGACTATATAGTCCATGGAATTCTCCAGGCCAGAATACTGAAGTGGGTAGCCTTTCCCTTGTCCAGGGGATCTTCCCAACCCAGGGATCAAACCCAGGTCTCCCGCATTGCAGGTGGATTCTTTTCCAGCTGAGCCACAAGGGAAGCCCAGGAATATTGGAGAGGGTCGCCTATCTCTTCTCCAGCAGATCTTCCTGACCCAAGAATCGAACCAAGGTCTCCTGCATTGCAGGTGGATTCTTTACCAACTGAGCTATCAAGGAAGCCCCTGACCATGTTGGCGATGCCTTAATCTAGATGTATCTCATCAATCTTGGGGTTATTCAGGATACAGTATGACCTCTGAGCATGGTTCCCCAAGGTAGCTATTTATCACCCTCAGATGTCTCAGGCAGTAATGCTGGTTCTAGTATATTCCTGAACTGAGAGCTATGGAACAAAGATAAGTATCCCAGTGTTTCTGGGAGGCAGGCCAATGGACTCTTATATTCAGGTACAGAGCCCTCCACATAGTCTCCTGTGCAGTATCCATTTATCATGGCAAGCTTTTAAAGAAACTTCTCTAGTCAAAAATGTGTACAGCCGTGTCTTAAAATAGGCCATTAGGCTTTACAGAGATTTTCAATTTAGACCCTGACCTGAGTTTATGAGGCATTATTTATTGTTTGTTTGCCTCACTGGAATGTGTGCCCCAGGAGAGCTAGGAGTTTTGTTTGCTTTGTTAACTGTTCTACACCAGAGTTCAGAGTAGAGCCTGGTGGATAGAGGGTACTCCACTAGTGCACGGGCTTCCCAGGTAGTGCTAGTGGTAATGCGATGCTTAGTCACTCAGTTGTGTCCGACTGTTTGCGAGCCCATGGACTGTAGCCCACCAGGCCTCCTATGTTCATGGAATTCTCCAGACAAGAATACTGGAGTGGGTTGCCATGCCCTCCTCATGCTGGTGGTAAAGAACCTGCCTACAGGTTCTGTGCAGGTAGACATAAAGAGATGTGGGTTCGATCCCTGGGTCGGGAAGATCCCCTGGAGGAGGGCACAGAAACTCACTCCAATATTCTTGCCAAGAGAATCCCATGGACAGAGGAGCCTGGCAGACTACAGTCCATGGGGTTGCTGAGTTGGATAGACTGATGCAGCTTAGCATAAATCCATGTGGGGGGAAGTTAGAAAGGAGGGAAAACATCCTCCTTTAGGAGACCTGGCCAACAGAAGAGACCAGTGTGTGGTTGGTCGTCTTCACAGTCATATCTTGATTCTTCTTAGCATATGTTTTTAGAGCATTCCTAACTTTGTGCCTCATTTGCATTGTTTTCATTGATTGCTGTTTTCTGTTCCTGATGCTTTCCTTTGTATGAAAGGTTCAGTTACATAAGTTTTGAGCACTATTGCTTGTTGACTGTTGATGTAATTGAGTACCATAAATGTCTTCGGCAGTTGTATCAAGGCTTACCTGATTTCACTCTAGGAATGGATGGCTCTCCTAATGTGTGGAAGATTGTACATTGTTTGTTTGTAAAGCCAGTCTTGTTTAATAGATTGTGTTTGTACTTTATTCTTTTTGATGCAATTATAATTGCAGTCTCTACAAGGCTGTGGGAACTTTATAATTATTTCTCATGCGGAAAGGTGATCAAAACTGCCTTCTTTTTCTGTGTTCCAGACTATTGCACTCTTCATTTATTTGGCGGGAAGATTAAATGATGAAGGACCATTTCTGATTCTTTGTCCCTTGTCTGTTTTGAGCAACTGGAAAGAAGAGATGGAGAGGTACAGAGTAGATGTAGTTGAAATTTTTTTTTACTTTTTTTTCTGGGTACTATGTGAAATATGATAAAACAACATATTGTCCTAAGCGGTGAGTTTATTTTTTCCAGAAAACTCTGACCTGGGGCAGTGTAGATAGAGAATGAGGATCAGATGAGGGAAGGTCCAATGGATGTTTTTGTTGCCAGATTTTGGCAATTTGAAGGTCAGTACTCATTTTTAGTAAATTTTGCTGAACTGAAGAAGAAACCATCCTTTTCATAGTGATACAGTGACATTTCATAGGAAGTAATGAATGTCGAAAAATATTTTTTCTTGTAAGAATTAATACAAGGTCCTTTCAGATGTTCATCTGACCCTTCTCCCTCTTCGCATGGGGACTTAGTCACCCTTAGGTTTACCCATTACTCTAGTTGAGGTTTCAGGGTCTCAGGACTTGTTCTGGCTGCCGAGCATCCTAGGGTCTGTACATCTGCAGTCCTTCCATGAAATGTCATTTTCCAGACGTGCACCCCTTGTCCATGGCCCTGTGTGTTCATCTGCCTCTTTTCTTGGATTCAGACTTGCTCCAGGTCTTTCCTGTGTAGTATATGCTGGTGACAAGGACAAGAGAGCCTGCCTACAGCAAGACCTGAAGCAGGAGTCACGTTTTCATGTGTTGCTAACTACCTATGAGGTATCTGTTTGTTTTTCTACAGCCAGAATTCTTAACCTGGGACCTTAGAAGCTGTAGAATCCTCTGGGATTATATTTAGTTTTTTTGAGGGCTAATGTTATTCTAGGAGGAGAGTCTGTTTTCATTTGATTCTCACAGAGGTCCTGTGAGCAAAGGACCTGTTAGTGAAAAACTAACAGGTTTTCATTTGTTAGTTCGATATCTCTCCCTCTTTCTTGGTGGATCAAGGGAGAGGGCTTCCCAGGGAGGCAGCACTTGAGCTGTCTCTTGGCCGACGAGTAGAAAAGGTAGGATGGGCTGAGGCATCATCTGTTGCTAGAGGATGGGAAAGGAAGATGAAGATACTTAGTTCCCATCTCTGTTCTCATTCTTCAAGCTAAGAATGTCCAGACTCCTGAAAGCAAGACCTTCCACGCGTTCATGCCTCCCTTTGTCTGTGAGATGCTGCCACCTAGAGGTTATGCTCGGAACTCTTACATAGTCGGTGAATGAGACCGCTAAATCCGATAGTTTAGGAGTTAATAAAAGACTAGCTTATTAATGTCAGAAGTATATCAGTATCAGCCTTTACAATGTGTCTTCCTTAATTTTTCAGATTTGCTTGAAAGATGCATCTTTTCTAAAGTCGTGAGTATGTTGCACTACTTCCTGAATTTGTCCTGAATGTGTCATGCGAGTTATGTCTTTCCTTCACATTTTTTCCCCTGGTTTGTTATCCGTGAGTCTTCCCGGGTGTGTGGTATGGCAGGAGTCTTACAGTCCAAGCCCCTACTCCTTAGCTGTGTATTCATAGATTCCCTAACTTAACCTCTGTGAACCTCAGCTTCTTTATCTGTAAAATGAGGACAGCTGCTGTGAGGATTAAGTGAGATAAGCTGTATGTGGTGGGCAATTAGTAGATACCAGATTCTTTGCATCACAGCTTGTATAGATGCCTGTCAGGACTGCTGCGTGGAAATTCTACTACAACATAGAAGGGAAATTATTTGAGCTTTGTTGTGGAAATATCCTAAAATAGCCATCAATGCTATAAAGTTAACTTTTTATTTTTAAAATAATTTTATTGATTTATTTTGGCTGTGCTATGTCTTCGTTGCTGCACAGGCTTTTTCTTTTCTCTAGTTGCAACAAGTAGAAGGTACTCTCTGGTTGTGGTGCACAGACTTCTCACTGTGGTGGCCTCTCTTGTTTCGGGGCCCAGGCTTAGGAGCTGTGGTGCTCGGGCTTAGTTGCTCGGCAGCATGTGGGACCTTCCTGGCCAGGGCTCAAACCTGTGTCTCCTTCATTGGCAGGTGGACTCTTTACCCCTGAGCCACCAGGGGAGCCCTAAAATTAGCTTTTTAGAAAGGAATTGTTAAGTACACTTCTTTCCAGTTATTGGCTTACGGGTCTCAAATCAGCTTATAAAGTACAGGAAACTTAGGTGTAACTCCTGATACTACCTGGTACTTACAATGGTAGGGATGCTGTGTTGCAGTGTGTGGTTAAGCCAACAGTTACCTTATAAATTAAACAAGAGCTCAGTTTTGGGTGAATAAGAAGATACATTGACAGTTTCATTCTCATAGCTTGTGTACTTATGGTTAGGTGGGATTTGTTTCTTTGATATTCAGAACCTTTACAGAGTGCTTTATCAATATTATAAATGTTATTTCATACCCAGGCTCTTCTGAGTTGGATCTTTATTTTCATCTTATTTTGAAACACTAAAGACTCAGTCATAGATTTCATGACTTCCATGTAGTGTTTTGTTTCATTCATGTTTCATTTAAGTAAGTGTATTACTTTACTTTTCTTAAGAAAAGGATGTGCTTTCCCTCTCACTTCTTTTTTATTGTCAATAGCCAACTTAATATGTATTAAAGATCTCTCCTCTGGAAAGACATTGTTCTGGGAGTTACCAGCAATACCCGGAAAGTAAACCATATGGTGATCCCCAGGAGAACATAAACTCCAGTAGAGTTAATAAGAAGTGTACAGATATCCATAATATTAGGCAATATATGGAAAGTCTCAAAAGGCAAGAAGATTAGGACATAGATGATATTGGGTACTTTCCATAAGTTATCCTATTGAATCTGCATGAAAACCCTAATAAGTAGGTATCGTCATCCATTTTATAGATGAGAATGGTAAGAGATTAAGTGTCACCCATCCCAGGGCACGTTGCTAGTAAATGGCAAAGCAGACATCCAAACACACTTTGTTGTAGAGATTTTCTTAAAGAGAACTTTCCAAAGTATCTAGGTGCACTGGAGTTTCACATTTTCAGTAGAAATATAATCTTTCTATATTAGATCATTATCTTAAATCCATTCCAAGTGAATTTAAGAACCTAAGTAGTAAAGCGACATTTATAATGTTTACTCAGTATGACCCCTAAGAACACAGCTGTGTTCTTTTGATTTTTTTGGCAAGGTTATACTGTGTATTACTGTACTGCATACTGAGAACAGCCTGAAAGTGTAATGCAATCTCAGCCCTAAAGAGGCTTATTAGGGAGGGTTGAGATTGTGCATGTAACAATATGAAAAATAGGAAAAATTTTTGACAGTAAACTAACAAAATCTTTGGATCAAGAAGATTAGAAATTACTTTTCCCACTTTCCATTCAGTCCTGGAATTCCCTCCGCCTCTTCTTCTCCAGGGAGCATCCCTTGGCATGTCCTTTAGAGAGTAATTTGATGACCTGTCACTGAGCCTAAATCCACCTCCTTATAGTCTGATTCATTAAACACACTTTTTATTGGTTGCTTCTGTATGTAAAAACCTGAATATTGAGACTTCCTTGGTGGTCCAGTGGTTAAGAACAACCGATGCCTCCATTGCAGGGGCATGGGTTTGATCCCTGGTTGGGGAACTAAGATCCCACATGCCACACTGTGTGGCAAAATAAATTAAAAGACTAGAAATTTAAAAAAAAATATCTGAACATGTAGCTCTTAATACCATAGTAATACTGTAATGATCTTAGTAGATAATACCTAATCTATGTTGAATGGCAGTTTAAACAGGAGCCAGACACTCTCCTGTAGCCCCTTGAAAAGGGGCCCACACACTTGTCGTGCCATGACCAGTGTCCAAGATCAGCTGGACTCTTACTCCTCATGATCCTTCAGTGCAACTCCTGCTACCCGGCAGGAATGATCCTGATTCCTGCACCCTCCCTTGGACCAGTTCTTCCCTCTATCTGCACCACTCAGTAGGTGAATGGGCCTAGGTGTCTGTTTCTGTACCCATTTTCTGGATTTTCTCTGTAGCCTCAGAGGAAGAAGGCTTCCTCCTGTTTTAAGGCCAACCTCTGCTTAAGATCTTCCTCTAATATTTGAGGGATTTTAATTTCCATATATCTTTCCAGTGTTCTGCTTTACTTGCATGTACATTAGTTGTTTTTAATTTGTGAGTATATATGTGTTTTTGGCTGTGTCAGGGTCTTGGTTGCAGCCTGCTGGATCTTTCATTGTGGTATGCTGGTGCATGGGCTTTTTGTTGCGATGCTCAGGCTTCTCTCTAGGTGTGGCTCGCAGGCTTCAGAGTGTGTAAGCTCTGTAGTTTGCGGCCCTTGGGGTCTCTTGTTGAGGTGCGCAGGCTCAGTAGTTGTGGACCATGGACTTAGTTGTCCTGCAGCACATGGGATCTTAGTTCCCCGCCCAGGGATTAAACCTGCGTCCCTGCATTGGAAGGTGGATTCTTAACCGCTGAACCACTAGGGAAGTCCCCTACATTTAGTTTTTTAAGTATAAGAATAATGTAATGGGATTACAGAATATTTACAAATGAGATAAGAGCCTTAAACTTCTACTTTATTGTCTTTTGCATGGGTTTTATTATATATATATTATATAAACATATATAATATTTATATCTTTTTTAGTTATGTAGGCCTTTTAAATTATAACATAATCATATTTATCATTTTAAATGCTATGTTTCATCACCCATTATTGGACCTATTATTATTTTCAGGTTTTTGCTGTTTTAAATAATGCAGCTTTGAACATATTAATACATACATATTTTAAATTTTTTTGTGGGCAAAACAGCTTCTCAGGAGTGTATACAGAGGATATCTTCTTGGGAATTTGTGGTCATAACTATTATGGCATAGCCACCAGTGACTTCCGTTAACAGAGCCAGTGATGTATCTTCCTGTTGTAACATTTGATCTGTTCACCACGTCCCCATTTTTTAATAATTCATTTGTTTATTGGTGGCACTGGGTATTCCTTGCTGCTTGACGGCTTTCTCTAGTAGCGGCGAGCAGGAGCTGCTCTTCATTGCGGGGCACAGGCTTCTTGTTGCCGTGGCTTCTCCTGTCGCAGAGCGCAGGCTCTGGGCATGTGGATTTCAGAGACTGTGACTCGCAAGAGTGTGGCCTTAGTAATTGTGGTGCGGAAGCTTAGTTGTTCTGCATACATGGGATCTTCCCAGACCAGGGACTGAACCTGTGTTCCCTGCATTGGCAGGCAGATTCTTTTCCATTGTACCACCTGGGAAGTCTACCATGTCCCCATGTTAAAATCACACTGTTTTTTTTAGCTACTGTGACATCATTGTCTCTTGACTTTTCTTCTGGATCTGTATCTTAGTCCTGCCTCATACTAACTTTGTGACCTTGACCGAGTCATCTGCCTTTCTGAGCTTTAGTATCCATGTTAGTAAAAAGGGCACAGTAATGTCTGCTCATTTTATTTCTGGGAGTTAAATAACATACCTAAAGCCCCAAGCTTTAGGCGTGTTAAAGTGGCACATAATAAGTGGTCATTAGGGTTTCCTTTTGCTTTCTGTCTCTAGCACCTTCTTTTCTACCTTCAATGCATAGAACTTTCCCATCTCAGAAAATAAATTCCCTTAACTTTATTACGTCATCCAGATACTGCCTGATGTACTTGGTCGGCTCTTGGAGAAGGCAATTTGGGTGTGTTTCTAACAGAATGGGCTTGATATTAGTCTTCCCAGAAAGAGTCTTAATTTTGTAGTAAGACTTTTGGGTGTGAGATATGTGTTTGAGTTATACAAAACTGAAAACATGGATTTTTCCCTCACAGCTTCCCGTGGAGTGTTCTTGTTGTGGATGAAGCTCACAGGTTGAAAAACCAAAGCTCCTTGCTGCATAAAACTCTTTCAGAGGTAAACTCATCAGATACTTTTAGGTTGTATATCATTCCCTTTTAAAAAATGTTAATATTAGTTTGGTCCCGTATAGAGCCAATTAAATTGACACATTTTTTTCAGTGAGATTTCTGCAGGGTTCAATGAACATTTTATGGTGACAGAAGTAATACTTAACATGGCCTAATTTCTCTTGTCTTTTACACAGGAGATAATGTTTATTAAAAATCTGGTTGTCAAATGAATAGGACTCTACCCCAGGATAATAACGTTGTATTTTTGGAAATGTTTCAGCTGTCTTTTTGAGCTCCAGTTTCTTTAAAAATAATCTTACTGTAGTTTTTCTGTCTGCAATAACAAACATATCTGACATATTTATTGTACCACTCCCCCATTTACCTGTTTAAAAAATTTGACAATTCAGAGTCATGAAGAGACTAATTTCATGCCATTGAATATTCCCTTCAGTCTCACCTGTCTTTGTCATACTTTTTTGAGTATGAAACCTTTGATCTTACTCCATTTACTTCCTGGAATCATTCTGGCAAAGCAGATGAGAAGTGTCATCGTAGCCTTAGATTTGCCCTATTTTCTGAGGTGCCAGTGGAACAGCTTATGAGTATGAAGTGCCCTGATTGCTGTTGACCTAGTAAAGGCTTGTTCATTCCTGCGACCTCATGTGCAAATTTCTGGGATCGTCATTGACTTTTGGTCCCTTTCCTATAATAGATCAATTAATGAATTTAGAGGTCATTTGGAGGAAAGCCTTAGATTTGAATTCTTTATTTACTGGTTAAAAGTTATGGTTTTTAGTGTTTAAGTGCAGATGTGGCCACTATTTTTATTATTACCCCGGTCTCAAAGGTTGCTGTCCCCTAGTAGGGCTCCCCCCGACCCCCCCGCTATGTAGTGGCCTTTGCCGTCTTTTTAAGGACTCTCTGACACTGTCTCTTTCCCAAGAGATTGTCATACCCGGCGCCCAAGAGACTGTAAGATAGGGCTTCATCAACTGCTCTGCCGGGTTATTGATTTATAGTGGGGAAGAGAAGCAGGTGTGGTAAAGGAAGCCTGTGTTTGGAGTGGGGAAGCTAATGTCTGTTGCTGGCTCCAGAGCCTTTTCTTCTTATTCGTAAGGAAACTTCAGAGGAGGTTGTTCTGTGTTATCTGAGTATTCCTTTTCAGGTGAGCTTTGAATTGCAGACAGCTAGTTGGTCAGGAAAAAAAAACACTTTTATTGATTGGGCTGAGAGGTGGGCAGAAGGGTACTGCCTTTTACTTTCTCCTCTTCCAAATACTGTTTTCAGCCTGTTTGTAAAATTTGGAAGAAACCTAAATGTCAACATAGGAATCGATTATACTGTACAATTTGTGGTATACCCATACAGTATGTTTACAGAGTAAGGCTGCCATGAAAAATTATGTAGAAGAATACTTAATAATGTATAAAATATTTGCAAAATATTTTATACAAAAAAGTTTCCAAAGTTTTCTATACAAGCAGAGATTGTCTCTAGGTTTCTTTTTTCCCAGTTATGAGTTTTGATGCTGAAATGAACACTGCTTTCAATTAAAATGTTAATCCATGTGATAGTGTAATTTCATTTTAGTGATTGATAACCTTGGTTATCCTTGTTGACTTCATGTTTTTTGGCCACTTTAGTTCTTTGAACATATTGTAAAAATGTGATTTAGTTATTGCAAACATTCATTGTTAACCATTTCCCATACTTGAAATATTGTGACTTTGTTGCACTACAAGAGGCATGAGTGGGTGGGCATTAATTAGACAATTTAAAAAGAAACAAACCAAGTGAAAGTGCTCCCCCCAAAGATTTTGAAAACAGTTTTCATTGATTGTATCATTTCATTTATCACCTTTGATATCTTCTTATGACCCCCTCCCAAATCAAAGTAGAGAAACACAAGAGGAAAAGTAAAAGCCGCCAATAATCCTATTCCACTATGTATATTAGTATTTGGTATATATGCTGCTACGTTCTTTGCAGCACATGTGTACACCCTAACCTAAATATATATATGTGTGCATGCTAAGTTGTTTCAGTCGTGTCTGACTCTGCAACCCTGTGGACTGTTGCCCTCCAGGCTCCTCTGTCCATGAGATTCTCCAGGCAACAGTACTGGAGTGGGTTGCCATTTCCTTCTCCAACATTGTTAAAAAAATAAAAATATATTAAATATCAGAATTCAGCATATATATGCATATATATGCATATATACACACATAATGTATTTCCATGTTTAATATATATATATATATATATATATATATATACAGACAGGATATAGCTTTCTTTTTGTGTTGTATTATTTAACTCAAATAGTATAAGGTCTTGTTACATTAGCTAAGAGATTGTCCTTTGCTTGACCTAACAAATGTTGTTACTGTTTTTCCTAACCTTTACTTCATTAGTGTGTTATTCATAGTGTTCTTATTCCTCTGCTCAAAATTTAACAAGTGTCTTTCCATTTTGGGTGGTATATAGTCCAAAAATGTCCAGAATTCTTGATGTCTTGCATTGGCTACACATGTTAAGTTTTACAAAAGGATGTTTTTTAAAAATATATCTTCTTTCTTGTAGTGGTGGGTCCTGCTGCTGTAGTTTTGGGCTTCTCAAACTGCATGAGTATTTACTGTGTGGTTGAATTTCCACATGGGTTGCATAACAGTAACCATTTTGAATACTCATCAGTACATTAGCATTCACAAAGTGATTTTACTTTATAAATGGTATCTCCTCCAGAGGATTATTATCCCCTTCTTATAGTTGAAACTGAAGAGGTATTCTTTCCTACATCAAACAGCTATGTACATTTAGAACCTGAGCTTTCTCATTTCATGTCCCTGAATTCATTTCAGTGAATCATGCCTCTCTCTGTAAAGGTTGTAATGGGTCACTCAGTCTTGCTTTCCAGCATTACAGATTTTCACTTTATTCATTTCTGTATCTGAGTTCTCAGTTGTCTTCAGCCTCCTGCTGACTGGAACACCCATCCAGAACAGCCTCCAGGAGCTCTACGCACTCCTCAGTTTCGTGGAGCCTGATCTCTTTTCCAAGGAGCAGGTGGAAGATTTTGTTCAGCGTTACCAGGATATTGAGAAAGAGTCTGAGTCAGGCAAGTTCCCTTCTTAGAAATCATGTCCAAGAGGTCTGGGCCCAGCAACTTCCCTAGGGCTTAAGGGTTATAGATAGAAAAGAAGGAGAACCCATAACCAGAGAACCCCTGCTGGGGAGATAAAGAACCGCACAAAGAAGAGGTGATGTCAGAGCCCCCCTGTTGTTCCTGGTGCCTGCTGTTCATGAGGCTCTTATTTGTCACGTGACTGTAATAGTGCTTATTTGGGTCATTATCAGAAGAAATAGTGTCTGCCCGTTTGCAGACTTTTTTTTTCTCCAACATGTAATTTCTGTGAGGACTTGAATAACTTCCCATGGTACTTCTTGAGGCAGAGAAATATGTGTGTGCCGTAGTCTGAAACTGTCATCAGGGTTCCTTAGCACTGGTGTTTCTTTTAACACTTTTTATCAGTGCATAAGAACCAAAAGTCTGTGCTGGATGGTGGTAGGAGTGAAGGAGGAAGCCATTCTGGTTTGTACAATGGTCATTCGTAGTTTTCCTTTCATACCTTTGCTCCTCTGCCTCATAAAATTGTCTATCTATGTGATATTATCCCAGGATCATTATTCAAAATCATTGATAGACATGCCAACTAGTGGGTCTGTATGTACTAGCTGAGGATGAGTTGGAAAGGCTTCTCACAGCAGAAATCTCCATACCACAGATTGAATTTTACCTGGGGAACCTGCTCTAATTGTTCCCATGTTTAAGGTTGCTATATAAAATAGTCCAAGTCAAATATTACACAGGACATACTGATCTTTTAAAAATTATTTATCAAATTCAAATTTAACTGGCACTTGTATTTTTATTTTCTGTATCTGGCAATCCTGCTTGCAGTGTAATTCCAGTTTAGGCTAGTTTTCAAAGTTTCCAACAGCTCAGGAAGGAAAAAGGGTATGGAAGTCAAAGAACATAGTGTGAGTACTGGCACCGTTAGCAGCCAGCTGTGTGACTTTGGATAAGGGATTTAACTTCTCTGAACTTCACTTAGTTATACAAATAGGGACAATGTTACCAACTTGCCTACATTTCTGAGCTGTTATGCTGATCAAATGCAGAAGTATCTTGGAAAAAGAATAGCTCTATGCAAATGAGATTATTAGAAACAGAAGAAGTCGGAAAGAAGAATCCAAGGAAGGACGAAATACTGTGAACAATCACCTTGCTGGCCTAGAAGGCAGAATTGGTATGAAAATGAGAAGCAAAAGTAAACTGTTGTACACTCTCTCATAGTTCATTGCCTTGGTTTTGCTTTTGTCCCACACCACTTGTGTGTGTTTCTTTCTTTCCTTGTACAGCAAGTGAACTATACAAACTCTTGCAGCCATTTCTGCTGAGGCGAGTAAAGGCTGAGGTAGCCACAGAGCTTCCCCGGAAGACGGAAGTAGTGATATACCACAGCATGTCAGCACTGCAGAAAAAGTACTACAAGGCCATTTTGATGAAAGACCTAGGTAATCAGAGGGTACTTGTCCATTTAGAAACTAATCAGGATGTGATTTTCATGCAAGGAAATAATTTATAATCACACTCAGTTTGTATAGCAAGAATACGGGATGGGATTTTTTATTCTGAATAGTAGTCAGGTCAACTAGAGTGAAACTGGCAGAGTATCTTTGCCAGTCAAAGTGTAACTATGACTTTGTTGTTCGTTGGCTTTGTAAGACTTCCTCCCCATCCCCCCACTCCTGGTTTTCCTTAAAGGACTTCCCCTGGTGGCGCAGATGATAAAGAATCCACCTGCAATGCAGGAAACCTGGGTTTGATTCCAGGATTGGGAAGATCCCCTGGAGAAGGGAATGGCAACCCACTCCAGTATTCTTGCCAAGAGAGTTTCATGGTCAGAGGAGCTTGGCAGGCTACAGTAGGGTCGCAAAGAATTGGACACGACTGAGCAGCTAACACTTTTACTTTTCTGTCTTAAAACAAGGTGATGGTTAAGAAAACTTCTTATCAGTGTGCTGTTCTTAATGCGCTTCAGTGAAATTTGGGAGGTTAATATAGATTTGAAAGATACATTATTGAAATGAGTAAGGTTATGTATGGAAACTTGCAGGGTTTTTTGTTGTTATTCAGTAATCCATCTCTCTGTCTCTTTTTTAAATTTCAGATGCATTTGAAAATGAGATGGCGAAGAAAGTTAAACTTCAGAATGTCCTGTCCCAGCTTCAGAAGTGTGTGGACCACCCATATTTGTTTGATGGTGAGACAGTGCCCTTTTTTCTCAACATTACTTTTTGTTGTTGTTTTATGGCCAACCTCATAGAAAAGTTCTTAAAAAGATTTGCCTATATTTACTATCTATTTTTCCCCATTTTCTCTTGTTAATTTTTTATGTTGATTTCTAATGTATTGTTTATATTCAGATTTCTTCAGTTTTAAAGGTCCCTTATGACTTTTTTTTTTTTTTTTTTTAGATACAATGGGAAAACACAGTAGAATTTTTAATCAGGGGAGTGATAGGATCTGATCTACATTTTGTTATCATTTTGAGCTATGGACACTTAGAAACAATAGCAAAAACAAAACACTACAACCCCCAAAACTGCAGGTCCAGAAATGATAGCATATCCATTCCCCTATCCCCTCCCACCATGAAGATCTCCTCCCTCTGCTGGAAGGAGTGACATGTTTATCCTCAAGGGCAGAAACTGGAGAGAGAGAATTCTATGTAAGTAGACCTCGTTAAGAGTTGGATATGACTGAGTGGCTGAGCACATGAACAGACCTTGTTAAACATAATTCTCATTTTACTCAGCCTCCTCACATACTGTAGTTTCTTTTCCACAACTGCTTCTCTCTGTCCAGTGTAATTATTCATCGTCCAGTCACTAAGTCATATCTGACTCTCTGTGACCCCACGGACTGCAGCTCTCCTGCTTTCCTGTAGTTCACGCCTGGAGCTTGCTCAAACTCATGTCCATTGAGTCAGTGATGCCATCCAGCCATCTCCTTCTCTCTTGCCCCCTTCTCCTCCTGCCCTCAATCTTCCCCAGCATCAGGGTCTTTCCCAGTGAGTCAGCTCTTTGCATCAGGTGACCAAAGTATTGGAGCTTCAGCATCAATCGTTCCAATGAATATTCAGGGTTGATTTCCTTTAGGATTGACTGTTTTGATCTCTTTGCAGTCCAAGGGACTCTCAAGAATCTTCTCCAACACCACAGTTCAAAAGCATCAATTCTTTGGCTCTCAGCTTTCTTTATGGTCTGACTCACATCTGTACGTGCCTGTTGGAAAAAACCACAGCTTTGACCATACGGACCTTTGTCAGTAAAGTGATGTCTCTACTTTTTAATATGCTGTCTAGACCTGTCATAGCTTTTCTTCCAAGGAGCAAGTGTCTTTTAATTTTGTGGCTACAGTCACCGTCCACAGTGATTTTGGAGGCCAAGAAAATAAAATCTGTCACTGTTTCCACTTTTTTCCCTTCTGTTTGCCATGAAGTGAGTGATAGGACCAGATGCCATGATCTTCGTTTTTTTGAATGTTGAGTTTTAAGCCAGATTTTTCACTCTCCTCTTTCACCGTCATCCAGAGGCTCTTTAGTTCCTTTTTATTTTCTGCCATTGGAGTGGTATCATCTGCATATCTGAGGTTGTTGATATTTCTCCTGGCAATGTTGATTTCATTATGATAGAAAAGCATTTAAATTTTGCCACTTTTCTGGGTCTTCATTTATTTTGGAGAGCTTCCTGTGTCACATGAAACTTTCCGGAAATCATGTGAATACTTCTCTCCTGTGAATCTGCCTGTGTCCATCTTTGTTCTTTTCAAATTCAGGATCCAGTCAGAGATCTTACAGCGCATTTGTCATGTCTCTTTATTCTTCTATCATCTAGAAATGCTCCTCAGCTTTTTTTTTTTTTTACTTTTTCATTAAATTGACAGTTTGGAAGAATCATGGCTATATGTTTGATGGGATGTCTCATACTCTGAATTTTTTTTGATTGGATATCCCTTTGTCTTAACCCACTCAGTGAACCTTTTTCGTCATCACCATTCCTAGTTCATCAGTGGTGGCTCAACTGATGGTTCTCCTTTCACTTTTTTAAAATTAATCTCTCAAAACCTTTGGCACAGTTGATCACTCCTTGAAACACCTTTTTCCTTTGGCTTTTGAGACGATACTTTCTCTTGCTTTTCCATCTGCCTTATGTCTTCTCTTTCTCTGCGTCCTTTGCTGAGGGAATTTCATCTCATGGATGTCTGTAAATTTCCCTTTAAGTACTAATTTAGCTGCGTTCTACACATGATATGTAGTGTTTTCATTTTCATTCAAATTGGTTTTGGTTTTGGTTTTTTAATTCACTCTGATGGGTGGCCTGTGGGACAGTTCCAGGCGTTTTATGCTGTGAAGGCTCTAGTATTGATATGATCAATGCAGAGGCTTTTCTGCAGTCATTTTAAGGAAGTCCTTGCCAAGAAGCCGTATGAATTGTTTAAAAATGTCTGAGGTGCAGGTCAGAGCTTTTCTTTTATGCGAGGAGTGTTGGGAACATGTAGATTTCGAAAGAAGCCTTCCAGGTTATTTTGCTATCCTCAGCATGAGAATGACTAATTTATATCTAACCCTATGTCTTGATTTGTTTTCTAGAGTGAGAACCTGAAGTTTTCAGTTTTGGGTCAGTCTGGTCTTTAGCATCTCCCTGTGTTTTAGTTTCCCAAAGAGTAGATTTGTTCCTTGGATAAACATTTCTGAGACATATTGGATGTGCCAGACTCTGTGGTTGATGTTGGGTAGCGCTGATATCATAATATAAACAAATAATTATGAAATGCCTCAAAGAGATATGAGACTTTGGCCCATTATCAGTCAGAAGGATCTTGGCTTCTCTGTAGCCTTGCTGTCAGCTTCTCCATTCAGAGTCTGCCCCAACAGGAATACATTTACTGGGAGTGGGTCCTTTCTTTTCCAGGTGTGGAACCAGAGCCTTTTGAAATTGGAGACCACCTGATTGAGGCTAGCGGGAAACTTCACCTGCTGGATAAACTGTTGGCATTCCTGTATTCCAAGTAGGTGATAGGTTCATATTTTCTACTCTGAGCTGGTGATTGTTAAAACCAGAATAATGAGCAACTCACTGATTTCTTGAGACTAATCCCAGTTCTCCTTTTTTCCAAGACCCTGATTCAGGTTCTGCCTTTTCTGCAGGTACACCCTTCATCCCATGCCATCCCGTCTATGATCATCCTTTCCTTTCCTGAATTCCTACAGCACTTAGGATCCTAATCCAGTACTTGGCAACCTACTGCCTTAATCTGCTATCTGGTTAATTGCTTTTTAAACCATGTCACTCCAGCTGTATTGTTTAGTTCTACAGAGACAAAGATACCATCAAACGTTTCTTTTTAAAAGGCCTGCTGGTATACCTTGCTTTGAATTGGCACATATTAAGTACTTAGCAAATATTTACTCTTGTTAACTTGTGGGGCTTGATTTCAACTCAGGGAGAACTCAGGGACTCTCCCTGAGATGCAAGTTGGGTATTGGAAGAATAAACCACTTGGGGGCCTGTAAAGATTTAGCTAAGTGTTGAGTGGCCTGGTGTCCGGCCTGTATCTGATCTTCTGGTACTCGGAGGGACAGAGCAGTCTAGAAAAACATCCCAGTTTCCCAAGGATTTCTAAGTTGTCCCGGGACAACTGACCCAGGAAGGCCTGAACCAACCCCAAACCTCAGATTTGGCAAGTGTCCAACATTAGGACTGTGCAAGTCAAACAGCTGCGTGCCTGATTGTATTTTATAGGCTATGATGTATCTCCTCTAAGTGTCTTCGTGTTGCAGAAGGACCCATAAATAGCTTCTCTTCAACCTTTTCATTTCACAGGTGATGAAACAGGCCCAGAGAGGCGGAGTGGCTTGTCTGAGGCCACTACAGCCAGCAAATGACAGAAATGGGATTAGATGAGGTTCTAATCTAATGGGATTAGATGAGGATTAGATTTTAAGTTCAATACCTTTTCTACCAATTTGAGGCTAGAGTCTTGAAGGAGTTTTTCATAATTGTTCATCTACATCTATCACAAACCCAGATTAAATTAGTTTTTCTACTAGAATGTTGTTTAGACAGTGCCATACAGTACTTCTTTGTTTATGGAAACTTAATAGCTGATAACCATGGGGCTGTAGGTTTGAATTTTTTTTTTTTTTCCGGCCAAACCGTGAAGCTTTTGCTTGAACCTGGCCCTTGACAGAGAAAAGTGCAGAGCCCTAATAACTGGACCACCAGGGAATTCCCTTGAATTTGTCCTTGACCTAATCCATTTTGCCACCTCCTTTCTTCTCTCCTCTCCCTGCTAAGTTTTCTCATGTATCATATGGAATATGAAATGCCACCTGCCTCTTGATTCTCTAAAGTGATGCTTCTCAAAATTTTCAACCAATAGAGCTGTAACTGAAAGTATAGTGACTTTCACCCCAAAGTAGAGAAGAGCTATGGATTGCCAGCCACAAGCTTTTTAGGGTCATCAGTTTTTGTTTCATTTTTTTGTACATTTGAATTTTTCATTTTTCTCTTTACATATCTTTTATTTTGCTGTTAAAACTGTATGTTTCTTTCCATTTAGTAATTGTCATCCTGAAAAGAAGCACCTTGGTCATCTAGGGCTTCTTATACCCTCTGGTGCATTGACACAGACTGCTGGGAATATCCCAACACTAGTGAGAAGTGCTGTGAGGACTCAGCTACTGGTGCAGTTACATCCTTATATAAAACATTTCACATTACTGAAGAAGGCTCTGTAAATGTTTATGATGTTTATGTTTCTACTTCAGGATTTCATTTCTTTGTAAACTTGCATTCTTTGCTAAGTTTCACCTGCAGGAAATCCACCCTATATACTATTGGAGTTGGCAGTTTTTCCTTTTCTTTTTCTTGCCAGAGGCCATCGAGTTTTACTTTTCTCCCAGATGACCCAGATGTTGGATATTCTCCAAGACTACCTGGATTATAGAGGTGACATCCCTTGGCCATTCATTACGTTACTCAGGACTTTTAGACTTAACAGTCCAGATGGGCCCGTGAAGAATTATCTGGGGTCTGGGGATGTTACAGAGAACAACAGTATAAGAATATTATTCAGAATCAAAGGAAGATAGCTTACAGCAGAGGCATGCCTGTATATGAGAAGAGACAAAATTCATGTTTGGTTTTGAGCAGACAGTGTCTTACTCCACAGTGAGTAATTGAAAATGCTTTCTATTTCTCTGTTTTCTCCCTCTGTGTGAAGGCTACAGCTATGAGCGTGTGGATGGTTCTGTGAGAGGAGAAGAGAGACACTTGGCCATTAAGAACTTTGGACAGCAGCCCATCTTTACTTTTCTCTTGAGTACCAGGGCAGGTAGGCCACATCCCTGTTGATGAAAGCAGACAAATTAAAGGGTGAAACAGTACATTTAAATCCTAATCATTAGAATGTTTTTCCTTAATTCACTGAAAGGTGAGGTTTTTACTGAGGAGTGTAAAAAAAAGGGTGGAGGGAATTGAGGTAGGTTACATCAGTTTATCACTGTACTAGACTAGCATGGTACTCATTTCTGTCAAACTGATTTAAGCTTTCATCTCATCAGAGAAGTAAGGCTAAAACCTGGGGTTGTTGGAAAGTAATTCTGATCTCTTTTGACCAATGACCTGGGATCATCCTGAAAGATTTCTGTACTTTTGTATAGAAATTTTAGTTTTAGTCATGTTCAATAGAGACAGCTCTCCTTCCCAACCATGAATTTGGGAAATGAGATAGCAACCTGCCTACTAGTTGTCCTTCTGACAGGTAGCTCTGAAAGTGTTGTGAAAACTTAGTAAAAAATCTGCTTTTAAAAAGTGTGATTGTAACGAAATTTCCAGCTCTTTAGAACTAATTGTAACATTGTCTGTATATGACTTAAGTCATAAATATTTTATATGACATTTGTAGTTCCATACCACTTATGGAATACTTTCATTTACTTAAATAGTGTCAGCTCTTGGATATGAAATTATTCTCATGTCATGGAACAAGCAGACCTTAAATTAATTTTGAATTCACAGAATCTTAAGTTTCTTTTTTTCTCTCTCTCTTTTTTTTGGTAGACCTAAATTTGATGGAATAGAATTAGGAGCTCTAAAGGGATGTATGTCCTCTATTGTAAAGAGAGATCAGTATATTTATGAGAAGAGAGTTCAGTCTTATTTAGTAAGTATTTATTAAGTGCCTGGTACTATAGGGTATTAAAATGGAGTGTTGACTATAATCCTTGACCATAAGGAGATTGTTTTACCTGTGTATGTCTCATCTCTGTATTACAGACATATAGTGAAATTCATTTGGTCCTGCTTCCTTCTAAGATCATAGACTGCACCCTCAATCTCAGCCACTTATTCATGTTGCAATTGTCTTGGGGTAGTCTTAGGAGAGACTGATTAGGTAACCTGATAATAAGTTGCTGAGTAAGTGGCTGAGATCGAGGGTGCAGTCTGTGATCTTAGAAGGAGATCCAGCCAGTCCATCCTAATGGAAATCAGTCCTGAATATTCATTGGAAGGACTGATGCTGAAGCTGAAACTCCCAATACTTTGGCCACCTGATGTGAAGAACTGACTCATTAGAAAAGACCCTGATCCTGGGAAAGATTGAAGGCAGGAGAAGTGGATGATGGAGGATGAGATGGCTGGATGTCATCACTGACTCAATGGACATGAGTTTGAGTAGACTCCGGGAGTTGGCAATGGGGGAGGCCTGGCATGCCACACTCCATGGGGTTGCCAAGAGTCGGACACAGCTGAGCGACTGAACTGAACTGAACTGGTGCCTTACTGATTTCAACACCGTCATACTCAGCAGCATTGTTTGAAACATCTGAAATTAGGAAGAAAGATCTCTGCTTTTCAACTAATCTCTTTGGAGTTCTCAGAATTAGTCAGAACAGAGGGATCTCATAGGAGCCAAAGCAGTCCTGAGCCTTTTCCAAACACTAGCTGTTCTGTTTGCTGTCACATTTTAGTTGTTGATTTGCATCATTATCATTTATTCAAGTTTCTCTCCGACTTTCAGGTATTTCTGATTGAGTCATATTGCCAGCAGGTGGCAGTGAGAGCTCATGAATATGTCTCAGACAAGTCTGGCTATAGCTTATTTATAAAATATCACCCCTTAATGAAGAAGAGCTGAACTTAAACAGTAACCCAAGAAGAAGAAGGAAACTTTTATGAAATAAAAATTTCATAAAAAAAAACACTTCAATGAAATAAGTGCCTGGGAGTATTGTGGAGTAAAAAACATAGGCTCTGAAGCCAGACCCATGTGGTACTGAATCTGGCTCTTCCTGCAGCTTCCAGTCATCCCTTAACCTCTCTGTGCTTCCATTGCAACATCTATAAAATGAGTACCCATGATTGTTGCCAGGATTACAGGAGTTAATATATGTAAAGCACTTTAGAATGGTGCCTGCAGAGAGTAAAGCATAGCACCTGGGTAGCTGTCATTGTTATTCAGCATATTAGCATCTCTCGGTAATCAGTCTTTATTATCTGTTTATTCCAACTTTAATTTTACATAAAGGCTTTAATTAGAATGTTCCTGCCTGACTTAGGATCCAGCTTAGAGGCAGTAGCCCATCTCAGAAGTTAGTCCTTAGTTCTGGCTCCAGGAACAAGCCATTTCAGGCTTGCTTGTTTCAGCAACGAGCTGTAATGACCCTGGCAAGAGGGAGTCCATTTTGTGCTTGTTTCCACATTAATCAAAGAGAAGGCTGTAATTTGCCTTCATAGTTCTTCTCGTTAATTCCTGTAGTCCAAGGAGCCTCCACAGCCCTTTTCCTAAAGAAAGACTGGGAAGTTGTCGCAGGGAGTGTTTTTGCGCTTTGGTTGGTTTTGTTACCTTCTCCTTAATTAATGTGGAGACAAGTAACAGAAGAGAATTACTAAAGTCTTCTCCAATCAGAGGGAGATAGCCCCCTGCTCCGCTTGGGGGTGTAATGCATGACATCTCCTCTTCTCATAACTTGTGTCAGAGCCCATGCTGCCTGGTTGTAACTTGCAGTGGACAGTAAGAGGTCTTCTCTTGGTGCCCACAGCCAGACCTCGCTCATATCTAAAACTGTTTCTGAAAGAGCATGTGTCCTTTTCCACAGACTATTCTAAACGAAGTTCAATGAAGATTTTTAAACAGAAGAGATTTAAAATGGATTCAGGGCGCTAACTTAAGTACCTACTTTTGCTCCTTACCCCGCTCCACTCATTTCCGTTACTTGCAGTTGTTAAACTTTCCCGAGTCAGGCAATAAGAGCTCAGGTAGGACTTCTAACCACTACAAAGCTCTGTCTAGCGTTGACGATGGGGGTGTCAGTTTGAAGGATGAAACCACTCATTTTGGCTGCTTTCAGTTTATCAATCTGAACACTGTGGCCTGTGTCATCATAGTCTGGTCCTTAGCCCATGTACTGCCGCGAACATTCTTTTTTGTATTGTTTTCAGGTGGAGTTGGCATGAACTTAACAGCAGCAGATACTGTTATTTTTTTTGACAGTGATTTCAATCCTCAGAATGACTTGCAAGCAGCTGCCCGGGCTCACCGAATTGGCCAGAACAAGTGAGAAATTTAAGCATAGCTCTGGTTCCACTTCCTTGGCTCTTCAGTAGTTCTGGGTTCGGGGGGAAGGTGAAGAATGTGGGCTGGTGACAGTTCTAGACTGGAGGGTGAGAGACCAGTAGGTTTTAGCCCATCTCTGTTGCTAACTCCAGAGTAGTACTGGGCTGGGACTTGCTTTGGTAAAAAGCAAAGTCAAATTGTGAAAGGACTAGGAGGAACTTTGAGAAGTTATTTGACATCTTTCCTGAGTTAAGGTGTGATTCAGTTTAAGAATGAAGTTACGGGTTTATGGACCTAAAATAAAAAGATAAGTCTTACTCTCTGACCTGGTGATGATTTAGATCTAACAGAGGTTTTCCTGTACCACAGATAAGGAACCCCAATCATGACCACCTCGCCATCCCTCCCTTGACTCTTTTGGAAAGGTTCAGTGAGAATTAGAGGCCAGATTCTCTCTAACAAATAACTCAGGTTCACGCACAACAATCCCCTGTTAGTTGTACCCTGAACACGGCATTTTAGGTTTGTTTCCTTTTTGTGTCTTGACCTGGCATGCTTGCGTGCTTCTTTGCAGATCCTTCTATTTTAGCACATTAGCTTCCTGTGGTTTCTCTACAGGTCTGTTAAAGTTATTCGGCTGATTGGCCGAGACACTGTGGAAGAGATTGTCTATAGGAAAGCGGCCTCCAAACTGCAGCTCACCAACATAATCATAGAAGGGGGCCATTTCACTCTGGGAGCCCAGAAACCTGCTGCAGATGCCGACCTCCAGGTGAGACACACTGTTCTTCACTTTGATTTTATTATTTTTTTTTAAACTTATTTATTTATTTGGCCTTAATGGGTCTCGTTTGCAGCATGTGGAATTTTTAGTTGCAGCGTGTGGGATCTAGTTCCCTGACCAGGGATCAAACCCGGGGCCCCTGCATTGGAAACATGGAGTCTTAGCTCCTGGACCACCAGGGAAGTCCCTGTTCTTCATATTAGAAGATGTCATGGTTTTAGTCAGTGCTTTATGGATGAGAAAGTAGATGAATTAACCACCCACTCTCTCCTGCTACACATTTGTTCCCTGGCCAGATTCCTTCCTGCCATAGGAAGATCCCCTGGAGGAGGAAATGACAACCCTCTCCAGGATTCTTGCTTGGGAAATTCCATGGACAGAGGAGCCTGGTGGGCTGTAGTCAGTGGGGTCACAGAGTCAGACACAACTGAGCATGCATGCAGATAATATCTATACTACATGCAGGCTGCTGTGGAAGTGAAAATGAATATGATAAATAAAGGCAGCAGAATACAGAATAAGGATGGACTTTGGATCCCTTTTACTTGGATTCACATCTAAGTCTTGTCTCTTGCTGGCTGTGTTGCTTTGAGCAGATAGCTTAACCTTTGCTTTCTGAAAATGAGGATATCACAGGTTCCATCAGGGGGCCTTAAGAGAATTAGGTAAAATAAACTCAACATAGTAAATAATGATTTATCTTGTACCTCCATCTTAACCCCAGACCCTTTGATCAGTGCTTTACATCACCTTCTTCACACTCAGAGGAGGGTAGACAAGATCAGGAATTCAGAATTATGCCGTGGGAAAAACAGATGAAAGAACTAGAGTTAATTGCTTGAAGGAGGAGACACCAGCTAGGAAGCAGATGCAGGCTTGGAAGAGGTTAGAGAAAACTCTCCTGGAAGAGGACTTGGAGATACTCTGTAGCAGCCCTTGGGTTTAAATTAGAACCCATATTATGATATAGCCCAGGTCCTCCTATTTTGACCCAGGGATGAGGGGCTGGAAGCAGAGAGACTGACTTCTAGGATGCTGGAAAGATCCAGGCATGAAGTGAGTTTTAAACCTCTGACATAGGCAGTAGCAATGGGAAGGTCTGGTGTGAGCTACACTACAGAAGAAATGACAGGAGCTGCTGCTTAGAGGTGGGAAGCTAGGGAGAATGGAAAATTTAAAGATGTCTGTAAGGTCTTCAGCCTGGATAATGAGGAGGATAGAAATTAGGAAGCAAGAAGGTTAGGTAGAGATTTAGGAAGAGGAAGATAATTTAGGCTTTAGTCAACAGAGTTTGCAGTAAAAACGTATTAAAAAAATTACTGTTAGAGGAAAAGCTTGGAGATAAAAATTTCATTTGCAAAAGTTTGTAAGAGAGTAGACTTTAAAGGGACTAGTTTATCAAACAGAAAATACAACAAGTATTTAAAAGGAAAAATGACTATTAAAAGTGGAATTGCCAAGTGTTTGGTTAGTCTGGTTTTTCTCACATGGTTATCATATCCACAAAGACCAGTGCATATCTTTACACATCTGCTTTGCAGAAGACAGGGCTCACGTTGGTTTTGTTAGGAAGTCAGTAACTTACGGGAAAGGCTCAAGGTTTCATTTATTTTGGAACTTAAACTAGAAAGTAACCCTGGGTTTTGTATATTTACTTGTTTGGTTCTTTTTTCGCTTAAGGTGCAGAGTGTGATTTTTTTCCCTTTTTCTGTTTTCTTCTTTGGTTCCCAATTGATGTGTGCACACTTGTCCATGCTGGTGGCAAAGCAGATTGTACATGTGTTCACATTATCCAAGAGGCAGTTACAAATGTAAGATGGCAGCTTGAGAGAAAGGTATGGGCAGACTGCAGAGACTCTTACAGTTCTCCAAGCATGAATTCTCTGTAGAACCTCGTGAGTGGCAAGTTCAGTATTGGGTCTGGTGAGGGGAATGAATGGCTGAGCCTTGGCATGTGGGAGTTGTCAGTAAGAAGCTTGAACTCTCTCCCAATTGGGGAGGGGCTCAGGGGATTCAGTGATGGTGTCCCTGTGACGTAGGCTGCTGGGCATGTCCATGTGATTGTGTAAACATGTCTCTGTGCCATGGGCCAGATCCTAATGGGAATATACACCCCCCTAGCTGTTTGAGAGGGGCTCTATCAGAATCTCTCCCAGCTCGTGGTTAGTAGAAGTTTACTTTTGATTTTTCTCTGACCTACCAAGCCTCTGCAAGTTATCTCTGGTTGCCAGAAGCAAAGATAACACCCCAGTGCCCTTATCTCCAGAGAAAGTAAGGTTTGTATAATAAAAAGAATCCGATAGTCAAAGATGTGACCGTGTTTCAGTAAATCTAAGAAGTACTGGATCATGAAATCCTCAAAGAAGGAAGCAGATTCATTATCCTGCAGGAAGAACATAATAGAAACAGAGGCAGAGGCAGATGGAGTGAACATTTATTGAATGCTCACTGTGTGCTAAGTATCATATGAAGTGCTTCTTTCCAGTTGTTTCTGTGATATGAATAACATAAGAATGAGGTAGGCACTCACCTTATCCCCATTTCAAATAATTTGCCCAAGAATGTTCATTCATTAAGACTCCAATCCAAGGACTCTCTAACCTCCAAGCACATGCCCTTGCTTTTAAATACTGTAATATATTTCTTCTCATGGGCTTCCCAGGTGGTGCTAGTGGTAAAGAACCCGCCTGCCAGTACAGGAGACATAAGAGATGTAGGTTCGATCCCAGTTGGGAAGATCCCCTGGAGGAGGGCATGGCAACCCACTCCAGTATTCTTGCCTGGAGAATCCCATGGACGGGGAACCTGGCGGGCTACAGTCCATAGTATCGTCATGAAAGGGTCAGACACGACTGAAGCGACTTAGCGTGCATGCACATTTCTTCTCTAAAAATACATGTGGTCCCTTGATAACTGAGACGCATCACAAGTGAAAGGTAGACTGAAGGGAGTATCCCAGTATGGACCAGTCTTTTTCATAAATAGTGCCTTCTATTTTTGGTGCCAGTTGCTGAAGTGAAAGTTGCTCAGTCATGTCCAATTCTTTGCAACCCCATGGACTATACAGTCCATGGAATTTTCCAGGCCAGAATACTGGATTGGGTAGCCTTTCCCTTCTCCAGGAGATCTTCCCAACCCAGGGATTGAACCAGGGTCTCCCAAATTGCAGGCAGATTCTTTACCAGCTGAGCCACCAGAGAAGCCCAAGAATACTGGAGTGGGTAGCCTATCCCTTCTCCAGGGGATCTTCCCGAGCCAGAAATTGAACCAGGGTCTCCTGCATTGCAGGCCGATTCTTTACCAACTTCCCAGGTAGCTCAGTCAGTAAAGCATCTGCCAGCAATGCGGGAGACCTGGGTTCAATTCCTGGGTCAGGAAGATCCCCTGGAGAAGGAAATGGCAACCCATTCCAGTATTCTTGCCTGGAGAATCCCATGGACAGAGGAGCCTGGCAGGCTACAGTTCATGGGATGGCAAGAGTTGGATACAACTTAGCGCTATTTTTTCTTTACCAACTGAGCTATTGGGGAAGCCAGTTGCCAAAGTCAGTCGCTTTTTTGTATATAACAAGGTTAAACATAAGTATATCTAGGTTTGTTCTTCCAGTGAGCTATCTAAATTTTTTTCCAGTTGTTGCAGAGTATCATAAGATTTCCAAGTTATTCACAAAATAAACCAGCTAGAGATAGCTAACCCAAAAAGACAAGATGCAAATGAGCCAAAGTGTGAATGCAGCTTGGTTCAGAGCCTCGGAGTTAGCACTTCGGGAAGTACACAGTTGAAAGGAGGAGACGACAGCCAGGAAAGATGACCTGAACTTTTTTAGGTGGTTCCTACAAGCCTAGGGAGAGGCTGAGGGTTCGTTAGAGAGCAGGAAAGAGAAGCAGGGTAGTGCAATGCCAGAGGCATGTCCAGCAAGGAATATTAGAATTGAGAAATGGCTCTCCCGTCTAGTGGGCAGTTGTCGTCACTGGTCTTTAGTGAAGATGGTTTCCACTGAGCACTGTGGTAGGAACAAAACTGCCAAAGCAAAGTCACTTAAGAAATATGCTGTGTAGCCTTCTCATTCCAAGAAGTTTGGCGGTAGGAGGGGTGGGAGAGTAGCTAACAGGGTCTGTGACATCTCACGTGACTGCTGAGGATGCCTGTGAAAAACTCTGTGAGAAGTGCTAAGATAATGCCAGAAGTGACTGTTATTCTTCAGAATAAAGATTGGAGGGTCAAATTTTCTGTTTATTGAGAATTGTCAAAGTTAGGCTCTGACTGTCATTTATCACCTCTCTATACTCATCCATCAGCCAACTACAGAACAGCCCTGTTGGTGTCATCTGCCACAGGGAGGGAAGAAAGGCTGAGCGTCGGGACAGCGGTGCCCTGGTGTCTAAGCCACTTTGCAAATCACTGGTGCCCAGTATTTGTTTTCATGAGGGCCAACTGGACTTTTTTGTTTTCTTCATTCAAGTTGAGCGAGATACTCAAATTTGGTTTGGATAAACTGCTGTCCTCAGAGGGGAGCACCATGGATGAAATAGACCTGGAGTCTATCCTGGGAGAAACAGAAGATGGCCATTGGGTCTCTGATGCACTGCCTACAGCGGAAGAAGGAAGCAGGGAGCCAGAGGAAGGAAGTAAGTGAGAACACAGCTAATGGCCTGGCCACCCCGAGCTAGAGCAGGAGATGGGTCCCCACTTCTGTTTCTGTAGTATTTGGATTTCTGATTTGAAATTTTTTTTTTCCACGTGGTAGCTTTGTAAGGATGTTCCTTGATGGCTTAGGGTTATTTTGTAATGAATTTATTTGTCTGTACCAGTGGCAACACAAATTCAGTGTGGAATGGGGTGAGAGGTCTGCTAGTCTTACTAGGCTTCTTGATTCGAGAGTACTTTACTCCATTCATGCAGAGAAGGACAGTTTCTTTACCCGATGCTGCTTCGTTTTTTTGAGTGGAGAGTTGGCTGGCATGACTTCTCGTTTTGTGATTCTTTTTCGTTTCCATAGGACCTTGAAATTCCATCACCTGCTTCATTCTTTCCCTTTGCCACCAAACTGTCAAGGCACGACCTCCGGAAGCAGTGCCTTCCCAAATTGCTAGCTTCAGGTACTTTTTAGTCTCTTCTGTCAGTTCCTTAGCAGTTGCTTCTCTGATCTTCCTGGTTGCAAACCTTTCCTCATTATTTTCCCACTTGGAATGTGTCCTCCTCGTGGGGGACAAATTTGATCTGTGTCTGATGTTAGAACCCTGCCGCCTCTTTTCTGTGCAGTTTCTGCCTGACTCCACTGTGGACTTGGGAGCTAATTCAGCTCATTTGGGATCTTCATTTCTCTACCTTCCTGCAAATTGAAGTTTGTAGTACTCTCTGACTCCTAGCTTTTTAGAAGGTGTGGGTTCAGGGTGGCTTTGTTGTCCTTGTTATTCCCTGTGGTTTTTATAGGATGTTTGGGAAGATCAGAATGTAGACAGCTGGCATTATTCTCTAAGACACTGCTGTTTAACTTTTCTTATTGTTTAGCTTTTACATTTTTTAATATTAGCATCCCATTTTTATTCTTCAAGAACCCTTTCTGATTCTCTGCTTGTTGTTTTAATTGTCTTGTTCTGTTTGCAGGAATAAATATCCTCTCTGAGGACTTTTATTATAGCCTTTTAAAAAAGTATTCCTTTACGCCCCGTGTTGTATATTTGTCTTGTCCTTGTTGGTAGTTTCTCTGAAATATCTGGTGTGCCCTGGCTATCTGTTTATGTATGCAGGTGAGATGCAGAGCTGATGGGCAGGTCTGGCCTGTGCAGGTATGTGGATTCCTGGGGCTTATTCCAGCATCACTGGTTGGTGACCTGGCCTTCTCACTGAAGGGGCCCTCCCAGATGTCTGTATTTGGAGTCTTTTCTCTGGGCAACTCCATTTCTCCAAAGACGAATCCTTTAATATCTTTCTGGAAGAGATGAATAGGGTCTGGAATAACCTGTTTGCTCGGAGAAGGCAATGGCACCCCACTCCAGTACTCTTGCCTGGAGAATCCCATGGATGGAGGAGCCTGGTAGGCTGCAGTCCATGGGGTCGCTAGGAGTTGGACACAACTGAGCGACTTCACTTCCACTTTTCATTTTCACGCACTGGAGAAGGAAATGGCAACCCACTCCAGTGTTCTTGCCTGGAGAATCCCAGGGACAGGGGAGCCTGGTGGGCTGCTGTCTGTGGGGTCGCACAAAGTCAGACACGACTGAAGCGACTTAGCAGCAGCAGCAGCAGCAGCATGTTTGCTCAGATTGAGGAGACAACATGAATGAAGGGGTTCAGGGTGCTCCTGCTACTTTTTTTTAAAAAACTGGAGTATAGTTGCTTTACAGTGTTCTGTTAGTAGGGTGAAGCAAATCAGCCACATGTATACATATATCACCTCTTTTTTAGATTTCCTTCCCCTTTACGTCACCACAGAACACTGAGTTCCCTGTATTACACAGTCAGTTTTCGTTAGTTATCTAAATATTTTATATGTAGCAGTGTATATATGTCAATCCCAATCCTTCCCACCACCACCCCCTTACCCCTCGGTATCCATATGTTTTTTTCTCTACATCTCTGTCTCTGTTTCTGCTTTGCAAATAAATATTATCTAGGCCTTTTTCTAGGTTCCACATACATGTGTTGTGTGTGCTGAGTCACAACCCCATGGATTATAGCCCACCAGGCTCCTGTCCATGGAATTTTCCAGGCAAGAACACTGGAGTGGATTGCCATTTCCTTCTCCAGGGGATCTTTGCTGACCCGGGGATCGAGCCTGTGCCTTTTGCATCTCCTGCCTTGGAGGACAGATCCTTTACCACTGTGCTTTAGAAGCGCATGTGCGTTAATTAATGTACAGTATCTTTTAGCTCCCGTTACTTGGTCTGCAGACTCTCTCTGTTATCCCGCCCTGCGGCTCCTTGTCTGTGGAAGTTCTGAGCTTTTAGAGGATTGAAAGGGGCTCTGTTCTCATAATCATCCCTTCACCAGGCACCTGTATTTTGCTTCCACTGTTCTTTTAATTCTGTTATCCTTTGAGCCACTTAGAATTTTCTAAAAAGTTGTTGAACTTTTCGTCCACTGTCTTATGTATCTTTAAAAAATCCATTTACTGCCATGTAGGTTTTAGGTGGGAGGAGAAATAGATGTATGTTTTTAAGTTGCATTTTGATTACATTAAGTACTGAAGCCTGCACTCATTTCTGCACTCATCTAGATTAATTTCAGCTTATTTTGCTAATGTTTAGTAGAACAAAGTAAAATTTCACTGTGTTCCAGAAAGATAATTATATTTTTCAGTCAGTCCAACTGCCAAAAAAAATTATATATATTTTTTCAGGCAGTCCAGCTGCCAGGAAAGATTTCCCAGTTGTATTAACATTTGGAGTTTTGTGTTTGATCAGTGAGTACAGGTCCAGTCTGTGGTAGGTGGTTCCATTGGCAGGATATAGATGAGTGTCCATGCCTGTGGTCTCCAACCTTCTCTTGGCTGCAGAGTGAAGACAGAGCATGGTTAAAAGAATACAGATGAACATGAAAGACTCATAACTACAGCATCCCCTACGAAAGTTAAAAAGCAGGATGGCTTTTATCTTGAATGTCAGGGTCTTTTTTTAAAGCATGTTTGTAAGTTGAGAATCACATGCAGCTACGTCTGTGATCATATTTGCCTCCTCTTGGCTCTATTTTCCCTACTTGTTGATAGAGCACCTCATTGAAAGCCCCCTGCTGATTTAATTAGTAAATGCCAATTAGAATTACAGCTGGTTGGATTTGGGTACAAGTGTGAAGCAGTTGATCTCTTGAGAATGAAAATGTTTTGCTTCTGTATTCTCTAGGGAAAAACATACTTATATTCATAGCTGATTTTATAATGCTGTGAAAATACATTCTTTGGTAACGTGTGCTGTTAAATATGCTTCGATTTAGAATCGTTGTCTTACCTCTCTCTAGTTACTAGGCTTGGCTTGTTATGACTTCTAGCATGTGATTCATGGTGTTGGCAAATTACCCAACCTCTTTGAGCCTTTGGGTCCTCATCTGTAAAGTGGTGCTAGTAGTGTATACTTTACCCTTTTACACAGTTGCAAAAATCAGATGTGATTATAAATGTAAAGGTGCTCTGACAGCATAAACTGCTATTCAGGTTCACACTATCACCATTCATGTTATTACTCTAGTTACTATTTGCTGGCCTGTTATCTATCCATCCTTCTATAGACACAGTTGTATACTGAAAAGAGCACATTGACAGCAGACTCAGAAAATCCTGTCTTCTTCACTTATTAGCAATTTGAACTGGGGAGGCGCTTGATAACTCTCTGAACCTCAGGGTTGTTTTTTTATATATAATTTTATTTATTTTTGGTTGTGCTGAGTCATTGTGGCTGAGCAGGCTTTTCTCCAGTTGTGGCAGGCGAGGGCTAGTCTCTAATTCTGGACTGAGGATCAAAGCTTTGTCTCCTCCTTTGGCAGGTGGATTCTTTACCACGGAGCCCCCAGGGAAGCCCTCAATTTTCTCTTTTTCTTGGTTAATTATACCAAGACTGTGTTGAGGCTCATGAAGATGTTTCATGAGCTCTACAAAGAAAGTTGTAAATCTAAGGGATTATTTTTGTGGTTATTTCCTCGTAGATTTTTCTACTTGATCCTTGTCATATTACAGAAAAGGGGGAAGAGTTGAGTGTTAAAAGTCTGTTTGCAATTTTTAAAAAATATGCTGTTGGTTACCCTTAGTTAGGAGATCTTAATGTCAGTGAGATTTGTGCTGGGGAGTAGTGTGGAATGAATGAGTGATGAGTGATCCAGGACTTGGCAGGCATCAAACTGAGGCTTACAGACCACCTAAAGATGGACCAAAAGGGCTTTAACCACGCTTGCTTCTTTAAAAAGTAAATATATGAAATCCCCAGGTGGGTCCCAAACCTGTCAGCATTAGTGGGATGGGAATTCCAGTACCTTCATCACAAGCTATTCTTGGCCCATTTAGAATACAGACCATTCTCTTGTTTACCCTCCTTATTGCTTTGACTAGAATCAATCTAGTTTCCTTTAGTATCTGACATTTCTCTCTGTGTTTTATGTTTTTAGAAAACCACATGTACTTATTTGAAGGTAAAGATTATTCTAAGGAGCCTAGTAAAGAAGACAGAGAATCATTTGAGCAACTGGTGAATCTTCAGAAAACCCTTTTGGAGAAGACTAGTCAAGAGGGCCGGTTACTCCGAAATAAAGGCAGTGTAAGAACTTAATTTATGTGAGGATAAATTCTTCCAGAGTTTCAACAAAAATGAACAGAAAGTGATGCTGAGAATGATTTGTTAAGAAACAAGAATGTAACTATTTGTTGAAAAAAAAGTATAAGAAGATGGCCTAAAAATAATAACAAGGAGGTTATATTTTACCATTTAATGCAGGTGATAGTAAGCCACCCTTGAAGGGATCACTGTCTTGCATCAAAATACCATACCCTGCTGCTGACAGTCATGACCCTATGTCATTAAGGATGGATGGCAATCATAAACAATGTTTGTAATGTCCATAGCATTTGGCAGTTAGTCTGGATACGTTAAATGCTAGTTATTGTTAAGGTGATCATGATGTTGGAATATTGTGTTTAAGACTGAATGATAAAATACATTAAGGAATATTTCTATTAAAATTAGTTAAACCTAAATTGGCATTTCATAAAAAACAAGTTATTTTCTGAAGTACCTTATTCCTAATGAAACTAATCAAAACGACATATTGCTATACTGACATGCCAGTGCTTTGGTTGAGTTTAGAGCATAGTATCCTGGTTACCATGCCTACCAGATGTGTAAACTGAAATATCTTGCCAGCACTTCCCATCACCCATGGTGAAATATTGAGCACATTGATCAATGTGATGACTGAGACTCACAAAGGAACAGGTAGACCCCAGTTCCCTGGTTATGAGCTTGTTCTTCCTGCAGGTTCCCATCCCAGGCCTTGTGGAGGGGTCCACCAAAAGGAAGCGGATTCTGAGCCCAGAAGAACTGGAGGACAGAAGGAAGAAAAGACAAGAAGCAGCGGCCAAGAGAAAGAAACTGTTAGAGGAGAAGAGGAAGAAGAAGGAAGAAGCAGAACATAAGAAAAAGTACGTGTGTGTTATTTGATGGTATTATTAATATAACTGAAGGTCACAGTTGGTAAAGGGATCACTACTGCATAGTGAGTCCACAGTCAAACATCACTTTAAAACTGCAGAAAGTGTCTGTAATGCTGGTAGTTCCCACTGGTAATAGAATACTTTTATAAAGATTAAACTTTCACCTTAGCAGTCCATCTACTTAAGAGAACAGTCCCGAGTGCCTCAGGCAGAGAAGATGCATTCAGCTGAAGCGAGAACATTTTAGGACTTGATTGCTGCTGTCTGACAGGAGCAGTTTACTTGAACAGTCCCTTTTAGTCACATGTTCTTAAAAACAGTGACATCTGGTGGCTGCTCATTTTTGAAGTGTAGTCAAGAGGCAGTTAGGCTAATCAGTAAGGCTTCTTGTTTATTTACAAACAGGCAGAAGGACAAGGGTGAGTTTCTGATTGCAACTCCACTTGGTACTCACCGTTTGTGAATCACAGCCCAGGATGTGCTTCGAGGGAAATGGTGATAGGCTCAGTTAATTCCTCTCCCCTCTGGTTTCTCGAAGGATGGCCTGGTGGGAGTCCAACAATTACCAGTCCTTCTGCCTGCCTTCTGAGGAGAGCGAACCAGAGGACGGGGAAGATGAGAGCTCTGCCCAACTGGAGTATGAGGACCCGGACTCAACCTCCATCAAGTATATAAGTGGTGACGTCACCCACCCCCAGGCTGGGGCGGAGGATGCTGTCATTGTGCACTGCGTAGGTAGGTAGAAGTGGTGGGGCCTCAATCCTTAAGGTGCCAAGAACTGGGGAAGGAAGACAAGGCAGAACCCTGTCTTAGGGGTGCTTAATGGGCTTAGGGCAGTCTTGTGTGGTCAAAAAGAGTGTGAACTTTAGAACCAGGAGACTAGGGTTGCCCAACCATGTAAAGAAGAAAGGTAAGAGTCAAATCCAACTTCTGCAGGCCTCAGTTCCCTTATCTGTGTAATGGGATAATACCTGCCTTGTTCCCTGCACAAACTTTTTAAGAGAGTACACAGAGGCTACATCTATTAGCCAAATGAATCCTTTGAGAAAAAACGAAACTCCAAACATGTTCTTCCCTCATGACCTTTGCACTTTTTTTTCCAGGCAAGTTCCTCTTCCTGGAATGCTCTTTCCCCACTTAGCCACATCAAGCTTTGTTCAGATATCTACATCTCAGAGAGAGGTCTCCCCTGACTTTCCACACCCTGTACTCACCCCTGTTTTTCTCTATTTACTTTCTTACCTTATTTTACTTGATGACACATCACCACATGACATATTATGTATTTGCTTTTTTGTTTCATTGAACAAACAAACAATGAAACAAGCAAATATATACATATCATGTGGTGTTTCATTGAACTGGGCTTCCCTGGTGGCCCAGACTGTAAAGAACCTGCCTGGAATGCAGGAGACTTGGGTTCAATCCCTGGGTCAGGAAGATCCCCTGGAATAGGAAATGGCAACCCATTCTAGTATTCTTGCCTGGAGAATGCCATGGACAGAGGAGCCTGCAAGGCTACAGTGCAAGAGACTGCAAAGAGTTGGACACGACTAAGTGACTAACACTTTCGTTTTCACACACTCACTGAACTAGAAAATAAAACTTCATGGGAGCAGAGATTTCCCCCCTCCCCCCACTGGTGTAACCCTAGAGCATAAAAGAGTTCTTGACATGTAATACTGACATATTTATAGTATGATCGAATGAATGAATGAATACAGAGTATTAACCAGCTGTGTTAGTACCAGCTTGAATAAGTCATTTAACCTTTCCACTTTCTTACCTATGAAATGGGAGCTGTAAGCTGTTGTATTATCAATGCTTCAACTCTTTCTGGTTTTACATCTACTCTACATCCTCCCTTAGCCATCTTCCAGGAATTACAGAAGGACTACAGAGCTTCTGCTCTTTCAGAACACTGATTCTTTTGATGCTTTTCTATTATGATGGCCAGGTATATTCCAGAAAACCTAAACATACTTGACAAGTCCAGTGTGTTATATGCTTGGAGGTTAGATAGTTGTTTTTGCCCTTTGAAAAATCAAGTATATTTGGCATACCTTTTCTTTTTTTTTTAAATTGTGGACTTGATTTTGCCTCCTATAGAAGAAAATCTTCTCTTTCTTCTATCAGATGACTCTGGTCGCTGGGGCAGAGGTGGTTTATTCACAGCTCTGGAAACAAGATCTGCTGAGCCAAGAAAAAGATATGAGTTGGCTGGGAAAATGAAAGGTAAGGAGCAATGCAGAGAGAAGGGTTAAGGATGGAATAAGAGGGAGAGGACATTAGGTGCGTTAAAATGCACTAGATGAGGAGTCAGAAGAGCTAGTTGGAGTCTGAATTCTGTCATTAGTTAAAGCTAATTTATAATGTGACTTTGAGGCAATCCCTTCCCCCTCCCTGTACCTGTCTTCTCATTTGTAATTTGAAAGTAATACTTTTTCCATCCACCTCATGGGACTATAATGAGGATAATGAATGTGTAAGTATTTTGATAAATGTCAATCACTGCATGCATGTTGAAGTATTGTCTTGAAGTTCATTTCACTGTTTACCCAGTTCACACTCTCTTCTTGAGGGAATATCTCCTGTAACTGTCAGACACCTGTGGGAGAGAAATCAGACATACCATTGAAGGGCTAACAGGAGTTGGGTGCTGAGAGGAAGGAGGTTGTATTATGAAGTTAGCACAGACTGGGGTGTAACACTCCCTGGAGACGGAAGCAGAGCTGTCTGGGGAAACTTGAAGGCTGAATGGTGTTCTCTCGGCAGAAGGGGCTGGACACCTCCTTTTTATGTGTGGAAATCACAAAGTGGCAAGAGGAGTAAAATGATTATTGTGATTATTTCCTGTGGAACTTGAGAGGTTAAAGGATCTTTTCCAATAGAGAGGAGCTCTTCAGATTTCTTCGAGATTGGTTTTTCTGTTCACTTCTTTCACATAGAAAGGGTTGTAAGGACTTGGAGTGAATGGTCTTTATACTAAAATGCATTACAGGGTTTAATATGTGTTGCTGTAATCAACCCAATCTAGATACTGACTGGGCAGTTTGAAAAGGAGAGAATTCAGGTGAGGTTGGAGCTAGAGATACAGACTGAGGAGTCTCCATCTGGATCCTTGTTTAAAACCCTGAAGGAGAGAGGATGGAGAAATGGGAGGACAGAGAACACACCTCCATTTAGGAGAAGAGGAAAGAAGGAATTCTCAGAAAAATGAGAGAACCTTGACAATGTAGTGTTTTGGGGTACAAGGGAGGAGAGGTGTCAAGAAGTGGTCTGTAGTGTCAGACACTGAAGTGAGGATGAGCACTGGGAAAAGGCCACTGGATTTGCCCCCCAGGGGCAGTCACATCACCCTGGAGCATTTTGAAAAAAGTGTGGAAAGTAAAACCTGGCTGCAGAGGGTTAAGGTGTAAGTGGTCAGTAAGGAAACAGATGGGAGTGTGCACTCTTTTCTGAAGGAGGACTGAAATAGGGTATATAGCAGGGTAGATAAAATGTGGGTTTGAATTACCAGGAAGGGCTTGATGGAAGTGGTGAAAGTTATCTTGGGCCTGGAAGGATGGGTTGAGATTAAATAGGTGGAGAGAAAGGGTAGGAGAGTCCATAACCATATCTCATTCTTCTTGGTATCTCCTGTAACCCCACCATTCCCAGTATGGGGTATTGAATGACCCAGGTAGTTACACAGTGAATATTTTAGGGGAATGGTGTGTAGGCCAGACAGACTGGAGTAGAAAGTTTAGGCTGAGGAATAAAGTTAGGTTTTAAAGAAGAGAGGTTTGGGCCACATTATAGAAGACTGCACATGACTTATGACTTGTCCAGGGAGATGGCATTCTAAGGCAGAACCTTATCCAATGGCTAGACATGGGGGATTTGGGTAGAAGAATGACATAGCAGAGCAAATATTGGATTGGCCAAAAAGTTTGTTCAGGTTTTTCTATACCATCGTATGGAAAAACCTGAACAACCTTTTTGGCCATCCCAGTATTTTAGAGTGACTTAAAAAGATTGGGGTATGCAGGATGGATTGAGAGGAGAAAAGGTTCAAACTGAAATATGCGAGGCCTAGAATTAACACATTTCTCTAGAGAATTTGATTTGTATGAGATAGGAAAATATACAAATACAAATATGTATAGTAGAATAAAGTATTTGAGTAATTTAAAACAAACAGACTCTTCTAAAGGAATTTTAAGTTCATAGTGACCCACCCCCTCCCAGCCCAGATACTTCTGGGTTTTGCATTCACTCTCCAGTGCCTACAGGAATACTTCATAGGCAATGTTTGAGGAGTAGAAGAGCATAAACATTCAGGAGTGAAGGGGGTGACATGGTAGCGAAAGACATTCCTGCTTTTAATCCCTCTTTTTCACCCCATGGATTAGACATCCCCACCTGAACAAAAGTGCCTTGGTGGGTCTTCTAAAAGACTCCAAGAAAAAAAAAAAAAAGACTCCAAGAGGAGTCTCACCCACCACTGTAACTGGTAAGACACAGATAAATCTCAATACAGGCAAGAACCAGCAGAGCCTATGAAACTGCCTAGACCCCTCTCACTGCAGTAGGGCAAAAAACAGGTGAATGCTGCCCTCACAGGTAATCACATATGGAACTTGCTGAAGTCCATCCTTCCTGAAGGGAGATCTGGCACATCATTGGAGAAAAGAGAAAAATATGAGTTTGTTTGCAGCATAGGTGGTAAGGGAAACTTTCCCAGCCCCAGCCCTGGCCCACCAAGGAAAACATTGCGAGGGGCTGATTTTTCTGGCAGCTACCATCACCAGGTGGAACGCAGCTGGAAAAACCTGTTTCTCTCTGCCAGCATCTGAAGTACTAAGGTGGTAGCTCCCGACCTGGGCAGAGGAAGGATATTGGGAAAGAGGCAGATAAGAATTTCAAATGATGTCAAAGACACGTGCTCAGTAGAAAGTTCATGCGCGAGTACCTGAAAATTCCCCTGCAGGTGTGTGGCAGTCCCAACACGCTAAGTGTTAAACCCACACCTTCCCTCAGCTCTGATGCCAGCTCCCTGTGCAGGCTCCCTGGTGTATCCATGAAAGTGAACTCTGGTAGACCAGGATCCTACTCAAAATAGGTCATGTTGGCAGGCAAGGAAGAAACCACAGATTTGAGCTATAGCTCCACCTTCTGGGAAAAAAGGTATCCAGCCAGCCTGGTGAATTGTAAAAATCAGAGAATATACAAAAGCTTAAAAATTTGGCCACAAGACAGAGCAAGAAGAGTGGAGCACAAACATACAGGAAAAACTGAGATGATACCAATACTATATAACATAATACCCTGTCTGCTGCTAAAGGTAATGAGCACTGAGTTAAGGAGATATCTGCTACTTCAAATGCAAAAGCACCAGAGCATAAGTACCAGGAATATGAAATCAGGAAATATGGCATCACAGAAAGAAAATGACAGTTCTCCAGCAGCCATGCTCAAAGGCACAGAATATTGTGATCTAACTGACAAAGAATTCAGAATAGCAGTTATGAAGAAACTCAGTGAATTACAAAAAGACTCAGAAAAGCAACTCAATAAAATCAAGAATAAAATATGTTAACATAGTTACTTCTTTTCAAAGTTTCTTCTTTTCAAAGAAATTTTAAAAAACCCAAACATGGAGAAGGAAATGGCAACCCACTCCAGTATTCTTGCCTGGAGAATCCCATGGTGGGAGGAGCCTGGTAGGCTACAGTCCATGGGGTCGCAAAGAGTTGGACATGACTGAGCGACTTCACTTCACTTTCACTTTACTTATTAATACTCCATCAAATGATCAAAATGCCCATTTTTTTCAAATATATACATTCAGCAAGATGAATCATATTCTGGGTCATTAAAAATTTCTCATTAAATTAAAAATGAATACAATATTGTAAAGTAATTAGCCTCCAACTAATAAAAATAAAGAAAAAAAATGAATGAAATCACAAAGTATGTTCTTTAACAACAATAAAATTAAAGTAGAATTCAACCATAGATATCTAGAAAATCTCTAAATATTTGAAAATTAAACAGTACTTTTCTCAATTATCTGCAGGTCAAAGAAAAAAGTCATAAGAGAAATTAAAAATTATTTTGAACTGAATGGTAGTGGTTATATGACTATGTATATGTGACAAACTTGCACACTTAAAATTGATTAATTTTGCTGTACATAAATTAATGGAAATTTAAAAATTCTGAAAAGACAGATTTTACAGAGGAAAAATAAAATAAAAACCCAAACTGTAGAGCTGAAGAAGTCAGTGGATGAGATGAAGAATGCAATAGAGAACAAGGTAGGCTTCTCAGGTAGTGCACTGGTAAAGAATCCACCTGCCAGTGCAGAAGATGCAAGAAACGTGGGTTCAGTCTCTGGGTTGGGAAGATTCTCTAGAGTAGGAAACAGCAATCCATTCTAGTATTCTTGCTCGGAAAATCCCACGGACAGAGGAGCCTGGTGGGCTAACATCCATGGGGTCACAAAGAGTCGGACACGACTGAGCATGCATGTATAGCAGGGGAGACCATATGGAAGAAAGAATAAGTGACTTGTGGGAGATAGGAATTTTAAAATAACAAATTTAAAGAGAGTGAAGTAAGCCTGTGTAAGCTATGAGACTGAATCAAGAAAACACATATCAGAGTAATTAGGTTTCTAGAAGAAGGGGAAAAAGAGTTTAAGAAATAGTAGCTGAGCACTTTCCCAACCTGGGGAAATACAAAACATGCATGTCCATGAAGCTAATAGGTCACCCTGTTATCTCAATGCTAAAAGACCTTCTCCAAGACTTTCAATGATAAAAAAAATCTTAAAGGAAGCTAGGGAAAAAAAGAATGTAATGTACAAAGGAACCCCTATTTGATTATAGCAGATTTCTTAGCAGAAACAGGTCCTGAGAGTAGAATGACATATTTGAAGTGTTGAAAGATCAAAATTGCCAACCAAGAATACTTTATACAGCAAAGTTATCTTTCAGCTATGAACGAGAAATAAAGACTTTCCCGGCAAACAAAAGCTGAGGGAGTTCACCATCACTAGACTTGCCTTGCAAGAAATGCTGAAAGGAGTTCTTCAAGTCAAAATGAAAAGGCACTAATCACTGATATGAGCACATGTCAAAGTATACAACACACTGGTAAAGGTAAAATATGTACAGTAAGATTTAGAAAACCAGCTTGGTGTTAAGATGATGTGTGAACCACTCAACTATAATATAAAGCTTAAAGGAAAATAGTAAAAGTAACTACAGCTACTATAAATTGCTAATGAATACACAACATACTAAGAGGTAAATTGTGACATGCATAATATAAAAGGGAGGAGTAAAAGGGTGGAGCTTTTATAGGCAATTAGTTATAAGTTGCTGTCCTTCTAAAATACACTGTTCTATCTATAAAATGTTTCATGTAAAGCCCCATAGTAACCACAAAGTAAAAACCTAGATCAGATCCACAAAAGACAAAAGGGAACCAGAGCATACCACCATAGAAAATAATCTATTTACAAAGGTAGGCAGAAACAGAGAGAAAAAGAAACAGTGGAATTACAAAACAACTGGAATGCACACAGTGGCATTAGTAAGTCCTTACGTATAATTACTTTAAATGTAAATTGTTTGAATTTATCAGTCAAAAGGCACAGAGTGTCTAGATGGATAAAAAATAAGACCCAATTATATATCTCAAAGGGATGGAAAAACATATTCCATGCAAGTAGAAACCAAAAGAAAACAGAAGTAGTTATATTTGTATTACATGAAATAGACTCGAAGCCAAAAATGGTAATGAGACAAAGAAGGTCACTATATAATGATAAAGGGATCAATTCATCAAGAAGTTGTAACAAGTGTAACTATATGTGCACCCAACATTGGTGCACCTAAATATATTAAGCAAATATTAATACATATGAGGGGAAAAGTAGACAATACAATAATAATAGGGGACTTCAGTACCCCACTCTCAGCAGTACATAAATCATCCAGACAGAAAGTGAACAAGGAAATGATGGCTTGAACCAAACAGTAGACCAAATGGACCTAACAAGCATCTATAGAACATTCTATCCAACAACAGTAGAATATACATTCTTGTAAATGCATGTGGAACATTTTCAAGAATAGATCATACGTTAGGGCAAAAAACAGGTCTTAGCAAAATAAGATAATTGAAATCATACCAAGTAATCTTTTCTGCTCACAATGGCATGAAACTAGAAATAAAATGAGGAAAACTGGAAAATCTGTAAGATGTGGAAACTAAACAGTATAGTCCTGAACAATGGTCAAAGAATAAACCTAAAGGGAAAGCAAAGAATATCTCAAAAAAAATATGGAAACACAACACCCCAAAACCTATGGGGCCCTGCAGAAACAGTTCTAAGAGGGAGGCTTACAGCAATAAATGCAAATATTAAGAAACTAGAAAGATCACAAATAATCACCCTAACTTTAGCCTTTAAGGAACTAGAAAAGAAGAACAAGTTAAGCCCAAAGCTAGCAGAAGGAAGGAAATAAAGTTCAGAGGAGAAATAAATGAAATAGAGACAGAAAAAAAAACAATAGAAAAGATTAATAGAACTAAGAGTTTTTCAAAAAGATAAAATTGATAAATCTTTAGTGAGAATAAAAAAGAGAAGACCAAAATAAAACCAGAAAAGAAATTATAACTGACCCTACAGGAATACATAGAACCATAAGAGACTACTATGGATAATCATACACCAATAAACTAGATAACCTGGAAGAATTGGATAAGTTTATAGAATCTGCAAACTGTCAAGACTGAGCCAGTAAGAACTAGAGAATCTGAACAGACCAGTGATGAGCAAAGAGATTGACTCAGTAATTAAAAACCTCCCAACACAGGAAATTTCAGGACCAGATGGCTTCACTGGCAGATTCTACCAAACATTTCAAGAAGAATCAACGCCAGTCCTTCTCAAACTCTTCCAAAAAATTGAAGAGGGGGGAATCTTTCCAAACTCATTCTATGAGGCCAGTTTCACCCTGGTAGCAAAGCCAGATGACATTACAAGAAAACAAAACTGTAAATCAATATCTTTGATAACTTCAATGCAAAAATTCTCAACAAAATATTAGCAGACCTAATTCAGTAACTTATTAAAAGGATTACACACATGACCAAGTAGGAATTATCCCTGGGATGAAGCGATGGTTCAACATACACAAATCAATAAATGTTATATATCACATTAATAGAATGAAAGATAAAAGTGATTCTCTCAATAGATGTAGAGACAGCATCTGACAGAGTACAAATTCGTGATGACATACCCTCTGCAGATTGGTTATAGAAGGAACATACCTCAGTACGTTTTTTGTTTTGTTGTTCAGTTGCTAAGTTGTGTCCTGGGGCCCACCAGGCTCCTCTTCCATGAGATTCTCCAGGCAAGAATACTGGAGTGGATTGCCATTTCCTTCTCTAGGGGATCTTCCTGACCCAGGGATCAAACCCCGGTCTCCTGTGCATCTTCTGCATTGCAGGCCGATTCTTTTACCACTGGGCCAAAAGCTATTTACAACAAACCCACAGCATGCGTTATATTCCACATAACTGAAAATTTTTCCTCTAATATCAGGAACAAGATAGGGCACCACTGTTAGGTATACCTGAGTAGCTTTGGAAAAGGCACAGCATAGGGACGGTTCAGAGTAGCCCTTCCTCGGGGGTCTCATTCTGTAGTGAACTTTATGTTCTTTCTGTTGCTTCTTCTTCTTTTACCTCAGATTTGAGTTTGGGAGGTGTCCTTTTATTTCCTATTGATGATAAAGAGTCAAGAAACGAAGGGCAAGATTTGGTAAGTGAAAAAAACCACATCAATTTATTGGAGCTAAACTTTGACTCCCATCACCTCCTCTGGAAACTGCCCCTGCTCCCATTCAGTAAATGATTGTTCCTCATAGTTGGCCTTGATGGTGGCCCAGCACCGAGATCGCAGCAATGTCCTGTCTGGCATTAAGATGGCAGCCCTAGAAGAGGCCCTGAAGAAGATATTTTTAGCAGCAAAGAAAAGGAAAGGTAAGTCCTTCCATTTGTGTTCAGGAATAGATGAATTTCTGTTTCCAAGCGTAGGATGTTATTTTTAAAGGGAGGTGAGAAATGCCAAGATCCCATTCAGTATGTGTAGTGAAGGGAAGCCCCACTATGAGAGCCCACAGAAGTAACACTTTCGTCATCTTGTATTCTCAAAGCCCTTTTCCTTTCTTGATCACTTCTGTATCCTTTGTCTCTGGACCACCTGCATCCTCTGGGTATTTGTATCATGATTTTACAGACAAGGAAGCAGAGGACCAGAAATGAGGTAAACTGGTCACACGCTGTTGGGAAACACTTTTTATCTTGTCCCCTCTCAGAGAGTCACAGTCTGCATTAGCAGACAGTTCTCTGCCAAAAGACCTGAGTTTAATTTTGTTTCCAAACCCAGCATGTCTCAGAGTTTGTCGAACTGACTGACTTGTTAAAGAATCTTTGCTTTTTAAATTACATCTCAATCATCAATCATATTCTATTCCCATTGTACCTACTTATTACCAGAGCCTGTATGTAGGTCCTCGTGTTCTATAGAACTAGTTTTCCCATGTTACAGTCACTCCTCATATAATAATCATATGCTTTGAGTGTCACTCACCAAGATTATATACATTTTGTTCATTGGAAACAGCAAAGTGACTCAGAATACACTACCATCTCCTATGTATATCTTATACACATTACTGAATTTGATGAAGACATCATGAACTTTTTTTTTTAACAGCAAGTGTCCATCTTCCACGCATTGGACATGCCACGAAAGGTTTTAACTGGTATGGTACTGAGCGACTTATTCGGAAACACTTGGCCTCAAGAGGCATCCCAACTTACATGTATCCTTTTATTATCCTAATGGTGTGCACTTTGAGCTCAGAAGGGGAAAATGTCTTGCATTTTTCTGATGCCATTTTTTAATCCAAGGCCAAGTCCTCTTCTGCCATGTTTTTCACTCTGCCCCCACTTCAATGAGAAAAAACTAAGAAGCATTTTCTACCATGTTTATATCCAAGGAGATAAACACACCCCAGCATTTCTACGTGCCAACAGCTAAAGATACATGAAGAGGGGAATTAATTGAACAATTGCCATTTGCCCTCATGTTGAATCTGTTTCACATCACTTCTCTGGAGATCCTTCAGGTCCACAGACCAAGGCCTAGTTCTAAGAACTTCACTCTGTTCACTAAAATAAGCAAGCAAACAAGTGACCTGTTTTATTTCTGAACCAATTCAGTGTATTCTTAAGCAGTATGAAATTCATTTTGACCATGAGCGTATAATCTAGTTTTGCTAGACTAGTATTTTCTTCCAGTGATCTGCTTGCTGTAAGTTAGCATTGTTTGAACCACAATACTGAGTCCAGAATTATTAGAAGAAGCTGAATTTACCAAGTGCTATACTTATACAGAAACTTCCTCCTTTTACTTAGACAATTACTGAAATTAATTCACTTGGTGGGGGTTTATTTAAATCACTATAAAAACTTAGCACAGAAGTTAGGTTTTATACATTTGCACAATTTAGGCAGTATCAGAAGTTTTAGTATATCGTCATAATTCTACAGTAATAAGTACTAACAATATTGAAAAGATTTATTATATGGTAAAAGGAAGTTAAGGCATACACCTCTGGAATGATTATTTCAGTAATTACTAAAGAACTAGTAGTTTTAGTACAGTCGATTTTAAAGTGATGTAAAATATTCCTTGACCGCCCTATTCAGCTACTATTTTCCTAGAAGCAAGGCTGCTGTCCTTCATCTACAGGCCTCATCTTCATCCTCAGGGCAGCTAGTATCTTAACAATCAGCTCAGCATCAGATCCAGCCTTCAGCAACCAGCTGAAAAAGCTGGGGGAAAAAAAAAGCTAGTTGCTCAAAGCCACTGTAATAGAGTATTTCAACAAGGAATCAGAATCTGGTGGGGCTCTGAGAGACTCTGTTTTCTGAATTCTAATTTTGTTCTCCTAAATGTGTTACTGATGTGTAATACTTGTAATACAGCTATGCAAAAGTTATTTGGGAAAATTCTTTGGCAGTTTGCCAGTGCCCCAGTATGCATAGCTATTTGTATAATAATAAATACCTTTTCTCTTTCTAAAGGTGTCTTTGCTTGTTTTCTCCTCAATCTAGTTTTCGTCCTCTCAGACTGATTTCTTTTTGGTGAGAAAGGTAAGTGTATTGAGGAGAAAGAAAGGGAAATAGAACAGGTTGGTTCTGGGGGAAGGAAATGCCTTTAGTCAGTTCATGCCTTGGAAAGATAGGTCTCTAGGGGAAAGACTGAGAAGAGAGATTGCTGATCCAGACAGCCAGAGTCCCTCCTGCCTTTTCTTCATACAGTTCAGCACTCAGATCCAGAGGAACATATGTGGCTTCAGAGAAACCAAGGATCAGCTTTCCCCCTCCCATTAAATTCAGTTCAGCTTCAAGAAATAAGGGGATTGTGGGGACTTCCCTGGTGGTCCACTGACTAAGACACTGCGCTCCCAATGCAGAGGGCCCGGGTTCAATCTCTGTCAGAGAACCACGTCCCATATACTACAGCTAAGAGTTTGTATGCCACAGCGAAGGTGGAAGATCTCATGTTCCACAACTAAGACTTGGCACAGACAAATTAAAAAAAAATAAAAAGAAAGGAATTGTGGAAGTGGCACAAAACTGACAGCACAAGTCAGACTGGGGAGGGCAGAGGGCTGAGAACCGCCAGAGAAGGAGTCATAGGAGGAGATACTGTTGAAGCTGTGACTTTTCACATTTTGGTACATGAAGTCTCAGTCTTGGCTGGCTGTCCTCAACCAACCTGGTTTCTGCTGCTTTGAGGCCCTTAATACCTGGGCCTCAGGCCTGGGCCCTTGATTCAGGGAACCTTACCTACTGGGGGGGGAGGGTCTCAGAACTGGGGCCATGACCTTCTAAGGAAAGCAGTGCTGTTAGCATCTGGGTTGTACTATTCTATTTGACTTCCTCCCTGGCCTCTTCACCCATCAACAATTGAGAATCTGTGTTGAAGACCAATTTAGTTGAAGACTAACTTCATGATTCCTTAACTTTTTTTTCTTTTTTAATTTATTTTAATTAGAGGCTAATTACTTTACAGTATTGTGGTGGTTTTTGCCATACATTCACATGAATCAGCCATGACCCTCCCTCCCACCTCCCTCCCCATCCCATCCCTCAGGGTCATCCCAGTGCACCAGCCCTGAGCATTCTGTCTCATGCATCCAACCTGGACTGGCGATCTATTTCTATATGATATCTATCTATATGATAATATACATGTTTCAATGCTATTCTCTCAAATCATCCCACCCTCGCCTTCTCCCACAGAGTCCAAAAGTCTGTTCTTTACATCTATGTCTCTTTTGCTGTCTCGCATATAGGGTCATCGTTACCATCCTTCTAAATTCCATATATATATATTAATGGACTTTATTGGTGTTTTTCTTTCTGACTTAACTTCACTCTGTATAATAGGCTCCAGTTTCATCCACCTCGTTAGAACTGATTCAAATGCATTCTTTTTAATAGCTGAGTAATATTGCATTGTGTGTGTGTACCAGAGCTTTCTTATCCATTCGTCTGCTGATGGACATCTAGGTTGCTTCCATGCCCTGGCTATTGTAAACAGTGCTGCGATGAACATTGGAGTACACATGTCTCTTTCAATTCTGGTTTCCTTGGTGTGTATGCCCAGCAGTGGGATTGCTGAGTTGTATGGCAGTTCTATTTACGGTTTTTTAAGGAATCTCAACACTGTTCTCCATAGTGGCTGTATTAGTTTGCATTGCCACCAAGAGTGTAAGAGGGTTCCTTTTTCTCCGCACCCTCTCCCAACATTTATTGTTTGTAGACTTTTTGATGGCAGCCATTCTGACTGGCGTGAGATAATACCTTATTGTGGTTTTGATTTGCATTTCTCTGATAATGATGTTGAGCATCTTTTCATGTGTTTGTTAGCCATGTGTATGTCTTCTTTGGAGAAATGTCTGTTTAGTTCTTTGGCCCATTTTTTGATTGGGTCTCTTATTTTTCTGTAATTGAGCTGCAGGAGTTGCTTGTATATTTTTGAGATTAATTCTTTGTCAGTTGCTTCATTTGCTATTATTTTCTCCCATCCTGAAGGCAGTCTTTTCACCTTGCTTATAGTTTCCTTCATTGTGCAAAAGCTTTTAAGTTTCATTAGGTCCCATTTGTTTATTTTTTCTTTTATTTCCATTACTCTTGGAGGTGGGTCATAGAGGATCTGGCTGTGATTTATGTCAGAAGGTGTTTTGCCTATGTTTTCCTCTAGGAGTTTTATAGTTTCTGGTCTTACATTTAGATCTTTAATCCATTTTGAGTTTATTTTTGTGTATGGTGTTAGAAAGTGTTCTAGTTTCATTCTTTTACCAGTGGTTGACCAGTTTTCCCAGCACCACTTGTTAAAGAGATTGTCTTTTCTCCTTTATATATTCTTGCCTCCTTTGTCGGAGATAAAGTGTCTGTAGGTGCATGGATTTATCTCTGGACCTTCTATTTTGTTCCATTGATCTATGTGTCTGTCTTTGTGCCAGTACCATACCTTGTCTTGTCATCAGTACCATGTCTTGATGACTTGCTTTGTAGTATAGCCTGAAGTCAAGCAGATTGATTCCTCCAGTTCCATTCTTCTTTCTCAAGGTTGCTTTGGCTATTCAAGCTTTTTTGTATTTCCATACAAATTGTTAAATTATTTGTTCTACTCCTCTGAAATAGGGATTGCATTGAATCTATAGATTGCTTTGGGTCGTATACTCATTTTCACTATATTGATTCTTCCGATCCATGAACATGGTATATTTCTCCATCTATTTGTGTCATCTTTGATTTCTTTCCTTAGTGTTTTATAGTTTTCTACATATAGGTCTTTTGTTTCTTTAGGTAGATTTGTTCCTAAGTATTTTATTCTTTTTGTTGCAATGGTGAATGGAATTGTTTCCTTAATTTCTCTTTCTGTTTTCTCATTGTTAGTGTATAGGAATGCAAGGGATTTCTGTGTGTTGATTTTATATCCTGCAACTTTACTATATTCATTGATTGGTGGAGTTTTTAGGGTTTTCTACCTAGAGGATCATATCATCTGCAAACAGAGTTTTACTTCTTTTCCAATCTTCCAAAACTATGTTGAATAGTAGTTGTGAGAGTGGGCACCCTTGTCTTATTCCTGACTTTAGGGGAAATGCTTTCAATTTTTCACCATTGAGGATAATGTTTGCTGTGGGTTTATTATGTATGGCTTTTATTATGTTGAGGTATGTTCCTTCTATGCCTGCTTTCTGGAGGGTTTTTATCATAAATGGATGTTGAATTTTGTCAAAGGCTTTCTCTGCACCTATTGAGATAATCATATGGTTTTTATCTTTCAATTTGTTAATGTAATGGGTCACATTGGTTGATTTGTGAATATTGAATAATCCTTGCATCCCTGGGATAAAGCCGACTTGGTCATGATGTATGATCTTTTTAATATGTTGTTGGATTCTATTTGCTAGAATTTTGTTAAGAATTTTTGCATCTATGTTCATCAGTGATATTGGCCTGTAGTTTTCTTTTTTGGTGGCATCTTTCTCAGGTTTTGTTATTAGGGTGATGGTGGCCTCATAGAATAAGTTTGGAAGTTTACCTTCCTCTGCAATTTTCTGGAAGAGTCTGAGTAGGATAGATGTTAGCTCTTCTCTAAATTTTTGGTAGAATTCAGCTGTCAAGCCCTCTGGTCCCGGGCTTTTGTTGGTTGGAAGATTTCTGATTACAGTTTTGATATCTGTGCTTGTGATGGGTCTGTTAAGATTTTCTATTTCTTCCTGGTTCAGTTTTGGAAAGTTATACTTTTCTAAGAATTTGTCCATTTCTTCCAAGTTGTCCATTTTATTGGCATATAGTTGCTGATAAGTAGTCTTTTATGATCCTTTGTATTTCTCTGTTGTCTCCTGTGATTTCTCCTTTTTCATTTCTAATTTTGTCGATTTGATCCCCCCCCCCCTTTTTTTAATGAGTTTGGCTAATGGTTTGTCTATTTTATTTATCTTCTCAAAGAACCAACTTTAGCTTTGTTGATTTTGACTATGGTCTTTGTTTCTTTTGCATTTATTTCTGCCCTAATTTTTATTATTTCTTTCCTTCTACTAACCCTGGGGTGCTTAATTTCTTCTTTTTCTAGTTGCTTTAGGTGTAGAGTTAGGTTATTTATTTGATTTCTCTCCTATTTCTTGAGGTAGGCTTGTACTCCTATGAACCTTCCCCTTAGCACTGCTTTTACTGAATCCCATAGGTTTTGGATTGTTGTGTTTTCATTTTCATTTGTTTCTGTGCATATCTTGATTTCTTTTTTGTTTTCTTCTGTGATTTGTTGGTTATTCAGAAGTGTGTTGTTTAGCCTCCATATGTTTGTATTTTTAATAGTTTTTTTTCCTGTAATTGACATCTAATCTTACCACATTGTGATCACAAAAGATGCTTGAGATGACTTCAGTTTTTTTGGATTTACCAAGGCTAGATTTATGGCCCATAATGTGATCTGTCCTGGAGAAGGTTCTGTGTGCACTTGAGAAAAGGGTGATATTCATTGTTTTGGGGTGAAATGTCCTATAGATATCAATTAGGTCTAACTGATCCATTGTATCACTTAAAGTTTGTGTTTCCTTGCTAATTTTCTGTTTAGTTGATCTATCCATAGGTGTGAGTGGGGTATTAAAGTCTCCCACTATTACTGTGTTACTGTTAATTTCCCCTTCATACTTGTTAGCATTTGTCTTACATATTGCAGTGCTCTTATGTTGGGTGCATATATAATTGTTATATCTTCTTCTTGGATTGATCCTTTGATCATTATGTAGTGTCCTTCTTTGTCTCTTTTCACAGCCTTTACTTCAAAGTTATTTTATCTGATAAGAATATTGCTACTTTTGCTTTCTTTTGGTCTCCATTTGCATGAAATATCTTTTTTCAGCCCTTCACTTTCAGTCTGTATGTGGCCCTAGGTTTGAGGTAGGTCTCTTGTAGACAGCATATATAGGGGTCTTGTTTTTGTATCCATTTAGCCAGTCTTTGTCTTTTGGTTGGGGCATTCAACCCATTTACATTTAAGGTAATTATTGATAGTATGATCCCGTTGCCATTTGCTTTGTTGTTTTGGGTTTGAGTTTATAAACCTTTCCTGGGTTTCCTGTCTAGAGAAGATCCTTTAGCATTTGTTGAAGAGCTGGTTTGGTGGTGATAAATTCTCTGAGCTTTTGCTTGTCTGTAAAGCTTTTGATTTCTCCTTCATATTTGAATGAGATCCTTGCTGGGTACAGTAAATTAGGTTGTCAGTTTTTCTCGTCCATCACTTTAAGTATGTCCTGCCATTCCCTTCTCACCTGAAGAGAAAGATCAGCTGTTATCCTTATGGGGATTTGCTTGTGAGTTATTTGTTGTTTTTCCCTTGCTGCTTTTAATATCTGTTCTTTGTGTTTGATCTTCCTTAATTTGACTAATATTTGTCTTGGGGTGTTTTGCCTTGGGTTTATCCTGTTTGGGACGCTTTGGGTTTCTTGGACTTGGGTGGCTATTTGCTTCCTGCATTTTAGGGAAGTTTTCAACTATTACCTCCTCAAGTATTTTCTCATGGCCTTTCTTTTTGTCTTCTTTTTCTGGGACTCCTATGATTTGAATGTTGGGGCATTTAACATTGTCTGAGAGGTCTCTAAGCTTGTCCTCATTTCTTTTGATTCTTTTTTCCTCTCTACTTCATTTATTTCCACCATTCTATCTTCCACCTCACTTATCCTATCTTCTGCCTCAGTTATTCTACTGTTGGTTCCCTCCAGAGTGCTTTTGATCTCTGTTGTTGCCTTATTCATTATTGATTGACTGTTTTTTATTTCTTCTAGGTCCTTATTAAACTTTTCTTGCATCTTCTCAATCCTCATGTCCAGACTATTTATCTCCATTTTGTTTTCAAGATTTTGGATCATTTTTACTATCATTATTCTGAATTCTTTTTCAGGTAGACTCCATATATCTCCTCCTCTTTGGTTTGGTAGGCTTTTACCATGTTCCTTTACCTGCTGGCTATTTCTCTGCCTTTTCATCTTTTTTTAGGTTGCTGTGTTTGAGGTGGCCTTTCTGTATGCTGGTAGTTTGTGGTTCCTCTTTTTTTTTTTTTTTTTTTTTTTGTGGTTCCTCTTTATTGTGGAAGTTCCTCCCTGTCGGTGGGGTTGGACAAGTAGCTTGTCAAGGTTTCCTGTTTAGGGAAGCTTGCATCGGTGTTCTGGTGGGTGGAGCTGGATCTCTTCTCTCTGGAGTGCAATGGAGTGTCCAGTAGTGAGTTTTGAGGTGTCTATGGGTTTGGTGTGACTTTTGGCTGCCTGTAATTTTGTGCTCAGGGTTATTTTCCTGCATTGCTATAGAATTAATTTGGTATGTCTTGGTCTGAAACTTGTTGGCTTTTGGGTGTAGCTTGGTTTCAGTGTAGGTATGGAGGCTTTTGGATAAGCTCTTGTCGATTAATGTTCCCTGGAGTTGGGAGTTTTCTGGTGTTCTCAAGTTTTGGCTTTCAGTCTTATGCTTACAGTAGCCTCAAGACTTCTCCATCAATACAACACCAATGAGAAAACATCTAGGTTAATGGTGAAAAGTTTCTCCACAGTGGGGGACACCCAGAGAGGTTCACAGAGTTACATGGAGAAGAGAAGAGGGAGGAGGGAGAAAGAGAGGGAGAAAGAAAAGGAGGAGAAGAGGGGGAATCAAAAGGGGTGAGAGCAATATAGCCAGTAATCAATTCCCTATTTGCTCTCCACAGTCTGGAACACTCAAAGAGGTTCACAGAGTTCCATAGGGAAGAGAAAAGGGAGGAAGGAGATAGAGGTGACCAGGAGGTGAGGATGGGGAGTCAAAAGGAGAGAGGCCAGTCTAGCCTGTGATCAGTTCCGTAAGTGTTCTCCACAGCCCAGAACCCCCAAAGAAATTCACAGAGTTAAGTACAGAAGAGAAGGGGGAGGGAGGAGATAGAGGTGACCTGGGGGAGAAAAAGGAAAATCAAAATGGGAGAGAGCAATCAAGCCAGTAATCACACTCCTAAGTAAAAATGGGTACTGAAGATTGGATTTTTAAAGGTACAGAACTGATAACAAATACCAAAAAGCAAAGATTAAAAATCTAAAATAGAGGTTAGGCTCTCAAAAATACAATATTTAAAAAAAAAAAAACTCGCAAAAGTTATAAAAAAATATTTGAAATTTGCTTTAAAAATAGGGTCTTTTTCTTTTTTGCATGGTAATAGGTTTTAAAATGAAAAAGTAATAACTTAAAATTTTTTTTAATTTTTTTAAATTAAAAAATGACAATAGTAAAATATATCTAGGAATTTCTCTGGAGCTGTTGAGGGCAGTGTGGGGTCAGTTCAGTTTAGATAGTTCCTTGTTCCAGCTTTTACTTCTTCTCAAGTCTATATGTCCCTTCCAGTGTAGCCAATGCTAACTACAGGGTTTTAATCTGTTGCACCTGTCGCTTCCAAAGCGGTTCCCTCTTTGTTTATTTTGGCTTCCTTGGTTTGCAAGTCTCTTCAGTATCTAACTTCTGCCCTGACACAAAGGTGGTCACTTATTTAGGCTTACTTGTTCAGTTGTGCTGCAGGGAGGAAGGAACACTGCAAACAGATATCACTGGCGTGTGTGGGGAGTGCTCGCAGTGACTGGGCCGCAATGGGTTTGCCCCGCTCATGGCGTGTGTGCCTTCCCTGTCTACACTGCTCAGGCTCCAGGCTGCTCTGCAGGAGCACTGTCTAAGGTGGGCCCTGGGTTGCGTGCACTCAGGTTCAGGTCCTCGGGTACTCCACAGAGGCGCAGATTTGGTTGGGCCTGCGTTTTGTGCCCTTCCCAGGTCCCAGCAGCTCAGGCGACCAGGTGCTTGGCCAGCGCACTCTCCCCAGGTGCGGTGCGTCTTATCACCTCCCCCATCCCAGCCGCTCAGTCTCCTGGGTACGCAGCGGGAGCGCCGTCTCAGGTGTGCTGCATTTCTCCTCCAGTGTCTCAGGTGTGCTGCATTTCTCCTCCAGTGTGACCCTCCTGGCAGATGTCTACCATCCAGGATCCCCGGAAGACTTGGTTAGCATGTGGGAGCCTGTCAGGAAGCCTGTCCTGAATATTCAGGAATTAAGAGGAGAGGCATGCCTTTCCCGGGGGGAGGAATCCAGGCATTTTTCATTATGGTGATAAGTACCCTCTTCCTTCTTATGAGCCATATGGTAAAAGGTGATTGTTTGCAACTCTCTTTGATAGGGATCATCTTACGTTTTGTAAGTCTGGAATTTTAATCTTTATCTTTGCTGAGAATAACTACCTTGTAAGACAGTATATATGCACACACCATGTTGATTAAAACACCTTTGCTCCATGAGAGCTTGGGTCCCCGTGTCTTTCTTTCCTTCTATTCTTTCTCTATTTCTGGCTAATTCCTTGGAGCACGGAGGCCCGCTGAGCTCACTTTGTTGCCCGGGCTTCTAAGACTCTGTGCCTTCACCCACTCGAGAGGGCGCCTGGTGCCTATGTGCAGCAGCGCGAACCCTAAGAATAGGACTCTATTGGCTTTCCGCATAAACCAGGGGATATCAGCCTCTCTCTCTCTCTCTCTCTCTCTCTCTCTTACTTTCTTATCGTTGACTCGGGACCACAAGGTTCCGGTCCATTAAAGGACCAATAGGAGCGTGCTCGCAGTTTGGTAGAGGATGCCCCTTGCCTTCCGGCTCTGACTGTCGCCTGCCCGCCTCCTTGCCTTCGGCGGGGGATGGGCCAGTCTGCTGCTGGCTAGCTCTCCCCTAGTATTGTCAGTCCTTTGTTCTGTGAGCGGGCCGGCAGTGCCTTAGGTTAGAGCTTTTCCAGGCAAAGTTTTCTCTCTCTCTTGCCTCTTTTTTTTTTTCCCCTCTCTCTGGCTATCCCACGATTTGGGTTGCTGTCTCACATTAGCTCCTTCAGATAGCCCTCAGGGCATTCAGGCCCGGTCCTTACTCTAAGCAATGCAGCCCACGCCTCCCTATTCAGCCCCCGCTTGCTGGTGGTGGACACAAGCATCTGGGCTACTTCTCTGCTGGGAGTTGCAGTTAGGTGCATAATCTGTGGGTTTTACTTATTTATTTTTTTCCTCCTGGTTATGTTGCCCTCTGAGATTCCAAAGCTCCCCACAGACCCGGTGAGAGGGTTTCCTAGTGTTTGGAAACTTCTCTTTTATGACTACCTCCCCGGGACAGGTCTCAATCCCTAACTTTTGTCTCTCTTTTTATCTTTTATATTTTGTCCTACCTACCTCCTTTCGAAGACAATGGGCTGCCTTTTCTGGCTGCCTGGTGTCCTCCGCCAGTGTTCAGAAGTTGTTTTGTGGTATTTGCTCAGCATTCAAATGATCTTTCAATGAATTTGTGGGCGAGAAAGTGGTCTCCCTATCCTATTCCTCTGCCATCTTAGGACCACCCCATTCCTTTTTTTTCCTAAAAAATTTTAGTTTCATTTTTATTGCCTATCTATTACTCTTACTCTACTCCATACAGTCAAAGCTATGGTTTTTGGCAGCAGTCATATATGAATGTGAGAGTTAGACCATAAAAAAGGCTGAGAGCCAAAGAATTGATGCTTTTGAACTGTGGTGCTGATGAAGATTCTTGAGAGTCCCTAGGACAACTAGGAGTTCCTAAAGGAAATCAACCCTAATATTCCCTAGAAGGACTGATGCTGAAGCTGAAGCTCCACCTGATACAAACAGCCAGTTCATTGGAAAAGACCCTGATACTGGGAGATACTGAAGGCAGGAGGAGAAGGGAGTGACAAAGAAGGAGATGGTTGGATGGCATCCCCAAATCAATGGACATGAGTTTGAGCAAATTCCAAGAGATTGTGAAGGACACAGAAGCCTGGCGTGCTGCAGTCTTTGGGGTTCGCAAAGAGTCAGACATGACTTAGCAACTAAACAACAAGAATCTATTATTCTTACCACCATTCCTTGACACCTGGGTGATTATGATAACTTTAACCTCTTGACTGGCATCTTAAGTCTTAGAAGGAGAACTGGAACTCCAACGAGGGAGAACATAGAGAAATTTAACCTAATGCACAAATAAGCTGCCTGGTATTCAAAAGCAGCCAAAGTCCAAACAGGTAAGGTATAAGCAGATGCAAAGAAAACACTTGATTATTTGAAAGCTGTATACCCTCCCAAAGAGCTGCACTTCCTTCAGATAGCAAAGTGTGTAAGGCTAGCCATGGAGGTTTCTGAGCATCTGAGAGGGGCATCATAGCAGGAAACTCACTCCCAAAGGGAGCATAGCTGACCATTTTCAGGGACACAGGTGATATTTTGAAAAAACAGGGGCTTCTTTTTCACCCTATACTGTTCCCCTTGCTCCAGCCACATGGGGTTTTTCTCTGCATCAAGGCTCTGGCCATGACTGTCTGCTCCCTGAGGGGGGCAGGGAGGAAACAACACAGAAGTAGATCAGAAAACTCACATAGCATCTTCTCCCTTAAACATGGGCCCCCTGTTAGTGGCACTCCCCTGGTTTCCCTTTCGACCTCTCCTAGCTTAGAGTCAAAAATGCTGCTCTGCTTTATCTCTGTATGTCTTTCCTGTCTCATAATCCTTTCTTGCTCTTCTCATCAGACAGTGTCACTGTCTGGGAAGGAAGAATGAGAGAAGTTACTACTTTATTTATCCTAAGGGTTCTGTTCTGTTTCTTCTGCAATGTCTTTGTCGCCATCTGGCCCTCCCCTCTGAGGGGGCCAAGATAGGGCCATGAGGATAATATAAGATTTTGTTCACTGGTGAGCTTTTGTGGAGAAGTTTATACTCTAAACATCAATAAAATTCCATGCTTATTGAGATAGCAAGGAACTTAACTTTGAAATTTGCTATGTGTACCATCTTATATATTTTCTCAATTTTTAATAAACTTTCCTTCATTTTGTAACATGCCTGTGACTTTAGTTTTTGTTCCATCAACCTAAACTACATTCTATTAATTAACCCTTGAATTAGAGCTTGAATCAGCCATTTTAGAGCCCAGCCCATTTCTAGGCCAATGTGTTTTCTATATTTTGCTGGCTACTAAGTGAAGAATAATCTCACTCTAGCATTACTTGTCTTCCTCCATAATTTAGTCTTATTTCCCAAAGACATCCCACAGTTGCTTCCTTGGGCCTTTGCTCATTCTAGTCCCTTCCTGGACCATCTTTATCCTCTAAACCTCTTCCTTTATCTCCAGCACCCTATTGTTCCCTGTCCAGTCTAATTCTTTAAGAATCCAGAAAAATCTAATCTCTCTGTACTTGAATTACTAATGATAATTGGATTTGTGGCACTTAATTTGTTAACCTCATATTTTACTCATTGACATATTTATTTAGTTCTCAGCTAAATCCTAAGGCCTTTGAGAAAAGTGATTTTTTTCATTTATTTTTCATATCACACAAATCAATTAGTAAGTACTCAGATATTGAATTGAAGTGGAATGTAACTGGCTAGCAACTGGGAAGAATATTAGACTCCTGAATACATTGTAAACTCCAGATGGCTTAAGTACTTAAATGTAAAACTTGAGAATGTAGAAAGAAACTTGTCATTTTTAGGGTATCTGACTAGCAACTGCCCTTTGAAGCTTCTCCCAACTTCCCACTAAAATATCACAATCACACTGAAAATAAGACAACCATCCAACCAGCCAAATGCCAGAATATGAGAGGAAATGACACCAGTTATAAGGCAAAGCTGAACTAAGACTTCATTTTAGGAAACAAAGATTGCTTAAAAACCTAGGATCTTCACCAGCTAGAAAATGAGCAGACATCCTTCTTTCCTTACGTTAACAAAAAGGTCAACTGCCTCACACACCCACCCCATCTCTTCTGTAAACTCTGTCCCCACCAGCCTTCTCAATAATATTATCCTACCAATTACTCTTTCTCTTACATACTGTTTCTTCTTTGACTTAGAATGTTTCCACTGACTTATAAACAAGGTCAAGTCACTCATTGAAAGGAACTCCCTAAATCCTTATTCCCTCCCGGTCACAGCCAAACCTTAAAAGAGTTGTTCATCTACAGTGTTTTCATTTCTTCGCCTCCCATTCACTCTTTAACCCAGATCATTCTGACTTTCTGCATCCTCACTCCACCAAGAGTCTGTTTGGATTAGGGCCTATCTTAATAGCCTCACTTTAACTTAATGCCCCTTTAAAGGCACTGTCTACAAATAGTCATATTTTGAGGTACTGGGGATTAAGGCTTCAACATACGAATTTTGAAAGACACAATTCAGCCCAAAACACTCAGCGATTAAGTGTTGGAATTCCTCAAGGCTAATTCCCAGGCCCCACTCTCCTCTTCCCATTCTGAACTCTCTATCAGGGATATTTCATCCACTTTCATCTGTGAGTTAGCCTCTCAGGTCTCCAGCTCAGCTGTTTCCTCTAAATTCCAAGTCTATTATACTCAGCTGCCTACTTGACATCTCTTCTGAATATTTCAAAGGCACCACAAATTTACATACCCCAAGTTGAGTTAATATCAGTCCTTTCCCATTCTTCCAAAGAGATATATCTATTCCGTGTAAGGGTGACCTTTGATATTTCATCCCCCATAAATTCAACCTATCATCAAGATCCTGCAATTTAACTTCCTAAGTATCTATTGAATTCATCCACTTTGCTCCTTCTCCACCATCACCTTAGTGTAAACCATTATACGTCACCTAGACAACCACAAAAGCTTTCTGACTCTGCCCTTGTGTTGACTTTAATTCTCCACTCTGACTGTTCACAGCCAGCATAGTCTTCTCAAAATAAAATCTATCCTTTCATCACTCATCTTGAAACTTACTATGGCTTCTCATTGTTCTTCGGGTAAAACCCCAAATCCTTAATATAACTTAGTATGAATATTATGCATCCATCATTTGCAAGTTCCAAACAATTTGGACTGAAAATAGAGAGGACGTACTAGTTCCTGCCAAAATGTCAAATTAACCTGGGTACCTTCCAGAATCAACCCTGGAGGAACTAAAAATGGAAGCATGGGATCTAAGAACTAACAACATAGACCTGAAAAAATCCCAGCAGTGTGGAAAGTGTTTTGAACTGGTGTGTAGGGGTAGTTGATGACTGGCGTGGCTGTGGGAAGCTGTTCAGGAAGAGCTGTTCTAATTGTGCCACCAGCCTACTAATCTGACCTTTCCTTGGGTCCATTTTTTTCCTGACACCTCTCTGCAGAAATTAGACCCAAGGACCCAGATACCCAACTGGGGTAAAATCAGGGCAGGGCAAAAACCTCTTGGGGCCCACAGACTGGGAATGAACAGCCTTGGGTATCTACTCATCTATCCTTTCCCTTTGAATTCCAGGGCTAGTAGAGAACAATCCTAGGGAGTGCTCCCTCCCCCTAATACTGTTTTTCTATATGGAAGTTCAAAGATGTAGTTCAGATCTAAGGAACTACTAGGTAAAATAAAAAAAATTTTTAAAGCATGACAGTGGATCTGTGATGCCTGAGGCTCTCTGCCCTGGGGCTTACTCCCCTCCTCTCTTAAGGATCTAAACTTCTGGTCTGAGAGCTGGACATCTAGTCTTTTTCACTGCATGTTAACATATAGAGTAGTCAAATATCCCTAGGGGAATATAGCTCATAACTGTATATCTGAGGGTTTAAATAGCCTTAGTGGAAAACATTCATAACATTAAAGGAAATTAGAACAGGGACTTACCTAGTGGTCTAGTGGTCCAGTGGCTAAGACTCTGTGCTCCCAATGCAGGGGGCCCAGGTTTGAGCCCTGGTCCAGGGACTAGATGCCACAACTAAGTTTGCCTGCCACAACTAAAGATTCCACATGCTACAATGAAGATCAAAGATCCTGCATGTTGCAAATAAGACCTGGTGCCACCAAATAAATACTTTAAAAACTATTAGAACAGAAAAACTAAGAATTTATAATAAGTAAAATAGAAATATCAGAGACCTGAAGGAAGATTATCAGCAATATGAAATTGAAATTATATTGAAGTAGTCAAATGAAAATATTACATATGAAAAATAGATGAAAAAAGAACTCAAGATTGGGTAAATAGTGGAATAGAGCAGATGAATGACTTAGAGTTTTTTTTAAAAATTAGACAAACAGGTGAGGTCTTTGCAACCTCCAGACATTCTTTGGATTCATTGGAGAGTATATAACTCCATTGCTAACACTAGCAAAAGGGGTATTCTTTTGCCCCCTTCTGATGCCTATGTCAGAAGCTTTCTCTATCTCCTTTATACTTTAATAAAACTTTATTACACACAAAAAAAAAAAAAAAATTAGACAAACAGAGGAATTCTTCCAAAAGGAAATGAAAGAATAAAGAAATGTAAAAATAAAAATAAATGATAGAGACCACTTTCTCATAATCACAGGGAGGAATCAAGATGGCAGAATAGAAAGTTGTAGAGCTCACCTCCTCCCACAAATACATCAAAAAATACACCAATACATGGAACAATTCTCACAGAAAACCTACTGAACTCTGGCAGAATATCTCAGACACCCAAAGATGCAAGAATGATCTCCACATAACTGGATAGGATGAAAGAGAAAGTAATCCGGGTGGGACCTACCCCACTGGGAGGGAGCTGGGAAGAAAGAAAGGTTCCTGCACCCTAGGAAGCCCCTTCACAGGTAGGGAGATCAGCCAAGATATATAGCTTCAGAGGCTCAGAAGAGAGTACAGCAGCCAGTTTGTGGCAGAAAAGAGAGAGACCTGCATAGATGCTCCATGCTACTGCCCTGAGTTCCCCAGCCTGAGATGCACATCTCCTTCTGCCTACACAGAAGCTGATGCCTGCTATAAAAGGGAAGCACACAGGTTAAGGGGTGTGGAGGGAGGGGTGGGGCCACCATAGGAGCCTCACTCCTTGTGTGCTCACCATGGGCAAGACACCACCACTGATGCCCCATTGTGACGGAAGGGAGGGGCGAGGCCTGCCATAGCAGCCTCTTGCTCAGCACACTCTGCATTAAAAGGATCATTCACCATGATCAAGTGGGATTTATCCCAGGGATGCAAGGATTTTTCAGTATCTGTTCCCTGATATCAGACTATACTACAAAGCTACAGTAATCAAGACATGGCACAAAAACAGAAATATAGATCAATGGAACAGGATAGAAAGCCCTGAGATAAACCCACACACCTATGGTCACCCAATCTATGACAAAGGAGGCACAGATATACAATGGAGAAAAGACAGTCTCTTCAGATAAGTGGTGCTGGAAAAAAACTGAACAGCTACATGTAAAAGAATGAAATTAGAACATTCTCTAACACCATACACAAAAATAAACCCAGAATGGATTAAAGACCTAAAATACTAAACACCATAAAACTCTTAGAAGAAAACATAGGAAGAACACTCTTTGACATAAATCACAGCAAGATCTTTTTTGACCCACTTCCTAGAGTAATGAAAATAAAAGCAAAAACAAATGGTACCTAATTAAACTTAAAAGCTTTTGCACAGCAAAGGAAACCCAAAGACAACCCTCAGAATGGGAGAAAATAATTGCAAACAAAGCAACTGACAAGGTATTCATCTCCAAAATATACTAACAGCTCATGCAGCTCAGTATCAAAAAACAACCAATCAATGGGTGAAAGATCTAAATAGACATTTCTCCAAAGAAGACATACAGATGGCTAAAAGACATATGAAAGGATGCTCAACATTGCTAATTATTAGAGAAATGCAAGTCAAAACGAGAGTGTGGGGGAAAGGGAGCCCTCTTGCACTGTTGGTGGAAATGTAAATTGATATAGCCACTATGGAGAACAGCATGGAAGTTTCTTTAAAACTAAAAATAGAACTACCATATGACCCAGCAATCCTACTACTGGGCATATACTCTGAGAAAACCATAATTCTAAAAGACACATGTACCCCAATGTTCATTGCAGCACTATTTACAATAGTCAGGACATGGAAACAACTGAAAGTCTCCATCAATGGATGAATGGATAAAGATGTAGTACATATATACAGTGGACTATTACTTAAAAAATTTGGCCATAAAAAGGACCAAAATTGGGTCATTTGGCAAGATGTGCAAGGACCTAGCGGCTGTCACAGAGAGTGAAGTCAGAAAGAGAAAGACAAATACCATATATTAATGCATATACATGGAATCTAGAAAAATAGTACAGATAAACCTAGTTCCAGAGCAGTAGTAGAGATGCAGATGTACAGAACAGATATGTGGACACAGTGTGGGAAAGGGAGGGTGGAATAAATTGGGAGATTAGATTTAACAGAAATACACTACCGTGTGTAAAACAGATAGCTAGTAAGAACCAGCTGTATAGCACAAGGAGCTCAGCTCAGTGCTCTGTGATGACCTAGATGAGTGGCATGGGGAATAGAGGTCCAAGACAAAAGGAATATATGTATGTATACATATATCCGATGCACTTCATTGTTCAGCAGAAACTAACACAGCATTGTAAAGCAATAATGCTCCAATAAAAACATGTTAACAAACACAATGAGAAACACAGTCATTTCAACACTTGAGATAGTATATATGATGAAAATTAAATATCTACCTCTCTTATAAACTTTATCCCAGAATCATAATATGGTTTGCACATACATGGAAATAAAGTCAACTAACATTTGGATTGTCAGTCAGCAAGAACTGCACAGGTGCTGAACAACAATGTATTAAATGGACAACTACCTCCCTTACATATATAAGATAATAATACATGGAAAATACATGCCAAGGAAATATAGCAAGAATTGGGATTGGCAAATGTTAATTTTAAATTAAATAGAATTCAAGACAAGGCATCAAAGAAAATTACCTCACATTGATAATTGGTATAACACAAATATAGCTGACCTTAACTGTTTTGTACTTACAACTATAATTTCAAATTATTTCTCTTGCTATATCTATATCAATATATATTATAGTTTTATATGTCAATTATACTTCAAAAATAAGGTAAAAATTTTAAAAAGAGAAACCTAACGTCACATGAAACAAGATGAACTATACCAAATTATATATATGGCATAGATTGAGGTTATTGTCTCTATATTAACAATATTAAAGGAGAAAAACATAAGATTATTACCAGAGATGCCAAGAAAATTTTTAACAAACTTCACTATTCATTCTGATTTTTTTAAATACTCAAATTAAGGTGTTTCCTTCTAGCTCACTTGATAGAACAGGAGACTCTTAAAATACTCAAATTAAGAGCTGATAGATACAGCCTGAACATGATAAAATATATACACCTTACTCCTACAGCCAATATTTTACTAAATGGGAAAACACTAAGCCATTTTTACTAAGGTCAAGAACCAAGAAAGATACCTACTACCTCCTCTACTATTTAATCTTGCCCTGGAAGTGGGACAAATTGAGAGTAGTATGACACACATATATATAGTTGTAGTTTTTTTCAGTAACTCAACTGTGTCTGACTCTGCGACCCCAAGGACTGCAGCACACCAGGTTTCCCTGTCCTTCACCATCTCCCAGAACTTGCTCAAACTCATGTCCATTGAGTTGGTGATGCCATTCAACCATCTCATCCTCTGTTGTTCCCTTCCCCTCCTGTCTTCTATCTTTCCCAGCATCAAGGTCTTTTCCACTGAGTCAGCTCTTCACATCAGGTGGCCAAAGTATTGGAGCTTCAGCTTTCAGCATCAGTCCTTCCAATGAATATTCAGTGTTGATTTCCTTTAGGATTGACATGTTTGATCTCCTTGCAGTCCAAGGGACTCTCAAGAGTCTTCTCCAACTTCACAGTTCAAAAGTGTCAATTCTTCGGCGTTCAGCCTTCTTTATGGTCCAACTCTCACATCCATAAAGACTACTGGAAAAACTATAGCTTTGACTATACTGACCTTTGTTGACAAAGGGATGTCTCTGCTTTTTAATATGCTGTCTAGGTTGGTCATAGCTTTTCTTCCAAGGAGCAAGCATCTTTTAATTTCATTGTTGCAGTCACCATCCATAGTGATGTTGGAGCCCAAGAAAATAAAGTCTGTCACTGTTTCCATTGTTTCCCCATCTGTTTGCCCTGAAGTGATGAGACTGGATGTTATGATCTTCGTATTTGGAATGTCGAGTTTTAAGCCAGCTTTTTCACTCTCCTCTTTCACCTTCATCAAGAGGTTCTTTCATTCCTCTTTGCTCTCTGCCATTAAGATGGTATCATCTGCATGTCTGAGGTTATTAATATTTCTTCTGGCAATCTTGATTCCAGCCTGTGCTTCGTCCAGCCCAGCATTTCACATTATGTACTCTGCATTTAAGTTAAATAAGCAGGGTGACAGTATACAGCCTTGATGTACTCCTTTCACAATTTTTCACCAGCTGGTTGTTCCATGTCCAGTTCTAACTGTTGCTTCTTGACCTGCATACAGGTTTCTCTGGAGGCAGGTAAGGTGGTCTGGTATTCCCATCTCTTGAAGAATTTTCCATTTTGTTGTGATCTACACAGTCAAAGGCTTTAGCGAAGTCAGTGAAGCAGAAAAGTGAAAAGTGAAAGGTGCTCAGTTGTGTCCAACTCTTTGCAACCCCATGGACTATTACTGTCCATGAAATTCTCCAGGCTAGAATACTGGAGAGGGTGGCCGTTCCCTTCTCCAGGGGATCTTCCCAACCCAGGAATCTAGCCAGGGTCTCCTATATTGCAGGTGGATTCTTTACCAACAGAGCTATCAGAGAAGCCAATGAGCAGATGTTTTGTCCGGAATTCTCTAGCTTTTTCTGTGATCCAACAGGTGTTGCAATTTGATCTCTGGTTCCTCTGCCTTTTCTAAATTCAGCTTAAACATTTGACAGTTTTTGGTTCACGTACTGTTGAAGCCTAGATTGGAGAATTTTGAGCATGACCTTGCTAGCATGTGAAATGAGTGCAATTGTGTAGTAGTTTGAACATTCTTTGGGATTGAAATGAAAACTGACCTGTTCCAGTCTTGTGGCCATTGATGAGTTTTCCAAATTTGCTGGCATATTGAGTACAGCACTTTAACACTACCATTTGTAAAATAGATAGCTAGTGGGAAGCTGCTGTATATCACAGGTAGCTTAGCTTGGTGCTCTGTGATGACCTAGTAGGGAGTAGGGCTGGGAGGGAGGCTCAAGAGGGAGGAAATATATGTATACGTAGCTGATTCATGTTGTTGTATAGCACAAACACAACCCTGTAAGGCAATTATACTCCAATAAAAAAAATGTAACTAGAAAGCAAAAACGATTAGAGACATAAGAATTGGAAAAGATGATGTGAGACTATCTATGTTAAAAGGTATTATGAGAGTTTACCTAAATACTCAGTTATGCATAGGTGCATGCATGCTAAGTCACTTCAGTCATGTCTAACTCTGTGACCTCACAGACTGTAGCCCTCTAGGCTCCTCTATCCATGGGGTTCTCCAGGGGAAGAATACTGGAGTGGCTTGCCATGCCCTCCTCAAGGGGATGTTCCAGACCCAGGGATCAAACCTGGGTCTCCCACATTGCAGGCTGATTCTTTACCATCTAGGTTACCAAATGCAGGTTTACTCAGAAATGTGCTCTGAGAAATTAAATGCAATCCAAATAAAAATACCATGTGTTTTCACCTAGAGTTTCATACTGAATTTCACAGTATTTAGTATTTAGTGAAGAAGGCCTAAATAAGAAAAGCAGATTTAAAAGTATAGGATAAAGTTTCTATAAATAAGTGTCCTACTGTTACTTGACAATAGAATTGAAAGTCTAAAAATAGGTCCTTGAAATATAATGAAAATTTGTATGATTACAGTAGAATCTCAACTTACTGGAAATGATGAACTTTATAATAAATAGTATTGGGACAACCAGATAACCATGTGGAAAAAGAAAATTGGAAGCATATCTCACACAAGAAAAAAAATCAGATCTAGATGAAAAAGACAAATACTGTATGATTTCACTTACATGTGGGTTCTAAAAAACAAGTGAACAAACAACAGAGCAGAACCCTTCCCTCTGGCAAACAGATTTGCCAGAGGGAAATGTGGGTGACAGAAGGAAAGATATAGTTGAGGGAGGTTAAGATGTACAAATTTCCAGTTATGAAATAAATGAGTCATGGGTATGAAATGTAGTGTGCAGAATAACTGTATAATATCTATGTATGGTGACAAATCAAAGTGATAATTTTGAAATGTGTAGAAATCGAATCGCTAGTATAACAAGAACTAACATAGTGCTACAGGTCACTTAAACTTCAAAAACAGACTCATAGAAAAAGAGATCAGATTTGTGGTTATTAGAGGCAGGGGTAGTGGGGTGGCGGTGAGGGAAGGGGGAATTGGGTGAAGGGAGTCAAAAGATATACTTTCAGTTATAAGATAAGGTAAGGTTATTGTTTAGTTGCTAAGTTGTATCCAACTCTATAACTCCATGGACTGCATACCAGGCTCCTTTGTCCTCCACTATCTCCCAGAGTTTGCTCAAATTCATGTCCATTGAATCAGTGATGTTATCTAACCATCTCTCGTCCTCTGCCACCACCTTCTCCTCTTGCCTTCAATCTATCCCAGCATTAATGTCTTTTCCAATGAATTGGCCCTTCACATCAAGTGGCAAAAGTACTGGAATTTCAGATTTAGCATCAGTCCTTCCAATGAATATTTTGGGTTGATTTCCTTTATTTATTTTTTTTCCATTTATTTTTATTAGTTGTAGGCTAATTACTTTACAATATTGTAGTGGTTTTTGCCATACATTGACATGAATCAGCCATGGATTTACATGTGTTCCCCATCCCGATCCCACCTCCCGCCTCCCTCTCCATCCCATCCCTCTGGGTCTTCCCAGTGCACCAGCCCTGAGCACCTGTCTCATGTATCCAACCTGGGCTTGTGATCTGTTTCACCCTTGATAGTATACTTGTTTCAATGCTGTTCTCTCAGAACATCCCACCCTCCCTTCTCCCACAGAGTCTAAAAGTCTGTTCTGTACATCTGTGTCTCTTTCTGTTTTGCATATAGGGTTTCCTTTAGAATTGACTGGTCTGATCTCCTTGCAGTCCAAGGGACTCTCAAGAGTCTTCTCCAGCACCACACAATTCAAAGGCATCAAATCTTTGGCACTCAGCCTTCTTTATGGTCCAACTCTCACATCCCTACATGACTACTGGAAAAACCATAGCTTTGACTATATGGACCTTTGTCAGCAAAGTGATGTCTCTGCTTTTTAATATGCTGTCTAGGTTTGTCATAGCTTTCCTTCTAAGGAGCAGGCGTCTTTTAATTCAGCGTGTTTTTTTTCCGATGGATGTAAGGTACAACATGATAAATTTAATTAACATTGCTGTATGCTATACATGAAAGTTGTTAACAGTATATCCTGAGTTCTCATCACAAGGAAAACTTACTATTTCTTTAATTTTATATCTATAATAGATGAAAGTTGTTCATTAAACTTACTGTGATAATCACTTCATGATATGTGTAAATCGAATTATTATGCTGAACACTTTAAACTTACATAGTGTTATATAACAATTATATCTTAATAAAACTAGAAAAAATGAAAATATATAAATACTAGAAAAATGTGAGATAATTCCTCTGTAGACTGGGTTTTGAAAAAGCCTAACTATAGCTCAAAATCCAAAAGAGATAAATATTGATAAATTCAAATATTTAAAACCACTCATGACAAAAAATAAGCAAAATCAAGGGATAAAGTGGCAGAAAAATATTAATAATACCTGTGAAATAGAGGACTGACATATACCAAAAACACTTAAATACCAGGGTAGAAATGGCAAAAAATGGACAAGTGATATGAGCAGACAACTTACAAGAATTTTATTAAAATAATCCTAAGATACCCAACTTCATGCATGATTAGTGAAATTCAACACTCCCTTATAAACCATTTCTCACTTACCAGATTGGCAAAAATTCAAATGCTTACTGACAAGCTTTTTTAGAGATATAAGTAAATAGGCACTATTATTATCTTGCTAGTGAGAATACAAATTCCCCTTATATGGCACTATCTAACAAAACTACATATTCATTTACTCTTCGACCAATTCATCCCACTTCTAGAAATATACCCTGAATATATATGTCTGAAGAAAATACAAATGCTCGTGATTTATTTAATCATTATTTTTAATGGCAAAATACTGAAGCCACCTAAGTATTCATACATAGAATACAGGATGAAAAATTATGGCACAACCGAACAATGAAATAATATGCAGCTATAAAATTTTTAAAAACTGGTTCAACTAGTGAAGAATAAGCTGAGTGCCTATTGAATTGGAGTGACTGAGTTACTGATTTCGTTCCACACCTAAGACTTGGAAAGCTTAAGGAAAGCAAGGTAAAGAGGCTTCCTCATAGTAACCTGACTGGAATCAGACAACAACCTGTCTTACTGACCCACAGGGACAGATACTCTTAGGCCTTCTACTATTCCACCACTTAAGGCAGATGAACACAGCTAATTTAAGGAAACAAGAAACACCACACCTATGAGGGACCAGCAGCCAGAGAGAGGGAAGGATAAGTAAACATTTCTGAATAAGCCCCTTACTAACTACAATAGCCGAAAGAGATAGACAACAATTTGAACATAAAAATAATTAGAATACCCCTCAAATATTTCCTGAAGCTAACAGTATGGTTATTGAACTGAAATTTTATAATACATTTTAGGATAGGATGAGACTAAAGGATAGGATGACCTGTAAGATCAAGTGAAAGAAATACTCCAAACTTGAGGTATTATATTAAAAGATGGCATACATTCTAGTATAAAAATCTTGAACTCCAGGCACAAAGGTGTGTGTATGTGTGTGTGTAAGTCACTCAGTCATGTCCGACTCCATGACCCCATGGAATGTAGCCTGCCAGGCTTCTCTGTCCATGGAATTTTCCAGGCAAGGATACTGGAGTGGGTTACTATTTCCTTCTCTAGAGGATCTTCCCAACTCAGGGATTGAAACTGGGTCTCCTGCATTGCAGGCGTATGCTTTACCATCTGAGCTAAAATTCCTGAACACCAGGCACAAAGGTAAATCTTATCAATTCCCAAAGAGAAAAATCAAACTGTTCTTAAAATGAAAAGATGAGACTTGTGTCAGACTTCTCATCTGTACACACACCCAACATACTGCATGTTCCCAATCTATGGAACTGATTACATAGATATGAGCACAAATATGTAATGATATGTTTACATATGTGTATGCACAGATGATTTTCGTCACTGAACACTAGAATGATCATACCGTTTGTGTACATCTGGTATCTATTCTATTAGAGTTAGCAAAGCTTCTGGCTGGTTGGGTTTTATGTCATACTGATTACTATTGTTTTTTTTTTTTCATGTATTTTTATTAGTTGGAGGCTAATTACTTTACAATATTGTAGTGGTTTTTGCCATACATTGACATGAATCAGCCATGGATTTACATGTGTTCCCCATCCCAATCCCCCCTCCCGCCTCCCTCCCCATCCCAGCCCTCTGGGTCTTCCCAGTGCACCAGCCCTGAGCACTTGTCTCATGCATCCAACCTGGGCTGGTGGTCTGTTTCACCCTTGATAGTATACTTGTTTCAATGCTAGAATAGCATTGACTACTATTGTTTCTAACATCACCCCAGTAAGATCTTCCTGGTGGCTCAGATGGTAAACAGCCTGCCTGCACAGCAGGAGACCAGGTTCAAGCCCTGGATCATCATGATCCCCTGGAGAAGGCAATGGCTTCCCACTCCAGTATTTTTGCCTGGAGAATTCCATGGACAGAGGAGTGTGGCAGGCTACAGTCCATTGGGTTGCAAAGAGTCAGACATGACTGAGTAACTAACACTATAATATAATCTCACCAGAAATTAGGGTGATCATGTCTACTGCCAGCAGTTTGCACATCTCTCACACAGACACATACAGTGCTGGCAGAGAATTTTTATGTATTTGCTAACCACTTAGACTTGCTCTTTTTTCTATTTACTTTTTTTCCTATGGTCTAGTCTTGTTAGTCTTGGAGAAGGAAATGGCAACCCACTCCAATATTCCTGCCTGGAGAATCCCTTGGAGAGAGGAGCCTGGCAGGCTACAGTTCATGGGATCGCAAGAGTCGGACATGACTTAGCACTATCTTTCTTTCTTTCTTCTTTCTTAGTCCTGTTTATTCTAGCTTTTTAATTCTTTCTTTTTAGGTCTTTTTAGGTCTTGGTAATTAGTATTTTCATGAAAATCATCTCTTTTCTTTGTTGCTGTAAAAGTTAAGTGAAAGTGTTAGTTGCTCAGTTGTGTCTGACTCTTTATGATCCCATGGACTGTAGCCCACCAGGCTCATCTGTCCATGAAATTCTCCAAGCAAGAATTTTGTTGTTGTAAGGTTGGACACTAATATCTCAGATACATGTATATATATATATATATATATATATATATATATATGAGAGAGTACGTATGTATGTATGTAAATTAGGTTTGTAGTGACAAAAACAAAACAAAAACAAAACAAAAAACCCAAACTACAGACAAGTAACCACTAACAGAGGAGAGTGGACATATAAATGATAATATTCACATTGTAAAACATTTTGCAACCATTTGAAAGCTTTATATTATTGCTAAAAACAAGATAAAGAGTTATAACAGGAACTACTAGTTGCCAAAATATTAATTCTTCCTTTCCTCTATTTTCTCCATGTAACAGAATACTGTTTTATTGGGGAATGCGCATGTGTGTGTGTGTGTGTGTGTAATCTATTCAATTAAACAATTACACATTCCAGTGGACTTTGCAGTTAGAAACAGCCATGTAATGACATGTTCTGGCTAGTAATAATATAGGTGGAAGTTCTTAGATGATCTTTACGAGAAATAGCTCCAAAAACTGGGAGACATCTTCTGCTTCTGATCAGAAACTGAGTCCAGAATTATGCTGCCAGAACAGACAATTAGAAAACCAGAAAAAATATAGAAAAAAACTTTTCAGACATTGGACAATAGGAAGCTCTGAACTCTGATCTCTGAAAGAAATAAAGTGAAATCTACCACACCAAAGTTTTCTTCTTAGAGACAATTTCTGGGATATGGCACAGGGAAGAAACAAAAAAGGCATGGAAAACTGTTGAGTTAAAAAACAAACAAACAAACAAAAAAGAAAAACAAGGAATCTTGGATTTTTGAACAGAGTAACTGAGAGGAGGGCGACACACAGAAGAGTTACCAAAGTATATATAATGGACCCCATGAATCAGTAGGTGAATAGGAGCCTGTGTATGGTAGGGTAATGGGAAAGAACAGATACCAGGCAACTCCATGGCTGATTCATGTCAATGTATGACAAAACCCACTGCAATGTTGTGAAGTAATTAGCCGCCAACTAATAAAAATAAATGAAAAAAAAAAAAAGGTGTACTTGGGACCAAAAAAAAACCAAAACAAAAAAGAACAGATACCAGGCAAAGAACTGTGACTAGGAGAAGGCAAATAATCCCTAGAGAACACACTGGGCTGGAGATCATTACTGTTACAGTAGAAAATGAAGAAAAATGCCTTGACTTAAAAGTGGGTCTAAGTGCCCTTGAGCAACAACTACTATAGATTGATCCTGAAAGAATTTTAAAACAACTCTCAAAAGAATCAAACTGAACACAAGTAACTTAACTTCTGAGAACAAATTTCAACAATCTTTAAAAACAAAATACAGTAAGGACAGGAAAATACGACCCAGAACCAGGATAAAATTCAGACAATCGAAACAAACTCAGAAATGAAAGAGATGATGGAATTAGGCAAAAAAGTTAAAACATACATTTTAATTATTCTTATATGTTCAAAAAGGAAAAGAAATATAAGCATAAGGAGGAGAGAAATGGAAGATATAAATGGAAGTCCAAAAGAAGATAAAATATTACAAATAGAAATATTACTAGATATAGTTAATAGAAGATTAGAGAGCACAGAAGAAATTTTCATTAAACTTGAAGACATAGGATTTATCCGAAATGAAGAGAGAAAAAAAGACTGAAAAAAGAGGTTGTAGTGACTTCTAGGACAATGTTAAAGAAGTATAGTATATCTAAAATTGTAATCTCAAAGACAGAGAATGAGGCAGAAAAATATGTGAAGAAATAAAGGCTCCACAGTTTCTAATTTGGGGGGGGGGTGCAAATAAACACACAGAATGAAGACTCTCAATGAACTCTTAAGCAAAACACACATAGCATACCACAATCAAATTACTGAAAACTAGGAAACTTATCAACTAGAAAAGGACACCTACTTTCAACAAAAATCACAAGGCACACTGAAAGACAAAAAAATTTAAAAATCTGAAGAGACAAAGCATGCATCATAACCAGATTCATATATCATATGTATTTTGGAATTATTGAAGAGGGAACTTAAAATAACTGATTAATAGGTTAAGGATTCTAGTGGAAAAAGTAGAAAACATGCAAATAACAGATGAGTAATATAAGCAAGGAGAAAGAAACTCTAAGAATCAAAGGAAATGCTATAAATCATTTGCTTTATAATCTTTTATAAAAAATATTTTATTTCTATTAATGCTATAAGTGCTATAAATCATAAATCAAAAACACTGTAACAGAAGTGAATAATGCCTTTGAGGGTAAACTGGATACTGCTGAGGGGAGAGGCAACGAGCTTGAAGAGAAGCCAGCATACTACTTACAGAGTTCTGTCGTTTAAGAAAGTTGTAATATGCACTCAGTGTGAGTATAATTGAATTTCTAGGCAATTTTTATCTCTAGGGCCCATGATTTATCAGTATATTCTATATTTAACAAGTAAATAACTGATTCATAAGAAATTACTCTGAAAATGTCTATAGCAGCATGTATATTTTTTTCCTTCAGGTCCATTGTCACCAAGTTCTTCCTTCAGAAATGGATGAAGTGTCACATATTTTTCCTTCTCAAGTGATTCACAAATAAAAAGTTTTAAATTCTATTGATATAAAGGCTATTCTAGATCAGAACCATACCATTTACTTCTAGAAATTTCTCACCTGTCTTTGCTAACTCTATTAGCTTTGGGCCTTTCCAGTTTTTCTTCTTTTGTGCATGTCAGCCAGAGAGGAATGTAAAGGGTTAAACAAAAAGCAATATATATTAATATAGTAAATAAAAAATAAAACAAGAGAAAAATTTTATAAGAGATAGGAGGGAGGAATTGGGAATACTTTGTTATAAGATACCTCCACTAAGCATGAAGAAGCAGGCAAATTAATTGTAAATATGTGTTGCAAACTATAGAGCAACCACTGAAAAAATATACTCAATTACACAAAAAGTGAGTGTAATTGGTATGCTAACAGAGGAGATAAAATGGAATCATGCAAAATACTCAGTTAAAACAAAAAAGGCAGAAAAGAAGGGAGAGATAAAAAAGAACAAGTTCAATAAATAATTACAAACATAGTAGGTATTAATCTAGTGATATCAATAATCACTTAGGTTAAGGATTAGGTTATGGAGTATCACTTAAAATATGAGTGGTCCTAATGTATCATTTAAAAGAGAGATTGTCAGGGTGGATAAAAAATAAGATTCAATCACCATATTTGAATATAGATGTCATTCCCAGATTGCCTCAAGACAACTGCTTTTTGTCATCTGGTTTCCTGTTATTAAAAATAGTTAATTAGCTTCCCTACTAACTGGTATATCCAGATAGTATGAACTTCATGGAGAGGCTTTAGCAAAATGGTGGCAGACTGAATATAAAGGAGTAATAATGTTGAACCAGTCAAGTAACCTCACCTTCTTAATCCAGGTGCGTTTAAGGATGACTATTCTCTGTCATCCTTGGGAAGCAGGGATTATTACTTCTACTTTACATTTTGTGAAAATGTGAAAGTGTTAGTCGCTCAGTCAAGTCCGACCCTGTGATCCCATGGACTATAACACCTGCCAGGCTCCTCTTCCATGGAATTCTCCAGCAAGAATACTGGAGTACAGGGTAGCTATTCCCTTCTCCAGGAGATCTTCCCAACCCAGGGATCGAATTCATGTCTCCTGCATTGCAGGCAGATCCTTTGGTCTGAGGCTTTCCATTTTACAAAATGGTTAAAATAAGGGTCTCTGATGCACTCTAGACTGGAAACCAACTTTCTCCCACATGGCCCACACTTAAAACTCCACGGACCCCCTCTATTCTACTCAACATTTGTCGGTGCCTACTCCCTGTCATCTGCCATTCCCATTGTGGTTTTGTAAGAAAATGGGTCATCAGTCCCTAAAACTGTGAATTTAAAGACATTTTTCTTTGGCTTTAAAAAATCAGGTATGTAATAATAAAGATCCAGCAAACCACTGAAAGCAAATGGCACCTATGAAAATCTCTGGTGATTCTGCCTTTTCCTCTTTCTTTCTTGGTCCTGCTCAGAGCTGTCTCATTGGCAGGCAGCCGCCTGTGAAATGCACACATTTCAAATCAAATGGTTCCAGGAGCTCATAATTGCTGCCAAACGTGTGCAGATTTTAATAGCCCATTTTCATTAGCCCTGTGTGAAATCACCTGTCTCTGTGTTGTTACCCAACTTAATTGTCAATTATGGTGATTAAGTTTGGCTTTCACTACCATCTCTGGTAATCATTAGTATTATCTCTGAGGCTGAACGAAGGAAAAAAATGCCAGGAAGAAAATCATTTTGTAAGTGAAGGCGAATATTTTGGTGTCAGTGAATGAGGTAGCCTTTTTCTTTTTTCAGGTTGAACCAAACTTGAGTCTAGCTGTCATTTCCAATTTGCCTTTAGATATCTCAGGATAAATCAACTCTCTTTTGTCACTTGGTTTCCTGTCATCAAGGAGAGGTTCCTGATACCCATCCCCTTCCAATTCTTCAGAGGTGTGCTCCATCACTAATTAGGAAAGTAAGTAAGATAATTAATACCTTTAAAGTGCTTTCAGTAATGTTGATGAATCTAAGTGTAATAGGTGAAGCCCTAGAAACTTTTGTGGGGTTGCACAGAAAGTGCTGCCAAAGGGAAATGAGATTTTGATGGCTGATACATTCTGATTTCATCAGCCCTGTTAAATTTTGAACTTCTAGCCTTGGCCTCCTATATAGAATTATCTAATTGTGACTCTTAACAGTTTACTTTTTTCTGGAATGTGGAATGAACAATAATGAAAGTAAAGAAAACCATAATTTCTTTCCTTCCTCCTTTACAAATTTTAATTTAGTAAAATCCCCAACCCCATTTCTGTTATGCTTTTATGGGATTGGGATTTTAGGACATGACAGAATAATGAAAGATATTTTTAAAATGATATCATTAGACATTCTCTCTAGTATTTGAATGCCATATGTCCCCAGTGTTTCCAACACTCTTAAGGTGATAGTTTCCTTGATCTTTCCAAAACACTTTGAGGAAAAGAGTAAGAGATTTTTTTTCCCTATCAATAATATAACAGGGAGAAAGAAATTAAATAATGCAAGCTTAAGGGATATGGAGAGTGAAACAGTAACTATTTACTGCCTTCTGGAATAGAGAGTGAATATCTCACACAGTCCTTAATAACATCACCTAAGAGCATAACCTAGCAGAGACTCCGGCAAGTCTAGACTGAGGCTGAGAAGAATTATAAAGGAATTAGCTTTCTGGATAGCTTCCCATCTCTTCAACTTAAAAAAAGAAATTTCCTAAGTCAGAAAGAGAAACACCAGTACAGTATACTAATGCATATATATGGAATTTAGAAAGATGGTGACAATGACCCTATATGCAAGGTCATATAGGGTCATATAGCAAAGGTCATATAGCAAAAGAGACACAGATGTAAAGAACAGACTTTTGGACTCTGTGGGAGAAGGCGAGGGTGGGATGATTTGAGAGAATAGCATTGGAACATGTGTATTGCCATATGTGAATTAGATGACCAGTCCAACTTCAATGCATGAAGCAGGGCACTCAAAGCCAGTGCCATGGGACAACCCAGAGGGATGGGATGGGGAGGGAGGTGGAGGGGCTCAGGACGGGGGACACGTGTACACCCGTGGCCCATTCATTTCAACGTGTGGCAGAGATCACCACAATATTGTATTAGCCTACAATTAAAATAAATTAAAAAAAAAAATCTTCCCCCAAAGAGAATATGATTTAAAATATCACCTAGGAATAAAAGAGGAGGATTTGGGGTTCATGCACATACGCTATTGATACTATGTATAAAATAGAGAACTAATGAAAACCTACTGTATAGCACAGGAACCCTACTCAATGCTCTAAGTGGGAAGGAAACCCAAAAAAGGAGGTATATGTATATGTATGGCTGATTCACTTTGCTGTACAGCAGAAACACAACATTGTAAAGCAACTATACTCCAATAAAAATTAATTTTAAAAAGGTGTGATGAACACACCAAAGGTAACTCAGAAACAGGAGTCATTAACTTCATGATATAAAACAGCAATGTTGACTTCTAGGAGAATAGCCCAAGACCTTCTTGGGCTCTCTTTCACCCAATACTTCCCTGTCTCCTGCCCTCTCACAGGATGACTTGGGATACAGTGGGAGACTCTCCCTTAAAGGAGGAGTCCAGGTTTAGACTGGCCAGTTACCAGCGGGTAAAGCTCATAAAGAGAACAGTCTCTGTGTGCATGAATGTGGTGTTTCCTCTTCTCTCCTTTTGTTTCCTTCCAGGGGAAGCCTTGGCCGTCTTTCCTCCTCTTCTCCCATGTGATGGCAGGATCTAGTGCTCAGGAGTGAGAAGACCCATGGCAGGTAGCAGAGGTCAAGTCTGCATGCAAACTGCAACTGGTACTTGTCTTTTCCTTGTTGCCTGTTATAGTTGTAGGATCGGGGAGGAGGGTTTGGTTTTTAGGAAGGTTTACAAAGAGTGGGCCCAAAGCCTGCTTTGTTTCCATGCGATTAAAAAAAAAAATCCAACCCACTTAGAGAAATAATTTCTCCAAACTGTACAGCCTAGACCTCCGGAATTTAGAGACTAGTCTATAGACATTGCACAATATTACTTTACTTCCTTTGGTTTACTTCATCTTTTGTCTATAACCATCAGAATCATTTAAATGGAAGGGTTATACAGAATCCCTAAAACCCCTGAATAAAATATCACTTTGCTGCTGCTCCTGCTGCTGCTAAGTCGCTTCAGTTGTGTCCGACTCTGTGCAACCCCATAGATGGCAGCCCACCAGGCTCCCCCATCCTTGGGATTCTCCAGGCAAGAGTACTGGAGTGGGGTGCCATTACCTTCTCCAAAATATCACTTTAATATAGTATTAAGGTCAACCTATAATAGAATCTCCATTCTATTATGTGCAACACCTGATCCAATATCCACTCTATCCCTCAATCTCAATTCTTTCATCAATAAATAAAGCTACAAAGATGTTGACTTTAACCTCAGCTGTAAAGGGGGGTTGAACTATGCATTTTTTAATTTAATTTTTAATTGGAGGAAAATTGTGTTACAGTGTTGTATTGGTTTCTGCCATATAACAACACAAATCAGCCATAAATATATAGACCCCCTCCCTCTTGTGCCTTCCTTCCCTCCACCCTATCCCACCCCTCTAGGTCATCACAGAGCACCAGGCTGGACTCCTTCCCACTAGTTATCTATTTTACATATGATAATATAAATATATGTCAAGGCTACTTTCTCAGTTTTCCTAACCTTCTTCTCCCACTGTGTCCACATGTCCATTCTCTACATCTCCATTCCTTCCCTGCAAATAGGAACTATGCATTTTTATATTTACTTTTTAACCTGTCTTTTTATCCATTAGGTGGTAAGTAATTTGAATGCAAGAATCATGCCTTATTTTCTGTGCTTCAAGGCACTGATTCAGTGTCTTTCATATGGTAACTTTCTAAGTCCTATCTGTAGTACCAGAATAATAAGTTCTCAGAATTGGAAAGGATCTGAGAAGTCATAGGACCCAATCCCACATCCTGGGATGAACCTCCTCTCAAACTTCCAGGGTAAGTGGTTCATCTTCATGGATGAAGGGAGGAGGAGTTTATCTCCCAGGGGAGCCTGCTGCCTCACACAGGCTCCATACTGTTGTACAGTCCTCGTTGTTGGAAAGTGCTTCCTTACCTTGTGCTGAAATTCGTCTCCCTATGAGATAGGCCATCCATCATACCTCTTGCTGTTCTCAGAACCACACATTGTCCCTTCCTGAGTGCATCTCATAGCTCTTCAAGGATTCAAAGTAGCTTTCATGTTCAGTTCAGTCGCTCAGTCGTGTCCGACTCTTTGCGACCCCATGAATCGCAGCATGCCAGGCCTCCCTGACCATCACAAACTCCCGGAACTTACTCAAACTCATGCCCATTGAGTTGGTGATGCCATCCAGCCATCTCATCCTCTGTTGTCCCCTTCTTCTCCTGCCCCCAATCCCTCCCAGAATCAGGGTCTTTTCCAGTGAGTCAACTCTTCGCATGAGGTAGCCAAAGTATTGGAGTTTCATCTTCAGCATCAGTCCTTCCAATGAACAGCCAGGACTGATCTCCTTCAGGATGGACTGGTTGGATCTCCTTGCAGTCCATGTTAAAGGGGTTTAAATAACCTCCATTCCTTTATGTGTTCTTCAGAGGAAATGTCTTTCAGGACCATGTATCTCTCCTTTTGAGGTTGGTTGGTCAAAATTTCTCATAAACTGTGAAGTCTGGAATCAACCACACAGAACAATGAGCAGAGAAAAGAGTGGACAAAACTTCTGTCCATGTATTTATGCTTAGGAAAACAGCTTTTCTGGCAGTGGTTCTATTGCCTATTTATGAATAACTTACAGCCACAGTGAAAACACACATCTCATTTCATGCAAAATTCTGTGGAGTCCAATCTTACCCATTCCAAACTTGTGCAGCCACGTTTGGAGACCAGGTAAATGGCTTTATATGAATCCCTATTAATTGACTGTCCTCACTGATCAAGCCTGTTGAGATGTTCTTAAAACCCTGGCTCGATTAGGAATAATGATCCCTTTCTCAAGTGTTACTGTGAAGATTAGATGAAATAATGCATACAAAGCACATAGAATTCCCCACACATAGAAATTACTTAATAAACAGTTCATATTATTATAGCCAACCTAGTGATGGATTGACTCTAACTCTCTACCAGTTCTGGCATTCTGGGATTTTATTATTTTCAGGATAAACAGGTAATTTGGAACTCCTCCTGGTTCTCAGTTTCATACTTAGCCTAACATTTTTGTTTGTTGCACGTTATTATACCCTGCTCTTGACCTAAATAGTAAAGAATCTGCCTGCCAATGCAGGAGACATAAGAGGCACAGGTTTGATCCCTGGGTCGGGAAGATCCTCTGGAGGAGGGCATGGCAACCCACTCCAGTGTTCTTGCCTGAGAATCCATAAACAGTGGAGCCTGGTGGGCTATGGTCCATGGGGTCGCAAAGAGTCAGACACGACTGAAGTGACTTAGCACACACACATGCACACACGCACGCAGGCATGACCTAAAAAGTTCAGAAGTAACAGGTTAAAAAGCAAAACTTTCCTTTCCTACCTCTACAACTTAGTTAGCCAAGTGATACAAGGAAAGATCACCAGACTGTCACCAGCAGTAAATTATTTACTAAAGAAAAAGAGTTTGCTCAGAGGACAGAGTCAGAAGCATTCATTAAGAATTATTAAGCAGGAAAAATTTCAATGCTGGGTGTGAAATCAGAAAACAGAAATAAAACATGATGCAAAAAAAGACGTTTTTGTATTTAATACAAATTTGAGTCAATAAATGAAATAATTTGATGTATGTAGATATATAAAATGAGTTAAATATAGCTTTAAGGAGTGATTTTTAGCTGGTTGCACGATTAAGACCCTGAAAGTAAGTAAAGTTAAGTCACTCAGTCATGTCCAACTCTTTTTGACTCTTTGCAACCCCGTGGACTGTAGCCTACCAGGCTTCTCCCATGGGGTTTTCCAGGCAAGGGTACTGGAGTGGGTTGCCATTTCCTTTTCCAGACGATCTTCCCCACCAAGGGATTGAACCCAGGTCTCCTGCATTGTAGGCAGACGCTTTACAGTCTGAGCCACCAGGGAAGTCTAAGACCCTGAAAGTTGCCATCAAACTGGCATTGCCAAGTTTCTCAAAGTGTAATTCAAGGATTTCATGCACTGGAATCACCAGAGTACTTGTTTAAAATGAAGATTCCTACCCACTACTATATATAAGTGAATGTGAAGTTGCTCAGTCATGTTCGACTCTTTGTGACCCCATGGACAGTAGCCTACACCAGGCTCCTCCCACATGGGATTTTCTAGGCAAGAGTACTGGAGTGGGTTGCCATTTTCTTCTCCAACTATACATAAAACAGTCAACAAAGATCTACTGTATAGCACAGTGAGCTCAACTCAATAATTTGTAATAACCTATGTGGGAAAAGAGACTGAGAAAGAACGGAAATATGAATATGTATATGGATATATTCACATGTATAACTAAATCACTTTGTTGTACACCTGAAACGAACATAACACTGTAAATCAACTATCCTCCAATATAAAATTTAAAAAAAATTTTTCATGAAGATTCCTAGATGTTGAATCAAACCACTGAACTGGAATTGTTAAGATTAGACCCAGGAATTTGAATTTTAACCATGGCATGTGTAGATTCTGTCCACAAAAAAATGAGACCCTCTGCAGTGTAATGGGTACCTGGAGGAAAGAGAGTGAACTTCATCACCTGTACCTTCACACACATCTACTGTAGGCCTCAAGTCACCTCCTTGGAAGCTGTGTAGTTTGGAAGTTCTCATTCATTTTGGGCCACAGGGGACACCATGTAGAGCAACTGGGGTCTTCACAGTCATCAGACCTCCAATGTGCCTCAGTAGGATAACTTACCCAGGAGTTGGCTAATCCCTGAAAGGCCAGAGAGACCCCTCCACCACTGACAACCCCATATAACCAGAAAGGCATTTGTAAGATATTTTGAGGGCATTAGAGTCAACTTCCTGAATCACAATTTGGGGCCCTGCTCCTGACCCACTTGAGTTCAGGGCTAGCTGTCACATTTGTCCCATGTGGAAAAGGAACGGACATGTACCCAGGTTGTGACAATCAAATCACTGAAGGGATTTTGGAACTGGGTCTGTAGTTGGTTATGATTTGCTAGCACATTTTGTTAGAAACAGAATGTGTAAATTTGAGATCTGCATCCACTCTGTGGACAAAAAAGCAGAGAAAAGTAATTAGTTGTATAAGAAAATGGGCAAAGAGAAGCAAAGACATAATAGTTCTTGTTTCCAGCTTCTTCTTCATGGTCCATTCTTCCTGCATTCTTTCCCTTGGGTCCATGAAAGACCTCTGTATCCTTGTGCCAAATGCCCCTTCACTTCTTTTTTATATCACACCAATTCAAGGGACTTTCTAATACTTTTTAGCTAAAAGAATCCTAATTAGCTAAGTCCATTTTGCCATGTAACAATTTATTTTTTTTCACCTCCTAGTATGCAATCTCTTCTGGTTATCTACCCCTCCACTCACATCTCTGTGTTCTGTGCTTTTTTTAAAAAAATATTTTGGCCATGGCATGTGGGATTTAGTTTCTCAAACAGGGATCAAACCTGCAACCCTGCAGTTGAAGCACAGTGTCTTAATCACTGGACCATAAGGGAAGTTCCTGTGTTCTGTGTTTCTGATTCAATTTCCTGCTGCTGTCCTCCCACCCAAACTTTCCACAGAATGTTTCCTATAACTGACAAGCTTTTCTCCATCTTTAACTCTCTTCTGGCTTTAATTGGAGTCCAGTTCTCCCCAGAGGCTAACCATTCCCTGTGTTCCTCTCAAGGGGAGGCTTCTCTTTTCATATGTCTTGTTTCCTGTGATTAAGGAATGTCCACTGGGGTTTGTCCAGAAAGAAGTGGCAGATTAGCTACTTGGTAAGCATCTTATGTTTGAGATGCCTTCTGTTACCCTGTTGTCTCCCCATCACAGTGGGGAGACATGCACTCATGCACTTCATTCTCTAGCAAAACTGAGATTCTTTTCATCCTTGGTCTTTTCCATGTGCTGTTCCCACTGCCTGATAATCTTTTTAACCTTCTTCCCCAGACTAACTTCTACTCCCCCTTTTGTGCTCAGTTGCTAAATCATGTCCAACTCTTTGCGACCCCTGTGGACTGTAGCCCGCCAGGCTCCTCTGTCCATGGGATTTCCCAGGCAACATACTGGAGTGGGTTGCCATGTCCTTCTCCAGGGGATCCTGCCAACCCAGGGATCAAACCCACATCTCCTGCATTTGGAGTCCTTTACCGCTGAGCCATCAGGGACGCCCACTCACCCTTTAGGTCTCACTAACATGTCCCTCACTCTGGGAAGTTTTCCCTGATACCTTTTCTGAGAGTCATGCTCCCTTGCTCTTCTCCCATTATAGTGTGTTCCCCTAGCTTCATATTTAACCACCTTCCAATACTACTGGGCCAATCATCAGTCTTTCCTATAGACTTTAAGTCCCACAGAACCAAGGGTTTTGTAGTTCTTATTTTTACTTTCCCAACACACATGAGAGAAAGAGGGGATTTGGCCTAATTTTGAACTCCCAGTTGCTGGGAACAGTGTTAGGTCTCTCTTGGCAGGAATTCCATAAACATTTGTTAAGGAAATGAACAGTCTTCCTCTGAGCTAAGAATATATCAACCTGCAGATTTCCATAATACGATGGCACATTTGGGATCCTGAGAGATAAAGAGGCCTTAGCTAGGGGCCAAAAGATATATGAGGGAGTTTTGCAACTTCAAGAGAGCAAGACGTTGTTTTGTAATGAGTTGATTATAGTACTTGGGATATTCCCTGGGTGAGAATCTGCTTCCAGGCCTGAAAGTGTGGGACAGACCCAGAAAATGACAGTATGACAGGAGCTAACATGGCTCTGCTTATTCTGTACCACCATGGATGAGCCCCCTCCTCACCCCCTCTCTTTTCCTCCTGTGTCGATCTTCATTTCTGATGCAAGGGAACGCAGAAAGCATGGTGGTTGTCTTTTAAATTTGTCTCCTAACCTTGAAAATCCTTTCTGCTCTCCTTGTTTCTCACCACTTATCCCAGGACAAACACTGGTGGCTTTTTTCTGTGTATATTAGATAAGAAACTGAATTCAGTCAAGGTACAAGTACTTGTCCCTTATTTGCCCCTTATTATTGTATTCCATATTTCATAGCATTCCCAGCTAGTCTAAAGCTTCCTGCCTTGACTGAAAAATTCAGTTTCTTATCTAATGTACACAGAAGAAAAGCCAATAGTGTTTGTCCTGGGGTAAGTACAAGTCAGATGAGCAAGAGACATGGGTTTGATGCCTGGGTTGGGAAGATCCCCTGGAGAAGGAAACAGCAACCTGCTCCAGGATTCTTGCTGGGAAATCCCATAGACAGAGGTGTCTAGTGGGCTACAGTCCATGGGGTTGCAAACAGCAGACATGACTAAGCATGCACACACACTCAAGATGATTATAAAAGACAAATATCTGAAAGTATCTGGAGAGTGTTATTAATCAAGATTTAATTTTCAGGCCCTTTTCAGAGATAAAGCAATTGCTTTCTGAAATTTTCCTTCACATCCATGAATGACTTCATAATTATCTATCTCATGGTCCAAATAGACAGGTAACCCTGAGCACAGGTAACAGAAAGATAGTGCTTGGTAAGACTTCTGTTATATTATTCTTCATTTTTTGAAGCACATTTTCTTACTTAAATAGCCAACATTAAACACAACCATTTAAAATATTATTAGTATATGAAAAACATAAGATCCAAATAAACAATTAGAAAAGAATGTCTATATGTGAATAACTGAGTCACTTTGCTACACAGCGGAAATTGGCATAACATTATGATCAATTATATGTCAACAAAAATTAAAATGGAATAAAAAAATAAGCAGGTAAAATCAGACATCTTTCTCAGTCTTCGCTGATGGTCCAGTGGTTGAGAATCTACCTCACAATGCATGGGACGCAGGTTCAGTTCCCGGTCTAGTAAGATACCAACCATATGCTGCAGGGCAGCTCAGTCCATGCACAACAACTACTGAGCGCATGCTCTAGAGTCTGAAAGCCACAGGAGAAACCACTGTAGTGCAAAGCCCACACACCACAAGTGGAGACTAGCCCCTGCTCACTCCCACTAAAGAAAGCCTAGGCGCAACAACAGAGACCCAGCACTGCCAAAAATAATTAAAAATAAAGTTTAAAAATCTTTCTCACATTACATATCACTGCTCAGTCTAATCCTGATTCATATTCTCAGGCTTTGGTAAAGGTTTCCTTCTAATTCATCTGAGTTTTTATACTACTTTCATTCCTAGAACATCTTATTAGGATAACCGTGGATTTCAGGTGATCTTGGTACCACGACTTCCCTCAGACACAGCCACGGGTGACTTCTTTACCCAACTTGCCTATTGGGACTAAATATAGAACTCTGCTGCCTTCCCCTCTGGCTCATCTTCTCCTGTTTCTTTTACAGCTTCTCTTATAAGCAGCATAAGCGGAAAGAGAACAATTAGTCATGTTAGTTGGTTGTATAAGTAGTAGGAACCTCTGTGACTATCTTTTTCATGATAAGGGAATAATATTTTATTCTCCTCAGAACAATAATAGGAGCTATTCCTCTTTGAAGCAGTTTTTCCTCACTAGGAAGTCCTTAAGTTTGCATAAAATGATTTCTCACAGCAGTTGCTCTAGAAAGTTGTTGCACGCACAAAGTGCTTCCAGTTAAAGAAAGCAGGTGCCTTTTTGTAGAAGACAAGTTTTAAGAAAACACACACACACACAGAAAATTTTGCAACACTTTACAACAAATATTCTCTGGAATTCTATCTTACCACAATCATCCATGAAGTTCAGACGAACACATGTGCTATGGTCATACTGAGGCATTTCTTTTGGTTTCTAAGATTATTTGTCTTCCCAACTGTAAAAGTGCAGAAATACCAAAGGCTGCCAGCAAAATGTCCATTGGTCACTGAGTCAATGAATCCTGGATCTACTGCTGGGAAACCGTGATTTATCCTCCTCGGCAACCAGGATCATTAACAGGAGCAGAATGGCCATGTGAGGGGCCTCCTTCTTCCCACTCTCCTCCATTCAATGTTTTTCCCTTGGAGTCCTCACCTTCTGTGTGCACCATGGGATGAGTCAGTGGAGGACCTGACCCACAGTCACCAGAACTTGCCTTGTGGGTTACTAAACTGAGCCAAAGGATGCCAGAGGAAGTGCATTCTAGAAAGGAAATCTTTTCACCAAATTGATTTCCAAATTTTCAGAAAACAAGTCAGAAGTTACTGATAGAGACTCATTCTTTTTCTAGTGATTTATATTTATCGGTTGAGATTCTAAGCTAGAAACTCAGTCTCTCTCACCTTTCATTTATGTAGGAGGGATACTTAAGTAAGGAGAGAAAAGTAATATTAACAACCACAGCATGACCTCATTTAACCCCCTAGTAACCCTGTGGATTAAATACTATTATTATCTGTAATATACATATGAGGAAGCTGAGGCTTAAATAGTGAGTAACCTGCCCAAAGTTCTTAGAACTGAGATATAGACCTGGGATAAGACCCTTACTCTATCCTTGCTCAGCTCTTTTATAGTTCTTGGCTGGCATACCCCAAGGGGATATGAACAGAGGTAGGGTGGGGCTCTGGTTCTGCTCCAGAACACTCAGGCTCTACTGAAAAGGGAGGAGGCTTCTTGGGCCACTAGGTGAAGCTAAGAGTTCTGTCCTTTTATTTAAGGGTCAGTAAGCAAATGAAAGAAACCTGGAAGATAAAAGGAGCTTCTTACAAACTTACCCAAGGTGGCAGTTTCAGTCAAATCTCTCTACTTCACTCACTCCTTGGTGAGGAGTGGATGTTTAAAGATTGTTAATTTTGTGACTTTGGGGATGGGTTGTCTTTGATTTTTTTTTTAAGAGATCTTATGCCTGACCTGCTCAAATTCCCCTTTTCAACTGAGAGTTTCAAAGGCATTTGATGATGCTTTATATTTAAAAACTATATTAGTGATGGGAGCCATATGAAAATGACCCAATCCTAAATCTTTATAGGAACAATCTTTTCTCTCACTTTGAAGGCTTGAGTTAGCTAATGTAACATGGAAGGTAAGAGAGAAGAGAATGTTTCAACCACACACTGCCACAGAAAAGCAAATGGCCTGCCAGTGATGCTGATTCATTGCTAAGTCGCACGATTCTGAAAGAATCAATTGAGTTATCCTGAGTGCAATCTTTAACCAGCCCCCTCCCTGTTCATATATACATATTCATCACTTTTATCAGAAGATAATCCATTCTGGAAAGGCAGCTGCTTTCTAAATAAATTGCTGCTTCCTTAGCAGCTGAATCCAACAGGCTGTTTTTCTCACTTGAGTGAATTTGTTCTGACAACAGTGCATGCCAGTCATTTGCTCTTTTCCTTTCATAATTTGGTTTTATTATTAGTCTATTCATTATGTTTATTGGCTCTGTCCATTATTTGGGAGCCTTAGTACATATTTACAAGTGCAATAAAAAGAGACAGCCTCAGCTATTATAGCTTAGAGTCTAATAGGCAAAGACATAAAATGAACCCTCTATCTTCTACCTCTAACTGAAACCATGGGGGGCTACTGGTTGACTCACCAAACTGACTAGCTAAAACAATGTGATCCAGATAATGCAAACAAGTAAATGGTTTGCTTGATTTTTTCCCCCAGCTGATTCAAATTCAAATTTAAATAATCCTTTTAAAAATAATTATTAATATACAAGGGGTTCCCAGGAGGCCCTAGTGCTAAAGAACACACCTACCAATGCAGGAGACATAGATTTGATCCATGGGTCAGGAAGATCCCCTAAAAGAGGGCATAGCAACCCACTTCAGTTTCTTTCCTGGAGAATCCCACAGACAAAGGAGCCTGGTGACTGTAGCACATAGGGTAGCAAAGAGTAAGAGACACCTGAAATATCTTAGCACACCATGCACACATTAACATAAAATTCACATACCATAAAACTCACCCCTTTAAAGTGTACAATTCAGTGGGTTTTGTGTTTTTTTTAACACTATATTCACAAAGTTGAGTAGCCATTACCACCTTCTAATTCCAGGACATTTTCATCCCCACCCCCCAAGAGGATCTCTTACCCAACAACAGTCTTTTCTCCTCCCCGAGCACTCTTGGCAACCACAAGTTTGCTTTCTTAGTCTATGGATTTGCTTTTTCTGGGCATCTTATATAATGGAATAACATGTGACCTTTTGTGTATGGTTCTTTCAATAAACAAAGTTTTCAAGTTCATCTATATTGTAGCATATTCATACTTCAATCCTTGATTATTCTTAAAGACTAATTTTTTTTAGAGCAGTTTTAGATTCACAGCAAAATTGAGAGGAAGCATAGAGTTTGCTTATACACTTCCTGCCCCAACACATGCATAGCCTCCTCCATTATCAACACCACTCCCACCAGAATGGTACATCTGTTAAAGTGGAAAAACCTACATTGACACCTCATAATGACCCAAAGTTCATAGTTTATATTGTAATTCACTCTTGGTATTGTACATTCTATCAGTTTGGACAAATGTATAATATATACATCATTATCGTATCATTAAATGATATTTCATGGTCTAGATGTACCACTATTTATCCACTCACCTACTGAAGGACATCTTGGTTACTTCTAACTTTTGTCAATTATGAATAATCCTGCTATAAATAATCCATGTGCAGATTTTTGTGTGAACAAAAGCTTTCAATTCCTTTGAATGATTACCAATAAGCATGAATGCTAGATAACATTTGTATCTATTCTTCGGTGAAGTGTCTGTTGAAGTCTTTGGCCAATTTTAAAACTGGATCATCTTCTTATTGTTGAGTTTTAAGAGTTCTTTGTATATTTTATATAAATCCTCCATCAGATGTGTCTTTTGCAAATATTTTTTCTAAGTTTGTGGTTTCCTCATTCTCCTGACATTATCTTTCACAGAGTAGAAGTTATTAATTTTAATAAAGTTCAATATCAATTAATTCTTTCAAGGTCTGTGTCTTTGGGGTTGTATTTGAAGTCATTGCTCTATCCAAGGTAATCTAGTTTTCCTTCTATGTTATTCTTTATAATTTTACATTTAGGCCTTTGATTCATTTTCAGTTAATTTTTGTGAAGGGTGTAAAAGCCTTGTATCTATATTCACTCCTTTGCATTTAGATGTCCAGTGGTTCCAGCACGAATTGTTTTATTATTTTTATTTATTTATTTTTTGCTGTGTTGGGTCTTCACTACTGCTTGTGGACTTTCTCTAGTTGCAGTGAGTAGGGGCTACTCTCTAGCTGTGGTATGCAGGCTTCTTATTGCAGTGGCTTCTCTTGTGGAGCATAGCCTCTAGGGTATGTGGGCTTCAGTAGTTGTCGTGGGGCACAGGCTTCATTGCCTTGTGGAATGTGGGGATCCTCCTGGACCAGGGATTGAACCAGTATTCCATGCATTGCAAAGTGGATTCTTAACCACTGGACTACCAATGAAGCCCCTATTTATTTTTAATAGAATTATAGTTCATTTACAATATTATATTACTTTTAAGTATATAGCATAGTGATTCAATATTTTTATAGTTTACACTCCATTAAAAGTTTTAACAAGATAATGGCTATAATCCCCTGTGCTGTACAATATATCCCTGTTGCTTATCCATTTTATACATGATAGTTCATATCTGTCAATCTCATAACCCTAATTTTCCCCTCTCTCTTCACTCTTTTCTTTGGTAACTGCTAATTTGTTCTCTACATCTGTGAGTCTGTTTCTGTTTTGCATATACTTTTGTTTGCATTATTTTTTTAGATTCCATTATCTTTTTAAAAAAAATTCATTTATTTGGCTGCGCCAGGTCTTAGTTGCAGCATGTGGGATCTAGTTCCCTGACCAGGGATCAAACCTGGGCCCCCTGCATTGGGAGCTCAGAGTCTTAACCACTGGGCCAGCAGGGAAGTCCCAGATTCCATTATCTTAATTGCAGATGATATCTAATATATAGAAAATCATGAAGATTCAACCAAAAAAACTGTTATAGCTAATCAAATTTAGTAAAGTTGAAGGATATAAAATCAACATACAGAAATTAATTGTATTTCTATACATTAAGAACAGAACATTTGTGGGAAAATATCTCATTCACAATAGCATTAAAAACAATGAAATAATCCGGAATAAATTTAACCAAAGAAGGTAAAAGATATGTATACTGAAAACTACAAGACTTTGATGAAAGAAATTAAAGAAGACACAAACAAATGGAAAAATATCCTGTGTTCATGGATTGGAAGAATTAATGTTCACACTACCCAAAGCCATTTATATATTCAATGCAATAGCTATCAAAATTCCAATGCCTTTTTTTTTTTTTACAGTAATACAGTAAACAATCCTAAAATTCACATGAAATCACAAAGGACCCTGAATAGGTAAAGTAATCCTGAGAAAGAACAAAACTGGAGGCATCACACTTGCTGATTTCAAACTATACTGCAAAGCATAGTATTCCAAACAGTATGATACTGGCATAATAACATATATACATCAATGGAACAGAATAGAGAGCTCAGAAATTAACCCATATGTATATATATGGCCAACTAATATTTGACCAAGAATATTCAATGGGGAAAGGATAGTCTCTTCAATAAACAGTGCTGGGATAACTGGATAACCACATGCAGAAAATAAAATTGGACACCTAGAATACACCACTGACAAAAATGAACTCAAAATGGATTAAATACTTGAATATAAGATCTGAAACTGTAAAACTCATAAAAGAAAACAGGGGGAAATCTCCTTGACAATGTCTTAGCAATGATTTTTTTGGTAATGATGCCTTAAGCACAAATGACAAAGCAAAAATAAATCAGCGGGACTATATCGAACTAAGAAAGTTCCTAGGCAGCAAAAGAAATTATCAACAAAATGAAAAGAAAATGTTCAAAATGGGATAAAATATTTGCAAACCATATATCTGCTAAGAGGGTAATATCCAAAATATAGAAAGAACTCACAGGACTCAGGGGGAAAGTAACAAACAATCTAAAAAATGAGCAGAAGATCTGAATAGGTATTTTTTCCAAAGAAGACAAATAAATGACCAACAGGGACACAAAAGGGTGCCCAACATCACTAATCATCAGGGGAATGCAAACCAAAACAATGAGATATCACCTCACACTTGTCAGAATAGAAAACAGGGCAGAAGATAAGAGATTAAAAAAAAAAATTAGAGATAATGAGTGTTGGAAAGGATGTGGGGAAAGGGGAAACTTCAGGCAGTATGGGTACCCAAAGGGCAGCCATATGGAAAACAGTATGAAGGTGCCTCAAAAACTAAATACAGAACTGCCATATAGTTCAGTGATGGTAATTATCCAAAGGAAATAGAAATAGTAACTCAAGGGCTTCCCTGGTGGCTCAGTGGTAAAGAATCCACCTGCCAATACAGGAGACATGGGTTCAATCTCTGGTCCAGAAAGATCCCACATGCTGCAGAGTAATTAAGCACCACAGCTACTGAGCCTGTGCTCTAGAACCCCGTCTGTCTATGCTTAATCACTGTCGTGTCCAACTGTTTGCAACCCCATGGACTGTAGCCTGCAAGGCTCCTCTGTCTATGGGGATTCTCCAGGCAAGAATACTGGAGTGGGTTGCCCTGCCCTCCTCCAGGGGATCTTCCCAACCCAGGGATCAAACCCAGGTCTCCCACATTGCAGGCAGATTCTTTACCATCTAAGCCTCCAGGGAAGCCCAAGAATACTGGAGAGGGTAGCCTATCCCTTCTCCAGGGGAACTTCCCAACCCAGGAATCGAACCAGGGTCTCCTGCCCTGCAGGCAGATTCTTCACCTGCTGAGCTACCAGGGAAGCAGCCCAGGAGCTGCAACTACTGAGCCCACAAACCACAACTACTGAAGCCCACATGCTCAAGAGCCTGTGCTCCTCACAAGAGAAGCCACCACAAGGTGAAGTCTGCACACCACAACCAGAGAGTAGCCCTTCCTTGCTGAAACTAGAGAAAAGCCTGTGCAGCAACAAAGACCAAGCACAGCCAAACATAATAAATACATAAATTTTAAAAACTAGTAACTCAAAAAGATACATGCAGCCTCATATTCACTGCAGCATTATTTATAATAGCCAAGACACAGAAACAACCAAATGTCCACTAATAGATGATAGATAAAGAATATGTGCAATCTCTCTCTATAGATAATATTATCTGGCTATAAAAGAGAAGGAAATTTTCCAGTCTGTGACAACATGGACAGGCCTTGAGGCCATTATACTAAGTGAAATAGATAAAGAAAGACAAGTACCACATGATCTCACTTATATATGGAATCTAAAAACATCAAATTGGTAAAAACAGAGAATATAGAGGTGATTATCAAGATCTGGGGAGTGTGGGAACTTGGAAAGGTTGGTCAGTGGGTACAAATTTTCCACTAGAATATGAATAAGTTGTGGGAATCTAGTGCAAAGCATTGTGACTATAGTTAACAATATTGCACTGTATACTTGAAAATTGCCAAGAAAGTAGATCTTCAATGTTTGTACCACAAAAAGATATGGTAAATATGCTATAGTGATAATCACATTGTAGTATATAGTGTATCAAATCACATTGTACACTTTAAACTTACACAAAATTAAATATAAGTTGCTAGGAGGGATTGGGGGCAGGAGGAGAAGGGGACAACAGAGGATGAGATGGTTGGATGGCATCACCGACTTGATGGACATGAGTTTGGGTAAACTCCAGGAGTTTGTGATGGACAGGGAGGCCTGGCATGCTGCTATTCATGGCGTTGCAAAGAGTCAGACATGACTGAGTGACTGAAATGAACTGAACTGATATCGCAATAAAGCTAACAAAATAAAATGAAGCTGACTATTCAGCCCCTTAAACAAAACAGAACAGAACATTCCTTTTAAAAAAGATGATCAAGACAGATACACAAACATTCAAGAAAGGGGCAATAAATATTTTTTCTCATATAAGCCTTTGATTAATCTTGAAAAACTACATCATACCATCTACATTATTAAGTAATATTAAAGATTTTCAACATAACTTCTAAAAGATGCAAAGCATATAATTTTCAGGGTATCATGCATATTGGCATATTTAATTAAGATAGGTACAGCACTCCTGTGGAATCTGAATAACAATTTGATTGCTACCATGACCCATTTTTGAAAATGCATAAACATGCTCTTTTTTAAGAGTTGGAAATATACATTATTTAATTTCCTTATTGAACTTCTATTTTATTAGAATTTTATCTAAATGTATCATAGTTTATGCTCTTAAGTACACAGAGTGAAAGTAAGTTTTAAAATTTCTCATGACTTTAAAGCTCTAAGTATTAAAATATACTTCTGAATTGAATAATAATAATAATAATAATAATAATAATAATAATGTCTATACATGGACATCACCAAATGGTCAATACGGAAATCAGATTGATTATATTCATTGTAGCCAAAGATGGAGAAGCTCTATACAGTCAGTAAAAACAAAACCTGGAGCTGACTATGGCTCAAATCATGAGCTCCTTATTGCAAAATTCAGGCTAAAATTGAAGAAAGTAGGAAAAAACACTACATCATTCAGGTAAGAACTAACAACTCAAATCCCTTATTTGATATACACATACATTTGCTATATAAACACAGTAGAGGTGATGAATAGATTCAAGGGATTAGGTCTGGTAGACAGTTCCTGAAGAACTGTGGACAGAGGTTTGTAACACTGTATAGAAGACAGTGACCAAAATCAGCCCAAAGAAAAAGAAATGCAAGAAGGCAAAGTGGTTGTCTGAGGAGGCTTTACAAATAGCTGAGGAAAGGAGAGAAGTGGAAAAGCAAGGGAGAAAGGGAAAGATATACCCAACTGAATGCAGAGTTCCAGACAACAGCAAGGAGAAAGAAGAAGGCCTTGTTCAATGAACAATGAAAAGAAATAGAGGAAAACAACAGAATGGGAAAGACTAGGGATCTCTTCAAGAAAATTAGAAAGAAATGAAGAACCCCAGGGTTAGTAGAAGGAAAGAAATCTTAAAAATTAGGGCAGAAATAAATGCAGAAGAAACTAAAGAGACCATAGCAAAAATCAACAAAGCTAAAAGCTGGTTTTTTGAAAAAATAAACAAAATTGACAAACCATTAGCAAGACTCATTAAGAAACAAAGGGAGAAGAACCAAATTAACAAAATTAGAAACGAAAATGGAGAGATCACAACAGACAACACTGAAATACAAAGGATCATAAGAGACTACTACCAGCAACTCTATGCCAATAAAATGGACAACTTGGAAGAAATGGACAAGTTCTTAGAGAAGTATAACTTTCCAAAACTGAACCAGGAAGAAATAGAAGATCTTAACAGACCCATCACAAGCAAGGAAATTGAAACTGTAATCAGAAATCTTCCAGCAAACAAAAGCCCAGGACCAGATGGCTTCACAGCTGAATTCTACCAAAAATTTAGAGAAGAACTAACACCTATCTTACACAAACTCTTCCAGAAAATTGCAGAAGAAGGTAAACTTCCAAACTCATTCTATGAGGCCACCATCACCCTAATTCCAAAACCAGACAAAGATGCCACAAAAAAAGAGAAAACTACAGGCCAATATCACTGATGAACATAGATGCAAAAATCCTTAACAAAATTCTAGCAAACAGAATCCAACAACATATTCAAAAAATCATACACCATGACCAAGTGGGCTTTATCCCAGGAATGCAAGGATTCTTTAATATCCGCAAATCAATCAATGTAATACACCACATTAACAAATTGAAAGATAAAAACCATATGATTATCTCAATAGATGCAGAAAAAGCCTTTGACAAAATTCAACATCCATTTATGATTAAAACTCTCCAGAAAGCAGGAATAGAAGGAACATACCTCAACATAATAAAAGCTATATAAGACAAACCCACAGCAAGCATCACCCTCAATGGTGAAAAACTGAAAGCATTTCCCCTGAAATCAGGAACAAGACAAGGGTGCCCACTCTCACCACTACTATTCAACATAGTTTTGGAAGTGTTGGCCACAGCAATCAGGGCAGAAAAAGAAGTAAAAGGAATCCAGATAGGAAAAGAAGAAGTGAAACTCTCGCTGTTTGCAGATGACATGATCCTCTACATAGAAAACCCTAAAGACTCTACCAGAAAATTACTAGAGCTAATCAACAAATACAGTAAAGTTGCAGGATATAAAATTAACACACAGAAATCTCTTGCATTCCTATACACTAACAATGGGAAAACAGAAAGAGAAATTAAGGAAACAATACCATTCACCATTGCAACAAAAAGAATAATACTTAGGAGTATATCTACCTAAAGAAACAAAAGACCTATACATAGAAAACTATAAAACACTGATGAAAGAAATCAAAGAGGACACAAACAGATGGAGAAATATACCGTGTTCATGGATTGGAAGAATCAATATTGTCAAAATGGCTATACTACCCAAAGCAATCTATAGATTCAATGCAATCCCTATTAAACTACCAACGGTATTTTTCACAGAACTAGAACAAATAATTTCACAATTTGTATGGAAATGCAAAAAACCTCGAATAGTCAAAGTAACCTTGAGAAAGAAGAATGGAACTGGAGGCATCAACCTGCCTGACTTCAGACTCTACTACAAAGCCACAGTCCTCAAGGCAGTATGGTACTGGCACAAAGACAGAAATATAGATCAATGGAACAGAATAGAAAGCCCAGAGATAAATCCACAAACCTATGGTCACCTTATCTTTGACAAAGGAGGCAAGGAGATACAATGGAAAAAAGATAACCTCTTTAACAAGTGGTGCTGGGAAAACTGGTCAACCACCTGTAAAAGAATGAAACTAGAACACTTTCTAACACCATACACTAAAATAAACTCAAAATGGATTAAAGATCTAAATGTAAGACCAGAAGCTATAAAACTCCTAGAGGAGAACATAGGCAAAACACTCTCTGACATAAATCACAGCAGGATCCTCTATGACCCACATCCCAGAATTTTAGAAATAAAAGCAAAAATAAACAAATGGGACCTAATTAAACTTAAAAGCTTTTGCACAACAAAGGAAACTATAAGCAAGGTGAAAAGACAGCCCTCAGATTGGGAGAAAATAATAGCAAATGAAGCAACAGACAAAGGATTAATCTCAAAAATATACAAGCAACTCCTCCAGCTCAACTCCAGAAAAATAAATGACCCAATCAAAAAATGGGCCAAAGAACTAAACAGACATTTCTCCAAGGAAGACATACAGATGGCAAAAAAACACATGAAAAGATGCTCAACATCACTCATTATCAGAGAAATGCAAATCAAAACCACAATGAGGTGCCATTATACGCCAGTCAGGATGGCTGCTATCTTAAAGTCTACAAGCAATAAATACTGGAGAGGGTGTGGAGAAAAGGGAACCCTCTTCCACTGTTGGTGGGAATGCAAACTAGTACAGCCACTATGGAAAACAGTGTGGAGATTTCTTAAAAAGCTGGAAATAGAACTGCCATATGACCCAGCAATCCCACTTCTGGGCATACACACCGAGGAAACCAGATCTGAAAGAGACACGTGCACCCCAATGTTCATCACAGCACTGTTTATAATAGCCAGGACATGGAAGCAACCTAGATGCCCATCAGCAGATGAATGGATGAGGAAGCTGTGGTACATATACACCATGGAATATTACTCAGCCATTAAAAAGAATTTATTTGAATCAGTTCTAATGAGATGGCTGAAACTGGAGCCCATTATACAGAGCGAAGTAAGCCAGAAAGATAAAGACCATTACAGTATACTAACACATATATATGGAATTTAGAAAGATGGTAACGATAACCCTATATGCAAAACAGAAAAAGAGACTCAGATGTATAGAATAGACTTGTGGACTCTGGGAGAAGGCGAGGGTGGGATGTTTCAAGAGAACAGCATGGAAACATGTATATTATCTAGGGTGAAACAGATCACCAGCCCAGGTTGGGTGCATGAGACAAGTGCGGGCCTGGTGCACTGGGAAGACCCGGAGGGATCGGGTGGAGAGGGAGGTGGGAGGGGGGACCGGGATGGGGAATACATGTAAATCCATGGCTGATTCATTTCAATCTATGACAAAAACCACTGCAATGATGTAATTAGCCTCCAACTAATAAAAATAAATGGAAAAAAAAAAAGAAAATTAGAGATACCAAGGAAACATTTTATGTAACAATGGGCATGCTAAAGGGAAGAAACAATAAGGACCTAACAGAAGCAAAAGAGACTAAGAACAGGTGGCAAAAATACACAAGAAAGGTCATAATGACTGGATAACCATGATGGAATGGTCATTTACCAGAGCTTGGCATCCTGGACTATTAATTCAAGTGGACCTTAGGAAGCATTCAGTTCAGTTGCTCAGTCATGTCCAACTCTTTGTGACCCTGTGGGCTGAAACATGCCAGGTTTCCCTGTCCATCACCAACTCCCGGAGTTGGGAGGCTCCAACTCCTGGAGCCTAGTCACTCACGTCATATCACGTCAGTGATGCCATCCAACCGTCTCATCCTCTGTTGTTTCTTTCTCTTCCCACCTTCAGTCTTTTCCAGCATCAGGGTCTTTTCCACTGAGCCAGTTCTTTGCATCAGGTGGCCAAAGTATTGGAGCTTCAGCTTCAGCATCAGTCCTTCCAATGAATATTCAGGACTGATTTCCTTTAGGATGGACTGGTTGGATCTCCTTGCAGTCCAGGGGACTCTCAAGAGTCTTCTCCAGCACCACAGTTCACAAGCATCAACTCTTTGGTGCTCAGCTTTTTTTTTTGGGGGGGGGGTTTCAAATTGAATATTTTATTAACATGGTAGTTGTCTTTGTAACATGTGCACACACACTCGCACACTCAGAATGATCTGCCTGGGGGGAAAAAAAGACTAGGTATCTCACACCCATACATGACTACTGGGAAAACCATAGCTTTGACTAGACAGATCTTTGTTGGTAAAGTACTGTCTCTGCTTTTTAATATGCTGTCTAGGTAGGTCATAGTTTTTCTTCCAAGGAGCAAGCGTCTCTTAATTTCATGGCTGCAATCATCATCTGCAGTGATTTTGGAGCCTAAAAAATAAAGTCTGTCACTGTTTCCATTGTTTCCCCATCTATTTGCCATGAAGTGATGGGACCAGTTGCCATGATCTTAGTTTTCTGAATGTTGAGTTTTTGTGTTTTTTTTTCCACTTATTTTTATTAGTTGGAGGCTAATTACTTTACAATATTATAGTGGTTTTTGTCATACATTGACATGAATCAGCCATGGATGCATGAAACAAGTGCTCGGGCCTGGTACACTGGGAAGACCCAGAGGGATCGGGTAGAGAGGGAGGTGGGAGGGGGGATCGGGATGGGGAATACATGAATGTTGAGTTTTAAGCCAACTTTTCATTCTCTTCTTTCACTTTCATCAAGAGGTTCTTTAGGCCTTCTTTGCTTTCTTCCATAAGGGTGGTGTCATCTGCATATCTGAGGTTACTGATGTTTCTCCTGCCAATCTTTATTCCAGCCTGTGCTTCATCCAGCCTGGCATTTCTCATGATGTATTCTGCATATAAGTTAAATAAGCAGGGTAACAATATACAGCCTTGATGTACTCCTTTCCCGTATTGGAACCAGTCTATTGTTATATGTCCAGTTCTAACTGTTGCTTCTTGACCTGCATAGAGAAGCATAGGAAGCATTACTATGGACAAACCTAGTGGAGGTGATGGAATTCCAACTGAGCTATTTCAAATCCTAAAAGATGATGCTGTTAAAGTGTTGCACTCAATATGCCAGCAAATTTGAAAAATTCAGCAGTGGCCACAGGACTGGAAAATGTCAGTTTTCACTCCAATCTCAAAGAAGGGCAATGCCAAAGAATATTCCAACTACCAGACAGCTGTACACATTTCACATGCTAGTAAGATTATGCTCAAAATCCTCCAATCTAGGCTTCAGCAGTATATGAACCAGTATATGAACTTCCAAATGTAGAAGCTGAGTTTAGAAAAAGAAGAAGAACCAGAGATCAAATTGCCAACATTCATTGGATCATAGAAAAAGCAAGGGAATTCCAGAAAAACATCTACTGCTACACTGATTACGCTAAAGCCTTTGACAGTGTGGACTTTCTACAACAAACTGTAGAAAGTTCTTAAAGAGATGGGAATACCAGACCACCTTACCTGCTTCCAGAGAAACCTGTATGCAGGTCAAGAAGCAACAGTAGAAATTGACATAGAACAATGGACTGGTTTCAAATTGGGAAAGGAGTACGTCAAGGCTGTATATTGTTACTCTGCTTATTTAATTTATATGCAGAGTAAACATGCAAAATGCCAGGCTGGATGAAGCACAAGTGGGAATCAAGATTTCTGGGAAAAAGATTAACAACTTCAGATATGCAGATGATACCACTCTAATGGCAGAAAGCAAAGAGGAACTGAACAGCCTCTCGATGAAGGTGAAAGAGGAGAGTGAAAAAGCTGACTTAAAACTCAACATTCATAAGTCTAAGATCATGGCATTTGGTTCCATCACTTCACTGCAAATAATGGGGAAAAAGTAGAAAGTGAAACACTTTATTTCTTGGGCTTCAAAAAACACTCTGGACAGTGACTGCAGCAATGAAATGAAAAGGCACTTGCTCCTTGGAAGAAAAGCTATGACAAACCTAGAGAGTGTGTTAAAAGCAGAGATACCACTTTGCCAACAAAGGTCCATATAGTCAAAGCTATGTTTTGGTAGTCATGTACAGCTGTGAGAGTTGGACCACAAAGAAGGTTGAGCACCAAAGAATTGATGCTCTCAAACTGTGGTGCTGGAAAAGACTCTTGAGAGTCCCTTGGACAGTAAGGAGATCAAACCAGTCAGTCCTAAAGGAAAATAAACCCTGAATATTCACTGGAAGAACTGATGTTGAAGATCCAAAATTTTGGCCACCATTTAACTGGAAAAGACCCTGATGCTGGGAAAGATTGAAGGCAAAAGAAGAGGGCAGCTGAAGGTGAGATGGTTAGATAGCATCACCAACTCAATGGACATGAATTTGAGCAAACTTCAGAAGATAGTGAAGGACAGAGGAGCCCGGCATGCTGCAGTCCATGGGATTGCCAAGAGTTAGACATGACTTTGCTACTGAACAACAATAACACATAGTCAAAATAACATGAAATTTATTTGAAATCTTTTCAAATTGAAATATGTTGTTAAACATAAAGGAATAAAATTTCGTTGGAAATGGAACTTTTAAAAAAATTAATTCATACGTCCAACATTACTTATTGGAATAAAAAAGGATTTACTGTCAATTCTACATTTTGTTTTTATAGCTTTTAGTGCTAAGCAATTAAGCTCAAGTAAATAAGTGGATGAATATGAAAAGGGTTTTGCCATACCACTGTCACTTAATTCTTTTAATATCTTCTGAGCTATAGGCCAAAAATCACAGAGCATTGTATAATCAGTTATATCAAAGTACATTATTATAGCTAATACCTAACTTTAGTTGAAAGCAAATGACTGGAAATCATTTAACTTACAAAATGATTTATTACCCATTCATTATAGTCATTCACTTTCTCATATTCTGGGAACGATCCCAAAAAGGCTTTACTAAGACTTATCAAATTACTATTAATTATGCCTGTTCCTCTCCAACTTAGAGATATTTGTTTTACTCTATAAATCCAGAAAGAATTCAGAAATTAAATTCCTGTTTGTTTTAATACATCTTTGAAAATTTTTTAAATGAAATGTTTTTATTTTACCATTGCTTTTTTCAAAACCTTGGAGTTGCTATTTGATACCCACTTCATTCAATTCATTGTAAATATCCATAATCTAAGTGACAAAATCATCTCTCATTGTCAAATCAATCAGGAGAAAAATGCGAATTCATTTTTTTATTCAAATAAACATATTGTTATGCATTCCTATTTGAGACATCTACCTGTTGACTTTTTATAAGATAGTTAATATATAAATACACAAAATATACAGACTTTGCAAGATTAAAATAAGGTTTTGCTGCCTTCACTATTTCTTACTGATGCTCTCCTTATTTTATTCTCATAGGGCCACTCCTCAGGAAAGATGTATTCTTGGTCAGGGAATGGAAGAAGTGAGATCATATTGAAGAAAAGTTGTCATCACTTCTGTTACAATCTATAATATAGACTTTATATCACCCCTTAATCACGTTTTTAGTGAAAGAGCAAGCCAATACTTAAAATCACCTCTCCTGACTCAGTGATATACTAGAACATTCTCATTAGAATTACTCAAAATTTTAATTTTGTCTCAGCTGGAGATGATCAGGACAGGTACAGATCTGAATTTGTAACATCTACCATGGGTCAAAATGACACTGTTTCTAATGTGAAAGTTTTCCCTTAGCAGAAATTGTGAAAGACAGATATTCACACTAAGATGCTTTGAGTTAGGATTTGCCTAAGTCAATATCATAAATTGTACCCTCCTTTGGTACCCTGGGGTGGTGAGCTCATTTTAGATGGGTGAGAAGTGTATCCATTCTTGTAAAGTAGGAGAAAGGCAAATGGAAAAGTAGAGATGAGAAGGCAGGAACAACATGGAACCTCCAGCCCAGAAAAACTGAGCTGCCATGGTGAAAGTCATCTTATGAACTAGATGGGTTTTGGTCTTAAGAGAAAGTACATATGCTATATGACAGGCTGCAGGTAAACTGATTTGTAAAGGATACTGTTATTAATCACAAAAAATTGACAGGCCAAGGTCTGAAACACTGAAAAAGACTTGTTCTAAATAGTACCCATAAATGCTACAATTAAAGTAGATGGTTTCCATGTTCAGCAAACGTGTAACCAGTGATTTCCTAAACACTCACTGAAATTAACTAATGAAGCAAGTAAAAGACAAGTGAAAAGTGGCAGATGAATTTCTGATTCATAGTTTCAGATGAACATACTGGATTTCCCCAAAATGTTTTAATTAAATCACTACCAGCTCTTTTAAAGGAAAACTGAGAAAGACTGCAGAACAACATTAATTATTTAGAAAAACACGATAAAAACTACATCATCCTAAAAGTTCAAAGAATCCCCAAAATGACCGGTGCAGTGGTCATATCTATAATCAGTCAAGCTCTCTATAAATGAGTAAGAACATAACTCTTTTTATCACTTCCTTGTATCCACAAATCCTGCCTAAATTTATTTTTGACAAGCGTCATCTTTCTAGTTTCTTCAGTCTTCTTGATGCTAAGAAATGTGCTGAATCTGAAGCTTAATCAGAGTAAACACCAGCCCCTATCTTTTTCCCCATTTATTTCCTGCTCCATCAACAGTGACTGTGATTTTCCTAAAAACCATTCTAATTATTAGTCTCCTTACCCACAGTTACTCCAAGTCAAATATAGATTACATAAAAGATTTGGATGTCGGGGGTGGGTGATGCAGTGACTTTCATATTCTGATATAAGCTATAGAATCCATTGAAAGTCTGACTCTGAAACAGATGAGAGGTAAATCAGGACTAATGAGACTGGGGCAGAAATAAGTAGAATGCTTTTAAAACTATAAATAGAGTATCATAGTTTAGATTGAAATTCTTATGTTCTGTGCTTTTCTGCTCTAGTTTATGGATTTCTAACAGGCCTCTGAGATGAGAATAAATAAAAGCCTAAAATAAATAAGGCAGATCTTCAAATATAGTTATTGAGTCCTTCATGACAAATAAGGTAGCAGGGAGACAGGATGAGGGAGCTATTTGTTCTTCATATGATCTCATCTAAGACCTCTGCAGTCAATTCTTTGCATAGCCTGGCTGTATCCCCTAACAGCCTGCCTCTGGAAGCCTAAACACTAATCAGTGGCAATTAAAAGTTTCACTGGGCACTATTAAAACTTTCAAAGTCAATGAGTTGGAGGAACAGTGGCAAATGAGTGGCAATGGGGATTGTTAAATAGTCACTGTTTGCAAGATACATCAGTGGTAGGAGTGTGCAAATTAAAAGATTTCTCCTGCGACATCAAGTCACTGGGAAACTCATTTAATCACATCCCTAAATAATTAGAAGCGCCGTGCCTTCATTAAGAACCAAAAATAAGTGCTTGCACCATGTGCAGGTAAATGACAGCAGGGACGTACAAAAGTTGTTTTCTGGTTCAGACTCAGAAAAAATGTGTCATTTTTATTGGTTGAAGAAAAAAATTCACTATAATAATTTTGTGATTATGCTCTCATTAGGAGCCACGAGAGAGCTCAAGAAGCCCAGAGCTCACATAAAGTATCCTGTTATTTCCATCTCCTCCTCAATAACAGTTTTATGGTAAAACTAACATAATGAGACTGACTACTCTATACTCCTTTTACCTGGGGATTGTCAGTGACATTAAACACATTAAGGTTAAGATGTGCCTCATACAAAAAAATATCAGGTGGCCAGAGATCTACACAGCTTTCACTGGATAGATTGTTTTTGTTTTTGTTTTTTTTCCAAAGAAACTATGCCTAAATTTCTTTGGAGGCTGTTTGAAAAAGAGGAGTGCAGAAGAAATTTGAAAAATGTCATCTTTTAGCCATTATTTAATGGGAAGTAATATGTCCACTCAATCACTGGTGATGGGTTCTTGTACCAGTGTCATCTCTACTGGGATGAACCTCTTATATAGATGCTAAGTTCTGTATAAACTTGTTAAGAGCTTAATAGTTTGAATAGAAGCAGAAAGAGATGATTCATTCCCTTAACAAATATTCTATTAGGCCTAAGGCTCTGGGATAATTACTGAGGGGATACAATGTTGAATCACTTGCAAATCTTGACTTCAAGAGCATTGATGGAGAAGACAAAGGAAGCTCCTCAACATTGATAATGTCAGATACAGAGCAAAAGGTACTTATAAGTGCCTAAAATATTTCTGGAAGACTATGCAGGATGTTAAGTTGTTTGGGAAAGGTGGCTGGGATCTGGAAGAGAGAGAGAGAATTATCCAACAATGGCAGAATACATATTCTTGGTGAAAACATTTATTGAGATAGATTGCATTCTGGGCCATAAAACACCTTAAAATTTCACAAACCTTTAGCCAGACTCATCAAGAAACAAAGGGAGAAAAATCAAATCAACAAAATTAGAAAGGAAAATAGAGAAATCACAACAGAAAACACAGAAATACAAAGGATCATAAGAGACTACTATCAGCAACTATATGCCAATAAAATGGACAACTTGGAAGAAATGGACAAATTCTTAGAAAAACACAACTTTTCAAAACTGAACCAGGAAGAAATAGAAAATCTTAACAGACCCATCACAAGCACAGAAAACGAAACTGTAATCAGAAATCTTCCAGCAAACAAAAGCCCAGGACCAGATGGCTTCACAGCTGAATTCTACCAAAAATTTAGAGAAGAGCTAACACCTATCCTACTCAGACTCTTCCAGAAAGTTGCAGAGGAAGGTAAACTTCCAAACTCATTCTATGAGGCCACCATCACCATAATACCAAAACCAGACAAAGATGCCACAAAAAAGAAAACTACAGGCCAATATCACTGATGAACATAGATGCAAAAATCCTTAACAAAATTCTAGCAAACAGAGTCCAACAACATATTTAAAAGATCATACATCATGACCAAGTGGGCTTTATCCTAGGGATGCAAGGATTCTTCAATATCCAATAATCAATCAATGTAATACACAACATTAACAAATTGAAAGATAAAAACCATATGATTATCTCAGTAGATGCAGAGAAAGCCTTTGACAAAATTCAACATCCATTTATGATAAAAAAAAAACCCTCCAGAAAGTAGGAATAGAAGGAACATACCTCAACATAATAAAAGCTATATATGATAAACCCACAGCAAACATTATCCTCAATGGTGAAAAATGGAAAGCATTTCCCCTAGAGTCAGGAACAAGACAAGGGTGCCCACCCTCACCACTGCTATTCAACATAGTTTTGGAAGTGTTGGCCACAGCAATCAGGGCAGAAAAAGAAATAAAAGGAATCCAGATTGGAAAAGAAGTGAAACTCTCACTGTTTGCAGATGACATGATCCTCTACATAGAAAACCCTAAAGACTCCACCAGAAAATTACTAGGGCTAATTAATGAATATAGTAGAGTTGCAGGATATAAAATCAACACACAGAAATCCCTTGCATTATACACTAACAATGAGAAAACAGAAAGAGAAATTAAGGAAACAATTCCATTCACCATTGAAATGAAAAGAATAAAATAGTTAGGTATATATCTACCTAAAGAAACAAAAGACCTATATATAGAAAACTATAAAACACTGGTGAAAGAAATCAAAGGGGACACAAATAGATGCATAAATATACCATGTTCCTGGATCAGAAGAATCAATATTGTGAAAATGAGTACACTACCCAAAGCAATCTATAGATTCAATGCAATCCCTATCAAGCTACCAATGGTATTTTTCAGAGAACTAGAACAAATAATTTCACAAATCGTATGGAAATACAAAAAACCTCAAATAGCCAAAGCAATCTTGAGAAAGAAGAATGGAACTGGAGGAATCAACCTGCCTGACTTCAGGCTGTACTACAAAGCCACAGTCATCAAGACAGTATGGTACTGGCACAAAGACAGAAATATAGATCAATGGAACAGAATAGAAAACCCAGAGATAAATCCATGCACCTATGGACACCTTATCTTCGACAAAGGAGGCAAGAATATACAATGGAGAAAAGATAATCTCTTTAACAAGTGGTGCTGGGAAAACTGGTCAACCACTTGTAAAAGGATGAAAGTAGAACACTTTCTAACACCATACACAAAAATAAAGTCAAAATGGATTAAAGATCTAAATGTAAGACCAGAAACTACAAAACTCCTAGAGGAAAACATAGGCAAAACACCCTCTGACGTAAATCATAGCTGTATCCTCTATGACCCACCTCCCAGAGTAGTGGAAATAAAAGCAGAAATAAACAAATGGGACCTAATTAAACTTAAAAGCTTTTGCACAACAAAGGAAACTATAAGCAAGGTTAAAAGACAGCCTTCAGAATGGGAGAAAATAATAGCAAATGAAGCGACTGACAAAGAATTCATCTCAAAAATATACAAGCAACTCCTGCAGCTCAATTCCAGTCAAAAACTGGGCCAACGAACTAAACAGTCATTTCTCCAAAGAAGACGTACAGATGGCTAACAAACACATGAAAAGATGCTCAACATCAATCAATATTAGAAATGCAAATCAAAACCACAATGAGATACCATTTCACATCAGTCAGTATGGCTGCTATCCAAAAGTCTACAAGCAATAAATGCTGGAGAGGGTGTGGAGAAAAGGGAACCCTCTTACACTCTTGGTGGGAATGCAAACTAGTACAGCCACTATGGAGAACAATGTGGAGATTCCTTAAAAAACTGGAAATAGAACTGCTATATGACCCAGCAATCCCACTGCTGGGCATACACACCAAGGAAACCAGAATTGAAAGAGACACGTGTACCCCAATGTTCATCACAGCACTATTTATAATAGCCAGGACATGGAAGCAACCTAGATGTCCATCAGCAGATGAATGGATAAGAAGGCTGTGGTACATATACACAATGGAATATTACTCAGCCATTAAAAAGAATACAATTGAATCAGTTCTAATGAGGTGGATGAAACTGGAACCTATTACACAGAGTGAAGTAAGTCAGAAAGAAAAACACCAATACAGTATACTAATGCATATATATAGAATTTGGAAAGATGGTAACAATAACCCTTTATGTGAGACAGCAAAAGAGACACAGATGTATAGAACAGTCTTTTGGACTCTGTGGGAGAGGGCGAGGTTGGGATGGTTTGGGAAAATGGCATTGTAACATGTATATTATCATATGTGAAATGAATTACCAGTCCAGGTTCGATGCATGATACAGGGTGCTTGGGGCTGGTGCACTGGGATGACCCAGAGGGATGGGATGGGGAGGGAGGTAAGACGGGGGTTCAGGATGGGGAACACATGTACACCCGTGGTGGATTCAGGTCAATGTATGGCAAAATCAATACAATATTGCTAAGTAATTAGCCTCCAATTAAAATAAATAAATTTATATTAAAATAAATAAATAAATAAACACCTTTAAATTTCAGAACTAGAAATCATACTATGTCTGCTGTAAGACCACAGTGGAATTAACCCATAACTGGAAAATCACAAAATATATGGAGATTAAACAAAATACTTTTAAATAACACATAGGCCCAAGAAGAAATCTCAAGAGAAATTTAAAAATATTTTGAATTGTATGAAAATGAAAAGCTACTTATTAGAATTTGTGGAATGCAGTGAAAATAGTGCTTGAGGGAATTTTACAGCATTGAATGTGTATGTTAGAAGGAATAAAATCTAAAATCAGTAATCTAAGTTTTTTACCTTAGGAAACTTGAAAAAGAAGAGAAAATTGAATCAAAAGTGGGTAAAAGAAAAGAAATAATAGGAATTAGAGCAGAAAGCAATGAAATTGAAAGCAGGAAATCAGTAGAGAAAATCAACAAAACCAAAAGCTGGTTCTTTGAAAAGATCAGTAAAATCAATAAGCCTCTAGCTGGACTAACTAAGAAAAAGAGAAAAGGGACTTAAATTACTAATAACAGGAATGAAAGAAGGCAGATCATTACAGATTCTATGAACATTAAAAGTACAGTAAAGGAATAATCTGAACAACTCTATGCCCACATATTTGATAACCTAGATGAAACAGATCAATTCCTTGAAAAGACAGAAGCTGTCAAAACTCACACAAAAGAGATAAACAATCTGAATAGATCTGTGTATATTAAAGAAATATAATCAATAATTAATAATTTTCAAAAACAGAAAGCAACAGGTTGAGATGGGTTCACTGGTCATTTCTACCACACATTTAACAAAACAATTATACAAATTCTTAACAACCTCTTTGAGAGGATAGGAGCAAAGGATTTTCTTCGTAGCTCATTCTACGAGGCCAACATCACCCTAATACCAAAACCAAAAACATTATAAGAAAGGAAAGCCACAGACCAGTTATCTCTCATGAACATATTGAACATATTAATAGATGTAAGACTCCTCAATAAAATATTAACAAATCAAACCCAATAATGTATAAAAAGAATTAATTGTATAGCAAGACCAAATGGGATTTGTTCAAGGTATACAAGACTCAATCAACATTTGAAAATCAATTTATTTAATCCATCACATCAACAGACTCTAAGAGAAAAACTACATGATCATATCGATGGATACAGAAAAGGTATTTGACAAAATTCAACACTCATTCATGATTTAACAAAAACTCTTGGGAGTGAACATATGTATACCTATGGCTGATTCATGTTGATGTATGGCAGAAACCAACACAAAATTGTAAAGCAATTATCCTTCAGCTAAAATAAATTTTAAAAACTCTCAGTAAACTAGCAATAGAGGGGAATGTCTTCAATTTAATACTTATAAGAAAAGTACAGCTAACATCATACTTGATGGTGAGAAACTTGAAGCTTTTCAACTAAGACCAAGAACAAGACAAGTATATCCCTTCTCATCACATCTTTTCTTCATCTTACTGGAAGGACTAGCTAATGCAATGAGACAAAAAAGCAATGAAATGTCTATATATTGGGAAGAAAGAGTTAAAACAGTCTTGGTTTGCAGATGACATGATCGTCCATATAGGCATGCCTCATTTATTTTACATCATAGGTATTGTATGTGTTTTCTTTTTTACAAATGGAGCATGATGGCACCAAATAGCCAAAACAATTTTGAAAATAAGCATAAAGTTAGAGCACTCACACTTTCTTATTTCAGAAATTACTACAAAGCTACAGTTATCAAGATAGTATTGTCTTAGAATAAGGACAGATATGTAGACCAATGGAATAGAATTGACAGCCCAGAAATAAATTGTCACATACATAGTCAAATATTTTTAATAAGGGCGCCAAGATCATTCAATGGGGAAAAGATATCTTTTCAAAAAATGGTTCTGGGAGAATTGGCTATCATCTGCATGCAAAAGAATAATGATGACCCCTTATCTTATACTCTACACAAAAATTAACTCAAGATGGATCAAAGACCTAATATAAGAGCTAAAACTACAAAACTCTTAGGAGAAAACATAGGGGAATATCTTCATGACATTCAGCTTGCCAATGAGTTCTTAAATATGATGCCAAAAGCACTAGCAACAAAAGAAAAAACACGTAAATTGAAAATCATCAAATTGGAAAGTTTTGTGTCTCTAAGGACACTATCAACAAAGTAAAATTACTACCCACAAAATGAAAGAAAATATTTGCAAATCATATACCTGATAATGGATTAATATCCATAATATATACAGAATTCCTATGATTCAAACCAAGAAAACAGCCTAATTCAAAAAAAGAGCAAAAGATCTGAATAGACATTTCTTCAAAGAAGATGTACAGATGACAATAAGCACATGAAAAACCACTCATCATTGTCATTAGTGAAATTCAAATCACAACCATCATGAGACACTACTTCATAACCATTAGGATAGCTTTTTATTAAAAAAAAAAAAAAAAAAAAAAACAAAGTCCCAGAAAACTGCAAGTTTTGGCATGGATGTGGAAAAATTTGAACACTTGTGTGTTCCTGGTGTGGGTGTAAAATGGTGCAGCCACAATGGGAAACAGCTTGGTGGTTCCTCAGATAGTTAAACAAAGCATTACCAAATGATCCACTAATTTCTCTTGAGTGTATACTCAAAAGAATGGAAAGCATGGGCTCAAACAGATACTTGAACATCAGGGTTCTTTGTAACATTATTCACAGAAGCCAAAATGTGGAAACAATCCAAGTTTTCATCTACAGACACATAGATAAGCAAAATGGAGTATATACACACAATTAAATATTATTCAGGCATAACAATAAATGAAGTTCTGATACATGCTAAATATACATAAGTGAACCTTCAAAGTATGCTAAGTGAAATAAGCTAGACACAGAAGGAACAGTGTATGGTTTCACCTACATGAAATACCTAGAATAGGACAGAAAATAGGATAAAGGTTACCAGGCACTAGGGGAAGAGAGGAATGTGGAGTTATCATCTAATGGGTAGAATTTCTATATGGGATGACAAAAATATTTTGGAATTGGATAGTGGGGATAGTTGTACAACATTGTAAATGAACTTAATGCAGCTAAATTGTACAATTAAAATGGTAAATTTTATGTTATCATGTTTTAACATAATAAAAATATTTTAAAGTAATCTCTATATAAATCTTCAGAGAGTACTGACTTTGATAAATGCAAAGTCTCTGGTGGATACTATAAAAGCAACTTGTGGAGTAGCTGTATTGGTAATTGCTATTCATGGCTTTTGTAAAAGGGTACAAATTACTGATTCCTAGATGACTACTTTGAATATTAGAACCAGGTGAAAGGGAACTTGCTCATATACCCAGCAAGAAACCCCTACCTAAAGCTTCTTCTAAATGAAGTCGCTGCTGCTATTTAGTCACTAAGTCGTGGCTGACTCTTTGCGAACCTATGGACTGTAGCCCACCAGGCTCCTCTGTCTATGGATTTCCCAGGTAAGAATACTGGAGTGGGTTGCCATTTCTTTCTCCAGGGGATCTTTCTGACCCAGGGATCAAACCCATGTCTCCTGTATTGACAAGTGGATTCTTTACCACTGAGGCACCAGGGAAGCCCCTAAACAAAGCACTCTGTCCTAAATGTTGTAGGAAAATTCTCAAAGGTGCCCCCGGCCCACCCAAGGTAGAGAAAGAGCACAGGAAAAGAATGTCAGACTGGAAGAGACCACAAAACCAAAGGTTGCAGTTAAGGTTTGGGGGGAGGAGGGGCGAAAGAATTCCAGCTGAGGAGTTGGGTCTAGCACTTTCGTGGTTTCAGAGATTATTTCTAGCAACAGATTCTATTATTAAAGAATGCTCATGCAGAACTCTAAAGTAAAGGACAGATAACTGAAGAGCTGCTCCCTAGGTGGGAGCCCCTGTACACTCTGTCTTGGAACATTGGGCCTGAGAACATAGTTTGAGAAACAACCTACTAATTAATGATTAGTATGAATTGCAATGCTTTGTTTATCTCTCTTGCTCACTTCTCATTAAGTAAAATGTGGTTTGTCAGTACTAGGTACTTAGTTAAGCATTTTTAAAGTGATAATGAAAGATCATTTTGCATTCTCATTTGTAGCTTTCATTAGATGTATAAATAGTGATTTTTCAATAGATTCAGGGGTTCTAGGTTACTTTTAAAGACATCTAAAAGTTGCCATAGATGCTTCATCATTATCTCACATTTGATGGAAAGCATTATGGAGGGGGTGCTGGGCTCGACTGGGAATCAGGAGACAGATTCTGGTTCTGGCTACAGATTAACCAGTCATGATAGCTAACCTGTAGCCAGGTTAACTAGTTAACCTTGAGAAGTTATTGGACCTCAATTTCTCCATCTCCAAATTTAAATTCTTGTATTAGATAGCTCTAGCCCCTTCCAGGTTTGATACATGTAGTTGTATCTCTTCTTTCTAATCCATTTCCTTCTCCAGGAGATCTTCCCAACCCAGGGATCAAACCCAGGTCTCCCGCATTGCAGGCAGACGCTTCACCATCTGAGCCACCAGGGAAGCTCTTTCTAATCCCACATAGGCCATATTACTGGGGTGGAGAGGGTGTCAAGGAACTTACTCCAGCTACTCTACGTGCCACATATAAATCAGTGATGATGAAATCTGTTAAGATCACAAGAAAGGCCAACTGAATCATGAATTTGAACTGACACAAAAAAATTTAGCTGTCACCCAGATAGTATTCAGAATGTTTAGCCTAAAATTGTTAGCCATGTTCATAATTATAAGAGGAAAAAGAACTGACAGTAAAAATGTGCAATTCACTGGTAGAGCTTACCAAGGAACAGGGGTGCCTCTATTACCCCAGAATGAGCTGATCAACATAAATTAATTTTTGATGTACTGAGAAATTATATCTTCAAGTTACAAAACATTTAAATTTTTAACTGTTTTCATAGATGATCTGTTTCTCTTTCTTTGTTTAACTTTTTAATTTTATATTGAGTATAGTTCATTTACAATCTTGTGATCAGGTATACAGCAAAGCAATTCAGTTATATATATGCATATATCTGTTCTTTTTTCAGATTCTTTTCCCCTATAGGTTATTATAGCATACTAAATAGAGCTCCCTGTGCTATACACTAAGTCCTTGTGGATTACCTACTTTATATTAGAAATTGTATACATTAATCCCAATCTCCTTTGTTATTCCTCCTCCTCCACGTTTTCCCATTGGTAACCATAAGTCTGTTTTCTAAGTCTGTGAGTCTGTTTCTGTTTTGTAAATAAGTTCACTTATATAATTTTCTAAGATTCCACACATAAGCAATATCATATATTTGTCTTTGTTTGTCTGACTTAACTTCATTTAGTATGATAATCTCCAGGTCCATCCATGTTGCTATAAATGGCATTGTTTCATTCTTTTTTATGGCTGAGTAATATTCTATTGTGCGCTTCCCAGATGGCTCAGTGGTAAAGAATCTGCCAGCCAAGTAGAAATGGCAATCCACTCAAGTATTCTTGTCTGGGAAATCCCATGGACAGAGGAACCTGGTAGGCTACAGTGCATGGGGTTGCAAAGAGTCACACATGACTTAGCAACTAAACAACAACAAAATTCCATTTGTGTATGTACCACATCTTCTTTATCCATTCATCTATAGATGGATATTTAGGTTGCTTCCATGTCATGGCTATTATAAATAGTGCTGCTATGAACATTAGGGCACATGTATCTTTTCAAAATATGGTTTGGATGATCTTCTAAAAATAGCTACACATTCCACTGCTTTCTTAAGCAAATTAGATAAAACACATTTTATTGATAGCTAAAGATTATCTTAAAAAAATTATATCCTCTGCTATAAGACAGTGATGTCCAAAATCACTACTGAGGTGTGTAAGGAAGTTTTTCTCTTTGCTGAGTGGCCTAGATTGTCCTGCTTCATAAAATAGTCTTTCTCATGAACAAAGGGAAAGATATTCTATGTTCTTGGGTTGAAAGAATTAATATTGTTAAAGTATTCATACTACACAGTTACTTACAGATTCAATGCAACCTCTGTTAAAATGCCAATGGTATTTTTCACAGAAATATAAAAAAGCAATCATAAACATTGTACAAAACCACAATAGGCCCCAAACAGCCAAAGCACTCCTGAGGAAAAAAAAAACCAGAGGCAACGATGTTCCTGATTTCAAACCATACCTCAAAATTATAGTAGTTAAAACAGCATGGTATTGGCATAAAAATTGATGTATAGGCCAATAAAACAGAATAGAGGACCCATAAATAAGTCCCCATCTACATGGACAACTAATATTTGACAGGGAGGTCAGGAGCACTCAATGGGGAAAGGACAATTCCTTCAACAAATAGTGCTGATACAATTGGATCCCTGTCTTACACAACTCATAAGAACTAACTTAAAATAGATTAAAGACCTGAACATAGGCCCAATATCATAAAACTCCTAGAAGAAAATATAGGGAAAAATTTTGATATTAGACTGGAAAATAATTTTTTTGTATTTGACACCAAAATCACAAGCAACAAAAACAAAAATCCACAAGTTGGACAACATCAAGCTAAAAAGCTTCTGCACAGCAAAAGAAAAATTTGGCAAAATGAAAAGGAGACTATGGAATAGGAGAAAATAATTGTAAACCATATATTGAATAAAGTCTTAATATACATGATATATGAATAGCTTGTGTAACTCAATAACAAAAAAAGCAAACAGTTCAATAAAAAAAAATGGTCAGAGGAACTAAGTAGACATTTTTCAAAAGAAGATATCCAAATGACCAACAGATTCATGAAAAGATGTGCAACACCATTAGTCATGGAAATGCAAACCAAAACAATGGGATACAGCCATAAAAAGGAATGAATTTGAGTCAGTTGTCGTGAGGTGAATGAATTTAGAGCCTGTTATACAAAGTGAAGTAAATTAGGAAGAGAAAAACAAATATCACATATTAACACATATATATGGAATCTAGAAAAAATGGTACTGATGAACCTATTTACAGGGAAGGAATGGAGATGCTGATGTAGAGAACAGACTTGTGGACACAGCAGTGGAAGGAGAGGGTGGGACAAACTGAGAAACTAGCATTGACATATATACACTATTATGTGTAAAATAGATAACTAGTTGGAAGCTGCTATATAACACAGGGAGCCCAGCCTGGTAGTCTCTGAAGACCTAGAGGAGTGGGATGGGGGAATGGGAGGGAGGGGATGTGTACATATAATTATAATACTATAGAATAATTATATATACTACATATATAATTATGACTGATTCACATGTTGTATGGCAGAAACCAACACAATGTTGTAAAGCAATTTTCCTCCAATTAAAAAAATTTAAAAATGAGATATTACATCACACCCATTAGAATGGCTATCATCAAAAAGGTAAGAGATAACAAATGTTGGTGAGGATGTAGGGATAAGGGAATTGCATAACTGTTGGTGGGAACGTGATTTGGTTCAACCACTATGGAAAACAGTATGGAGGTTTCTCAAAAAGTTAAAAACAGAACTACCATATGATCCGGCCACTTCCCTTATAGGTATACAGCCCAAGGATGTGAAACAGAAGTCCAAAGAGATATCTGCACTCTTATGTTTGGTGGTTGGTTTGGTGATTTAGTCACTAAGCCATGTCCAACTCTTGCGACCCCATGGACTGTAGCCTGCCAGGCTCCTCTGTTCACAGGATTCTCCAGGCAAGAATATTGGAATGGGCTGCCATTTCCTTCTCCAAGGGATCTTCCTGACCCAGGGATCAAACCTGGGTCCCCTGCATTGCAGGCAGACTCTTTACCGACTGAGCTACTAGGGAAGTCCATCAACAGATGGAAAGATGAGGAAGATGTAATAATATACATATACACACACGCACACACACACACATACACATTCAGCCATGAGAAAGAAGGAAATCCTGCCATTTTCAATAACATGAATGGACCTTGAGATCATTATGCTAAGTAAGATAAGTCAGACAAATAGTGGATGATATCACTTATATGTGGAATTTTAAAAAGCTGAAATGGTAAAAACATAGAGCAGTGGAGGGATTGGGGATATGTTATTTAAGTGTATAAACTGGGAATTGGTAGATAAATAAGTCATGGAGAGCTAATGCACAGCTTGGTAATTGTAGCCAACAATGCTGTATTATAAACTTCAGAGCTGCTAAGAGACTAGATCTTAATTGTTCCCACCACAAAAAAGAAATGATAATTATGATAATTATAGAACTTGATAGAGGTGTTAGTCCTATCTCTTGATAGTGCGTGCTTGTGCTCAGTCACTGACTGACTCAGTCAGTCACAAGTTGTGTCTGACTCTTTGCGACCCTTTGTGGACTGTAGCCTGTCAGGCTCCTCTGTCCATGGGATTCTCCAGGCAAGAATACTGGAGTGGGTTGCCATTTCCTTCTCTAGGGGATCTTTCCAACCCAGGGACTGAACCTATATCTCTTGCATCTCTTGGCAGGTGGATTCTTTACCAACTGCACTACCTGGGAATCATACTGAAATGTATAAATGTATCAAACCAACACGGAACTAACTGCACTACCTGGGAATTATACTGAAATGCATAAATATATCAAACCAATACACAACACACAACACACTGCATACTTTAAACTTATACAATGTTATATGTCAATTATATTTCAATTTTTAAGAAAACAAAATAGTTGTCTCTATCTCTAGTTTTTTACTCTTCTTTGTTCTCCTGCTGTCAGCTGTTGCATGTGTCTGCTGACCCGCTTGCAACCAGCAGAGTTCTATATGCCTTGTGAGATTTTAGCATCTTTTTTTTTTTCCCGGTAGGGAGGAATGGTTGCTGTGGTAGGAAATTTTAATGGTCTTTTCTTTTTATTAAAAATTCTTTCTGTTTTTCAATTATGCTATGATGTATGAGGTTGTTGAGAAGTTAATCTTTAGAGAAATAATATGTAATTAAGTGTCTTAGCTTGAACTATTGTCACAAAATTTTATAAACTGAGTAACTTAAACAACAGATGGCTATCTCTTAGTTCTGGAAACTGGAAAGTCCAAGATCAAGGCTTTGGCAGATTTAGTTCCTGCTGAAAAGTCTCCTCCTGGCTTGCAGATTACTGTCTTTTCTTTGTATCCTCACACAGAAGAAAGAAAGCTCTGGTCTCTCTTACTCTTCTTACAAGGATACTAATACCATCATGGGGATCCCACCCCATGATCTCATTTAAACCCAATTATCTCTCAAAGACCCCACCTTCAAAACCATAAATTTGGGGTTAGGGCTTTAACATAGGAACTTTAACATATGAACATTCAGTCCATGACACTGAGACTCCATGTTATTTCTATTTCTTTTTTATCCCAAGAAAATTGATGAAAGTACCCTAACTGTGAGTGAGGCATCATAGGATATACCATATTCTATATTCTGACTCAATCTAAAAGAGGGGTAAGCAACTTAGGGAACCTCTTTATCGGAAAAGCTAAGAGAAAAACAATGCTTTAAGAGTGGGATGATTTTTCTATTAATTTCTAGTTTCTTGCAGTCTCTAGATACATTTTTAAGGGCAACTTTCAATCAACCATGGGGTGGTTAGGGAAAATGCTCCCTCTGATTTTTGTATGAATGATACAGTTATAGGAGAGAGAAGCTGACATTCAAACAGTGCAAGGTGCTGTTCAACTCCTAAGTTTGAGTGCTTTCTATATAAACACATGATCTCCACAGATAACATCCCCATCCTCTAAGTGTCATGGACTTGTTTCCTGGGTCCAGCTCTGGGGATGAGTGCATGCACACATGCACACACACATGCACACACACACACACACTTTCTCTAAGAGATATGGCCAAGTCTCTTTTGCAATAATTTTACAGTTAAGCATCAGTATAGGGCAAAATCTGTCTGAAACAGATGGGAATGCCAGACCACCTGACCTGCCTCTTGAGAAGCCTGTATGCAGCTCAGGAAGCAACAGTTAGAACTGGACATGGAAAAACAGACTGGCTCCAAATAGGAAAAAGAGTACGTCAAGGCTGTATATTGTCACCCTGCTTATTTAACTTATATGCAGAGTACATCATGAGAAACACTGGGCTGGAAGAAGCACAAGCTGGAATCAAGATTGCCAGGAGAAATATCAATAACCTCAGATATGCAGATGACACCACCCTTATGGCAGAAAGTGAAGATGAACTAAAGAGCCTCTTGATGAAAGTGAAAGATGGGAGTGAAAAAGTTGGCTTAAAGCTTAACATTCAGAAAACTAAGATCATAGCATCTGGTCCCATCACCTCATGGGAAATAGATAGGGAGACAGTGGAAACAGTGTCAGACTATTTTTTTGGGCTCCAAAATCACTGCAGATGGTGACTGCAGCTATGAAATTAAAAGATGCTTACTCCTTGGAAGGAAAGTTATGACCAAGCTAGATAGCATATTAAAAAGCAGAGACATTACTTTGCCAACCAAGGTCTGTCTGGTCACAAGGCTATGGTTTTTCCAGTAGTCATGTATGGATGTGAGAGTTGGACTGTGAAGAAACCTGAGTGCCGAAAAACTGATGCTTTTGAACTATGGTGTTGGAGAAGACTCTTGAGAGTCCCTTGGACTGCAAGGAGATCCAGCCAGTCCATCCTAAAGGAGATCAGTCCTGGGTGTTCATTGGAAGGACTGATGCTGAAGCTGAAACTCCAATACTTGGGCCACCTGATGCGAAGAGCTGACTCATTGGAAAAGACCCTGATGCTGGGAGGGTTTGGGGGCAGGAGGAGAAGGGGATGACAGAGGATGAGATGGCTGGATGGCATCACCAACTCAATGGGCATGGATTTGGGAGTTGGTGATGGACAGGGAGGCCTGGCGTGCTGCGATTCATGGGGTGGCAAAGAGTCGGACACAACTGAGAGACTGAACTGAGCTGAACTGAACCTATATACTCAGTTACAAAAATGAGCAACTTAACTTATAACTTAGACAAAAATGCAAAACAAACAATCCTGTTTCTATGGCTTATAATAATGAGCTTAAAAAGAATTCCATCAACAAGCTGCTTTGTATGACTGTATTTTCTCTTCATTAAATTTTTTACATAAAACTTGGATTAACTAAGTTGTAACAAACTCAAGACCAGTGAATATTGAGGAAATTGCTTCTAGATAATTTACTGCCAAATCAATACGGAGCAGCTAAGCATTTTTAGGGCTTTCCAGGTGGGACGAGTGGTAAAAAAAACCCACCTGCCAAAACCCAGGAGACACGCAAGAGACTCAGGTTTGATCCCTGGGTCAGGAAGATCCTCTGGAGAATAGACTGGCTACCCACTCCAGTTTCTTGCCTGGAGAACCCCATGAACAGAGGAGCCAGGTAGGCTATGGTCCATAGGGTTGCAAAGAGTCAGACATGACTGAAGCAACTTAACACATAACCATTTTTAATGTCTCTTTTTACATACCTACTTTCATTAAAAATTTCTTTCTATTTAACTACTCTGACCAAAATTTTTAAAATGAGTATTACTGCCATCACAGATTGATGGCATAGGTACTTCCCTCTAGGAAGGAAGTATAATGGGAGTGAAACCCCCACATCAAAAACAGGATGGAGGACTTCCCTGGTGGTCCAGTGCTTAAGCATCTGCCTGCCAGTGCAGGGTCATGGGTTTGATCCCTGGTTCAGGAAGATTTCACATGCTGTGGGGCAACTAAGACCGTGCATCACAGCCACTAAAGCCTGCATGCCCTTGAGTCCATGCTCTGTAATAAGAAAAGCCACCTCAATGGGAAGCCCACACATGGCAACTAGAGTAGCTCTCACTTGCTACAACTAGAGAAAGCCAATGTGCAGCAACAAGAGCCAGCACTGCCCACCCCACCAAGAAAAACCCCAGCAAGGAGAAATAAAAGAAATACATATAATTAAATGTCATATGATAGATTCTATTTCATTTGGGAAAATCACTCAAGTGACTTGTATACATGTTATCAGGGCTCTAAAAGATAGTATTTTCTGTAACTCTGGGTCAAAACAGCTGGCACCATTTGTTTACATGATAGTATGATTAGAACAACTCATACTCTATACTTTTACTGATTACACAATGTTGTAAACATACTATGTTGACCAGAAACTTAAATATGGAAGACTTCTTAGAAGAAGCATCTCAAGACAGCTTTAAATCTATTGATGCCCTAGGAAAACCCTAGGAATAGTTAGACAAGAAATGATTGCTCTCTACCTAAGTACCAGCTGTTGACATTTTTCATAACTCAATTCAAATTTTCTCATCCAATTGTACTCTTTTCTGCACCTAACCAGTTTATCATTTTTTTCAACTTGACACAGTTGAACAAAGACCTTTGTCTAGAAGACTGGTACAGTTGGGTTGGAATCACAGCTCCAATTTCTCACTAGTTGTGTGATTTTAGAAAGTTCTTTAAATTTTTTGATCCTTAGTTTCTGCATCCATATATTGGGAATAATAATAGTATATTCCTCATAATATTGTTATTAGGATTAAATGATATAATGATACAAAGTACTTAGAATAAAGTCTGGTACATGGTGGGGACACCATAAATATTAGTATTATTATTTACATTATTAACAAATAATTAATTTCCAATTAATCTATGGTACTTACAACTGCCATGTCAATTACTTTTTCAAATTAATTACAGAATTCTAATGATAAAGAAGATCTTTTGTGTGCATATACACACACATACACAAATTCAGACATATTTATATGGGAAATAAAACCAAAAAATAAAAAACAATTATAGAGTTCTAGAAGCAGAGATAAGTGTGATGGTCACTTGAAGATGGCACTTGATTCATCGAATTTACATGCAGTTGTTCCCAACTTCACCTTCATAAAACAGTACAGTAATTAAAGAGCTAAACAAGGCTGGTGTTCAAGAAAGTCCATTGAATTTGCTAGTTTCTTCTATATCACAAAAGTTGACAACAATTTAAAGCGGGAAACAGGATATTTCTGGTTTTAGGAGAGAAGGTTGTTGGATATGAGCAGCTGTTAATAACTTTAAAAACCTGATATAATCAAAACCTATGGCTTGAGAACTCAGAGTAACAGACGGGCTCTAAATGGAATGTGACAATTTCCTACACAGTCTAGATTGCCTCCCTCCCAGGTCACTGTCACCTCCATTGACCACTTCTCTCAGTTCTGTGTGAGTTCCTTTCTCTACTGGTAATTCTATCAACACACTTCCTCCTCAGGAGGGAATGTGATTATTTCTGTTCCTAATATGGTAGATGATGAATAAATTACATTAATATTAATAAAAGTAGACAAACACCCCTTTTAGCCTTCTACACCCACAGAAGTCTAAAAAGCTCTCTTTTTTGAAGAGTAAAGGGTAATGCTGAAAAGAGTGGGTTAAGCTATATGGAGAAACCCATATTCAAGATGCTCTAAGTATATTCAACTTAGTCCTATCCACAAACTGGCAAAACAGATGAAGATAGCTCTCCAGGACTGAATGAAATCTGACTGTGTATCTGAAAGTTCCAAAGGACTCCAAGAATGAAAATGAAAGATGATGGCCAGTTCCTGGACCACGAGGTCAGAAAATTACAGATGTGACTCTCACTTATAAAAAGGACTTCAACATGGATAACTAAGGAATCTCCCCTCGATACCAGGCAAGTTGGGCAAAATTAGATGATTCAAAATGAAAGCAAAATAACTTATTTAACCATGGCAAAATAGTTTCTAAATTCTTCAAGTAAACAGATAGATGAATAAATGAAATAAAATCCTGTGAATTTATCTTTATTTCTTCTTGGGTTTTCCACCTAGATACAGTGTAGGCAGTTGTCACATTACATTGGAGATCTTTTGTTACCCTTTTACAGTTTCTTATGCCATAGATTTGGTATATTAGATTTTAGAGATTATTTGGAGATTATCCATACCCACCATCCTTGCTCTCCTGAAACTGGTGTCTTTGGAAACTCATTTAAATATCCAAAGATGATTCAAAATGGAATCACTGTAGGCTAGTGATGGGAATTGTTTTTTCTTTTTTCTTTTTTCAAACTTTTTTTTTTCCATTTATTTTTATTAGTTGGTGGCTAATTACTTTACATCATTGCAATGATTTTTGTCATACATTGAAATGAATCAGCCATGGATTTACATGTATTCCCCATCCCGGTCCCCCCTCCCACCTCCCTCTCCACCCGATCCCTCTGGGTCTTCCCAGTGCACCAGGCCCGAGCACTTGTCTCAAGCACCTAACCTGGGCTGGTGATCTGTTTCACCCTAGATAATATACATGTTTCGATGCTGTTCTCTTGAAACATCCCACCCTCGCCTTCTCCCACAGAGTCCACAAGTCTGTTCTATACATCTGAGTCTCTTTTTCTGTTTTGCATATAGGGTTATCGTTACCATCTTTCTAAAGTCCATATATATGTGTTAGTATACTGTAATGGTCTTTATCTTTCTGGCTTACTTCGCTCTGTATAATGGGCTCCAGTTTCAGCCATCTCATTAGAACTGATTCAAATGAATTCTTTTTAATGGCTGAGTAATACTCCATGGTGTATATGTACCACAGCTTCCTCATCCATTCGTCTGCTGATGGGCATCTAGGTTGCTTCCATGTCCTGGCTATTATAAACAGTGCTGCGATGAACACTGGGGTGCACATGTCTCTTTCAGATCTGGTTTCCTCGGTGTGTATTCCCAGAAGTGGGATTGCTGGGTCATATGGCAGTTCTATTTCCAGCTTTTTAAGAAATCTCCACACTGTTTTCCATAGTGGCTATACTAACTTGCATTCCCACCAACAGTGTAAGAGGGTTCCCTTTTCTCCACACCCTCTCCAGCATTTATTGCTTGTAGACTTTTGGATAGCAGCCATCCTGACTGGAGTGTAATGGTACCTCATTGTGGTTTTGATTTGCATTTCTCTGATAATGAGTGATGTTGAGCATCTTTTCATGTGGTTTTTTTTTTTTTTTTTTTTTTTTTTTGCCATCTGTATGTCTTCCTTGGAGAAATGTCTGTTCTTTGGCCCATTTTTTGATTGGGTCATTTATTTTTCTGGAGCCTATACACTAACAATGAGAAAACAGAAAGAGAAATTAAGGAAACAATACCATTCACCATTGCAACAAAAAGAATAAAATACTTAGGAGTATATCTACCTAAAGAAACAAAAGACCTATACATAGAAAACTATAAAACACTGATGAAAGAAGTCAAAGAGGACACAAACAGATGGAGAAATATACCGTGTTCATGGATTGGAAGAATCAATATTGTCAAAATGGTTATACTACCCAAAGCAATCTATAGATTCAATGCAATCCCTATCAAACTACCAACAGTATTTTTCACAGAACTAGAACAAATAATTTCACAATTTGTATGGAAATACAAAAAACCTCAAATAGCCAAAGTAACCTTGAGAAAGAAGAATGGAACTGGAGGAATCAACCTGCCTGACTTCAGACTATACTACAAAGCCACAGTCATCAAGACAGTATGGTACTGGCACAAAGACAGAAATATAGATCAATGGAACAGAATAGAAAGCCCAGAGATAAATCCACGAACCTATGGTCACCTTATCTTCGACAAAGGAGGCAAGGATATACAATGGAAAAAAGACAACCTCTTTAACAAGTGGTGCTGGGAAAACTGGTCAACCACCTGTAAAAGAATGAAACTAGAACACTTTCTAACAACATACACAAAAATAAACTCAAAATGGATTAAAGATCTAAATGTAAGATGGGAATTGTTTTTTCATCATTAGGTAATAAAGAGTAAAGATAGGCATATCACTCGATGTAGAAGAGTAGAATTGTTCAAGAATCCATAGTAGGGCAGAGATTGTTAAATAGATGTATAAATGACAGTAAAGAAGATGCACAAATCTCTTCAGACATCCCAGAGGGGAGAGAGAGAGAGACCATAGAATTATGAGTCTGAGTCAGTGGGCAGATCCTTATGAGATGCTATAATAATGCATGTGAGGGAAAAGTAATGAATTTGGAAATAACTAATCTAGAATACTCAAAATGAAAGATTCTCCTTTATCAGATTTTACTCAAGAAAAAGAATCAGAATCACTACCCTGACCTGGAATACCTTGTATTCCACTGACCCTGGAATACAAACCCAATATTCTGCATCAGCCAAAAAGGCTTAGAAAATGAAGAAAAACATTAAAAAGTATATTGGAAATAAAGCTTTATTCTAGTATATCTGTGCTTGCAAGGATTTATGTAGTTCTTGCTGCCATCCCTCAAAAAGAAGTTTGCCATAAAACCTGAAAAGGTCCAGAGAAGAATAGTCTAAAATTTTGGAGATAATGAGAGTAAAACAGACATGTTTGGTTCAAAGTTAGATTTAGACTTTCAGTGTATAAATGAGAAATCTAATTACATAGAAGTAATTAAATCCACATGATCATAAGTAATATTGAATAGGTGAGCAGAAATTTGCTTACACACTAACCTCAAAATCCTGGGACAGGAAGATGGCAACTTATGAAACACATAAAATAAATTCATTAGCCCACGGAAATAGAAATGCATTTCAAAAGCATTTGGATAACTTATGACTAATACAGTTATTAATGACTTTGAGATATATTCAGCTCCTAGAATTAATGTGACTTCAGAAGGGGCAATAGAAGTATTTTTGTTGACATCTCTGTGGGCAAGAGAATCCAGGTATGGATAGATCAAATGTTGCCAGAGAGCTCACAAGTTGGAAAAGTCTGAAAACTATTGATTCTATAACAAAATAACCTCCAATTCATTCAGCATACTATTTTTTCCCCCCTCTTCCTCTCTATTGAATATTTCACATACAAGTACAGTGAAGACAAACTTTCAGCAGTGAATTCTCTACTTTGATTGATAGCCAGAGGTCAGGGCTCCCCAGCAATTCTGATTAATATATGTAACTTCTTGGTTCATCTCTATTGTTTCATCTTAAATTCTGCAAATGAGATGATGCAGATGAGCAGTGCTGCAGTTCCTCCTCATTTGCATTTTATTAGCTTTATGACACTTTCCTTCTTGCATGATATTACCTAATTACATCCTTCAAAGAAGCACTAACATATTACTCTCCACTTTCAATTATTCACTCCAATGAAGGGAATCATGAAACACCCACTCTCTCCCAGAAAATCCACTCAGCAATTGGGTCACTGTGGAAGAGTGGGACCACAATCCCAATCAGAATGTCTTATAGAGAAGCCTGGTTTTGGCCCTATTTCTTTTCAAGCCAATTTTTCTAACCACATAAGAATACAAGTCTCTCAGAACCATATAGGCTCAGATAGCATTACCCAACTTTATTGATCACATGATTCACTAGATTTATTCTAAAAACGATTTGTTTGGAATAACTTTGAGATATTTCCAAAGATCATCTCCATTTACAAAGAATCATTTTTTCATATTTCAAAGAAAAGATTGCAGTTTCTGAAAATTTTTGAAAAGAGAAAATCCAGACTGGTTTTAAGTGCTGTTACAATTGGTGTGTAGTTTTCCAAAGGGTCTGTTATACCTTTTGAATACAGATGATCAGCTTTATGTAAAATTTTCCTTCTTTGACCCCCCCCCTTAAAAAAAATCTCAATGGTATTTCCCTTTTATTTCTTGGTACTCAGCTGAGAGGTCCTCAGACTTCCCCTTTTGCTCTACCTTATTCAGTTATTATATCCTGGTTATTAAAAGAAAGAATTTAAGGTTCAATTTTTTATAAGAAATCATCTTTATTAGCATGTGTAAGAATGTGATGCTTCCCAGATGATGCAGTGATAAAGAATCTGCCTGCCAATGCAGGAGACACAAGAGACACGAGTTTGATCCCTGGATTGGGAATATCCCCTGGAGTAGGAAATGGCAATGCGCTCCAGTATTCTTGCCTGGAGAATCTCACGGACAGAGGAGCCTGGAGGGTTACAGTCCATGGGATTGCAAAGAGTCAGATGTGACTGAGCACACACACACATACAAAAAACCATGAAAATTGTCAGAAAAATGATATCATCTTTAACTGCAGTCACTTTTTTTAACTTTTCAAAAATTATTTTTATTTTTTAAACTTTTAATTTTGTTTTGGGGAATAGCCGATTAACAAACAATGTTATGATAGTTTCAGGTGAACAGCAAAGAGACTCAGCCATACATATACAGGTATCCATCGTCTCCCAAACTCCCTTCCCATCCAGACTGCCACATAACATTGAGCTATGTGCAATACAGTAGGGTAAGGTTGAATTTTTAAAATAAATTTTCTAACCATTTTTCATTTTGTCTACCTACACTTCCTTTAAGTGTTACTCTGTTGGGTAATGAGACTATTATGAGTTGCACTAAGTCACAGAGGTTGAGTAGTAGAATAAAAAGCACACTATAGAAAACATGGCTATATTACTTGATGGTTGTATGACCCTGTTCACTTATCTAAGCCCTAGTTTCCTTATTTGTAAACCGGGGTTAATAATACTTTGTCTTCCTTACAAGATTTCTTTTTTTTTTTTTTTCCATTTAATTTTATTAGTTGGAGGCTAATTACTTTACAACATTGCAGTGGTTTTTGTCATACATTGAAATGAATTAGTCATGGATTTACATGTATTCCCCATCCCGGTCCCCCCTCCCACCTCCCTCTCCACCCCATCCCTCTGGGTCTTCCCAGTGCACCAGGCCTGAGCACTTGTCTCATGCATCCAACCTGGGCTGGTGATCTGTTTCACCCTAGATATACATGTTTCGATGCTGTTCTCTTGAAACATCCCACCCTCGCCTTCTCCCACGGAGTCCACAAGTCTGTTCTACAGGGCGAAGTAAGCCAGAAAGATAAAGACCATTACAGTATACTAACACATATATATGGAATTTAGAAAGATGGTAACGATAACCCTATATGCAAAACAGAAAAAGAGACTCAGATGTATAGAACAGACTTGTGGACTCCTTACAAGATTTCTATAAGTCACAAATGTTAAATGAGCCTATGTATATCTTATCCATGCCTTTCATTATTTAATAGCTTTCAGTGTCCTTTTTCTTCCTTAATCTTTCCAATCTTTTTTGTTTATTCATCCCCTTGCTTATTTTTCTTGTCTTTCACTTGCTCCACTTTTATTGAGGATCAGTAATCAGAACTTCATACACTATTCCAGGGGCTTTTATCTCTGACAGCACTGTAGTATTTCATTTCTAGTTCCCTTTTTGATGATGATCAAGATTTTATTTTAAAAAACCAAAGCAGTACATGGTTCTACTGAATCATCTACACGTGGTAAGAACATGTGAAATGTTTCTGAAGTTTATCTCAATACCTGCGAAAGAGTTTGATTCTTAGCTTCCTGGTAGAGCTTCATACCATTCTTGGGCTTAGAGACTAAGTTATGCACCATCTATTGTGCTGTAGAATAAACCTGAAGATGTTAAATTAGATCAGTGCAAGCACAGGTCCTCAGGACTTCCCAGGTAGCACTAGTGGTAAAGAACCTGCCTACCAATGAGGAGAAATAAGAGATGCAAGTTCAATCCCTGGGTCAGGAAGATACCCTAGAGAAGGGCATGGCAGCCCACTCCAGCATTCTTGCCTGGAGAATCCCATGGACAGAGGAACCTGGCAGGCTACAATCCATAGGGTCTCAAAGAGTGGGACATGATTGAAGCAACTTACACACAAGCACAGTTGGTCAACAAATCCTCAGTCAAAACTCCACTCTGAGAAGCATTCCTTTACTTATTCTGTGCCAATGTCAAAGTGACAATAGCTCCAAGCTAGTTCAATTTTTAATACTCTTTGATATAAACTTTTCAAAGACATTTTTAGAACCAGAATAGTTTTCATTTTCTAATTATCAAGGATATATTGGATGATTGATACATTTCTGTTAGCTGAATCATGGGTTTCTCTCATTTGTTTGCCTCATTCCTTACTTGGAAAATAATAAATTAGCAAGATAAGGTTTTGTTTTGCAGAAAGCACATTGCTCTTGTCCCAATAGGCTACTTCTGTTAAAGTATTGGACAACTGAGTACACTAACCATCTTGCTTTAGAATGGAAGGAAATATGGCAACTTGCAACACATTGAATTCCCACAGTTCAGTTCAGTCACTCAGTCGTGTCCAACTCTTTGCAACCCCATGAATCGCAGCACACCAGGCCTCCCTGTCCATCACCAACTCCTGGAGTCTACCCAAACCCATGTCCATTGAGTCGGTGATGCCATCCAGCCATCTCATCCTCTGTTGTCCCCTTCTCCTCCTGCCCCAAATCCTTCCCAACATCACGGTCTTTTCCAATAAGTCAACTCTTCTCATCAGGTGGCCAATTATTGGAGTTTCAGCTTCAGCATCAGTCCTTCCAATGAACACTCAGGACTGATCTCGTTTAGGATGGACTGGTTGGATCTTCTTGCAGTCCAAGGGACTCTCAAGAGTCTTCTCCAACACCACAGTTCAAAAGCATCAATTCTTCGGTGCTCAACTTTCTTCACAGTCCAACTCTCACATCCACACATGACCACTGGAAAAACCATAGCATTGACCAGATGGACCTTTGTTTGGCAAAGTAATGTCTCTGCTTTTTAATATGCTATCTAGCTTGGTCATAACTTTCCTTGCAAGGAGTAAGTGTCCTTTAATTTCATGGCTGCAATCATCATCTGCAGTGATTTTGGAGCCCCCAAAAATGAAGTCTGACACTGTTTCCACTGTCTCTCCATCTATTTCCCATGAGGTGATGGGACCAGATGCCATGATCTTCGTTTTCTGAATGTTGAGCTTTTAGCCAACTTTTTCACTCTCCTCTTTCACTTACATCAAGAGGCTTTTTAGTTCCTCTTCACTCTCTGCCATAAGGGTGGTGTCATCTGCATATCTGAGGTTATTGATATTTCCCCCAGCAATCTTGATTCCAGCTTGTGCTTCTTCCAGCCCAGCATTTCTCATGATGTACTCTGCATATAAATTAAATAAGCAGGGTGACAACATACAGCCTTGATGTACTCCTTTTCCTTTTTGGAACCAGTCTGTTGTTCCATGTCCAGTTCTAACTGTTGCTTCCTGACCTGCATACAGGCTTCTCAAGAGGCAGGTAAGGTGGTCTGGTATTCCCATCTCTTTCAGAATTTTCTACAGTTTATTGTGATCCACACAGTCTAAGGCTTTGACATAGTCAACAAAGCAGACATAGATGTTTTTCTGGAACTCTCTTGCTTTTTCAATGATCCAGCGGATGTTGGCAATTTGATCTCTGGTTCCTCTGCCTTTTCTAAAACCAGCTTGAACATCTGGAAGTTCACGGTTCACGTATTGCTGAAGCCTGGCTTGGAGAATTTTGAGCTTTACTTTACTAGCATGTGAGATGAGTGCAATTGTGCGGTAGTTTGAGCATTCTTTGGAATTGCCTTTCTTTAGGATTGGAGTGAAAACTGACCTTTTCCAGTCCTGTGGCCACTGCTGAGTTTTCCAAATTTGCTGGCATATTGAGTGCAGCACTTTCACAGCATCATCTTTCAGGATTTGAAATAGCTCAACTGGAATTCCATCACCTCCACTAGCTTTGTTCCTAGTGATGCTTCCTAAGGCCCACTTGACTTCACGTTCCAGGATGTCTGGCTCTAGGTGAGTGATCACACCATTGTGATTATCTGGGTTGTGAAGATCTTTTTTTGTACAGTTCTTCTGTGTATTCTTGCCACCTCTTCTTAGTATCTTCTGCTTCTGTTAGGTCCATACCATTTCTGTTCTTTATTGAATTCCCACAGGAGTTTTCATAAATGAAAATTATAGATGCAATTCTCCAGACTCCTAACACACTGTTTAATACAATAAAGTACAAAAGTGGGCTAGAGATTCCCTGATTTTCATTCTTAACATTCTATCAAACATCTAGACAAGAAATTTGCTTCTATTTTTCACATAGAACACTTAATTACTGATTGCTTTTTTTTTCTGATTGCTTTTTGAAAACTCACTGAGGTAATGTCAGGCTCACTTCGGTGAAATAAAGATCACAGGGACAGGCTAAAGACATCCAAGTCCCCAGGCAACACCAAGTGCACTTTTTAAAAAAAAATTTACTTATTTTTAATTGGAGGATAATTGCTTTATATACTGTGTTGGTTTCTGCCATACATCAACATGAATCAACCATAGGTATACATATGTCCCCTGGCTTTCCTTGGTGGTGGTGGTGCTTTAGTCTTTCTGTTGTGTCTGACTCTTGTGACCCCATGGAATGTAGCTCACCAGACTCCTCTATCCATGGAATTTCCCAAGCAAGAATACTGGAGTGGATTGCCATTTCCATCTCCAGGGGATCCTTCCAATCCAGGAATTGAACCTGGGTCTCCTGGATTGTAGGTGGATTCTTTACTGACTGAGCTACATAAACAAATGAAGCCATCACTACACCAAAATAATGAATATTTTCATCATGCCCAAAAGATTTCCTGTGCCAGTATCACTTTCCCAAACCCAAGCAACCATTGATCTGATTTTTAAAACTATAATAAGTTTTCATCTTTTTAACAAAGTTTTATAAATGGAATAATAAAGTAGTCTTTTTTAAAAAAAGACTGCCTTCTTACAGTCAACATAATTATTTGTTGCATGTATCCGTGGTTTGTAATTTTTGTTCTTTTCTTTTAGAATGGATATTCTATTGTGGGGATATACTATAATATACTTAACCATCTACTTGTTGATAAATATTTAAGTTGTATTAAGTTTTTTTTCAGTTTGGGGTCTTTACAAATAAAGATGCTATAAATAATTCATGTACTAGTCTTTGAGGAGACATACATTTTCTTTCTCTTGGGTAAATACCTAGAAGTGATTTATTGGGTATTACAGATGAACCTTCAAATAATTATGTTGAGTATAAGAAGCCAGATTTTTTGAAAAAAGGCTATTGTATTATTCCATTTATAAAAATTTGTTAAAAAGAGAAAAACTCATTATAGTTTTAAAAATCAGATCAACTTAAAAATAACTTTTCAAGAAGCTGCCAAACTGTTTTCTAAAGTGGCTGTTATTTTACATTTCTATTAGCAGTGTATTAGAGTTCCAGTTGCTACACATGCTTGCCCAAACTTGGCTTGCTCAGTCTTTAATATTAGCCATTCTAGAGGAGGTATATTAGTGTCTGATTTTGGCTTTATTTTTCATTTCTTTAATGACTAATGATGTTGAATATATTTCATGTATTTATTTGCTATCAAACATCCTCTTTGATTAAATGTTCAAATGTTTGCCCATTTTTTGATTGGGTTGTTTGTCTGCTTGTTGTTGAATTGAAAAAGGTTTTTGTAATCTAGATGCAAGTCCTTTCTTGGATATATGTTTGCAAATGTTTTCTCCCAGTCTGTGGCTTTGCTTTGAGTCTCCTTTAGTGTCTTTTTGAAAAGAAAAATGGTAAAATTTGGATGAAGGCAAATAAATGAAGATTTTCTTTTATAGCTTTTGCTTTTTGAATCCTATTTATGAAATATCTGCCTAGCCAATGTCATTAAGATTTCTCCTATGCTTTATTTTGTGTGTATGTGTTCAGTTGCTCAGTCGTGTCCGATTCTTTGCAATTCTTTGGACTGTAGCCTGCCAGGCTCCTCATCCAAGGGACTTTCCAGGCAAGAACTTTCCAGGAGTGGGTTGCTACTTCCTCCTCCAGGAGATTTTCCCAACCCAGAGATGGAACTTGCATATCCTGCATTGCAGACAGATTCTTTACCCACTGAGCTACAATTTTAATAATTTTGAATCTTATAATTAGGACTATGATCCATTACAAGATCATGTTTTACATAGTACACATAAATTGTTTCACTATTTTACATTTTTAGAATTTCCATATAAATTTTAAAATTGTCAATGTCTCTTTTTTAACTTTCTATTATTTTGATCGAGATTAGGTAGAATCTATAGAGAAATTTGGGTGGATAATTAACATCTAAACAATATTGATGTTTATCATCTTATACATAAATTAATCCTCAACTTTGTTCTTTTCAAAACAGTTTTGGCTGTTTGGAATCTTCTGCATTTTCATATAACATTTAGTATTTACTTACATTTTCTGCAAAAACTTGCTGGAGCTGCATAAATTCTATAGATCAATTTGGAAAAAAATGCTGTCAACAATAGTGAGCCTTCCAATGCAAGAATATTGACTGTATCTCCATTAATTTAGATGTTGAAAAAAATCTTTCTGCAATGTTTGTAACTTTCTGTGTATAAGATTTACACTTCTTTTAAATTTATTTCTAAACATGGTATTCTTTTTAATGTTTTTATGAATGAAATATACTCAATTTTATTTTCACATTATTAATTGCAGGCACATAAAAATATTTTTGTGTATTGATCATGTATCCTGTGATCGTGCTAAACTCATTTGTTAGTTCTAGGAGTTATTTTGTTGTTGTTATAGTTTTTTAGATTCTCTAGGATGTTCTGTGTGAACATGTCATGTCATCCACACAAAGGCAGTTTTGCTTTTTTGTTTCTGATCTGTATGCCTTTTCTTTTCCCTTTTATTTTGTGCCAGCTAGAACCTCCAGTATAATTTGAATAGAAGTGATGAGAGTGGACATCTTTGTCTTTTATCTGGTCTTAGAAGTAAAACCGTCAGCCTTTCTCCATTAAAACTAATGTTTCCTGCAGGTTATTTTACAGATGGCTTTCATCAGGTTGAGGAAATCTATCTTGCTCCACACTTGCTGAATTTTTATCATGAATAGGTATTAGATTTTGTCAAATGTTTTTTCCATGTATATTGCAATAATCATGTGAGTTTTGTCCTATACTGTTTCAACATGGTGTATTACATTAATCAATACTTGGACATTAAACCAACCTTGCTTTCCTGGGATAAATACCACTTGTTCATGGTGTATAATCATTTTTATATGTTCTTGGATTTTGTTTTCTAATATTTGCATCTATCGTCATGACAGATACTGGTTTGTAGTGTTCTTTTCTTGTGATAACTTTGGTCTGAGAATGATACTGGTCTTGTAGAGTAAGTTGAAAAGTGTTCCTTCTGCATCTATTTTCTGGAGGAGACTGTGGAGTAGTGGTATTATTTCTTTTTGAGTATTTGATACAGTTTGCTAGTGAGCATATGTAGGCCTGAATTTATCTTTGTGAAAAGACTGTTAACTAGATATACTAAGATATTTTATTTCTTCTTGAATTAGTTTTGATAGTTAGTGTTTTTCTACAAATTTGGCCACTTCATCTAAGTTTTCTAATTTGTTGGCATAGTTTTTTCATAATATTCCTTTATCATGATTTCAAGTTGACATATTTTCTTTTCTAATATAGTTATTTAAAATAATAAAATCTCCTCTAAGTATTATTTTAGCTGCATCTCACAAATAATGAGGTGTTTTGTTTTCATACTTATTTTAAAATACTTCTAATTTATTTCATAATTTCTTGATTCACACATCATTTAGAAATGTGTTTCCTAATTTCCAGATATTAGTGGAAATTTTCCAAATATTTTATTCTGTGGTTAATCTCTAATTTAATTCCATTTTGGTTAGGTAACACACTTTGTATGATTTCAATCCTTGAAAATTATCATTATTTTATGGCTTAGTATGTGGTGTATCCTGGGGAATATTCCATGTATGTTGAAAATAATGTGTAATTCTTCTGTCACTGAATGAAATATTGTAAGCTCCAAGAAATATTTTGATAGGTCAAAATTGTCATTAGTCTTCTATATCCTGGTTGGTTTGCTGTCTAGTTGTTCTATCCATTACTGAAAATGACCTTTCCAATTATTATTGTATCATCTATTCCCCTCTTCAACTCTGTCAATTTTTGTTTCATATATTTTGGGGCACTGTCAAGTACATACGTATCTACATATATTTACATATTTATTGTTATTATAGCTTCCCTCTGAATTGAACTTTGTTTCATATAGAATGTCCCTCTTTGTCTTCAGAAGCTTTTTTGTCTTAAAGCCTATTTTTCTTGATAATAATATAGTCATTTCAGTTCTTTTAGTTACTATTTGCATGGTGTTTTACTTAGTGATAAGAAATATTTTTCCATTATTTTACTTTATTTGTGTTTTTGAATCTAAAGTTATGTCTCTTGTATAAACACACTTTATTTATAATTGGATGTATAAAATAGGATCCTATTTTTAATTCATCATGACAACTCCTACCTTTTATTTGGAGTGCTTAATACACTTACATTAGATGTACTAAATGAAATGGTAGGGTTTACATTGCCATTTTGCAATATGTTTTATATATTTGTCATTCTTTAATTATTGGCATCTTTTGTGTAAATATTATCAAGTGTTTATTTAAATTCTTTTCCTTTTATTTTGGTAATTTGCTTTTTAAAAAATTAGACTTTATTTTTGGAGATGTTTCAGTTTCACAGCAAAATTAATTGGAAGGCACAGACACTTTCGTATACCTGGCCTTTATACTATATATTTTGAAGCTATTTCCTTAGTGTTTGCTATGAGGATTGCAATATATATCTTAATTTAAATCAAACTATCTCAGACTAATACTAATTTATTTCGAGTGGTATACAGAAACTTTGCTTCACTATAACTCTCTTATTTTCCATTGTAAGCCCATTAGTGCAGATTTGTAATTATTATTTTACACAGAAGTCAAAATCAGTTAAGAGAAGAGTAAATTTAAAATATTTTATAATATTTTTTGTATTTACTTATTAATTACTTTTATTGGTGCTTTTATTTCTTCATGTGGATTTGAGTTGCTCTCTAGTGTCCTGTCTTTTAAGCCTGAAGAAATCTCTTTAGTACATCTTGTAGAATAGGACTCTTTGTGATTAATTAGCCCTGCTTTGTTAATCTGAGGATGTCTCAATTTCTTCTTCATTAAAATTTTTTAAAATAATTGCATTAAAAAAAAAGTTGCAATGATAGTACAGAGAGGTCCTATGTACCCTTTGACAAGTTTTCCTAATTGGATATTTCAAATCCTGAAAGATGATGCTGTGAAAGTGCTGCACTCAATATGCCAGCAAATTTGGAAAACTCAGCAGTGGCCACAGGGCTGGAAAAGGTCAGTTTTCATTCCAATCCCTAAGAAAGGCAATGACAAAGAATGCTCAAACTACCGCACAATTGCACTCATCTCACATGCTAGTAAAGTAAAGCTCAAAATTCTCCAAGCCAGGCTTCAGCAATACGTGAACCGTGAACTTCCAGATGTTCAAGCTGGTTTTAGAAAAGGCAGAGGAACCAGAGATCAAATTGCCAACATCCGCTGGATCATTGAAAAAGCAAGAGAGTTCCAGAAAAACATCTATGTCTGCTTTGTTGACTATGCCAAAGCCTTAGACTGTGTGGATCACAATAAACTGTAGAAAATTCTGAAAGAGATGGGAATACCAGACCACCTTACCTGCCTCTTGAGAAGCCTGTATGCAGGTCAGGAAGCAACAGTTAGAACTGGACATGGAACAAAAGACTGGTTCCAAAAAGGAAAAGGAGTACATCAAGGCTGTATATTGTCACCCTGCTTATTTAACTTATATGCAGAGTACATCATGAGAAATGCTGGGCTGGAAGAAGCACAAGCTGGAATCAAGATTGCCGGGGGAAATATCAATAACCTCAGATATGCAGATGACACCACCCTTATGGCAGAGAGTGAAGAGGAACTAAAAAGCCTCTTGATGTAAGTGAAAGAGGAGAATGGAAAAGTTGGCTTAAAGCTCAACATTCAGAAAACGAAGATCATGGCATCTGGTCCCATCACCTCATGGGAACTAGATGGGGAGACAGTGGAAACAGTGTCAGACTTCATTTTTGGGGGCTCCAAAATAACTGCAGATGGTGACTGCAGCTATGAAATTAAAAGACGCTTACTCCTTGGAAGGAAAGTTATGACCAAGCTAGATAGCATATTAAAAAGCAGAGACATTACTTTGCCAACAAAGGTCTGTCTGGTCACAAGGCTATGGTTTTTCCAGTGGTCACGTATGGATGTGAGAGTTGGACTGTGAAGAAAGCTGAGCACCAAAGAATTGATGCTTTTGAACTGTGGTGTTGGAGAAGACTCTTGAGAGTCCCTTGGACTGCAAGGAGATCCAACCAGTCCATCCTAAACGAGATCATGGGTGTTCATTGGAAGGACTGATGCTGAAGCTCCAGTACTTTGGCCACCTCATGCGAAGACTTGACTTATTGGAAAAGACCCTGATGCTGGGAGGGATTGGGGGCAGGAGAAGGGGACAACAGAGGATGAGATGGCTGGATGGCATCACCGACTTGATGGGCATGAGTTTGAGTAAACTCTGGGAGCTGGTGATGGACAGGGAGGCCTGGCGTACTGCGATTCATGGGGTCGCAAAGTCGGACACGACTGAGGGACTGAACTGAACTGGACTATATGACTATAGTACAATATCAAAACCAGGAAACTGACATTATACATTATGATGTATGTGTCAAGTTCTGTGTTATCACATGTAGAGATTTGTGTAACTACCACTACAATTAAGTTACAGAACTATCCTATCACCACGAGTATCTCCCTTATTCTACTCCTCAATAGATATGTCCTTCTTCCTAGACATTCCTAACTTGGGCAACCACTAATCTGTTCTCCATCTCTATAATTTTTCCCTTCTGAGAATGTTATATAAATGAAATCACACCATATACAGCCTTTTGAGATTGCCTTTGGGGCTCAGAATAATGCCATTAAGGGGCTTCCCAGGTGTCTCAATGGTACAGAATCTGCCTGTCAACACAGGAGACACAAGAGATGTGGGTTTGATCCCTGGGTTGGAACGATCCACTAGAGTAGAAAGTGGCAATCCACTCTAGTGTTCTTGCCTGGAGAATCCCATGGAGAAAGGAGCCTGGCAGGCTACAGTCAATGGGGTCACAAAGAGTTGGACAGGACTGAGCATGCATGCAGTACAATGCTAATAAGATCAATACAAGTTGCCATGTGTATCAATAATTCATTTTTTGTTGCTGAGCAGTATTCCACAATTTAAGTTAACATGAAATAGTTTGTTGGCTCTTTGTGATCCCATGGACTGTAGCCTGCCAGACTCTGTCCATGGAATTCTCCAGGCAAGAATAGTGGAGTGGGTAGCCATTCCCTTCTCCAGGGTATCTTTCCTACTCAGGGATTGAACCCAAGTCTCCTGCATTACAGGCAGATTCTCTACTGTCTGAACCACCAGGAAAGTCAATTGTAGAATATTTTGGTTATTTCCAGTTTTTGGCTACTGCAAATAAAACTGCCTTAAATGATCATGTATAAACTTTAATGTGGAGGTTAGTATTCATTTCCCTGGGCTAACTGTCCCAAGAGAGCAATTTCTGGCTTGTGTAGAAAATGCATGTTTAGTTTCTAAAGAAATTTTTAAACTGTTTTTCAGAATGGTTGTGTTGTTTTATATTTCTTCCAGAAATATGAGAGAGATCTATTTTCTCCACATTTTTGCTAGTTTTCGGTACCATCACTATTTTATGTGGGCTATTCTAACAGGTATGATATGATATCTCATCGTAGTCTTTATTTGTTCTTCCCTGGTGGTTGATGGTATTAAATATGATCTCTGATCAGTATAACCTCTTGTGAAAAGTCCCTTCATGTATTTTGCCCATTTTCTAATTAGAATGTGTTTTCTTTAGTTAAGACTCCTAAAAACATATTCTGAGTCTTCTGTTAGCTAATTGGTTTGAAAATATTTTTTCCATATCCATAACTTGTACTTAAATCCTTTAATCATTCTCAGAATAAAAGTTTTTAGTTTTGATGATCAATTTATCATTTTTTTCTTTTATGGATCAGACTTTTTATACCACGTTTGAAAAGTCTTCAACAATCATAGGTCCCCCAATTTTTCTCTTATTTTCCTCTACATGTTCACAGTTTGGTGGTTTAAACTTAAATATATGATCCATTTTGAGTTAATTTTTAAATAAGGTGTGATTTAGGCTGAGGTTCAGTTTAGAGGCTTTTTTCTTGTTTGCCTCTGGATATCTAATTGCTCCAACATAATATTTTAAATTTTTATTTTATATTGGAATATAGTTGATTAACAAAGTTGTGTTCACTTCAGGTGTACAGCAAAATGATTCAATTAGATATATATCTATTCTTTTTTCAAGGGACTTCCCTGGTGGCTCAGTGGTAAAAAGAATCCTCCTGCCAAGCAGGTGATGTGGACTTGATCCCTGAGTCAAAAAGATCTCCTGGAAGAGGACATGGCTACCCACTCCAGTATTCTTGTCTGGGAAATCCCATGGATAGAGTAGCCTGGCGGGCTACAGTCCATGGGGTCACAAAGAGTCAGACACAACTGAGCAACTAACACACTTATAAACAAGATTGTTTTAAGTTGCTGATCTTTCAGTTTAAAATGCATTTCCAGTATCCTTCATTTGTCCTCTCCTTTTCTCACAATCCCTGGTTTTGATATCATATTTGTGTGTTGATGATTTCCTACCTTTACTGTATGTTTGCCTTTACCAATAAGCTTTTCCATTCATAATTTTCTTGTTTCTAGTAATGGCCTTTTCTTTTCCACCTAGAGAAGTAGCTGATCTGATGTTGCTCAGTTCTCTTAGCTTTTGCTTGCCAGTAACTGTTTTGATTTCTCCATTGAATATGAATGAGAGCCTAGAGTTTTCTTAGTTGTGGATTCTTCCCTTTTATTACTTTAAGTATACTGTACCATTCCCTTCTGGCCTGCAAAATTTCTGCTGAGAAATCAGCTGATAATCTATGGGAGTTCCTTTGTGTGTTACCTGTTGCTTTTCCCTTGTTGTTTTTAGTATTTTTGCTTTGTCTTTAATTTTTATTAATTTGATTACTATGTGTATTCCTATGTGTGTTCCTCTTTGGGTTTATCTTTCCTGGGATTCTCAGCACTTTGGGGAGTTGAGTAACTGTTTCCTTTCCCATATTAGGGAAGTTTTTGGGACTTCCCAGGTGGCACTAGTGGTAAAGAATCAGCATGCCAGTGCAGAAGATGCAAGAGACGTGGGTTTGATCCCTGGGTCAAGAAGATCCTATGGAGTAAGAAATGGCAACCCACTCCAGTATTCTTGCCTGGAAAATTCCATGGACAGAGGAGCCTGGCAGGCTATAGTCCATGGGGCTGCAAAGAGTTGGACATGACTGAGGGACTGAGCACACACATTAGGAAAGTTGTCAGCTATTGTCTCTTCAAATACTTAGGTCTTTTCTCTCTCTCTCCTTCTTCTATGACCTATACAATGCAAATGTTGGTGCATTAAATGTTGACCCAGAGGTCTCTCAGACTGTCTTCATTTCTTTTCATTTTTTTTCTTTATTCTGTTCTGCAGACAGTGATTTCCACCATTCTGTCTTCCAGCTCACTTTTGTAGTCTTCTGCTTAACTTATTGTGCTATTGATTCCTTCTACTATATTTTTCATTTCAATTACTGTATTACTCATCTGTTTATTCTTTAGATTCTCTAGCTTTTTGTGTTAAAGATTTCTTGTAGCTTCTCAATCAACGCATCTATTCTTTTTTCAAGATCTTGGATCATCTTTACAATCATTACTCCGAATTCTTTTTCAGTAAGATTGCCTATCTCTACTTTACTTAGTTATCCTTCTGGGGTTTTATCCTGTTCTCCATCTGAGATATTTTCCTCTGCCACATCATTTTGTCTAGTTTCTGTGATTGTGGTTTCTGTTTCACAGGCTGCAAGATTGTAGTTCTTGCTTCTGCTGTCTGCCTTCTGGTGGATGAGGCTGTATAAGAAGTTTGTGCACACTTTCTGGTGGGAGGGACTGGTTCCTGCCCACTGGTGAGTGGAGCCTGGTCTTGTTCCTCTGGTGGTCTGGGCCATTCAACACAGTTTATTTGAAAGACTACTTCCTCCATGAAATTTCCCTTGTACTTTCATCAATAATCAGTTGTGTTTAGTAGTGTGAGACTGTCTGGCTTCTCTATTATGTTCCATTAATCTAGCCCTACACCAATACAACATAGTTTGGTTATAGGGTAGAGTTCTTCCCATTTTATTCTTCTTTTCAAAATGTTTTAGCTATTCCAGTTCATTTACTTTTCCATTTAAATTTTGAAATAATCTTGTCTATATTTACAAAATTTCTGCTGGGATTTTGACAAAGTGAAGTGAAGTGAAAGTTGCTCAATCATGTCCGACTGTTTGCGACCCCATGGACTATATAGTCCATGGCATTCTCAGGCCAGAATACTGGAGTGGGTAGCCGTTCCCTTCTCCAGGGGATCTTCCCAACCTGGAGATAGAACTGGGGTCTCCTGCATTGCAGGTGGATTCTTTACCAGCTGAGCTACTAGTGATTTTGATGGGAAACACATTAAACCTGTATATCAGTTTGGGAAGAATTGACATCTTTACTATGTTGAGTCTTTCAATCATGAAAACAATATATCCCTCTACTTTTACAGATATTTCTTTTGTTTCTTTCATACTCATTTTTTAGTTTTCAGCATAAAAGTCTTTGTATATCTTTGGTTAAATTTTATAGCTAAGCTTTTTTTTTGAAAAATTGCAAATGGTATTTATTATATCTTTAATTTTGGTTTCCACTTTGCTCATTGATAGTACATAAATGTAATTTATTTCTGTCTGCTAATCTGTGACACTGCTCATTTCACTTATTAATTTTAGGATGTTTTGTTAACTTCTTTGTACTCAGATCATTGTATCAGCAGAAAATAACAGTTTGCTTCTTCCTTCCCAATGCACCTGCTTTTTATTTCCTTATCTTGCCTTGTTGCTCTGACTAGAACTTCCAGTGAAATACTGAATAAGAGCAGAGAGTAGGCATCCTTAACTTGCCTTAAGGGCAAGATCTTAAGGGAAAAGCATTCAGTATTTTACAACTAAGTATAATGTTAGATGTAGTTTTTTTTGGAGCTTCTCATTATCACTTGATAAAGAGGAAGTTGAGTAAGATCCCCTTTATTTCTGTTTTTTTTTTTCCCTGAGAATTTATCATAAATGGGATTTGGATTTTGTCAAATGCCTTTTCTGCATTGATTGATATAATCTTAAAATTTTTCTGCCTTTGCTGTTAATATGGTGAATCACACAGGTTGATTTTCAATATTGTGCCACTAAAAAAAAAACCCACTTGGTATTAGTGTATAATTCTTCTTATATAAATATTTCTGAATTCTATATGCTAATATTGTTAACAATTTTCCCATCTATATTCATAAAGTATATTGATCTATAGTTTTCTTTCACTGTGATGTCTTTTCTACTGTTGGTGTTAGAGTAATACCTCATAAAATGAATTGCTAAGAGTTCCCTCCTCTTCTATTTTCTAAAAGAATTGTATGTTAATTCTTCTTTAAAAGTTTGGTGGAGTTCTCCAGTAGACCTATATGGGAAGAGAGCTTTCCCATTTTGGATTTTTTAAAGTTAAAATTTAATTTCCTTCATAATTATAGATGGGACTAATTATTTTTAAAATATCAGATAGGCCACAGTAGTTTATACTTCTTCAGGAACTGACCCATTTTTATCTAAGTTGTCAAATTTATATGTTTGGAGTTATTTGTAATATTCCCTTATTGCCTATTTGATGTCTGCAGAGTCTGAATAATGTTCCTTGTTACATCACTGATATTGGCAATTTCTGTCTATCTTTAATAATCTTTGGAGACAGGAATGGCAACCCAATCCAGCATTCTTGCCTGGAGAATTCCATGAACAGTGGAGCCTGGCAGGCTACAGTTCAAGGGGTCACAAAGAGTTGGACACAACTTTGCTTGTGTGTACTGAAGTTTGCCAATTTTATCAATCTTTTCAAAAACCAGGTGTTTTGTTTTGTTTTTTTAATAGATTTTCTCTATTATTTCCTGTTTTCAATTTTACTGATTTCTATTCTTTAATACGTCATTCTTTCTTCTTACTTATGGTTTATTTTGCTCTTGTTTTTTTAGTTTGTGTGTATGTGTAGACTTTAATAATTTTAGATTTTTTTCTAATTAAGTATTTAGTGTATAAATTTCCCACTCATCACTGCTTTAGATGCATCCCAGAAAGTTTGATATGTGTATCTTTATGTTTATTCCATTCAATGTATTTATTTTCTTTGAGACTCCTACTCATGGACTATTTAGAAGTGTACTATTTGCTCTCCAAATGCTTGGAAACTTTACCATTATCTTTCTGATATTGGTTTCTAGTGTGATTCTTTTGTGGACAGACAACATACTCTGAATGATTTCAATTCTCATAAATGTACTAAAGTTTGTTTTATACCAAAGATATAGTCTATCCCAGTATATGTTCTATGGGCACTTGAAAGGAAGGTAATATCTGATTTTGGACAGATTGTTCCATATATGTATGTTAGATCCTGTTGTTTGATTATGTTCCCGAGTTCTGACTTTCTGTCTGGTTGTTCAATAAATTGTTGAAAGATAACTGTATAAGACTTGCCTATTTTTCCTTTTAGTTCTAACAGTTTTTGTTTAATATTTATCAAAGCTCTGGGTTTTTTGGTGCATGCACATTTAGAATTAGTTGGTCTTCCTGATAGATTGACTCATCATGATGTAATATTCCTTTCAACTTCTGGTGATTTTCTTTTCTCTGAAATATAATAGTACAGCCATTCCTGCTGTCTTTTGGTTATTATTGGCAAGGCATATTTATTTTCATTCTTTTACTTTAAATGTCTCTTTGTTGTCACTTTTAATGTAAGTTCTTATAGACACATCCAGTTAGGCCATGTTTTTAAATCTACTGTACCAATCTGTCTTGGTATATATAGACCAATAGAATTTAAATGTTATATAGTTTTTGATATGTTAAGGATTAATTTTGTCATATTATTTTTTTTTCTTATTTGCTTTCTCTGTTGTTTACTCCTCTAGAGGTTTTTCCCATGACTTGAACTTTTAAAAATTCCACTTTGATTTACCTACAGTGTTTAAAGTATATCACTTTGTATAACATTTTTAGTGGTTGTCTAGACTGAGCTACTGAGCACACACACAGAGGTATAACATTATATACACATAACTTATCACAATCTACAGGTATCAATGTTTTACCAATTCAAGTGATACACAGAAATCTTACCATGCTTAACGTCCTTTTATTCTCACCCATATATTACACAATTATGTTAAATATTTCCTCTATATATGTTAAGAACTATTTTAAAAAACTAGGACAACAGCAGCCCCACAGCCTGTCATAGCAGGAACCAACACCCATCAGCAGGCCTTCACCATCCCTGTAACTGGTTGGCCCTGGTTCCACCCACTGAAGGGCAACACAAGTTTTGGGATACCCCAAACCCTACAGCCTGCTGTGTCAAGTACTGGCCCTATCTACCAGCATTCTGAATAGCCATGGGGCCTGAACTAAGGCCCCAGAGCCCATCTCTGCTCACCTGTGGCCAGAACTAGCCCCAGGACCTGGCTTAACATACTGGTCAGCAGACGCCAACCCTGGGACTCCCTGGAACCTGAATCCACTGACCAGTGAGCCAGCACTAGCTTGGGAGCCTCCTGGGGTTTCACTGACAGCTGCCTCAAGACTGAGCCCCACCAGCCAGTGATTTGCAGCCCTGCACAGGCAAGACCTGGAAACCAACTAAACCAGGGCCAGCTATGCTTATTAAACCACTCACAGTAGTCAGCAAGCCACAAAAGAAGGACCCACACAACCCACATAGTGGACACCTCTAGTTCAAATGACCAAAGAGGAATGCACTGCTGGGGTACATAGGATATTTCCTACAAAATGTCATTTCTCCAAAATTGGGAAACATAATCAACATACTAGATACATAGAGATAGCAACAGCAAGCTAGGTAAAATGAGATGGTAGAGGAACATATTCCAAATGAAGGAACAAGATAAAACTCCAGAAAAATAACTAAGTGAAGTGGAGATAGGAAGTCTACCTGAGAAAGAGTTGAAGGTAATGATTGTAAAGATGATCAAAGAACTTCAGAGAAGAGTGGATGTCCATAGCAAGATGTTAGAAGCTTGTAATAAAGAATTAGAAAATATAAACTGAACAGAGATGAAGAATACAACACATTTCAGTGTTGTACACTAGAAGGAATAAACAGGAGACTAAATGATACAGAGGCATGAATCAGTGAACTGGAAGACAGAGAAATGGAAATCACTGAAGATGAGTGGAAAAAAGAATAAAAATAAATGAGGGCAGTTTAACATACCTTTAGGACAACATTAAGTATTCATAAGTATTGTGTTATAGGAATCCTAGAAGGAGAAGAGAGAAAGAAAGGAATAGGAAACAAATGAAGGCATAATATCTGAAAATGTCTCTAACTTGAGAGATTAGACAGACATCCAAATCTGTAACCAAGCTCATAATGACACAAGCTTATCTTAGGAAACAAGCCAATCTCAATTAAACAACCTAATCTTATACCTAAAGATATATCTTTGAAAAATAAACAAAATTGATAACCTGGAGCCAGACTCAAGAGATAAGAGAGAGGGCCCAAATAATGTCAGAAATGCAAAAGGAGAAGTTGCAACTAACAAGAGAGAACTACAAAGGATCATCGGAGATTACCACAAGACCTATATGCCAATAAAATAGAAAATCTAGAAAAAATGGACAAATTCCTTGAAATATACAATCTCCTAATTGAATCAGGAAGAATAGAAAATATGAAAAGACCAATCATCAATAATGAAATTGAAGCAGTAGTAAAATAAAACAAAAAGCTTCCAACAAATGAAAGTGCAGAACCAAATGGCTTCACTGGTGAGTTCTGACACACATTTAGAGAAAAGCTAATTCCTATCCTTCTCAAAATATTCCAAAATATGTCAGAGGAAAGAGTGCTTCTGAGTTCATTCTATGATGCCAATGTCACCCTAATATTAAAACCAGACAAAGATATCACACAGAAAAGAAAATTATAAGCCAATATTACTGATAAACATAGATGCAAAATTCCTTAACAAAATATCAGCAAGCTAAATACAACAATACATTAAAATGATCATATACCTGTATCAAGTGGGATTTATCACAGGGATGCAAGGATGGTTCAATATTTGAAAGTAAATCAGTGTGATATACCACAATAAAAAACTGAGAAGAGGCAGCGGTCCTAAGATGGTAGAGGAAAAGGACGGGGAGACCACTTTCTCCCCCACAAATTCATCGAAAGATCATTTGAACGCTGAGCAAATTCCACAAAAACAACTTCTGAATGCTGGCGGAGGACACCAGGCACTCAGAAAGGTAGCCCATTCTCTTCGAAAGGAGGTAGGACAAAATATAAAAAATAAAAAGAGAGACAAAAGAGTTAGGGACAGAGACCCATCCCAGGGAGGGAATTGTGAAGGAGGAAAAGTTTCCAAACACCAAGAAACCCTCTCACCAGTGGGTCTGTGGGGAGTTTTGGAATCTCGGAAGGCAACATAACCAGGAGGGGGAAAAAAAAAAAAAGAACCCACAGATTATGCGCCTAGCTGCGACTCCCAGTGGAGAGGTAGCCCGGTTACTCAAGTCCGCCAGCAGCAAGCCGGGCGCAGAATATGCTTAGGGTCGGGACCGGGCCTGAATGCCCTGAGGACAATCTGAGAGAGCTAACAAGAGGTAGCAACCCAAACTGTGGGATAGCCAGAGAGGAAAAAAGAAAAAGAGAGAGAGAGAGAGAACTTCTGTGACAGCCTGGCCCATTCACAGAACAAAAGATAGAGCAAACACCGGAGGAGAGCTAGCCGGCTGCAGACTGGCCACTCCTCCCACTGGAGGCAGAGAGGCAGGCGGGCGACAGCCCAAGCCAGAAGGCAAGGGACAATCTTGACCCCAGAGATGGCAACCTGTACCAAACTGTGAGCAGGCTCCCAGTTAATAACCAGTCTTCCTGGGATCCTGGACGGTTGACATCTGCCAAGAGGGTCACAGTCAGAGATCAGCTCCCCAGAGAAGTCACACAGCAAACCTGAGACGGCACTCTCGCGGTGCACTCAGGAAACCAAGAGGCTGGGACCAGGAAGGTGATAAGATGCACTGCCCAGCTGGGAGAGTGCACTAGCCAAGAACCTGGTCGCCTGAGCTGCTTGGACCTGGGAAGGGCACAAAACACAGGCCCAACAGAGTCTGTGCCTTTGCAGAGTACTCAAGAACCTGAACCTGGACAGCTAAGACCTGGGAATAATAAGAAACCCAGGGCCTGCTTTAGACAGTTCCCCTGCAGAGCAACCTGGGGTGTGAGCAGTGTAGACCCAGAAAGCACACATGCCGTGACCTGGGGCAAACCCAGTGCAGCCCAGATACTGCAAGCACTCCCCACACAGGCCAGTTATATTTCTTTGCAGTGTTCCTCCCTCCCCACAGCACAACTGAACAAGTTAGTCTAAATAAGTGACCACCTTCACCCCCTGGTGTCAGGGTGGAAATTAGATACTGAAGAGACTTGCAAACAGAGGAAGCCAAAATAAACAAAGAAGAGGGAACTTCTCTGGAAGTGACAGGTGCAACAGATTTAAACCCTGGAGTTAGCATTGGCTAGATTGGAAGGGACCTGTAGACCTTGAGAAGAAGTAAAAGCTGGAACAAGGAACTATCTAAAACTGAACTGACCCCACACTGCCCTCAACAGCTCCAGAGAAACTCCTAGATATATTTTACTATTATCATTTTTCATTTTTAAGTTCTTTATCACTCCTTTAACTTTCATTTTTATAACCTAATATTACCTTGCTAAAAAAAGCCTACTTTTAAAGCAAATATCATATGTATATATATATATATTTTAAATAATTTTTATGATTTTGTTTTGCTTTTTTAATATTGTATTTCTCAGAGTCTAACTTCTCTCTACTCTAGATTTTTAATCTTTGCCTTTTGGTTTTTGTTATCAATTTTGTACCTTTAAGAATCCAATCTTCAGTACCCATTTTTACTTAAGAGTGTGATTACTGGCTTGATTACCCTCTCCCCCTTTTGACTCTCCTTTTTCTCCCCCAGGTAACCTCTATCTCCTCCCTCTCCCTTCTCTTCTCTACCCAACTCTGTGAATCTTTTTGGGTGTTCCGGGCTGTGGAGAAAACTTAGGGAACTGATTACTGGCTAGATCTATGTCTCTCCTTTTGACGCCCCCGCTTTTCCTCCTGGTCACCTCTATCTCCTTCCTCCCTCTTCTCTTCTCTATGGAACTCTATGAACCTCTCTGAGTGTTCCAGACTGTGGGGAGCACATAGGGATTAGATTACTGGCTAGATTGCTCTCTCCCCCTTTTGATTCCCCCTCTTCTCTTCCTGGTCACCTCTATCTCCCTCCTCCCTGTTCTCTTCTCCATGTAACTCTGTGAACCTCTCTGGGTGTGCCTCACTATGGACAATCTTTTCTCCATTAATGTAGATGTTTTATCATTGGTGCTGTATGGATGGAGAAGCCTTGAGGCTACTGTAATAATAAGACTGAAAGCCAGAGGCAGGGACGCTTAAATCCAAAACTTGAAAACTCCAGAAAACTCCGGACTCCAGGGAACATTAATCAACAAGAGCTCATCTAAAAGCCTCCATACCTACACTGAAACCAAGCTCCACCCAAGAGCCAACAAGTTTCAGAGCAAGACATACCAAGCTAATTCTCCAACAACGCAGGAACAAAACACTGAGCATTAAAATACAGGCAGCCAAAAGTCACACCAAACCCACAGACAACTCAAAACTTACTACTGGACATTTCATTGTACTCTAGAGTGAAGAGATCCAGCTCCACCCACCAGAACGCCAACACAAGCTTCCCTAACCAGGAAACCTTGACAAGCCACTCGTCCAACCCCACCCACAGGGAGGAACCTCCACAATAAAGAGGAACCACAAACTACCAGCATACAGAAAGGCCACCCCAACACAGCAATCTAAACAAGATGAAAAGGCGGAGAAATAACCAGCAGATAAAGCAACATGATAAATGCCCACCAAAACAAACAAAAGAGGAGGAGATGGGGAGTCTACCTGAAAAGGAATTCAGAATAATGATAGTAAAAATGATCAAAAATCTTGAAAACAAAATGGAGTTACAGATAAATAGTCTGGAGACAAGGAATGAGAAGATGCAGGGAATGTTTAATAAGGACCTGGAAGAAATTTAAAAAAGAGTAAATCAATAATGAATAATGCAATAAATGAGATCAAAAACACTCTGGAGGTAACAAAGAGTAGAATAACAGAGACAGAAAATAGGATGAGGTGGAAGATAGAACGGTAGAAATAAATGAAGCAGAAAGGAAAAATGAAAAAAGAATTAAAAGAAATGAGGACAACCTCAGAGACCACTGGAACAATGTCAAACACCCCAACATTCGAATCATAGGAGCTCCAGAAGAAGAAGACAAAAAGAAAGGCCTTGAGAAACTACTTGAGGTGATAATAGTTGAAAACTTCCCTAAAATGGGGAAGGAAATAGCCACCCAAGTCCAAGAAACCCAGAAAGTCCCAAACAGAATAAACCCAAGGTGAAACACCCCAAGATACATATTAATCAAATTAACAAAGATCAAACACAAAGAACAAATATTAAAACCAACAAGGAAAAACAACAAATAACACACAAGGGGATTCACATAAGGATAACAGCTGATCTTTCAATAGAAACTCTTCAGGCCAGAAAGGAATGGCACAACATACTTAAAATGATGAAAGAGAAAAAACCTATAACCCAGATTACTGTACCCAGCAAGGATCTCATTCAAATATGAAGGAGAAATCAAAAGCTTTACAGACAAGCAAAAGCTCAGAGAATTCAGCACCACCAAACCAGCTCTTCAACAAATGCTAAAGGATCTTCTCTAGACAGGAAACACAGAAAAGGTTTATAAACTCGAACCCAAAACAACAAAGTAAATGGCAATGGGATCATACTTATCAATAATTACCTTAAATGTAAATGTGTTGAATGCTCCAACCAAAAGACAAAGACTGGCTGAATGAATACAAAAACAAGACCCCTATATATGCTGTCTACAAGAGACCCACCTCAAGACAAGGGACACATACAGACTGAAAGTGAAGAGCTGGAAAAGATATTTCACGCAAATGGAGACCAAAAGAAAGAAGGAGTAGCAATACTCACATCAGAGAAAATAAACTGAAATAAAGGCCCACTACATAATGATCAAAGGATCAATCCAAGAAGAAGATATAACAATTATAAATATATATGCACCCAACATAGGAGCACCACATTATGTAAGACAAATGGTAACAAGTATAAAAGGGGAAATTAACAGTAACGCAATAATAGTGGGAGACTTTAATACCCCACTCACACCTATGGATAGATCAACTAAACAGAAAATTAACAAGGAAACACGAACTTTAAATGATACAATGGACCAGTTAGACCTAATTGATATCTATAGGACATTTCACCCTAAAACAATGAATTTCACCTTCTTCTCAAGTGCCCACAGAACCTTCTCCAGGATAGATCACATCCTGGGCCATAAATCTAGCCTTGGTAAATTAAAAAAAAAAAAAAAACCTGAAGTCATTCCAAGCATCTTTTGCGATCACAATGTGGTAAGATTAGATGTCAACTACAAGAAAAAAAACTATTGAAAATACAAACAAATGGAGGCTAACAAACAAACTTCTGAATAACCAACAAATCACAGAAGAAATCAAAATATGCATAGAAACGAATGAAAATGAAAACACAACAACCCAAAACCTATGGGATTCAGTAAAAGCAGTGCTAAGGGGAAGGATCATAGCAATACAAGCTTACCTCAATAAACAAGAGAAAAATCAAATAAATAACCTAACTCTACACCTAAACCAACTAGGAAAAGAAGAAATGAAGAACCCCAGGATTAGTAGAAGGAGAGGAATCATAAAAATTAGGGCAGAAATAAATGAAAAAGTAGCAAAGGAGACCACAGTAAAAATCAATAAAGCTAAAAACTGGTTCTTTGAGAAGATAAATAAAATAGACAAACCATTAGCCAGACTCATCAAGAAAAAATGGAGAAGCATCAAATCAACAAAATTAGAAATGAAAATGGAGAGATCACAACAGACAAGACCGAAATACAAAGGATCTTAAGAGACTACTATCAGCAACTATATGCCAATAAAATGGACAACTTGGAAGAAATGGACAAATTCTTAGAAAAATACAACTTTTCAAAACTGAACCAGGAAGAAATGGAAAATCTTAACAGATCCATCACAAGCATGGAAACCGAAGCTATAATCAGAAATCTTCCAGCAAACAAAAGCCCAGGACCAGACGGCTTGACAGCTGAATTCTACCAAAAAATTTAGAGAAGAGCTAACACCTATCCTATTCAGATTCTTCCAGAAAATTTCAGAGGAAGGTAAACTTCCAAACTCATTCTATGAGGCCACCATCACCCTAATACCAAAACCTGACAAAGATGCCACAAAAAAGAAAAATACAGGCCAATATCACTGATGAACATAGATGCAAAAATCCTTAACAAAATTCTAGCAAACAGAATCCAACAACATATTAAAAAGATCATACATCATGACCAAGTGGGCTTTATCCTAGGGATGCAAGGATTCTTCAATATTCACAAATCAACCAATGTGACACACTACATTAACAAATTGAAAGATAAAAACCATATGATTATCTCAGTAGATGCAGAGAAAGCCTTTGACAAAATTCAACATCCATTTATGATAAAAACTCTCCAGAAAGCAGGCATAGAAGGAACATACCTCAGCATAATAAAAGCCATATATGATAAACCCACAACAAACATTATCCTCAATGGTGAAAAATTGAAAGCATTTCTGCTAAAGTCAGGAACAAGACAAAGATGCCCACTCATACCACTACTATTCAATATAGTTTTGGAAGTTTTAGCCACAGCAACTGGAGAAGAAAAAGAATCCAGATTGGAAAAGAAGAAGTAAAACTCTCACTGCAAATGACATGAACTTCTACCTAGAAAACCCTAAAAACTCCACCAGAAAATTACCAGAGCTAATCAATGAATATAGTAAAGTTGCAGGATATAAAATTAACACAAAGAAATCCCTTGCATTCCTATACACTAACAATGAGAGAACAGAAAGAGAAATTAAGGAAACAATTCCATTCACCATTGCAATGAAAAGAATAAAATAACCTAGGAATAAATCTACCTAAAGAAACAAAAGACCTATATGTAGAAAACTATAAAACACTGCTGAAATAAATCAAAGATGACACAAATAGATGGAGAAATATACCATGTTCATGAATTGGAAGAATCAATGTAGTGAAAATGAGTACACTACCCAAAGCAATCTATAGATTCAATGCAATCCCTATCAAGCTACTGACGGTATTTTTCAGAGAACTAGAACAAATAATTTCACAATTTGTATGGAAATACAAAAAACCTCAAATAGCCAAAGCAACCTTGAGAAAGAAGAATGGAACTGGAGGAATCAATCTGCCTGACTTCAGGCCATACTACAAAGCAACAGTCATCAAGACAGTATGGTACTGGCACAAAGAGAGAAACATAGATCAATGGAACAAAATAGAAAGCCCAGAGATAAATCCATGCACCTATGGACATCTTATCTTTGACAAAGGAGGTAAGAATATACAATGGAGAAAAGATAATCTCTTTAACAAGTTGTGCTGGAAAATTGGTCAACGACTTGCAAAAGAATGAAACTAGAACACTTTCTAACACCATACACAAAAATAAACTCAAAATGAATTAAAGATCTAAATATAAGACCAGAAACTATAAAACTCCTAGAGGAGAACATAGGCAAAACACTATCTGATGTAAATCATAGCTGTATCCTCTTTACATGTACTTCATGTAAAGATGGGCTCAATAAAGACAGAAATGGTATGGATCTAACAGAAGCAGAAGAGATTAAGAAAAGGTGGCAAGAACATGGAAGAACTATACAAAAAAGATCTTCATGACCCAGATAACCATCATAGTGTGATCACTCACTTAGAGTCAGACATCCTGGAGTCGGAAGTCAAGTGGGCCTTAGGAAGAATCACTACAAACAAACCTAGTAGAGGTGACAGAATTCCAGTTGAGCATTTTAAGTCTTAAAAGATGATGCTGTGAAAGTGCTACCCTCAATATGCTGGCAAATTTGGAAAACTCAGCAGTGGCCACAGGACTGGAAAAGGTCAGTTTGCATTCCAATCCCAAAAAAAGGCAATGCCAAAGAATGTTCAAACTACTGCACAGTTGCACTCATCTCACATGCTAGATAAGTAATGCTCAAAATTCTCCAAACCAGGCTTCAACAGTATGTGAATCATGAACTTCCAGATGTTCAAGTTGGTTTTAGAAAAGGCAGAGGAACCAGATATCAAATTGCCAACATCCATTGGATCACAGGAAAAGCAGGAGAGTTCCAGAAAAACATCTACTTCTGCTTTATTGACTATGCCAAAGACTTCGACTGTGGGGATCATGACAAACTGGAAAATTCTTAAAGAGATGGGAATACCACAACATCTTACCTGCCTCCTGAGAAATCTGAATGCAGATCAAGAAGCAACAATTAGAACCAGACATGGACCAATGGACTGGTTCCAAATTGGGAAAGAGTACGCCAAGGCTGTATATTGTCACCCTGCTTATTTAACTTATATGCAGAGTACATCATATGAAATGTGGGGCTGAGTGAAGCACAGGTTGGAATGAAGATTGCTGGGAGACATATCAATAACCTCAGGTATGCACATAACACAACCCTATGGCAGAAAGCAAAGAAAAACTAAAGAACCTCTTAAGGAAAGTGAAAGAGGAGAGTGAAAAAGCTGGCTTAAAACTCAACATTCAAAAAACTAAGATCATGGCATCTGGTCCCATCACTTAATGGCATATAGATGGGGAAACAATGGAAATAGTGACACACTTTATTTTGGGGGGGCTCCAAAATCACTGCAGATGGTGACTGCAGCCATGAAATTAAAAGTCACTTGCTCCATGGAAGAAAAGCTATGACAAACCTAGACAGCATATTAAAGAGCAGAGACATCACTTTGCCAACAAAGATCAATCTAGTCAAAGCTATGGTTTTTCCAGTAGTCGTATGGATGTGAGAGTTGGACCATGAAGAAGGCTGAGTGCTGAAGAATTGATGCTTTTGAACTGTGGAGTCACAGAAGACTTTTGAGAGTCCCTTGGACTGCAAGGATATTCAACCAATCAATCCTAAAGGAAATCAGTCCTGAATATTCATTGGAAGGACTGATGCTGAAGCTCCAATACTTCAACCATCTGATGCAAAGAACTGACTCACTGGAAAAGACCCTGATGCTGGGAAAGACTGGAGGCAGAAGGAGAAGGGGATGACAGAGGATGAGATGGTTGGATGGCATCACTGATTCAATGGATGTGAGTTTGAGCAGGCTCCAGGAGTTGGTGGTGGACAGGGAAGCCTGGCATGCTGCAGTCCATGGGGTTGCAAAGAGTTGGATACAACTGAGTGACTGAACTGAACTGAACTGAATGTGATGCCTTCAGCTTCTTCTTTTTGCTCAGGATTGCTTTGGCTATTTGATGCCTTTAGTGGTTTCATACAAATTTTATAATTATTTGTTCTATTTCTGTGAAAAATGCTAGTAGTATTTTGGTAGGGATTGTAATTAATCTGTAGATCACTTTGCATAATATGGATATTTTAGCAATATTAGTTTTTCTAATCCATAAACATATTTCCATTCATTTGTGCCTTAAATTTTTTCATCAATGTTTTATAGTTTTAATGTACTGATCTTTCACCTCTTTGGCAAAATTTATCCTAGGTATGTTTGATGCTATTGTAAATATAATTGTTTCTTAAAGTCTTTTTCATTTTATTTGTTATTAGTATATAGATATGAAACCAACTTTTATAGGCTGATTCTGTACACTGAATCTTTATTAAATTGTTTATTAATTTCTGTTTTTTGGTGAAGTCTTTAGGGTTTTATATGTATAATATTATGTAATATTCAAACAGTGACAATTTTACTCCTTCTTTTCCCATTTGGATGTCTTTTCTTTCTTTTTCTTGCCTAACTGATCTGGTTATGACTTCTAGTATTATAGTGAAAAGAAGCGATAAGAGTTGGCATCCTTGTCTTGTTACTGATCTTCAGAAGAAAAGCTTTCAGCTTTTCACTGTTGAATATGTTAGCTGTGGGCTTATCAACATAGCTTTTACTATGTTGAGGTACATTCCTTCCATATCTAGTTTGTTAAGACTTTTTAATCACAAAAGTATGCTGAATTTTGTCAAATGGTTTTCCTACATCCATTGAGATGATCATATAATTTTTGTTCTTCATTCTATAATGTGTTATATCACATTTAATGATTTGCATATATTAAACCATCACTGCATCCAAGAATGAATCCAACTTGCTCATGGGGTATGATCCTTTCCACTGTGCTATTAAATTTGGCTTGCTAGTAGTTTTTTGAGGGATTTTGTGTCTATGCTCAGAAGGATATTGGCCTATAATTTTCTTGTAATATCTTTGTCTAGCTCTGGTATGAGAGTAATGCTTGCCTTGTAAAAATGAGTTTGGAAGTGCTCCCTCCTCTTCAAGTTTTTGGAAGAATTGAGAACTGGTACTGATTCTTCCTTAATCTAAGAAGATCTTTTTAACTTTAGAGACTTAACTCTTTACTCTGTCTAATGTTTATATTCTAATTTTGATGAGGTAAAATACGGCAAGATTTTTAAACATATAGCTTTCTCCCCTTCTATGCCCTACAGAGCTGTTTGATGGTTCTGCATTTTTCCCCTTAGAAGCCACATCAATAGTGTCATCACCAGGTCATGGCAATGGCAGAACTAGAAACCAGGGGACATGAAGACATAAGGATGCTGGTGAGAAAGAAGGGAAGCACCATGTCTAAGTGAGCAGACTAACTAGGATGATTTCATGCCAAGAGAGCAGATACACTGTTAGTACTATCGTTCCAAATACATGTTCAATTGAGCATGAAACATGAAGAATCTAGTTCTAAGATCCAAGGCCATGGCTACCAGAACAAGTGGACAAAATTTCCTTGTGCTTTGTAGAATCCCAACCTGAATAAACCTACATCCATACATCTCTTTTCTTCCCCTAATGGAAAGGAGGAGAAGGCAGTCTTTCAGGCTTTAACCACTCACATCCTAACAAAAAAAAAAAAAAATCTGTCACTAAAATTCACCCACAAATGTCCCAAAAGAGATAAGAAGCTGGTCTCATTGCATGCTGGGAAAAGATGATTGATATGACTTTAATGAATACACAAGAGAAACAATTGCTCTTCATTCTACAGTTTCTATTCAGGCTTTTGCCTTGTGTCTGCACTCTGAGGAGTCCTAGAACAGCTGCTTAGAGAAAGATTACATGGTAGTCCCAAAAGGTCAGTCCACAGGTGTTTATAAATGTCCATGCTAGAAAAATGAGTTCCGAGAGAGACCATAGAAGGATTTCCAACTCTTGCCGTAGACAGTGAACATGTTCAAGGTAGCTCCTAGAATGGAAGGCCTCCTCATGATGCATGGCAGTCAACAGCCTGTTTTACAGAGAGTGTCTTTCCAGCCCAGGAACTAGAAAGAGAGCAGCAAGTCCTTTCTAAAACTTTCAGCAAGAGTCAGTGGTAAGTTATTCATTTACCATCACAATTGAGAAAAATGCTGCCAAGTGTCAGGATATATATACTTCTTAAAAGCATATTATAAAATATTAAACACATATTTTCAATACCAGTTTCATGACATCTGTGTAATGACATAAATTTAGTATCATTTTTGTGTGTCTGTGTCTATAATGGTAATAATAAAACCAGAGTTGAAATGACCTTAGTGATCATTTGTTTGAAAGCCTGAGGGGTTCTTGAATTCCTTAAGTAAGATAATATGAAGGAGAAATTTGTTCATGGTAAATAATACATAATGCATAGTATTACTCCTATTCTAATTTTGAGAAGATCGAAATAATTTTCAGGGAGAAAGCATATCTCCTAGGCTATGCCATAGTATGACATTAAGGGCACAGAAAATATTTGTTTAAATAAAATGTAATTAAATTTGCATAAAATATATTTGGAACTCCTTTTGTTCACTACCTTGGGGATTTTCATCTTTATGTTGCAGCACATTGACATTTGGGAGATGTGTTGCAAGCAACATATCTTTATTAACTATAAGAAAGTCTTGTATTTTGTGAATCATTTGCTTCTCCTATAGTCCCTTTCTTTTTAGAAATCTCATCAATTCAGGGTGATTCCTAGATAATTTCATTCTCACTCATTTGCCAATGAGATGATTTATAGGTTGGGAAAGAATGAAGCAGAGTTGCTGGTCTCTTGTTCGGAACTGAGCCATTGGTCTCCACTGGAACCACTGCTCTTATGGGAAAGCAGAATGCTAAGACCACCACAGTCCAAGAGGCCATGGCACCACATTTATGTCCGCAAATAATGTTAGTTTTCTCAGGTCAGAAAGCTGTGTGCACAGAAATGACCTCCTGATTCGGCTGAGATATCCCATCACGACCTCTTCCTTCTCTCTGGGTCTGACTATAGTACTGAATTTTGTGTTTTTCTTTTTCCACTGACTTCAACCTAAGTTGTTTGTGAGTGGTCTTTGTACCCCAAGCTTGGTTCCCCCGTTCAGCTTCAGTAGGCAGAGGGATCAGATGCCACTGGGAGTACTGAGCCTGGGTCAGTGACCTCAGGCTCCCTCTCTTGAAGAAGTCAACAGTGGAGGCCAGCCCGTCTCCACTCTACCAATCACATTCATGAGAAGGAACTCGGGTTTTTAACAATGGCTCTGTGCTATCCATGGGATAGGCTGGTGGACAGGTACAATTTCCTGTCAAATCTCTTATAGAGTCATACTCTTCTCAAACCTAAGACTAAATGCACTGGTTAAGAAATGACCATCTAGATCACTTTTGAGGCAGAAATATATGTTGAGAAATCCTTGCCAGATAAACACCTCCTATTCTCATACTGGGGCTGTTCAGGGATAGAGATAATGGTAGAAAAGTAAAAAAGCCAGTCACTCAACTCTTTCTGTAAGGGCAAATCCAAGAAATTGGTTTGGCTAATGTTATTAGTAACTTTTTTGTTTCTGTGGGGTTCTTTATCTGTGTGCTGAATTGTCAGGAAATTTTAAAGGTGGGGATATTTTTCCTATTTGGCTCTCTCTTTTTTTCTTTCCATAGAATGCTCTAGCAGTATGATGAACTTGGGATTATGGCTTTCATGGTCAGAAGGATGGGATTAAATTCCAAACTATGATAATAGTAGCTGTGTAACCTTAAGCATTGGTTTCCTCCCTTATAAATCCTAACAAAATAAATAAGCTTGTGATAAATACATGAGATTATGTATACTAAGCATCCTACCCAGTACCTGGTACATCATAAGTACACCTAAACAGTAGCTAGGCTGTTGTTATTGACAGTTATAAAACTTTGGATAAAACTATGCAAGGATGGAAAGGAAGTTGGGATTATCTGTACTCTGGCTTCTTTTATATGGTCAATCATATATGCATATAAAAAAAGGACTAGAAAGACCCACACAAAACTGTTGACAGTGGTGCTGGGCAAATAGTGGTATAAAGGTGAAGCTATTCCATTTTCATTTGATGTGTCTTTGACTCAGGGAAATTTTTAGCATATACTGTTTTTAAAATTTAGAATCCAATAAAATTTTAAATTTAAATAGATAATGAGGAGACCTGCCTGTATAAGTCTTTATAACTTCCTGTGGTTCTATAAGTATTTCAAAATAAAGTTTCCTAAAATGTAAAAGGTAAATATTAAGTAAAATATGGGATCTACTTATCTATCTGACATAGCGTTAGGCTAGGAAGGCTCTCAGTCACGTGGAATGTTATCATCCCAAAGGATGTTCACAAATGTGAAATACAGATTTTCCAGATAAAAGGTAGGCAAAAAAGAAAGAGTCCTTAATATCTTAAGTATGACCCAGTCATAGGAATATGAAATTTTCAAGGTTCAGGTACTGTCATATTTTCAGGTGTGTAATGACATTGGTAGAACAATGGAGTCGGAGAGCTGAAAGGAACTGTGTAAATGATCTTTACTTAAGACTTCAACCAATCATCTTTGCAGGAGATGTAGCAATCTAGCCTTTCCTTGAACAGCTACCATGATGGGATCTCATTGCTCTTTATATATGATAAAATGCTTGCTTATCTAGGCAAAGTTAAGTTAGAGAAACAAGAAGTTGCAAGGCTAAAGAAGACAAAGGAAGAGCAGATATCAAACAGGCCAATTAAATACAAGAGTGAGGAGATTTCACTTCAACATGTGTTTGTCAAAGTAGCCAAGTGGACTGTCAAGAAATACTTGAAATGAAGCAGACAAACAGAGTGTGAACCAGTACTTCATCCTTGATCCATTAGTAGGTGAAAGAATATCGCTCAGTGGTAACACTGAGGCTCTGAATTCAGACCACCGAGATAACATATTGAAGCTTTGAGCTTCTGGAGCCGTTAACAGTACTTTCAATTTCATGGAGTAATTCATGAAGAGTGCCTGGCACATAGGACATGATTAAAAATTAAATGAGAGGCATAGTGATGGTATTTACAGTGTGTACAAATGGAGAAGAAAACACAGTGTTCACTTTGAGGCACTTTGATTATCACTTGACTGATAATCACAATTTAGTAGGAAGGACTCCAAAGCTGAACAGGCAAGAGCAAGGTCATGTTTCCATCATTACCATAGGCTGAGATGAAAGCAAAATTCATTCATCTTATCTGATGGAAATACACGTGATTTATATGCACATAAGATTTGAGAAGCACTTGCCTATTTGATGACTTCTGAATATTTCATCTGGTTTCCTACATGTCTATAGAATAGGGAAGGGTACAAAAAGAAACCAGGGCCAAAGCAAAAATAGTTTATATTCCGTAGCAATAAATTAACTTTGACATAGACACCCCAGATCTTCTGGATTTTCTTTTAGAAAAATTATCCTGAGTATATTTACTAATCATTGTGTAACTGTGTGCATGTGTTTTAAGTAGGTGGACAATTTACTAGGCCACATGAAAGTGGTATTTAAATTTTTAATCATTGCTTTGTATTACTAGAAATATGAAGAGGTGTTTTCCTTATGTGCTTTAAGGGTTTTCACAATTACACCAATTACCTTTGTTTATATTATGCCCATTTTGTTTCCTAAATAAACCCCCAAGGTTAGTCAACAAAACACTTCATGAGTGTTAGCTATTATTAGCTAATGTGTGTGTCTACTCGTTTGTTTAGAAAAACGATTAAATTCAGGTACGTAAAAGTGTTTCTTTTTTTCAAAGTACTTCGTTCAGCTTTATTTTTTCATCGGGTGTGTTATACTGAACTTATTTTAATCTTTAAAGAAAAACACACCTGTTTTAAACTAAATTCAGTAAAATTTCTTTCAAGATACACATTTTTGTATATAGAACCAGCATTAAATACCTCCTCCTCAACCTATTTATACTATAAAACCTATCCTTACTGAAGAGTAGAAAGTTATTACCATAAAGCAGAGAGTTTGAGACTGTCTGTTTGTGTGCAATAGCATGGAAACTCCAAGAGGCAAGGATTCGGGATGTCATGTAAACTCTAGTGTGGAAGTGGTGCCTATTTATGGTGGATTTGATGTTGATGAAGATTCACCATTGTTACCTTATACAATGTAAGCATCAGGAGTATGGAAAATGAAATAAATATCACCCTTTGACCCATACTCCTAGCTCACAAAAAAATTAGACTAGCCTGTCAGACCAAAACAAACAAAAAATCTCACCATGGTTCTGATTCCACTACATTTATATATCTTGCCCCATTAATATACTCCTTGGGGATGGACTTCAAATAATTGTAAAACATTTAAAACAAGCAGTATGTGCAACTTCAGAAACCAAATTTCTAAAAATCACTAAACATTTAAAATTCACTTTTGTAATTTAGCTATATACAAATGATGCATTACTTTCTCTTTGTGGGACCTCCTTCCATGAAAGATTTCATGTCTTTCTATGAATAAACCTAGATATCTATCTACAAAAAAGGTTGTTATCTACCTTTTTGATATCATGACTTAAGAGAAAATGCTCATTACTGATTTTTAATGAAACAAAATCTACCTATGCAGTTGATAGAGAAAGTAAATCATAGAACATACATATCACACAAGGATTTTCTTAAAGAACATGCAGATTGTCAGCCCAACTCTAACATTGCTTTACTGTGAAAGGATGCCTACAGCCAATCTGGAGAGAGTGTTGAGTATCAGTTAACATTCTTGCATATATCTTCCATCATACTGTGAATTTGGGGGGAATCACAGGAGTCCCACCCTAGCCTTCTTCTCTTACTTTGTATATTCTCCTTGGTTGACTTCATGTACACCTATGGATTCAAAAGTTACCTTCAAAACAATGACTCCCAAATCTGTTTCTAAACAGATTTAGCCTGTCTCCTGAGGTTAAATCCTTTATTTTCAACTGCCTATTGGGCACTTCCACATGGATATCCCATAAGTATCTAACACTCAACATTACTCTATTAATGATCTAATCTACTGTCTCACCTCCCCATGCCTAGTGCACCTCATTTATTTCCTACTTTAATGAATGATCTCAGCCTGCCCAAACTGATTCGAATCCTTACCACACATCAACCTCAAAGTGCTCCAAGTATGTCTCCTTCCCTGTGAATAACGGCTTCATGGATTTTCTCCAACCTCCAAAACTCTACATCTTCAGTTACGGTTTCATTCTGATACGGTTTTAGTTTTCAGACTTCTCTCTTGGACAACCAAAGGTGTTTTAACTGAGGGCACATGAACGATGAAGGACTCTGGGGATGGGTTTCACAATTATATGACCCCACTGGAATTACATGGAAGATTCTGTGCATGGGCATAAATGTATTTTCTGGATCTAGAGATTTTCATCAGTTTATAAAACCCAGGCTCTTACCTTCCAGATGTCTCCTGCTTCCAGTCTACCCTCACCTAAAACATGGTCTGTGGGCCACTGCTGCTACTATGCAACCAATCCTATCTATTCTCACACCAAAGCCTGGCAGCCTTGATGTCTGAACCCCTTGAGGCCCATGAGGAAAGAGAGGATATTTTCTGAGACCCTCGTTGAAGGACTGTTCAGTTTTTGTTTTTTTCCCAAGAAACCGGCTCAGAGGCAGGTCTGATATGGTCTCCACAAGCCAGTCCTAGTCCCCAAAGCAGTTGCATCCCCAACACCTCCTCTGAGGTAGCTAATGAGGTTGTCCTTTATGTGCAAAATCACTAGATTTCTTAGAACTAATGATGGAGCTTGGTAGTAACCAGTCAGGGCTGACTTACCAGGTATCTGCAACTAACAGGAACCTCCAGAGGTTAGGGAGGTGGCTGTAGGTGAGGTGGCTGCCAGCAAAGCTCAGAATCCTGCAGTCTTCCTTCTTCTGGGATGCTCTCAGGGAAGTTCACTAGGGTCCCAGAGACCTCTGGATCCTTACTCCTATAAACAGGAAGATAGCAGAGGTCCCACAAGTTTGTTTGCCCTTAGCTGAACAGACCCATGCTGTCTGTTTTACTTGAGATTTCTGCCATCAATATTGCCTGGGGTGCAAACCTGTATATGGGACATTGTTCTTGCACACGGCACCTCCCTCAATCTCAGACACACACACATGCACACGCACATACACTGTGAGCATTATTTTTCATCAATGGTCCAAAACCCATGGGACTAACAACCAGGTTCACTCCAAATTAATCACTGTGAATCATGAATCGTTATTCTTGTGTATGCCTGAAGAGACAAGACTGTAGACAGGGAAACAATCTGAAGGCAGTTACAATGGTTCAGATAAAATGTGATAAGTTTCTGAACTGTAACTGTGGTAGAATGAAAAGTAGAAAGATGAGAAAATGGAAGAAAATATTTAGGTGGTCTTAGTGACTGGTTGTATTTGGGTCTGACAGATATGGTCAGAAATGAAAATTGCATGAAAAATGTCTGTTTTTATCTTTTTCTTATTTTATTTTTAAAAATGGAATTATATTTCACACACAATAAAATGCACAAACCTTAAGGTTATAGGTTGACTGATTTTTTAGATATATGCATACATGTAATCACTATTCAAGTTAAGATATTTCCATCACCTCAGAAAATTCCTTTCTACTCCTTTCCCATCAGTGTTATTCAGAGGTAAATACTATGTTCATTTTATCACCATAGATTAATTTTGACTATTTGTGAACTTCTTTTAAATGGCTACTATGGTACAAATTAAGTCTTTATTTAAAAAAAAAAGTTTTAGATTCATTCAGTGTTTATACATGTATCAGTATTTTAAATAACTGGGTAGTATTCCAATGTATGAATATACCACAGTTTTGTATCCATTCTCCTGTTCATAGGCAGAGTGTTTATATCTAGTTTATATTATTAATATTATGAACAAATTGGCTTAGATAACTACTAACCATGTGAGCATATGCACCTACTTTCCTCAGATATGTGCCTAGGAATGTTTCTAGGTGCCTAGGAATGTGTCTAGGTGTTTCTGGGTCATAGGGTAACTGGATGTTTGACTTTATTAGTTCAGTTCAGTCACTTAGTCGTGTCCAACTCTTTGCAACCCCATGGACTGCAGTACGCCAGGCTTCCCTGTCCATCACCAACTCTCGGAGCTTGCTCAAGCTCATGTCCATCAAGTCAGTGATGCCATCCAATCACCTCATCCTCTGTCGTCCCCTTCTCCTCCTGCCTTCAATCTTTCCCAGCATCAGGGTCTTTTCCAATGAGTCAGTTCTTCGAATCAGGTGGCCAAAGTATTGGAGCTTCAGCAGCAGTCCTTCTGATGAATATTCAGGACTGATTCCTTTCTATTGTTTTCCTCTATTTCTTTGACTTTATTAAAAACTTCCAAATAGTTTTCAAAAGCAGTTATACAGACTTCGGACTTCAACTCAGAGATTTAGACAGCTGGATTGTTGCTTCCAGCAGTGTAACAACAACAGTAAAGCTGGACATAATGCAAATTAATGACTTTTCTTGAAGGCTTTAGGGACTAGAAGTTTCAGGGTAAACAACTAAACAGAAAACTGGGGAGGCATAGACTCTTGCAGGGAGAAACAGGAACCAATTTTTTTTTTTAACCTGGGGCAGAATCCATCAGATGCCATGTAAGTTGATACACAATTTCTTTGTGAATTTAATGAATTACAAAACACTAAGTATGGGCCTAGAGGCTCAATGATAAAGAAGAGACTCAGGTTCAATCCCTGGGTTGGGAAGATCCCCTGGAGAAGGAAATGGCAACCCACTCCAGTATGCTTGCCTGGGAAATACCTTGGATAGAGCAGCCTGGCAGGCTACAGTCCATGGGGTCACAGAAGAGTTGAACACGACTTAGCCACTAAAGGACAAACAGTAGGCCTGCATGAGACTGTGAAGTCCCTAGGTACCATAGATAGGAAAGTTTGCACCCTCTTGCTTTCCTCCATGAGCTCCACCAAATGCTCACAGCGAAGAGCAAGAAGCATTGAGAAAGCTTCCCTAAATGAGGCTGTCTGGAGGAAGAAGTCGGAGGGAACAGCAGTGAATGCAAAAACTTCTTCCAAACCCATTTACCATATTTTTTCCTACAGAAGTAAAATTGTAATCTACAGGCAGAAGCAACAAAAAAACTGTCACCTTAGGACATTGTGGAAAACCATTGTAGCTGGGAAGGGACAGGGACAAAAATTCTACTACTCAGGGAGAGGCAGGAATATGTGCAAGGACCAACACTATAGCTGGTAGAGGGGCAGGATCACTTGGGAAGGCCATACCCCCAAGACTCAGGTTCACAGTACCTCAGATTAAGGCTTAAGTGTAATATCACAGGCAACCTTCCCACTCCCCCACGTACCACCCCACTCCCAGGTCCCCACCCTCCACCCTCCAACAAACAATGAGTGAAATTAACAGTGGAATACCATTGCTACAGTGGAATCAAGAAAAAGATTATCTCTGGGGGGTAGTAGTTTGAAAGGAAGACACGCAGCAGATAGGGAGAGTAACCACTGAGAAAAATAAAACCTCTGGCAAACTGGCTTAACCCTAAGTACAAGAAATCAGTGGAGAAATTTGAAGCCTGTAGTGCACTGAAGGTAACCATAGCAACAACAAACTCCAAAGTCAGACCAACTCCTCAATAGATTAACCCTAACTCCCACACTAAAGGTCTAGCACAAGGGAAGGCTCATCTCCAAGCCTCATCTCTCTCTCCCAGATTTACCTCTGTCTCTACCCTCTTAATTGTTCAGTTTCAACAAAAAGTTATGAGGTATATTAAGAGGTAAAAAACATTCTAAAGAGATAAAACAAACATCAGAATCAGACTCAGAAATGACAGAAATGTTAAAACCAGACAAGGAATTTAAAATAACAATGGTTAATAGATTAAGGCATTCAATGAAAAAAAGTAAACACCACACAAAATTGGGGTAATATCATCAGAGGGATAGAAACAATAAGAAAAGATAAAATAGAAATGCTAGAAATAAACACAGTGACAGAGAGAAAGAATGACCTTTATGGGACGATCAGCTGAAGAATCTGTGAACTTGAAAATATATTGAGGAATTTACTCAAACCAAAAGACAAAGAGAAATAAAAGTAAAAAATCACCCCTCCCCATATTCAGAGTATCTAAGAGCTATCTTACAGTACCAAACATAAACATAATTGGAATCTCAGAAGTGGGATTATAAACACACACACACACACACACACACACATCTCAAAAGATGTAGGAAAAATTCAACAAAATTTAACATTCATTTATAACAAAACTCTCAATAAAGTAAGTATAGATGGTACTTCCTTAACTGTTAAGGGCATCTTTAAAAAAAGCAAAAAGCAAAAAACACCCTACCCTTAACATCATATTTAATGATAAAATGCTACAAGATTTCCCCACAGGTTCAGGAACAGAAAAGGATGTCCTTTCTAACCCCTCCTAATTCACATTGTTTTAAGTTGAATTTACCTGATGTTGATGCATCTTAAGTTATCGGCTATGTAGGTATAGTCTTTTGTGAAGTGTGTATTCATGTCTCCCGATTTTCAATTGGGTTGTTCATTTGTTTTTTGTGTTTTTGTTACTGATTTATAGGCATTTAAAATATCTTTTGAATGTTACTGCTTTGTGAGATAAATATATTTTCCCAGTCTCTATACTGCTGTTTAACCTTTAATAGTGCTTTTTGAAGAGCAAAAGTTCTTAATTTTGATAAAAAGTAGGATTATCAATTTTGTACAAGTTGAGAATTAAGACTATTCATTTTTCATACCTATATTCAGTTGCTCCTGCTCCTTTTATTGAAAAATCTTTCTTTAATATATTGAATGGCTTTGGTAGTTACACTGAAAATCAATTGCCAGTGTATGTTATGGGTCCATTTTTCAACTATTACGTTCCACTGATCTGTTTGTCTTTCCTTACAATAGTGCCACACTATCTTAATTATTTATAATTATTAATTCTTGGAATATGAAAGGGTAAGTTCTCCAACTTTGTTTTTGTCTTCCAAGATTATCTTGACTATTCTAGAGCCATTAAATTTCCATATAAGCTTTAGAATCAGTTTGTAAATTGCTCAAAAAGGACTATTGAAATTTTTATTTGAGTTGTATTGAAACTATAGGATATTTGTCTCTAATTTCCCTAAGCAATATTTTGTGCTTTACAATGAAGAGATCTTGCAAATTTTTTGCTAAACTTATTACTACATACTTGTTGATAATTAAAGCTATTGCAAATAGTATTGTTTTAAATTATATTTCCAGGGTTTATTGATTATAGAATATAATTAATCTTTGTATATTGACTTTGCTTCCTGAGATTTTCTTAAATATTACTTCATTAATTCCTTTTGATTTTCTACATACACAATCATGACATCTGTAAATAAAGGTAGGTTGACATCTTTCTTTCAAACTTTTGTGCCTTTTACTATTCTTGCCTTATTGCATTAGTTAGGACTTCTAGTACAATTTTGAATAGAAACTCTGAGAATGGCCATTATTGTTTAATGTGTTACACAGAATGTGTCACTATTAAGTATAATATGAGCTATATATTTTGTCAGGTTGAGGATGTTCCATTTATTCCCAGTTTGTTATATGTTTATTCTTTATTATGAATGGGTACTGAACTTTGTCAAATGCTTTTTTTGGCATTTATTGAGATGCTTATAGTTTTTCTCCTTTATTCTGTTAATAGAGGATGGCAATGATTACTTATATTCCTGTAATAAGCCAAAACACACTCTTGTATATTATCTAAGTATCACCGGATTTGATTTGATGGTATTTTGTTCAGACTTTTTGTGTCTGTGTTCCTGGGGGATATCAGCTATAATTTTCTTCTCTTATAAGTAGCTTATTACATTTTCATGTCAAGATTATGCCCTTATAAAACAAGCTGGGAAGTATTCCCTGATTTTATTGCTGAAGAGATTTTGTAATACTATATTATTTCTTCTTAAAATGTTTGTAGAATTCACCACAAAACAATCTGGGCCTGGAATTTCTTTTTAGAAAGGTTTTTAATTGCAGATGAAATTTCTTTCATAGACTCATATCATTCAATTTTGTGTTTTTACATAATAATTCTTGGTAAGAATAAAGATGAAACATGGTTTATTTTTATTTCTCCCATATAACTTATCAATAGCAAGATATTACCAAGATTTCCTCCAATGTTTTCTTATAAAAATATCATAATTTTAGCTTTTAAGTGTTAGTCTTTAAACATTTTGAGCTAATTTTGTGTATTATATAAGCTAAGGGACCACTTCATTTTTTTGCATGTGGATATTCAGTTTTCCCAGAACCACTCGTTGAAGAAACTTTTTATCCCATTAAATGGTCGTGGCGCTTTTGCTGAAAATCAATTAAAATGTATGTATGAGTTCATTTCTAGGCTTTTTATTCATTCCATTGGTCTATATGTCTGTCTTATGCTAGTACAATAATACCGTTGCTTTGTAGTAAGTTTCAAAGTCAGGAAGTGTGAGTACTCCAACTTTATTGTTTTTTGTCAAGATTGTATTGACTATTCAGGGCCTTTTGAGATTTCATATGAATTTGAGGATTGGCTTTTCCATTTCTGGGGGGAAAATCTAACAGAATTTTGATACTGATTGGGTAGAATCTGTAGATCATTTTGGAATACTGACATCTTAACAATGTAAAGTCTTAACCATGAACATGGGATGACTTGCCATTTTTAATGTCTTCTTCAATTTCTTTCAGCAATGCTTTGTGGGTTTCGGTATAAGAAGTCTTTTCACCCTTTAGGAAGACTTATTATAAGTACTTAATTCTTGTAGATATTATTATAAATAGAAGTGACTTTTAAAATTCCTTTTTAGGTTGTTCATTCTTAGTGTACAGAAACAAAAGATTTTTGCATGTTTAATTTAGCTGAATTTGATTATAAGCTCTAGTACCTTTCTTGTGGTTTCTTTGGTATTTTCTCTATATGAGATTATGTCCTCTATGAATAGATAGTATTACTTCTTTCTTTCCAATTTGGGAAATTGTACTCCTAACAGTCTAAAACTATAAGCAAAGCTCAAGATTTACATAACTGATAAAACCTACAATGGAGTACACTAAAAAGTAGCACTGATTCTGATTCAGCAGGTGATTAATTTCTTTATATTTTTCTACATTTTCCTAATTTTTTGTAACAAAATTATATTTCTTAGAAAAAAATTAAGATGCTTACTAAAAAGGGCAATGATAGGAGGTAGGTATTACCAAAGTAGTGAAAAATGAGTTCATTCCAATGAAGGGGTTAGTGGCTTGTTGGTTTTACCAAGTTTGCATTTATTTTCACACACCGGTAGCCATGCAAATGTGTGGGTTGTCCCTGGGCCTGAGTTGGTTAGATCTGCTAAGTGAGAAGTTCCGGTTTCTCTGAAGACACTTCTGCACACTTCCTTCCACAGTCCAAGCTGTCTATATCCAACATTTTTTCACATGGCCCTATAAGGTTTCAAGCCCATTTGGGGTGCTTTTGTACGTTTCCTATTATGGATTCTTTTTTTCATTATTTTGTAGCTGTGGTGCCACTTGAACAATCAAACAGACATGACTGAATTCATCTTCTTGGGATTTTCCAACCATCCCAATCTACAGAGTTTGTTCTTCCTGGTCTTCCTGGTCATTTATCTGACAACTCTTTTTGGGAACACACTCATAATAATGGCCATCAGGGTCAGTCCTGCCCTCCACATCCCAATGTATTATTTCCTCAGCAACCTGAGTTTCTTGGACATTTGCTACACATCTACCACTGTCCCAGGCATGCTGGTGAACTTCTTCCAGGAGAAGAAGACTATCTCCTATGAGGGCTGCCTTTCCCAGATTTTCTTCCTAGTGACCTGTGCTGGCACTGAGGGTGTATTATTGGCAGCTATTGCTCATGACCACTATGTAGCCATCTGCCACCCTCTTCAATATCCAGTCCTTCTGAGTGTGAAGGTCTGTGTCTGTTTGGTGTCTGGGTCCTGGCTATGTGGACTGGTGGATTCTACGACACACACAGTATTGGCAATCACACTCACTCTGTGTGGGCCTAACCAGATCAGTCATTTTCTCTGTGACATCCCATTCCTCCTGAAGCTCTCCTGCTCAGGTACCTCTCTCAATGAGTTTGTGCTCCATGTGGCCAGTGCCACTATTGGCCTAAGTCCCTGCTTGTTCACTGCTGTGTCCTACATACTCATCATCTCTGCCATCCTTAGGATTCCCTCTGTTCAGGGCAGGAGCAAAGCCTTTTCTACCTGTGCATCCCACCTCACTGTGGTGGTTATCTTCTTTGGAACAGCCAACTTTAACTATGATAGACCCAACGTAGGCTATAAACTGGATATGGACATCCTGGTCTCTGTGTTCTTCTGTGTTGGGACCCCCATGTTTAACCCCATCATCTATAGTCTGAGAAACAAGGAGATCAAAGGCGTCCTGAGGAGGCTGGCTAAAGAATGCTGGTTCTCTAGTGAGATCAGTGGTTAAACAGTTTCATTCTGCAAAACTTATTAATTGGAGAAAAATTGAGTATTCTAGCTACAATTTAAACAGCACTCTTTTTATATATGATCTCTTGACAACTGATGACTGGTTCCACCAGGACAAATATGTACACCTGTACTGAGCACTTCACACACTGTGATCCTAAATACTGTGTGTTCTCCAATCCACTGATAACTTAGAGCATTTTGTAACCTCCTAGATAAACCCCAGTATATATTAGCAGTCACTCCCCATATCCTCCCAAATTTGAAGCACTAGAAAACCACTCTTCTGCTTCCTGGGTCCATGGATATCCTTATTCTGGATGTCTCATATAAATAAAATTCTACAACATGTGCCTTTTGTGTCTGGCTTCTTGGGGCGTTTTCAAAGTTCATACATATACCATGGTGTGGTACTTCATTCCTTCTCATTGAATGATTTCCATTTTACAGATATACCACATTTTACTTACTGACTCAATAGACATTTTAGTCATTCTCACTTTTTACTATTATGAATAATGCTGCTATGAACACTCACATTCAAGTTTTAGGAGAAATATTTGTATTTATATAGAGTCTATAGTTTTGAGTGGTATTGCTGGATCACATGACAAACTTTAAAAGGACTGTTAAATTTTTTCAAAGCAGAGGCACTATTTTACATTATCAAGGGCAGAGTATGTGGGTTCTAATTTCTCCACATCCTGACTGACATATGTACTTTTTCTTTTATAGCCATCCTAGTATGTGTAAAGTACTGTATCATTTTGATTTGCACTTCCCAGATGCCTAATGATTCTAAGGTCTTTAATAAGCAACATTACTACTTCACAGGCAAGTCTGGCCTTGGAGTGTAAAATGAGGTAGGGCAAAGGCTAACAGAGTTTTGCCAAGAGAATGCCCTGGTCACAGCAAACACCCTCTTCCAACAACACAAGAGATGACTCTACACATGGACATCACCAGATGGTCAATACTGAAATCAGACTGATTATATTCTTTGCAGTAGAAGATGAAGAAACTCTATACAGTCAGCAAAAGCAAGATAAGAAGCTGACTGTGGCTCAGATCATGAATTCTTTATTGCAAAATTCAGACTTAAATTGAAGAAAGTAGGGAAAACCACTAACCATTCAGGTATGACCTAAATCAAATCCCTTACAATTATACAGTGGAAGTGACAAATAGTTTCAAGGGATAATTGAAGAAAGTAGGGAAAACCACTAACCATTCAGGTATGACCTAAATCAAATCCCTTACAATTATCTTACAATTATACAGTGGAAGTGACAAATAGTTTCAAGGGATTAGATCTGATAGAGTGCCTGAAGAACTACAGACAGAGGTTTGTAACACTGTACAGGAGGCAGTGAACATTGTACAGGAGGCAGTGATAAAAACCATCCCCAAGAAAAAGAAATGCAAAAAGGCAAAATAGTTGTCTGAGGGGGTCTTACAAATAAGAGAGAAAAGAAGTGAAAGGCAAAGGCAAAAAGAAAAGAAATACTCATCTGAATGCAGAATTCCAAAGAATAGCAAGGAGAGACAAGAAAGCCTTCCTAAGTGATCAATACAAAGAAATAGAGGAAAACAATAGAATGGGAAAGACTAGTGATTTCTTCAAGAAAATTAGAGATAGCAAGGGACTATTTCAGGCAAAGATGGACATAATAAAGGACAGAAATGACACAGACCTAACAGAAGCAGAAGATATTAAAAGGTGGCAAAAATATGCAGAAGAACTATACAAAAAAGATCTTCATGACACAGATAACCAGGATGGTGTGATTACTCACCTAAAGCCAGACATCCTGGAGTCTGAAGTCAAGTGGGCCTTAGGAAGCATCACTACAAACAAACCTAGTGGAGGTGATGGAATTCCAGTTGAACTATTTCAGATTCTAAAAGATGATGCTGCCAAAGTGCTGCACGTAGTATGCCAGCAAATTTGGCAAACTCAGCAGTGGCCACAGGACTGGAATTGTCAGTTTTCATTCCAATCCCAAGATTGGAAAGGCAATGCCAAAGAGTGTCCAAACTACCACAAAGTTGCACTCATCTCACACGCTATAAATGTAATGCTCAAAATTCTCCAAGCTAGGCTTCAACAGTATGTGAACCATGAAATTTCAGATGTTCAACCTGGATTTAGAAAAGGCAGAGGAACCAGATATCAAATTACCAACATCTGTTGGATCATTGAAAAGGCAAGAGAATTTCAGAAAAACACCTATTTCTGCTTCATTGACTACACCAAAGCCTTTGACTGTGTGGATCACAACAAACTATGGAAAATTCTTCAAGAGATGGGAATGCCAGACCACCTCACCTGCCTCCTGAGAAATCTGTATGCAGGTCAAGAAGCAACAATTAGAACTGGACATGGAACAACAGACTGGTTCCAAATTGGGAAAGGACTACATCAAGGATATTTATTGTTACCCTGCTTATTTAACTTATATGCAAAGTATATCATGCAAAATGTCAGGCTGGATGAAGCACAAGCTGGAATCAAGATTGCCGGGAGAAATATCAATAACCTCAGATATGCAGATAACACCATCCTAATGGCAGAAAGTGAAGAGGAACTAAAGAGCCTCTTGATGAAAGTGAAAGAGGAGAGTGAAGAACTTGGCTTAAAACTCAACATTCAGAAAACTAAGATCATGGCCTCTGGTCCCATCACTTCATGGCAAATAGAAGCAGTGATAGACTTTATTTTCTTGGGCTTCCAAATCACTGCAGATGGTGACTGCAGCCATGCAATTAAAAGACACTTGCTCCTTGGAATAAAAGCTATGACAAACCTAGACAGTGTATTAAAAAGCAGAGACATTACTTTGCTGACAAGATCCATCTAGTCAAAGCTATGGTTTTTCCAATAGTCGTATGGATGTGAGAGTTGGACCATCAAGAAGGCTGAGCACACCAAAGAATCGATGCTTTTGAACTGTGGTGTTGGAGAAGACTCTTGAGAGTACCTTGGACTGCAAGAAGATCAAATCAGTCAATCCTAAATGAAATCAACCCTGAATGTTCATTGGAAGGACTGACGCTGAAGCTCCAATACTTTGGCCACCTCGTCCGAAGAACCGACTCATTTGAAAAGACCCTGATGCTGGGAAAGATTGAAGGCAGGAGGAGAAGGGGATGACAGAGAATGAAATGGTTGGATGGCATCACCAACTCAATGGATATGAGTCTGAGCAAACTCTGGGAGTTGGTGATGGACAGGGAAACCTGGCATGCTGCAGTCCATGGAGTCACAAAGAGTCAGACACAACTGAACTGAACTACTTCACATGTGGAAAAACTTACCTTGCTAAGGAAGTTTTTGAGCTATAGATACTTTTTACCCTAATTTTGGTGAGGCAAAATACTGCAAGATTTTCAGACTTGGAGTCCTTTCTCCTATCTGTGCCCTACAGAGGTGTTTGATGACTCTGACTTATTCTTTTTTAGAACCCAAATCTACAGTGTCATGACCAGGTCATGAGAAATGGCATAACAATACCTCAGGGGACATGAAGATATAAGGATGCAAGTTAGCTGAGAGCAACCAGAGATGGTCCTTTCAGGTAGCCATCCAATAGCCACCTAATCCCACCAGCCAATTTACCAACTTTGCCCCTAAAGTGCCCACCAATACTCCAGAAACAGTCAGGAGGCTATAAAAACCTGCCACCAGCCAACTTGAGAGACTTTCCCTACTTTAGTAGGTGCACACCTCACATTATTCTGTACTAAGGATTTTAGCAGCCACTGGACTCATTAACTGCTAATAAATATTCCATGCATACATCTAATTATAACAGACTGAATTATGGGAAGGACAAGCACAGTAGAGCATCTTGTTATAGAATCTGTAGCTGTCATAGCTCAGTCAGTAAAGAATCTGCCTGCAATGCAGAAGATCTGGGTTTGGTTCCTGAGTCAGAAAGATCTCCTGGAGAAGAAAATGGCAACCCACTCCAGTGTTCTTGCCTTGAGAATCCCATGGACAAAGGAGTCTGGCAGGCTACAGTCCATGGGGTCGCAAGAGTAGGATACGACTTAGTGACTAAACCACCACCAGCTGTCAGTCAAGGCTGTCAGTCAATGACACCCCTTCCCCCGCAGATTATACAAATGACCCTGCTTTTAAAACCCTGTACCAAAAAAAAAAAAAAAACAAACCCTGTACCCTAGCCCTCCAGGGCCATTGGCCTCCCTCGGCGTGGCCCAGCTCTCTCTTGAGGTGTTCTCTCTGTTCTTTCATGTGTGCTCAGTCCTGTCCAACTCTTTGCCACCTGTTCTTTCTTTCCTTGTTGTTAATAAACTTTCTTGCAATGGGTAAGACCTTAGACTCTTCTTGCATCCTTACTAAGAACCAAGGCCCACAGGAGGGTCTCCAGACCCTCCTTCCACTAACAGAAGGAAGGATGCATCACGCTCAGGTGAGCATTAGCTCACCTGAGTGCTTAGCACCAAGAGAACAGATAGGTTGCTAAAACAGTAGCTCCAGATACACATTCAACAGGCAGATCATGCAGCATGAGGAGTTCAGTCTAAGGGGAAACTCCCCATACTGTTGGAATCCAAACAAATGAGCCCAAAGGAGGGTAAGCCAGTATCATAGGCTTCTGCCACCCATGACTTCTTAATAGAAATCTAGTATTGAACTTCACTCAAAAATATCCCAGCTAAGAACAAGATGGCGGAGGAGTAGGTGAATGTGGAATACATCTCTCTCCATGGATACATCAGGAATATGCCTTCAGACACAGAAGTGCATGCAGAACACCAGCTGAGAACAGACAGGAGTACCTGACCAGCAGAAAAGAATATATAGATCCAGGCAAAACTCGGTAGGATGAAGGAACTAGGGGGAAAAACAGGAGTGTCGGGAGGACTGGACCTGCCCTTGGTGGGTCCGATCCCCACATTGGGGCAACTGTCTGAGTCAGAGGAGAAACATTTAAGACTGAAAGGGAAGCAGCTGATCTGTGGCAGCCTAAATGGAATGAGAATCAGACAATCCTTGCCGCAGCCATACATACCCTAGACGGCGCAGTGGCTGGGAGCTGGAGTTTAGGGATTGTGGAGTAATCCCAGGGCAAGGGCTGCTGCTGACTGCGGAGAGACTGATCGAGGGGATGTGAGAGAGGAGGCTGTGGTGGGAAATGCCTGTGGAGGAAAGCCTGGCAGCAGTTGAAGCTAGGCGATACTGCTGAGTCACGTGTAGGGGGTGGAGCCATCACCGTAGTCTCTCTCCCCTCATGCATCCCCATGCATTGGCAGCTGAACAATAGAGAGGCTGGCCCATCAAATGCCTTATGCACTGAACTACAGAGTAGGACCCCAGGCTGGGGGCCCCTCTATGTGTCTGATGTGTGGAACAATAGAGAAAGACCCCTGGGAGGAAGCCCTCTAAGTGCCTGAATGGGCGGGGCTTCAGAGAAAGACTGGCCAAAGAAGCCTTCTGATCACCAGCTACAAGAAGCTCGAAAAAAGACTCTAAGAGGGCCATAACTCCTGCGGCAGAGGCAGTCCGGGTCCCTGCACACCTGCTGCCAGCGTCCCCACAAGCCAAGCAGCTGCGCTACCTTCATCCTCAACTCTCACTGGGGCAGAACTGTCACAGGAAAAAAAATCTTGCGCTTATGCGCTCAGGGTTGCTTTGGTAGTATACGACTCTGAGACCCTGTGGACTGTGGCCTGCCAAGCTTCTCTGTCAAAGAGAGGGGTTCTCCAGGCAAGAATACTGGAGTGTATTGGCCAATACTGGTTGCCATACTCTTATAGAGCACTGTATTTCCTACTGCCCTAGCCGCAAACTCCTCTGAGTAGCTGGTGTTGCCAGAACCCCTGAGACTCAAGCAGCTGCACCACCTCCACACCTGGCCATCACATGGGCAAACCCAAGTCCTCCAGGGCAGCCTCAGGAGCAAACCCCAGTGGACGACCCATATCCAGAGGTGGAAATAAAACCATAATTGAAACCCAGGGGCAGTGTGACTAAGGAAGAAGATCCAAAACCCTCCCAACCAGCTGCACAAGCTGCAGATTAAATCCACATGATCAACTAGGCAGACTCTGTGTCTGTGGAATATATAAAAGGTCATTGAGAGCTCCCACAAAAGAAAACACACTAGTTCTGATAGCTGTGGACATTGGAGGCAAGAAAACAGAGCAGAAGGAGCAGATTAGAATCTGAGCTGCCCCCACAGCAGGTCCAGAGATCAGCACAGTGTTAGACGGCATCCTAGGCAGGTGAAGTGGACTGTGACTCCCAGCGAGGAAAAGGGACCTGACAGCAGTGACTCAAGAAAAACATTTATTATTCTTATGTTTTGACTTGTTCTGTAGATTCTTTTGGACTTTTTTTTTCTTTTTCCTTTCCCCCACCTTTGCTGTAGTTGTCAATTTTATTGGCACTATGAAATCTAACTTAACTTTTGAGCTTCTCTTTTTCTCAGTCATGTATTTTGTTGTTGTTATAAACCTCTGCCTCTATATTGGGCTTTTGCAGTTCTGGGGAGGTTTTTTTCTCTCTCTCTTTTTTTAATTTTAATTTTTTAAACCTATTATTATTTTTTCTATATTTATTCCTTTGTTTTCTTTTCCTACTGTTCTTTTCCCCTTGCAGCTAATCTTCAATCTATATAAATCTTCTTCATCTACCTCTATTTAACTTTGCATAGGTATTCTTTCTTTCTTTTCTTTCTTTCCTTTCCTCTCAACATATTTGTTAGTTTTTTTTTTTTTTTTTTTCATTGCTTTATTCCCCAACTGGCACCTTGCTTTAGTTTTGTTTTCCAGCTTGTGCTTTAGTTAACTTTGTTCTTAACTGGTAAATATAATTTTTGATTTCCTTTGTTCACTGGGTCAATCTATTATACTTTATTTTTGTTGGACTGTTTTGACTTTGCTCATGGGTGTATATGTATATGTGTATATTCCATTATTTTAATTATTATTTGCCTGATTCTGTAACTGCCATCTGTCTGGGGTTCATCTTTGATTTCTTGTTTTTGGATATTTGTTTTAATCTGACTTAATGCCGTAACAAACCACTTGTGGAATCTTCATTCCTGACCAGAGATCAAGCCCTGAGCCTTTGAAGTGGGAGCACTGACTCCAAGACCCTAGATTATCAGAGAACTAACCCTAGCGGGTGTCAAATAGTGAGAACTCTACAAAGGGAACCACTGTAATAGAAGACCTGGCACCACCCAACCACCAATAGCACCCTGTACAGGATGCCTCATCTAAACAAACAAAACGAAAATACAAACCCAATCATCAGCAGACAGGATTACCACCTCACTCAGCCTTGCCCATCAGAGGAAAAACAAACAAACAAAAACTTAGAATAGACCAACCTTAAAGGGCAGAAACCAAAAGGAAGAAAGAATTCAACCTCGAAGCCTGGGAAAAGGAGACCTCAAACACAATGAGTTAAAAAAAAAGAAAATGCAGATAAATTCTACATGAATGAAGGAACAAACTAGAAACACGGAAGCCTCAAATGAAGAAGAAATAGGCAAACTACCTGATAAAGAATTAAGAATAATGATAGTAAAGATAATAAAAAAAACCTTGAAAGCAAAATGGAGAAAATGTAAGAATCAATTAACAAAGACCTAGAAGAATTAAAGAATAAACATGCCAAGACAAACAACACAATTACTGAAATTAAAAATACTCTAGAAGGGATCAATAGCAGAATATCTGAAGTAGAAGAACAAATCAATGAGCTGGAAGATAAAATGGTGGAAATAACTTCTGTAGAGCAGAATAAAGTAAAAAGAAAGAAAAGAACTGAGGATAGTCTCAGAGACCTCTGGGACAATATCAAATGCACCAACATTTGAATAATAGGGGTCCCAGAAGAAGAAAAGAAAAAGAAAGGGTATGAGAAAATTTTTGAAGAGATTATAGTTGAAAACTTCCCCAATATGGAAAAGGAAATCATCAATCAAGTCCAGGAGACACAAAGAGTCCCACACAGGATAAACCCAAGGAGAAATACATCAAGACACATACTAATCAAACTAAAAAGAATAAACACAAAGAAATAACATTAAAAGCAGCAAGGGAGAAGCAACAAATAACATACAAGGGAAACTCCACATGCTAAACAGCTGATCTCTCAGCAGAAGCTCTGCAGGCCAGAAGAGAATGACAGGATATATTTAAAGTACTGGAGGGGAAGAATCTACCACCAAGATTACTATACCCAGCAAGAATCTCATTCAAAACTGATGGAGAAATCAAAAGCTTTTCAGACAAGCAAAAGTTAAGAGAATTCAGTACCACCAAACCAGCTTTACAACAAATGTTAAGCAGACTTATATAATCAAGAAATACAAGAGAATAAAAAAGATCTATAAAATCAACCACAAACAATTAAGAAAATGGCAACAGTAACATATATGTCAATAATTAATTTAAATGCATATGGATTAAATGCTTCAAGCAAAAGACAGACTGGCTGAATGGACTCAAAAACAAGACCCAAATATATGCTGTCTACAAGAAACCCACTTTAGACCTCAAGACACATATAGACTGAAAGTGAGAGGGTGGAAAAATATATTCAATGCAAATGGGAAGCAGAAGAAGGCCGGAGTAGCAATCCTTATTTCAGACAAAATAGACCTTAAAGTAAAGAAGATTACAAGAGATAAAGAAGGACACTACATAGTGATCAAGGGATCAATCCAAGAGGAAGACATAAGAATTGTAAATATCCATGCACCCAACATAGGAGCACCTTAATACATAGACAAACACTAACAGACATAAAAGGAGAAATTGACAGTAACACAATAATAGTAGGAGACTTTAACACCCCACTCACACCAATGGACATATCATCAAAAACAGAAAACTTAATAAGGAAACACAAGTCTTAAATGATATATTAGGTGAGATGGATCTCATTGATATCTTAAGGACATTCCATCCAAATGCAGAAGAATATACCTTCTTCTCAGGTGCACGTGGAACATTCTCCAGGATAGACCACATCTTGGGTCACAAATCAAACCTCAGTAAATTTAAGAAAATTGAAATCGTATGAAGCATCTTCTCCAACCAAACACTATAAGACTAGATTTCAATTACAAAAAAAATTAAAAGCAACTGTAAGAAACACAAACACATGGAGATTAAACAATATGTTTCTAAATAACCAACAGATTACTGAAGAAATCAAAAGGGAAATCAAAAAACTTTTAGGAACAAATGACAATGAAAACACAACTCAAAACCTATGGGATCAGTAAAAGCAGTGCTAAGAGGGAGTTGATAGCAATACAATCCTACCTCAACAAACAAGTAAAACATCAAATAGACAGCCTAACTCAATACCTAAAACAACTGGAAAAAGAACAACAACAACAAAAAATTAGTAGAAGGAAAAAAATAATAAAGATCTAAGCAGAAATAAATGAAAAAGAATTGAAAGAAACAATAGTAAAGATTAATAAAACTAAAAGCTGTGTTTTTGAGGAGATAAAGTTGATAAACCTCTAGCCAGGAAAAAAAACAAAGAGAAGAATCGAATCAACAAAATTAGAAATGAAAATGGAGACGTTACAACAGACAATGCAGAAATACAAAGGATTATAAAAGACTATTATGAACAACTGTATGGCAATAAAATGGATAACCTGGAAGAAATGACAGATCCTGAGAAACGTTCAATTTTCCAAGACTGAACCAGAAGAAATAGAAATTATGAAAACCCCAATTACAAGCACTGAAATTGAAGCTGTGATCAAAAATCTTCCAAAAAACAAAAGCCCAGGACCAGATGGCTTCACAGGAGAATCCTATCAAACATTTAGAGAAGAGCTAATGCCTATCCTTCTAAAACTCTTTCCAAAAATTGCAGAGAAAGGAACACTTCCAAACTCATTCTACAAGGCAACCATCACCCTGATACTAAAATCAGACAAAGACAACACACAAAAAAGTAAACTACAGGCCAATATCACTGATGAACATAGATGCAAAAATCCTCAACAAAATTTTAGCAAACAGAATTCAGCAACACATCAAAAAGCTCATACACCATGATCGAGCTGGGTTTATTCCAGGAATGCAAGGAATCTTCAATATATGCAAATTAATCAATGTGATACACCAAATTAATAAATTTAAAGATAAAAACCATATGATAATCTCAATAGGCGCAGAAAAAGCCTTTGACAAAATTCAGCACCAATTTATGATTAAAACTTTTCAAAAAATGGGCATAGAAGGAACCTGCCTCAACATAGTAAAGGACATATATGATAAGCCTACAGCAAATATTATTCTCAATGCTGAGAAACTGAAAACATTCCCCCTAAGATCAGGAACAAGACAAGGGTGTCCACTTTCACCACTATTATTCAACATAGTTCTGGGAGTCCTAGCTACAGCAATCAGAGAAGAAAAATAAAAGGAATGCAGATCAGAAAAGAAGAAGTAAAGCTCTCACTGTTTGCAGATGACATGATACTGTACATAAAAAATCCTAAATAGTATCAGAAAATTATTAGAGCTAATCAGTGAATTTAGCAAAGTTGCAGGATACAAAATCAATACACAGAAATCACTTGCATTTCTATATACTAACACTAAAAAATCAGAAAGAGAAATTAAGGAATCAATCCCATTCACCATTGCAACAAAAGGAATTAAATATCTAGGAATAAACTTACCTAAGGAGACAAAAGAACTGTACACAGAAAATTATAAGACACTGATGAAAGAAATCAAAGATGACATAAAACAGATGGAAAGAGATTCCATGTTCCTGGGTAAGAATCATCAATATTGTGGAAATGACTATACTACCAAATGCAATCTACAGATTCAATGTGATCCCTATCAAATTACCAATGGCATTTTTCACAGAACTGGAACAAAAAATTTCACAATTCATATGGAAACACAAAAGACCCCAAATAGCCAAACAGTCTTGAGAAAGAAGAATGGAGTTGGAGGAATCAACCTTCCTAATATCAGATTATGCTACAAAGCTACAGTCATCAAGACAGTATGGTTCTGGCACAAAAACAGAAATATAGACCAATGGAACAAGATAGAAAGCCCAGAAATAAACCCATGCACCCATGGGTACCTTATTTTTGATAAAGGAGGCAAGAATATATAATGGGGCAAAGACAGCCTCTTCAATAAATGATGCTGGGAAAACTGGACAGCTACATGTAAAAGAATGAAATTAAAACACTTCCCAACACCATACACAAAGATAAACTCAAAATGTATTAAAGACCTAAATGTAAGACCAGAAACTCTTAGAAGAAAACATAGGCAGAACACTTGATGACATAAATCAAAGCAAGATCCTCTATGACCCACCTCCTAGAGTAACCAGAAATAAAAACAAAAGTAAACAAGTGGGACCTGATTAAACTTAAAAGCTTTTGCACAGCAAAGGAAACTATAAGCAAGGTGAAAAGACAACCCTCAGAATGGGAGAAAATAATAGCAAATGAAACAATTGACAAAGGATTAATTTCCAAAATATACAAGCAGCTCATATAACTCAATACCAGGAAAACAAACAACCCAATCAAAAAGTGGGGAAAAGACCTAAATGGACATTTCTCCAAAGACAACATACAGACAGCTAACAAACATGAAAAGAAGCTCAACATCACTCATTACTAGAGAAATGCAAATCAAAACCACAATGAGATATCACCTCACACCAGTCAGAATGGCCATAATCAAAAAGTCTACAAACAATAAAGGCTAGAGAGGGTGTGGAGGAAAGGGAATGCTCTTGCACTGTTGGTGGGAATGTAAACTGATATAGCCACTATGGAAGACAGTATGAAGATTCCTTAAAAAAACTAGGAATAAAACCACCATATGACCCAGCAATCCCACTCCTAGGCATATACCCTGAGGAAACCAGGGTTGAAAAAGACACATGTATCCCATTGTTCATTGCAGCACTATTTACAATAGCTAGAAAGTGGAAGCGACCTAGATGCCCATTGATAAATGAATGGATAAAGAAGTTGTGGTACCTATACACAATGAGATATTACTCAGCCATAAAAAGGAATGTATTTGAGTCAGTTCTGATGAGGTGGATGAACCTAGAACCTATTATACAGAGTGAAGTGAGTCAGAAAGAGAAAGATAAATATCATATTCTAATGAACATATATGGAATCTAGAAAAATGGTTCTGAAGAACTTATTTACAGGGCAGCAGTGGAGAAACAGGCATAGAGAATAGACTTATGGACATGGGGAGAGGGGAGGAGAGGGTGAGATGTATGGAAAGAGTAACATGGAAACTTACATTACCATATGTAAAATAGATAGCCAATAGGAATTTTCTGTATGGCTCAGGAAACTCAAACAGGGGCTCTGTATCAACCGAGAGGGGTGGGATGGGGAGGGAGATGGGAGGGAGGTTCAAAAGGGAGGGGATATATTTATACCTATGGCTGATTCATGTTGAGGCTTGATAGAAAATAACAAAATTCTGTAAAGCAATTATCTTTCAATTAAAAAATAAATTTTAAAAAATTAAGTTTAAAAAAATCCCCCAAATTTAGGAAGTTGATCTCCTCTTTGCATGCTGGGAGAAGATGAGTGCCATAACTTTGATGAATCCACAAGAGAATTAATTGCTCTTAATTTCTACAGTTTCTAGTCAGGCTTTTGCCCTTGAGCTGTGTTTGCACTCTGAAGAGTCCAAGAACAGCTGCTTAGAGACTGATGACATGGGTAATCCCAAAAGGTCAGTCCACAGGCATTTATAAATGTCCATTCCAGAAAAATGAATTCTAGACAGACCAAAGAAGGACTTTCAACTCTTGCATTAGGCAATGAGCATACTCAAGATCACCTTATGATGCACGGCAGTCAACAACCTGTTTTACAAAGAGTGTCCTTTCCTCTCCAGGAACTACAGTGACAGCCGCAAGCCCTGCCACCAAAGCCAGAAATCCAAGGCTTTTAGCAACAGTCAGTGGTAAGTAGCTTATGTACTATCACAATTGAGAAAAACTGCCCAGTGTCAGAATATACCTACCTCTTCATAGAATATTATAAAATATGGGGTATATTTTCATGATCATTTTGATAGCATTCAGGTAATTATATTTTAAAACATTTTTTCTGTGCATATCTCAATTTTCAACAATAGTACTTATAGAATCAGAGTAGAATTATTTTAGGGATTATTTATTCTAAAACCTGATGGATGTTTGAATTCCTTAAGTGAAATAATAGGAGTGGAAAATTTGCTTATAGTAAATAATATTAAATGCAAAGTATTATTCCTCTACTTTTGACAAACAGGACAGAAAGGAACAATTTTCAGGGAGGAAACACAGGGACACATTTATCCTATGATATATTACAATGTGACAATTGGTACACACAAAATATTTGTTTAAATTAATATAATTAAATTTCCATAATGCATACTTAGAAAAATTTTTATTCAGCAACTAGAGGTTCTTACCTTTATGTTGCAACACACTGATATCTGGGAGATGTGCTGCAAACAACTTATTAACTGTAATAAAGCCTTGAAATTGAATCATTTACTTCCCCTACCATCCATTTTTTCAAAAGAAATCTCATAGATTCAGAGTTATTCCTTGATAATTTCATTCTCACGTTTTTGTCATTGAGATCATTTATTGATTGGGATAAAAAGAAGAGTTTCTGCTCTCTGGTTGGGAACTGAGCCATAGTCACCACACAGTCCCCATTGGGACCATTGCTCTTTCGGGAAAGGAGAACACGAAGACCACCACAGGCCAAAGGACTGTGGTGCCACGTTTATGTCCCCACATAGTGTTAATTTTCTTAGGCCAGAAAGCTGTTTGCACCAGAACCACTGGGACAGAAATGGCCTCTTGATTTGGCTCCTTCTTGATCTCTTCTTTTTCTCTGTGCATGACCACAGTACCGGATTTTGTATTTTTTCTTTTCCACTGATTTTAACCGCAGTTGTCTGTAAGCAGTCTTTGTACCCACCCCCCACCCCCAACCAAGGCTTGGTCCCCTTTTAGCTTCAGTAAGCAAGGGGATCAATTGCCACTGGGAATATGAGGCTCCATGATGGTGGGGTCAAGGACCTGAGGCTCCGTCTCCTAGAGGGGTCATCAGTGGAGGCCAGCCCTTCTCCACCCCGACAATCACATTCATGAGAAGGAACTCAGATTTTACCAGTGGCTCTGTGCTGTCCATGAGATAGGTTGGTGGACAGGTACAATTTCCTGTTGGATCCCTGTAGAGTCACCCTCTTCTCCAACTTAAGACTAAATGCACTGGTAAGAAATGACCGTCTAGATCACATTTGAAGCAGAGATGTATGTTGAGAAATCCTTGCCAGATAAACACCTCATGCTCTCATGCTTGGGTTGCCGAGGGGTAGGGACAGTTGCGTGGAAATGTAAATAGTCAATTATTTGGGTCTTTTTATTTGAAGAATTCCAAGAAATTGGTCTGCTGATATTACCATTAATGTTTTTTTTTTTTTTTCGTATTTTTAAATCTGATTTGACTGAATTCTCAGGAAATTTTAAAAGTATAGGTATTTCCCCTCTTTGGTTCTTCCTCTCTTATTCCATGGAATGTTCTAGCAGGACAGGAAATTGGAAAGATTGTAGCCTTCAAAGTCAGATGGTGACCGCATTAAATTCCAGGCTCTAGTTTAGTAACTGAATGACCTTAAGTATCAGTTTCTTTATTTGCAAATCCTAATGCTTTCTAAATACAATTGCTGTGGTTGATACATGAGATTATGTGTACAAAGCACCCAGGTACATCATAAATACTCCATAAACAGTAGCTACTATTATATTTGGGGCTACTGTTATTGACAATTATAGGACTTTGGGTAAAACTATGAAAGGGAAGCTGGAATATTTATAATTTGGCTTCTTTTATATGGCCAATTATATATAAGCAAAGAACTAGTAAAACTGTTGACAGTGGTGTGGGCAGAGTGTTGTGTGAAGGTGAAGATATCCCATTTACATCTTATGTGCTTTTGACTTACGTAGAATTTTTCAGAGGGCATGGGTTACATTTGAAATTTAAAATTCTATAATTTCTTGTTTAAAAAATGTAATGACTGGACTCCTTGTACACTTCTTTGCAATTTCCTGTGTATCTATAGTTGTTACACAATAGAAAAATTGAAATCTTTAAATAAGATAAATAATAGAAAATAGTGGACATATATATTACTAACATATTTTATTATGTAATATTGGAGCCAAGGAGGCTTTCAGGCATTGTAAAATCTTTACCAAACTGAAAAGATGTTCATAAATGCTAAAAGAGAATTTTCCTAGATAGGTGACTACTAAGAAGTGCATCGATATATTGGGCTTGACCTAGTCATTTGAAATATGAAATTTTTATGGTCCTAATCATGCCATGTTTTCAGATACATGATGATGATTTTGTGAAATAAGAAGCTACAAAGTTTTAAAAGAAATGAATATAAGGTCTTGATATTCATATATGTCCTTTAAGCAGAAAGGTGAAGTTTCAATTCAGTATGCCAAGTGGATTACCATGAAATGCTTGGAATGAATCCAGTAAGTAGAGTTGTGAGCAGATCCTGAATATTCATATGTTAATATGGGGAAGGAGTACTGCTCAGTGGTCAAAGCTGAAGCTCTGAATTCAGACTACTGGTATGATCTCTTGAAAGCCTTAGTTTTCTCGACAAAATGGGTTAATAGTAGAATTAACACTTTCAAGTTGCTTTGAGAATTAATGAGCTAATGCATGAAGAATACTTGGCATATAGCACATGCTCAACAAGTATTAAATGAGAAGAGCAGTAATGGTTTTTGTAATGTGTACAAATGAATAGGAAAATGCTGTGCCCTGTTTTGGAGTAGCTTTGACTGGTGAGTCAAACTTGGTCGAAAGGTTTCTAAAATTAAGCAGGTGGCAAAAACTAGGTCATCTTTATATCATCACTATATGTTATTTGAGATGGGAGAGACCTCACAGGTATATCAGTCTGGGTCTTTGTTTTGGAAATAAGGAAAAAGAAGCCTTAGTCATGCTCTGAAAGTGTTAGTTGCTAGCTGTGTCTGACTCTGTGATTCCATGGAGTCTTTGCGACTGCCAATTTCCTCTGTCCATGGAATTTTTCAGGCAAGAATATTGGAGTGGGTTGCCATTCCCTTCTCCAGGGGATCTTCCCAATTCAGGGATCGAACCCGGGTCTCCTTCATTGCAGGCAGAGTCTTTACTATCTGAGCCACCAGGGAAGCCCTATATATTTACTCTCTCTGTTTTTAAAGGGATGTATGACTTGGGACAAACTTGAGAAGAACAAAACAAAGCAACTCAGAAGGAAAGAACCAACTTTGGGCACTCAACCTCCATTCCTTTGCTTCCCTGCTCTCTCTGCCCCAAATGCCCATTCTCAAAGCTCCATCTGTGTAGATCCTTTAGGGCCCATGACAATGCCACTTCTTTAAATAAATTTTTGATGTCTACTTCCACAGATGTTCTTTACAGCCCTTTTTTCCTTATCAAACATTTATTAACTACATACTCTATGAGTGACCCCTAACTAGTTTTTAGCACAGAGTTGAAAAGCCCAGACCATAACCTCAAGGAACTCATATATATTCAAGGTGGAATGAAGGGCTTTGAACAAGTAGTGAGTGTCCTATTCCTGGAGTTGTTCAAGCAGAGGCTATCCAACCAAGTAAAATGATAATTTTAAAAGTAAACAGAATGTTACAAAGCTTTCTGCCTCATGCTATAGTTTATCTTCCCAGCAAATGGTAAGTTCATTAAGGACAGGAATCAAGTCTTACTCCCTTTTGGATTCCTTCATAATACCTAACCTAGGGCTATATTGGACCTGATAGAGGAATTAAATTGGTTTGAATTGAAAAGTAGCCACTATGAAGAAAAGACTGTTGGAAAATACTGAAAGGAAATGAGAATTTCATAGCTTGTAGAATCTTATAGCTAGAAGGCTTTTACACACCAAAAAAGGTAGTAGTTTACTTGTCTTCCCCTTTTATACTAGGAGAAACAGGTGAGATTTAAAAGGCTGAAAAAAAAATGTTAATGCTGCAATGAGTTTCTGAGATAAGATATAGAATTTTTTTTTTTTTTTTTTTTGGTCCATGGATTAAGAGAGGACTTTTAAACTAGTGGTTAGGGGTTACAGCAACTCTGCCTGTTCGGTGGGAACAGTCTAGACTGGTGGCTCAGGTGGTAAAGAATCTGCCTGCATTGCAGGAGACCTGGTTCAATCTCTGGGTCAGGAAGATCCCCTGGAGAAGGGAATGGCTACCCACTCCAGTATTCTTGCCTGAAGAATTCCATGAACAGAACAGCCTGGCGGGCTACAGTCCATGAGATCACAAAGAGTCAGACACAACTGAGCAACTAACACTTTCATACTTGCCACTAAAGCATGGTTCCTGGATCAGCAACGTGGCTTCACCTAGGAGCTTGTTGGAAATGTAGATTATTTACATAAACATTAAAGTTTGAGAAGCCCTGGCCTATACAATGACCTCAGATTACTCCTCCTAGTCCCAGGCACCCATATTATGGGGAACTGTACAAATAGAAATTTGGACCAGGTGAAAATACCTCATATATTCCACAGCAATAAACTTTGTCCACAAGCACTTGAAGTTGCTTTGACTTTCTTTCAGATAAATTCTCCTACATGCTGATATTTTGTATGTGTGTGTTGAGTGTATTTTAACTAGATGAGCAATTTACTGGGCACATGAAAATTAGATTTCAAAAATTTTACATGGGTGCATGCTCAGTTGTATCTGACTCTTTGAGACACATGAAGAGTCTGTAGCCCATCAGGCTCCTCTGTCCCTGATATTCTCCAGGCAAGAATACTGAAGTGGCATTATCAGAGAAATGCAAATCAAAACCTCAATGAGGTACCATTACATGCCAGTCAGAATGGCTGCTATCCAAAAGTCTACAAGCAATAAATGCTGGAGAGGGTGTGGAGAAAAGGGAACCCTCTTACACTGTTGGTGGGAATGCAAACTAGTACAGAGACTATGGAGAACAGTGTGGAGATTCCTTAAAAAACTGGAAATAGGACTGCCATATGACCCAGCAATCCCACTCCTGGGCATGCACACTGAGGAAACCAGATCTGAAAGAGACACGTGCACCCCAGTGTTCATCACAGCACTGTTTATAATAGCCAGGACATGGAAGCAACCTAGATGCCCATCAGCAGACGAATGGATAAGGAAGCTATGGTACATATACACAATGGAATATTACTCAGCCATTAAAAAGAATTATTTTGAATCAGTTCTAATGAGGTGGATGAAACTGGAGCCCATTATACAGAGTGAAGTAAGCCAGAAAGAAAAACACCAATACAGTATACTAACGCATATATTGGAATTTAGAAAGATGGTAACGATAATCCTATATGCAAGACAGAAAAAGAGACACACATACACGAAAAAAAAAGAATACTGGAGTGGGTTGCCACTTCCTTCTCCAGGAGACCTTCCCAACCCAGAGGTCAAAATTGGGTGTCCTGAGTCTCCTGCATTGGCAGGCAGATTCTTTACCACTGAGCCACCTGGGAAGCCCATGGTCAAAAATTTTAACCATTGCTTTGTTTGGTTGCTTTTAATCATTTGCTTTCAATATTGAAATTAAATATAAATAGACATTTCCCATATATGCTGTAAGAGTTTTCATAATTATATCAGTTACCCTGGTTTAGTCTATCCACATTTTGCTTCCTTGGAGGAAATAAACTCCTTAAGGTTAGTCAACAGAACATTTCATTTGTTACCAGAGCAAAAAAAAAAAAAGTTCCCCTTTTAGACCTCTAGTCTTTATTTTCCACAGTTTATATTTTTAAAACTATTAATGTTTAATTTCAGTACCAGTTTTCTATTGAAATTTAAATGCTTGAAATGTCTTGAAACCCTGAGATTTAGAATTTTTAATAAAAGTTGTGCTTGCCTTATTAATAATATGCCTTGACTTAAGATAATCATTATCATGTAGCAATTTGTTGTTATTAATAATTATTATTATATGACTTATATTCTTTGGGCCTTAGTTTCTTAGTCTGCAAAATGGGCAAAATAGGTTGTCTCATAGGTTGTTATGTGAACCAAGAGAATTTATATATATGTATATATATACACACACAAAGTTTAGATGTAATACATGTTAAAAAGTTAGCACATAATAGCCATTTAATAAGTGTTAGCTATTATTATCTAATGTGTGTCTCTACTAGCTATTCAGCTTGGGAAACCTTGGTTGAATTCAGATATGTAAAACTGTTTCATCTTCTCAAAGTAACTCACTGAGTATTAATCTTGTTTTTTGATTGAGTGGATTATACTAAACTTAATCTTTAAAGAAAGGCACATTTTTTTTAAAAACTGCATTATGTGAGATTTTTTAAAAGCCATATGTTTTTTGAGTATAGAAACAGGGTAAGAAAATTTATCCTTAAACTATTTTTCCTATATAATCTTCTCCATATGATTGTAGAAAATGTCTTTAGGCAAAGGGGTTTGAATGATCCTTCAAGCTAGGCTTTAGCGGTATGAGCACAGAGAATTTTTATATACAAGCTGGCTTTAAAGGCAGAGGAACGAGAGATTAAACTGCTAACATCCATTGGATCATAGAAAAAGCAAGGGAATTCCAGAAAAACATCTACTGACTCCTCATTGACTATGCTAAAGACTTTTACTGTGTGGATCACAACAAACTGTGGAAAATTTTTCAAGAGATGGGAATACCAAACCACCTCATCTGCTTCCTGAGAAACCTGTATGCAGGTCAAGAAGCAACAGCTAGCATCGCACATGGAACAATGGGCTGGCTCAAAGTTGGGAAAGGAGTACATCAAGGCTGTATATTGTCACCCTGCTTATTTAACTCATATGCAGAGTAAACATGCAAAATGCTGGGCTGGATGAATCACAAGCTGGAATCAAGATTGCTAGGAGAAATATCAATAACCACAGATATGCAGATAACACCACCCTAATGGCAGAAAATGAAGAACTAAAGAGTCTCTTGATGAAAGTGAAAGAGGAGAGTGAAAAAGCTGGCTGAAAACTCAACATTCAAAAAACTAAAATCATAGCATCTGGTCCCATCACCTCATGGCTAACAGATAGGAAAAAAAGTGGAAACAGTGACAGACTTTATTTTCTTGGGCTCCAAAATCACTGCAGACACTGACTGCAGTCATGAAATTAAAAAACACTTGCTCCTTGGAAAAGAAGCTATGACAAACCTAGACAACACATTAAAAAACAGAGACATCACTTTGCCAACAAAAGTCTGTTTAGTCAAAGCTATGGTTTTTTTAGCAGTCATGTAAGGATGTGAGAGTTGGACCATAAAGAAGGTTGAGCACTGAAAAATTGATGCTTTTTAACTGTGGTGCTGGAAAAGACTCTTGAGAGTCTGTTGAACAGAAAGGAGATCTAACCAGTCAGTCCTAAAGGAAATCAGTCCTGAATATTCATTGGAAGGACTGATGCTGAAGCTCCAATACTTTGGCCACCTGATGCAAAGAGCCAACTCACTGGAAAAGACTCCGGTGCTAGGAAAGATTGAGGGCAGGAGGATAAGGGGATGACAGAGAACGAGATGGCTGGACGGCATCATCAACTCAATGGACAAGAGTTTGAGAAAACTCCAGGAGATGGTGAAGGAAAGGGAAGCCTGGTGTGCTGCCGTCTGTGGGTCACAAAGAGTCAGACATGACTTAGCGACTGAACAACAAATTCATATGGAACATAATGTAAATCCTGAGAGAGCAAAAACCTGTTGTATCATACAAAGTGTAGTATTTTGGTGTAGTAGAATGGTGTTTATTAATGATAGATTTTGATGGTGTTTATGGTAAGGAGAAGGAAGATTTAATATAGCTGCTCTGTACTGACAGCATGAGTATCAGGGATTAGGAAAATGGACTGGACCTTACGCTACAACCTACCCCATTTTCCTACTTCACAAGGAATTAGTCTAGCTGGTTAGACCAAGGAAAAATTTTATTATAGTTTTGATTTCACTCCCTATCTATCTATAGTGTGCCTCAGGAATGTTACTCAGAGACTTCAAGTAATTAAAAGTCACATTTCAAGAACTTTATACTAAAAACAATGTATGCAACTTCAGAAACCATATTACTTTAAATTCTTGACCCTTGAAAATTCAGTTTTACAATTGGATATCCATAGACTGTGCATCAGTTACCCAGAGTAAACTCTTCTGGGATCACCTTCCATAAGGAATTTCATTTCTTTCTATAGATAAATCTAGATGTCAATAAAAGAGGTTGGCATAGCAGGATTTCAAAATATATATTACCGATGGTTGGGGTTTGGGGAATTTTTAGAAGACTTTTTAAAAGAAATGAAAAAGAAAGGGAGGAAAGCTATTTTATATTCTTAGCAGTCACAGGGATGCTATGAACTCTTGATAATTTCTACCTACACATAAAAGTATTCTATTCAGGAAGACCATGAAGGCATTATTGAATTGTTGATGTACTGCAAGTCCTTTCTTTTGGAGTCTGGAAGTTTCTATACTTGTAAGAGGAAAAGTGTAGTGAAAATGAAGCATCTGTTATATCCTGACTCTTCCACTCCTTTCCTATTAACTCCTCTCTTGAATGTTCTTCTTGTCAGTTAGTTACTGAAAGTCTCTGCTTGCAATAGAAATGATTCTGCTCATGCACAGCTGTAAAAGGGCAGCTTGCAGCAGGCAGCAGCCACGTGGTAGCTGAAAGTACAGTCTTAGTTTCCCATACTGGGAGTCCTAACCCCTGTACCATAGGAGCCAGCAGTTAAGGCTGATGTCCTTAGTCTTGCCTGCCTAGTCAAGAATGAATTCAGGCAAGGAGACAGAAGATAAAGAGTAAAGTAAACAATTTATTGAAAAGAAAATTACATGTGGAAAGGAACAAGGGCGAGCTCAGAGAGAGTCAGGCCTTTGGGAAGTTTTAAATCTTTTATAAAGGGGCAGTTTTCTGGTCTTTGTCTTCCCTCAGGCCAATCATCTTGCTTTGTCTCCCACTTCACCCCACCCCCACCACGCCGGGGTTTAATTGGTCTGAGGACCCTCCCCTGGGGTGTGCCCCCACACCTCAGCTAAAATGAAATCAAAGTGAGGCTTCTGAGAGGAGCAAGATTCATTTTGACCTGGAATTATCCTCTGACTTTTGATTCCAAGGAGACTTTCTGTGCATGTGTAGTGTTTCCCTTGTCCTTTACTCAGGATTTTTTCCCTCCGTTTGTCCTTGCCATGATTATTCCCTTGAAGTGTTTACAAGAAACAAAGACTGGTTATTTACCATTTTTGTTGTTACTTCCATTTCGGAGAGCAAAGAGGGGACTGGTTGTAAATTCCTCAACTGGAGCCCACCTATGTCTTGCCTCAGGAAATGCAAAGAGGAGGCTGGCTGACTGTAAATGTCCAACCTGAAGCTTGTCTGTCTCCTACCTCAAAAACCCTGAGCTCCCTCCCCTGGAACATCACTGATTTTTTTTTTAATGACTTGAAGTTCGTTTGTGTAGTTGATATTCCCTATCAACACACACAATAACAAGAACTTTCTAAGAGTACTCGGAAGTTCCCAACTCAATTCCAATATTGGCTTACTAAAAATCAATGCTAATAAGACTTAGGAGAAACAGCACTTAAGGCTAACCTAGACAGGGTTGTGAGCATTTTAGAATCTTTTCCTGGATACATCTTCCACCACACTCCTTATAAACATTGAGGATTACAAGAGTCCTGCCTTGGTCATCTTTTCTCACTTTATCTATTATCTTTGGTTGATTTCATATGTACACCCATGGCTTCAACAGCCACCTTCAATAGTGACTCCCAAATCTATATCTGAGGTTCTAGCCTGTCTCCTGAGGACAAATTAGTTTCAACTGTCTATTGGGCATTTCCATAGATATCACATAGGTATCTAACAATCAACATTACTCAAATCTAATCCACTGTCTGCTCTCCCCATACCTGCTGCACATCATTTATTTCCGCTTTTAATTAATGACTCCAGCCTGCCTAAGCTGATTTGGTGTCTTCACCATGTCCTCACCATCTATCAGCCTCAAAGTGCTCACACACATATTCTTCTCTGGGAACTGCTACTTCAGGCATTTTCCCCAAGCCCTAAAACTCTATGTCTTCCGTTAACACAACATGTCATTTTTTTTGTTTTGGTTTTAGTTCTCAGACTACTCTTTTGGACTAAACAAAGGTGTTTTAATGTAAGGCACATGGCTTGTAAGTGACTCTGGGGTTGGGTTTCCCAATTTGCTATTGTATAAACACTCTGTACACGGGCAAATATATATTTTCTGGATCTATAGATTTTTACTAGTTTTTCAGAACTAACAATTTTCTAAAACCCAGGCTATTACCCTGCAGATGTCCCTGGTTCCAGTCTTCCCTCACCTAGACTGTGGTCTGTGGGCCATTGTTGATACTCTGCAATAGTTCCTGCACATTCTCATACCAAAGTCTGGTTTCCAGGCAGACATCTGGGCTCTCTGATGGCCTGCGAAGGGATGAAGGATATTTTCTGAGGTCTCTGTTGCAGAATGACTTTGTTATTTTTAACCCCAAGGACTTTGTCCAGAAAGGAAGGTCTGACACAGCTTCATACAACCTAGACTGTACCCCAGAGGCAACCAATGCCCTGCCACCTTCTCTAGAGTAGCTAATGAAGTTCTACTTGAAGTAAAAAGCATCAGTTTCTTCAGAATTAATCTTCCAGAATTTGGCAGCAACCAGCTAGGATTGCCCCACCTGTCCTTGCAACCTAGCAGGAATCACTAGAGATATGGGTTACAGCTGTAGGTGAGAGGGCTTCTAGCAGAACTCAGCATCCAGTAACTTTCCTTCCCCTAGTAGCAATGCAGCTCTCAGAGAAGTTCATTAGTGCCCTGGAGATCTCCAGGTTCTTTCTCCTATAGCCAGTAGGATAACACAAGTTCTCAGAACTTGCTTTGTCTTGGCTAGACAGAACAACTGCTGTATATTTTACTTGAGATTTCTGCCACCAGTGTTACCTGGGACACCAACCTGACATTCAATTACCTATGGAATAGTGTTCTCATACATGAATCTCTCTCATTAAGACATGTACATATACATACACATGTATACACTCACACATACAAATACATTTACTTCTATTGTGAGCATGACTTTGTATCCATGGTTCAAGCTTCACGTACCCAGCAATCGTATTCATGCCTCCATATAAAACATGTCAAAAATGTGATTAGATACAATTTGTAAAGGTGATATGTACTGAAATATCGTTATGGTAGAGAAGAAGTAGAGAGACACAAAATTGGAAAATGTTAAGTCTTAGTGACTTAAAAAGTATTTAGATCTGGTTGTGATGAATCCTGAGATAAAAATTGCATTGAAAATGCTTCTTACTTTTATGTTTTTTCTTATTCTTAAAATTGAATTACAGGAGCCCATTATACAGAGCGAAGTAAGCCAGAAAGATAAAGACCATTACAGTATACTAACACATATATATGGACTTTAGAAAGATGGTAATGATAACCCTATACGCAAAACAGAAAAAGAGACTCAGATATATAGAACAGACTTGTGGACTCTGGGAGAAGGCAAGGGTGGGATGTTTCAAGAGAACAGCATTGAAACATGTATATTATCTAGGGTGAAACAGATCACCAGCCCAGATTGGGTGCATGAGACAGGTGCTTGGGCCTGGTGCACTGGGAAGACCCAGAAGGATCGGGTGGAGAGGGAGGTGGGAGGGGGGACTGGGATGGGGAATACATGTAAATCCATGGCTGATTCATTTCAATGTATGACAAAAACTACTGTAATGATGTAAAGTAATTAGCCTATTAAAAAAATTTTTTTTAATTGAATTATAATCCACATTCAATAAAATGCACAAATCTACATGCACAGGTTGATAGATTTTTAGATATATATACAAACTACCAAAATCAAGTATATAGAACACCTTCAATCACCCCATGATATTCTTTCATTCTTCTTTCCAGGAAATACAACACCCAACCCATGGAAGTAACCACTATTCTTATTTGAATATCATAGTTTAGCTTTTCTTATTTTTGAACTTCATATTTATTCTATATTTTTTCATATCTGGTTTTCATTCAACAAAATGTTTTTTCTTAGATTTAATGTTACTTCATGTATCTGTGTAGCATTGTACCATATGAAATGTCACAATTTATTTACCCCTCTCCTGTTTATTGGCATACTGTTTGAGCTATTATGAAGAATCTGTTTTGAATATCTTCATACAAGTCTTTTGTGTGAACTATGCATCTATTTTATTGAGAATATGCCTAAGAATAGAATAATTGGGTCATAGAATAAAACATGTTTAATTTTATTAGAAACTACCAAATAGTTCTCAAAAGTAGTTATATAGATTGTGAGTTTCAGCTTGAAGATTTAAAGAACTGGAAAGCTTGTTTCTCCCACCATTACATTAATAACAAAAAGCAGGAGAAATGCAAATTTCTTAACCTACTAAGAATTGGGGTCTCAAGTCAAACAACTAAAAAAATCTGAAGAGAAATAGACAACCACAAGAATCCATGTTTTTTTTTTTAACCTGGAACATAAACCACTAGAGTTGCCTCATAAGACGGTAAGAAGATTCAGCTTAAAATATTTAATGAACTGCTAGAGACTAAGTGTATGCTAGCATGAGAGTGTGAAGTCCCTGAGGACCATAGACCTAAGAAAGTGCACACCCTTTTGCATTTTCTCTATGATCTCTATCAGATGCTTATAAGGAAGACCAGGCCGTATTCTGAGAAAGCTTTCCTAATGATGCTACTTGCAGCAGGACTAAGCTAGGGGGTTAAGAGTGGGGAAAAGGAGCAGTAGACGATAACCCTATATGCAAGACAGAAAAAGAGTCACAGATGTATAGAACAGACTTTTGGACTCTATGGAAAAGGCGAGGGTGGGATGATCTGAGAGAATAGCATTGAAACATGTATATCATCAATTGTGAAACAGATCGCCAGTCCAGGTTGGATGCATGAGACAAGTGCTCAGGGCTGGTGCACTAGGATGACCCAGAGGGATGGGATGGGGAGGGAAGTGGGAAGGGGGTTCAGGATAGGGAACACATGTAAATCCATGGCTGATTCATTTCAATATATGGCAAAAACCATTACAATATTGAAAAGTAATTAGCCTCCAACTAATATAAATAAACAGAAAAAAAAAGAAACTGTCTAAACTTCTGAGATCTATTTCTTCTATCTCTACTACAGAACAAATGCAGAAATCTGCAAGGACTAGAAAAATAAAAATTGTCACCTTAGGGCACAGTGGAAACCCATTACAGTCTAGAACAGGAACAAGGGCAAAAGTCTACTCTTTGGGGTTTTAGGAAACAGTAATATATGCTAGGCTCAGCACTACAGCTGGAGGAGGAACAGGATCACTTGTGAAGGCAACACCCCCAAGACCCAGGCCCACAGGACCTAAGACTAAGGCTTAGCTATAACATCAGAGAATACTTCTCTGTTCCCCACCAGCTCACTAACAAGCATCAGGTAACAATAATAGGGGAATACAGCTAGAAGATCTTGAAGAAAATAATTTCTAGAGAACAGAGAAATGGAAAACCCAAAGTGAATCAGGGAGTAGAAATGTGGGCACAGTAGCCCATACTCTAGATATAATGCATCAGTAGGGTAATTTGAATCCACTGGTATACTAGAGTGATCATAGGAACACAAACTCAAACTTAGTCTAATCACTCACTAAATTAACCCTAACACTCAAGGTATTGTAAAAGGAAAGACATATTTATCTCCAAACAAAAAAATTTTTACTTTGATATTTATTATCCTATATGGTAGGTCCAGCTTTCAACAAAAATTTATGATGCATAGAAAAAGATAGGAAAAATGCATTATGAAGAGGCAATGCAAATATTAGGACCAGACTCAGAAATGAAAGCAAAATTAAAACTATTGGACAAGAAACTTAAAACAACAATGATTAATAGGCTAAGATTTTAATGGAAAGGGTAAATAATATACAAAATCTGACAGTTAATTTTAGCAAAGAGGTGGAAACTAAAGGAAAATATAAAATAGAAATTCTAGAAATAAAAAAAGAAATTTTAGAAATAAAAACATAATAACAATGATGAAGAATGCCCTTTAATAGGCTTATCTGTAGACTTGACACATAGGTGAAGATAGAATTTAAACTTCAAGATAAGCAAGCAGAAATTACCCAAACAAAAACATAAGGAGAAAAAAAAAATTTTTTTTAATAATGGAACACCCAAGAGATAGGGCATAATATGAAACTGTCTAACATACACATAATTAGAATCCCAGAAAGAAGAGAGAGAATGGAAAGGTTAAACATATATATTTTAAGAAACAATGGCTGAAAATTTTCCAAAATTTAAGATGGATCCGGACCTTCAGAGAACACAGAACAGGATTCATATGAAACAAAATAAAACCCTAGGCATATTATATTCAAACTTCTGCAAAGAAAGACAAATAAGAATTAGCTAGAGGAAAAAACTCAACCTGACAGAGTATCAGGAATAAGAATTAAAACAGACTTCTCAACAGAAACTATGCAAGGAAGAAGACAATGGTGTGGCATCTTTAAAGTCCTAAAAAAAATAGAAAAATTGTCAACCCAGAAATACATTTCAAATATTAAGAAAAATAAACATTTTTTCAGACCAAAAAAAAACAACTTAGGGGGGAAATTACCAAGACATACTCTAATGGAAAGATTAATGAAGTTCTTCAGGGAAAAAGATTATGTCTCTAAGCCAGAAACTTGGGTCTATACAAAGAAATAAAGAGTACTAGAAATGGATTAAGTGAAGGCAAATGTACTGGGTTAAATAATATCACTCCCAAGTTTATGTCTACTGAAAATCCCACCAGTTCAGTTCAGTTCAGTCGGTCAGTCGTGTCTGACTGTCTGCGACCCCATGAACCGCAGCATGCCAGGCCTCCCTGTCCATCACCAACTCCCAGAGTCCACCCAAACCCATATCCATTGAGTCGGTGATGCCATCCAACCATCTCATCCAATAATAAGGTGACCTGATTTCCAAATTACACTTGAATGTGTAAGTATTTAAGTTAATTAAGATAAGGTCATACTGAATTACAGTGGACCCTAAATTCTGTGACTAGTGTCTTTACAAGAAAAGGAGAGGACACACAGAGACACGCACAGAAAAGAAGGTCATGTTTTGAGAGGCAAAGATTGAAGTGATGCAGCAACAAGCCAAGAAACATCACTGATTTCCAGGAGACACCAGGAACCAGGAAGGGTCAAGAGAGGTTTCTCCTCTAGAGTGTTCAGAGGGAGCATAGCTCTGTCGACATTTTGATTCCAGACTTCTAAGCCTCCAGAATTGTGAGTGAACACTTTTCTTTTGTTTCAAGTCATCAGGCTTGTGGTTAATTTGTTATGACAACCATAGGAAACTAATACAGTAAAATAAAATCAATTTTATTCTTAATACTCAAAATTGGCAGTTTAAACCAAAAATTGTAACAGTGAAGTACATGTTTGTAGCGTATGTAAAAGTAAAATATGTGATGATAATAGCAAAAAGGAAGCAAGGGATAAATTGGAAATGTAAGGTCTTACAGCTACATGGAAGTAGTATATTATATGAATCCAGACTTGGATCATTTACAATGTATATTGTAATTCCTGAGGCAACAACCAGAAAATTTTACAAAGAGGCAAATGATAAGTAAATAAAGGAGATAAAAATAGAATCATAAAAATGCTCAATTAAGCAGATAAAACACAGAAAAAGAGCAAACAAGAAATAAAGAATAAATGGAATGAACAGAAAATGGCTAGTAAGATGATATATCATGATCCAAACATATCAATAATTACTTTAAATGTGAAATGGTCTAAATACAACAGTTAAAAGGCAGATATAGTCAGACTGAATTTTTAAAAAAGCAATGTTCAACTATACACTGTCAGAAGAAACTCACTTTTAACTTTTAATATAAGGAGATAAAAGGGTTAAAAGTAAGAGACTAGAGAAAGATATACTTTGCAAACACAAACCAAATTAAATATGAGGTAACTATATTAATTTCAGATAAAATAGACTTCAAAAGAAATAAGATTATCAGAGATTAAAAGGAATATTACATAATGAAAGCAGTCAAATCTGCAAGAAAACTTAACAACCTTATATCCTTGAAAAAGAACTTCAAATTACATGAGGGGAAAAAAGAATAGATCTGAAATGAGATATAGATGAATGCATAACTACAGTTGGAGACTTCAACACTACCTTCTCATTAACTGAGATAATAAGTAGGCAGAATTGCAGTAAGAACACAAATGACCTGAACAACAATCAACTAACTTAATTTAATTAACATTTATAAAATACTCAACTCCACAATTCCAGCATATATATTCTACTCAAGTGCACATGTAACATTTATTAAGACAGATCATATTCTGACTATTAAAAACAAATTGAAAATAATGTTATAAGGCATATTCCTTAACCATAAGAGAATAAAATAATAGAAAGATATCTGGAAAATCCCTTAACATTTGGATATTAGTCAACATGCTTCTAAATAACTTGGGACAAAGAGAAAGTCTTAAATGAAATAAAAAATTATTTGAACAAAATTAAGATGCACTATATCAAAACTCATGGGATACAATAGAGTTTAGAGCAAAATGTATATTTAATTTATATTTATTATATACTATTTAATTAATATATTAGGAAAGTTTGTTTAAAAGTATGACCTACGCTCCCTTAAGAAAGTAGAAAAACAAGAGTATATTAAACCAAAGCAAATAAAATCAAGGAAATAGCAAAGATTATAGAAGAAATCAATAAAATTGAAAACAACAGAGAAAATCAATGAAGCTAAAAACTAGTTCTTTGACAAGATATTTGAATTGATAAATTCATTGCCAGACTAAGGAAAAAAGACAAAAGGCTTAAATTATCAATATCAAAAATAAAAGAGGAGATATCAGTACTGACCCCATATTAAAAGGATAATTATGGAATACTACAAACTCTATGCTTATAAAGTCAACAACAAAATGAAATACACCACTTTCTTGAAAGACACCAAAAAGTACCACAACTCACTCAAAAAGGAAATAGATAATCTGAATAGTTTTAGGTTAAATTTGTAGTTTAAAATCTTCCAAAAAATATGTGTACCTATGGCTGATTCACATTGCTGTATGGCAGAAAACAACACAAGGCTGTAAAGCAATTATCTTTCAATTAAAAATAAATAAATTCAAACCAAACAAAAATTAAAAACCCAGGGACATATGGTTTCATTGTTGAATTTGACCAGGCATTTAAGGAAGAAATAATGCCAATTCTATACACTCTCTCTTAGAAAATTAAAAAAGAGAGACACTTTCCAATACATCCAATAAGGCTAGCATTACCCTGAGAACTGATAACAAAACTAGAGAAAGAAATTACAAGAAAGCTATAGACCAGTGTCATTTCTCAGAACATAGATAAAAAAACTCAACAAAATATTAGCAAACTGAATCCATTAATATATTGAAAGGATAACACATTAAAATCAATTGAGATTGATTTCAGGAATGTAAGGCTAGTTCAACATTCAAAAATTCAGTCAATATAATTTACCACATTAATAGACTAAATATTTTGTATAATATGTATATATAATCTCAAAAGAGGCAGAAAAATTATTTAACAAAATTTGATGTCCATCATTATAGAAATGATCAATATAGTAGAGATAGAAGGGAATTTCTAACCTGATAAAGAGTATTGAGTACATAAGTGCTAGGCATATAACTTACTCATGTTACTTTTTCCAACAGCCATGAGATAGGCACTATTGATATCAGAAAAAAAATGAGGAAACTAAGGAAGAGAGATCAGTTAATTTATCCACCTCTGCATCTAGTAAGCAGCAGATGTAAGGTTATAATTCACATCTATCTGTCTCAAGAGCTCACTCTTCATTATCTTGCCTCCCAGAGTGAAAATGAAATGGAAATTGAAGTTCATAACAATAGTTCAGAGATTAGAATGGATGATTTAATAGAAAATTGGTACTTGTATTAATTATCTTTTCAGAAAACATGTAATATTTAACTGAGGTTAAATTTTGGAATACTAAGGATTCTCTTAATGAGGAAAAATACCTAAGTGTGTGATTGGTTACTTTTAAAAATATGTCCTAAAAGATAATTGTTCCTATTGAGAAAAATGAGATTAGTTTATTTAAAAATATGCCAAAAAGAAAATTTTATTCTGAAGAAATGAGAGATGTTCACAGATGAACATCTGCTCTTTATGAAATTGTTCATGCTAGTGTCTATATTATAATAGCAGAAGGAACAGAAGCAAACTAGACACTCAAAGAAAGAAATTACACTTAATTTATATAAGAGAATATAATGCATTTTAACATTTCAAGCCAAAAGAAATCAAGATTCATATATAGAAAAAGAAATGGAATAGAAAATGGAATACTCTATAAGGTAGCATTGATTCTGTGGATGGTTCTATTTTTCTCTGCATCTTTCTGCATTTTCTTAACTTTCCACAATGAAAATTTATTACTTAAAAATATTTACAAAAAAGTATTTAAAGCAGCTAAGTATAATGTTAGGAGGAAGATTTTGCAGAACCATTAAGAAATGAGCTTACTCTAACTCTCACTCTTACTCTAGCAGCTTGTGGTAGGTTTAGACCAAATCCAAATCTCATGTATTCTCATGTACCAGCAGCCATGTGAAAAACTGTCCCTGGGCCTGAGCTGGCCAGATGTGTTGAGTGAGAACTTATGATCTCCCTCAATACATGTCAATCTGGGTGCTCTTTGTACATTTCTCATTACGGCTTTTTTTTTTTTTTTTCATTATTTTGTAGCTGTGATACCACTTGAAATGAACAATCAAACAGATGTCACTGAATTTATCTTCTTGGGATTTTCCAACCATCCCAACCTACAGGGCTTGTTCTTCCTGATCTTCCTGGTCATTTACCTGACAACCCTCCTTGGGAACACGCTCATAATAACATCTATCAGGATCAGTTCTGCTCTCCACACTCCAATGTATTACTTTCTGAGCAACTTGAGCTTCTTGGACATCTGCTACACATCCACCACCATTCCAGTTATGCTAATGAACTTCTTCCGGGAGAAGAAGACCGTCTCCTATGACAGCTGCCTTTCCCAGATCTTTTTCCTCGTGACATGTGCTGGTGCTGAATGTGTATTACTGGCAGCTATGGCTTATGATCGCTATGTAGCCATCTGCCACCCTCTTCAATATCCAGTCCTCATGAGTGTAAAGGTCTGTGTTTTTTTGGTGACTGGGTCCTGGCTATGTGGGCTGGTGAATTCTGTGACACACACAGTGCTGGCAGCCACACTCACTCTGTGTGGATCCAACCAGATCAGTCACTTTCTCTGTGACATCCCATTCCTCCTGAAGCTCTCCTGCTCTGACACCTCTCTCAATGAGTCTGTGCTCCATGTGGCCAGTGCTCTCATTGGCCTGAGCCCTTGCCTCTTTACTGCTGTGTCCTACATACTCATCATCTCTGCCATCCTTAGGATTCCCTCTGCTCAGGGCAGGAGCAAGGCCTTTTCTACCTGTGCATCCCACCTCACTGTGGTGGTGGTTTTTTATGGAACAGCCAACTTCAACTATGACAGACCCAGAGAAGGCTACTCCCTAGACATGGACATCCTAGTCTCTGTACTCTTCTGTGTTATGACTCCCATGTTAAACCCCATTATCTACAGCTTGAGAAACAAGGAGGTCAAATGTGCCCTGAGGAAGCTGGTTGGAGTGTGTGTTCCTTGGCAATATTTTCTCTAGAGGTCAATGGTCTTCAAACTAGGGTATGCAGCCATCTGAAAAAAAAATTCAAAGTATTTATAACATAGATAGTTTTAGAAAGGCTGTATCCAGATCTTCAATTCCTACATATCAATTCAGTTCTGTTGCTCAGTCTAGATGGGCCATTGTTGGCAAAGTAATGTCTCTGCTTTTTAATATGCTGTCTCACTTCACTTCAGCTGCTCAGCTGTGTCCAACTCTTTGAAACCCCATGGACTGCAGCACGCCAGGCCTCCCTGTCCATCACCAACTCCTGGAGTTTACTCAAACTCATGTCCATTGAGTTGGTGATGCCATCCAACCACCTCATCCTCTGTTGTCCCCTTCTCCTCCCACCTTCAATCATTACCAGCATCAGGGTCTTTTCAAATGAGTCAGTTCTTCGCATCAGGTGGCCTAAGTATTGGAGTTTCACTACCAGTCCTTCCAAAGAATAGTCAGGACTGATTTCCTTTAGCATGGACTGGTTTGATCTCCTTGCAGTCCAAGGGACTCTCAAGAGTCTTCTCCAACACAGTTCAAAAGCATCAATTCTTTGGTGCTCAGCTTTCTTTATAGTCCAACTCTCACATCCATACATGACTACTGGAAAAACATAGGCTTGACTAGACAGACCTTTGTTGGCAAAGTAATGTCTCTGCTTTTTAATATGCTATCTAGCTTGGTCATAACTTTCCTTCCAAGGAGTAAGCGTCTTTTAATTTCATGGCTACAATCACCATCTGCAGTGATTTTGGAGCCCAAAAAATAAACTCCGCCACTGCTTCCACTGTTTCCCCATCTATTTGCCATGAAGTGATGGGAGCAGATGCTATAATCTTACTTTTCTGAATGTTGAACTTTAGCCAACTTTTCCCACTCCCCTCTTTCACCTTCATCAAGAGGCTCTTCAGTTCCTCTTCGCTTTCTGCTATAAGGGTGGTGTCACCTGCATATCTGAGATTATTGGTATTTCTCCAGCAATCTTGGTTCCAGCTTGTGCTTCATCCAGCCTGGCATTTCACATGATGTACTCTGCATATAAATTAAATAATACTGACATACTCCTGACATACTCCTTTCCCAATTTGGAACCAGTCTGTTGTTCCATGTCCAGTTCTAACTGTTGCTTTTTGACCTACATACAGATTTCTCAGGAGACAGGTGAGGTGGTCTGGTATTCCTGTCTCTTGAAGAATTTTCCATTTTGTTGTGATCCACACAGTCAAAGACTTTGGCATAGTCAATAAAGCAGAAGTAGATGTTTTTCTGAAACTCTCTTGCTTTTTCAATGATCCAACGGATGTTGGAAATTTGATCTCTAGTCCCTCTGCCTTTTCTAAATCCATCTGGAATTTCACTGTTCATGTACTGTTGAAGCTGGCTTGGAGAATTTTGAGCAGTACTTTGCTAGCATGTGGGATAAGTGCAATTGTGCAGTAGTTTGAACATTCTTTGTCATTGCCTTTTTTGGGGATTGGAATGAAAACTGACCTTTTCCAGTCCTGTGGCCACTGCTGAATTTTCCAAATTTACTGGCCAATTTGAGTGCAGCACTTTCATAGCATTATCTTTTAGGATTTGAAATAGCTCAACTGGAATTCCATTGCCTCCACTACCTTTGTTTGTAGTGATGCTTCCGAAGGCCCACATCACTTTGTATTCCAGGATGTCTGGCTCAAGATGAGTGATCACATCATCGTGGTTATCCTGAAGATCTTTTTTGTATAGTTCTTCTGTGTATTCTTGCCACCTTTTCTTAATATCTTCTGCTTCTTTTAGGTCTAGACCATTTCTGTCCTTTATTGTGCCCATCTTTGCATGAAATGTTCCCTTTGTATCTCTAATTTTCTTGAAGAGATCACTAGTCTTTCCTATTCTATTGTTTTCCTCTATTTCTTTGCATTGATCACTGAGGAAATCTTTCTTATCTCTCCTTGCTATTCTTTGGAACTCTGCAAGTGATGGATATGCCTTTCCTTTTCTCCCTTGCCTTTAGCTTCTCTTCTTTTCTCAGCTATTTGTAAGGCCTCCTCAGACAACTATTTTGCCTTTTGCATTTCTTTTTCTCTGGGATGGTCTTGATCACTGCCTCCTGTACAGTGCTACAAACCTCTATCCATAGTTCTTCAGGTACTCTGTATATCAGATATAATCCCTTGAATTTATTTGTCATTCCACTGTATAATATAAGGGATTTGATTTAGGTCATACCTGAATTGTCTAGTAGTTTTCCCTACTTTCTTCAATTTAAGTCTGAATTTTGCAATAAGGAATTTAGCATCTGAGCCATGGTCAGCTCCTGGTCTTGTTTTTGCTGATTATATAAGCTTCTCCATCTTTGTTGCAAAGAATATAATCAATCTGATTTCAGTATTGACCCTCTGGTGATGTCCATGTGTAGAGTCTTCTCTTGTGTTGTTGGAAGAGGGTGTTTACTATGATGAGTGCATTCTCTTGGCAAAACTCTGTTACCCGTTGCCCTGCTTCATTTTGTACTCCAAGGCCAATTTTGATTGTTACTCCAGATATCTCTTGACCTCTTGACTTCCTACTTTTGCATTCCATCCCCTATAATGAAGAGGACATCTATTTTGGGTGTTAGTTCTAGAAGGTCTTATTGGTCTCCATAGAATCATTCAGCTTCTTCAGCATTACTGGTTGGGGCATAGACTTGGATTACTATGATGTTGAATGGTATGCCTTGGAAATGAACAGAGACCATTTTGTCATTTTTGAGATTGCAGCCAAGAACTGCATTTCAGACTCTCTTGTCGACTATGAGGGCTACTCCATTTCTTCTAAGGGATTCTTTCCCACAGTAGTAGATATAATGGTCATCTGAGTTAAATTTGCCTGTTCCAGTCCATTTTAGTACACTGATTCCTAAAATGTCAATGTTCACTCTTGCCATCTCCTGTTTGACCACTTCCAGTTTATCTTGATTCACAGACCTAACATTTCAGATTCCTATGCATTTTTGTTCTTTGCAGCATCGGACTTTACTTCCATCACCAGTCACATCCACACTGTGTGTTGGTTTTGCTTTGGCTCCATCTCTTCATTCTTTCTGGAGTTATTTCTCCACTCTTCTCCAGTAGCATATGGGGCATCTACCAACCTGGGGAGTTCATCATTTAGTGTCATATCTTTTTGTCTTTTCATACTGTTCATGGGGTTCTCAAGGCAAGAATACTGAACATTCCCTTCTCCAGTGGGCCATATTTTGTCAGAAATTTCCACTATGACCCATCTGTCTTCAGTGGCCCTACACTGCGTGGCTCATAGTTTCATTGTTAGACAAGGCTGTGGACCGTGTGATCCATTTGATTAGTTTTCTGTGATTGTGGTTTTCATTCTGTCTGTCCTCTTATGGGTAAGGATAAGAGGCTTATGGAAGTTTCCTGATGGGAGAGACTGACTGTGGGGGAAACTGGGTCTTGTCTGATGGGCAGGGCCATGTTCAGTAAATCTTATTTTAAATCTTATATTAAGTGAAGCTTAATATTAGAACAAAAATCTGATTTTATCAATTGCATAATATCAAAGAAAATTATAAGTCCATGATTCTCTAGGTGTCTTATGTGCTAATTAGGGCATTGGCTTGGTAATGACTGACAGTTAAAGTGGGAAAATACAGAGAACTTGGGAAAATCTTAGGACTTTGAACCCTTAAATCTCCATTAACCTTTCATGTCAATAGAAACAGCCCTTCCTCCCCTATCTGAGACTATCTTCCTCTCAGTTGAAACTATAATAATCTCACCTAAGATCATTACAAGTAATGGATATTCCTTTAAAAAGCTCACCCATCATCCCTTATTATATCTACACACCTAACTGGGGCCCAAACCCAGAATAACTCAGGATAGTAGAACAAGGTATAATCCCAGAGATTTTAATATTCACACCAAAATTAAGTTTAAAAGTTTTACTGTTTTTGGAGACTAGACCAAGAATGCCTGAGTTGGAGGACAAAGAACTCATCTCCCACCATGAACACATCAAAAATAGTCAACATGTAGAAAAATTTTTACTGAAAAATAACTGTAGACTTACATAAAGATTCCTGTACAACCAAGGCTGTAAGAAATATTCACACAAAATTGGGTACAAAGGGAAAGGAAGTGATCAGGTTGAGCCCTGTGCTTTGGAAAAGGGAGCATGCACATGTGGAGACCCTCCCTGAAGAGTGAGTAGTTTGAGCCACATATTGGGCACCTCCACCCTGGGGGTCCACACAGTGAGTATGAGCCCCCTTGACTGCTTAGAGGGCCAGAGGTATTAACAGGAAGACTGGAAGTCTGAGGAAGCCTGGACTCTGCTTGTAAGGGGTGTGCATATTCTTGCTTGCTCCTGAAGCAGGACAGAGAGCACGGACTGAAAATTGCATAAGTGGCCGGTTTCCCATGACTGCTCTGATATGTGCCCCAGCCTGAGCTGAGCACACATTTCAGCCCCCTTATAAGCATGACTGCAAGAAAACAGAGGTGGCTCTGACCCAAAGCAGTGCTGAGCAAGGCAGTGGAAGCCATTACTGGCACTTAGGCAGCACATCTCTGTCCGAAGCTAGACTGCAACAGCCCAAAGCACAACCAATGTTGGGAGGCCATGTGGACTGTGCCTGTCCTATGGCTTGAACCTGACCCCTAGAGATTCTGCTCCAGCAACTTGGAACCCATTCCCACCCACAATAGGGTGGTGATAGCCACTGAACAGAGAGTAAGGCCTGGCTCACATCTGGCTCCATCTCTAACCCCTCCATCTCCAGCACCACCTCCTACCAAGATGATAGCTGCTGGCACACCTTGAGGAAAAATGTGACTCCTGCTCACATTAAATCCAGCTCTCCCACCAAAGCCACTGAACACATGCTGATTGTATAGGGATGTTCCCACATAATGCATTAAAACCATACGAGGTGACTGTTTCAGCTAATTTCATAGAGAAAGAGAAAATTACATAAAATAAGACAGAGAGATCTGGCTCATTTGAAAGAACAAGAGAAAATCCCTGAAAAGCAACTAATGAAACAGAAATAAACCATTTTCCAGATAAAGAATTCAAAGCACTGGCAATAAACATGCTAGCTTAATTACAGAAAAGGATAGATGAATACAATTGAGAATTTTAAAGGACTAGAAAATATAAAAACCAGTCACAACTAAAGAATACAATAAGTTAAGTTAAAAACACACTAGAAGGAATTAATAACAGGCTAATTGATACAGAAGAATGTATACCTAATCTGAATAATGGAAATTGTTCAACCAGAGCAGCAAAAAGAAAAATATATTTTTAAACATGAAAATGAATCTATGAAACAACATCAAGCAAACCAATGTGAACATGATAGATGTCCCAGAAGAGGAGAAAGATAAAGGGGTTGAAAATGTATTTGATGAAAGTTTGACTGAAAAATTCACAAACCTGAAGAAGGAAGATAACCAAGTTCACAAAGCACAGAGCGTTCCAAACAAGATGAATCCAAACAGACCCGTACCAAGACACCTTAAATAGAACGGCAAAAGCTAAAGAGAGAATTCTAAAGGCAACAAGAGAAAACCAAACAATCATATAAAAAGAAAAACCCACAAGGCTTTCAGATGACTTTAAGGCAAAAAGTTTGAAGGCCATAAGGAGTGACATGATATATTCAAAGTGCTGAAAGGGAAAACCCTACAACCAAGGACGCTCTGCCTAGAAAGATTATCATTTGGAATAGAAGAAGAGATAAAGAAATTCTCAGACAAGCAAAAACTAAAAGAGGTTATTGATACTAAATCTACCATGAAAGAAATTTTAAAGGATCTTGTATAGAGGTGGAAAAGCTAGGGGAAAAAAAAGAATTTATAGGAAAGGAAGAAAAACACTAGTTCAGGCAAAAATATAGTTAAGTCTAAAGATAAATTTCTTAAATAAGCTACTAGGAAGATTAAAAGGCAAAAAACTGTAAAATCAACTATTACTACAATAATCAGTAAAAGGATAAACATGAAGTGTACAGTATAATACCAAATACATAAGTGAGGGGGAGGAGAGTAAAACATGCAGAGTTTACTCTTGGCATGGGTCTGTTTGGGTTCATCTCATTTGGAACTCTCTGTGAGAGTTTCTAGAGTGTGTTTAAACTTTAAGGACTAAGTGTTTAAAACAACTAGATGTAGTTTTATGTCACCATATATGAATTCCATTGAAATCACAAATCAAAAACCTACAATAGCTGCACAAAAACTAAAGAGAAAGGAACACAAGCATACCACTAAAGAAAATCATCAAACTACAAGGAAAGAAACCAAAAGAAGTACAAGGAAAAGTATTTTAAAAAACAACTGGGAAACACATAGTAAAATGTCAGTGAGTACATACCTATCAATAATCACTTTAAATATCAATGGACTAAATGCTCCAATCAAAAGACAGAGTGGCTAATTGGATTAAAAAATAATAATAAGATCCATCTATATAATGCTTACAGGAGACTCACTTCAAAGCTAAAGATGCACACTGACTGAAAGTGAGGGGATGGAAAAAGGTAAACTTCCCAAAACTCATTCTATGAGGCCACCATCACGCTAATTCCAAAACCAGACAAAGATGCCACAAAAAACAAAACTACAGGCTAAAATCACTGATGAACATAGATGCAAAAATCCTTAACAAAATTCTAGCAAACAGAGTCCAACAACATATTACAAAAATCATACATCATGACCAAGTGGGCTTTATTCCAGGAACACAAGGATTCTTTAATATCCTCAAATCAATCAATGTAATACGCCACATTAACAGATTGAAAGATTAAAAACCATGCAGAAAAAGATGCAGAAAAAGCTTTTGACAAAATTCAACATCCATTTATGATTAAAACTCTCCAGAAAGCAGGAATAGAAGGAACATACCTCAACATAATAAAAGCTATATATGACCAACCCACAGCAAGCATCACCCTCAATGGTGAAAAATTGAAAGCATTCCCCTAAAATCAGGAACAAGACAACGGTGCCCACTCTCACCACTACTATTCAACATAGTTTTGGAAGTGTTGGCCACAGCAATCAGAGCAGAAAAAGAAGTAAAAAGAGTCCAGATAGGAAAAGAAGAAGTGAAACTCTCACTGTTTGCAGATGACATGATCCTCTACATAAAAAACCCTAAAGACTCTACCAGAAAATTACTAGAGCTAATCAACGAATATAGTAAAGTTGCAGGATATAAAATTAATACACAGAAATCCCTTGCATTCCTATACACTAACAATGGGAAAACAGAAAGAGAAATTAAGGAAACAATACCATTCACCATTGCAACAAAAAGAATAAAATACTTAGAAGTATATCTACCTAAAGAAACAAAAGACCTATACATAGAAAACTATAAAACACTGATGAAAGAAATCAAAGAGGACACAAACAGATGGAGAAATATAGCCTGTTCATAGACTGGAAGAATCAATATTGTCAAAATGGCTATACTACCCAAAGCAATCTATAGATTCAATGCAATCCCTATCAAGCTACCAATGGTATTTTTCACTGAACTAGAACAAATAATTTCACAATTTGTATGGAAATACAAAAAACCTCGAATAGCCAAAGTAAACTTGAGAAAGAAGAATGGAACTGGAGGAATCAACCTGCCTGACTTCAGACTATACTACAAAGCCAGTCATCAAGACAGTATGGTACTGGCACAAAGACAGAAATATAGATCAATGGAACACAATAGAAAGCCCAGAGATAAATCCACGAACCTATGGACACCTTATCTTCAACAAAGGAGGCAAGGAGATACAATGGAAAAAAGACCATCTCTTTAACAAGTGGTGCTGGGAAAATGGGTCAACCACTTGTAAAAGAATGAAACTAGAACACTTTCTAACACCATACACAAAAATAAACTCAAAATGGATTAAAGATCTAAATGTAAGACAGAAACTACAAAACTCCTAGAGGAGAACCTAGGCAAAACACTCTCCGACATAAATCACAGCAGGATCCTCTATGACCCACCTCCCAGAATATTGGAAATAAAAGCAAAAATAAACAAATGGGACCTAATGAAACTTAAAAGCTTTTGCACAACAAAGGAAACTATGAGCAAGTGAAAAGACAACCCTCAGATTGGGAGAAAATAATAGCAAATGAAGCAACAGACAAAGGATTAATCTCAAAAATATACAAGCAACTCCTGCAGCTCAATTCCAGAAAAATAAATGACCCAATCAAAAAATGGGCCAAAGAACTAAACAGACATTTCTCCAAAGAAGACATACAGATGGCTAACAAACACATGAAAAGATGCTCAACATCACTCATTATCAGAGAAATGCAAATCAAACCCACAATGAGGTACCATTACACACCAGTCAGGATGGCTGCTATCCAAAAGTCTACAAGCAATAAATGCTGGAGAGGGTGTGGAGAAAAGGGAACCCTCTTACACTGTTGGTGGGAATGCAAATTAGTACAGCGACTATGGAGAACAGTGTGGAGATTTCTTAAAAAACTGGAAATAGGACTGCCATATGACCCAGCTATCCCACTTCTTGGCATACACACTGAGGAAACCAGATCTGAAAGAGACACGTGCACCCCAATGTTCATCGCAGCACTATTTATATTAGCCAGGACATGGAAGCAACCTAGATGCCCATCAGCAGACAAATGGATAAGGAAGCTGTGGTACATATACACCATGGAATATTGCTCAGCCATTAAAAAGAATTCATTTGAATCAGTTCTAACGAGATGGATGAAACTGGAGTCCATTATACAGAATGATGTAAGCCAGAAAGATAAAGACCATTACAGTATACTAACACATATATATGGAATTTAGAAAGATGGTAATGATAACCCTATATGCAAAACAGAAAAAGAGACACAGATGTACAGAACAGACTTTTGGACTCTGTGGGAGAAGGCGAGGGTGGGATGTTTCGAGAGAACAGCATCAAAACATGTATATTATCCAGGGTGAAACAAATCACCAGCCCAGGTTGGATGCATGAGACAAGTGCTTGGGCCTGGTGCACTGGGAAGACCCAGAGGGATCGGGTGGAGAGGGAGGTGGGAGGGGGTATCGGGATGGGGAATACTTGTAAATCCATGGCTGATTCATGTCAATGTATGACAAAAAACACTACAATACTGTAAAGTAATTAGCCTCCAACTAATAAAAATAAATGAAAAAAAAACTGGAAAACACATAGTAAAATGTCAATGAGTACATACCTATCAATAATCACTTTAAATATCAATGGACTAAATGCTCCAATCAAAAGACAGAGTGGCTAATTGGATTAAAAAATAATAATAAGATCCATCTATAAAATGCTTACAAGAGACTCACTTTAAAGCTAAAGATGCACACTGACTGAAAGTGAGGGGATGGAAAAAGGTATTTCATGCAAATGGAAATGATGAAAAGGTGGGGGTAGTAATATTTCTATGAGCCAAAATAGACTTTAAAGCAAAGTCTCAACTAACACAATATTGTTAATCAACTACACTCCAATGTAAAATAAAAAATTTTAATGATGACTAAATTTCTAAATCATTAAAAAGTAAATTTTCTGAAAGAGACACAGATGAATAGAACAGACTTTTGGACTCTGTGGGAGAAGGCGAGGGTGGGATGTTTCAAGAGAACAACATCAAAACATGTATATTATCTAGGGTGAAACAGATCACCAGCCCAGGTTGGATGCATGAGACAAGTGCTCGGACCTGGTGCACTGGGAAGACCCAGAGGGATCGGGTGGAGAGGGAGGTGGGAGGGGGGACCGGGATGGGGAATACATGTATATCCATGGCTGATTCATGTCAATATATGACAAGGACCACTACAGTATTGTAGACTGGTTAGCCTCCAACTAATAAAAAAAAAAATTAAATTTTCTGGGCTTCCCTGGTGGCTCAGTGGTAAAGAATCTGCCTGCCACTACAGTAGACATGTGAAGATCCCTGATCCAGGAAGATCCCACATGCCACAGAGCAACTAGGCTAGTGCATCACAACTATTGAGCCTGTGCTTTAGAGCCCAGGAACCACAACCACTGAGCCTGCACTGCAACTACTGAAGACTTCATGCCCTAGAGTCTGTGCTCTGCAACAAGAAAAGCCACCGCAATAAGAAGTTCACACACCACAACTAAAGAGTAGCCCCTACCCTCCACAACTAGACAAAACTTGCACACAGGTAAGACCTATTGAGCCAACAATAAAAAATAAAAATTTTTAAACAACTAAATTTTCTGAAACAAAAAAATGAATAATAATGAAAAACAAACTATCTAACAAAAGACCAAGAATCATGTTATATAATGATAAAAGGATCAATATAAGAAGAGGAAATTACACTCATTAACATATATGCACCCAAAAATGTGCACCTAAATATATAAAGCAAATATTAACAGACTTAAATGGAGAAATTGACAACAACACAATAGTAATAGGGAACTTTAACATTCCACTTACATCAATGGCCAGATCATCCAGACAGAAAGTCAATAAGGCATCAGTGGTCTTAAATGACACAGAAGACTAGTTGGAGTTAATAGATTTTGACAGGATAGTCCATCCAAAAATAGCAGAATAACATGCTTTCCAAGTGCTCATGGAATGTTCTCCAGAAGAATATGCTAGCCCATAAGAGAAGTCTCAAAAAAATTTAAGAGGATGGAGAGTATATTGATCATCTTTTTCCCCAACCACAGTGGAAATCAGTACAGGAAGAAAAATGGAAAAAATACAAATATATGAAGACTAAACAACATGATATTAAAAAAACCAGTGGGTCACTGAAGAAATCAAAGAAGAAATCAGAAAATACCTTCAGACAAATGAAAGTGCAAACACAGCGCTCCAAAATCCATGGAATGCAGAAAAAGCAATCTTAAGAGGGAAATTTATAGTGACACAGGACTACATCAAGAAACAAGAAGCAGTTCTAATGAGATGGGTGAAACTGGAGCCCATTATACAGAGCGAAGTGAGCCAGAAAGATAAAGACCATTACAGTATACTAACACATATATATGGAATTTAGAAAGATGGTAACGATAACCCTATATGCAAAAAAAGAAAAAGAGACTCAGATGTATAGAACAGACTTGTGGACTCTATGGGAGAACGCGGGGGTGGGATGTTTCAAGAGAACAGCATCGAAACATGTATATCTAGGGTGAAACAAATCACCAGCCCAGGTTGGATGCATGAGACAAGTGCTCAGGCCTGGTGCACTGGGAAGACCCAGAGGGATGGGGTGGAGAGGGAGGTGGGAGGGGGGACCGGGATGGGGAATACATGTAAATCCATGGCTAATTCAATGTATGACAAAAACCACTGCAATGCTGTAAAGTAATTAGCCTCCAACTAATAAAAATAAATGGAAAAAAAAAGAAGAATATCAAATAAACAATTTTACCTAGCATCTAAAGGATGTTATAAATCATCTAAAGAAAACAGAAAAGAGGAACAAACATATTCCAAAGATAGCAGAAGGAAAAGAATAAAAAAAGATCAGAGAGGAAATAAATAAAATAGACAAAAAAGGAGAAAAAGATCAATGAGACCAAGAGGTAGTTTCTTGGAGGAAAAATATTGATAAACATTTAACCAGACTCATGAAAAAGAAAAGATAGAGAATCCAAATAAACAAAATAAGAAATGAAAGAGAAATAGCAACCAATTCTAGAGAGGTAAAAAAAAAAAAAATTACATGAGAATGCTATGAAGAGTTATATGCCAACAAACTGGACAACCTAGAAGAAATGGAAAAATTTCTAGAAATATACAACTTGCCAAGATGGAATCAAGAAGAAACAGATGATTTGAACAGGCTAATTACTAGTGATGAAATTGAACTTGTAATTTAAAAAACTCCCAGCAAACAAAAGTCCAGTACTGGACAGCTTCACAGGAGAAATCTACCAAATATAAAGAAGAGGTAAATACCTATCCTTCTCAAAAATTTCAAAACACTGAAAAGAATGGAACACTCCCAAGTTTACTCTGTGAAATCACCATTACCCTGATACCAAAATCAGACAAAGACACTACAAAATTGCAGTCTAATATTATCAATATTTGATGAATATAGATGCAAAACTCCTCAACAAAATATTAGCAAATTGAATCCAACAATACATGAAAAGGATTACATACCATGACTAAGTTGGATTTATTTCAGGAACACAAAGATGGTCCAATATTTGTAAATCAATATGATACACATTACAAAAGTAAATATAAATATCACATGAGCACCTCAATAGATGCAGAAAAAGCATTTGACAAAAATTCAACATCTATTCATGATAAACACTGTCATCAAAGTGGGTATAGAGGAAACATATCTCAAATAATAAAGGCCACTTATGACAAACCCATAGCAAACATCCCATACTCAATGGTAAAAAACTGAAATCATTTTCTCTAAATTCAGGAAAAAGACAATCATTTTCATGACTTCTGTTTGAAAGTTCTAGCCATAGCAATTAGATAAGAAAAAGAAAAGGAATCCAAATTGGAAGGGAAGACATAAAAGAGTCACTGTTTGCAGATGACATGATACTGTATACTGTATATAGATAACTCCATCAAGTACCCATCAAAAAACTATTAGAATAAATAAATTCAGTACAGTTGCAGGATACAAGATTAACAAACAGAAATACAGTGGTTTTTCTATACACTAATAACAAACTATCAGAAAGAGAAAGTTTTTAAAGTCCTGTTTAAAATTACATCAAAAAGAATAAAATATCTAGGAATAACTTAAGTAAGGAAATGAAAGACCTATGCTCTGAAAACTACAAAACAGTCATGAAAAAAATTGAAGATCATACAACAAAATCAAAAGATAGCCTGTGCTCTTGGATTGGTAGAATTAATGTCATTACAATAGCCATGCTACCCAAAATACTCTACAGATTTAATGTAATCCCTATCAAAATATCCATGACATTTATTATAGAATTTATAATCCTAAAATTCATATCAAACACAGAAGACCCCAAATAGCCAAAACAATCTTGAGAAAAAAAGAAAAAAGCTGGAGCTATCATGCTCCCTGACTTTAGACTGTAATACAAAGCTACGGTAATCAAAACAGCATGAGGGGCTTCCCTGGTGGTCCAGTGGTTGAGAATTCTCCTGTCAATGAAGGGGACGTGGTTTTGATCCCTGGTTCAGGAAGATCTCACAGGCCATAAGGCAACTAAGCCTGTGTGCCACAACTACGGAGCCCATGTGCAGCAGCTACTGAAGACCATGTGCCCTAGAGCCTGTGCTCCACAACAAGAGAAGCCACTGCAACGAGAAGCCTACACACCACAGCTACAGAGTAACGCCCACTCACTGCAGTTAGAGAAGAGCCCTCACACAGCAATGAAGACTCAATGCAGCCAAAAACAAAGAAATAGAATTTTAAAAACAGCATGGTACTGGCATAAAAACAGACACATAGCTCAGTGGAACAGAATGGAGAGCCCAAAAGTAAATTTATACATCTATGATGGAGAAAAGACAGTCTCTTTAATAAGTGGGCCTGGGAAAACTAGAGAGATACATGTAAAGTGATAAGATTTCCTCAAACCATTTATGAAAATAAACTCAAAATGGATTAAAGACCTAAATAGAAGACCTGAAACCATAACAGTTCTAGAAGAAAATACAGGCAAAAAACTCTTTGATATAAATCAAAACAATATTTTTATATCTGTCTCCTAAGCAAAAGAAATATATACAAAAATAAACAAATGGGACCTAATTAAACTTAAAATCCTTTGCACAGCAAAGGAATCCATCAACAAAATGAAAAGACAACCTACAGAATGAGAGAAAATATTTACAAATGATATGACTGACAAGGTGTTAATATCCAAAATACATAAACAGCTCATTCAACTCAATATAAAAAAAAAACTGCCCAATCAAAAAGGGCAGAAGACCTGAATAAACATTTATTTCAAAGAAAACATATATAAATGGCTAAAAGGCACATGAAAAGACATTCAACAGAATTAATTATTAGAGAAATGTAAATAAAAATCACAATAAGATATTACCTCACATCTATCAGAATGACTGTTATAAAAAGTCTACAAATAGCAAATGTTGGTGAGGACATGGAGGGAAAACTAACCCCTGTGTACTTTGGTGGGAATGTATATTTATTGCAGCCACTATGGAAAACAGAATGGAGGTTCCTCAGAAAACTGAAAACAGACCTACTGTATAATCTAGAAATTTTACTCTTGACCCAGAAATTCCCTATATATCTGGGGAAAATGAAAATACTAACTCAAAAAGATACATGTACCCACAATAGCAGTACTATTTACAACAGCCAAAAAAATGTACACAATTCAAGTGTTCATCAACTGATGAATGGATAAAGATGTGGTATATATATACAGTGGAATATTAGTCATAGAAACAAAATTCTGCCTTTAGCAACAATACAGATGGACCTAGAGAATATTATGCTTGCTGAAATAAGTCACACAGAGAGAGACAAATACTGAATATACTTATATGTTGAATCTAAATAATAAAACAAATGAATGTATATAGCAAAACAGATTCACAGATACAGAAAATGAGCTAGTGGTTACCTTTGGGGAGATGGAGGGAGAAAGAGAGAGATAGCTTGTATGGGATTAAGAGATACAAACTGCTATATGTAAATAGAAAAGAAATATATTACATAGCACAGAGAGGTATAGACATTACCTTGTTATAACTTTTAATGGAGTATAATCCATAAAAATTTAATCTGGCTTGAAACTCAGCATTCAGAAAACTAAGATCATGGCATCTGGTCCCACCACTTCATTCAAATAGAAGGGGGAAAAGCGTAAGCAGTGACAGATTTTATTTTCTTGGGCTCCAAAATCACTGCAAATGGTGACTGCAGCCATGAAATTTAAAGCCACTTGCTCCCTGGAAGGAAAGCTATGACAAACCTAGACAGTGTATTAAAAAGCAGAGACATCACTTTGCCGACAAAGGTCCGAATAGTCAAAGCTATGGTTTCCTCATCACTCATGTACAGATCTGAGAGTTGGACCATAATGAAGGCTGATCACCAAAGAACTGATGCTTTCAAACTGTAGTGCTGGAAAAGACTCTTGAGAATCCCATGGGCTGCAAGAAGACCAAACCAGTCAATCCTAAAGGAAATTAATCCTGAATATTCATTGGAAGGACTGATGCTGAAGTCAAAACTCCAGTACTCTGACTGCATGATGTAGAGAGTCGACTCATTGGAAAAAATGCTGGTGCTGGGAAAAATTGACGGCCAAAGGAGAGGGTATGGCAGAGGATAAGATGGTTAAATAGCATCACTGACTCAACAGACATGAATTTGAGGAAACTTTGGAAGATAGTGGAAGATAGAGGAGCCTGGCATGCTGCAGTCCATGGAGCTGCAAAGAGTCAGACACAACTTAGCAACTGAACAAAAACCACAATCTATAAAAATACTGAATCAACATGCTGTATACCTGAAACTAACATAAAGCTGTAAGTCAACTATACTTCAACAAAAATAAATAAAATAAAATAAGAAAGCAGGAAGGAAGCTGTTTTTAAAAGAGTAAGCAACAATTTCATCTATTTATCAACATGTTAGTACAGATGATAATGCACAGCTGAAAAATAAATGTACTATTTGGAATATCTCAATAACAACAAAAATACACCATGTCCATGAGATTCTTGACAGTGAAAATTGTGTCTTCTCATTTCTAGTACTACAGTTCTAAAACAGGCACACAATGAGTGTGGAATAAATGAATGTTCATAACAGAGAGGTTGTCTGCTCCTAGGCTTAGAAGCCCTTTTTTAGTGTGGATGTCTAAGGATTGTTAGATGCATGCATTTCTCCAGGGAGAAGCGGTACTCTGCAGATGACTAAAGTTGACGACTACAGCCATGGGGTGAAATGACTTGTCCACTGAATGGTACTCACTATCAATACCCAATAGTCATACACTTGGTGATTAAGCTGAAGAAGCGATGCAGTAAGGGAGAAAGTTTGCACATATTAGGGAAAGAGTCACAACATGGTGACAAGGCAGGCAGCCTGACCAAGACTTTACAAATGAGCTTCAGTAAGCAACCATTCAAAAGAAGTCTGATTTTAAAGCTAAATTGAGGAGTGTGTGTTTCTGTTCAGTTGTGGCTAATGCTTTGAGACCCCATGGACTATAGCTCACCAGCCTCCTCTGTCCATGGAATTTTCCAGGCAAGAATACTGGAGTGGGTTGCTATTTCCTCCTCCAGGGGATCTCCCCAACCCAGGGATTGAACCCACACCTCTTGTGTCACCTGCATTGGCAGGCAAATTCTTTATCAACTGCAGTGGTCTATAATAACAGTCTCTTTCTTCTTAGAGCACAGAGGGAGAACTTCAGGGTTGCCCAGACAGAAAGCTAGATCTGTTCACTGGGTGCTTAAGATGCCCAAATCTGAAGAAAATTTCTGAGATACTTGCATATACAAGAGTTAATCAGAGGATTCCTTGTCTTGGGAATAACAAATCAGGATGATTTGAAATCAGTCAGGAATGTCTGGCTCCAGGGATTTTCTACTGCTCCTCAGGTGTAACTGATTTGACCACTCAGGAGAAATATCGAATCCTCAAACTCTTTATGATACCATATTTACACTGCATACACATCTAAGAATGACAGTAAAAATTAATGGTTGTTAGGAACCGTAAAAGTCATCTCAACCGATGTGGCAGTCCAGCCTCTACTTGAGTATCTCCAGTGATGAGGAACTCATTACTCTCTAGAAGCTATAAAATGCTTGCTCAGATTAAATTAGCAAAATGTGGAATTGAAAAGCAGAAAACAAATGCAACAGCAACAATAATAGAAACAAATCATAAAACCAAATTTCATGCCAACATATACATAGATAGTACATATATATACAATGAGATAGAGTTAGTTGCTCAGTCACATTTGACACTGCAACTGCATGGACTGTAGCCTGCAAGGCTCCTCTGTCCATGGAATTCTCCAGGCAACAATACTGTAGTGGGTTGCCATGCCCTCCTTCCAGGGGATCTTCCAGATTCACTTTGTTTCAATTAACCATGAGGATGAGATTATTACAACTCTGTAAGAATACATCAGCTTCTGCAAGTAGTGATAATCACCTAATATTCCCTAGAATATGTAGATTTCCAAATTAACAAAATAAGTTGTGACTATGAATCTGAATATACTGACATTAACATGGAGAAGTTTAACCCCCTTTGCTTATGCAACAGGCATTTCCTATTTTGGCAAAGCAGATTATTTATTTCTAATTAAGGCCTCTAGGCTTATAGCATTTTCATCATTTGAATTTGGTTTTAGGAATTAATTTTAACTTCAGTATCAAGTTTCTATTGAATTATAAATATTTTAAGATCCTTGAGGTGCTGAGATTTGGAATTTTTAATCAAAATTGTCTACCTATTAATCATATGTCCTGAATTCTTAGAATAAAGGATAAGAAGTATGTCTTGTTTTGTTTATAAACTTTGGATAATTCGAAGTACTTTACAAAGATATTTTATAATCAGATGACAGAATGGTACAATAAAGGACAGAAATGGTATAGACCTAACAGAAGCAGAAGATATTAAGAAAAGGTGGTAAGAATACAGAGAAGAACTATACAAAAAAGATCTTCATGATAACCATAATGGTGTGATCACTCACCTTGAGCCAGACATCCTGGAACGCAAAGTGAAATGGGCCTTCGGAAGCATCACTACAAACAAAGGTAGAGGAGGCAATGGAATTCCAGTTGAGCTATTTCAAGTCCTAAAAGATGATGCTGTAAAAAAAAAAAAAAAATGATGCTATGATAGTGCTGCACTCAATATGCCAGTAAATTTGGAAAATTCAGCAGTGGCCACAGGACTGGGAAAGGTCAGTTTTCATTCCAATCCCTAAAAAAGGAAATGACAAAGAATGTTCAAACTACTGCACAGTTGCACTCATCTCACATGCTAGCAAAGTACTGCTCAAAATTCTCCAAGCCAGCTTCAACAGTACATGAACAGTGAAATTCCAGATGGATTTAGAAAAGGTAGAGGAACTAGAGATCAAATTGCCAACATCCACTGGATCATCAAAAAAGCAAGAGAGTTTCAGAAAAACATCTACTTCTACTTTATTGACTATGCCAAAGTCTTTGACTGTGTGGATCATAACAAACCGTGGAAAATTCTTCAAGAGACGGGAATACCAGGCCACCTCCTGCCTCCTGAGAAATCTGTATGTAGGTCAAAAAGCAACAGTTAGAACTGGACATGGAACAACAGAATGGTTCCAAATTGGGAAAGGAGTATGTCAAGGCTGTATATTGTCACCCTGTTTATTTAATTTATATGCAGAGTACATCATGCGAAATGCCAGGCTGGATGAAGCACAAGTTGGAACCAAGATTGCTGGAGAAATACCAATAATCTCAGATATGCAGGTGACACCACCCTTATAGCAGAAAGCGAAGAGGAACTGAAGAGCCTCTTGATGAAGGTGAAAGAGGGGAGTGGAAAGTTGGCTAAAGCTCAACATTCAGAAAAGTAAGATTATAGCATCTGCTCCCATCACTTCATGGCAAATAGATGGCGAAACAATGGAAACAATAAGAGACTTTATGTTTTTGGGGCCCCAAAATCACTACATATGGTGACTGCAGCCATAAAATTAAAAGACGTTTGGTCCTTGGAAGAAAAGTTATGGCCAACCTAGATAGCATATTTAAAAGCAGAGATATTACATTGCCAGCAAAGGTCCATCTAGTCAAAGCTATGGTTTTTCCAGTGGTCATGTATGGACTTGAGAGTTGGACCATAAAGAAGGCTGAGCACCGAAGAATTGATGCTTTTGAACTGTGGTGTTGGAAAAGACTCTTGAGAGTTCTTTGGACTGCAATGAGATCAATCTCGTCAATCCTAAAGGAAATCAGTCCTGAATATTCATTGGAAGGACTGATGCTGAAGCTCCAATAATTTGGCCACCTGATGTGAAGAGCTGCTAGGAAAGATTGAAGCCAGGAGGATAAGAGGATGACAGAGGATAAGGTGGTTGGATGACATCACTGACTCAATGGACATGGGTTTGAGCAAGCTTCAAGAGTTGGTGATGCCAAGGAAACCAGATCTGAAAGAGGCACGTGCACCCCAATGTTCATCGCAGCACTGTTTATAATAGCCAGGACATGGAAGCAACCTAGATGTCCATCAGCAGACAAATGGATGAGGAAGCTGTGGTACATATACACCATGGAATATTGCTCAGCCATTAAAAAGAATTCATTTGAATCAGTTCTAATGAGATGGATGAAACTGGAGCCCATTATGCCGAGCGAAGTAAGCCAGAAAGATAAAGACCATTACAGTATACTAACACATATATATGGAATTTAGAAAGATGGTAACGATAACCCTACATGCAAAACAGAAAAAGAGACTCAGATGTATAGAACAGACTTGTGGACTCTGGGAGAAGGCGAGGGTGGGATGTTTCAAGAGAACAGCATCGAAACATGTATATTATCTAGGGTGAAACAGATCACCAGCCCAGGTTGGGTGCATGAGACAAGTACTCGGGCCTGGTGCACTGGGAAGACCCAGAGGGATGGGGTGGAGAGGGAGGTGGGAGGGGGGACCGGGATGGGGAATACATGTAAATCCATGGCTGATTCATTTCAATGTATGACAAAAACTACTGTAATGATGTAAAGTAATTAGCCCCCAACTAATAAAAAAAAATGGAAAAAAAAAAAAAAAGAGTTGGTGATGGACAGGGAAGCTGGCATGCTGCAGTCCATGGGGTCTCAAAGAGTTAGACACGACTGAGCACAGCACTCTAATTATTAGGTCTACTATTATTTTTCAGGACCTATCTTTAAGTAAATAGAAGTCATATTTTAAGATATTTAAAATAAGCAGTGTGAACAGATGCTCAACATCACTAATTAAAGAGAAATGGAAATCAAAACTACAATGAGGTGTCATCTCACACTTGTCAGAATGGCTATCATCAAAAAATCTACAAACAGGGGCTCCCCTGGTGACTTAGTGGTAAGGAATCCACCTGCCAATGCAGGTTCAGTCTTTGATCCAAAAAGATCCCACATGTCATGGAGCTAAGACTGTGTGCAACAACTGTTGAGCCTGTGTTCCAGAGCCCGGGAGCTGCAACTACTGAGCCCATGTGCCGCAACTACGGAAGCCCATGTGCCCCATGCTCCACAAGAGAAGCCACCACAATGAGAAGTCCACACAGCACAACTAGAGAGTAGCCTCCATTTGCCACAACTAGAGAAAAGCTTGCATAGCAACAAAGACCCAGCACAGCCAGAATAAAGTTACTTTAAAAAAAAAAGAATAAAAGCAGTGTTGACTTCCATTCTTCTTTTAAAAAAAAAAAATCTACAAGCAAAAATTGCTGGAGAATGTGTAGAGAAAAGGGAACCCTCCTACACCATTGGTGGGAATGTAAATTGGTACAGCCATTATTGAGAATAGTATGGAGGTTTCTTAAAAAACTAAACAGGGAACTACCATATGATCTAGCAACCCCACTCCTGGGCATATATCTAGAGAAAATTATAACTCATAAAGATACATGCACCCCAATGTTCATTGGCACACTATTTGCAATAGCCAAGACATGGAAGCAACTTAAATGTCCACCGACAGAGGAATGGATAAAGAAGATGTGGTACATATATACAACGGAATATCACTCAGCCATAAAAAAGAACAAAATCATGCCATTTGTAGCAACCTGGAGGGTCCTAGAAATCATCATACTAAGTGAAGTAAGTCAGAGAAAGACAAAAGTCATACTGATATCATTTATATATGAAATCTTAAAATATGGTACAAATGAACTTACCTGCAAAATAGAAATAAAGTCACAGATGTAGAAAACATATGTATGGTTACCAAAGGGGAAAGAAGAGGAGGAATAAATGAGATTGGAATTAACATATACACACTACTATATATAAAATAGATAACTAATAAGGATCTACTACATAGCAGAGAACTCTACTCAATATCCTGTAATAACTCTATATGGGAAAACATTCACTTTAAGAGTGGATATGTGTACCTGTGTAACTGATTTGCTTTGCTGTACATCTGAAACTAACACAACATTATAAATCAACTATATGCCAATAAAAATTTTTTAAAAGTTAAATAATCAGTGTGATCAATCCTAAAAGGCAACCAACTTTGACTCCTATAAACTTGTGCCCTTTGTGTTAGTTTGGCTAATGAAGAACTAGGCAAGTGTCTCAGAGTAACTCTGTAAAGAATGTCCTATATGAGAGAGCTTCTTTTCTTTCTACAAATATACCTGGATTAATTTGGGATATTGAGTTGGGTTTTTCCATATCAGGAGATAAAGTCATATACCAGCTACTAAGGTAGGAGGAATTTGAGGTTCATCTAGAGAGATGATAAAGATCACAGAAAGCAGTGCCCTCATTACAGAGGAATTTATTTCAAGTACACACAGATTCCTGACCCATTTCAGATATGAATTCACTGAACGTAATCAATGCCAGAAAGTTGGAGATTTCAGTGCCTGTAGCCACTCTGGAGATAGACGTGAACATCTGAAAGTCTGTTGCAGATCCTTCCTTAACAAATTTTTCTCTTTTTCAAATGTGTGAGGATCCCATCTTCAACTGTGTTTTACTCATTTTAACTATCCTTCCTGATGTATGTCACAGACAACCATGGCTTCAGCTTCTAATATCATGCCAAAGACCTATAAATTGTTAACTTCAGCCTTTCCCCTGAAGCCTTGATAAATCCTGTGTTTTCAATTTCAGGCTGTTGGATATCCCAAAACACCTTAAATTTCCCAAATGATTTAATTATCTTCATTCCGAAACCTGTTCTTCCTCAATCATTTTCCAATAATGATGTCATCTGATGACATTTCCTTACTCCTTGATGGTCAAAATTGACTTAGCAAACAAATCTCATGAGCTCCAGGATGTTCTAAAAATCGCTCCCTCACCATAAGCTATTGCTTCAGGAATTCTCTCCAAGCTCCACAACTTCTATCTTCACATTACAGACCATTCCCCTCAAATATAGTTCTAATCTACCTACTTTCTAGGGTGGAATGAGGAATTTTTGAACCTCAGGATTCAATGACCACTATGGGTTTCATGATTCTGAAATTTCTTCTTGAAATGATATGATAAATTCCATGAATGTAGGGAAATTAATTTTTCTTAGTCCTTGGATTTCACCACATCTTCAGAGCAAATCATGACCCAGTAAATGTACACAACCCAGGATAAATGTTCTTCCAGATGTTCTCTGTTTAGTCTCCTTTGGTCACCTTGCAGATGCCCCACTCCCACACCCAAGACTGGTTTCCATGAAGATCCTAGGACAGAAAGTACCATCTTCATGAAATTAGATTTATGGGATAGCTTTAACTTCATCTTCATTCAGGGAGTGGAAGACAGCCTTCCAGATATGTGTCTATTGTATGAGTTCACCATGATGTCTGCATCATTATGAGTTCTGCAACACCCCAAGCAATTTCCTTTCACAATGAACAGCATTTTAAGTGACCTTTTGGTAGGATCTACTCATAAAACATGCTAATATACTTATCTATGCTGATATCCCATGGGCCCTTGGGCAGTATTTAATCACTTGTTTTCAACATGTCTCCAAATCAATTGCAAGAGAATTGAGTTTTTCTTTCTTGAATTTCCTTTTACCCTTGGTTTTTACTAAATCCTATATTTGGGGATTTTTGTGGGATTTATAACATTTTTTGAAGTACAGTTGGTTTACAATGTTGTGTTAATTACTGTTGTACAGCAAAATAATTCAGTTAAATATACACCCTTTTTAAAATATTCTTTTCCATTATGACCTATCATAGGATATTGAATATGGTCCTCTGTGCTCTATAGTAGGGTCTTGTTGTTTATCCATTCTATATATAAAAGCTTACATCTACTAACTCCAACCATTCACTCATCCTTCCCTTGACCTCCTCCCCCTTGGCAATCACTTTTTGTATTTGGTGTCTTCACTTTTATTCATCTTGAGGTCTTTTCTAGTAGCCGTTTTGACTTCCTCTTTGATTCCTTTGTTACTTAAAAGAGTGTTACTTACGGACTTCCCTGGTGGTCCAGTGGTTGAGAGTTCACCTGACAATGCAGGGGCAGGGGTCTAATCCCGGGGCCAGGAGGAGCCCACATGCCTCAGGGCAGCTGAGCCCATGCTCTAGAGCCCATGCCACAGCTACTGAAGCCCACACATATCAAGCCTGTGCTCTGCAACAAGAGAACCCAGAGCAATGGGAAGTCTGCACACACAGCTAGAGAGCAGACCTCTCTCACTGTAACTAATGAAAGCCTGCATGCAGCAACAAAGACCCAGTGCAATCAAAACTAAACAAATAAAAATTTTAAGAAAAGCATCAACTCATTGAAAAAACTGCTAAAAAAATGTGTTCCTTAATTTCTACGTATTTGTAAATTTCTCAAACATCTTACTGTTATTGATTTCTAATTTCATTTCATTGTAGTTGGAGAATATACTTTGCATAATTTCACCTTTTTAAAATTTATTAAACTTAAAAAAAGATATATACACCCCAAAGTTCATAATAGAACTATTTATAATAGCAAAGACATGGAAGCAACCTAACTGTTCATCAAGAATTGAATGTTTAAGATGATGTGGTATGTATTACAATGGAATATTACTCAGCCATAAAAAGAATGGAATGCTGCCATTTGCACAACATGGATGGACCTAGATGGACTATACAGAGTGAAGTAAGTTAGACAGAGAAAGACAAATATTATATACTATCACTTACATGTAGAATCTAAAAAAATAATACAAATAAATTTATTTACAAAATAGAAACAGACTCACAGACCTAGAAAACAGCCTTATGGATACCAAAGGGGAAAGATGGGGAAAGATAAATTAGGAGTAGTATGGGATTAACAGGTACACAGCACTATATATAAAATAGATAAAACAATAAGAATTTACTGTATAGTACAGGGAAGTACAGCATAGTAAAGGCAAATCACTTCAGTATTCTTGCCTTGAGAGCCCCATGGACAGTACAAAAAGGCAAAAAAGATATGAGAATGGAAGATAAGCTCCCCAGGTCACTAGGTGTCCAATAATGCTACTGGGGATGAGTGGATAAATAGCTCCAGAAAGAATGAAGAGGCTGAGTCAAAGTGGCAATGATGCCCAATTGTGAATGCGTCTTGTGGTGCAAGTCAGGTCTGAAGCTTTGAAGAACAATACTGCATAGGAAGCTTGGAATGTTAGGTCCATGAATCAAGGTAAATTGGATGTGGTCAAATGGAAGATGGCAAGAGTGACCATCAACATTTTAGGAGTCAGTGAACTAAAATGGATGGGAATGGGTAAATTTAATTCAGATGACCATTGTATCTACTACTGTGGGCAAGAATCCCTTAGAAGAAATGGAGTAGCCCTCATTAGTAAACAAGGGTCCAAAATGCAATACTTGGGTTCAATTTGAAAAACAATAGAATGATGTTGGTTTGTTTCCAAGGCAAAACATTCAGACCATTCAACATCACAGTAATCCAAGTCTATGCCTCAACCACTAAAGCCAAAGAAGCTGAAGTCTAATGGTTCTATGAAGACCTACAAGACTTTCTAGAACTAACACCAAAAAGATGTCCTTTTCATCATAGGCAACTGGAATGCAAAAGTAGGAAGTCAAGAGATACCTGGAGTAACAGGCAAGTTTGACATTGGAGTACAAAATGAAGCAGGGCAAAGGCTAATAGACTCTTGCCAAGAGAACACACTGGTCATAGCAAACACCCTCTTCCAACAACACAAGAGAAGAGGCTACACATGGACATCACCAGATGGTCAATACCAAAATCAGATTGATTATATTCTTTGCAGCCGAAGATGAAGAAACACTATACAATCAGCAAAAACAAAACCAGGAGCTGACTGTGGCTCAGATCATTAGCTCCTTATTGCAAAATTCAGACTTAAATTGAAGAAAGTAGGGAAAACCACTAGATCATTTGGGTATGACCTAAGTCAAATCCCTTGTGATTATATAGTAGAAGTGAAAAATAAATCCAAGGAATTAGATCTGATAGAGTGCCTGAACAACTATGGATGGAGGTTTGTAGCATTGTACAGGAGGCAGTGACCAAAATCATCCTCAAGAAAAAGAAATGAAAGAAGGTAAAATGGTTGTCTGAGGAGATCTTAAAATAACTACTAAAAGAAGAGAAGCAAAAGGCAAAGGAGAAAGAGATATACCATTGAATGCAGAGTTCCAAAGAATACCAAGGAGAGATAAGAAAGACTTAAGTGAAAAATGCAAAGAAATGAGGAAAACAATAGAATGGGAAAGAAGAGATCTCTTCAAGAAAATACGAGATACCAAGGGAGCATTTCATGCAAAGATGGGCACAAAAAAGGACAGAAAAGGTAAGGACTTAACTGAAGCAAGTGAGCTTAAGAAGAGGTGGCAAGAACACACAGAACTGTACAAAAAAGGTCTTAATGCCTGGATAACCATGATAGTGTGATGACTCACCTAGAGCCAGACATCCTGGAGTGAAGTCAAGTGGGCCGTAGGAACCATTACTACAAACAAAGCTAGTGAAGGTGAAGGAATTTCAACTGAGCTATTTTGAATCCTAAAAGATGATGCTGTGAAAGTGCTGCACTCAATATGCCAGCAAATTTGGAAAACAGCAGAAGCCACAGGGCTTGAAAAGGTCAGTTTTTACTCCAATCCCAAAGAAGGGCAATGACAAAGAATGTTCAAACTACTACACAACTGTGCTCATTTCACATGCTAGCAAAATACTCCAAGCTAGGCTTCAATGGTTTGTGAACCAAGAACTTTCAGAGGTAGAAGTTGGATTTAGAAAAGGCAGAGGAACCAGATATCAAATTGCCGACATCCACTGGATCACTGAAAAAGCAAGAGAATTCCAGAAAAATGTCTACTTCTGTTTCATTGACTACACTAAAGCCTTTAACAGTGTGGATCACAACAAACTATCTAAAATTCTTCAAGAGATGGAAATACCAGACCACCTTACCTGCCTCCTGAGAAACCTGTATGCAGGTCAAGAAGCAACAGTCAGAACCAGACATGGAACAATAGACTGGTTCCAAATTGGGAAAGGAATACATCAAAGCTGTATACTGTCACCCTACTTACTTACCTTCTATGCAGACCACATCATGTAAAATGCTGGGCTGGATGAAGCTCAAGCTGAATCAAGATTGCAAGGAGAAATATCAATAACCTCAGATATGCAGATACCACCACCCTAATGGCAGAAAATGAAGAAGAACTAAAGAGCCTCTTGATGTAGGTGAAAGAGGAGAGTGAAAAAGCTGGCTTAAAACTCAACATTCAAAAAACTAAGATCACGGCATCCAGTCCCATCACTTAATGGCAAATTGATAAGGAAAAATAATGGAAACAGTGACAGACCTCGTTCTCTTGGACTCCAAAAGTCACTGTGGATTATGACTACAGCCATGAAATTAAAAGACGCTTGGTCCTTGGAAGAAAAGCTATGATAAGCTCAGACAGCATATTAAAAAGTGAAGACATCACTTTGCAGATAAAAGTTTCTCCAGGCAGGAGAAAGTTTCTCTTTGCAGGCAAGGTTTCTCCAGTAGTCATGTGCAGATGTGAGCGCTGGACCATAAAGAAGGCTGAGCATTGAAGAACTGATGCTTTCAAACTGTGGTGGTGGAAAAGGTTCTTGGAAGTCCCTTATCAAACCAGTCAATTCTGAAGGAAATCAGGAAAACCCTGAATATTCATTGAAAGAACTGATGCTAAAGCTCCAATACTTTGACCACCTGATGTGAAGAGCTGCTCATTGGAAAAGAGCATGATGCTGGGGAAAATTGAAGGCAGGAGGAGAAGGGGATGACAAAGAATGAGATTGTTGGATGGCATCACCAACTCAATGGATATGAGTTTGAGCAAACTTCCAGAGAGAGTGAAGGATAGAGAAGCTTGGAGTGCTGTAGTTCATGGGGTCACAAAGAGCTTGATACAACTGAGCGACTGAACAACAACAATAGGGAAGTATATGGGGCTTCCCAGGTGGCTCAGTGCTAAGGAATCTCCCTGTCAATTCAGGAGATGCTGGTTTGATCTCTGGGTTGGGAAGACCCTCTGGAGGAGGAAATGGCAACCCACTCCAGTATTCTTTCCTGGAAAATCCCATGGACAGAGGAGCTATGGGCTACAGTCCATGGAGTTGCAAAGAGCTGGATATGACTGAAGGACTGGACAACAAGCACGTATATGGGGCTTCCCAGGTGGCTCAGTGCTAAAGAATCTGTCAATTCAGGAGACACTGGTTCAATCCCTGGGTTGGAAAGACATCCTGGAGGAGGAAATGGCAACCCACTCCAGTATTCTTTCTTGAAACATACCATGGACAGAGGAGCCTGGCAGGTTACAGTCCATAGCGAGGCAAAGTTTCGGACACAACTGAGCACACACACACACATGCACAGGGTAGTATAATCAACATCTTGCAGTAACGTGTAACGGGACAAAAATCTGAAAAATTATATTTGTATAACTGAATCACTTTGCTGTATACCTGAAAACAACACAATTTTTTAAACAAGCTAAACCTCAGTAAAAAATTATATTAAAGCATGTTTTATGGCATAGAATATGATCTACACTGGAGAATGTTTCATGTGCACGTGAAAAGAATGTGTATTTTGCTGTTAGGAGGTAATATTATGGACTGAATTGTGTTCTGCTAAAATTCATATGTTGAAGCCATACCCCCAGTGTGTCTGTATCTGGAGACAGAAATTTTAAGGAGATAACTAATGTTAAATAAGGTCATAAGGATGGGGCCCTGATTTGATAGGGTGGTAGACCCATAAGGAGGAAGATACATTATAACGCTCTGTCTCTCTCCATGTATGCACAGAAGAAAAGCCATGTGAGGACACAATGAAAACGTGGCCATACACAAGCTAGGGAAAGAGGTTTCACTAGAAACCCAATTTTCTGGCATATTGACCTTAGACTTCTTCCCTCCAGAACTGTGAGAAAATTAACATATGTTATTTAAGCCATCCAATCTGTGGTATCTTATTATGGCAATCCAAGCAAACTAATACAGCTGGAATGTTCTATAGATGTCTGCTAATTACTGTTACTTTACAATGTTGTTCAAGTCTTCGTTTCCTTGTTGATCTTCTGCCTTGTTATATGTTATTGAAAGTGGAGTATTGACATTTCCAATGATTATTGTTGAACTGTCTCTTTCATTCTGTAAGTTCTGTTTCATATATTTTAGGACTCTCTTGTCAGATATATATATATATGCTATATATATCTGATATATATCTTATATATATATATATATATATATCTCCAGTTTATTTTTACCTGTCAACAATCTTAAAGCCATGCTTGACTCTGCTCTTTCTGCCACACTCCACAGTAAATCCACCAGCATATCTTCACTTGTTTAACATGAATATATATTCAGAATCAGACTACATTTTACCATCTCCACTACTACCAAGAATACTGGAGTCGGTTGCCACTTCCTCCTCCAGGGGATCATCACAACCCAGGGATTGAGCCTGCATCTCCTGTGTTGACAGGCAGATTCTTTCCTACCTGGAAACCCATGATACATACATCAGTACATAAATGTAAGGGTTGGGAGTAGATAAGAATACATAGAGTATGAGTGTCAACAGAAGAAAAAAGGATTCTGAGAACTGAATTCTATGCAGGCCAACATTTAGCTTAAAAAGATGAAAAGTGTCTTAGGCCATTCAGGCTGCTAATGACAAGGAACCACAGACTCAGTAGCTTATAAACAACAGAAATTCATTCCTTGCAGTTCTGGAGGCTTAAAGTTCCAGATCAGAGTGCCAACAGAGTTGGGTGAGGGTCCTCTACCAGATTACAGATTTCTTGTTATAGCTTCACATGGCAGAAGAGGCTAGAAAGTCCTTTTACTAATCCCATTCACAAGGGCTCCACCTTCATGGCCCAGTCACCTCATAAAGGCCCCTAATTAAAATGTGAATTTTAATATGAATTTTGGGGGAACACAAGCATTCAGACCATAGCAAGAAGCAAAAGGACAGAGAAGAATCAGACAATATGGTAAGAGGAGAATCAAGAGTATTGTCCCAAGGACAAATGAAATTGAGTGATTATTTATATCAAGTAAATCAAGTACAATAAGCACTAGGAAATGGGAATTGGATTTAGTTACATGGAAGTCATTGGTGACTCGTAGGTGTGCTTCAGTGAACTGACAAAAAATAAAAAGCTTAATTAATGTGGTTTGAAAGGGAGAATGTGGAATTAGTGAGACTGTTTTTGGTAGTTTATGTCATTCTCTTGTGGATTTTTGTAAATGGAAGCAAAAGATGCTGTCCTTCCTCTGAGCTTCCATGGAGCCCTAGAAATGTCTCTATCATTGAAATTTCTCTATTTTCTATCATTGAAATTTCTCTATTTTCTATCATTGAAATTTCTCTATTCTCTATCACTGAAATTTCTCTAACAGCTCAAGGGACTGTTAACATGTCTGTCTCAGAGATAGTTAACTGAGCAAAGTAGACAGTCTTTGTCATGGGGCCATCATCCCAAATATGCAAATATAAGGCAGAGAGCTGACTGTCCACACAGAGGAACACCGAGCCCCATTTAAGAACCTCAGGAGGTGCTTTGGGCAGATGTGATGTCAGAATTTAGTATTAAAGGAAGAGTAATAGTTTACCAGGCAAAGTAGAATGAAGGCAAAGGCATACCAAACAGTAAAGAGCCATGACCCAAAAGAGTGAAACAGAGTAGTGTATTTGAGAGACCTCCACATAGTACTTTGAGGTTGAAGAAGCAGAGACAGTTTTCTGGAGGACCCTGCAGAACTGTTAACATTTGGGGGCTGATTACTCTGCATAACACTTTATAGGTATTATCTCATTTAACCTTACAACAAATCTGTGAGGAAAGCACTATTAAACTTGTCCTCATTATACAGATGAAGCAATTACACTGAAAAGGAATAACATACCTTTCCTAAAGTAACATAGCTAGGGAATGGTACAGCTGGATTGGCCTGAATCTCTTACACCTTTTAACTACCATGATAACCTAATTTTCACACTGTGTGAAGGTATTTGTACAGTACAGAGCAGTAGTTCTCAAAGTTTGGTTCCCAGACCAGCAGCAACAGCCTTACCTGGGAACTTGTTAGCAATGGAGATTTTCAGACCCCACCTAGACCTGCTGGGTCAGAAACTGAGCATAAACCAAGCAATCTATTTTAACAAGTCCTTCAAGCAACTCTGATATGCACAGAGGTTTGAGAACTACTGTTATAGAGGATAAGAAGTCCCTGAAGTTATTTTAAGCTGAAGAGGGAAATAATTCACTTTTAATTTTAAAGAGATTTTGGTAGCAGGAAGATAGCATCATTAGGATGGCTTTCATTTCTATGTTGATCAGACAGTTTTTAAGTGCTACTCTTTAGTTGGACTTCCCAGTGACTCAGTAGTAAAGGATCCAACCTGCCAATATAGGAAACAACAGGTTCAACTCCTGAGTTGAGAAGATCCCCTGGAGAAGGAAATGGAAACCACTCCAGTATTCTTGTTGGGATAATCCCATAGACAGATGAGCCTGGTGGGCTATACAGTCCATGGGGTTGCAAAAGAGAGAGACATGACTCAGAGACTAAACAACAACTCTTCAGTTGCCAAGTAAGTTTACATTAATTGATCTGTTAATATATTGATATTGATCTGTTTCTTCTGTCATTCAGATAAATGAGTTTGAGGTACTTCTAATGACCATAATATTCACATAAGGTCAAAACTGAAAAGGGCAAACTATGCTGGTCAGCCCATTTAGGAAGAAGAAAAAGTCCAGTTGGAAGAACAGTTAGAATGGTGATGACAAAACAACTGATATGGAAGACAATACTTAAGCTAGTAAAACTAGTAATACTTTCCTGTTTAAAGATTAAAATACACATAGTAACAGCTTTCCTAAAATAAAGGAGGCACACCCAGGAAGACTAATAAGATAAAACAGAATTGAGCTAGACTTTGCTCAAGAAAATACACTGGATCCCCAAATCATTTTTAAAATGTATAGTGATTGATTTCCCTGTTCATTCACTCATTTATTCAAAAAAAAATTGAGCACATTTCAGTGTGACAGATATTGTACTGGACCCTAAGACTAGAGGGGTGACAAACTTGAGGAAGTCTCTTGGCTTCACTGAGCTTACATTCTACTTGGGGAGACAGAAGTTTAAAAAGCATCTATACATTTTATTAAATGTTACATAATGATTATTGTTATAGAGAAAAAGCAGAATAAGGGAATGGGAAGGGATTCTCTTATGTTATAGTTGGAAAGATTAGGGACTGCTTCTTCAAGGAGGTAGCTTGTGGTGAGAGGCCTGAAGGACAAGAGCAAAGTTAAGTTCAGTCGCTCAGTCATGTCCGACTCTTTGCGACCCCATGGACCACAGCATGCCAGACCTTCCTGTCCATCACCAACTCCCGGAGTTTACTCAAACTCATGTCCATTGAGTCGAGTCCATCCAACCATCTCATCCTCTGTTGTCCCCTTCTCCTCCCACCTTCAATCTTTCCCAGCACTGGGGTCTTTTCCAATGAGTCAGTTTTTCACATCAGGTGGCCAAAGTATTGGAGTTTCAGCTTCAACATCAGTCCTTCCAATGAATATTCAGGACTGATTTCCTTTAGGATGGACTGGTTGGATCTCGTTGCAGTCCAAGGGACTCTCAAGAGTCTTCTCCAACACCACACTGTTCAAAAGCATCAATTCTTTGGCACTCAGCTTTCTTTATAGTCCAACTCTCACATCCATACATGACCACTGGAAAAACCATAGCTTTGACTAGACAGACCTTGGTTGGCAAAGTAACGTCTCTGCTTTTTAATAAGCTGTCTAGGTTGGTCATAGCTTTTCTTCCAAGGAGCAAGCATCTTTTAATTTCATGGCTGTCATTAAAAGACAAGAGCAAAAGAACTATGCAAATACTGAAGGAGAAAAAGTTGTAGGCAGAAGGAACAGCAAGTGGGGATGTGCTGAAAACAGCAAGAAGTCTGGTATGAGTGAAGCCAAGTGAGAATGGAAAGAGTGGTAAGAATTAGTCTCCTAGTAGTCAGGGACCAGATCATGTCGGAGGCTTTTTTCCTCTATGTGATGAGAAAGCACTGGAAGACTGATGACAGGAGTAACACAATGGGATTTGTATCTATAAAGAATCACTCTGGCTGCTATGAGAATTGACCAGTAGAGCCAAAAGTGGAAGCTCGGAGATCAGTGCAGAGGCTGTTGCATAGTCCAGGAGAGAGATGGTGGTTGCCTGGACCCAGGAGTGAGCAGTAGAGCTGGTGAGATGGTATGTGGGGAGCATTAGGAAGAGAGATGGGGAGAACATTGTGTCTTAAGAGATTTTTACATGGATTAATAATCAAATTTAATTCTTCTCCCCAAATTTATGAGGTAGATACTATAATACTTATCACTTTGATAAGTGAACTGAGATATACAGAGGACAGAGTGGTAAAGCCAGGATTCAAAGCTACCTGGCACCAAAGCCTACTCTTTCCACTATAGTTAACTGACTCTAAATCTAGAACAGATACATTGGAAAAGAAGCCAGCATTGGCTCAAAGTTTAAATAAATAAACAGAAAATTGGCATTCATTTCAATTACTCTCTAGGAAATATTAAATATTATAAATCTTAGTTTTTATTAAACATTAATATAAAATATAAAAAGGTTAGTAACAGTTTTATCAATTAGGAAATATATCAAAGAAGTTGACCTGAAACTAATGGGTTAATTAAATTTTCTAAATACTTATAAACTCTGAAAAGAAAAATATTCTTTTTAAGAAAAATAAAATCTATTCCAGATTACCAAAACCTTGCAAAGATTTTACATTATATGTTTCCCAGGAGGGAGATAGATTTTAGAAAAGAATCAGTAAATTCAGTATTATTTTTAGGCTTATAAAACACCATTAAAGTGTTTTTCAAATGTTGATATTCTAACAAAACCTAAGAAAAAGAAAAGAAAATCCATACAAAACAAAAAATATTCTCCTCAAAAAAAGAATTCTCAAAAAAACTGTTTAAAAAATGGAACCTAAACATTTACCTCGAAGAAACTAGCAAAAGATCATCTATAATTATGTAAAGGATGCTCATCATAGGACTTCTGTAATGGCAAAATCAAGAAAGCAACCTAAACGTTCATAAATACATTTTTATGTGTACTTCCACATTTGCTGTTGTTAGCCACTGTGTCTGACTCTTTGTTACCCCATGGATTATAGCCTGCCAGGCTTCTCTGTCCATGGGATTTCCCAGGCAAGAACACTGGAGTGGGTTGCCATTTCCTTCTTCAGTACTTCCCCATAATGGAATGTTATGCAGCCATAGGAAATTGTATATTCAAATATATATTGAATGCTATGGAAAGTGTTTGTGGTATGAGATTAGTTTTTTAAAGTTATAAAATTGAGTATAAATTAAGATCTGTATTTTGTGAAGATACGAAGAGAAACAGAATGGTGAGGAGGTGGAAAAGAGAATGAGAATAGAAAGAAAAGCATTGAAATGAAACATAGAGTCTGTGGGTGTTAAGCATCTTTTTGTATTTTTTATTCATAAATATCTATTATAAGCATAATAATAAAAATACATTTTCATAAATACCTTTAAATAATATAGTGAAGGCAATGCAAGGAGTGAAGTTTTTGCATAACTAGCAGGCAGTGAGCTCACTCTAGTGCAGAGGCATGCAGGTTTGAACCAAGTCTGCAATCATTCCCACTCTCTGGCAGCTGCAGAAGCCCAGGGAGGTGCCTGTGCTTGAGCCACCAAGGTCTGTTCAGTGAGGAGCCATGATGGTCTCCCAAAGACAGCCCTGCTCTCCTCCCTCCACAGTTCAGGCTGTCTTGTAACCCAAGTCATTTGACACAACCCACAAGTTTACAAGCCTGCTTAGGGTGCTCTCTCCCTGGTGGCTCAGATGATAGAAGAATTGGCCTGGAATGCAGGAGACCTGAGTTTGATTTGAGTTGGGAAAACCTCCTGGAGAAGACAATGGCAACCCACTCCAGTATTCGTCCCTGGAGAATTCCATGGACAGAGGAAACTGGCAGGCTACAATCCATTGGGTCACAAAGGGTCGGATACAACTAAGCAACTAACATTTTCACTTTTCACTTTCTGCACTTGCACTATGTTTTTGTTTTGGTTTTTTATAGATTTTTTTTTTTCTGGATGTGGACCATTTTTAAAGTCTTTATTGAATTTGTTACAATATTGCTTCTGTTTTATGTTTTGGTTTCTTGGCTGCAAGGCATGTGGGATCTTAGCTCTCTGACTCACTCCCTGCATTAGAAGGCAAAGTTTTGTGCACTATGGTGTCTTTTTTCTCAATGTTTTGCCACTGTGACATAATTTGAAGTGAACAACCAAACAGCTGTAACTGAATTCATTTTCATGAGATTTTCTAACCATCCAACCTACAGGGATTTTTCTTCCTGGTCTTTCTGATCATTTACCTGGGAACATGCTCATAGTAACAGCCACCAGCTCATAGTGATTGCCTCCATACTCTAATAAATGATTTCCCCAGGAATCTGAACTTATTGGCATCTGCTACATATCTACTACCAACCTGATCTGCACTGAACATTCCACATACGTAAGGCCAATATCTGCTTGACGATCTCTCATCTTCCAGAGTTAAATATTTATAAATAAACTAAGAAATCAACCACATACCTTTCCTGAAGGAATATCGAGTTTTAGTGACTTTAACCACTCACCCTCTGACGATTACTTTATCTATTCCCATAACTTTAAAATCCATATGTTTTCAACTCTAGAGTTTATATCTCCGGTCTCTTTTGAACTTGAAACTTACAGATTTGACTGCCTACTTGCCATCTTCTCTTCAATGTCTAATAGGAATCACAAATTCACTATGTTCAAAATGCTATTTTAAATAATTCTCGATTTCTCCTGCCCTTTAACTGATCCTCAATTCATCTTCCACCAATCACAAAATTTCCAAACCACACTTAACATTCAATCTTTGACTAAGTTCTGTATTTCTGAAGACTATGTCATCTATCTGAACATAAACCTGGACCTAAAAACTACTAGCTGTTGACTTTAAAAAAAAAAGTGCAAGTGAGAGTTGTGAGCTAAGTTATATTTGGGACAAAATGAAGACTATAGCCTGGAAGACAACATCTCAGATAGCTCTGGGAAACTGCTCCAAAGATACAGGGGCAAGATCAGTATATGTATGATTTTGGTGAAGGGGGAGTACATGCAATCAAGGCATTTTTGCAGAAAGTCTCTGCGTGTCTTGAGAAGGTTACTGCTAGTCACTTGGAGCAGACCTCACCATGAAGGGCTTTAGTGCTTCCCTAGATAGGAGGAGATATAAAAAATGAGTTTATAAAATCTTCTCCTGAAAACATCTAACTCTCTGAAGGTCTGTTTTGTCAGTTTTTCCCAGAGCACAAAGTATCTCATTTCTACTCTTCATCTTGAACTCCTTTTAGGTGGTGTTTAAAGTCAGCAGCTACAGCAAACATGATTTAATCCTTATAGAGATAGACAGAAAGTGACATGCTCCTTACTCAGATTTCTGCAATATTCTTCACTGTTTTTTCTGATTCCACTCTTATGTCACTCAATTTTCTATAAGGTAATCAAAATAATATCTTGAAAATATCAATCATAAATCACATCAGTCCTCTGCCCACCACCCCCCACCCACCAAAAGGAAACTACCTTCCCTAACGTCCTATTTTTCGTACAATAAAATAAAACATACTCCTGGAATCTCTCTTCCAGACATGAATGAGTAAGAGGGTATGCAGTCATAAACACAGGAAACAACCATTTTCAGACATTGGACATGAGGCAGTACAGGTCTGAGATCCCTGAAAGAAGGAAAACAAAAAAGATAGGTTCTACCATTCCAAAGTTTCCTGCCAGGAGGTAATTTCTCAATCACAGTACAAGGAGAAAGGATCCAAACAAAGACTAGTTATCTCACTCATTTGAGGAGACATAGAAGTATTATACAAGAAACTTAAGAAGGTCAGAATTTGTGGGGACAAGACAGTCAAAAGAAAGAGAGAACAGAGAATACAGAAAACGAATTTCAGAAATTTGCATTAGCATTTCTTTTCGAGTCTGACTGAATACAAATTTGTACATGTATAGGGTAAAACTTCATGAAGCTGTGTAAGAGTAACTTTTGGGGAAGACCAATTATTAGAGGGATAAAAAGGATTGTGGACTTCCAAGGTGGCACAAGTGGTAAAGAATCTGCCTGCCAATGCAGGAGACATGGGTTTGATCCCTAGGTTGGCAAGATCCCCTGGAGAAGTAAATGGCAACCCACTCCAGTACTCTAGGCTGGAAAACACCATGGACAGAGAAGCCTTGTGGGCTACAGTCTGTAGGGTCGCAAAGAGTTGGACATGACTGAGCACACAGGCACTACTAAAAGGAATGTAAACTAAATTTTTCCCAGGGCCAGAAGTCATTCTGATTTTTACCATCTGCAGTATAGATACACTGAACAATAGAGCAGTCAGTAGAGATACAAAAATATGCATACCTTGGGAGTATTGCAAAATTAGTCCTAGAGAAAGACTCCTCTATGGAGAACAGTGTAGAGATTCCTTAAAAAAACTGGAAATAGAACTGCCATATGACCCAGCAATCCCACTGCTGGGCATACACCGAGGAAAACAGAATTGAAAGAGACACGTGTGCCCCAATGTTCATCAAAGCACTGCTTATAATAGCCAGGGCATGGAAGCAACCTAGATGTCCATCAGCAGATGAATGGATAAGAAGGCTGTGGTACATATACACTACGGAATATTATTCAACCATTAAAAAGAATGCATTTGAATCAGTTCTAGTGAGGTGGATGAAACTGGAGCCTATTATACAGAGTGAAGTAAGTCAGAAAGAAAAACACCAATATAGTATATTAACATATATATATTGAATTTAGAAAGATGGTAACGATGACCCTATATGCGAGACAACAAAAGAGACACAGATGTATAGAACAGTCTTTTGGACTCTGTGGGAGAGGGCGAGGGTAGGATGATTTGAGAGAAGAGCATTGAAACTTGTATATTATCATATGTGAAACAGATTGCCAGTCCAGGTTCGATGCATGAGACAGGGTGCTCAGGGCTGGTGCACTGGGATGACCCTGAGGGATGGGATGGGGAAAGAGGAGGGAGAGGGGTTCAGGATGGGGAACACATGTACACCCATATGGATTCATGTCAATGTATGGCAAAAGCCACTACAATATTGTAAAGTAATTAACCTCCAATTAAAATAAAGAAAAAAGAGAAAGACTCCTGTAGATCTGTCCTAAAATAATAGGCCTTGAAACTAACTAAGCTGATGGACAGAAAAAAAAAAATCAAAGTTTTTTAAAAACTCAAAATATAGAACTCAAGAATATAAAATTTATTATTTTCAGCATCCAATTAAAAAGATAGTGGAATAGGAAGACAGTAAATATTGATCTCACCTCCTTTTACCAGCACACCCAAATTACAACTAAGTACAGAGCAAGTATAGATGAGAAACACCTAAAAACTGTAGAAAAGATCTTCTACAACTAAAGATATAAAGAAAGAATCACAATGAGTCATGCAAGAGGGTGGAAATACAGTGTTGTCAAGACCTAAACCCCTGGGTAGGTGACCATAAATGGGAGAATAATTTCAACTTCAGAGGTTCTTCTGAGGTCTGAGGTCCATATCAGGCTCCTCGGCCTAGGTATCCTGCCCCAGGAAGACAAGCGCCTACAACATTTGACTTTGAAGGCCAATAAGGTTTACTTTGGGGAGAGCTAGAAGGCTGCAGGAAATAGACCCAACCCTTAAAAGACACACAAAATCTCACAAACTCTGAGACCCAGGGCAGAAGGAGTAATTAGAAAGGAACCTTGGTCAAACCCACTTGATCTTGGAGGGCCTCCTGGAAAGGTAGGAGGCTACAGGGACTCACCTTAAGGACACAGATGCTGGCAGCAGCCATTTTGAGGAGCTCATCCCACCATGAAGAGACTGGTACTGGAAGGACAATTTGGAATCCTCCTCCTAGCTAATTAGTGCCAGAACCTGGCCCTGTCCACCAGATGGTTGGTACCAGTCCTGGGACGCCCCAGAGCAAGCAGATAACTGGTCAGGGAGACAGCCTATCCATCACTAAGCTAGCTGCAATAGGATGCCCTGAGTCCTCAGTTGCCCTGGGACCTAGTTCTACTCACCAGAGGATCTAACACCCAGATTCAACCACCAGAGGGCTGACACTACCCCCTGAGGCCCAGCCTTACCCACCAGGAGGTAAGCAATAGCCCTGGGACCTACTAGGCCTCACTCTGTCTACCTATAGGCCAATACCAACTCTGAGACACCAGAGAATCCAGAACCCAGCTCCACCCATCAGTGGGTCAGCCCTGGCCCTGGAACCTGGCCTCACCCACTCACATGCAGACACCACCTCAGGACCATTGAGGTCATACAGCCAGGTTTGTCAGGCAGGGCCTGAGCCACTCACCAATGGGTTGGCACTAGTAGTGGGACCCCCATGGGTGCTGGCTCTGCCCACCTTTGGGTCAACACCAACTCCAGGACTCCAAAAACCCTGAAGCCAGAGACTCTAAACCCACCCCCATCCATGATCAGGCTTCAGGACACTCTAGACCCCATCAGTCCACCCACAGTGGGTCAACAGTAACTCCAAGATCTCTGGAAATGTAGCCAGTTGCTCTGGGACCTGGCTCTGCACACCAATGGGCCAGCACTAGTCTTAGGACCCTCCAGGGCCCCATAGCCAGCTTCCTCATCACTCAGCCTGACCCACTAATAGTACAAAACCAGAAGTGAACTCCCCTGGACATGCAACCAGCCACGCTAGGACCTGGACCCATCTTCCAGTAGCTGGCAGGCTCTGAAAAGGCAAGGCCTTGCAACTAACTGAATTGGCAGTCAGCCACATCTACCAGCATGTGCATCGTAGTCAGTCCACCACAACAGAAGGAACCACGCAACCCACATAGACGACACCCTGAGCATAAGTCTTTAGAAAACAAAAGGGTGTACACTGTTCATTTACCCCATAAGGCCACTACTCCAAAACTGAGAAACATAACCAACTTAACAAAAGCATAGAAGTAAAAATAGTAAGTTAGACAAAAGGAGGCAATAGAGAAGTATGTTCCAAACAAAGAAACAAGATAAAATTCCAGAAGAACTAAGTAAATTTGAGATAAAAAAATCTATTGGATAACAACTTTAGGTAATAATCAAAAAGACGCTCAAAGACCATGAGAGAAGACTGAATGAACAGAATGAGAAGTTAGAATTTTTAAACAAAGAGTTGGAAATATAAGGAAAACCAAAAAGAGATGATGAATATAATAAATGAAATTTTAAAATACACTAGAAGGAATCAACAGTAAATTAGATGATACAGAGGAACAAATCAATAAACTAGAAGGCAGAATAGTGGAAATCATTGAAGCTGAACTGAAAAAAGAAAAACAAAAATGAGGACAGTTTAAGAGACCTCTAGGATGACATCAAGCATACTAACATTCATGTTGTAGGAGTCCCAGAAGGAGGAGAGACAGAAAAAGGGGTAGAGAACATATGTGAAGACATAATAGCTGAAGAGTTTCCTAACCTGGGAAAGGAAAGGGATTACCTAGGTACAGGAAGCAGAGTCTCAAACAGAATCAACCCACAAAGGACCACATCAAGACACATTGTAACAAAAAAAAAAAGACACATTGTAATTAAAATGGAAAAAGTTAAAGATAGGGTTGTTAAGATATGTTTGAATTTAAAAGATTACCAACTTAAAATAATCACATATGAATAGAGATTGCTACATATAAACCTCATGGTAAGCACAAACCAAAATAATAGATTCATTCTCAAAAGAGAAAGAAACCAAACATAACACTAAAAGTTGTCATGAAATCACAAAACAAAAAAGAACAAAAAAGAATTACAAAATAACCCAAAAACAATTAACAAAAAGGCAATAAGTATATACCTATCAATAATTACATCATGCTAAGTCACTTCAGTTGTGTCTGACTCTTTGAGACCCCGTGGACTATAATCCACCAGGCGCCTCTGTCCATAGGATATTCCAGGCAAGAATACTGGAGTGAGTTGCCTTTTCCTTCTCCAGGGAATCTTATTAATCCAGGGATTGAACCTGCATCAATCCCCCATTCTTACACCTATAAGAATGGCTCTTATCAAAAAGACAATAATAACAAGTGTTGGCAAGAATGTAGAGAAAAGGGAACACTTGTGTACTGTCGGTGGGAATGTAAATTGGTGCAGCCACTATGGAAAACAGTATGGAGATTCCTCAAAAAATTAAAAATAAAACTACTGTGTGTGTGTGTGTGTGTGTGTGTGTGTGTTAGTCACTCAGTCGTGTCCAACTTTGTGACCTCATGGACTATAGCCTGCCAGGCTCCTCTGTCCATGGAATTCTCCAGGCCAGAATACTGGAGTGGGTTGCCATTCCCTTCTCCAGGGGATCTTCCTGACCCAGGGACTGAACCTTGGTCTCCTGTATTACAGGCAAATTCTTTACCATCTGAGCCTCCAGGAAAGTCCAGAATCTGCCTGCAATGTGGGAGACCTGAGTTCAATCCTTGGGTTGGGAAGGCCTTCTCTATGGAGAAGGGAAAGGCTACCCACTCCAGTATTCTGGTCTGGAGAATTACATGGACTGTATAGTCCATGGGGTCGCAAAGAGTTGGACACAACTGAGTGATTTTCACTTTCACTTCACTTTCAACATATGATCCAGCAATTCTATTGCTGAGTATATATACAAAGCAAATAAAAATGCTAATTAGAAAAGATACATGCACCCCTATGTTCATTGCAGCATTATTTACAATTGCCAAGATATGGAAGCAACCGAAGTGCTCATTAATAAAAGATGTGGCTTATATATTCAATGGAATATATTTTTAAAATGAAGAGGCTTTTAAAAAATGAAATATTACCAGTTGTGACAACACAAAGGACCTACACTGTACTGTGCTTAGTAAAATAAGTCAGACAAGAAAAAACAAACTCTATATGAATTTCTCTTATATGTGGAATTCAAAATAGCAAAACAAATGATCAAGCATAACAAAACAGAAACAGAGTTATAGACACAGAGATTAAAAAAAGGTGGTTGCCACAGGGGAGATGAATGAGGGGAAGAGAAAAATAAGTGAGGGGGACTAAGAGGTACAAACTTTCAGTTACAAAATCAATGAGCCACAGGTATGAAATGTGTAGTGAGGGGAATACAGTTGATAGTTATGTAATATCTCTGTATGGTTACAAATGGTAACTAGACTGATCAGGGTGGTCATTTTGAAATGTATAGAAATACCAAATTACTACATTGTGAACCAAGAACTAACATAGCCTTGTAGGTCAACGATACTTCAAAAACAAATAAACAAACTCATAAATAGATAGATCAGATTTGTTCTAATAAAGGATAGAAATGGCATGGACCTAACAGAAGCAGAAGATATTAAGAAGAGGTGGCAAGAATACACAGAAGAACTATACAAAAAAGATCTTTCATGACCCAGATAATCACAATGGTATGATCACTCACCTAGAGCCAGACATCCTGGAGTGTGAAGTCAAGTGGGGCTTAGGAAGCATCACTACAAACAAAGCTAGTGGAGGCAATGGAATTCCAGTTGAACTATTTCAAGTCCTAAAAGATGATGCTGTGAAAGTGCTGCACTCATATGCCAGCAAATTTAGAAAACTCAGCAGTGGCCACAGGAACGGAAAATGTGCAGTTTTCATTCCAGTCTCAAAGAAAGACAATGCCAAAGAATGTATGAACTACCACACAATTGCACTCATCTCACATACTAGCAAAGTAATACTCAAAATTCTCCAACCCAGCTTCAGCAGTACGTGAACCGTGAACTTTCAGATGTTCAAGCTGGATTTGGAAAAGAGAAGAACCAGAGATCAAATTGCCAACATCCCTTGGATCATCAAAAAAGCAAGAGAGTTCCAGAAAAATGTCTACTTTTGTTTTATGGACAACACCAAACCTTTTGACTGTGTGGATCACAACAAACTGTGGAAAATTATTAAAGAGACAGGAATTCCAGACCACCTTACCTGCCTCCTGAGAAATCTGTATGCCGGTCAAGAAGCATCAGTTAGAACTGAATATGGAACAACAAACTGGTTCCAAATTGGGAAAGGAGTACGTCAAGGCTGTATATTGTCACCCTGCTTATTTAACTTAAGTGCAGAGTTCAGTTCAGTTGCTCAGTCATGTCTGACCTTTTGCGACCCCATGAACCACAGCACATATGCAGAGTACATCATGGGAACTGCTGGGCTGGATGAAGCACAAGCTGGAATCAAGATTGCCGGGAGAAATATCAATAACCTCATATATGCAGATGACACCACCCTTATGGCAGAAAGCGAAGAGGAACTGAAGTGCCTCTTGATGAAAATGAAAGAGGAGAGTGAAAAAGTTGGCTTAAAACTCAACATTCACAAAACTAAGATCATGGCATCTGGTTCCATCACTTCATGGCAAATAGATGGGAAACAATGGAAACAGTGAGAGACTTTATTTTGGGGGGTTCCAAAATCACTGCAGATGGTGACTGAACCATGAAATTAAAAGATGCTTGCTCCTTGGAAGAAAAGCTATGACCAACCTAGACAGCATATTAAAAAGCAGAGACATTACTTTGCCAACAAAAGTTTGTCTAGTCAAAGCTATGGTTTTTCCAGTGGTCATGTATGGGTGTGGGAGTTGGACTATAAAGAAAGCTGATCGCCAAAGAATTGATGCTTTTGAACTGTGTTGGAGAAGACTCTTGAGAGTCCCTTGGACTGCAAGGAGATCCAACCAGTCCATCCTAAAGGAAATCAGTCCTGAATATTTATTGGAAGGACTGATGCTGAAGCTGAAACTCCAATATTTTGGTCCCCTGATGCAAAGAACTTACTCAGTGGAAAAGAACCTGATGCTGGGAAAGATTGAAGGCAGGAGGAGAAGGAGACGACAGAGGATGAGATGGTTGGATGGCATCACCAGGAGTTGGTGATGGATAGGGAAGCCTGGTGTGGTGCAGTCCATGGGATCGCAAGAGTTGGACACGACTAAGCAACTGAACTGATGTAATATATGTTATATCCCACTATATGATATATAAATTAATAACAAATATATTTATGTTTTAGTCTACATATAATATATATTGCCATAATATATAATAAGTAAACTATACATAATTTGTATAATTTTTAATATATTTATTTATAAATATATAGTGTGTTGATATAAATTTATAAATAAAATATTAATTTATATATATTTATATAGAATAAACATATACATGATACCCCATCAAGTTGATTATTAAAGTATATTTCTTTCCATAGGTTGTAGAACTGTACATAATCTGTTTCCTACCTCTGTCTCCAGCCTTTCTCATTCTCATTAAGATCTTATCTCAGATGTTCCCACCTCAAAGAGACTGTAATTTCCATTTTAATATAGACAGGCCTTACACCTTACCCCAACCCACTCCCCTTTATGCCTTCTTTCACAACCTATTGAAGGTGGATATGTAAATATGGATCTTCCAAATATGATCAAAATTTTTGAGATTCTGTGCATCAATAACTGCTATTTTACAAATACTAATACAATTAGTATTCCATTTTAGAAATATACCATGACATGTTTATTCATTCACTTTGTTGATAGAAATTTGGATCAATTCCAGTTGAGTCTATTATGAATAAACTGCTATAAATATTTGTGTACAAGTATTTTATGGATATATTTTTATTTCCTGCAACACTCAATTAGAAAAAAAAGATATTTGCAAAGTCTCTCATGTTACAGGATACCCTTAATTATTTTATTTTGAACTACCAAGTGTATTTTTGATGGGGAAAGATTAATCAGCTTCAAATGACATCAAACAAATAAAACTATTTGGATATTCAAGAGGTATCCTGACTGATATCATGAGAAGAAGGGAAGGAAAGAAAGAAAGGGAGGGAAGGGAGAAAGAAAGAGGAAGAGAAATTTATAGACTTAGTAATTTTCCCAGGAGCATGACCTTACAATTTTATCTGATGACAGCATAAATAAACATTTTAAATATCAGTTTGAAAAGCAATAGGGTTCCATATGTATATCTATAGAAAATGGATAAATTACAGTATATTCATACAATGCAACATTAAACAAAATATGAACCAGAGATATATGCAACTACAGGGATAAACCTTAAAAATATCAGGAGGATTATCTTATATTTCAGGCTTACCTTACATTTTGTCATCAATGGTGTATATGTTCTCTACTTTTCATCAAGGGAGTGGTACCAGAGGCCCTAATCAAGGAATATCCCTGGACAGTCATATTATATCACATGATCCCAACTTCTACCTATTTTGGACAACTGATGACTAACCCAAGAGCAACCAATCTACAAGTAAAAAAAATACATGCAATCATGCTCAATAAAATTAGAATGCATGTAATATGTGCTCAATGGATTCCATGCTCAGTATGATTGCCAGAGGTAATAACAAATTTTGTCTTCAGAAGCTTCAGAAAAGATATAACTAAATGGGGTCCTGAACAAGGGAGGAGAAAAGAAACCTATTGCAAATACGGTTGAGACCGAAAGCAAAGTTTATTGACTCATACGGGCTGCAGTCCATAGGGTCGCAAAGGGTTGGAAATAACTGAATAATTGAGAACACACATATATAGATTGCTGACCTAACCAAAGTGAAGCAAAGTATACAAAGAAATAAAATTCTTACTCAGGATAAAATATACAGCCAAGATTATTTATAATGACAAAAAGGTTAATTCCCAAGAAGCTATACCAAGCCTACATGTGCATGTACTTAAAAGCAGAACATGAAAAAAATGAAAGAACTGAATGGATAAACATATAAATCTAATATTGTAGTAGAGATATCAACACCCCTCTCAATCGTTAATAGAAAAATTGATGATAATAAGACACTACATCATTTTAAAAACACAACAGAAAACCAAGAACTATGAGTATCCCACCCACTGCTAGTGATGAGGCTTTCATTTCCAGTCAATAGGCTGGTGATCCAGTTCCAAAACGCTTTTTTAAAATTCTGTTCCCTAGGACCATTCTCATAGAGTCCAGTTGTTTTTAAACATGGCTGCTCATTGGAAACATATCTGGAGCTCTGGAGGGAAAAAGCAAAACCTGGGCATTTATATTTTTCAAAAATCTCCAAGATGATTCTGATATGCATCTGGATTTTTTTAAGTGATTGCAGGTTTTTCTATTAAATGGTAGTTTGGGTGATATGGAATTCTATTATTTTTCTGTTGACCAATCATGAGTGAGTTACATAACAGTTACATAATCACAATAATAAAAGATGTTTATCAGTTTCATAATCAATAGCTAAACAAAAAAATAAATAAATAAAAGATCATTACAACTGCAACTCAAGAGCTCCAGTGGCGCAATCGGTTAGCGCGCGGTACTTATACAGCAGTACAAGTGCAAGTCATAACGGGAAGACAATTAACCTGACGATATAAAATGATTACATACAATTGGAGGATCATGCGGAGTGATGTGCTAAGTGGAAGTGCATACATGTAAATGGATTAAATGTACCAACCAAAATCCATTTACATTTAAGGCAATTATCAATATATAAGGACCATTCTCAGTATTCATGATCTGAGGCATGTTCCCCAGGAAACAGATGTGAGACAGATTACTGTGCACAAGACTGCTTTCTGGAACATGCCTGGTAAAGAGAAAGAGAGAAGTAGAAATGGGCAGACAGAGAAGCTGCTATGATCCAGCTTTGACAGAGGTTCCAGTTGATCCATGTAGAGCTAGAAAGACTCATAAGCCTTGTCTCCAGTTGAGGCGAGGGGACCAGGCCTCTTAGGTGTTGGATGGGAGCTACACCCAATAAGGGTGTTACATAGGCAAGACAGCTCCTTTCAGCAGAGAGCAATTCTCATACGGACCTTTCTGTGGGCCTCGGTCCTGAAGGGGGATGTGGGCAGTGCAGAACAACATTTACCACATTAAGGTCTGATGCTCAGCTTTGTTATGTTTGTGACACTTGTGCACAGATGATAAGTGCATTTGGGTATAAAATCTTGAAGCTCAAGAGAAAGGCCTGGGCTATAGCCAAATGAGAGGGAGAAAAAAAAAAAACGCACATAGTAACATATACTTTTTTTTTTCTATAGCCTGGGCTATAGAAATCCAACCGCATTTGGGTGAAATTTTAAAACTGTAACACTAGGTAATGTTATATATAAATTACACCTAATTTTTTAAAAAGCCTAGATGATATACCAGGGGAATTAGAAGAGTAGTTGTACAAAACCTGAACTTTGAAGTGTGCCAAATTGAAGAGGTTTGGAGGAAGAGGAGGAATGAGCCAAAGTAATTGAGAAGGAGCAGCCAGTGAGATAGAAAGAGAACTGAAAGTGTGTTGACCATGAAACCAAGTGTGCAAAGTGTTTCCAGGAGGAAAAAATGATCAATAATGTCAAATGCTGCAGACAGGTCAAGGGAGATGAAGACTGAGATGCTCCCATTGAGTCCAGCCACGTGAAAGTCACTGGTGATCTTGACAAGAGAAAGGTTTGATAGAATAGTCGGGTAGAAAAATGATTGGAGTGAGCTTATGAGTGAATAGGAAGAGAGAAACTGAAAGCATTAAAAATTAGCTGATGGATACCTATACTCCAATATCAAAAGCTTTTAAAATTAAACCTTTGAATAGTTTTTAAGTACTAAGAGCAAAAGCCTTCATGCTCACTCTCAACTATTTATAAAATTTACAATAATGAGTTATTTTTAGTGCAGCAATATCATTGAATATGCCTCATTGATTTAGAGACTTAAAATAATTATTTTGCTGAAGTATAGTTGATTTACAATGTTTTATTAGTTTCTGTGTATAGCAAAGTGATTGATTCATACACACACACACACATATCTGAATAAACTTTTTCATATTCTTTTCCATTATGGTTTATCATGGGATCTTGAATAGAGTTCCCTGTGCTATATAGTGAGACCTTGTTGTTTATGCATTCTATATATAATGGTTTGCATCTGCTAACCCCAACCTCCCAGTCCATCCCTCTCCAAACCCAGTTCCCCCTTGGCAACCACAAGTCTGTTCTGATTTGGAAATTTTTGATTTAATACTTTCTGACATACTGTCTCTAAGATCTAAATTTTAGATATTTGCTGTTAATGGCTAATAAAACTGAAAAGAACTATATTCAAAGATATGTGATTCAAGTGGAATAAGTGTTAAATTATCTGTATGATAAAGTATAACATTTATTTTATAAATGCCATAAAGTATAACATTCACTTTCAAAAATAATTAGCTGATTGAGATTGAGAAAGACAAATACCACAAGATTTCACTCATATGTGGAACAGAAAAAACAAACTGATAAACAAAGCAAGACACAGAGAGAGAATAGCATAGTGGCCACCAGAGAGAAGGGGCAGAGGAAATGGGTGGGGAAGGGGTAAAACAGGTAAAAAGGGATAAAATGTAAACAGGTACAATCATGAAACTAAACATAAACTCCACTCCTTATACATACAGCTCTTATATAAGCAACCATAAAACCAAATCAATTTACAAATTAAATATAGGCACACCAATAAAATTCAGATTGACCTCATTAAGTTAATGTGACATGTAGTACTATTTTGTTTAAGCAAAATCACCAATGCAGAGTTTATTGATAAAAATGTAACATATTGGGACTTGGATTCTCTCGGGTAGAAGCAGCAGAGATACAAGATCTAGAAGACTAGCTCCTTTGTGAGAGTGGATTCAGGTTCCTCCTGCCTCTGGACCTCACCGAGCCTCGGCTTTCTCGTCTGTTACGTGGGAACAACAGTCGTGATCATCATCATTTATTGAGAACTTTCTAAAATGCCAGCTGAGGAGAGGCACAGAGGTGGAGGTGATCAGACCAGCGTCACACCACTTGTACGACACTAGATTCTTCACAGGTCTTCCTAAGACTCAGCAATTCCCAAGGAGGAGGACAAAATGTCCAAGTTCAAGGAGGCAGTGACCTTCAACGATGTGGCTGTGGTCTTCACAGAGGAGGAGATGGGGCTGCTGGACTTGGCCCAGAGAAAGCTGTACCAGGAAGTGATGCTGGAGAACTTCCGGAACCTGCTCTCAGTGGGTCATCAATCCTTCACACCAGATGTACCATCCCAGTTAGAAAGAGAAGAAAAGCTTCAAATGATAAAGACAGCAGCCCAGAGCTGTTGTTCCTCAGGAAATCAGAATCTAAATGCCATAGAGACTCTTGGAGAAGTTGGATTAAGGTATCTGCCCCACGAAGAGTTTTTCTGCTCAAAAATCTGGCTACAAGTTACAGAGGAATTAACCAGGTGTCGAGATTCCATGGAAATTATTCAAGGAATTGGTTCTCAATTGGAAAAACAAAATGACACACTCTATAAAGATGAGTTCAGTAAAGACTTCACTCAGAGTTCACATCTTCAAGTTCAGTGCAGAGACTACACTGGAGGAAAACCCTATGAAGGGGTGGAGTGTGGGAAGGATTTCATATGGGGCTCTCACCTTCAAATGAACCAGACAGCCTCCACAGGAGAGAAGCCCTATAAATGTGAAAAATGTGAAAACACCTTCCATCGGTTTTCAAGTCTTCAAGCCCATCAGAGAGTCCACAGTAGAGCAAAACTGAATAATCATGAGACGTCACATACAGGTTTTAGTCAGAGGTCATATCTTCATCAACATCAAAGAGTCCCCACTGGAGAGAATCCACACAGATTAGAGGAGTGTGGGAGGAACATCAGAAAAAGCTCACATTTTCAGGCTCCTCTGATAGCCCACCCATTGGAGAAACCCTATAAATGTGAGGAATGTGGGCTGGGCTTCAGTAAGCGCTCCTATCTCCATGTCCATCAGAGAGTTCACACGGAAAAGAAACCTTATCAATGTGAAGATCTTAATGTTCATTGTGGAATCCACACAGGAGAGAAGCCCTATAAATGTGAGAAGTGTGGGAAGGGCTTCGGCTGGGCCTCAAATCTTCTGGACCATCAGAGAGGCCATAGTGGTGAGAAACCCTATCAATGTGATGCATGCGGAAAGGGCTTTAGTCGTGGCTCAGATCTTAACATTCACTTTAGAATCCATACAGGAGAGAGACCTTACAAATGTGAGGAGTGTGGGAAAGGTTTCAGGCAGGCCTCGCATATTCTGGCCCATCAGAGAGGCCACACTGGAGAAAAACCGTACAAATGTGGTACATGTGGGAAGGGCTTCAGCCGGAGTTCAGATCTTAATGTTCATTCTAGAATCCACACAGGAGAGAAGCCCTATAAATGTGAGATGTGTGGGAAGGCCTTCAGTCAGTTCTCAAGCCTTCAAGTGCATCAGAGAGTCCACACTGGAGAGAAACCATATCAGTGTGCAGTGTGTGGGAAAGGCTTCAGTGTGGGCTCACAGCTGCAGGCCCATCAGAGGTGCCATACTGGAGAGAAACCCTACCACTGTGAGGAATGTGGGAAAGGCTTCTGTCGGGCCTCAAAATTTCTGGCTCACCGTGGAGTCCACACAGGAGAGAAACCATACCAATGTGATGTGTGTGGTAAGCGCTTCAGACAGAGATCATACCTTCAAGCCCACCAGAGGGTTCACACTGGAGAGAAACCATATAACTGTGAGGAGTGTGGTAAGGTCTTCAGTTGGAGCTCCAATCTTACCATTCATCAGCGACTCCATGCTGGGGATGAGGGTGACAAGGACTTTGCCTCAGCAGAGAATACATACAGCAGAGAATCTTTATAAAATTGCATGTGTTAATATCTCACATGCATGCTGAAATAGTCCTGTCATAGAAAACAAAACATTTATCTCCTTGAGAACTTGCAAAGTGTCATGGTGGTTGGGTGACCACACAGCAGAGAAGTCTCGTGAGTGTAGAGACAGAGAGCTTCACTCATAACCTTCACATTTAGCAGATAACTACACGGATGAGAGGCGTGGGAAGGATGGATCCGATCTGGAGGGAACCAAATGTTCTAAGACAGAAATGCCTGAATCTCTTCCACTAGAATAAAAGCTCCCAGAAGGCATGGACTTTGTTTACAGCAAGTCCACTTTGCCTTTTCAGTGCCTACCACACTGCAGGTGTCGAGCAATGTGAAATGAGTGAAAGGGAGAACAGTCACTTTTGAAATTTTTATTGAGTTCCTCTCTAAAATTTTCTATAAACTTGTAAACAGAGGAATTTTCTAAGGATTGGAGGATTACATTAGACACTTGGGGTCATCTTCCCAACCCTGCAGGTCTTGTGAACTAGTGCTTATCAAACTGAAGGTGATAACCCATTAGTGAGTCCAGAATCACCAGGTTGTGTATGGGCAGCAATTTTGTATGTTAACAGTTCCTTATTGAGATGTAATTTGCATGCAAGCACATGCATAAATCTCATGTTTACAGCTTCATGAATTTTGACAAATGTATCTACTTGTGTAATCACGAAAATCAATATATACCACATTTCTATTAAACCTGAATGTTTCCTTGTGTACCATTCTTGTGAGTTCCACCTCCAGTGGCAGCAAGTATGATAATTTCTATATGGTGTATTAACTAAATCTGTCTGACAATACTTGTGTATAAACACAGGTTTCCTTTATTTTGGTAAATACTTAGGAATGGGATTGTTGGGTTGTAAGAGTGTCTAAATTTGTGGGAAACGGGTGTTTCTAAAGTGGATATGTCATTTTGCACTCCCACCACCAGTGCATATCAGGGTTTTATTTTTTAGCATTTCAGTAGTTTTATAGTGGTTTCTCATGTTGGTCTTAATTTACATTTCCCTAATGACTAAAAAGCCTCTTGATGAAAGTGAAAGAGGAAAGTGAAAAAGTTGGCTTAAAGCTCAACTTTCAGAAAACTAAGATCATGGCATCTGGTCCCATCACTTCATGGGAAATCGGTGGGGAAACAGTGGAAACAGTGTCAGACTTTATTTTTTGGTCTCCAAAATCACTGCAGATGGTGATTGCAGCCATGAAATTAAAAGACGCTTACTCTTTGGAAGGAAAGTTATGACCAACGTAGGATAGCATATTAAAAAGCAGAGACATTACTTTGCCAACAAAGGTCCATCTGGTCAAGACTATGGTTTTTCCAGTATTCATGTATGGATGTGAGAGTCGGACTGTGAAGAAAGTTGAGGGCCGAAAACTTAATGCTTTTGAACCGTGGTGTTGGAGAAGACTCTTGAGAGTCCCTTGGACTGCAAGGAGATCCAACCAGTCCATCCTAAAGGAGATCAGTCCTGGGTGTTCACTGGAAGGATTGATGCTGAAGCTGAAACTCCAATACTTTGGCCACCTCATGCAAAGAGTTGACTCATTGGAAAAGACCCTGGTGCTGGGAGGGATTGGGGGCAGGAGGAGAAGGGGACAACAGAGGATGAGATGGGTGGATGGCATCACCGACTCGATGGACATGAGTTTGAGTAGACTCCAGGAGTTGATGACGGACATGGAGGCCTGGCATGCTGTGATTCATGGGGTTGCAAAAAGTCGGACACGACTGAGCGACTGAACTGAATGACTAAGTTGAACATCTTTATACATGAATGTTTCATAACCATAGACCTATTTTCTTTGGTGAACTGTTTTCTTGTTCTTTATTTTTGAGTTCTTTATATGTTCTGGACACTTGTCCTTTGTCAGTTTTGTGTTTTGCAGATATTTTGTCACTGTGTGGTTTTTGTTTTTGCCCCATTAGCAGTATTTTTCACAGAGCATTTAAGTTTTTAAAATTTTTGATGAACTTCAAAAAAAAAAAAGTAACATATTATTGACTTGATTCTTTCAATTGTGTGCACAATGGATGTGCATTTAAATCATTGTCATATCATTGCTGAAATTTAAAAAAAAAAAGGAGCTCATTTAACCACAAATTTGTTTTTGGGTAAAATGAAGTGAAAGTCACTCAGTCATGTCTGACTCTTTGCAACCCCATGGACTGTAGCCTGCCAGGCTCCTCTGTCCATGGAATTCTCCAAGCCAGAATACTGGAGTGGGTAGTTGTTCCCTTCTCCAAGGGATCATCCCAACCCAGGGATCAAACCCAGTCCTCCCGCCTTGCAGGCAGATTCTTTCCTTTCTGATGGGTGAGTGACTCAATTTAAGGGTACACCCCTTCCAAATAAAACATTGTAATTTTTAAAAAATCTTTTAAGCAAAAAATTACTTATTGCACATTTATTTCTTCCTGTTGAATCGCAGCATGTTGGTATGAACAAAGAATACAAGTAAAACACTTAAAATATTGTACCATACACATGCTGTACTCACTGACATGCACAGATTCTTTCAAGTTTGACATTTCTATTCTCTGTCACACAATAGTGATGACAATTCTCCCAGCAGTTTCACTTTCTTGAACCAGTACAAAACTTTCATCTACAGATGAGGTGGAGATGTTATTTGTCCTTCATGTGGCAGGAATATGATCAGAAACAGACACAAACTGGGACACCAAAAATAGGAGGCCATATTCAGTCTTTAATATAGTCATCTATAATTCAGAGTACATTTATATTATTTTTTAGAGGTTATCATAAACATGGAACAGATCATGGGAAAAAGAGATTAGAAGCTGCTAAAATGCCTATATGGATCTTTGTAAAGTTGGTCCAGCAGCTTCTCTTCTCTGCATGAGAATGAAGGGGGAAAAAAAAACAAACAGCCCTTGGCTGGTCTCCAGCACCTACTTTTCTATGGTTTTCTCCTCTCCCCTCAAACAAAACAGGAAAGGAGCTGACTATCAGGTATACGTTGACATTCATTCACACAAATGTGCTGCTTCCATGTAAAACTTTTAATCTATCAGTGTAGAAGGAAAGACTTTCCCTCTGTTAAAGGAAATAAAGATTCAGAAATCCCTGGACTAGAAGCAGTTACTGGATTTGATATACAGAGAAGATATATAAGAATGATTTCTCCTTAGAATTTATGCTTAGGAAGGAACTCCAACATAACCCTAACCTAATCTGAGATCTAACTTGCATGCGCAGGCTCAGCTAGTCTGACCTGGAGAAAACTGGTCCCCCTGTTTTAACCTGCCTAAGACACTGCAAGTCCCTTCTCCACAGAGCTCCCCTCCTCCCTGGCCCTATGCCACAGCTGGCTCTGGCCTGGGCTGCTCTTCCTTTCTGCCCTTCCACTTTCTGGTGCCTACTAGTCTTCTTCCCATCCCACCATCCTGCCACCCTAGGAGGGAGAAATTGCTCCGGGCCCCCTCTGTTGTGGGGCAGGGGCGGTGACCTGGCATGGAAAAGCTTGGTGGCATGGTGAGCTTCTCTTCATCTCAAGAGAATCTCTGGCACTGAGTTGTAAGACATGGCTCTTGCCTTTCGTTGCTTGGGTGACAATACAGAGCCTAAGATGTTGGAGATTATAAAACACAGAACATCTCTAGGTCCACAGAGATGCTTTTCAGCTATAAAAATAGTGGGCAACGTTAATCAACTTAATGGGAATATGTCTTAAGAGTTTTCTCTGAATAGTAAGCTCACCCATTCAATCAGATTTCTTGGTCTAAAGAGCTCTCAATGGCTAATATTCCACTGAAGTGAGGCATGGAAGGATTCTTAACTTTTCTTGAAGAGCAGAAAAGGAAGAAAGATGAATATGACCATAAACTAGGATTAAGAGCATGCAACTCAAATATTTTATACAAGACATGCTCCTAATTTCTTTATACATAGTAACATATACTGGGGCTTTTTTTCTGTCTTGTTTTTTTAAACTCTTCTTTTCGTGCTTTCAACAAACATTCATTAAGCTTCATTTTTGTGATAGGCTCTTTGCTAAGTGTTTCAGGATTCCAAGATACAAAAGACCTGCCCTCAAGAATAAAAAAGAAAAAAGTCCCTGCCCTCAAGGGACTTTTAGTCTGAAGGAGGAAACAATAAACTGTAAAACAAATAGGCAAATAATTGCAATACATGATCACTTCTTAACTTGTTCAGGGCTCATGCAACCATCTATATTTCCTTTATTTTTTGTTTTCTACTGTAATCTCCACAATGCAAGGTCACCCGAGTTGAAGACTCTGCAGCCTTTGCCTAACATCTTGCAAAGAAGGACATTCAGCACATGTGTTTTTGGTAATGAAGATACAGACTTTTATATAATGACAACCAATCCATCTATAGATTGCAAGCTCTTTGTGCAGGGGCTGTGTCTAATTGTCCATTTTGTAAAGCCTCTCATCCACTGGAAAAGTGCTTTTAAGTGCTAAGAAAATGTAGTAATACTCTCCTGCTGCCACCTGCTGCTTTATTTCCACTAAGTTGGGCTCAGAATTGTAGAAAATGCAACTGAAAATCATTTACCATGCTCAACTATAAAATGAAATCCTGCTCTCCAACACACATGCAGGCACATGTCAATACACACCCACTCACCACCCAACACATATATATACTTTCATTGCCTCCATCTCTGCTGGCCCAAAACAGCATTTATTTGCATTCTGTTTCTTTATACCCCCACCCATGAGAGGGGGAAATAAATCATACCTACAGGTTTTCTTGAGCACTGTGTTCAACTAAGACTAGAGAATGCAACCAAAGTGCCATGATCAGAAAAATGTTTTCTTCTGGATGACAAAAGCATGTTTCAGGTACAATTCAAGGCTCCGGGGAATCAGCAATAAACAAGAGAAAATACATTTTCTGCCCTAAAGCAGGTTATATTCTATGGTGAAGGGTTCTGATAACTCCTAAACAAATAAATAATATCATACATGAGTAAGGGCTAGAAAAGTATGTTAAAAATAGCAGTGTGACTATGGTACTACTCCAGTTAGACTAGGGATGGCCCCTTAGAGGAGTCACGATTGCAAGAGGAGGTGATACTGGTAATGAAAAAGAGGAAGACAGGCCAAGCTCTAAGAGAAAAGCATTTCAGGCAGAAAGGTCAGAATCAATCCTGAGGACTTCCCCTGCTGGTACAGTAGATAAGAATCCACCTGCCAGTGTAGGGGTCATGGGTTCAATCCCTGGTCTAGGAAGAATCCATATGCTGTGGGGCAACTAAACCCTTGCCCCACAGCTATTGAACCTGCACTCTAGAGCCCATGAGCGGTTAACTACTGAGCTCATGTGCTGCAGCTACTGAAGCCTGTGTGTCTAGAGCCTGCGCTTCGCAGCAAGAGAAGCCGCCATAATGAGCAGCCCATTTACTGCAATGAAGAGTCACTCCCACTTGCCACAACTAGAGAAACCCCGTTCACAGCAACAAAGACCTGTGCAACCAAAAATAAAAGTAGTTAATAAAAAAGAACAGGGAGGTCCTGAGACGAGAAGGACTTTGGAATCTCAGGGAAGAGGGAAGGCCAGGGTGGCCAGAGCAACATGAGCTGAGTGAGGAGCAATCAGATGAAAAGGAGGCTGGCAAGAGTGGCAGGGTGGGACCGGCAAGTGCCTGGTAGGCCATGGTAAGGCATTTGGATCTGACCGTGTACGGAAAGCAAAACCACTAGAGGAACTTAAGCAAGGGGGTGATACAATCTGCTCATCTCTTCTGAGTGATCACTGTGGAGGATGGATTAGAAGGGGAAGAGTGGACACCAAAGACCAATTAAGAGGCCGTGGCTGTCGTCTAGGTGTCAAGGGGGTGATGTGCTGCAGCAGACAGTGAAGATGGGAGAAATGTCAACTTTGAGATTTACCTTGTAGGTAGAGATGAAGGGTTTATTGAAGAACTAGATGTGGGAATATGAGTGAAAGAAAGGATCCAAATAGGGCTCCCAGGACAACAACGTAGAGATGATAGCATGTGCCTGATGATATTAGAGTCAGCGGACTGCAAACAAGGTCAGGAGTATATCTATTCCATAAATTATTTTAAACTTAAAATTTCAATCCATATTTGAGGTTTTCATTCTTTATCATTCAAGAGTGAGAATTCTAGGTGCAGCATAGAACCAATAGGACCAAAAGTTATAAAAACAATAATGTCTTCTGGGAACCAGGCTGTTCATCTCTATCTCTAAGGCTCCTCTGAACCCCATTTATCTTGGTCATAAGTGAATATCAACAGGGTGTCTGACTCCCAGGAGTCCTGGGAGTCTGCATCAGCCCTTTGTGACTGTGGTGATGAAAGGTAAGGCACCACTCCGTGACCTGCAAAGCACCACTAGAGGGCTGCATAGACTAGCAGTGACGGGCACAGACGACCATCACCTAGTGGTCCAATCTCCCTTTAGGTGGAGGAAATTGGAGCCTTGGAAAGATTAAGTGGCACTCCCAAGGCCACCCAGGTGGTGAGTGGCAGAACCACAATTCCATCACAGGTCCTCTGATTCAAAGTCCAGTGTAATGTAACAGCCAGTACCTGGATTTTAGAGCCAAGAATCCCCTGTGCCTTGTTTTGGGTACTTGATCAAATATTTCCTAACTTGTCTGAACCTCTGTGCCTCGTGTGTTGTGGGTGACAGTGCTTCTGCCATGCTATGGATCATATTATGTCAGTAAGTCAGCAGAGGTGAGAGGTGTGGCATTTAGTCAACACTGGTCAGGCCCTCCCCTTATAGCTGGGGCCCTGGTTCCTCTCTGAACTAGCTCAGCCTCATGAAGCAGCTTTTAGTAATGAATCCAAATGATTCCATCTGGTGACAATACTCTGCCTCATGTTGATGTGTATAAAGGGCACTGAGTATCACTTAAAAACAAACAAAACTGTAGGAGGTGTATTTATCTTTAACAAGGAGCTGGGGTAAATAAAGCAGCTTCCTTGCCAATGTCCTAGGATTTGGATCCCCAGGTCCCTTCATCCAACCCCAATCAGTGAATGTTTGTAGAGTACTTCTAATGAGCAAAGGAATGTGCCGAGGAGACAGACACACAAACACACACACACACACACACACACACACAAATCCTGCCCGCAACAATAAATACCTGAAGCAGAATGGTGCCTTTGTCACATTATTTATCTTATTCCATTTATTTCCACAATTTATCTTTCTGCATTTATTCCCATAATAGTCCCGAGACCTGAGAGTCAGGCATCATTGGCTTGATTTTAGAAACTGAGGTTCAGAGAAGTTAAGTAACTTGTCAGAGTTCTCGCAAACAAGTGGGAAGGCTGGAATTTAAGCTCAGCTCCACCTCTGCTTTCACTGTGTCCCCCTTTTCTCTAAGGTGCTTACAAGGTAAAAACACAAGAACGTGGGAAGTGCCATAAAAAGAAGGCTACTGGGAGTTCGGAAGGAAACTTCTGGGGGGATCAGAAAGTAATTCCGGGGAAAGTGACTGGCGGGGAGGAAGGAAAAGAAAGAAGGAATTCCTACACGTCTATGTGCAGGAAATCTGATGTATTGAAACATGGTGAATTTTGTATATAAAAGAAAGAAAAAGACAAAGACACATACACATACACTCTAAGGCTGATTGAATTCTAGAAAAGAATACTTCCTGGAAGGAAGTAGGATCAAAAGCTGAAGTGAAAAATCTTAGGTTGGAGTGGTAACACCAGTGTGCTTCACTACCAACTCACCCAGGAAATTAATTTCATGTTGGACTGTTCTATTAAAAAAAACCCTGACGGAAGTGTCTCCACAAGGTAAACAATGGGAAAGACTCCAGGAACTTCCTAAAGCATCTAACACAGCCGAAGGCTGGCCTGACTTAATCGACCAGAGTAGGTTGGAGGCCAGGGAATCCCAGCTCAATTCCGCCCCCGGCCCCTCTATCCCCACCTGGCCAGCCGCCATGTAAAGATGCTAGCCCCGGTGGCCAAGTGCAGCAGCTGCAAGGCTACCACCACCCTGGGCTCCAGGGGTGCTGCCCACCGCCACGTTAGTCATTGTGGGCATCTTCTGAGCATGACCGTCCAGATGCTCTCTCAGAGCGGTTCCAGAAATAGCCAGGCACCTGAGTGCAACCCGACACAGGAAGCACCCTTCCATCCGGTGTAAAGCACCCTCCTCCACAGGGGCAGGGAGAGGAAGTCAGAATGCATCATTCATTCATCCACCAGAACTGAGCCTCCAGCTATGAGCCAAATGTAGATCTCAACCTTGGCTGACACATTAGAATCACCTGGGAACTTTTAAAAATACCAGTGCCGGGGCTCCACCCGAAACCAATTAAGTAAGAATATCTGGGAGTGGAGCCCAGGCCTTGGTATTCTTTAAAAGCTCTCTGGATAATTCTTCTGTGGTTGCGAATCACTGTATGAGATATTATACATACAAAAAGAGAGAGAGAGAGAATCACCAACCAGACTCACAGAGCCCTACAGTTTACAATGTGCTGGGTTTTTTTCCCCCCAGCAGGTAACAGTGATGGACCTTCACAACCAGCCTGGAAGAGTATTGTTTCTTACCCATTTTATAGATGAGACAGCTGAGGCTCGGAGGAAATATCTGGTTGCCCAATGTCACACAGCAGGAAAACAGCAGGGCAGGCATAGGAACCACGTTTTCTGATTCAGGACTCCTACTCACTATCACTGAGCAACATACAGAGGACTTGAACTCGGGAAGAGGTCCAGGGCACATCATAAGTGCACCACGGCCGGGGTCAAGAGCTGAAAGAACAGGGGAGTCCTAGATAGACCGACTTGTCATAAAAAATGTCCACCAACCAGCTGATGTCCAGCAGTGTTCCTAAAACTATGCCTACGTTGATCAACTCTTTGTTTATGTAACTATTTTCATTAAGGATTCTTCTAGGCAACAGAGCCTTGTGGCCAGAATAGTAAGTAAGCACTTAAAAGATTACCTTGCCAGGTTCAACAGTTGGCCTTGGGATACGCATGCTAACAACCCCTAAGAAGAATACAACTTATTGCACAAATTCTTGGGCTGTGAACAGTAGTTAGTACTAGCAGGTTGGCTGACTTGCTGGCCATTAATGAATAGTCAATAGGTGTTTGAGGGGCAGCCTGTGTTAATAGAAAGAGGAAGACAGGTGCAGCTTGTGGCTAAACAGTGGGCCAAACGCAAAGGCTTTGAAATCTAATTCCCTCTCCTTGTGGCTGTTTAGCCTTATGAAACCTTTGCCTCTTTAGGCTACACACAGCTTTGCCTACCCGGCAGTGGGCTATGACATTCACAAGGTGGGCTCGGAGATGTTGAGTCTAGTTTCCCGAGTGCCAGTCCTCTGGGGACCAGGAATTACTCTTCATAGCAGATTTACCAGCCCTGTGCTTCTCTCTTTACCAACTTCGGCCTGGACTCATCTCTCTCTGTTCTTCTAAGCACTCTTCTTTCTCATTCCTAGTGTCTGTCACCTATAAAATGCAACCCTCTCATTTTGCAAATGAGGAGACTGAGGTCCAAAGAGAGACTTAGCCAAAACCTAGTAGAGGGTGGGAGATCTAGGACCAGCCCAGCCTCCTGGTCCAACCCAGTGGCTCTGTAAGGACAGAACAACCAGGACTACAGAGCATTGCCTGTGTAGATCCCATTCCAATAGCTAATTCTAGGAACACACAGTTACCAGACTCATTTTTAAAATATAGCTTTATACCAGACTCATTTTAGTGGCTCTCAGGCATGGGTCCAGCCTTTGGCAAAATCATGATATAAATAAAGCTAGTCTTATAACCTCTCACCTCTTTCATGTCAAGAAGGAATTAAATACACTGACATATGTGACTAAAATGCATTGCTAATACCTCAGTATATGCAAAACGTGAATCCATATTTTAAAAAAGCACCCATGAGGACATGAATCCAAAAAGAAGGTCTCTGCCAATAGCACTTTCGGTCTGTGATAGCTGAAGTTAGCGGACCTCAACTTCTTCAGTAACAGTAGTAGTAATGCTAAGCAATATCATCACCATGACCAGTGACCTACCATTTACTGAGTACCCAGTACATTCCAGGGCTTCCCTGATGGCTCAGATGGTAAAGAATCTGCCTGCAAGGCAGGAGACATGGATTTGATCCTGGGTCGGGAAGATCCCCTGGAGAGGGAATGGCAACCACTGCTGTATTCGTTCCTGGAGAATCCCATGGATGGAGAAGCCTGATGGGCTCCAGTCCATATGGTCTCAAAGAATCAGACACAACTGAGTAGCTAAGCACACACACACATGCAGTACATTCCAGGTGGCATGAAGCATATGTATCATTCAAGGCACATGGGAAGCAGGTCTTATTTTCTCCATAAGTAGATAAGAAAACTCAAACCCAGGGTGGGTAATAACCACACACATTCACAAAGTACCTGAGCCAAGACACAGCCATTATACCATACACATAAACCTCCTGGACTGAGACCTTATGTGAACCAATATCCAGAAATTGTGGTCTCAGCAGGGATTGCATAGATCCAAGGATGCATAGGAGAGAGACGCACCTGCCTGCAAGGGGTGAGCATCTCACAATTCCCTTCAAACTGCCCCCGACCCCCATCCCACTCCACCCGCGCTGGACCATTCATCTCCTTGTTAGTCATAGGCCCTGGAGGCTGTGAGGGAAACAGGCAGTTTGAGCACAGCCTGGCCCAACCCTGGAATGGAGCCTGCTGCTTGTGACATTCATCAACTGGTTAATTTCAGAAAGGCATCCATTTGCACCAGCTGCTTAAAAAGCTCTCGGCCCTCAGGAGACGCTCAGCCAATCACAAGGTAAAGGCAGGGAGTTTTTTCTGGTAACCATATTCAACTGGGTGTCTGCCTGCTGCTTGTTTGGTTGTTTAATTTCAGCAAAGCTCAGGAGAGTAGGGAGTAGAGTTAAAATGAATGATCTTATTTCTTTTAAATTATTATTCTTATATTTATGGCTCACATTTGTCCTTAATGTATTCGTGCCCTATTAACCTATTATGATGGTGATGGTCATGATGAAAATTACTGCTGTTGCTCTCTACGTGGTGAGAGATGCTCAGCTCTTTCTGACAGGCTCTCTCCATGTAGCTGCATCTCGTCTGAATTATAGGAAGGGGAGAGGGAAAGTCACCATGAGTCCAAGAACTGCACTCGAACTCTGTCAGTACAGGTTCAAGCCTCAAGTAAGAAATTCCTTTTAGAAATGACTGATAAACCAGAATGCAAACACATTCACATAGAAAAGGAGAGATCCTTCTCCAATCCCTAGAATTCACTGTTGAGTCCCATAAGGGAACAAACACTTCGTGACCACAGATTTAGAATCAAGGGCGTGGGACTTCCCTGGTGGTCCAGTGGTTAAGACTTCACCTGCCAGTGCAGGGGACACAAGTTCGATCCCTGGGCCAGGAAGATTTCATGTGCCTTGGGGCGACTAAACCCAAGAGCACCAGCTACTGAAGCCCACATGCCCTACAGCCAGTGCTCCGCCACAAGAGAAGCCACCCCAATGAGAAGCCCACGCACCACTACTAAAAAGTAGTCCCTGCTCTCTGCAACTAGAGAAAGTTCATGCACAGCAACCAAAAGCCAGCACAGCCAAAAATAAGTAATAGAATTAAAAAATAAATAAAATTAGAATAAAGGGCATGGAATGGTCTCAAGAAACCATTCTACCTGCCTGGGGTGGGTGTGGGGACTGTGGCAGGCCAGCCTCCCTTCTACAGCTAATACTTATTAAGACCTCTCAATATGCCAGGCACTGGACAGAAATGATCTCAGTCTCTGCAGGAGTCCTAGGAGAAGGCTACCAGTTATCACCTCATTTTTGGTGGTAAAACAGAAGATTAGAGATCTAGGTCAGTGAACTCATCCACACCCAGGTATGTCCAACTACAAAGCTGACTGCTCTCAACCACCTGCTCTGTCCTGTTTCTCTACGATTAGGGCTGCTTAAAAGGCTGACATTATCTGTCCATACTTGGACCACCTTCTTCCCTTGATAGCATTGGAGACTTCTGATTGATTTTTGCTTCCATTTTCCTTTTTGTGGTTTCTATGTAAGCCACCTATCTGGCTGCATTTAACAGTTTATATTTTTGTTTTAACTCTATGGTAAATTAGAAAATGAATTAAAAATCAAGCCAGAAAAATGTATATTATATATTAGAAAGAAGTTGGTGAACCATAGTAGAAAGTTGGGGGGGAAAGAATACAAACATGTAGATATTATGTTCTTTTATTCAACAACAAATCTGTGCTGAACACCTACTGCATGCTTGTGCGTGTGTGTGCACGTGCACTGAGTAATGTCCAACTCCTGTGACCCCATGGACTATAGCACACCAGGCTCCTCTGTCCATGCGATTTCTCAGGCAAGAATACTGGAGTGGGTTGCCATTTCCTACTCCAGAGAATCTTCCTGATCCAGGGCTTGAAAGTGACAGTGAAAATCACTCAGTCATGTCCAACTCTTTGTGACCCCATGGACTATACAGTGCATGGAATTCTCTCGGCCAGAATACTGGAGTGGATAGCTTTTCCTTTCTGCAGAGGATCTTCACAACCCAGGAAGATCCAGGACTCAGAGCTGGCAATAAAAAGATGAACAGGTCTAGGCTATGCCCTCAAGCTTCCAACAGTGTCTTAGGAATGGGAGTGGGAAATGGTAATGATCCAAAGTTCAGGGTATCTGGAAGCCAAGGAAAATGCACGACCTGACCATGCCAAAGTCTCTGGGTAGAGAAGAGGGCTGATAAGCCTCCATAGTGCTTTCCAAATTATACAAATAACTTCTATTAATTCACTAGTAGCATCATAAGATCAACTGAAGTTCATTTTTTCAGCTCCTGTTCAAAAACATCTTAATATGACAAATATTTAGAAATATTGACTTATAAAGAAATATGAAGTAGAATTAAAAATAACAATAATAAACCAACATTTATTAATTCAGGCACCAGTCTAAGCTCTTTACATGTAGTAACTCCTTTAGTTCTCACTAGAACTGTAAGAGATAAGTAGTAATACTATTTCCATTTTACAGACTAAAAAATTGAGTCATAGAATGATACAGATGGCCAAGTAACACTTATTGTCTACGATGTACCTGATACTAAGGTTAAAGCAAGGAGTAGAGAGAAATGAAAAAGTTTTAATTAGAATAAAACTTGGGTCTTTATGGGTAAGTGAACGAATCGGTAGATACTTTCTGAGGGCCTTTCAATGTCACACCCTGAAAATCCTTCTTTGCTTTGTTTCATATGTTGTAAAGTAAGGAAAAGCAAGAGATGAGAAAAGGAGGAAAGTAGACTAAGGCCACCAGGGCTTTTTGGAAGATGCCACTGGAAGTCCAACAGTTAATACCAAAGAACCTGCACTCAGGAGGTAAACATGAAACATTTGAGGAACAATGTAAGTATATGAAGGAAGTAAGTTGTAGAGGAAAAATAGAAAGCTCATTCAGAGATGGAAAAATATTGACCAGAAAATAAAGTAAAAGTTCATGAACGGCCAGTGGGAGTGATGGGGAGGAAGTGTGACAACAGACACCCATACACAGACTTCATGGTAGGTTTATCAAGAGTGCCAAATCTAACATTAGACTACTTCAAGTTCAAACAGTGGCCGGCTCTGCCACTCTGAAGTGTGACTTTGGGCCAGTACCCCAACCTCTCTGTGCCTGGTTTTTCTTGGCTATTATTTGTGGATAATATTAGTACCTTCCTTCTAGAGCTGCTGAAAGATAAAATGAGATAATACATACATATGAGCCCTGGCACATGGTCTGGTGCTCTATGAATTTAGCCATTGTTATTAATCCTAAACTGGTGTGAACAAAACAAGACAAGTAGCATTCCAGCCTTTTCATTACATACAGCCTGATTATTCCTCGACAGAAGTTGTGACAGGGACAAGAGGATAATGTAAAATAGCCAGTTAGTAAGATCCTTGACAAACATCAAAGGAACTGAGACAAGCCATCGTGGAGAAAAAAGGTCACATGAGTGAAAAAAGCATAAGTCATAAGGAGGGTCCTTAAAACGGGCCAGCAAAGGTACCTCTCCAGCTCTTCTGAGGATGGATCCGGAGAAAACGAGCTTGCTTCATATAGGAGCGAAGAATCTCCTGATGAGGGATGAGGTACTGAGTTCTAAGGGAGAAGGAGTGGTTCCTGTTTCCTACTTTTCAGAGCTTTAAATTGTAAAGAGATAGATACTTCTTATCCTGCTGAAGTCCGGGCTCAACCAAGGCCCAGGGGTAACTAGAAGAAAATACAATCCAAGTCTCAGGCCTAAGAACCTAGCATATGACCCATTCTCCTGGGGTGTGTGAATGGGTTAGTCTCTCAGTCATGTCCAGCCCTTCACGACACCACGAACTGTAGCCCGCCAGGCTCCTCTGTCCATGGAACTCTCCAGACAAGAATACTGGAGTGGGTTGCCATTCCCTTCTCCAGGGATCTTCCTGACCCAGGGATCGAACCCATTTCTCCTGCACTGGAAGCAGATTCTATACCTTCTGAGCCACCAGGGAAGTCCATTCTCCTGGTCTTTTGGTTCTATTTTTTCACCTTCAACCACTAACTAGCTGAGCACCTACTGTTTGCGACACCCACTTGAAGGTCCCACACTTCATTAATATTCTAGGCCTCTCCTCCCTGCCACACCTTTCTGAAGCACCACAATTGTGCACGTGTGTGTGCAGTTCCCATTCAACCTCAGTACTCTGGCATTCTCCAGAAGCCTCTTTCTGACGCACACGCTCAAGTCAACCATAACAAGGAGTATCACTGGCGCGTGCACCTGAGGATGGGTTGAAGGAGATGCTTGACGCTGGTCCAGACGCTGAGCGCCTCCTCAGTCTCCAGGTCTTCATATATGCACCTAGCAACCAGGGCCCCAGAAATCATAAGCGTGATGCACTGACTTCTCTTGATTTCTAGGGTGCTGAATAATGGAAATAAACGAAAGAGAAGAACCGTATAAATAGACCACTCTAACAAGTGATCACATTCACACATAGAAACCACAATAGCAAAGCAGAACAACAGGGAAACACAGCACGCTAATGAGACCGGAAGGCTGTTTTAGTTTCTGGGCTCTGCTCACTCGTGTTTTGAAACTCAGTTGCAGGAATGTCCCGGGGGAGAAAATCCCACCAGGACGGACTATTATCAAGCTGTCGTGGAGGAGGTGGGGAAAGATTGCCAAAGAGAATCTGATTCGCAAACTGCTCTCAGAGGGAGCCAATGCTGGGTCTGATCAGAGCTTTTTCTCTTAATGCTGCCTGCTTTTTTAAGAAATAAATGCCCAGGGTTACATTGCATCCTTGCAAACTCCCAGTCAAGGCTAGCGGTAGGGCTGCGTTAGAGGAGTGTAACTTGACCCCACCACCTGCTGGCAAGCTGGAAAGCTGGCTGGAGGGCTGGAGGGAAGGAAGGCCGCCTTCAAGAATCTTTGTGGAGGGCTTTGCTTCCTCCTCTTCCTCCTCTTCCCATCCTCCCACAGAATGGCTTATTTCTCTGGTAGAATTCTGATACTCAGAGCCAAGGTTCTCCATGCATAAAGCAGGGATGATAACATTTGTTCTCCACTTTTCCAGGGTCTTACAAAGCTTCCTATTCTAATATTCATAAAGCATTTGAACTTCTTCAGCAAGAGGTGACCATCTGTAATCACCTTGAACTGTCGTTGGCAAATGATATTTATTGAGCATTGACTTTGGATCAGACCATGTGCTGGATATTATGTATGTATTATCTCATTCAGGCCTCACAACAGGCTGTCAAAGAAGGTGTTGCTAACCCTGGCTTTCTGGCAAAGAAAAGGAAGCCCAGAAAAATTAAATAAACTTGTCTAAATGTATGCAGATAAAAAGAGGTAAGTTTGAGTCTGAAGTTTCCCCAATATGTGGCTCAGCCGTTCCTGTATGCTGTGGACTGTATATCCCTGGATTTTCTGTTCATTTACCCAGTGACTACCCACTATGTGCTGGGTGTTCTTCATTCCTTTTTTTAAGATACAATATCTCTGTGTCTGTTTTTCTGTGTCTTTTTGTCTCTTAGTTTCCCTCTGTTATTCCTCTGCCATACTCCCCCCAGCCAGGTGGAGAATAGCACTCTCATCCTACAGCCTAATCATGAACCAGTAGTTCTGAACCCTGCCATTCTGCAGTCCCATTCTTATCACACAATTCCAGGAAACCTCAGTACCTGTCCCCTGATGACTGACAGGGGGCCAGTTCAACTACGTGAAACTGGCAGTTTGGAACTCTACCTCCGCTAGGTGACCCTTCCTTGGCAAGGTCTGAAGAAGTCCATCCATTCATGAAATACTATAGTACATTTGACAGTAAATCACATATTGCTTTGTGATGGCTCTTCTACTGTTGCCTTTAACAACTGGTTTAGCACTTACATCTTTTACATATTTCTATCTTGTTCCTGGAAACAGGAACCATGTCTTATGTCTGTTTCATCAACTGTTCCCACCTGCTTAACACATGATTTGTTGTTGTTTAGTCACGAAGTCGTGTCCAACTCTTTGTGATCCCATGGACTATAGCCCGCCAGGCTTCTCTGTCCATGGGATTTCCCTGGCAAGAATACTGAAGCAGGTTGTCATTTCCCTTTCCAGGGGATCTTCCCCACTCAGGGACTGAATCCGTGTCTCCTGCATTGGCAGGCAGATCCTTTACCACTGAGCCACCAGGGAAGCCAATCCAACTCTTAGGCATTCAATAAATATTTGTTGATTTTATATCCCCTTCTTTGGAATGGGTCTACCTAATTAGCCCTCTTGACACATTCTGTCCCTTGCTGGATACTTCCCGTCACTCTCTCTCCCATCCTTTCTTGTTTCTTCATTCCTTCCCTTCCTCAGTCAACCCAGTGTAAGTCTTGGAGTCATGTTTACCTACTAAACCACCTTCTTTGAGTAATACAAGTGGAAAGAAAACCAAATTTGGAGTCTTATGATATAAGCTTTGGTCACTACATGACAACAAAATTTGCTGCCTGCATCACCTTGGCTAAGCCACCAGACCCTTCTGAGTATCATTTTCCACCCAATCATTGTTCTCCAGGACTTTCCCCTCCCATACCATGCCACAGAAACATATTGCAAAGGTCATCAACGTCCTACCTACAGTTAAATTCAATAGACATTTTTCAGCCTTTTAATTTTGACCTCTTATCACATTTGTCCTTATTGACCAGTTTTTCCTAAACACTATCCCTTCGACTTTTATGATATTATTTCATCTGATACTCTTCTGACTTCTGTAGCTGCTGCTGGTTCTTATTGCTATCATTTTTGTTTCTCATTAAAATAATTAAAATAATTGCTAGCATTAGTTGATGCTTACTATGTGCCAAGATTATGCTAAACTTCCTAGATGCTATTCAATAAGATAGGTACTATTATTAGTAAGAGACATAAGAGAAATAAGTTCGACCCCTGGGTCAGGAAGATGCCCTGGAGGAGGACATGGCAACCCACTCCAGTATTCTTGCCTGGAGAATCCCACGGACAGAGGAACCTGGTGAGCTACAGCCCATAGGGTCCGCAAACAGTTGAACACGACTGAAGTGACTTAGTACACATGCACACAAAGAGGAAAAGACCAAGGTTTAGAGCGGTAACATAACTTTCCCAGGGACGTGTGGCCAGAGTTGTCTGTTTCCAAACCATATTCTCTCAACAGACACAACATGCTTTTCACTCTCCTTTATAGGCTGTCTTCCTCTACGCTTCCCTTGACTTTTAGAATGCCATGGAGCTCTATCCTGGGCCTGTTTCTCCTCGGTCATCTCTCCCTGGATAATTTCACCCACTTTTTTGTCTTTAATAACCATCCATGTAGAAATATTACTATCCTCTGTCCTCAGTCCATGTTCCTCTCCTGAGCTCCAGGTCTTTTTCTCCAGCTGCCCACGGCACAGGAACATATGATGTCTCACACATGACTTGTTATCTTTCCCTCAAAACCTGGTCTTCCTCCCAGACTTCCTATCTTAGTAAAATCACACCATTATCCAACATTCGCCCAAGGCAGAAAACTCAGTGTCATCTTTTTCACCTCTCATTTACCCTCCCTAACATGGCTTCAAAGGCCCTTTAAGACTTGGTTCCTGCCTCTCTTTCCAGCTCCATTTCTTCTGATTCATCCCCTGACAGTCTTCACCTGTGATCACTCTTTGCAGTTCCTAGAATGAGCCAACTCACTTCCCTTTTCTGTCTTTCCTGTCTCCAGTTTTTTTTTTTTCAATTGTACCTATAACTGTAATATTTTCCATCCCTTGCCTCTCTTCTAGCTCAACCTTGCTTACCTACCAGTCAGTTCTCATCTTAAATGTCACGTCTTTTGAGAATACTTCCCTAGAACAGATTAAACCTTCCTGCTGACATTCTTATTTTCCTCAAACATAATCTACCGCACTTCATTGCAATTTTACTTTTCAGTTGTTGATGTAGTCTTGTCTGTTGTAGTATCTTGAATATCTAGCATAGCACCTTGTTTATAAAAGGCTCTCAGAGTATATTGAATGAATGAACTGCAAAATAGAGTTAATAATAACTACTTCTCAGTTATATTGGGTAATTGTGGAAATTGCATGAGATAGTATTTGTTATTACACTTCGTAAGCTGTGAAATTGTAGAACAAACCCCACAACAATAAAAAAAAATTATGCATGGTTGATCTCCCATACTTTTCTAGATTTTTCATCCTCTTTCTGGACCCACTATCTCAACAGCTGAGAGATCATGATGCAACAAACTCACGTCAGCTGAGACTTGCCCTGTGCTTTCTCACTTGGGGGCTCCTTTCTGATCTAGAAACTGCTCAGGTTGTCTTCCATAGCATCTCTGTCAGTGCCGTCCCCAGCTTGGCTCAATCAGCAGCTATCCCAAAGCTTTGTACTCACCCTTGTAATATCTACAGCTTCATGCTGGTTCAGTCCAATTTGGTTCTTTTGGCTGATTCTCCCCACCCTTAGGACTCTTAGCAATTGCCTTTGCACTAAGGATTAGCATCTCTGTTTCTGACCAGGCTAACAAGCCCTCTTACTTTCACTCACTCCAGAAACTGCAGGAGAGGGTTATAACCCAAGGTTATCCTGGCCATTGGACAAGTTAATTTGGAGAGGAATAGAATGCTGAAAGAGTTTTTAAAGCAAAATCTCAATCCAGAGGTTACAGGGGAGAGAGATTAGAGATGATATGAGAAAAGGAAGAAAGAGAGAAACAAGGAGTACGTGTGAGGGTAGAAGAGTTGTTGGGTGAACAGGGTAGTGAATCCATCCTCCCAGTCCATACTCTGTTCCCTTGAGAACAGTACATCTCATTGAAGCAGGGTTGTGTTTCTGGCTAGCTCTGAACAGAGGTGGAGGTCCCAGTCTCATCTGGTGCTACCCAACACAGGACGTATTGATACATTTGATCTCTTGTGATTTACTTTGTAAACAGAGTTAGGTATTCAGAACCATTCCTGAGCTTAGAGGCCAACAATCAGAGAGAATATCAAGTGATCTTTTTTAAAAAAAATCACCACCAGGTTATGTTGTGGAAAAGTCAACCACTGTATCAGTTGGCAGTGTCAAATTATAAAAATAATCATGGCAGCAAAAACCTTATAACCTCATTCACATAAGAGGTTATAGAAGTAAGTGCCTTCTTCTCCACTTTGACACCCCCCTCCTTAGATTAACACCCTTTGTGATTTCTTGAAAACTATGCTGGTTGTTCACTAACCTGATTTTACCTGTATAAATGTGTGAGGGGAGAGCAGTTAATGTGATCTCCCTGGAACATCCAGACCAGGAATGGACAAACTTTTACTACCATAGATGATAGTTTATCTGGAAACCTAAACACTGGAAATCTGTCAACACTGTACATATGCTAAGTGTCTTAAGTGTTATATTCATTTGAAATGAACATATCTAAACTCCACACACAGAACTGCTTGGATGCTCCAGGTGAGCACTTCTCTCCTATATCCACATGAATGCAGGCAGCTTTCTTCGGTCCTGTGTCTTTCCCTTCTCCCCTCTCCCCCTCCCCAGCTTCCCTGTGTAGAGCCTCTTCCTGCCCTCCACCCTCAGCCCAGAAGCAGCATTGCTTGTAGAACAGAGTACTAAGCTTACCTGCGCCTTTCTCTGTTTTCACCCTGCAATTTGGGGAAGTGACAGGAACTGTCATAATGTGTATGTTTAAGTCTCTGAGTTTTAAATTCAACAGAGGGGGAAAAAAGATGAAGATGAGAAGGGTAACAGACACATTTTATAATTTTTCAAGATATTAGTCCCATGGCCTCATTTTTTTCACCCCCACCTCCCAAAATTCCTGCATAACAACTAGATAGAATGATAAGCAGTGACACTTTGGAAGGCAGCCAGTCTAACAGTATTAGAAAGACAATATAATTTTAGAACTGGAGGGGGCCTCAGACCTGATTTAATCCAATGCTCTCATGTTAAGATAAGGACAGTGAGGTGCAGGGAGGTGTTGTGACTTGCTCAAGGTCACATAGGGAGTTTGGTCTATTACCAGCCCTGTGGACAGTCAAGGCCAGGCTATCTAGACTCGGGTGCGACTCAAGTAGCAACAGCAGGGTCTGTGCAGAGGGTTGGAGACAATGATGAAGTGAGGGGCAGGGGCTGGAAGAAAAGAAGCCAGGAGAGGTTGCAGAGGAAGAGGCTGTAGCCATAAAATTTCAATCCGAATGGTCAAGCCTGAGACATCTGGGCGTGAGAGGTACCAGATGGGCCTGGGATGGGCAGCAATCAGGCACTGGGAAACTCACTGGGAGTCAAGGCAACCGGAAGAAGCTGAGTCAAAGAGACTGATTTGCAAACAGCACAGGACTCTGCATACAGAAGCTGCAGCTGCAACTCAAGGACAGCATTGAGATTTACAGAGTGTAGATAGGACTTTTGGTCAGCATCAGTCACCTCAGCCAGGCCTGTGAATCACAGCCAAATCTAGATGAGTTGTATTATTGACCATACTAATGGGAGGATGCATGGTGGCTGTGACTGCCTGCACGGCAATCAACCTTTAAGATGGCTAGAAATTTTGATCTGGCCAGCCCTTGGCCTGGAGTATAACATCCCAGAGACACAGTGATCACTGTGAATGGAAGCTACTTCAAAGACAAAGGCCATGATGCACAGCCCTGTGATGGAGGAGTCCACTTTGTCATGGGTCAGAGCCCAGGTTAAACACTGACCTTAGTTGGGGGTGGGGAGGCGGTGAGGAGAGTGATGACCTGGAGAATGAAGAGAACTGAATGGACAGTTTTCATCTCATGGATGCAGAAGCTATCAGTGGGGCAGGAGCAAAACATTGGTGGTACAGATACTAAGGTGGTAAACCCCTAAATCCTTTCACTGACAGTATATTCAGAAGATTTTTGTCACAGATCCCGAGAAAGTCACTTAACTTTGCTATGCATCAGGCCAAATCAACACAATGCAGAAACATCTGGATGAAAATGAAATGCCTCTGTCAGTAGTCTGGGTGTTTTGTCGACCTGACATCAAACAGCTGGATCCTTATAAACATTTGGATGACGCACTGAATTTTTCATTTTTCATTCAGATCACAAAATCATAGACTCTCCGGCTTGGCAGGAACTTAAAGGTCATCTAATCCCTGATATTTGGCATAGCCTCAAATGACCTGTTTTGTGTTATTGTGCACATTAAATGCTTAAGATATGGGGATGTGTAATGTCTAATTATACATATTGTATCTTATTTAAACACATGTTTATTTTAACATTTTGTTCTCCTTGGCTGTTTAATTGAATTGTAAATGAATTGTTTACAGGGTAGACTAAATTATTATATGTATGAAAATACAATGAAATTCTGTAATTAGCCCAGACTTAAGTTTGGGGGGAAAAAAAGCTGCAGGTGCATAAATGTGGGTGAACCTTGGTACTTGATCAGCACAGAGCCAGGAGACTGCCTGGGTTACCTTCACTCCTGAAGCTTCTTGCTTAGTTTCAGAAGGAGAGCACTTCCCAGAGAAGTCTGCTTCACCTCTGCTTCACTTCCTTACTTATGCCTGCCACTTTAGGAGCTCCAACCAGGTGCCTGTTCCTAGACTGAGACTGAAAGGAAAGTAAGGGCAGAAGACTGTGAAATTCATTAACTCCAGAGATCTGTTTCAGCATCTGAATCTTTCTCATCCAGATGGCGAAGGCTTCATCCCACCCCAGCCCCCACTCCATATTCAGAGAACTCCTTTAAAAACATTCCCCCTCAAAAAATAAATAAATAAATAAAAACATTCCCCCAAATACAGCTTCGCAGAAGAGACAATCTAAGGAAGCTTCCTCTCCCACAGTTTCAGCTTCTGGTCTAAAGTATGCGTTTAATGTCCCTGACAGTCTGCATGGAACTTTTTTTTTTTTTTTTTAACAAGTGACTCTTGGAGCCATTGTCTCATTTATACAGCTAGGCTCCATAGAAATGGGTATGGCCAAATTAACACACAGGAGAAAATGGGAAGCATTTTCCAAAACTAAAAATGTGTGCACTGACTTAAAATGATAGTCTGGGGAGAAGAACTAAGTTAGAATGTCCAGGAAAAGGAAGAAAGGGTGAAATGAGATGGTGAGTCAATGAGGCAGGGAGATCTAGGAAGACTGTTCTGGATGGCAGGAGATGTAGATAAGGAGGTTCTTGTATTTGCAGTGATGAAAGCTTATAATAGGATGGAGGGGAGTCGGTAGTAAATCAATCAGTCAGCCAGCCAGAAGACTTTGCTAGATACCCACTGTGCACAGAGCATTCTCGGTACTAATAACTGCAGGGAGTTAGCCAGACTGTAAAAGACCTTCTAAGATGAGCTTGAAAACTAGTGGAAGAGATCGCTGCAGAAAAACAACAGCTCTGTGAATGTAAGCAAGAGCAGAGAACATATTGAATAATGAAGATAACTATAACTCAAGCAGGCATTAATACAACCACGTGCACGAAAAATAACTCAAGCAATCTAGATAGTGTAGGTTTTATATATATGTATGTCAGAGTTAACGTCTATTGAGTGTTTGCTATGTGGCAGATAGAGTATTAACCATTTTATACACATTAGATCTTGAATCTGCCTGCAAAGCAGGAGACCCAGGTTTGATTCCTGGGTTGGGAAGATACCCTGGAGAAGGAAATGGCAACCCACTCCAGTGTTCTCACATGAAGAATCTCATGGACAGAGGAGCCTGGCAGGCTACAGTCTATGGGGTCACAAATGACTCAGTGACTAAACCACCATCATGAGGAATATGAACGAGCCTGTGAAATCTAAACATCAAGTAATATGTCCATTCACTTGGCATGAAATGAAGTAAATGAAAGGTATGGACCTGAGGTATAAAAACTTCACCATTCAAGGATTTGACATAACTAGTCATGACTATTCATGAGCAGCCCTTAAAGTGGAGGACATGGATTGATTTGTAATTTACTCAGACACCAGAATGACTTATGCTGGGCAATGATTCTCTTAGCTTTTGAGAGAAAATTGTTTACTGCCCACTGTCTACATCTCAGTACAACTTGGTTGTTCTAACATGTTTCATTGAGTTTGTCATCACTCTTTTGGAACAATGCTTGACTGCATTGTATGGGGGATAGTATCAACTATTATTTTAACTGAGAGCTTGAAGACTTGCAAAGATCTTAAGAAGTATACTTCACAAAGGCAAAACAGTTTCTGATTTTAAAGAGATGAGGAAATACCCCACTGATATAGGTAAATTCTCCAATGTCTTTTCATAATATTATCTAGTTTTAGGTTAGGATAGTGGTGGAGACAGAAGGGCATGTATCTGCAGTTATTTTAGAGATGCTGCTTCAACAGCCCTGCCCTTCTTCAGTCTCCTGGGGAGTAACATCACAGGATTATTCAGAGTTTGGAATGGAGAATTATAAAATGTATCTTGAATGGGTCAATTTTTCTTTCAAAGGACAACTAGCTTCATCCTCCCATTCCTGGCTGTGCTGAGGGAAGCAGCCCTGGCTGGGCCCTGAATAAGGGTGGCCATCGTTCCCTAACACAAGAACCTTCTCTCTGCCCTTGGATCAAATGCATAGTTGACTCCTGATATAAAGGCAGGCGATCTGAATTTTGTCAAGTAACCCCAGTAGTACACAAAGTTTTGCAGCAACAAGAGTGATGATTCAATAGGGCAATAAAGTTCTTTTAGGAATTTGGACTGAGAAATTCACAAAAAATATCTGTACTATGCGATGCAGCAGATGAACACGGAATGAACACAGAAGAACAGCTGGAGAGAACAGACTGGTCATGCTTGTGATGAACAGTACGGAGATGAAGGACCACCTCTGAGGTTAGTCCTCCCACTGCCCATATGGCATTTCACTTACTGTGAGGCCACTGTTCCAGATGGTATGATGTGTCTCTCTTCGTATTGCCACAGGTATGCCTCAGTAATCTCCCACTGGCTGAGGTAAGCTAAGGGAGTACTGGTTCCTGGGGGGGAAAAAAAATTCCAAGACTGTCAGAGGTGGTTAGGGATCATCTAGTCAGTGCTACTCAAAGTGTGGTCCAAGGACCAGTGGAATCCACCACCATTCCAATGTGTGGGAACTAGGAATGGAAACTGAGTAAGCATTTGAGAATTTTAAAAGGAATTTGACCTTGCCCCTGACATCCAATTTTATGTCTATTGAATCTAATAATAAAAAATTTAAGCTTGCATTTTGCAAATTTGTGGGGAATTTTTTTCCAGTTCATTTTTCTAGTAATTTATTTTTATTATTTTACAAAATTATGAGGAACAGTTGACCTTTGAACAACATGAGTTCAAATTGTATAGATCCACTTTCATGCTGATTTTTTTTTTTCAGTAAATATGACCACAGTTCTACATGATCTGGTTAGTTGAATCCTCAGATGCAGAACCACAGATATTAAGTTATACCTGGATTTCAACTGCAGTGAGTTGGCACCTTTAACCTGAACATTGTTCAAGGGTCAGTTGTACATGAAGGATTGGAAATGGTAAAAAAAAAAAAAAAAAAAATTCAAAATGGGTCTTTCTCAAGAGATAGCTTGAGGACCACTGATCTAATCCCCGGCTTTCAAACTGTGAATCCTTGATCCATGAGTGGGTTCAGTTCCGTTCAGTTCAGTTGCTCAGTTGTGTCTGACTCTTTACGACCCCATGAATCGTTGCACGCCAGGCCTCCCTGTCCGTCACCAACTCCCAGAGTCCACCCAAACCCATGTCCATCGAGTCAGTGATGCCATCCAACCATCTCATCCTCTGTCGTCCCCTTCTCCTCCTGCCCTCAATCTTTCCCAGCATCAGGGTCTTTTCAAATGAGTCAGTTCTTCGCATCAGGTGGCCAAAGTATTGGAGTTTCAGCTTCAACATCAGTCCTTCCAATGAATACCCACGACTCATCTCCTTTAGGATGGACTGGTTGGATCTCCTTGCTGTCCAAGGGACTCTCAAGAGTCTTCTCCAATACCCATTGATCAGTCATGAAATTAATTTGTGTAGGTACCAGCATTAAGATGAGAATAGAAAGTATCAGGGTGCACTGCATGTGATAAGGCTAAGTACTGTTTCATAAAACTTTTATTTTTAAAAGTGTATGTAAACACACAGGTGCATGTATTTGTATATATGCCAACAAGGAAAGGAACCTAGGAATCCCATGTTTGTTTTTCAGATATCTCTGCTTTCCTTGTAGGTGTAGGAAAAATTTTCTCATCACTGGAAAACTATGTGTTGTCTATAGCATACCATTTTGCGTTATCTGATTTTGATTCAATGGGAGCTGTACATTATACAACTCTGTACATTAGAGATAACTGATATCATTGCAAAAACACTTCTTGTGTATAGACATGCAAATTTCCATCCCTTCTGGTAGAGGCTCAATTGACTCTCATGTCCCTTAAGAAAGAAGACAGTTTTTCAGCTTTTTGCATATTCATATCAACATTGCTAATCTAGAAATGGGTCTGTTTTCTTTTGAATTCTTGTTTGAATCAGTTGTGGCATCTACCTTGTTCCCTCACTGACTGAATTAAAACCTCTAGCGAGTGTTCATTCTAAATCTGTGAGAGTCATGACTTTACCTTTTCTTGAGAATAATCTTTTCACAGAGGTCACAGTAGACCTTTGTTACACCATCAGGTTGTGGTGTTTGTTCAAACTTAGGTCATTTCTAATGAAATGGGATCCCTTAACAGGAAGTAATGCCTGGGTCCCCAGCAAGACTGACAGGCTTGCTCCTGGGTTAAGTTTCTACTACTGTCCTGATAGGAATCAAAAGGGATCTCAGCTGTGAAAGGTCTTTTCTTGTGAAAGACCATGTGCCATCAATGATCTTGATTGCTATTCCATAAAATTATCCCTCCCATGCCTTATACCTGTGATATTTTAAAGTATACATCTCTTTTCCTACAGTTCAGAAAAATTTGAAAATACAGTAGAATGTGGACTGGGCACATTAGAAGTTCAGTCACTCAGTCGTGTCCAATTCTTTGTGACCCCATGAATCTCAGCACGCCAGGTCTCCCTGTCCATCACCAACTCCCAGAGTCCACCCAAACCCTTGTCCATTGAGTCAGTGATGCCATCCAACCATCTCATCCTCTGTCGTCCCCTTCTCCTCCTGCCCTCAATCTTTCCCAGCATCAGGGTCTTTTAAAATGAGTCAGGTCTTCACATCAGGTGGCCGAAGTATTGGAGTTACAAGGTCTCAGATACAGCAAGAAACAACACTAGCTTGAGAATCAAAAATCTAGATTCTAGGCCCAGCTTGACCCCTAATTAGCTGTACACCTGCGTGAGTGCATGCGTGCTAAGTCTTCAGTTGTGTCTGAGTCTGTGTGACCCTATGGACTCTAGTCCGCCAGGCTCCTCTGTCCATGGGATCCTCCAAGGCAAAAATACTGGAGTAGGTTGCCATGCCCTCCTCCAGGGGATCTTCCCAACCCAGGGATGGAACCCCATGCCTCTTACATCTCCTGCATAGCCAAATAGGCTCTTTACCACTAGTACCACCTGGGAAGCCCAGTTAGCTGTATAATCTTAAACAAACTGCTTAACCTCTATGGTCAGATTCTTAATCTGTCCATTGACCCAAGTCAATAGCTTTATGCTTTTATGTTGGTTTAATACAATAGCTCTTTTCCACAAAAAGCTTGCACACAGTCCCCAAATCCCAATTTCCAAAACAACAACCGACACCCTGATGAACAGTGGGCGTCTGTTTGGTTTCAGCTTCTCGCTCTGTGGTGGCCTCACTTACAGGGGCCACTCAGAACTCTGAGGATTCCACTGTAGCACAACCCAAGAGGCACAGAACTTAAGAGCACTAAAGCTCTTCCTGAGACTATGATGATGTTACAGTCCATTATTTTGTCCCAGATTTAGCATATTAAAAAAAAATACTTTCTAAGCTGTTCCACCCTTTCCTTCCTTGCCCCACCCCCACCCCACTCCCTTGACTGCCTCCAATTTTAGTTCTGATCTTTGGAGTCCTCAACCCATCCTCAGTTCCTTCAACCCCTGGGATCCACCCCCCATAGCTTCAGTTCAAAAACATATCCATTGTATTGTAGTAATGTTTAATTATCTGCTTCCCCCACCTGACTGTGAGTTCCCTGAGCTGCAAGGCATGTCTTCTCACCTTTGTTCCCCAGTCCAGCACAGTGCCTGACCCTCTCCTCTGTCCTCAGCACACACTCCACCCACTGCATCCCCTGTTCAGAGTTCTCTCCTGAACTCCAGGTCACAGAGACAACTACTTGCCAGACATTTCCACTTTTGTGTATTTCCTAGGCTCTTCAAAAGCAGCATGCTCAGAACTGGCCATAGCTTCCATTTAGAATCCTCACCTCCTCCTGAAAAGTCCCATCTCTATGAGGGGTACTACAGTCTACCTGCTGCCCAAACCAGAAATCTTCAACACCTCTCTTAACTTCATTTCCACATCCAACCAGTTACACGTCCCTTCAGTTCCTCCTCCCCCAATTCTTAACTCCATCTGCTTCTCTCCATTCTCACTGCTACTGTTCTAGTTCAGACCACATGGATAATAATTGATAGTTTTGATGGTATTTTCATGGTACTAAAGTGGTATAAAAAATTAATAATAAAATCCTCTTCATACATTAGATCTTCCAGTGTTTATGCCTACTCTGAGAGTTTTAGTGCTGTTAATAGTCCCATTTTACAGTCAAGGCAATTGAAGCTCAGAGAGAATAAATTTGGATGGGTTTGTTGTTGGAACTTAAATCCCTGTCTCTCTAATGCTGATGCTCTAGCCCATAACCATTGCATTAAAACTGAAATATTGACTGCTGTTGTTTCCTACCATTAACCTTGCCCTTTTAAGTCCTTTCACCATTCTACTACCCAGGAATTCTTTTTAAAAGAGAAGCCTTATCATGTATCCTCTGCTTAAAACCCCTCATTGTTTTTCCTTTGCCTGGACACAGTACAAGATTGCTAATAGGTCACTAGGCCCTTCATAATCTGGACCATCTTAACCTCTCTGGTCTCTTTCCTTGCCATTGTCACCTGCGGCTTCAGTTTTACTGAACCCTTCACAGTCTTGAGGATGTATCTTGCAGTGTCTCCCATTCTTACTCTGTGCCTTTTTCTTCTGCCTGGCAAACTTTTTCCCCCACCTTCTTCCCCGGCCAACTCAGAGTCACATTCCAATTCTCGGCTCAGAGATTTTCAACTCTAAGAACCTCTCTATGAGCACCCGTGTTCCCAGAGCACCGTGTATTTTCTGACAATATCACCATGACTCTACACTGGAAGTACCTGTTTATGTGTCAGTATCCTCGACCAGAAACGAGCTTCTGGATGGTGGAGACTGCTGTGATGTTGATCTTTGCTGTAAGTTGGGTTCCTTAGACGCACAGCCTAAGATGAAAGTGCTTATCATGTGATTCATTGAGAGCGTACTTTCAGGTGAGACCTGTGGAATGAGGGCAACAGAATAGGGTAAGAGGAGATCAGCTGTGGGCTCAGTCTAAGTCTGAGGCTGGGGGAGGAGCTCTAGTTCTTGAATGACAGCACAGAGTTGTTCCACCTTGAGGCTAGGGGTTGAGTTTTCACCACCCCCCCAAATATCAGTCATCTCATTTTCTGCAGGCTGGCCCCTGAGTATGTGTGTATGGGTGGGGATAAGAGGGGTACAACTTCCCAGGTATCACTGTGGGGAGTGACATCCGCCTACAATCTCCATTAAGGGTTTCAGCTGAGAGTTCTCAGGGGCTGAGGTGGGTATGCCCTCCAGGTAATGAGGATCTACCACCTACCCTAGCAGCTAGACCTTTCCTGCCACCATCACACTCAATAAAGGTCAAAGGAGTAAATGACATGACTTTTTTCATTCATCTTCAATTTTTTCATTTATTCCTGGCTGGTGAGTTTTCTAATGAATTAAATCCCCTAACCTCCCCAATCTTGATTTGTTTTAAAGGTCTCTGGTATTTTTGGTCAATTTTTTCTGAACTTTAATTCCAGGGTTCCCAAACTTGGGTAACTAGTTTCCCACTCAGTATGTTTTGTTCCATAATAGCCAAACATTCATGAGGGCGTATTTCTACAACTTAATTAGTTGTGAAAGGTCTGACTGGTCCCTAGTCAGAATGTGCACATCTTCTCAAATCAAGTAGGATTTGTGGGGAGAAGGTTTCTCTCATACCAGAAAATTTGATTTTTAAGCCATTTGCCTAGAATGACTTGCTCTGGAATATCTATACATATCCTAAGTGCTGTGCGTGCTAAGTTGCTTCAGTCATGTCTGACTCTTTTCGATCCTATGGACCACCAGGCCCCTCTGTCATTGGGATTCTCCAGGCAAGAATACTGGAGTGGGTTGCCATTTCCTTCTCCAGGGGACCTTCCCAACCCAGGGATCAAACCCAGGTCTCTTATGTCTCCCACGTTGGCAGGCAGGTTCTTTATCACCAGTGCCACCTTGGAAGCCCTGTCTAATTTGGGGGTCTACCCAAATGTATCTGTCAGCTCTGCATAATTTACATATGCATTATCCAGGCATGAGGGCCCTCGCCTAGTGGTGACCTAACATGGCTCGGAAGCTAGAGAGACCCCGATAGAGGGAAGAATTATTCCCAAAAGAACGTTTGCTTCTGCTCAAATGGGCTGGGGCCTGACTTTGTTCCTCAAGGACATTTTTCTCTCTGGGAGAAATTTAGCCCCACCAGACTCAGCCAAAAATTGAAGAGCCCTACAGGTAGAGACTGGGTCTGTTCATCTTTACGTAAATACAGATAATACCTCAGACTCAACTGCTTAAAAGTACTTTCACATGTATCTCATCTGATTCTTGCAAAAATCCCAATAAGCAAAAAAATTAGTGTTTCCATTCTACCCATGAGGACACTAAGATATTTGGAGGTCAAATGACTCACCTAAGGGCACATAGATATTAAGTGGTAGAACTGCCATTCAAACCTAGGATTTCTAATACCAAATATGGTGGTCTTTTCAGAGCAGCTTCCTATATGACAGACCGGGCAGGCCATACGGCCTCACTAGCTGTTTGTTGAATTACCTATGGTTTCTGTTATTCATGTCCAGGGCTCCCCTCCTTTAATATAGATAGTGCAGCATGGGCTAGCCTGTGTCAGCTAAAGCATTGTGCCAATGAGGTCAAGGTCATTGGTTCAATTCTCAAAAGACCAGTAGTTACATTTTCATCAAGACAATAGCAATCTTAGTTCCAGTGATACAGACCGCTCCCCTAATCACCCATTTTGCCATGTGTGCCATGGTCAACAGCAAGGGATAGACAAAAGAATATGAACAGAGCAGAGCAAATCCTTCACTAATTCTAACTCTAGAGAACATGGGGAATAAAATCTGATTATTTTTATTTTTTTTCCCAGGAGAAAGGACAGAATCCTGGAGTTATCCTTAGAAGTTTCTAGGTCAATATTCAGTGACTTGAGTGGATCTAGCCCCAAAAGGCTTTACAAAGGAGAGGGTGAGGCAGGCTAAAGTGATAGCAAGGGCACAGGAAGAAATGACCAGCTGGGTCATTCAGTCCAACACATGTCATGTTTTCAAAGAGAAGGTCACAGAGTACATTTTCTGCTAGAGATAACTTAAAGACTTTGTAGGAAAGCATAATGGTTCCAGTGGCTAAATTTATAATCTAGAGCCCTAAACAAAACCTTCACCCACATTCACCTCTTCCATCTCTATAGCTTAGTCTATGATGCCAACAAAAAGCAAACGCTTTCAAACAGATGCTTGAAAACTGCAGAGCTCTTATTGCTAATAATGTTTATACCATTCAATTACATGAACACTGATTGACAGGCCTGTTTTACATCTACAACTCTGAAGGCCCTAGGAGTGCGGTGAATTAAGTCTCTGCCTTCAAGTCATCATCCAAAGAGTGAGACCATTATAATATATAACATAAATCAAGCAAAAAATAAATGCTAATTAAGTGACTGTGCTCCAGGAGTTGAGAAAAGTTGACTATGACCAGATTCCTTTGGAAAAACCTCATGGGAGAGGACTGAACTGAACTTGGAAGGATCTGGTGGATCTGAATCAGAAGACAGGTTGTGGAAAGAGCATTCCTCCTCTGAATTCAGTGCACCACCTCCATTTCTGGGCCTACCTTACCATTTCAGCCATGGAGGCAGCAATGAGCTACAAGCCAGAGAAATCTGACAATGTTGTAACTTCAGGTGCCCTGAGCAGCAATGGCTTTCTCCTTCTGGCTTCTCTGCCCTCCCTGCCTGCAGACTTGTTCAGCCATTCCGATACACATGCAAACCTGAAAGTGTATGGATGTTAACACCCAAGGAACCACACTTGATCAATGGGGAGCAGAAGCTGGCAGACTAATACTTCCCTCATCCATCCTTTGGGCTCCTAACACTGAGGCATTGTACAAGGGCTCTTCAGAGGGTCCTAGGTAGGACTGAGTTCTGGTTTCCCACAATGATAATCAGATAACAAAAGTCATCATGGATTAGCTTCTCTTTCTTCCCTGATTTAGTCTTCACAGGCACTCCCCCTCCATCTGCACCGATCCCCCCGCCCCGCCCCGCCCCCGCTGCTATATTATTCCTTAGCATCACTTCCCCCAATTAATCACCTGCACACAAGCCCTTGTCTTGAAAGGAATCTGGACTAAGAGTAAACTTGTTGTTTTTTCTGTACATCCCTGAAAAATAGCTGTTCCAGACACAGGAGTAAGTCACACAGTATGACACAGTGAGGGAGTATAAATTCTCTCCACCACCCCTCTCACGCCTCTGCCCATCTCCCTCGTGGGTTTGTCCTATGGGGCTTAAGAGTCATAAGAGGTCTTCAGAGAGCTCCCGGAGGCCTGAGTGATGGGGAATCCCACATCTGTGGGGCACAGGACACTTCACTGAGGGCAAAGCAGTCAGGCACTGTGCCCTCCCCTCTCCCCAGATGGCCGTGAAAGCTGAAAGGTTCTTGTGTTCCCAGGGTTGCAGGAAGGAGTAAAGCCCAACCTCAGCCTGCCTGCAGCACCCTTGGTGGCACTCCTGTCCATCATTCCCTCACTCTCCAAGTCCCTAAATTTCAGCACTCAGGAAGGAAGGCTGGGATCATCCCAGGATCCCCAGCCCATCCTCAGGTCAGCACTTGCTCGCATTACACAGCCAGGCTCCCCACACTACTCAGCCATATATATCATCCTCACCAGAAAGTGTGCTCAGGGAAGGGCCAGCAGTCTGATTTCCTCTGCTCTCAGCAATAGACCTGATTCTTCCGGAATGTACACCACGTTGTATTTTGTGCCTCACAAGTGAAGCATGATAATAAGAACTGGGGGAGGATGTCACAGGGATATGAGTTTGAGTAACAGACCTAGGCTGAATGCTGAGTGAAAAGGAAAGACGTACAAGGACACCAACTGTCCCAATGACTCAGGCAGACTGACTCAGGCTGGAGGAATGGGACAGCGTATAATAGACTGAGTTCAGATGCAACTTCTCCCTTGTAAGGGCCATGACGTTCTTGAAATTTGGTGGGGAGGTGGCAGAGGGGTCGGGGGAAGATTGTCATCAGGGAGACTGAAGAGAGGAGGATTATTAAATAGTGTTTCTGTTAGTGATCATGTCAATAGAAGAAACAGGACCAGAGATGAGTCATTTGTTGTTCAGGTGCTAAATCATGTCCCACTCTTTTGCAACCCCATGGACTGTAGCCTGCCAGGCTTCTCTGTCCATGGAATTCTCCAGGCAAGAAAACTGGAGTGGGTTGCCATTTCCTTCTCCAGGGGATCTTCCTGACCCAGGGACTGAACCTAGGTCTCTTACATCTCCTGCACTGGCAGGCAGATTCTCTACCTCCGGGCCACCAGGGAGTGAAGCAATGCCCAAAGTCAGCAGTGTGGCTGGGCTTCTTCTCAGCAATCTCTCTGGCTCTGAGTGCCTCCAATCAGAGGTGAATTCTACCTTTGTCATAGTTGCAGGTACAGCTCAGTGTCACCATCCCTTGCCACCTCCAGTAATCCTTAACAGGTCCTCCAGGGTCTTTGATACAGAATTTGTTCAGAAAAGTAATATGGCCTAAGATTAGGATCATTGGCCTTAAAGTCAGACCCAAAAGTCCCAGCACAATTGTACTCAGCCTGAACAGCAGTATTCAATTACTTCCCAGCCTCAGTTTCCTCGTCTAGATTGGAAGCCCCATGAAGACAGGGACTTGGCCTTATTCACTATAATATCCCTAGAGGCTCCTTGGACACCTGGCAATACATATTTGCTGAATGAATAAATAAACTTATAAAGTGAGAGTAATATTAGCACTACTCCATAGGCAATAAAATGGGCTTCTCAGGTGGCGTTAGTTGTAAAGAACCCACCTGCCAATAAATTCCATCCTGGGGTTAGGAAAATCCCCTGGAGGAGGGCATGACAATCCACTCCAGTATTTTTGCCTGGAGAATCCCATGGATGGAGGAGCCTGGCAGGCTTTAGTTCATAGGGTCACAAAAGAGTCAGACACAACTGAAGCAATCTAGCATGCATACATAGGCAATAAAACATAGTAATGAAGAATATAGACAGTAGAACCAGACTTCCTTAATCTGAATTCAAACTCAGCCACTTCCACCACTGTAACTTCAGCCACCTAGTAAATCTCTCTATGCCTCTCCGCCCCCAATTTCCTCATCTGTGAAGTGGTGATAAGAACAAGAAGTCTACCTCAACAGATTATGGTGCAACTTAAAATAAGTTAATATATGTGAAGTGTACAAAACAGTGTCTATTTATTAGTTAGCTATCATTATTGTTCAGAGAATTAATTAATAAAATCTAGGAAAAAATGCTCAGCATTTGAGTTTTTAATTAAAAATTTTTTTAAATTGAAGGAAAGTTGACTTGCTGCTGCTGCTGCTAAGTCGCTTCAGTCGTGTCCGACTCTGTGTGATCCCGTAAACAGCAGCCCACCAAGGCTCCCCCGTCCTTGGGATTCTCCAGGCAAGAACACTGGAGTGGGTTGCCATTTCCTTCTCCAAAAGTTGACTTACAATGTTGTTTTAGTTTCTGGTGTACAGCAAAGTGATTCTGTAATACATATAAATATATATATATATACACACCTTTTTTCAGTTTTTTTTTCCATTATAGTTTATTACAAGATATTGAATACAGTTCCTTGTGCTATTCAGTAGGACCTTGTTGTTTAGCATTTGATGTTTTATTCCATATACTTCTAAACTATGTAACTCTTATGATGAAATATAATCAGATATTATTACTAATATTTTTACATATAAAAATATTTTAAGCAGTTAGCTCATCACCTGCCATATCACAATCTCTAAGTGGTAGCTATTCTTACTGTTGTTGCTGCTGTTTTTGTTATAAGAAAATCATTCTGATCTCACCAGGCCTGCAGGCTGACAATAAGGCCACAGGTTCATCTTCAGGGTTGACTTTGAATAGGAACAGGCAATGGCAGGCATTAACTGAGGAAGGATCCCCAGGAAAACTGCTGTTGGCATTGAATACGGTGAGAGTAGAGAGAACTGAGCTGGTTGTAACGTTTAGCCGCAGGCTAGAGAAACAAACTTGAACAAGAGTGGAAAAGCAGAAAAACAGTGACTGAAGAAGTGCAACACTTGGTAGAATGTGTTGTAATACACAAGACCAATTTCTCCTTCTGTACAGTCTGTTACTTCCGTTACTAGTCAGAGGCTGAGTCGATTCCTCAAGAAGTATTTACAAAACCTGCACCATTTTTTCCAGCATTGTGATCAGGGTTATGGGAAATAGAAAAGCAGTATGAGTCTTGGACTTACAATCTCTTGCAGTGAGAACACACAGACAAAAAACCAAGATCATATATGAATATATCCCCAAGTGTGTCAAAACAGGTAACTGCTACAGAAAGTTAAGACAGGGAGACTTAATTCATTTGTTCCTTCTTCCATATGTTCTTTTACTCACTCACTATTTAATAGACACTGAACACCCTCTGTATTGCAGGCCATGAAGGAGAAGCAGCTCAGGAAAGCTAAATGCTGCCCTCAGAGAACTTATACTTTAATAAGGAACTGGTGCTGACTGGAGAAGGAAATGGCAACCCACTCCAGTATTCTTGCCTGGAGAATTCCTTGGACAGAGGAGTCCAGTGGGCTACAGTCCATGGGGTAACAAACAGTCAGACATGACTGAGTGACTAACACTGGTGCTGATCTGTGTGAGCATGGCTCCAGTATAGGGCAGAACATGCTCATGTCCCAGAGGCCTGCTTGATATTATCCAAGGTGTCCAGTTGGGGCTTCCTAGGTGGCGCTAGTGGTAAAGAATCCAGCTGCCAATGCAGGAGATGCAAGAGACATGGGTTAGATCCCTGGGTGGGGAAAATCCTCTGGAGTAGGAAATGGTACCCCACTCCAGTATCCTTGCCTGAAAAATTCCATGGGCAGAGGAGCCTGGCGGGCTACAGTCCATAGGGTTGCAAAGAGTCAGACATGACTGAGCACACATACACACACACAAGGGGTCCATTTGAGTTGTCTCATTATGAGGATGGTGGGTCTTGATTTGATGTGAAGGTTTGGTATCATCTGAACAAATGAGGGTACAGAGTGGCATGCCAAGTAGGAAGTCACTGGAGGGTAACTCCCAGAAGCAGGGATGAACATAGTTTTTATTGATTGATTCATTAATGCATTGAATGAAATTTTTTGGAAATATCTATTATACACCTGAAAGATGAGTAGGACATCATTCCTTCCCTCAAGCAGTTTGTAGTCTAATGGGGGAGGTAGACACATAAAGAAAAAACGTTTATTAGAGTGTGATGAGTATAACAACAGAGGCCTGTGTAAAGTAGCATGCAGAGAGTGTCATCTTTCTGGGGAATGAGGAGGGGCTCAGTGGCTTACAAGGGAGCCAAGGTTCTGCAGTTGCAAGGGACAGCATGCCAAGGCTCTTTAGGAAGGACACAGGAGGCCAGCGTAGAGGGCAGATGATGATTGATGGGAAATAAGGTAGTTAGACGGTCTAGAGATCAGATCTCAAAGGCATTTAAAGGACATTCTATGGAATCTGGACTTTATTCAGAGGATGAGGCAATCAGAAAAGATTTCAGGGGAGATGACATACCACATTTGCATTTTGGAAAGATAAGCCTAACAGTGTCTCACATTATTTAGGACCAACCGCAGTTTGTAAACCTTAACCTCACAATGACCTTTATCAGTTCCAGAGGGAGGTTCAAACTTGCCCAAGGTGACTCCAGCAGAAGGAGCAGGAAGAGGATTTTTGAGTTTCAAGACCAGACTCTTCACCCCTACATTCTGTTACCTCTTTGACTGGAGAGTTGGAAGGCTGGGGAGGGGAGGGAAGTGCTGGGGGACTGAAGGCATCAGAGTCATGGTCAGAATAAAAGATAATGAGGCCAGAACTGAAGTGGTGGGACTGAGAACGGATAGAAAGAGGTTCAAATGGGGTTCAAAACCATTTAGGAAATAGGCCCCACTGGGTGTTGTGATTGATCTGATGTGTAGATTAAAAAGGGGAGAGAGAACCAGCAGGACTCCAGAGCTCTACTCCCATAGCTGTATTTCTTTCTTGCAGGGCCGTCAGCAGTGAGAACCACAGGAAGTAAAAGGTGTGTTTGTGAGATAATGCACTGAGGACCCTCCCTACTGGGTGGTGGGTTAGACCCAGCCAGAGCTCAGGACCAGGTCTGGGCTGGAAGAAGAGACTGGGGAATCTGACAGACTGGCTAGGATGAGTGGAGGGCTGATTAGACAGTAGAAAGCCTAGGTGACAGGATGACATATGGACTTGAGTGTGAAGAGTAAGAAGTCACTGACGCCCTTTGACTAGGGAAACAACACAGTCAGCAACAGCTTTTTAAATGTCAAGCATCAAACTAAAATAGTCAAGAACCAAAACAGAACTTGATTTCCAGACCCCATTCCACCCTGTGGTGAAAACCACACCTCAGCAAGGGTGGGCCAGCCCTGCCATGCTCGGCATGGAGACCAGGTTCCGTGAGGCTTAGCAAGCCCTGGGGACGGGAGCTGTTATCACGCTCCATGCTGGGGTCCCTGAGATGTCTCTGCTCCTGAGGTGTGCAGGCCCACTCCACCAGGGGCCCAGCCATATGCCCCTTGGCAAGACTGCGCTGTGTCCCCCAGTTTGGAAGTGGTGAAAGGTTGGAGGAGCTCCAGCCTGTCGCTCTGTTTCTTGTTCCTCATATGACTTTAGTGACTGAAAGGTAAAAGATGAAAAGAAATGTTGGGAGATGAGATGGAGGGGGAGAGGATAATATCCTGCAGTATTATCCTGCCACATAATAAAAATCATATTTGGGGAAAGCCAGTTCACAACATGGGACAGGATCTAATGGAGTGTGGAGAGGGTGGAGGAACACAGGAGCTGATTCAAAGGCCATCCCAGAAGTGGAACCGGCCGGGGTCGTTTCTAATGTACACATACCTCTCATTTGATCTGCACAGCAGCTCTGTCAGTTGGTGTTCATTATCCCTGTTTTACAAATAAGGCAACCAAGAGAAGATAAACAAATCAGACCAAATCACCTGGTGGTTCAGATAGTAAGGAATCTGCCTGCAATGCCAGAGACCTGAGTTTGATCCTGGGTCAGGAAGATCCCCTGGAGAAGGAAATGGCAACCCACTCCAGTGTTCTCGCCTGTGGAATTCCATGGATGGAGGGGGATGGCCGGCTACCGTCCATGGGATCACAAAGAGTTGAACAAGACTGAGCGTGATAAGACTGGGTGACTAACACTTTCCCTTTCTCCTGGCTAGCAAACAGAAGAGCTCAAGCTTAAAAACTTCAGTCTTCTGGGAATTCCCTGGTGGTTCACTGGTTAGGACTCTGCACTCCCCCTGCGGAGGGCAGGTGTGTCCAAAAACAAACAAACAAAAAAGCAAAGCAAACAAAAAACTTCGGCCCTATCATGAAAACTTTTAAGAGGGAATCCCTTGTGCTTTCATCACCCACTACTGCACACCCTGCAACATCAAGTTGCCTCTACAGGAACCGGGTGCTCTAAACAGCAGAGCCTAAAGGTGCCTTTGGAGGCTCTATCTTGAGAGAAGGTCCCTCTGGGAAACAAGGCCACCCAGCATTCCTTCGCGCTTGGAAACGGACTTTCAACCGAGAGCTGCTTCCAACCACAGCGCGCATCAGCCTTCCGCGCGGTCCCCAGTGGAACTGAACTGCGAGGTGCAGTGAAAAGCCGGCTCCGACAACCGACCTCTGATTCACACTGAATGAGTCCCTGGTACACACTGTCAGAATCTAAGAGGCAGGTGTAGCTCGCCTGACGCTTTCAATAGGAACTTGTTCATATCATGTAGCCTCTCTAGGAACATTTATTTCAAAGGAGTGGTTTATAATTTCTCATCTGTAGCAGGAGCGAGGAGGTGGATGAGGAGGAGGAAGGAGGAAGTACTGATGGGGGAGGCAGGGAAAAAGACACGATTCTCAATCAGAGCAGTGAAGATCAAAGGAGAGGGGTGATCCTCGCTTCTGGAGATGAGAGGCTGCGAGAGAATGCCAGCCAAGGTAAAGGAGAGTAAGAAATGAGATGTGGGAGATGGAGACTTTGCTATAGCGAGAACCTGAAGAGGTTTCTATTTCCCCGCAGGATAGCTGTGTTTAAGGCTCACAGGCTCCTCCCTCCTCCTCTGCAGGGACCTCGCCTTCCTCCAGGGTAGGGCTCCAGGTCCCCACCTTCCTCATCCACCATACCCTCTCCCTCCAGCCTTTCTGTTGTTTATGTATTCCAACCCCAAAACATTCACTCACCGGGTTCATCCTTCCCGGATCGCCCTCTACCCTTCGCTCTGTCTCATTGAATCAAATTTAAGGGCCGAATACCCTGTAAGTCTGACCAAACCCTCCAGCCCCACTGGTCCCTCTTGCCCACACCCTTGTGTCTGTAGACTCTGCATCAGGATCACCTGGAGGGCATCTTATTTATTGTTTGTTTGTTTATGTTTTTCTTTCTGTAGCCTGTTGCTAACAGAACCAACTTTGGCTTAAGCTCATGTCCAACTTACTATCAGACAAAATTCAAGCTATCCCACCCCAATCCTTGTGTGCCTGTGTCCCACACTAGTTTATAAATATTGTTATTAGTAACGATCAAGTTTCCAATTCACTTCAGATCCTTCCTGTTCTTCAACCAGCAGAGAAGTACAATTATATTTGGAAATGATCTGAGAATGTCTATTGTTTTACTCAAGGGTGGGCTTCCCTTGTGGCTCAGACGGTAAAGAATCTGCCTGCAATGCGGGAGACCTGGCTTCCATCCCTGGGTTGGGAAGATCCCCTGGAAGAGGGCATGGCAGCCCACTCCAGTATTCTTGCCTGGAGAATCCCTATGGACAGAGGAGCCTAGGGGGCTACAGTCCATGGGGTCGCAGAGTTGGACACAACTGAGTGACTAAGCACAACACAGTACATGCTAGCCTTGCTTACTCAAGGGCATTTTAAAACACACACAGCTTTCTGGGACCCCTCAGTCTCTGATCCAGTAGGGCTGAGGTGAAGTGAAGTGAAGTTGCTCAGTCGTGTCCGACTCTTTGCGACCCCATGGACTGTAGCCTGCCAGGATCCTCAGTCCATGGGATTTTCCAGGCAAGAATACTCGAGTGGGTTGCCCTTTCCTTCTCCAGGGGATCTTCCCAACCCAGGGATCGAACCCAGGTCTCCCGCATTGTAGGCAGACGCTTTACCGTCTGAGCTACCAGGGAAGCAGGGAATTTACACTGCTAGCAAATTCCAAAGTGATGCTGACGCTATGTGCTGAGGACCAGGAATCTGTATCATTCATTTAGCCTTAATCATGCACTGCCTGTATTGATATCTTCATTGAGTGTGTGTATTCTGCCCCCCAGATGAAACTGTGAAGAAGTCAAAGGCAGTGATGTGGTAGGTCCTAGACTGTATCCCCCACAGTACCTTGGTGGCATACTCAGAGAGGGTACCCAAAGCAATATAAATTATTAGTTGGTGTGAAGGGTTAGTATTGATTTTAGGTAAAAGTATGGAATAGGTAGTTTGGCCATAGGAACCTCCCACTTCCTCAACCTCTTTCTGTGCCACTTACTCGTCCCCCTCTAGACTGTATCAGGCCCCCAAAACATATGCCTATCCTAAAAACCTGGAGTTCTCTGGCCTGCCCCTTAGAGTTTATAGGCAATTCTCATAAGAAGTTTGGCTGAGAAGGAAAGAAATGAGGCAAGGCAGTAGCTCAAGAGGGGTATGAGACCCAAGAGGCTTTTTATTTCATTTTATTTTTTTTTAAATGAGGGAGACTTGAGCTTATTTAAATACTGATGGAAAGAAACCAGCAGAGCCAGGGAGGTGGTGGTATGGAAGAGGGAGGTATAATGGATAAAGGGAGGTCTTTGAGAAGGAGGGTGGGTGGGATCCAGAGTGTGGGGAGAAGGATTAGCTTAGACAGGAGCCGGGATATCTCTCCCATTGTGGATGGAAATAGGAAAGAATGGGTCAAGTGGTAGGAACAACGAGGCTTTAGACTCTAGCTTGTTCCGAGCTCTAACATCTTACAATTTCATGAAATTAAATCGCTATGGTGTCAGTGGCTTCATGTGCCACCTCTCCTTGGCAAAGCTTTAACCCAAAGAAATGAATCTTTCATGAGAGACTCTCAGACTATAGGAGGCTTGCCAGTAGGGCAGCAGGGCCTTCCTAGCATCCTCGAACACCTAACATCTTGCTATACAAGGGGGGATTGGAAAAACGGGACAAATATGCCCAACTGTGACAATGTAAGACCTCGCATAAAAATCACAGAACTGAAAAATAAATAATGGAATCAGACTAGAACCCTTCTTCATTGGACGCGGCAGCTTAATGGGAATGGCCACTTAATGGGAATGAATAAGAATAGACATGGAAGTAGAAGTATTAAGAACAACTTCTCCCTAGTCCTTGGCATGAAGACTTGTGAGGTCATACTCCATCCCAGATCCACACATCCCTGGCCCATCTCTGGAGCTCTGAGGAACATCTGACGGTTATAGGAATAACAAGTTACCAAATACCTCCTCTATTAAATTAGCAAAGTGCCTGCTACCTTATACTAGAACCTGGATCACAGGAAGAGTTCAATAAATGTAAGTTGTCATCATCATCTTCCTCCTTCTTATCATCATTATCAATAACAATCACTATGTGCCAGGGCACCATGCTATGTGCTAACATATTTATTTATTTTTTAAGATGTTTCTTTATTTGTCTGCACCAGGTCTTAGTTACCACACATGGAATCTTCTGTCTTCCTTGTGGCATGTAGAATCTTCCTTGTTGTTGTGGCATGCAACTCTTAGTTGCAGCATGTGGGATCTAGTTCCCTGACCTGGCTTGGGAACACGGAGTCTTACCATTGGACCGCCAGGGAAGTCCCTACATATTTACCTATTAAGTATGTGTTTTTCCTAATTACAAAAGTAAAAGGTTGTCAGTGTTAAAAAGTTCTAACAAGAAATACATAAGAATTGACAGAGTGGTGTGCTGCAAAGCAGGAAAGTACTGGATTCAGACCGCCTGCATTTACGTTCTGACTCTACTGATACTAGCTAGGTGATCTGGGATGTCTTACTTAAATTTTCTGTGCCTCTGTTTCTTTATTTGTTTAATAAGGGCAATAATACTTCTCATATCATAGGATTCCTGAGAAATTTAAATAAGATGTTATAAAGCACTGAGCACAGTGCCTGGCATACAGTGAACAGTCACTATAACTTGGTTATTATTGATATTATTAAGGTTGCTGTTTTTAAATAAGTTCAGTTCAGTCACTCAATCATGTCTGACTCATTGCATCTCCATGGACTGCAGAATACCAGGCTTCCCTGTCCATCACCAACTCCCAGAGCTAACTCAAACTCATGTCCATTGAGTAGGTGATGCCATACAACCATCTAATTCTCTGCCGTCCCCTTCTCCTCCCACCTTCAATCATTCCCAGCATCAGGATCTTTTCCAATGAGTCAGTTCTTTGCATCAGGTGGCCAAAGTATTGGAGCTTCAGCTTCAGCATCAGTCCTTCCAATGAATATTCAGGACTGATTTCCTTTAGGATGGACTGGTTAGATCTCCTTGCTGTTCAAGTTTTTAAATAAAGTTCTCCATAATTCACATCTCAGAAGTAACTACTACCTATAGCTCTTTGCGTATTTCTTCAGGTTTTTTCTACCTATATCAATGTCTTTATATCTGTGTCTGTATATAATATGGGGTCCAAAATATGTAAATAATTCCATGTCTCTTTGTTTGACAAATATTATAGATGATTTTCAAAACAACCCTACAAATTACATATTGATACATCATTGTGTCTATAAATGGATATCTGATGTAACCTCTCTGAAGGTTGCAACTTCATATCCCAAATGTTCAAAGGAAACCTTTGGAGGCTGAAGTATAGGGCATGGGTCCACAGCCTTTTTCTGCAAAGGATTGGATACAAATAGTTTAGACATTTTAGGCCATGTAGTTTCTGTTGCAACTAGTTAACTCCAAGGTTGCGGTGTGAAAACAACTGTACACAATATGTGGAGGAATAAGGGTGGCTGTGATCCAATAAAACTTTATTAATAAAGAACAGAATTTGAATTTCATGTTATTTTCATATGTCATGAACGATTACTCTTCTTTTGATTTTTTTCCAGACATTATTTTAAAATGTAAAAGTTATCCTTAAATTGCAGGCTGTATACAAAAATGCAATGGGTTGGATGTGGCCCATGGATCATAGGGAACAAACCAGCTTGTCATTCTGAAGCCTGGTTGAAAATTAGATAGGCAGTGAAGTGTAGAAGTAATATCTTAATATAACCTTCCTGCCTTCTCAGTAGGAAGTACCCTTTCCTCTGCTTGAAATGCATTATCCCACCAAATCCACTAAAATCCCACTCAAGGTTTAGATAGCATGCCACATCCTTGGTGAAATCTTCCCAAAATTCCCCTGAAGAAATCAATGCTGTTCCCCTCTCAGATTCTTAAAGCACTTCCTTTATAGTACGATGCACTGTACTTTTCCCCCTGCCAGAATCCCTACTAGGCCTCAAAGTCCTGTGAGTTCAGTTTATTTGATGAACATCTGGAACTAGTACAGTGCTTGGCAACTGAGAAGGATTGAACCAAATTACTGAGCTTCACACTCCCTCTATTCAGTGCAAGAAAAAGGAACTCATTAACACTAGTTTAGGAGGAGGGAGAGGGCCTTCCCTGTGGCTCGCAGTAAAGAATCTGCCTGGAATGCAAGGGATATAGGAGACTGGGTTCCATCCCTGGGTCAGGAAGATCTCCTGGAGGAGGGCATGACAACCCACTGCAGTATTCTTACCTGGAGAATCCCATGTCCCACAGATAGAGGAGTCTAGCAGGCTATAGTCCCTATGGTCTTGAAGAGTTGGACATGACTGAGCATACACACAGTGGGAGGGAGGGGAGTGATTTAGAATCAGGAACATTTAAAGAACTTAAACTGAGGAAGCCACCATCAGAGCTAAAACCACGGTTTCCTAAGCTGACAACCAGGGATCTCTCTCTCTCTCAGGCCACATGGACTCCCATCTCTACCTCTTTGACTAGGCTGATTTCATTACTTTTCTTTTGGGGGCAGTCCTCTCAATTCAATAGCTCATAGATCAGCTAGCTTCTGAGAGTTCTAATTTTAAATTTCTGGGAGAGAGAATCTTATTGGCTGGGAGCACTGGATGCATGTTATAAACAAAGTGCCGAAGATTTGCGTGGGTAGTCTAGGAGTCACTGGCCAAGAATGGAGGGAATGTGTTGGGCAGACACCTCAAAATGCTTGTGATACTTGCTGGCTTCATTTGTCACATGATGGCTTGTGTTGTGGTTACTTGTATGCATGTCTGTCTTCCACTATCTAGACAGCGTGCTGCTTTAGAACAGGGATAGAGCCTCACTCATTTTCGTGTCCCCCATTTCAATACAATGTTTTGCACCCAGCATGTATTAGCAACTGCTTATTGAATTGAAAACATCACCTTCTATTCAATCTTAAAGCATCTTTCACCTTTATGAAAGATACACATTCCATTGCTAGGTAAAAGACATGTGGCATAAAAGATAAATTTTCCTTTCCTGGCTTCATTTTTTTTAAAAAATTTTGTTAAATTGTCTTTAGCTCGGATAATTGCATTATTTCCATTCCAGGTTTTCAGAGGTCAAACAACCTCAGGTCCAGATGTACTATGAATGCAACTATAATAGTTTCAGAGCAATTATCTCCTTCCAGCTCCACAGGGAGAAGCAACTCAAACTCTGGAGGCAGACTAGCAAAAATCCTTTCATAGAGTCAGCCCAAAGTCAAGTCTAGGCCAGTGTGAGCAGAGAATTACTTAGCTGTGGCTAGTGGCCTAGGTATGTGCTATGCTTACCACGCAAAGTCAGTTGTGTCTGATTCTTTGTGACCCCGTGGACTGTAGCCCACCAGGCTCCTCTGTCCATGGGGATTCTCCAGTCAAGAGTCCTGGGGTGGCTGCCGTGTCCCCCTCCAGGGGATCTTCCCATCCCAGGGATCGAACCCAGGTCTCCGGCATTTGCAGACAGATTCTCTACTGTCTGAGCCGCCAGGGAAGCCCTAGGTATAACTGCTGCCTATGCTGGCTTCTACGCAGGTCCAGCAGCAGCTGAGTGCCCCAAATCATACCTGAATCCTTCTGCCCTTTTATCAAGGCCAGGAAAGCTCAGCCTCTGCATCTGCCAAGGTCAGTCAGGAGAGGCGGCCCTTTCCTGGCTGGCTTGTAACTGCTGGAGAGTTTCTCTCCATCGTTTATTGTTTCTCCTCTGATCTGCTCTCTTGAGGGAGAAATTGCCTCATTGTTTACCAAAACCAGTTGCTCCCACCGGCCGCTCTGCTGCCTCTTTCTGCTCTGATGAGCTGCAAGCTTCGGGCAGAAGTAGCTCTCAGGGAAGAGGCATTTCAGACAGTGCACGGCAGATGCACCCTGTGCTGGCTTCTGCCGCTCTTGGCTCAGCTGACATCGATTCCTAAGGCCCTTGTCAGGGTCTTCTGTGCTCCCTTCTATATCCTGGTTAGAAGGGAGAAGACTCGACAAAATGGCCCATCCATCCCACTAAAATACCGATTGTATTATTACATACATACTCTGTTCATGACAGACACTCTAAGACTTTCACTGTTGGGGTGCTTAATGTAGTTCAAGGCTGATCTTTCTCCCAAGAGGATGGTATGTGGGTGTGCACATACATGGTGTCACATCTCATGAAATGCATAGAACTCCAATTTATTATTTAACCCCACTTAAATAACAATTATAAAAATCAAATACTTTGAACTCAAGCAAATCTCTGACTAGCCTTGATCACCTAATCAGACTCTTTTAAAAGCACCCACAGGTCTTTGGCAACAATTAGAGGTTTTTCGGAAGTTTGCCTGGAGAAAGAAAAAAAATAATTGAGCTTTAAAAAGTAGTGTTAAGATCTTCAGTTCAGTCATTCAGTCATATCCGACTCTTTGCATCTCCATGGACTGTAGCACGCCAGGCTTCCCTGTCCATCACCAACTCCCAGAGCTTGCTGAAACTTATGTCCATCGAGTCGGTGATGCCATCCAACCATCTAATCCTCTGTCATCCCCTTCTCCTGCCTTCAATCTTTCCCAGCATCAGGGTCTTTTCCAATGAGTCAGTTCTTCCAATCAAGTGGCCAAAGTATTGGAGCTTCAGTTTCAGGATGAGTCCTTCCAATGAATATTCAGGACTGATTTCCTTTAGGATTAACTGATTTTATTTTTTTTATTTCCTTTAGAATTGGGGGCATTTAATCTGTTGGCCACTTCCAGAATGGTTATCCTCTCAGCCTACCCACCTGTAAGTCCATTCTCCTAATTTATCGCTGTTTAAAAAGAATGATGAAGCTGTATTCATTTGTTCTGAAGGAGCAAGGAATTTCTATTTCTCACTACAATGATGGTCTATTTTTGCCTGCCATCTCTCACCAGAGTTGAGTAATGTGAATCTCTTGTTAATACATGTACTTTAACTTTGTTGTTTAAACTAAGTTCTTTAAACATTTTTTTGACCTGTAAAAATTGTAGTTCGCAATTTTCTGCTGCTGCTGCTGCTGCTAAGTCACTTCAGTCATGTCCGACTCTGTGTGACCCCATAGACAGCAGCCCACCAGGCTCCTCTGTCCCTGGGATTCTCCAGGCAAGAATACTAGAGTGGGTTGCCATTTCCTTCTCCAATGTATGCATGCATGCTAAGTCACTTCAGTTGTGTCTGACTCTGTGTGACCCTATGGACAGCAGCCCACCAGCCTCCTCCATCCACAGGATTCTCTAGGCAAGAATACTGGAGTGGGTTGCCATTTCCTTCTCCATCACAATTTTCTACCCATCTCTTAAAGTTTGAGGGGAAGCATCTTATAGTTTGTGGGTTACCTGGATGTCTTATTCTTCTTTCTTCTAATCTGTAGCTTTTGAACACTAAGTGCTCTATATTGACCTGAAGCTTAACTACGAAAAGAAGATGAGGGAATTCCCTGGCGGTCCAGTAGTTAGGACTCCGTACGTCAATGCCAAGAGACTGGGTTCAATCTCTGATCAGGGAACAAAGATTCCACAAAATGTGCAGCATGGCAAAAAAAAAAAGAGATGAAATTTAAACTAATAATTTTTCATTTCTAAAACAAAAGTTTGTCAGCTTTTCTGAGATGCTTGAACTATGTTGAGGGATCTTTTCAAATAGTATTTTTAAGTAATAGTATTACTTTCTAAGATGCTCTGTATGGAAATATTTTCCCTGAGTGCTTATGTTTGCAGACTAATAGTTCAAGTGGGAAGCTAATAAAGGTAAAACAAATGATGATGCAATTAGTATGTCCTTTCAATTATCTGTGGTTCAGGAAAATCAGTGGCAAGATAGACAATATAAAAGAACAGTAAAGAGCAAGAGCTTTGGATCAAACAGAACTGGGTTTTGGGCCCCTTATGTTTACAAGCTGTATGACCTTGGGCAAAGCACTTAATCTCAGCAGTCTGTAAAATGAGAACTAACATAACATCTAACATTTGTTGATTACTTTTTATGTGCTGGGCACTGGGCTAATTATGTCACGTGCATTCATTATCTCATTTCCTCCTCAAAATAATCCTATGAGGAAGATGTTATTAATATGCTCATTTACAAATGAAGAAACTGAAACTCAGAAAGGTTGAGTAATTTTTACAAAATCACAGAGTGGCAGAGTTTGTAACTCAATGCCATGTCTGGCTCTCGAGGCCAAGTACATAAACCATCTATGTTGTGTCCCTGTAGTACAACTCTTCTCATAAGGTGAGTTATGAGGATTAAATGAAGTAATGCATGAGAAGAGCATGCCTGGTCATAGTTAGTACTCTTATATTCATATTACATATTACTGCATATTAGCAACTAAAATTTGTATTTGTTTTTGTTGTTTAGCTGCTAAGTTGTGTCCGACACTTTGGCGACCCCATGTACTGTAGCCCACCAGGCTCCTCTGTCCATGGGATTCTCCAGGCAAGAACACTGGAGTGGGCTGCCATTTCCTTCTCCAGGGGATCTTCCCAACCCAGGGATTTAACACTATCTCCTACACTGGCAAGCGTATTCTTTACCATTGAGTCACCCCTCTTTATTAAGCTCACTGATATTGTAGCTCATTACTTCATGATGTCAAGTGAAGGATCATAAAACTGTGGCTCAGAAAGGTTAAAAGACTTGGCCAAGTTCATTTAGCTTATAAGCACACTGAAACAGGAACTCAGATCTTTTCATTCCAGAACACAGAAACCTCACTGTCTTCTAATCATTTGGGGGGGGGGATATATTTTTATATAATTAATTTAAATTATTATTATAAGAGGTGGCTATTTCCAGATTGAGTTCTAAGCTTTCCTGCCTCTAAATTGCTGCTTTATCTTGGTAAATCTTGAAAATTCCTCTGTTTCTTACACTTTATGCCATCTTTTGTTGTTGTTCAGTTGCTAAACTGTGTCCGACTCTTCGCAACCCCATGGACTGAAGCATGCCATGCCTCCCTATCCCTCACTATCTCCCAGAGTTTGCCCAAGTTCATGTCCATTGCCATCTTTTACTGCCCCTTTATCTTCTCTTGCTCTGAGCGACCTCCAGATCAGGCCTTCCATACATGAAGGAGTCCTCTAAATTTTAAAACTATCTACCTGCTCCCCTCTCATCTTTCCACTTCATCCTCTAATCTAAATGGCTATTGGGAGCTTCCCTGGTGGTCCGTGGTTAAGAATCCACCTTACAATGCAGGGGAGACAGGTTCGATCCCTGGTCCAGGAAGATCCCACATGCCTTGGACCTACTAAGCCCTGAGTGACACAACAACTGAAGCCCACACACTCTAGAGCCCGTGCTTAGCAACAAGAGAAGCCACCCTAATGAGAAGCAGCATACCGCAATGAAGAGCAGCCCCTGCTAGCTGCAACTAGAGAAAGCCTGCATAAAGCAAAAAAGACCCAACACAGCCAAACAATAAAAGAAATAAATATTAAGCAGCTATTGGATATGAACTAAGGGTTTGGAGGAAAGCAGATTAATAAAATAATTCGCACTGAAGTATAAGAAGCTGACTTCCCTTATCCCTGCTAGAGGTTTGCTTTTTTTAAAAGATTATTAGTTTTAGAGTCACAGACATAGAGATCAGACTTGTGGTTGTCAAGGAAGAGGAGGGGAGGGAGATGGATGACTGGGAATTTAGGGTTGGTAGATGAAAACTATTACATTTAGAATGGATAAACAACAAGGAACTACTATATAGCACAGGGAACTATAATCTCCTGGGATAAACCATAATGGAAAAAAGTATATTTAAAAAAGAATGTATACATGTGTAAAACTGAGTCACCTTGCAGAACAACACTGTAAATCAACACTTCAATTTTTTAAAAATATTATTAGTTGCGCATGTACATTCATCTTGCAGTGAAACAAAATAAAGTGAAAATAGCTGCTGTGTAGAAGGTAGTTTGGAAGTGATGTGCCATAATACGGAGAGACCAAGCCAACAAGGGTCTTTCTCGCTCAATCCTTTCATGCCACCAACCTCTCCAGTACACATGTATACACACGCATCTAGACACACATCATATCAGCTACCTTGGCTGCTAATCTTTTCCTCATCAAATGGATGGTTATTAGGATGATGGCATTTCAACACTGGAGAGGGTTATAAAGCTAATGTCATTAGTTCATTACATAATTGAGGAAACCAAGCTCAGATACAAGGGCCTGGTGAGTGGTAGAAGAGGCACTAGCTCTTCTACCCAAGAGTCTAGGGTATTTTCTCCTACAATCCATGCTTAGCATTCAGAAGTCTCGAAAAATAAACTCAGGAGCACTCACTGACCTTGTTCACTTATCCACTTGGATTGTCTTTTCTTTCTTTGGACTTGGTAGGTAGAAGTCATCACTGCCAGAGGCAAGATAATCTGACCTGCTCTTCCCGCCAATATGTTCTGACTCGGAGGCTGGAGTCTCTGTCTTCTACCAAGAGGGGCTGTGGAGGAATTCGAAAACTGGGGCTGTCTGGGGGCCTTGGTACATGTTTTTGCTTCATTAGCTACTCATGGAAATCATAGGATTATTACTGCCTCTCTCCCCTTTCTATCACTGAGCAGTTAGATTTTTCACTCTCATTATTGAAACTACTCTTTTCACTTCTTCAGCCTTATCAGCAGAGTTGGGGAGAACATGGTCTCTGGAGAGGCAGGCTGCCTGGGGCCATAGCTCAGCTAGCACTTCCTGACTGAGTGAACTCAGCCTGTTACTGAACCTTTGTGCCTCAGCTTCTTCATCTGGAAAATGGGAACAATAATAGTGTATACCTTATGGGGTTGTTCAATATGTACCTGCTCATTACATGTTACCAATTGTCACCGTCAATATTACCGTCAACAACTTGTAGATGTTTTCAGTTTGCTTTGTATGTTTTTTAAGGAAGGGAAGCCTTTCTGGTCTTAGCTGCCTTTCTCTGTTGCCTGGCAATCAGTAAATCATACAGTCATTAAAGGTCAAGCTGACCCTTTATGCAATTCTTGCCTAGAAGGCCTCATTGTATATAGTGAGTCACCACCGTGTAGACGTGGATGGTGAGTCAGTAGTCTCTTAAGGAGAGGTCAGAAGGTCCCCTGGCTCAAAGTGAGAGGATCCAAACTTAGCTCTGGGGTGCAGAAACAAACAGGGCACTTTTATGGCTGAGTGGACTTGGGGTGCCATGGAGAACATGTGTTACCCAGATCAGAGGATATAAATTGATGGGTAAATGCTGGAGTTTTAAAACCACACAGACCTGAGTCTGATTTCAGCTCCATCTCTATTTTGCTGTGTGACTTCCGGCAAGCTATTTAGCCTCTCTGTGCTTCATTTTTTGTCATCTGTAAATAGAGATGGTCTTAATAGAAGTGACTTCATGGTATGAATGCTTGGAAAATGCTGAGAATCAAGTAAATACTCAGTCCAAAGGAATTATTTTCAGTATCATCATGAATGTGAATCAGAACAGACAGTTAAAAGGATCTGGCATAACGGAGAAAGGGAAAAGGTAGTAAGAACAAGGATGTGTCTGACGTGGTAAGTTTTACGTAGTGACAAGCCATTTAGCTAGTTTTTTAAAAAAATTATTTATTTATTTATTGGCTGTGCTGGGACTTCTTTTGCTGTGTGGGCTTTTCTTTACTTGTGGTGAGCAAGGGCTAGTCTCTAGATGTGGTGTGCTGGCTTCTCATTGCGGTGGCTTCCCTTGTTGTGGAGCACTGGCTCTAGGGCTTGCAGGCTTCAGTAGTTGCTGCCTGTGGGTAGTAGTTGCGACTCCTCGGTTCTACAACGTAGCTCAATAGTTGTGGTGCACAGTTGCTCCAAGGATCAGAGGTCAAACCCGTGTTTCCTGCATTGGCAGGAGGATTCTTTACCTCTGAGCCGCCAGGGCAGCCTTTAGCTAGTTTTAAATGTAAAAAGTCATAACTTAGTCCTTATTGCACCCCAGCAAAGGAATGAGTGATGTGTGTTCACATAATTTGCATGTTGTAGAGGAAGAGTCAGAGGACTAGAGTATAAGCGACCTTTCTGCAAAACCACGGATCTGGCAGCTCCACTTAGGAGCTGAGCTCCCATTCACATCCTGTCTGTAGAAGGGTAACCATCCCAGCTCTAGCAAAGGAGACCTTATCAGGTTCATAACTCCACAAGAGGCTAAAAATACAAATGTCACATAATCATCCTGTCTTTCTTCTTGATCTCAACTGGCTCTCCTGATTTCATGCCATCTGCAAATTTGCACATCCTTTGTGCTTCTTTTTGCTCACATTTTATGCCTTCTTTTGCCATCTCATTTACTCGGCATGTTTCAATCTCTGGGTTTCCATTTTTCTTCTTCCTTTCTCATGCACTGTTTTTTTTTTCTCCCTCCTCTCTTTCTCTTCCCTCCTTTACACCCCCACCTTCCTCCTCCCTGCACACCAATCAAATTCCTGCTTGCTTCTTGCCATATTCATTATTCTACCTCATTCCCCCTTCATTCCTCGAAAACAGCTCACAGAGACTCACCCTTCCCCCCTCCAACTTGCAATGCCCACCCTCCATAAATTCCAGCAGCCTGGCAATCAGTAACTTTCGCATCACACTTCACAGCTCTCAGAGTTTACACTACTTGTTACTATTCTCCTTGCTACCGCTCTCTAGGGTTTCTGCAAAAAAAAAAAAAAAAAAATCCACTTAAAAATATCTTAGGTACAAGTTGAACCTACAGTTAAGTTTACTCGCACATTTACACATTTCCTGGTTTTATTTTAACTAGTGGTTCAGGTTTAGGCTCCATTATGCAGTGAAGAAAGACTAGCTCCATAGGGAACACTTTTTTTTTTTTCCTACTATGAAGAAGAAAACCATCTAAACATTTCAACAGAAACCCCAGCCCTGGGTCCACCCACTCTTATCTCCCCACTCCCCCAAGCTGCAGCTGATGGGCCGCGGCTTTTTCCTTTGTGGAGTCATTGATTTCACTGTTTCTGGAGCTCCCAGTGTGTGTCTGTGTGCACACGTGTGTGGCCACTGCCGTTTTTGCAGGGGGCTCACCTCTCTTCTGCCATTTTACCAGGACACAGGAGGCGGCTCTCCGTCTCCCTCTCTTTCTCTCCCTGCCCCCAACTCAGCCTAGGCTTTTTCCTGTCTCTTAACTCCACCAGTGCAGCAGCAACTAGCTGAGCTGCTTGCGTGAGAGAGAGAGAGAGAGAGAGAGAGAGAGAGAGAGAGAGTATGTGTATGTGTGTGTGTGTCTGCTTGCGCAGCTAGGCCAAGCCTGCGAGCCTGCCTGTCACTGGAGAGTTTTAGTTTGCATTCAGAAGAAAGGAGGAGGGGAGGCAAGGAGGGGGGAGGAAAAGGTGGAGGGGGGAGGAGTGGGGGGGCACTGAGAAGGGAGGGAGAATGTCTTGTTTGTGGCTTGTCAGCAATTGCTTGAGACAAGCTTCCATGTGTGAAAGCTACTTGGCATGAATGCCTGGGCCGTACCAAGTGTCGCCGCAGCAAGAGGGGGAGTCAGAAGAAAAACAGATCAGACCAGAGCAGACAATAGGCCCCTAAAGTGTTCCCCCTAAGTTGCTTTGATGTTGTCCTAGTGTCTTGATACCAGGAGGCCAGGGATTGCAGGAAAAGGGTCTTTTTTGTCTTCATTCACTTTCCCCCCTCAGTTTCTGAAATGATTCTCCAGAATTTCTCCTCATAAAAAAGGTAAGAGCCCTAACAATTCCTTCTCCTGTGGCAGGCTGGTTCGCCCGTGCCTGGAAGTGGGGGTCTCATTCCTGCGCTGCTCAGGAGCGCTGGGAGCCTGCGATTGGAGCTCTAGCCTTGCCCCTGGAAGTCTTTGCAGGCGCTCCGGGCTGGGGATGGCCCCCTCTTTCTAGGGAACCCCAGTAACACGATCTGCGCCTCTGGGTTGATGGGGGAGAAGGGGTGGATGGAGAGGAATGGGAGGAGGGTGCGAGGCTGGAGGGCGTGAGGGGGGAAAAAAGAGAGAGCAGCCTGAAAGAGAGGCAGAGAAGGGCAGAGCCCTCGTTCAGAGCAGCCCCAGCCGGGAGCCCAAGGAGGGCCTCCTTGCAAGCTTGCGCTGTGCATTCTCAGGCTGAGCAGGAGCCGGCGGGGGCTCCGCCGAGTGCCCGCAGAGATTACGCGGAGCTTTGTGTGTGTGCGAGTGTGCCTGTGTGCGTGCGCGTGTGTGTGGACTTCCCACACCCTGCCCTGGCGTGCCTCGCCGTGAAGGGGAGGTACCCCCATCCTTAGCACCCGAGCCCAGACTCTCCGGGAGGAAGAGCGGCATGGCAGGCAAGCAGGCAGGCTGAGAGAACTCTGTCGCAAGACGATCCAGAAACTTTTGCCGTCTCAGGGATCTCTCTGGTGGTAGAGACCGTGAAGGAGTTGTGGGCGGCCCCATGCCTCAGTTTCCCCAGCTGTAAAATCCAGAGAGCCGCCTGGGGATGCTGCCCGCCTCTCTGGGATCCGATAAAAACGGAACAGACACCCTTCTGTCTCAAACGCGTTGAGAAATCTTCGAGCTAGCAATGCTGTGGCATCACAAAGTAGAAGTGTTATCATTGTTCTTGATCGTCATCATCATGATAATAAAACCATCATTAAGACGCCCTGAGACAAATAGACCGGGGGACACAGATCAAGTGTCCGAGCATTTCTAAGGAAACAAAAAGCCTTTTTCCACCTGTTGGCTTCTGTCCTTTTCTCTTGTGTCTTTTCCTTAGATTTATTGGCCGATTTGTACAGAGAATGGAGTGGGAGGGGTTGGGTTTTCCCCTTTTCTCCTCCCTGGTACATATTTTTTTTTAAAAAAGAAGGTCAATGTAAGATGCTTGAGAGAGAAAATGTGTCTCCCGTTATAGGAGTTTTTTCAAGACCTTGTGTTTTCTGGCTCTAGCAGGGCATGCAGACACATCTGTAAACTCTACCTTGGAGGTTTAAGATTTTTATTGTGGCTTCTAGAGATAAAATGAGATTTATTTACAAATGCTGTTTATCAGAGAGTGAATATCTTACTCTGTGTGTGTGAGGGTAAGAATGTGAAGGTTGTTTACTCACTGGTGGTTTTGTGGATAAAACCTTTGCTTTTTAAAGTGACATCTTGAGAGATGGGACTAGAGGACTAAAATCAGTGCCTAATATTAATTTAAAAAATTTTTAAGAAAAAAATATGTCTGCTTATTTTCTCAAAGTATGGGTTTCCTTTCTTCTGTTCTTACACAGTGATTGTTTCAAGGCTCTCAATTGTTGCTCTCTCTGAATTCTCTGGGGGAATTTCTCTTTCTTACCTAATTCTAGGTTTTCTGTGACTCTCCTACTTGTCCATAAAAAAAAAATCTGTAAAAGTCTGAGAGGCTGTGCTTCCTTCCATTCTAACTGCAAATGTTTATCAGACCAACTCCCTGTGATAGCTAGAGATTGAAGCTCTGGTTGAGATTATTTATGTTCTTCCCATTGAGGCCTAGAGAACCTGACTTCTGGGTGTGGAAAAGGATGAAGAGAAGGTACTAACTGGCTTGGATCTGGCAAGAAGTCAAACCCCCCCCCCACCCCAATAACATTTCATTGAACCAGAACTGAACTTCATATTTTTAGAAATTGTTTTCAACTTTATAAGCAGAAAGTCTTACCATGGTTTGTCTCTGGCAAGATTTCAAGGTCCGAAAATCTTCCTAAAAGGTTAGAATTTCAGAACTGCAAGGGAAAAGAATGATTATTCCTCAAGTTTTAAATGAGGACACAAAAGCCCAGAGAAGATCATCAATGATCTGAAGGGGCTCAATACAAATGTGGTTGCATCTGAATCATACCCTGGGGTTCAGAGTGCCCTGCAGGTCAGTTGTTATGCCAGCCATCCTTTCCTGGCCTCCACATTTGATTTTGTCAGCCCTAGCATTGAGTCAGCCAAAGATGGGCACCTTTTGGAGTTCTGCCTGCTGTACTGAGTTATGGCAGCACACTCAGCCCTGCTCATGGCACAGACGTGGCAAATATGCGTCACAAGATGAATTTGCATGAATTCATACATGTATTCATTTGTTTATTCAACTAATATTCAGGGGCACTTGCTATGTGCTGAGCATCTTGCTGAAAACTGAGGATGTGGGAAAGAACAAGGCAGATGCACGTACACTTCTCTCAAAAGGCTTGCAGTCTTATTGGTGTAATCAACATGAACCACACAAAGTAGTAATTATAATATTGATAATATACATTGAGCGGCTTGCAGATGCTCTAATGCAGGGCATAAAGTTGTATAAGTCATTGACCTGAAGTTTGTAATTAGACATAAACTAACTCTCTTTTTGGCTTTGTGGCTAGGTTATTACTCCTGGCCAACTTCCATTCCCTGGTAGCGTTTCTACTCACATAGAGTCCAGTGTTTGTAAAGACAGCAGAAAATTCCCTCTTTCTCTTTCCCTCCACCCTCCTCCACATAATACAAGAGTCACAAATATGTCTGCTAACCCTTTACACATGTACTATTAAATAACTTCATACTCATTGTGAGCCAGCCTATTTAACAGTCATTATCTGGGTGATTCGTATTAGCTATAGCCTCTGTGCGCAGTTAAACCAAATAGGCATTGGAGGGGACATGTGTTTAGAGAGACTCTTGTCTCATTGCACTTGTTCCAAGTTCTTCCAGTTGATACTAAACACTTAGCTGCAGGACACGCCACCATTATCACTGTCATCTTAGAATTCCAAAGACATTTGTGTACAAAATGGCTTTTCCCATTCCTACCAACAAGCATACATATCTAAAAAAGGGAGGGGGGGAATTAAAGCCTCTTCAGTAGGTCCACTTTTGGCTGGTTTGTTAAAATCTCAGTGGTTTTATGAAGTCAAAGATAGGAGAATTCCCCCCACCCCCACGTTTATGGTCTTGTTTGGAGAGAATATTTTGTTGAAATGCCAGTCATTTCCTTGGAGGCAGATCTGTTAACGCTTATACCACCATTTTCTACATTGTATCTTTTTCTGGTACTCACAGGTGTTAAGTCTTCAATGTTGTCAATCCATCCTTTTTTAGATTAATTTAGTAGTTTAAAAGGAAGACAGATATGCCCACCCACACATAAATCATAGGTTTGGTGCCTATCCTCTGGGAACCCACACAGGTTGTATGGTCAAGCCATGTGAATAAGAGGCATTTCTGTGTACCCATTGTTGCTAGGCAGTGAGGTAGTCGACACACACGTTATAGCAACTACCCTTTCTAGAGCTTTGGTAGTCATCTGCATTTGGCACCTGTGGCCATTGCCTTCTGTGAGCTGTATGACTTCATTTGCAAGTCTTTGATCACTTCCGAGACACTCCCCCCACCCCAACTCCGTGTTACTCACTGGGGAGCTGCCTCTGGGGGAGGCAGTCTGAGTTGCCTCCGAAGAATAATCCAAAGAGAGGAGTAATCTGAGTGGGGAGTTAAACAGTGAATAAAACAAGAATCTGGTTGGGGAAAACATTTAACAGAGCTAGGGAGCCAGACAACAGTGATCCTGGTCATCCTTAACTCTAGAGAAATAAGAATGAAGATTGTGATGATATTTTAAAAGGTACAGTGGTTGGATACTTGCATAAATAAAAGTGCTAGAGCCTCTAGTCCTGATGAAAGAAAAGAAAGTGAAGTCGTTCAGTCATATCCGACTCTTTGTGACCCCATGGACAGTAGCCTGCACCAGGCTCCTCCACCCATGGGATTTTCTAGGCAAGAGCACTGGAGTGGGGTGCCATTTCCTTCTCCAGGGAATCTTCCTGACCCAGGGATCGAACCCAGGTCTCCCACATTGTAGACAGACGCTTTATCATCTGAGCCATCAGGGAAGTCTTGCTGAAGGTAAAACCAATACAACATGCAAGACGTTCCTCAAAAGCCTTAGATACAAATACTGCTTTCACATGTAGTTTTATTGAAGGGAATTTTGTGTCCTCCCAACCCCCAAGAGACATACATATAAGATGTAAAATGGAAATTTTCTACATTTCTTTTAAGTCTTGACATTTTGATGCAGTTTAAAATGATGTCTGCTTAGTCCTCTCTTGTAATTTTTTTTCTATTTTTGATCACACCATGTGGCATTTGGTATCTTAGTTCCCCACCAGGTGTTGAACCTGTGCCTGTTGCAGTGGAAGCGTGGTATCTTAATCACTAGACCACCAGGGAAGTCCCAGACTTCTCTTGTATTAATAATATTGTTTAGTTAAGTACTGTTGTTGTCCTTCTGTTATATTTGAGTAAGGTTATGTAGCTCACCTAAAGATGCACAAGAAAATAAGGGGCAAGATAGCCATCTGGTTAAATCTCCCCATTAGACTAAATCTCTTCAAGAGTTGAGAAGCAAAGAAGTGAGGCAATCACCATGCTATTCAGGTCAAAGGTACTGTGTTGACAGGATATTAAGATAGCTGCCTTAGTTTTTTAAATATATTTATTTAATTTTTGGCTGTGTTGAGTCTTGGTTGTATCGTGAGAGCTCTCTTGTTGAGATACAGGGGCTCAGTTTCCCCATGGTAAGTGGGATCTTAGTTCCCCAACCAGGGATTGAATCCACGTCCCCTGCATTGAAAGACAGATTTTTAACCACTGGACCAGTAGGAAAGATCCTAATTGCCTTAGTTTTGGCCCCTTTTTAAAGACTAAGATTTAGAATGTTGATCAAAAGAGAGGAATTCCCCAATCCTAATTTAATAATTGGGTTTCCCTGGTGGCTCAGATGGTAAAGAATCCACCTGCAATGCAGGAGACCTGGGAACAATCCCTGGGTTGGGAAGATCCCCTGGAGGAGGGCATGGCAACCCACTCTAGTACTCTTGCCTGGAGAATCCCCGTGGACAGAGGAGCTTGGCAGGCTTCAGTCCATGGGGTCGTAAAGAGTTGGACACAACTGAGCGACTAAGCACACAATTTAATAATTACTTTTTTTTTTTACAAAGTACATTGGACCAGTTTCTGGTGTTGGTTTTGCCAATCTATTTCTCTGGACCTCTTATAGACTGAAGTTCTGTGCTGTGCTAAGTCACTTCAGTCATGTCTGGCTTTTAGCCACCGCATGGAATATAGCCTGCCAAGCTTCTCTGTCCATGGGATTCTCCAGACAAGAATACTGGAGTGGGTTGCCATGCTATCCTCCAGGGGATCTTCCTGACCCAGGGATCAAACCCATGTCTCATGTCTCCTGCATTGGCAGGTGGATTCTTTACCACTAGTGCCACCTGGAAAACCCCTGTAGAATGAAGGGGTTGGACTAAATCCTCTCTAAATTCCCTTTCAGCTCTGTTATTCAGTATTTCTGACTCTGTGAATAGGATCTTCCATGAGTCTGGTCTTTTAGTCACCTTACACAAGGCCCAATTCAAGAATTATGTTTACCCAAAGGGGAAATGTGAATTTTGTGGGTGTATGAGATTTATTCCTGTACATCCAAACTATGTTGACATTTTGAAGTAGAAAGCACAATAAGAAAAAGTAGGGTTTTAACTTCTGAATTTCAAGAGAATTTGCCAGTCAGCATGCAGACTCATGTGGAAGGAGATGTAAGAACCACTTTCAAAAGAGATGCATTTTGACTATGTCTTTCTGTATAATAAGTATGAATTTTAAATGGCTGGACACTGGGTACATCTCTTAGTTTCACCATTCTCATGCTTTTTCATAGAAATTGTGCTATTCCTTTCTGCATTATGTTTACATGTTGTTTTGAGGATGCAAGGGACCAATTTAAGCAATTACAGTGTTTATGATACATGCTGCGTGTTTAATGTTATGCTTTTGGGGATGACAGGACTGTTGATGATCTTTATGATATGCAACTCCTGACGGATATTGCTGAAGACTTGCTGATGTGATGACAAATACATAAATAAATGTATGTGTGCGTATATATACATATATATATGTATATATATGATATGTTTAGAATGTGAGTAATAAATTGCTTCTAAAGTGAGCCCAAGAGTGGGACAAAAAATGAGAGTAAATGACGTTTTTATTAATCATGTTTTCTATGAGTAATTCCATGCACTGTTCTTTTGAAATTGGTTAAAGGTTTGGAAAGATATAATTGGAAAATTTCACATAGCAGCTTTTAATGCAATTCTTAGAACCCCAGAGTAAGTTCTTCTGCCATATTTTAGAAATATCATCTTGGCTTGTTGCAAGAGTGACTAGTTCAAGGCTGCTTTGACAATTAGTAAATCACTGACTCTCTTTGAATTGGTCTTATTTTCTATCTGAAAAAAAAAATAGTGTATAAGATATAATTACTTTATAACTGGAGAAAAGAATTTTGAAAACAACATATAGTAATTTTTTTCACTTATATTGTTCTTTTATTTTTGGTTGCTTAAAATTTCTAATTTGGGATATTTTGCTTAATCTTACACATCAACCCTTAGAAGTAGGTATATAAGAGAAAGGCATTATTGACTTTAAAGATGGAAAAACAGAAATAGGTTTGTGGAATAGTATAATGGCATGCCTTTTAGAATATAAGAATATACTCTGTAGAAATACGTGAAGTGTTTGGTTATTGGTAAGTGTTAAACTATTATGGGAAATAATATTCTACATATTATTGTGGTCAACTAATTTTTAATAATATAAATGATTATCAAAAGTATTTTTATGCTATTCACTTGAAGATTAAAAATGCCTCTAATGTAAAGATTTGGAGAACTTTAGTGATTTCCATGAAATCCAGAATCACTCTTTTTCTTGAAAAATAAATGCACAAATTCAAAATTAACAATAATGTAATGAGAGTTTAAAGAAGCCAAGCCATCATTTGCTCAGAAGAGAAACTTGTGAATCTTGAGGTAGCTTTATCTTGCCTAACACTAGATCTATTGGACTGTCTATTATCCTTGGGGCTTGTGTAGTTAGTACATGTTTGAGGAGGAAAACTTTGCAGAGGGTCTGTGGACAAGGGACTTTTTGAATGCAGGTCCAGGACACACTTACCCTAAGGATGCCTGGAGTGGTGAATTATTGTATAGAAATCCATGAAATACTGTGCTATTTAAGACAACCATACTCTAAAGAATGCAGAATTTTAGTTCTTGTACCAGTTGCCAGGTCTTCTGCCTTGTCTTTTCCAAGCCAACTGCCACTGCTCCTTCAAGATCATCGTGGCCATTTCTTCTGGAAAGTTCCTTAGTGTCTAAGGAACACAGCACCCTACCTCCTTTCCTGGGCTGGTCATGTACTTATGTGGCCCTCCTCACACTGCACTGGAATGATCTGCCTTCTTCTCTGGGCTGTGGTCCCATCAGGGACTGGGGCCGTCTTTGGTTTTTGTACCCCTAATGTCTAACTTAGGGGGAAACAGCAGATGATCCATAAATGTCGTTGAATGGATAAACATCTTCACTGTATACAGAAAGAATGACAGGTAAAAAGCTTAGATTGTATAATCTTATGTCTCAAGTTTAAAAACCAGGAAATTTCTTATATTATTCACTCTTCTTCTCATTTGCAAGTAAATTACACATTCATAATGAAGTATTTTTCTACCCTTGAACGTTCCTATTTCTTATGTCCAGTTTTTCTCCCCAAAAGCTTTTTTGTCATGTTTCCCACCCTTGAACCTTGTGCTTCCCTTGCTTTAGAGTTTATTTTTTATATCAAAGAATGTGTGCTCAGTCACTTCAGTTGTGTCCTACTCTTTGCGACCCTATGGACTGTAGCCTGACAGTATCCTCTGTCCATGGGATTCTCCAGGCAAGAATACTAGAGTGGGATGTCCTGCCCTTCTCCAGGGGATCTTTCCAACTCAGGGTTCGAACCTGCGTCTCCTGCATTGCAGGTGGATTCTTTACCCACTGAGCCACCTGGGAAGCCCTTATATCAAAGAATCCCTTATGACAAACGAGTTGGTGAAGTTTGTCTTGATAGTAGTAGCTGAAGAGAGGCTTATTCTACCTCAGTACACAGAAAATAGAGATATTTGGGGAAGTCGGGACAATCAGAGGATAGTGAGGTAAATGACTGTCTTCCAGGAAACTGTAGTTGTGACCCATCTGAAACAAAGAAGGGGAATAGTACAATCTAACTTTTCTAGAAAGGTTTTTAAGTGCTGAACCCTCTAACAAAGGCATACTGGTTGCAAAGAACTGGACCACTGAAGTTTCCTCGAGAAAAGGGATTTTCATTGTGAGGATGCTCACAGATGGAACCTGGAATTAGAACTGGAAATCCCTGAGCTACTGAAGGCTACTCTAGGCACCGCCTTCTGTTTTCCATCAGTCCTATCCTCTCAGGGTGTGTTTGCTTTCTTTAAGCTCCGTTTGTTGCCTTCCTTGAGCTCCTTTTGCTGCCTGCTGGTTTGGTCTTCTAACGTTATTCTGAATAATCTCTCTCAATCTCATAGCTTTTGTTTACACCCAATTGTTGCTTCTTTAACTTGCCAAGGACCCCCCATGTTGAGAACCCTACACCCATTCTCCCTTACATCCTTCAAGGCTTCTTCCCCAGGGCTTCTGTCCTTACATTCTTTCATTTGCAGTGTTCCCTGTGAATTGCTTCATTCTCTCAGAATTCCCTAATTTAGATTCCCAAGAAAGAATCCAACTGAGCCTTTCATTGCCCTGTCTTATAGGACTCTAACCAGTTTAGGATTGGAGTTGCCCACAGATCAGAAGTGCACCTTTAGTTCAGGATGCTGTGGCAGAGGGTAGTGGGTAGAAACAAGTGGGTTGTCAGTCAGTGTAAAACTGGATTGCCTTTTAGTAGGAACTGAGGAATGCTCAAACTACTGCACAGTTGCACTCATCTCACACGCTAGTAAAGTAATGCTCAAAATTCTCCAAGCCAGGCTTCAGCAATACGTGAACCGTGAACTTTCAGATGTTCAAGCTGGTTTTAGAAAAGGCAGAGGAACCAGAGATCAAATTGCCAATATCCGCTGGATCATCAAAAAAGCAAGAGAGTTCCAGAAAAACATCTACTTCTGCTTTATTGACTATGCCAAAGCCGCCTTCTGTGTGGATCATGATAAACTGTGGAAGATTCTGAAAGAGATGGGAATACCAGACCACCTGACCTGCCTCTTGAGAAACCTGTATGCAGGTCAGGAAGCGACAGTTAGAACTGGACATGGAACAACAGACTGGTTCCAAATAGGAAAAGGAGTACATAAAGGCTGTATACTGTCACCCTGGTTATTTAACTTATATGCAGAGTACATCATGAGAAACGCTGGGCTGGATGAAGCACAAGCTGGAATCAAGATTGCCGGGAGAAATATCAATAACCTCAGATATTCAGATGACACCACCCTTATGGCAGAAAGTGAAGAGGAACTAAAAAGCCTCTTGATGAAAGTGAAAGAGGAGAGTGTAAAAGTTGGCTTAAAGCTCAACATTCAGAAAACTAAGATCATTGCATCTGGGCCCATCACTTCATGGCAAATAGATGGGGAAACAGTGGAAGCAGTGTCAGACTTTATTGTTTTGGGCTCCAAAATCACTGCAGATGATGATTGCAGCCATGAAATTAAAGGACACTTACTCCTTGGAAGGAAAGTTATGACCAAGCTAGATAGCATATTAAAAAGCAGAGACGTTACTTTGCCAACAAAGGTCCGTCTAGTCGAGACTATGGTTTTTCCAGTGGTCGTGTATGGATGTGAGAGTCGGACTGTGAGGAAAGCTGAGTGCCGAAAAATTGTTACTTTTGAACTGTGGTGTTGGAGAAGACTCTTGAGAGTCCCTTGGACGGCAAGGAGATCCAACCAGTCCATCCTAAAAGAGATCAGTCCTGGGTGTTCATTGGAAGGACTGATGTTGAAGCTGAAACTCCAATACTTTGGCCACCTCATGCGAAGAGTTGACTCATTGGAAAAGACCCTGATGCTGGAAGGGATTGGGGGCAGGAGGAGAAGGGGACGACAGAGGATGAGATGGCTGGATGGCATCACCAACTCGATGGGCATGAGTTTGAGTAAACTCTGGGAGTTGGTGATGGACAGGGAGGCCTGGCGTGCTGCGATTCATGGGGTCGCAAAGAGTCGGACATGACTGAGTGACTGAACTGAACTGAACTGAACTGAACTGAAGGAAGGGCCATCTTCCCTTCCATATAGCTCACAACAAATGTACTTGACATATCTATTATGAGGCCATTAGGCAAGTCTGAGAAATTAAGGATAACCAGATTATTAAAAATTAAAATGTTTCATTGATGATGATTAGTATAACTGAGATAAGAAGACTGTGGGAACAAATAGCAACTTTATAACCAGGAAAGAAATTGGGAGAGGGAAGTGTATTAGAGTTAGTTCTTAGATGAGTGGCACCATTTCATACATTTATTAAAAATGAAGGTAGATAAATAGTGAAAGTGAGACTATATTGACATGAATCCCAGAGGCTAGTTTAAAAAGCAGGCATAAGCCTGGAATTGAGGCCCAGAATGAGAATAAATAGGAATACTAAGCTTTTTAGGGAGCTTCTGCCTATCCTTTCTTCCTGTATTTTATACCTCTTCTTCTCTCTTCTGTACTTGATCCCTCTTAACTTTAGCTTCTGGAACCATCTGTCATGAATTAGTGATGTGACCTTGGACTGGTTATTTATTGTCTCTCAAACTCAATTTATTCATCTGTAAAATAGGACTAATGATTATTATTTCAATAGCTTATTATATGAATTAAATTAGATGGCATAATATATTTAAAGTGACTGGTACACATTACTTAGAATGTCATAGGTGCTCAGTCAATTGTAGCAATTATTCTAGCACAAAGGAGGGAAAGAATTGACTAAACAATGTTCTAAGCAAAATTTTGCTTGTCATATCATTTATTCCTTGTGGCAATCCCACAGGACTTGTATTATTTCTACTTTTTCTTTTATTGAGGTACAAGTACAGTAGTATATAGTTCATGTGTTATTTCTACTTTATGAGTGAGAATACACTAATAATGTTTAATTGGTATTTGCTATGAGAAAAGCGTGGAGCTAAACCCTTTCTTGTGTTGTCATATTTGAACCAAGATAGATACTGTTCATGTCTTCATCTCCTAGATGAGGAAACTGAGGTCTAGAGAGTTCAACTTGCCCCAAATCATACATCTAGTAAGTGATAATCAGAGCTTGGGTGTAAGTCCATCTGAACCTAGGCCAGTCTGACTAAAGTTTTCCAAAGTCACAGAATCGACGGATGTGAGTATGACTGAGTCAAGACTGAGGTCTTGGTTAGGGCAGTAATTCTGTAGTTCACTACCAGAGCCACGCGCTGATGAAGAATAATGGTAGCTGTACACACACTTGTGCTGCATCTGAATCTGAGTGCCGTGACTAGACTGCAAGGGCAAGTTTTGGAAAGGGTACAAAGGGAAATTTTTTTTTTAATAATTGAAATATGTTAAAATAAGTTCTCTCAGACCTGCTGAAATGATTTAACAAACATGTGTTGGAAATGTCTATTGTGTGTCAAGCAATGAAAAATAGGCTTGGCACTGTGGAAATGCAAGATGAGGAAGGCTGACTCCCTGCCTTTAAGGTGCTTTCGTCCTGGTGGATGGAGATAGATACTCACCCAGCCGGTGATAAAGCAGAGGACAACAGATGAAAGAACTGTGGAGTTAAGAGAGAACATTAATTTGGTGGTGAAGGGTATGTTGGTGGAAGGAACTTGGGAAGTCTTCATGATGAAGATGGCATTTGCAATGGTTTTTGAGGGGACAAATATGGAGGTACTGCCTTCTATAATTTTCTTTTTCTTCACAGCAAGGATTTCATAAACGGTGGTATAAAGAGGATAACTACTGTGGTAATATACGGCTAGATAATAGGATTTCAAAGAGTAAATTCTTTGACTAAAAGTAGAGAAACATCTACTCTGATTAATCATAGAGAATAAATAACAAGTTCCTATTGCATAGCACAGGGAACTAGATTCAATATCCTGTGATAAATCAAAATGGGAAAGAATATAAAAAAGAACATATGGATGTATATACCTGGATCAGTTTGCTGTGTAGCAGAAATTAACACAACATTGTAAATCAACTATACTTCAATTAAGAATGATTTTAAAAATTAAAGGAAAAAATCATAGAGGTATATTGGCATTTTTCTGGTCTACAATTATGTATATTTTTATTGAAGGAATCAGAATGTGGAATCCTCTATTCTGTGCATCCTCAGTTGAGGATCTGTAGTTGTCCAGCCATCTAGCAAGAGCCTGCAAATCCCTCCAACGGCCAAATAGTACACTAGTAGCTGTTCTCAGCTATATTGAGTGGTATTAAGTAGGTATGAGCACATACGTCATTTATCCATCTACACTTCGATTAGAGATTTTTTTCTGTAGCTGGAAATTCCGTTTTCCTTACATACATTATCAGGCTTTCTGAAATTTTTTTGGAGACAGTCCTAATTGAAAACGTTTTTGTCTTGTTTTCCATAAATTTACTTGTGGTTGGTAGTCTGTTTCCGAATGTTCTTTCAGATTGTTAATTAGATGGAGTTTCCACATCTTAATCCTGTTTACAGAGGCCAAGTAAATGTCTTCCACTTATGGACCTTATCCACTTGCAGTGAGAACGTGCATACTTGTGTTTATGCTGTGAGGTAGAAATCCAGCTCGGGGAAGGCAATGGCAATCTACTCCAGTACTCTTGCCTGGAAAATCCCATGGACGGAGGAGCCTGGTAGGCTGCAGTCCATGGGGTCTTGAAAAGTCGGACATGACTGAACTTTTCACTTTCATGCATTGGAGAAGGAAATGGCAACCCACTCCAGTGTTCTTGCCTGGAGAATCCCAGGGACAGAGAAGCCTGGTGGGCTGCCGTCTATGGGGTCGCACAGAGTTGGACATGACTGAAGTGACTTAGCAGCAGCAGCAACAGAAACCCAGCTAAAAAGATCTGTCGTTTTGATTTATTTTGGTTCTTTGCTCAAGTCCCCTTTTCCCAATCTCTGTCTTAATGCTCATCGTTTTTTTTCAAGGTCTGGCTCGAATGTCACCTTATGACAAAGTCTTTCTCAATTTCTAGAGCCCAGGAAATCTCTCCACCTCTATGGAGAGGTGTTCTTTGTTCTTTTCTTGGAATGGTCGTGATAGCTATATGTGTTTGCTATCTCAAATTTGCTATCACAAATCCCTTAACAGGTAATAAACAAGAGGGCAGGGCCTTGAGTTCTAGTCATCTGTGTGTCCCTCAAAATACCTAACAGGGTTCCTGCTTTACAGTTGGTTGATGCTCAGAGATGTTTATTGAACTGAACTTAATTGTATTCTTGGTTTTATTGGATTGGTTTTGGGTATGGTAACCTTGATATCTGAGCCCCAGTTCCCTTTTGGAAAAGAAATGTTGCTTTAAAAAAAAAAAAGCATCATCTTACTGATTGTAGGATGAAAGAAACCATGTAATATAAATAGTAATTATAATTATTATTAATAAGCATCATTAACATAGCATGGACTGATAGGATTATTTTCTTTACTTGCTTTTGCTGGCTGAGTGGGCAGGCTTGGTAAACTAACTGGTCTTTTCCATCTCTAATATCTATGATTCCTTGAAATTTTATGTAGACAAGTGCAAGCTAATGTATACTGGAAGGAACAATTGAAACAGCTCATACTCACTGATGGGCTCTGAATTACTCTACTTGTAAGTGCTCAGGAAAAAGATCTCGGATTCATTGTGGATTGCTCAATGGGGACATCTGCTCGCTGTGTAGCAGCAGTCAGAAGAATGAATGAGATATAATAGGCTGTATTAACTTTGAGAAGGGGATAAAGAATAATGCAGAAGATAATATAGTGCACATAATTTGGCATTGACTATTTCTGTAATTGCAGTAAAACATTTTAATGATATACACTGATGTTATGACTTCACCTTAAAATCAGAATTCGGCATTGAGTCCTTTCATTTCCGAGAAAACAAAGCAGAAATATAAAGGATCCAGAGAAAAACAACAGACTGTCTCCAAGACATACAAGGGATTTGCCTGTAATGAGAAACTGAAATGACAAGGACATTTTAATTTGGATAAAGGGGGGAAAATGACATTGTATAAATTTATTTAAAATTAATGAAAGTTTCAGAAAATTGCTAGAGCTAGCTTCTGATTATCCCTGGTAATGGAGGTCAGAGATAGGCAGGATAATTGAAATCCCTGATAATCTCCAACCCTCATTTCAGATATTAGTTGTAGGATCCAGTCCTATGGAAAGTTTTAACAGATGAATAAATACAAGACATAGCAGCCCAGGGTTTGTGAACTAAATGGCTCATGAGAAAGACAGTGTGGGGTGTTGGGAAAGGCACAGAATTTGGAATAAGGTGAACAGGGTTCTATTTTGTCATTTCTGTTTATCATCCGTACAACCTTGAGTGATATGTTTAATTTCTATGAGATCCAGTTCCCTCATCTGCAAAGTGAAGGGTCTGTAAAATTATAGTTTGTTGGGAAAACTACATAAATTCTTTGGAAGTGGTTGGTGAGTGGTGATGTATGAATTTGAGAGCTGGTTGTCAAGAGCGCTGTCCACTTGATTTGCCAATCTTGAGAGCAGACATGGCTCCCAATACCAGGGAGGCAAGGGAGGCTCACACCACTCTTCCCTTCTCTTCAATCTGCTATCACTAGTGCTCACAGTAGGAGGTTTTAGAAGAAGTATGCAACATTTCCTTCATCTCCAGAACCGTCTGCAGCATGCCTACTCCCTTGCTTCCAGAAAACCTTAAGATAACTTTGCATATGTTTTTTATTAATGTGAGATTATTTAAAGGTCATCTTCTCAATAGCCCTGTAAGGCTCATACTTCAATTATCCTCACCTTCCAGACTGCAGATACTGAAGCACAGACACCTTGCTTAGGGACACATAGTAATGGCAGAATACAGAGTCAAACCTATGCTCTCTTGCTTCTGGGTTGATTTTAAAAGTCTAAAAAATTGTCTCATGTGACAATATTGATCCCTTTCCTGGAGAGTGGCTGGGCTGGTGTTTCCTTATTTCCCTGGGAACTCCTACTCTATCCTTTGGCACACAGTTCAGGATTCATCACCAGAAGTCATCTTGTCTGCCTTCACACCCCTGTCTTGTAGCTCTTAACAGGTTATTATGTTAACAACAGTAGAAACCCTTTTACCCTGTTCAATGAATAGTTGGTGACTTAGCTGAACAAGTTAGTTAAAGCAAGAATCATGCAAAGTGATGGAATCATCCCTTAAGCCTTTATTTCCACTTAAAACATCCCTCAAGTTTTTGATGTAGGGCCAAGGCCTGTCTTTTGAGTTTAGGGCCTCCCAGTAGCACTCCTCATCCTATTTCTCATTTAAGCCACACCTCCAAGGCTTTCACAGTCATTTTGTCTCAGTTTCTTTAAAGTGGAGCTGGATCTTAAAGACATTCTGTGAGACAATCAGATTTTTCCAGATTTAATGTTGACTCTTCGCTGGTGGTTCAGTGGTAAAGAACCTGCCTGCCAATGCAGGGAACGAGAGTTCAATCCCTGGGTTGGGAAGATCCCTTAGAGAAGGAAATGGCAACCCACTCCATTATTCTTACCTGGAGAATCCCATGGACAGAGAGGCCTGGCGGGCTACAGTCCATGGGGTCGCAAAGAGTCAGACATGTCTCAGAGGCTAAAGAGCAAAAACCCCCACAACCTAAGTTGACAATGCATTTTTTAGTAACTCACCTTTAATGTGCCTTTCCTAAACTTTCAACTTATTGATAGATCTCATAGAAACAATTTTCTCTTGTGCACTCATATTTCATTATTTTAAGTAACTTTAATTAAATTGTTGAATTATGATAAGAAGAACTAGCATAAATAGTTTTCTCCACTGGTGAGAAAGCAGGGTGCAGGCCTCCTGGAGTAGTCACTCTTGGCTGTGATCAGGCAGCATGCCATGGGCCTGGTCTTTACATTTGCAGGGGGAATGGAGACCACAGATGAGTCTCAGTTAGGTGCTGGCCACTTAAGAGAGCCCTGACTCAGTATGGCTTCTGTTCCATGTCTGGCCTAGAAGATGAATACCTTGAAACTTTAGCTTTTATCTTTTTGGTTAGTCCCCAAACCCACTACAGCGATAGGTAGTATATGTGCTCAGTCGTGTCCAACTCTTTACAGCTCCATGGGCTATACCCCGCCAGTCTCCTCTGTCCATGGAATTTTCCAGGCAAGAATACTGGGGTGAATTGCTATTTCCTACTCCAGGAGATCTTCCCGACCTGGGAATCGAACCCGAATCTCTAGTATTGGCAGGTGGATTCTTTGTCACTGCACCACCTGGGAAGCCCAGTGGGTGTAGAGTGGGCCCTCAATTAACACTGATAAACTAGCTAACTGATTACACCAACTAAAGCAAAACTCATCTTTGTTGCTGCACATCTTCTAGTGAGGGTCTTAAGCACCATCCTCTGTGCAGAAGTTGGATTAGAGAGAAAGAATTAGCAAAAGCATTCCCAATATTGCTGTAGGATAAGATGATATATACCATTAGAAGTTGAATGGAAGGCAACTACAAAGAAGTGAATTTTGTATAATATGTAATTAACCTGGATAACTCACTAGCACAAAATAATAGTGAGACAGTACACTTGATAACATCTTTAGAAGGATTAGGTAATATTCTTACATGAGGAAAAATCCACACTTACAACCACAGTATTTGACTATGAAAAGCCTCTCTGATGATTACTTTCAGGACCGGCTGGGTCAAGAAAAAATTTCCCTGACTGACATATCCTTGCAACATTGAGTTTATGATATGCTTCTTGTGACAAACTAAATCATCTTGAATTGAGCATCAGAAGAGGAAAGAAGTCAGATCTGAAGGATATTAAACTTGATGGCAGATTTGGGAGTTGCAGGTAGAATGTTGGTGAGGGCAGGGATATCCTCTTTCCTAAGATAAAAAAATCAACCCTGAATATTCATTGGAAGCACTGATGCTGAAGCTCCAATACTTTGGCCACCTGATGCAAAGAGCCGACTCATTGGAAAAGACCTTGATGCTGGGAAGGATTGAAGACAAAAGGAGAAAGGGGCAGCAGAGGATGAGATGGTTAGATGGCATCACCAATTCAATAGATCTGAGTTTGAGCAAACTCCAGGAGATAGTGAAGGCCAGGGGGTATGGCCTGCTCCAATCCATGGAGTCGCAGAGTTGGATATGACTTAGTGACTGAACAACAAGAAGATACAGTGGGCAAAAACATTTAGCCTTATGCTCAAAAAATGTTTGAAACAAAATTAACGGAGCAAGCATAGTTGGAAAAGTACAGAAAGTTTCTATGATGAGTAAACGGGATGAGAAAAAGTATCAGTTCAGTTCAGTCGCTCATTCATGTCGACTCTTTGCAACCCCATGGACTTCAGCACGCAAGGCTTCCCTGTCCATCACCAACTCCTGGAGCTTGCTCAAACTCATATCCATTGAGTTGGTGATGCCATCCAACCATCTCATCCTCTGTCGTCTCCTTCTCCCGCCTTCAATCTTTCCCAGCATCAGGGTCTTTTCCAATGAGTCAGTTCTTCACATCAGGTGGCCAAAGTATCGGAGCTTCAGCATCAGTCCTTCCAATGAATATTCAGGTCTGATTTCTTTTAGGATTGACTGGTTTGATCTTCTTGCAGTCCAAGGAACTCTCAAGAGTCGTCTCCAACACCACAGTTTAAAAGCATCAATTCTTCAGCACTCAGCTTTATGGTCCAACTCTCACATCCATACAAGACTACTGGAAAATACATATATATGTATATATATATATATCTCCATACTATATATATATATATATATATATTTACCTATTCGTGTATTTATATACACACACATATATTTGCTTATTATATGTATGTGTATATATATTCACGAATAAGTAAATATATATATAATGTGTGTGTATGTGTGTATGTATACAGTAGAAATAACACTCCATAGGATCTGGTGTGAATCTTCTCATTAATTTTCCATATTGTGTACCTGTTGGCCAATTCCAATAATTAATTTTGAGGACCCCCCGTATTCTTCAAGAGGTTATGAAGCAGTTATCTAGAAAATGAAGATTGGAATTGACATTGTATTGAGCACTCATTGTGTGCCAGTTATTAAGCTAAGTATTTAATGTAGCTTAGCATACTCCTTTGAATATAAGTTGCAATTGATTTTTTAAGATCAACATTACTTTATGTGCCACTATGAAAGAAAAAAACAAAAACTCCCAATTAACCATAGCACACCATCAATGTTAAAATACATCTTGATTTCAGAGCTTTTAAGATGTGAAAAATATGCATCTTAGAGAATCAGTGAGATATAGTATCTCATCTAATCCTCCCAATGACCCTTATATTAAGCATTCATATTGCCAGATGAAGAAAGTGAGGCTCAGAGAAGTCATTTGCCTAAAATCAAGCAGCAGGTAAGTGTTAGAAGTGGAGTTGAACCCAAAGTAATCTGTCTCCAAATCCAGTGCCCTTTCCACAGTTCCTTAGTTCTATGCCATTTTCTTTTTTTTTCTATGCCCTTTTCATAGTTATATAGTTCTATGGTGTTGATGGAAACCAGTGCTTGCCCAGGATTCAGAGATTTTAGAAAATAAATAATAAATACAATGTATTCTACTAAAAGCACTCATCTTTGAACTTGTCTCCCCAAAACCTTTCCTCGGGGGAAAACTGTGAGTGACACTAGAGTCAGTAAGAGCCATGGATTTCTAAGAGTAAAAGGGCAATTTGAGTTCCTCTGGTTCAGTCTATGTCTGGTGGTTGAACGCTGATGATAACACTCCCCCAGGGAGCCCTGTGACCTATGAGAAGCACCAGCAGGGCGGGGCCACTTGAGCAGCTCCGTGCACCTTTTGTGAGCTTTGCTTTCATCTCTTCACTGGTCCGGTTCTGTGTGTGGAGAGTCTAGAGTTGGCCTCACTGTCTTGGCACCACATGGCCCTTCCCATATTTGAGAACAAGTATGAGGGCCCCTCTAAGACTTGTCTTCTCTAAGGTGAACCTTCTGAGTTCCTTACAGGACATGGTATAGAAGTCTCTTTGGTTGCTATTCTGTTGTCTGTATTCCTTTGAAAAAAGAGGCATTCAGAAGGGTTTCCCAGGTGGCTCAGTGGTAAAAGAATCTGCCTGCCAACCCAGGAGTCATAAGAGACACTGGTTCAATCCTTGAATTGGGAAGATCCCCTGGAGAAAGGCATGCAACCCACTCCAGTATTCTTGCCTGGAGAATCTCATGGACAGGAGAGACTGGCGGCTACAGTCCACGGGGTCACAAAGAGTTGGACATGACTGATCAGGTACACTCAGTCATTTTGTTTTGTATGGGATAGAGATTTGTCACCTCCCGAATCTGCCTGCAATGCAGGAGACCTGGATTAAATCCCTGGGTTGGGAAGATCCCCTGGAGGAGGACATGGCAACCCACTCCAGTATTCTTGCCTGGAGAATCCCCATGGGCAGAGGAGCCTGGTAGGCTATAGTCCATGGGGTCACAAAGAATCTGAAATGACAGAGAGACTAAGCGCAGCACAGCACATCTCCTGGCACAAGCTGTGGGTACATTTGATGTGTGCAGAACCTCATCACAGAAGTATAGACTCCTTCCTTCTCTCTCCACCCCTCCCCCCTGCCCTTTTCTTAACACCTACTGCTATGTAGGCCATCTGAACTTTAAAATGTATTTCATTAGAATTGATTAAGGATTTTTTACTTTGGGCATATATTTGTTTTGTTTTGTTGATTTTTTTTTTTTTTTTTTTTGCATTTGATACTCATCTCCCCCAGTTTTATAACATCCACAAGTGAGATTTTTTTTTTAAAGGTTTTTCAGAGCGTTAATAAAAACATTGTGGCAAAAATTGAGCTGGGTATGGACAAAGACAGAGCTGGCTGGGAGGTCATAGAAAATCTTTTAGTTGTTCAGTTACCAGTCCATTATATTCTTCTGTCCTATCTTTCTATGCCCTGAATTTCCCTATCTTGTTTATAAGAATATCAGGGGCTTTACACATGCCACCTCATTTTACCCGGGCAAAATGTCTGTAACACGATATGACTGTCCCTGTTTTCAGTTCAGTTCAGTTGCTCAGTCATGTCTGACTCTTTGCGATCCCATGGACTGCAGCATGCCAGGCTTCCTTGTCCATCACCAACTCCCATAGTTTACTCAAACTCATGTCCATTGAGTTGGTGATGCCATCCAACCATCTCATCCTCTGTCGTCCCCTTCTCCCGCCTTCAATCTTTCCCAGCATCAGAGTCTTTTCCAATGAGTCAGTTCTTCACATCAGGTGGCCAAAGTATTGGAGCTTCAGCATCAGTCCTTCCAATGAATATTCAGGTCTGATTTCTTTTAGGATTGACTGGTTTGATCTTCTTGCAGTCCAAGGGACTCTCAAGAGTCTTCTCCAACACCATAGTTCAAAAGCATCAATTCTTCGGCGATCAGCTTTCTTTATAGTCCAACCCTCACATCCATACATGACTACTAGAAAAACCATAGCCTTGATTAGATGGTTCTTGTTTTACAGTTAGGTAAACTGAACCTCAGGCAGGTGAAGGAGCTCTCCCAGGAGTGTTTGTTAGAAGCAGAACCAGGATTTGCAACCCGTGTTTTCACATTCCTTCTCCTCTATTGTGGACGTACCCATTGCAAATTTTTTTTTGCTGAAATTCAGAAATGGTATTTCTACCTCATTTTCCTGAACTACAGGAGAGCATTTCTGACCTCAAGGAGCCAGATGTCATAAAAGAAGTGCCCTCTCTTCCTCCTTCGCCAGAGAACCGCAGGCAAGAGACTGGATAGCTCGCTTCTCTCTAAGGATGGGAAGTTCTCACACCCTTTCCTTTCCGTTGACTTCTCTTAGAAACAGGCACAAAAACAGTGTTTGAACAAGAAGATTCTTTCGTGAACAGTAAAGGGCTATTGAGCAGTATTTGGACTTAGAGAAAACAGAAATTTTAAGAAGCTGGTAAAAGCCAGTTACCTAAACTCTTGGTAATAAAGTCGCCAGAGTTATAAAGCCTCGCTTTCTCTCCGTCCCTCAGCACATGCTATGATGACTTCATATTTCAAAATAAATTACAATTGTAAAGTTAAAAACTAAAGAGAAAGAAAACAACATAAATGATTCAGGGAAGATGCAGAGAACCAGCCCTACTGCTCAATCCAAGGTGGGTGAGCATGGATGAGATACATGAGGGGCTGCCAGTCCGGGGGAGATGAGTCATATGCTGAGGTGTTGACTGCCACGGTGCTCTCTAGCTAAGGGACTGGCCTTTAAAACCTTCTGGGAGGAGTCTTTTAAACCATAAAATAGTAATAAAACAGGGCACTACAGTTCATGGGAGCATCCTTTTTTATATATAAATGCTCTCAAATCCTTTTTAAATAATTTTCTTTATTTTGGCTGTGCTGGGTCTTTGTTGCATGGGCGTTTCTTTAGCTGTGGCGAGCTGAGACTACTCTCTAGTGGCGGTGCTAGGGCTTCTCATTGCAGTGGCTTCTTTTGTTGGGGAACATGGGCTCTAGGGTGTGCCGGCTTCAGTAGTTTCGGCTTCCAGGTTCTAGAGCACACACTTCAATAGTTGTGATGCACCAGCTTAGTTGCTCTGCAGCATGTGGAATCTTCTTGAACCAGGAATCAAACCCGTATCTCCTGTACTGGCAGGTGAATTCTTTACCACCGAGCCACCAGGGAAGCCCCATAGGAGCATCTTGATTCTTAAACATGATTAATAATAGACACAGTGTGTTAGTCGCTCAGTTGTGTCTGACTCTGCGACCCCATGGGCTGTAGCCTGCCAGACTCCTCTGTCCATGGAATTCTCTAGGCAAGAAAACTGGAGCGGGCTGCCATTTCCTCCTCCAGTAATAATAGATGGTTTACAACTAAGCAATATACTAACAATATGTCTAATTTAAATAACACTGGGGACATGCAGTTATCCTCCTTCATAAAGAGAGTCAAGGTCTGTGCATGAAGTAAAAGATCGGGAATGAGGAAAGGTCACCTTGTTGCTTCCCAAACAAATTTGTGCCCGTTTTCTACGTAAATAGAAGTCTTTGCTCCATGAGGAGATTCATTCAGTACCTTTCTTCCAAAGCAAAGTCGCTGAAGATAAATGAACTCACCCACACAATTGATTGAGGTAAACCCCAACACACTAATTCAGTCTTTCTGGAATGCTAATACAGTACAGTGAAGAATTAGGGAATTAGCTGAAACTTTTATCTTTTTTTCTAAAAAGGAGCTACTCAACTCAAAATTAATTGCGAAGGGAAATGGTTCTACATTACTTCCCATAAACCTACCTTGGGGATTGAAGGACTGTGGGTAGTGGGAGCCACAGACATGAAATCCGTGTCCTAAGGCACTGTTAACACAGTGTATGATTTTCAGCAACTCCCAAGTGACTTTTTCCTCACATCCATTCCATGTAAAACAATGGAAACCTATTTCCATGCTTATTTGTGTTTCCCAGGAGCCCTTAAGTGCCATGTGAAGATTAAAGGGCTGGGCCCTTCTTATTCCCTCTCATGATTATTCATAATTTTCTAAAATCGTCTTATTGAACTGCACTACCTAAAGATGAATTTTAGGTCTAGTGCTCTGTTTGTTCATTTGTTCATTCAACTGATATTTATCAAGGTCCTCATCCCACTCCAGTATTCTTGCCTGGAGAATCCCATGAACAGAGGAGCCTGGAGAGCTTTAGTCCTTGGGGTCGCAGAGAGTCAGACACGACTGAGCGACTGACATTTTCACTTTCCTGTACACTATGTTCTCTGCTTGGGACTAACAAGCATAAAAAAAAAAGAATAATGTTCAGTCATCATCCTAAAGGAGCTATTAATTTAGTAGAGGAGTAAGACATGCACACAGATAACTAACACAGAGAACAAGTTAATAAATGCTTTAAAAAGAGTCAGACCAAATCCCATGGGAGGTTCACATCTAGGTAGAAAGAGCAGAGAAAGCCTCAGGAAGATGGTATCATTTGACTCCAGGGATTGAACAGTAAAAGACATCTTACACATAACTGGAGGAAGCATCAATTCAGACCCAGGAAATGGCACGAGTAAAAGCCAGCCATGTGCTGAGAAGAGTAAGTAGACCGTTTGACCAAAGCATAGGTCAGATGTAGGTAATCATGGAGAGACAGCAGCTCGGAAGACATGGTGGAGGATCCTAAATTTGGGGTTAGAGAATTGTAATTGAGTTTCTTGGGCAGTGGAGAGCCATTGAAAATTCTTGAACAGAAACAGTGACATAAGCAGATTTTACTTTTGGAAGATTTATCTGGCAATGGCATGTGGCGTGGAAGAGTTAGTCAAGAGTCTGAAAGACCAGTTAGGAAGCTATTAAGACTAGAGTAGTTCCGGTGAGAAGTGGTGAGACCTTGAATTAGGGTGAGGCAATGGGAATGCAATGGAGCAGTAACTTCAGAAACAGAGGGGCCGATAACTTCAGAGAGGCCGAGTTGATAGGATTTGGCAACAGCTTAAGTGGGGGTGGGGAGAGACTCACCAATGACAGATAACTGGCAAAATGATGATGCTCTTAAGAGAAACTGGATGTGTGCACTTAAGTACTCAACATTTATGTATTTGGGTGAGGGGATGGCAGGATTAGAAATAATCTTTTTAAAAGGCAAAATCAGATCCTATTGTCCCCTGCTTAATAATATTCAAATGGCCTTCCACTGCATTTTAGAATGAAATCCAAACTCCTTACCATGAACTTGTATAAGGTCTCCATGATCTGGCCCTTATGATTTACTCTAACCTCATCTCTTGGTACTCTCTCCAATGCTTCAGCTTTAGCCACACCGGTTACCTTTCAGTCCCTTAAATGCACCAACTTTATTCCTGCCTCAGGGCCTTTGCATTGCTGTACCCTGTGCCCAGAACACTCTGCCCTCACATAACTCGCCTTTCTTGTCAGTCAGGTCTCAGCTTCAATGCTATCTCCTCAGAGAAGACTTTCCTAACTAATAAGTTACCATACCCTTCACCCACAGCCACTCTTTCTCACATCATCCTGCTTTTATTCTTTATAGCACCTACCGTAATCTGAAATGATCTTATTTGTTATGTTGTATCTGTTCCCCTCTAACAAAAGTCAGCTCTAAGACCATGTCTATATCATAACTGTATCCCAATTATTAGAATCAAGTCTAGCACATATAAGGTGCTTCATAAATAGTTGCTGAATGAATGAATGAATTCTCTTTGGAGAATGTTGGCTTTTTATTCAGGTGTCACATTCATGTGGACTTCCCTGATGGCTCAGATGGTAGAGAATCTGCCTGCAGTGAGGAGACCCGGGTTCAATCCCTGGGTCGGGAAGATTCCCTGGAAAAGGGAATGGCAACCCACTCCAGTATTGTTGCCTGGAGAATTCCATGGACAGAGGAGCCTGGTGGGTTTACAGTCCATGAGGTCTCAAAGAGTCGGACACAACTGAGTGGCTAACACTTTCATTTTTTCACTTTCACATTCAGGTAGAGACAGGCAGCAAATACTTGGATACATGGGATTAGAGCTCAGGAGAAGGCCAGGTTTGACATCTGTCTTCCAGGAGATGAAAAGTCAGGAAATGTATTACAACTCCTGGGCCTTTTTGAGCAAAGGCATCACTTTAGTGTTTCTGCCTCAATAACTAATCTTAAACCTTAAATCTCCGACTTAACCTCTGTTATCCAAGTGAGTGTCTTCTGTCCTCCAGAGACTCTCTACTTGGTAGACTTTAGCAAAAAGGCTACTTTGTCAGACATAATTTTGGAATCCCTATTTTAGAGTTGCCCACAGAGTCACCAGCACCTTAAAAGTAATGCAAAATATTAATAACTTCCATTCACTGAGCTCTTGTGCCAGGTAGTATACCAAATGTTTTCACATGTTATCTCATTTAATCCACTTTAAAACCTTATAAGGTAGGCAAAAAGAATCCCCAGTTTTGCAGTGGAGGAAACTGAGACTCAGAAGTATAAATCCTTGAACCCTGTCAGATCTGAAATTCACATTTAGTCTGAGTGACTCCAAAGCCTAAGTGTGCTCTTCGGTGAAGTGTGGAGCTGGGCGGCAGAGTTTGTGGGAGGGTGAGAAAGCAGTGGGAATCTTTCTTTTCCTTTGAACGCACATGTGACTTCTGGAAACATACAGGAGCTGTAGAACAGAATCCCAGTTGTGCCACTCAATAAGCAGGTAATCTCAGACTAATAACTTTATCAACAATAAAGTGCTGCTGAAAATGCTGTCTCATAGAATTTGTTCTGTCAAGTACAATCTGCAAAATGCTTGGCACACAGTGGGACTTAATTTTTCTTTTCTTTTTTTCCTCGCAAGAGACACACTACTAACTCTTGATTCTCTCTGGGTTGGATGATCTTAGTTGGTGGACTATTGAGTTCCTTGCTTTTTCCTTGCTTTCTTATTATCATATTGTGTTCTATTGTTTAATCTGTAACCACTTCTACAATGAAGTTAGGCAAGAGGCAGGATTGGAGGTTGTACTGTCTGTTAAAGGAACTGAAGAAATGAAGTCAGAAGTGATTGATTTAAATTACTGCTTCATTTACTGTTTGACCCCAGGCAAGTATCCGGGTCTCAATTTGCTCATCTGTAAAATGAGATAATATTACTTGTCTTCTACATCACAGGGTTTTGGTGAGGACCAAATTATAATCATGAAAGAACTTTGGAGAGCATAAAGTCATGTATAACTGTGTGTGTGAGTGCTAAGCCACTTCATTTGTGTCTAATTCTTTGTGACCCTACAGACTGTAGCCCATCAGGCTCCTCTATCATGGGATTTTCTAGGCAAGGATACTGGAGTGTGTTGCCATTTCCATCTACAGGGGATCTTCCAAACCCAGGGATTAAACCTGGTCTCCTGCTTTGGCAGATGGTTTCTTTACCACTGAGCCACCAGGAAAGTCCCATATGATAGAACATCAAAGACTCAAAAGAATGTTGGCCATCATCTATTCCAACTTCCTAATTTTATTTATTTATTTTTATCCATGCCAAGTGGCATGTGGGATCTTAGTTACCCGACCAGGGATTAAACCAGCACTTCCTGCATTGGAAGTTCAGTCTTAACCACTGGATTGCCAGGGAGGTCCCCAAACTTCCTAATTTTAAACACTAAAAAAATTAACCTCAAGGAACTGAGATCACTTGCTTGAGCTCATACAACTCTTCAATGGATTTCCACCGCTTTGCACAGTGTAACTGTGAACACACGAGCAACAGGGTAGCATTATTTTCCTCCTGCAAGGTGGCTGATATCATCCATCTCAGAAGAAAATACGTCTGAGACCGAGTTTACAGGTTGCTTGCTATTGCCGTTCAGCAGCCTTCTCCTGTCTGGCCTAGTGCTACTGGTGAGCCCTCCCCAGGTCGTAGTGAAGACACGGTAAAGCTGGGCGGCACACCTCACCCTTCCGCCACTGCCTCTGTTGAGTTACAAGGGCCCTAGAAGCCTGGCTTCCTTGAGAACCAGAGTTCTGTGGTTGAGAATTTGAATAAATTCCCCAGACCAGATCAAATTCCTTGAGATTGTCCTTACTTCCTCTTTACACTCATTTGAATCATGATATATTGGATCTTTAAGCAAACTGCTAGGGAATTAAAATGGGGATTGCTGTTCCCAGGGTTATATGTAATATGGATGTAAAATGGTAAACAGCTCTTGGTATATGGTAGGTGTCCAGTAGACATTTAATTCCCTTCTCTCCAGCTCTAGCCACTTCCACTACCATCTTCTTACCAGCTGCCAGCCCTTTCCGAGATAAACAATATAACACTTATAATTCCCAAGTTGCCAGAACACCAAACTCCTATTTTTTTGTTTGCATTTTTGTTTTTGTTTGGTTTTGCTTTTAATTCTTATCTCTTTGGTCAACCTGTTTTGAGAGTCTACAATCAAGGGCCCTGTGTATGAAGCGGTATGGGAGCAGGGGAGATAGTTCAAGATTTTTATCATCAAGACAAAGGATCTGATTGGTATACAAGCATTTCTAGAGACAACAGAAGTAGAAAGTGACCCAGAAAATCTGCACTGTGTGGTTGCTCTGTCCCTCCATACCTGTGTGTGAATTAACAGTGGGGTTCATTCTTCACATGAAATGGCCATTGGGGCCTTATTGGAAAAAGGGTTAGCTGGGTACTTGAGAGCAAAATATATGTATAGGCAGAGGTGAGTCCAGGTTTGGGGGAGCTGGAAGTTTATTCCGTTTGTGGGACCCTCCTGAAGAAAAGATTATTCAGAATTAATTAGGTTCAGGACCCTGCCGGTGGGCTGTGAAAGTGAGGTTAAAGCTTCATTGTCTTGTTCATAAGTTGAGGTCTAACTAAGAGGGGTTTCTTCATGTTTACAATGTCCCATGGGGTGGGGTGGGGGTGTAGTAGGATGCTGGGTGAAAGCTAATCAGAGAAGGATTCTGGTTATGAAAGGTTATTTATCAGGCATCTCTTCTTAACTAACCTTGTATTGAAGTTAGAAAATAAAGTTTGAATTGGACCCTGTGGGAAATAGAGTCTGGATGGGTAGGAAGCCAAAGAGTGGGCCAAGAACCTCTTCCAATGAAGGGGAGGGACAAATACTAACATTGTCTGTTTGTAGTTGTATTATAGTGTTACAGTACTATAATATATCTATATCTGTAGTATCTATAGTATTATGATAGAAATATCACCAGTAAGTTTAGGAAGAGAATTCTAGTCTGGCCTACTTTTCACCATCATAGATGACTTATTTCCAAAATATTCTAATTGAGTTGACATTTCACACATACTTGATATATGCCTAAGGGAAATTTAGGAGGGAAAACCAAAATGGAACCCATTCATTTTTTTTTTTTCCCATTTATTTCTGAGTCTACTAAGAGCAAGAAAAAAAATATTTTATTTTAAACACCAGATATGTTCAACAATTAGTAGTACAAAAATCCATCAAACTTGGCTTATAACTGACACTCAGTTATAACTCTGTTAAAGGGAAATATGTGAGGAAATAATGAGAATCTAAGAGGTGAAAGCAAGCAATGTTCCTGCATAATGAAACCTAAATCTGTTCCTGTCCTAGGACCCCCACCCCCACCCCAGTCTCAGGAACCAATCTCTCCCGCCTCCTAATGAAGAGATCCCCTTATCTACTTTGAGGGTGACATTGCTAGTGACCTAGCAGGTCTGACTGCCTTTCTGCTCAACTGCTGTCTGTCTATTTCAAATTTTATCTTTCAGCTCTAATGGTTTTGCACTATCAAACTGCATGCATTTAACTCTGAAACTCACTTGCGCACACAAACACTAGCAAACCCCATCCAGTTTCCTTAACAAAGCCTGCTGTCTTCTTTCTTTTGGAAGGCCTTGCATATCAAGCTTTAGATATGCTAATAATCTTACTGATCCCTGTAGCCAGTGCCTTATCTTTTTAGAACTCCAAATGACCCACTCATCCCAAGAAAGTTCTAGTAATGTTACTTCTCCCAATAGGACTCTGTTTGGGGATTTAGGTGCTTGAGGGCAGAACTGTGGTCAAACGATCTCATAAAAGGTGAGTTCCACAGTCTTGAGAGGCTTTATAACCTAACAGCGCAAAGTCTTAACAAATATCCTGTTGATCATTCAACCTAGAATGCTGTACTTCATGGAATCACAAAATTTCAGGGTTGTAGGATCCAACATCTCACTGCATGCTTAAATTCCCTCTCCCATTAAATTTCATACCTGGGCACGTTGAACCAGAAAAGTTGCAGTAAAAAACTAAAACCAGGTCAGTTTCTTTGCCATTTTACTTGGTTCCAAACAGAACACAAAATAACAGCCTGTGATTTCTAGAAACCTATCTGAATGGAAATCTTTTACTTCTTTTTTTTCAAATAGAGAAACATGGATCAGATGAAATGGGAGGGCAAATTCAAGAGGACTTTGAGCAAACTTCTTTTACCTACTTCCTTCTTCCCCACAGTCTTTTTTTGTGTGTGTGTCCTATTTCTTCCATAATTTTTGAACATAGATGCAAAAATCCTCAACAAAATGCTAGCCATTCATATCCAACAATACATTAAAAAGATCATACACCATGATCAAGTGGGATTCATTCTAAGGATGCCACGATTTTTCAACATCCGCAAATCGGTCAATGTGATACACCACATCAACAAACTGAAGAATAAAATAACAACAATCATCTCAATAGGTGCAGAAAAAACTTTTGACAAAATTCAGCACCCATTTATGATAAAAAAAATTCTCCAGAAAGTGGGCATAGAGGGTACACACCTCAACATAATAAAGGCCATATACAACAAACCCACAGCTAACGTCGTACTCGATGATGAAAAGCTGAAAGCATTCCTTCTAAGATCAGGAACAAGACAAGGATGTCCAATCTTGCCACTTTTATTCAACATAGTTTTGGAAGTCTTAGCTACTGCAATCGGAGAAGAAAAAGAAGTAAAGGGAATCTAAACTGGAAAAGAAGTTAAACTATCACTGTTTGCAGATGACATGATACTATACACAGAAGAACCTAAAGATACTACCAGAAAACTGCTAGAGCTCAGCAATGAATTTGGTAAAGTTGCAGGTTACAAAATTAATACACAGAAGTCTGTTTCATTTCTGTTTCTTCCATCATTTTCTTTTTTTTTTAATTCTTTAAAAAAAATTACTTAATGAATATATTTTGCTGTACCAGGTCTTAGTTGTAGCATATGGGATCTTAGTTCCCTGACCAAGGATTGAACCCAGGCACCCCGCATTGGGAGCATGGAGTCTTAAGCCAATAGGCCACCAGGGAAGTCCCCTCCAGTCATTTTCATTCATTCATTCATTTATTCAGTCATACCACTGTTCCAGGTGCTAGGGATCCCTAGGAATCATAGATAAATGCCTTCCCTTCAGGGAGCATACTGCATAGTGTAGTGATGAATAAATAGACCAATATTAATACAAAGTGATTGAGATGATAAATAGAAGCCTGGACGTGGGAAGGTGACCTCCGGGCAGCTGGGATAAGCATGGGAAGAAGAAAACTCTTAGACTGAGCTTTTCAGGTTTAGAGGAGTCTTCTGGGTGAACAAATAGGGAACCGAGGCAAGTGGAGGTAAGGCGTCCAGTAAGGGGGCAACAGAATGTGCAAAGTCACAGAGCCATTCCAGAACCAAGCCTTCTTAGTAAATAGCTATTTTCTTGAAAAGGATTATTTTTGGAGAGAGTAGAAGGAAGTGAGCAAGAGCCAGGAGAGAAAGGATCTGTCCTACGACAAGGACTTTGAACTGTATCCTGTAAGATCATTCTGACAGTACTTTGCAGCAGGGCAAGAGTCGGACACGACTGGGTGGCTGAGCATGCACACAGGACTACAGTCAGAGAGATTAAATAGCAGGCTGTCAGAGCGAAATAGGAGCGGGTGGGGAGGGTCATTGGCAGTGAGGATGAGGAGGAAGGGGTGTGTTTTAAACATTTTGGAGGTAGAATCTGAAAGACAATGTGGTAGTGAGACGTAGAGGCTGCGATGACTCCAAACTCTGGTTATTAAAAGTGTGGTTTTCTGAAGGGAAAAAAAAAGAGAGAGAGAGAGAGAGAGAGAATAGGGGTTATAAAGGACGATCAGTCATAGCAAAAGATTACGTCTGTCGAATCTGAAGACTCTACAGGATGTCTCCTGTAGAGACCTTTTTAAAAAAGATATTTATTTATTTATTTATTTGGCTGTGCCAGGTCTCAGTTGTGGCAGGTGAGATCTTTTGTTGCAGCACATGGGATCTAATTCCCTGACCAGAGATTGAACCTGGGCCCCCTGCATTGGGAGCACTGAGTCTTAACCACTGGACCACCAGGGAAGTCCCTGTCCTAGAGTCTTAATGGAGCTTGTGGTTGAGAAAAGTCTGGCTAGAGCTCAGTTAGCTTCAGCAGACAAATGTTGATTGTAACTTGCTATATGCCAACTATTGTGTTCAGCAGGATGTCCGGGCTATAGATATTGGCTTGAGAACTATCTCCTTGTCAGTGGCAACTGAAGCTATAGGATATCACCCAGGAAGAGTGGGTTGAGTGAAAAGAGAAGTCTTGGGATGGAAGTAAAAGAAAGTTGGGAAAAAGTGAGAAGTGAGAGGAGAAAACTGGCGTCACCGACGCTACGGGGAGACAAAAGGCCTTGAGGAGACAAGTGTGTGAATCCTGCAAAGCCAGGCAAGATATAGAGTAGAAAGTGCCATCTGCAGTTGACAACTTGAAGCTGTTTGTAACTTACATGAAAGCAATCTTTATTTTTATGAAGTGGGGTAGGCAGGAGCTTTGCAGCATCTTCTTTGGAGCAGGGATAATGTTTTAAATTTCTTGTATACTTTAAATTTTGTCCCTTTTCCTCATCCTATCCCTTTGTACCCCCCTCCCCAAGCACAATGTTGTTGTCTGATTTCTCCCCTAAATTCTAGACACGTTTACAGCTACCCAGGGACACCATGAGCAAAACAAAATGCATGCACTTTTATCTAAAAATCCGGAATCTCTTCCTGTATTTCCTTACCTAGTTAAATAATCCCACCTTTCATCTGGTCTCCTAAGCTAGAAATCTTGGGTCATTGAATTCTTTCTCTTCCTCACCTTCTACATCCAAACAGTCATGAGAATCTATTGATTCTACCTTAAAAAAGTCTTCAAATTCAGCATTTACTTTATCCACCTAGCACTTCTGGGACTTAATTCATTTCATCATAATGTTGTGTATGTTCGTGTTTCCTCCTCTAAGTCCTGAGATCCTTGAAAATAAGGCCATCCATTTATTTAATCTTATAACTCTGTCCCTAGTGTAGTGGCAGGCACTCAGTAGATGCTCAGCACATGTTTGTTGAATGAATGAATGACAAGACCTTTTCATACTTGACATTTGCTTGGCTGGCCAGAAGCTTATGGAACCCTTTCTCTGCCTGTGGTCTGCCCTTTCTGCTCTCTGATCTGCCTGCCAACCTCCTTCCTTCACTTTAGCTCCAGTTGGGTGATGTGACCTTTGCATGAAGATGATCAGATGCATTAAGCAAACCAGTTATAAATTTGCCCTCTTCAACCCTCCAACAGAGGAAAACATTTCTCAGATAAGAAGAGTGATAGATAACATAGTCTTCAGAGGTGTGGTGAAGTCACTCATTTGTGTCTGACTCTTTGCAATCCTATGCACTGTAGCCCTTCATGCTCATCCAGGATTTTTTACATAGTAGTACTGGAGTGGGTTGCCTTTTCCTTCTCCATGGGATTTTCCAGACCCAGAGATCAAACTCAGGTCTCCCACATTGCAGTCAGACTACCATCTGAGCCACCAGTTGCTCCGGAGAGTAATTACCTCTCCATGGCAAGGATTCTGTCTTCCCAAGTGTTAGTCGCTCAGTCGTGCCAGACTCTTTGCAACACCATGGACTGTAGCCTGCCAGGCTGTTCTGTCCATGGGATTCTCCAGGCAAGAGTACTGGAGTGGGTAGCCATTCCCTTCTCCAGGGAATCTTCCCAACTGAGGGGGTGAACCTGGATCTCCCACATTGTAGGCAGATTCTTTACCCTCAGAGCCACCAGGGAAGCCCCCTATCTTCCCAAAGTTACCCTATTTTGTGGCTCAGAATAGAAATCCAGAGACTTCCCTGGTAGTCCAGTGGCTAAAACTCTGCACTCCCAATGCAGGGGGTCTGGATTCAAACTCTGATCAGGGAACTAGACCCCATGCCGTAACAGAGTTTGTTCTCATGCTGCAAATAAAAATCCTGCATGCTGCAATGAAGATTGAAGACCCCATGTGCCACAACTAAGACCTGGCACAGCCAAATAAAGAAATATTTAAAAAGGAAAAAAAAAAAAGTAAGAAAAGAAACCCAGTAAGTGCCAGTTGGACTAGTGAATAAATGAATGAGCCAAAGCTTGAAGGCAGAGAAATGTCAATTATACCCCCAACCTCAAAGAAGAACCACTTTCTACCAGGGAAGATTAACTGTAAGGACTTTTGGGAACGACCCATTTTAAAGTTCGGCCTCATGATGAGGTTCTTACTAGGGAGACTAGCCCTTCAGCCCTCCGCATGTGTGATCATATTCTTCTAATGGATACTTGAAGCAATAGCGTCTCATATTTTCAGGGACAGGCATACTCCTTAAAGAGAAATGGATGGACCTTCATAGCCCTGAAGATACCAGCCCCATTTGGGGCTTTTACTGGCTAAATGGAGTGAAAGGACAGGACATGGTCTCCCTGATACCTCTGTCTCAGGGGACTTCCCAGTACCTCTGTCATTCCTAGGAACTGGTCTTGGATTGCTCAGAGTCCCATATTTACTGGGTCATTTCTCCTATACCTTTAAATGGGAGGGCTTGTTTTTTGGCAACTTATTGATTTTTTTTTCCTCCTGTAGCAACAAATGTAAAACATTTTTGTTTCTCTTTTGCTTCAGATGAGGAAAACTGGTATAGTTTTCTCAGGCAAACATCCCAACATGCTGTCTTCAGAGGGGCATAGTCCTTTGGACTTGGGTTCATCATGTGACCTTTCCATACCACAGTTTTCTCTGTTGTCAAATGAAGGGGCTGGTTGACTTACCCAAGTTCTCCGTTAGACCTGCTGTGCTGTGATTTGGGGGTTCAGAATATTTCCCTCACCACCCTAGTCACAGAGGCCCTTGGCTGTCTGCTGGCATGCCCTACATAGCACAGAAAGCTGAGTTATGGACACAAAAATGATATATTGAAACTGTATTCACACAAAAGACAAAATGAGAATCAGGAGAATGGCACAACATTCTTCTTATAGGGTTCTTCATTTTACCCAAATATTTATTTATTCATTAATATATTTATTCATTTTTTATCCTCTTAAATTAATCATCTATTGTTTAAAAAAACATTTTAATTAAAGTATAATTAATTTGCCATGTTGTGCCAGCCTCTTCTGTACAGCATAGTGACTCAGTTATACACATATACCCTCTCTTTTTTTCCTATTCTTTTCCATTGTGGTTTATCATAGAATACTGAATTTAGTGCCCTGTGCCATACAGTGGCACCTGTTGTTTACCCATTCTAAATGTAACAGTTTGCATCTACCAACCCCAAACTCCCAGTCTATGCCTCTCCTTCCCCATCCTCCTTGACAACCACAAGTCTATTCTTTGTCTGTGAGTCTATTTCTGTTTTGTGGATAGGTTCATCTGTGCTGTATTTTAGATTGCACATGTAAGAGTCACCTATTATATTTTAAGGCCTGTGCTAATTCCTGTTCCTTTTCAGGATTCCTTAAAATTTTGTTCTTCTCATATGTCAGACTGGAGTTCTCTGTAACCAAGGGCCTTTCTCTTGAATCCCTCACTTGCCTGGGTTGCCCATGCTCTTAGGAAATGGTCAGGAACCAATACTTGTGACCAGTGGAAAATAAGGAAGAAGTTCTTAACTCCCATAAGTCTTCATCCGTAAAAATCCATCTCCAGCAAAGAAATGGAGGCCAGGAATACCATATGAGTGTTATCTGCTTCTTAGGTGTGAATCTCTGGAGCCATCCTGCCAAATGAGCAGCCAAACCAATCTCTGGCAAAGACAGACTCATGCTTGATCTCAGGGAACCTGCATTCCACCAGCTGAACACCATGGGGCCCACCCAGGCATCCCTGAGTACACTGTGGGTCACAGACGTTCCTAGTCAGGTCCCATTACAATTAGATACAATTAATTAATGGGCAAGAGGTGGTAACTCAGTGTTACATGATGTTTGCAATGTGCAATCAGCTGTGGCATTTACTATCCCTTTTGATTCTTATAACTCTGGGTAGGGGTGAGGGGTGGGAGAAGGATGGCTCTTATCCTCCTTTTACCTGGAAGAACACACACTGGTGGCTCAAGCGGTAAAGAATCCACCTGCAATGCAGGAGAGGCAGGAAATGCAGGTTTGATCCCTGGGTCGGGAAAATCCCCTGAGGGAGGAAATGGCAACCCACTCCAGTATTCTTGCCTGGAGAATCTCATGGACAGAGGAGCCGGGTGGGCTACAGTCCATGGGGTCAAAAAGAGTTGGACATGACTGAAGTGACAGGATGCACCCTGGAAGGAAGTTAAGCTGCCCAGCTTGAGACTTGGGTTTCCTGGTCCCAAATCCATTGTTTCTTCCTCCCCTTTTTGCTTTCTGACCAACCATCACTGAGGCTCTCACCTTGCAGGTGTGGAACCAACTTGACGTCACCCCTGGGCAGTCTGTTTCAAACTGAGGCAAGGATAGTTAAGTGTTTTCCAATCTTCCGACAGTTGGCTGCAGACAGACCCTCTTTTCCATCAAAGCCAAGCTCCTGGCTTGGGAAATGCTTAGAGTTCTGGGCATTCAGGCAGGGTCTACCACCAGCCCTTCTGCAGGGTGACATTGAGGTCCTTGGATTCTTCCTCAACAAATGAAAAAGCAACCTCTTCCCTCATCCCATACCTTTTCCTCCACAGAGAGACTCTGGGGCGAGGGAATCACCACAGGATGTGGCTGTGGGCAGCCCTCCAGACAGAGGAGTCAAAGAACAGACCACACTACTCAGGGTTACCACCCGAGGAGATGCCAGAGGGAGCATGCACCAAAGGACGGAAGATGTACTTCCCCAGACTTCCACATGTCTTAAAAGGTGTAGAAGCTTCTTTGGTTTTTGCCCCAAACTCCTGTACTGGAACCCAGTACTCTAGTCACTTGCTCCTGTATTGTGCTCAGTCATGTCCGGCTCTTTGAGACCTCATGGTCTGCAGCCCACCAGGTTCCTTTGTGCATGGGATTACCCCAGCAAGAATACTGGAATGGGTTGCCATTTCCTTCTCCAGGGGATCCTGCGTCTCCGGCATTGACAGACAGATTCTTTACCATTGAGCTACCTGGAAAGCCCTAGTCATTTGCTCCACATACATTTATTGAACATTTACTATATACTAGGCTCTGTTCTGGGTACTGGAGATGAAACACGATACAAACCAATTCTGTCCTCCTGCAGTTTAGGTTCTAGTGGGCTATAGACTGGAGGCCAGCTTTAGAGCAGGCTTTTGCTGCCAAGGCCCCTAGGAGTCTGGTGACCAAAAACTACTGTAATGATGTAAAGTAATTAGCCTCCAACTAATAAAAATAAATGGAAAAAAAAAAAAAGAGTCAGGTGACCAATGTGTCACATTCATCTCCTCCTACAACAACAGAAATTCCTCCCAGCATAGAGTGCAGGAAGTTCTTGGTCTGAGCTGACCATAGTGGACCAGCCAGCATTGCATTTTTGATCCCCTTAACACTTCTCTAGAAGAAAATGTGGAAGGTTTTGATTCTCTCTGAATGTTTAAGAACAGAGTTTGGGGCTTTGCTTATGGTTTTTGTGTCCCCCAGTAGAACAATCTGGCAAAGTATATCTGTGTATAAGTACCCAATATTTCTGGAGGCTCTAATTAGACTCTGACAGTAATAGAGAACCAGAGTCCCTAGAACTTTTTTCTCTGAGAAAAAAATGTCCAAGTGCTAGAGCCTGAAGAAGATAGCATATGTAAGGATTTTCTATAAGACTGAAGTTAGTTTCATTGTTGTGAAAAGAGTTAAAACATGTAATTCTGATGGGGCAAGCATTTGTCAAAACACAGGGACTCTAAGGCAGGTAGTCTAATAATGAAGTTCTTGGGGTGTTTGTGTTGGGGAGGAGGCATCTTATTCTCCTTAGAATGCAGCATATATTAGACACACAATAAAGACTTCATAATTGATTAGTATTGCTGGATAAGAGTAAGGTTGAGGGACTTCCCTGGTGGTCCAGTGGTTAAGACTTCACAGTTCAGGTGATGTGTGTTCAATTCCTGATTGGGGAGCTAAGATCCCACATGCCTTGTGGCCAAACAACCAAAACACAAAACAGAAGCAATATTGTAACAAATTCAATAAAGACTTTAAAAATTGTATGCATCAAAAAAAAAAAAATCTCAAAAAAAAAACAACATATATATATATATATATATATATATATATATGAGGGCTCACCCCACAGGACAGAACCACAGGTCGTCAGAGCCAAGAAAGACCTTAGAGATACCTTCTCCAGTTCCTTCAGTTACAAATGGAAAGGGGAAAAAAAGCAATTCAGCGTAACAGTGATTAAGAGGGTAGGCTCTGGAGTGAGACGTAGGTTCAATTTCTGACGTAGTCCTATAATAACAGTGACAGATTTTGGCTTTTGTTTTTGGAAATTATTTACTTAGCTCTCAGACTCCTCATCTCTAAAATGAAGAGTATTGCTAGGAAGGTGAAGTCAGAAAATTCACGTAAAACAGTCAGTACTGGACCTGGCTCAGTACATGCACCAAATGTTATTTTCCAGGAAGGAGGCGTGACCTGCTGAAGTCACACGGCTAGTTAGAGATAAACCTGAAAATAACTATGTTTCCTAACTCCCTGTCATGTGTTTTTCCCACCACCACTGCACTATGCCAGAAAAGAGTAGCAGGACAGGTAACATGAGGACTTAGAAGTGAGTATGATGGTGACTTAAAGGGAAAAAAGTCCTATTACTTATTGAGGGCTACTACGTGCCAAGTGGGGCTTCTCGGGCCAAGGGTGGCTCAGCGGATAAAGAATGCACCTGCAATGCAGGAGACACCACTCGATTCCTGGGTTGGGAAGACTCCCTGGAGAAAGAAATGGCAACCCACTCCAGTATTCTTGCCTGGAGACTACCACAGAGAGAGGAGCCTGGTGGGTTACAGTCCATGGGGTCACAAAAGATTCGGACTCATCTGATGTGATTTAGCACACATTCACGTGTGTGCCAAGTACTGCCTGCATTCCATATGTTACCTTACTAATCCTCACAGAAATGCTGCATTATTCTTATTCCTGCACTAGAGGTGTAAAACTGAGAACTAGGTAGAATAAATAATTTACCCAAATGCAGGTCTGCCTGCCTGGCCCCCCAAACCGGTGCTTTACTCTACACTCTGACTGTGCTAAGACTGGAGGACTATGACGTGTGAGTGTATAGCAAAAAGGACTTTAAACAAGGCTGTGCGTAGTCACCTTTTACTGCTGTCACTAACCTCAGTGGCTGCCCCTTCAAGGGGCTATGACAGTCTTCCCTGGAAGGACACAGTGTGATTTGAGTGGACAGTGTTTTTAAGGTATTTGTTTCTCTGTGGAGGAGAATCTGTGTAGGGAGATGAAGAACCTGCTGCCATCTGGGACCAGAATTCCAGAAGAGTAAACTTATCTGCTCACCTTGGTGGCAGGGGATGGGGCTTTATTTCCAGTGTGAAATGCCAAATAGCCCAAGAATGATAAAATCACCCTAGTTTTTCTTATGAACTCCTAGAAGTCATCTTTGTTGGTATAAATGAGATCATTTAGCCTAATTAGTTCCAAGCTTAATTAGCAGTAATTATCCCAACATGGGAGTAATATCCGAGCAGGAAGTGCCGAGTCCTCGATTAGATAGATCTCTAATTGGTGTTACAATATTGTAATTAAAGCGTGTTTGTACGCCTCTGCCGCAGCACGCGATTTGTTTCATGTCTGATTAAACAGGGAGACCCAGCAGCCTTTGAGGGAGCCAGGACTTTAGATCTGACTCATACATGTTAACCCTGTGACAAAAAAAAGATTTGGGGCCCCCGCCTCCCTGCCACGGTGAGTGTGCTGCCCTGAGCCCGAGTGTGTTCCTGCCAAGAGGACGTGTACTTGGCTTGCTTATTGCATCCCCTCTTGTGCAGCACGTGCAGGAGGACCTAAGTGTTTGGCTGAAGGTTCATTTGGTAAGTTTCATACTTTTGAGGGCCGCCTCATCTGTAAACAGAATCAACAAATAATCATAGCCATCGTTTACTGAGCACTTACTATATGCCAGAAGCTACACAAAATGGTTTATTTCTTAAAATACTTGTGTAGTTATTTGGCTGTGCTGCATGTGGGATCTTAGTTCCCAGAACCAGGGGTTGAACCCACGTCCCTTGCATTGTTAAGTGAATTCTTTTTTTTTTTTTTTTTAGTTCTACCACTTTATTGCTACCAACCCATCTCCCTCCACCCTCGTGCACACATGCTCAGTCATGTAACCCCATGGACTGCAGCCCGCCAGGCTCCACTGTCCACGGACTTTTCCAGGCAAGAATACTTGAGTGGGTTGCCATTTCCTTCTCCTACGCGAATTCTTAACCACTGGGCCAGCAGGGAAGTCCCAATAATAGCTATTAAACAATAGCTAGACAGTAATAGCTATTGTTAATTGGGTGTGTGGTCTTCCCAGGTGTTCAGTGGTAGAGAATCTGCCTGCCAATGCAGGAGACGCAGGTTCGATCCCTGGGCAGATACCCCGGAGTAGGAACTGGCAGCCCACTCCAGTATTTTTGCCAGAAAAATTCCATGGATAGATGAGTATGGTGGGCTACAGTCCTTGAGGTCGCAAAGCGTCGGACTTGATTGACTGACTGAACATGCACCCATTGAGCATGTCCTATGTTCTAGATGCTGCACCAAACGCTTTTGATGTCAAAATGCTTTAAATCTTTAGAGAAAACCTCTGAGATATAATAGCAGCCATAATCCCTATTTTTACAGACAAGGACCTGAAGATGAGGGAGTTGCTTCACTTGCCAATTCCAGGTCACCCTTCCAGTCTTACCGTGAGCATCACTCCTCCAGAAGGCCACCTCTGACCTCTAGGCTAGGTTAGCTCCTTGTCAGTTTCCCTCCCAAACTTTGCTATAATTTAATTGTACGTCTTCCCCGCCAAATGATGAACTAACTCATTTCTCCTTTGTTCTCTGCTCTGTGCTGAGTGCCTGGCACCCAGAAAAGCACCTGCAGTGTAGCAGGTATTTGACAAATAAGAGCTAAATGACTTGTCAAAGACACCCGACTAATAAGACGGTGATTCAAACTTAGCTACGTGTGGTTCTGTGGTCTGTGTGTTTGCCATTGCATCATGCTTCCTTTTTTTAGTTTTTCAAATTCCAAGCTTAAGTCTCTTGGTAGTACAAGTACAATGAATGTGCATTGGAGGGGAGGGATAGGGGAATAGATTTTTTTTCTCTCATTTTAAAATGCTGTATTACAGTTTTGCAGTAGGTCCCTTAACGATTCATCATATTTATCTATTCAATGCTTCAGCCTTATCTTACAATTTAGAGATTTTTGTCCATATTCAAATAATTGGTGCTGTGTTCTAAGTCGCTTCAGTCATATCTGATGCTTTGCAACCCTATGGAACGGAGCCACCAGGTTCCTTTGTCCATGGGATTCTCCAGGCAAGAATACTGCAGTGGGTTGTCATTTCCTTCTCCAGGGGCTCTTCCCAACCCAGGGATCAAACCTGAGTCTCTTATGTCTCCTGCCCTGGCAGGTGGGTTCTTTACCACTGGCGCCACATGGGGAGCCCCAAATAATAGGTGATTGAATCTAATAAACCCAAGAGAGTTGGAGTAAACCAGATAAAATTCATGTGCATTTATGTGTCATTGGATTCTTTAAATTTTTTAAAATGTAACTAGCACTCTCAAAATCTGTATTTCATTGATTCCTGGCTGTAGTTTTGGCACACTCCAAGAATGTCCAGTTATTTTGAACAGTGACGCACGATTCTTGAGATTTTTTTCTTCATAACTTTGCTGGATGTTTAAAAGGCACTAGGAAACGGCTGAAGTGACTTTGCATGCACGCACATGGCACAAGAAACACTGTGGAGTAATAAGAGGCAGGCTCGACCAGAACGAAGCTGACGCCTTTAAAACTTTGAAAATCAACTGCTATTTATTCTTGGTCACTGCTGCAACATATTTCGGGATTAAGAAGCTCGATGAGAATATTTGTTTACTCACTAGCATTTTTAAACATATTCTTTAAACAAGTGGACGATACACAAAGTAATGTAAAATTCACAGAAAGATAAAAATGAAAAGGCCCCCTTTCACCTTTTCCCATCCCCTAGCCACTTTAGAGATAACCAGTTTTGCATATGTTTTTTTGGAGATAGTCTATGAATAAGCGAACATATGCTTTTTAAAAGGTATTATTTCTTGATAAAACATCACAGTACAGACTGAATCATAAAAGTGAATTAGCTCACTTCCTAGTCTAGGCAAAGACAGGAAGTGAGAGGGAGGAATTCAATATATAGAACCCAAAAGCACAAAGCTCTTTAAGTCTACTTTCTTAGAAACTACTACTGAACATCATGGCTATTGAAATTTGAAACATGGTCCTAATGGATGAGAAATGCTGCGTGACTTAGGACAGTAATGACTTCATCAAGCGTGAGTCCTGAATCAGCCTAGGTGTTCTGTTCTAGCTCTCAGAATGATGGTTCTGTACATCTCTTTGTTCAGTATCAGCATGACGAGGCAGAAGCTGTGGGTTCCAGTTACTGTTAGCAACTTAACTTACTGCTGATCTGTCTCTAGAGGAGTTAGGTGAGAAAGTGAGTATGAATTCATGTAAATCTATTAACCATCAAAAGAGAAACGTCTACATAGAGGACATCACCCTTATATATTAGTTATCGTGGACAGGGCTTGATGCTTATCTTGGCTGACTATTTTAGTGCAAGAATAACCCACAAATCTTCTGACAGTTATTACATAAATATTGGGGAATTTTAATTTTAACTTTTGAATAGCCAGAAATGATCTAACCATGATATTAAAATAATTGGATTTGTATTTGTACAAGTAACAGATAAACCAGGTTAAAATTGCTATGAGTATCTTATGATGCTCAAGGAGTGCCCTGGCCAAGGTCATCATCAGCTTACTCTAGTTTATATTTAGAATTTATTGAGCCCTGCGCATGTTAGGCTTTGTAGAAAATCTGGTGCCTGGAAACTGAGACTCTTATGTTATTTATCATCTCATTTTGTTTATGAAAAACTTGCCTGTAGTCCCTCTAGCATTTCTTTTCACCAAGGCTCACCTTGGGTGGTGGTAGACTCTGATGCTTCTATTATGACAGTGGAAGGTTCTCATGACTCTGAGTAGGCTATGATTGCCTTCTGAAATATGCCTTTGGCAAACAGAAGGACCAACACGGTGGAATGCTCTGGATGCATCATCAAGGACCACAGTAAACTTTTATTTTTATTTTAAATGTTCTGCTCCATTAGGCCTATCAGTGCTCTTGTATTTTGTGTCCCAATTTTTGGCTTAGAAAATATAAACACTAGAGCTAGAACAAAGTGGCTCTAGTTTGGGGCCTGATCCTTTTTTACTTTCCTTAGTGAAAAGGTAAGTTTTTGCTTTGTCTCTCTGGACCTTAATCTTTCTATTTCTAGTGAGATGTTGGACCAAGTGATCTTGAAGGGCACTTTTGTTTTTAACATTTTAACAGTATGAGCTTTAGAGTAGTGCTTTCAAAGTTTTCTACCTACTGTCTCTCTCTTTTAAAAATTTTATTTACTTACTTTTGGTTGCACTGTGTCTTCATTGCTGTGAGCAGGCTTTCTCTAGTTGGAGCAAGAGGGGGCTACTCTTCATGGTGGTGGTTGGGATTCTCATTGCAGTGGATTCTCTTGTTATACTGTACAGGCTCTTGGCACGCGGCCTTCAGTTGCTGCAGCTCAAGGGCTTAATTGCTCCACAGCATGTGGAATCTTCCCAGACCAGGGATCAAACCCCCGTCCCCTGCATTGGTCAGTGGATTCTTAGCCACCATACCACCAGGGGAAGTCCCTACCTATTGTGTGTGTGTGTGTGTGTGTGTGTGTGTGTGTGTGTGTGTGTGTGTGTTTTAAATAAGCCTTCATGATGTCAATCTCTTGAGTGAATTTGGCTACAGTCGTATGATGTATCAAGACATTATGTCAAAAACAAAAAGAAATAAAAAGACTATGTCTGTAGGGACAAACTCCAAAAATCTTTGAAATGTAGGTTAATTGATTATTTCCCTTTTTACCCAGCTTATATTTAGAAGCCCCCCACCCCCTGTCCCCGGTAAAATGTTAATACAATCTATATCCTCCCTCTCACTGTATATTTCCTGGCCAGCTTTTCTTTGCCATCACAATATTTCCAAGAATCTGCCTTTTCCTCCTGTTGGCTTATAACTGTCTGTGTAACTTACTTCAGTCATGCCCTTCTCATCATTAATAAATTTAATTTGTGCTGCTTTTAGGGTACACACTGTATGATGTTCATCTTTTGGGGCTTTCTATTCTCTATGCCTAGTGCTTTGTACACATTCGGCACTTGGAAAATGACTGTTGAATTAAACTGAATTTCTGACAATTCCCACCCAGCACATTACTTCAGACCTTCCTCCAAAGAAACCTTTCTGGACAAAATCAGACTTTGCATTCCCTTAATTTGTCTTTCACAGTACTTCCGTACACATGGTTTGTATCATATTAACTTGTTTAGTTATTTGTTCAAGTTGTTCCTTTTGAAGTATGAGTGAACCATAAAGGAACAATACCCAGACTTGGAGTTATGAAATGTTGATTTTAACTCTGCTAATTTGCTAGTTGAGCAGCAGAGGACAGTCAGTCACCCTCCCTAGGTTTCAGTGTTATTGTTTTTGTTTAACATGAAAGATGGAGGGAGGGAAAAGTTGCTAAAGGATCAAATGATTCTAGCCTTAGAATTCTGAAATTTGGCATATTGGTTCCTTAATAAGATTATGGGCATTTCTCATGGCTCAGATGGTAAAAGAATCTGCTTGCAATTCAGGAGACATGGGCTCAATCCCTGGGTCGGGAAGCTCCCCTGGAAAAGGGAATGGCAACCCACTCCAGTGTTCTTGCCTGGAGAATCCCATGGACAGAGGAGCCTGGCGGGCTACAGTCCATGGGGTCACAAAGAGTCAGACATGACTGAGGGTCTAACACAAGATGATAGTTCTCAAAGGCAAAGAATTTCCTTTTTCTACATCATGCTATAGATACACTGCCTGACATAGATGGTGCTTAATAGATTCTTCCTTAGAAAATGACTGCTATTCTACTCCTTCTGGCAAGAAAGTTAAACCTGAGGGTGCCCTTCTCGTATCACAGCCCATGACCTGAAAGGGTCCTTGAATCTGCTCTGCGAAATGCTCCTCCAGACTCAGACATTGGCAGCGAAGACCAGCACACTGTGTTAGTCATGAAGTTAAGGGGTACACCTAACAGCGTTGCCTTTTTAAGTAAGTGTGTTTATGGTTTGTGCTGCTTTCCTCGGGAAGATCATTTCCTTACAAGTAATGAGAGCTGTGTGTGATACGGTTGCAATCTCGTCCCTCAGCTGGGATGGAGCGCTCACGTGATGCTGAGCAGCGCCCGTTTTCCCACTGGCACGCCCAGGAATGCTAAGTCTGGCAAATACTAACTCAGAAACCACAGCAGCAGTTAGGAGACAGCAGTCTGCCCACCTTCCTGAATCTATCACTACTTTTAGGTTATTTTCTTTTACTTGGTTTGAGCATTGTGCTTTTTCCCCCTTTCATTCATTCTCCTTTCCTCCGTTAAAATTAAAAAAAAAAGCGAAAACAAAATAAGACATTATATTTCCTCCATTTATCCCCAGCTGAAAGCCCTGATGTTCTCGTTCATTTCAGAGCAAGTCTTTTCCTCTTTTGCCTAAGTGATGTACAGCACTTCTCTGGTGGCTCAGATGGTAAAGAATCCGCCGGCAACGCAGGAGACCCAGGTTCAATCCCTGGGTTGGGAAGATCCTCCTGGAGAAGGGAACAGCTACTCACTCCAGTATTCTTGCCTAGAGAATCCCCCAAACAGAGGAGCCTGGTGGGCTACAGTCCTTGGGGTCGCAAAGATCAGACACAACTGAGCGACTAAGCACACAACACATAGTACATGCATTCATCCTCCCTGCCTCCAAGCCAAGGGCCTGGGCATTGGGAGAACTCTGGAATCTTCCAGAGGTCTCTAGGAGCAGACACTCAAGCAGCCAGCTCTGGATAGAATAGATGGGTTGTGAGAGCGCCTCAAAACCGTTCCTGTGTGCTGGAGGAGCTTTCCTAGGAGGGAGAGAAACATATGCAATTTTTCCATATGGCAGGGAAGGGAATGACATATTAGGTGGAAGAAAGCTAACACACATCTGAATGCATGTAAAGAAAAGACATGACTAGAAGGGAGGAGCTGTGGTTTAGGTTAAAACCACAAAGGAAGTGAAGGACGTTACCACCTTCCTCCTTGTGGGCAGAAGAGTCTCCTTTGGCTCATCTCATGGGCTCTGTGAGACTGCGTCTTCCTATAGGAATAAGTTTATGGCTCCTACCCTTCTAGAAAAGCACCATACGCAGTGGTTTGTGGTCTTACAGAGTTTAGACTTGATTTTTAAAGCATAAACATGCTATAAAGTACTTCCATTTCCAAACTTGTCCCAAACAGGCTTCCCTTATCTTAAATAGAAAAGCAAAGACTTAAAGCTCTCTGGGAAATAAAGGGAAGGAAAAGCCTTTTCCCAAGTTACCTTAGCAATTTCCCTCCTTTAACTCTCCTTTGTTTTCCTAGAAGAGACCTTCTGATTAAGTTTTAACTTAGTGAAGGAGATGAGTAGTAGTTGTGTTCTCCTAATAGCAGTCATTCACTGAGCACTTAGAATATGCTGGCTATTTTCTTTATACTGTCTCTGGATTTCCAAAAGTTTTGAGAGAGAGATTTTAGTATCCCTCATTTTTGTAGGTGGGAAAACTGAGGATAAGAAAAATCAACTCATACCATGATCCTGAACCTTGAACTCAAGTGGGTTTGATGATAACATTTGACCTCTGCCCTGCCTTTCCTTAAAATATGGCTTGAGAAACATTTCAGCCACTGATGCCACAAACTTCAAAATAAGATTTGAAACCAGGCTTTACCTAGATGACCCTAGGCAAATTATTTGACCCCTCACAAAGAGTTGGACACGACTGAGCAACTGAACTGAACTGAACTGAACTGAAGGTCTTACTTACCTGGTAGGTCTTGACTGGTATGACACTTGCTTAGATCAGGGGTCCCCAGCCTCCAGGATCTAATGCTTGATGATCTGAGGTGGAGCTGATGTAACAATAATAGAAATGAAGTGCACAAAAAATGTGATGTGCTTGAATCATCCCCAAACCACCACCCACCCCTAATCTCCCCCCAACAAGTCTGTGGAAGCATTGTCTTCCACAAAACCAGTCCCTGGTTCCAAAAAGGTTGGGGACTGCTGATTTAGATAGTGTTGAGGAAAGTCCTCTTTATTGGCTTCCTTTTAGAACTAAAAGAAGCAACCCATATAAAGAGGGAGCAAATGGACTGGCAAACAGTAAATTCCGCAAAAGATAGCCATATACTCATTGTGTGTAAGTCAGCTTCTGGACCAAACCGAAAGAGCTGAAGTTTGTTTAAGGGAACCTTCCATTTCCTGAAACTGCCCTAGCTTCTCTCCCTCTTTGCAGCAAAAGATGCATCCAAGTGTAAATGGCTAGTTAACACTTGGAAGAGAGAAGCCATCCCTCTGCAAAAATAAAACAAAAGAAGCAAGCTTTCCTTGTAGAATTCTGTCTTTCTAAAACTTGAGACAACAGTTGTTTGGAGTTTATTTTGGGGGAGTGGGCAGAGAAGGAAAAAGAAGCATCTGAATGCCCCTAGCCACTCTGTGCACAGGATAGGTCCTTTAATCTCATGCTTTTCAAGTTGTGTTCGGTAGAGGGTCAATTGTAGATTCCAGGTCTCAGCTGCTTTTGATCAGAACTTTTTTTTTTACTTTGGTGGTGCTTGAGTTTTAGACCCAGGCAACTGAAACTTTCCTGGCTGAGTCTGTTTTTCATTGCAAATTTTGTCAAGATTTTACATCTAGGTTGCATTGGACAGGTTTTCTTTTTCTTTTTTTTTTTTTTTTGCCTTCTCTGACTGTTCTGTGTAAACTAGTTTCTGATTTTTTTTTTAGTTTATTTTAAATATAATATTAGAGTATCTTCCTAATTACAAGGGTAATAACTACTTACTGTAGAGAACTGTTAGAACAAAAGAATAAAGAAATATAAAATCACTCATGAACTCAGCATCCAGGGCACTATTCACATTTTATTGTATTTCCTCCTGTCTTTTCTCAATATACATATATATGTATATTAATATGAACATAACCAAGATTGTTTATTTAACCATTCCTATTCTACTGGATGTTTAGCTGCTTCTCTGTATATATAGCTGTCTGAGTTTCCTTATTTTGTTTTCCTTATAAATAATTCTTAGAAAGGGAATTACATGACAATTAGGGAAAACAGTACAAACTTCCCATTTTTTATTTTAAAATTTTTTTGTACCAGATTATTTTGATACTGGCAAGCCTGGGTACGGTCTTTGTTTTAGACTCTTGATATATAGTGCCAAACTGATTGCCAGAAATGCTGCTCTAGGACAGGGCAAACTACTATCCATAAGCCAAATCTGTCCCATGGTCTGTTTGTGTCTTGAGCTCAGAATGGTTTTTACATGTTTCAGTGGGTTGGGGGAAAATCAAAAGAGGTATAATATTTCATGACACGATTAAAATTATACGGAATTCTCATTTCAGTTCCATAAATAGCATATTTTTGGAACACAGTCATGTTCATTCATTTACATATTGTCTCTGGCTGTTTTCAGCCTACAACAGCAGAGCCCAGTAGTTGCACAAGACTATACGGCTTACAAACCCTCAATATGTAGTGTCTGCTCTTTACAGAAGCAGTTTGCTGACCCCTGCTTTCGTATGTAATCCTACAAGTTGCATGTTAGAGCACTCATTTGATCACATCCTGAACATTGGGATTTTCTTATTATTTGTTAATTTGAACAAGTCAATGAGTATTTACCAAATGTTTATCATGTGCCAGGTCTGCATAGAAAATATGATTTATTTATTATATTACTTCTTTGAATACAAGTTAGAATAAATTTTTTCATAAGTTCAAGTGATTTTTTTTCTGTTAATTTTCTATGTATATGAAGTGTTCAGCTTCAACTCAGGTATTTACATTTTGCATATTGCTTTGTATGAGCTCTTTATATGCTAAGAACATAAACTTCTTTCAGTCATATTTGTTGAAATCTTATTTGTTGGAAATATTTTTTTCATTAGGTTGTTTGTCTTTTAGTTTTATGATTTTTTAAACATACAGAATTTTACATTTTTATGTAGTCACATCTATTGAATTATTTATTTTTTCCTTTGATTTTATTCTAAGAATATCTTTGCCTGTCCTCAAGGTCTGATAAATATTTATCTATGTTTTCTTCTAGTTTAAAAAAAAAAGATTCATTTTTATGTTTATCACTTTAATCCCACTGGAATTTTTTATTATATGATGTGAGATAAGAATGTGAATTTTTTTCCAAAGAGTAAGACAATTATTTCAGTATTTCTTAAGCAATTCTTCCTTTTTCTACTTATCTGTGATGTCACCTTTACTAATTCTTATGTATCCTGAGATGTGTTTCTGGCGATTATTCCAATTATTTTTAAGAATGTGTGTGTGTGTGTATTCCTTGCGGATGTCCACTTTGTTGTTCCTGATTAGTTCTGTACAATGTATACATCCTGGTTGGATTTTCAAGCTTTACATTTTTTTGTTCTTCAGGTATTTTACTCCTTTACCATTGTAAATTTCAGTAGCATCTCCCCTTCTTGTGGTCACTTTGTCAGGAATGTGGTATAAGCTTATGCCCTGAAAAGTACACAAATGGTAAGGAAACTTCATACCAAACCAGAGATAAAGGCTAAAGCCAGACCTTGCACATATATGACTTGACAACTGTAGTACTCATTTATAACCACTCTGGGTGACAAACGCTTTCGCATTTGTAACCTAGGAGGTTGGAGGTTTTCTGGCAGAGTGGTATCAGCTGGCATAAAAGGAGCAAATCTCTGGAAGAGCTTCCCAGAAGAGCTGTTACATGATGTGCAGCCCCTAACCTTCTGTTAACAGCTCACCCCAACCCGACCTTGGTTCACAGTGGAGTTATTTCATTTACCAGGTGTGAAAATTGGATTTTACCACAGAGGAGGGAGTTATTGCCTCTCAGGTCTGCTCTTTAGGGGAGCAGAGATTGTGGTGGGATTTATTAAGAGATTTGCTATGCATGGAACATATAATTAGAGATGTGGTCCTTTTAAATGGATTTGCTATCTTTGTCATTTTAGGAGAGCTGTTTTTTTTTTTTTTTTTTTTTTCCCCCTGACAGGCTTCTTTCCCCGTGTAGGTTGCGCACATCCTACCTAGGATCTGAATATTTTATACGGCACCATTCTGCCAAGAGAGGGACCTCAGGGGTGTGACAGGGAGTACACCTCAGGGGGATGGTGGAGACTGCCTGTAGTTTGGATGCTGATGGTAGTCACACATTGATACTAAGAATGGGAGGGAGGATGATAAAGTAATTTTCATGTTTATTAATTGCTATCTGGTCCAGGGCCCAGCTTGATAGAGATATTAGGGTCATTCTGAGACTCTCTGATGAAGGAATTCTTGAAAATCAGGAGTTCAGATTTAATTACCTGTTGTTAGAGGCTGTGTCTGTTGTTAGAGATGGTCTCAATTTTAGGATCTGGTTAAGCACATCTTCTTTATAGGAAGATACCTTGTTTACTATGATGATGGAGGAGGTGGCTGAATTTATTATTGTTTAGCAGTTCTAGCACACTTTGTTCTTGTTGAGTGCCTTCAACTTATTTATATATGTATATTGGTTGCCCTCCGCAGCACTCCCATGAGATGAGTGGGTGATAAGTTTTATTATCACCTGCTTTTCCATCAAGAAGGAGAATGGGAGCTCCTGGGTTTGTAGCTCAGAGTGCCTGTCACCTTGTTAGGGGATCCTCAGCAAAGTGGTGACGAAGGCAGCCCTTGCAGCCTTCCTCCAGCCCAGCTCCCTGTTGGTCTGCGACCTACTCTCATCCTGTATCCTGCTAGCCAGGGGCTGCTCCCTTAAAATAAAAATTATCACTATTCTTGGCCTCTGACTCTGTGGCACCACTTTACACCTAAACACCTCGCTTCCTCGCCTGCTTTACAGTAAGGACGCCTTCTCTCCTGCTTTGCTTTTAAAGGCCTTACTGTTTTCCTCACTGCCCAGCTCAAATCCCTGGAGTCACTGGTGACTCAGCTGCTCCACTCACCTCAGCTGCCCAGTGAGCCATGGAGATTCTGTCACCTGCATGTCTTTGCATTTGTCACGTCCCTCCTCTTCCCCCTGCCACTGCCCTAAATCATAATATCCCTACCTGCAGTAGCCCTTATGTGGGCCCCCACTTTCCATCCTCAGCTTGCCTGTCTTCCTAAGAACAGCCTTGATAAATACCACTCTCTCTCTGCCTCCATTCTCCAGAGCTCCCCACTGTCTTCCGATTTAAGTGCAGATTCTTACCCTGCCCTGGTGGCTGGAATGGTAGAGAATCTGCCTGCAATGCAGGAGATCTGGGTTCAATCCCTGAGTCAGGAAGGCCCCATGAAGAAGAGAATGGCTACCCACTTCAGTATTCTTGCCTGGAGAATTCCGTGGACAGAGGCCTGGCGGGCTGCAGTCCATGAGGTCACAAAGAGTCAGACAGGTCTTAGATACTAACACTTCTTACCCTGTTCTCAAACCCTACCTTCCTTTTAGCCTTCTCTCCTAAACGGCTTTTACTGCTCATCAGGAGAGAGGAGCTTGATAACCAGGCGCCTGCGGGGAGAGGTCCTGAGTCGGCAGGTCTGCTTGCGGGCCCAGAACTCGCACTGTTGGCAAGCATCCCCCGAAATCCCCCTTCCCCCTCGCCCACCGCGGCCAGGTGCACCCAGTGCGTGCCGCGCGCTCTGGACCACGCACGGCTCCGGCACTGTTCTCACCAAGGCACATGCTCTCAGCCCCTGGGCCGGGCTATGCTGTTCTTTTCGCCTGAAACACTCCCCACCCTGCCCCATCTCCACCTGTTGAAATTTTTCTCATGCTTTCAGGCCCAGCTCAAATATCTCCTCCTTTAAGATTGTTCCAAAAGGAGAGGATGCAAACTTCCCAGCATTAAATGTAAGGTCCGTTCACACGGAACAGCCCCGCTATACAATTCCAGTCCCGACTCCTGCCCAGGTTCCTCCGCTATCCCTAAACTCCCACCGAAAATGCATTCTCAGAACAGACTCTTTTACACATACCTCTACCAGGAATGCGGTGCCCCTCCCCCCTCTTCCTCCCTTCCCCCATCTCTCTCTCGGTCTCCCTTAAAAAAAAAAAAAAAAAAAACCAACTTATCCTACTAGGCTCAGCTCATGTGTCACTTCCTCCGTGCCACATTCATCACAACCAACAGTCTTACTAGGCTCTCCCCGCCCCCGCCGGCACGAAGGCACTCCCTCCCCTGTGCTTCCTCGGCCTCCTACACCTCCTAGAGAACTCCATGCCAGTAGCTCACTTCGTGTTTTACCCCTTTAGCTTAATCCTAGGCAGTGACCTTGACTAAGGTGGCATTCCGCGGCCCTGGCACCGAGTGGATTCTCATCACTCCTTCTGGAATGCGAGCACAAGGGAGTCTCTTTTCTCCTGAGCATCCCTCCCCCAGGACGATCTTTGATCTTTGCCCTTTCCCCTTAGCATTGCTCTTCCCTTGTCTTTTCTGTACTGGTCTTTTGCCTCCTGCTCGATTGCAGGCACCCTTGAGGGAAGAAGCCTTGCAGGGTTTCCCTCCCCGTCCCCCTGCCTGGCTCCTTTACCCGTGGCAGGAGCTCGATAAATGCTTGCTTAATTGAATTGTAGGGCGTTGTGCTCAGCTAGCTGCTAAACATCCCCATTTAAGGGGTTAACTAATAACGCTTGGAGAAGTTCTTCTCCTCTGGGGGTATTTGCAATTTAATGGAAATCTTAAAAACCCAAAGGAAATGTTCACTAATGGTGGGACTGCAGGCACCCAGGGAGGCTCACTTTTGGTGGCTGTGAATGAGGACTGGGAGTGGGTTCCAGCCTGGGAGTCCTTCACCTTTTTAGTTACATGGACCCCCTTGAGCAGTCTGGTGAAGCCTATGGACAGAATCATGATTTTAAACATGTAAAATAAAATACATAGTGATACAAAAATAGCGCATAATGAAATAATTTCAATAATGAAATATCAAAAATATTCAAAGCCTCTAATTTGTAATATAGTAATTTATGTGCTTCTTTATTGGGGCATTAATTTTTTTAAAAAAGTCTATTGGCAGGTCTAATAACTACTGTAATTTTGTCATAGTCATGAGTGTAAACAATATTTAGAATATCTGCCACAACTGTAAGATGATGTGAAAATGTCTGTGATTCTATTGGTAAAAAGTCATGGGTTGCTCTGCCTTGATCTATTGCCTATCTTCATCATTGAAGGAAATGATAAATTTCAGGTAGAAGTTAGTGAAATTTAAGTTTTATTCCCCCCACCCAATCTAAATTCTATCTCTGTCCACCTTGGACCTGGGATTTGGAACCCGTTGCTTAGCGGTGTAGGTGGTGGGTGGTCCTGAAGCCAGTGTGGTTTCAATCTTGGGCTTCCTTTTCTATCTTGAGCTTCATGAGTCTTTGAATTTTTTTTTTTCCCCTTTACTTTCACAGCCAAGGACTGTAGTCTAATTTTGCTTCATTTACACCAACCAGATGTGAAAAAGGAGAAACAAAGAATTGTCAGGCCTTAGGGGAGGGAAGCGGTCTTTAGTCCCTAGCCTGGGAGGGTCTCCTCCCCAAAGCTCTAAGCTTTGGTTAGGGATGGACTTGGGGCAGGAGGAGGAAGGGTCCACGAATTTTGAGGTGGAAAAGCAGTTGTAGTTTATCTGAGAATCTCTGCTGCCTCCTTCTAAATTCAGAAGTCAATACTGGGGCCAAAGAGCCTGATTCCAGGGGTGGTCCAGCACAGTATCCATCCTTCTTGGTTGCTAGTGACTAAGTGAAATATCATTGCTCTTGAAAATTGCACTCCCTAATGCTGATGTTATTTCTAATTTGTTTTAAAATGTTTGTGCAGTTTTTTTTAGCACCAAAATACAGGGAACATATTCAGTCCATTCCCAGTTATCCTTGTGTATTTTAGTCACTTAGAGGCAATTTTCCCCCGAGTAGATTTACCCCACTCTGCCATGCTGTGTGGCACATACCTTTGCTCTTAGTGGGTGTATGCTTAGACAATACAAGTAAATTTGAATATTAGCTGGATATGTTGCTACCAGGATGAACACCATGTCAGCCCAGGTAAACTATTATCCTTGCCCCTAAATGGTAGTTACACCAAAGGTTTGCCATTGGCATCTTCCTTTCTTCCTTTCCTCTTGTGTGTGTCTGTTTGTGTGTGTGTGTGTATGAGCTCATCCATTTTTATTCCTTCCACTTTCACCTCTGCACCTGCACCCCTACCTCGTGGGACATCTCCATTTTAGTGTCCAGCGGTCACCTATGATTCCAAAACGTAACTCTCTTCCTTCACAAGCCAGCTTCACCTTTCTAAAGAACATCTTTATTGAGATGTAACTTGCATACCCTAAATTCACTCATTTTAAATGTATGTATATGACTCAATGATTTTTTTTTTTGTAAATTTACAGTATTGTGCAACCATCACCAAAACCCATTTTTATAACCTTTGCTTCACCCCAAGAAGATCCCTCATACTCATTTGCATTTGATTCCCATTTCCAGTCCCACTAATCTGCTCTCTTTTATAGCTTTGTTTTGTTTGGACATTTCATGTAAATAACATTATAGTGGCTCAACCTGTAAAGAAACCATCTGCAAATGCAGAAGACTTGGGTTCAATCCCTGTGTCGGGAAGATCTGCTGGAGAGGGAAATGGCAACCCACTCTAGTATTTCTGCCTGGAGAGTCCCATGGACAGAGGAGTACAGTCTATGGGGTCCCAAAGAGTCCAACATGACTGAGTGACTAACATTTTCACTTTTCTTTTCTTTCACTTAGCAAGTGATTTTGAGGTGCATCCATGTTATAGTGTGTATCAGTACTTGATTTTTTTATTGTTGAATATATTCTATAGTATTGTTATATGTGTGCATACATGCTAGGTCACTTTAGTCATGTCTGACTCTTTTCAACTCTATGGACCGTAGCCTGCCAGGCTTCTATGGGATTCTCCCGGCAAGAATACTGGAGTGGATTGCCATGCCCTCCTCATACCACATTTTATTTATCCATTTATCAGTTGATGGACACTTGGATTGTTTTCACCTTTTGGCTATTGAGATAATGTTGCTGTAGGACATTCACACACAAGTCTTTGTGGACATGCAGGAGTGGAATTGCTGGGTTGTTTGGTAAACTTATGTTTAACTTTTTAAGAAACTATGGAACTGTTTTCGAAGGTGGTTGTGCCATTTTACCGTCCCACCAGCAGTGTATGAGAATTACAGCGTCTCTTCATTCACACAACACTTGTTATTGCCTGACTTTTCAAAACTGTATCCCTAGTTGGTATGTAGTGTTATTTCACTGTGGGCCAGTGCCATTTTCAAACCACTCCTATTTCTGACCACAGTGTCCCTCTTTTCACAGATTTTATGGCTAGAAGCCAAACTTATGCGGTTTTTCCTTCCTCTTGTATTTGCATGCTGCAGAAGTGAGCTACCATAATCTTCCTCAGATAGCCCCTGGCCTGGCCACCTTTTCATCCCCCCTCACACTATCCTACCTGGCTCTGCATCATCTCACATTTACTACACATTAGTCTTCCAGCTGCTGTCCTTGCTGGTTGTAGCTCTCTCTTCAAATTGTCCTTCCTGTAGCTGCAGATTCATTGTTAGTATCATAACATGAAAAGGATATTTCATGGATGTTGGATTGGGGGAATCTGTGCTCCAGTCCAGGAATCACATTCGTTATCACATGACCTTGAATTAGTTCTGTAACTTATCTGAGCCCAGTCTCCTTCCTTAAGTTACTTAACCTCTCTTGACATCAGTTAGGAGAGTCCCCATTTCCTCATGGGCAAAGTAACGATAGTAATAGAGCCTGTCTTACAGAGTTGTTGTGAACCAACCATGTAGCCCACTTAAGGACCTAGCACAGTGCCAGGTGTATGAAACACTCAGTCAGTGCTGACTAAGGCTACTATTTTAATGATAACTATAACTACTATTATTATTCACTATGATGGAGGTATCTTCTGAACCTTATCGCGTGGTTATCGTAAGAGTTGGCTGTTGCTATGAATATGAAAACGCTTTGAAAGACACAATGTAAATTGCAGTGGTGTTATTTTTACACAGTTTTTCCCTTGCTCAGGAGAGAGTTTGTGTCGGTTAGTAGCAAGGGCACAGGTGTTGCCACCAGCCTAGCATTCAAATCTGGAATGTGCTGTTTAAGTATTGTGAGGCTTGGGCAGTCATTTAACCTCTGCATTTGGGTTTTCTTGTCTATAAAATGGGTGTAATTATAAATCACATTCAGGATGATGCTGTAAGGAAGGTGCCTGTTCCATAAGCAGTGTTCAGTACACTGTGACTTTATTAATGAAGATATATAATTCTGGTTATTTAGGTATATAAACACATATATACATCAGTGGTAAAGAATTCGCCTGCCAATGCAGGAGACACTGGTTCGATCCCTAAATCAGGAAGATACCCTGGAGAAGGAAGTGACAACCTATGTCAGCACTCTTGCTTGAGAAATCCCGTGGACAGAGAAGCCTGGCGGGCTACAGTCCTGAGAGTCACAAAAGAGTCAGACACGACTTAGCAAATAAACAACAATGGCAACATGCATACTTTGGTTCTGTTTTGATAAATACAGACATCTAATGCAATATTTGTTAGTATTTTCAGATACCCATATTTTTGTTAAATGGCTACTAGTAAATAACATTATAAAATTATTCGTCAAATTTTTAAGCATTTGTAAAATTTTAAGCATGTTACCTTTTTTTTTACAATATTGTTTTATTTAGAATGAACAATCTTTTAGTTGAAAGTTACTAATAGACATGAAGAAAGAGTAAGCATGTTATTTTTTAATACTAAGGTCTTGGTTACTCTTTTTATTGAAGTATAGTTGCTGTATAATATTTTATAAGTTACAGGTATACAACATAGTGATTCATAATTATTAAGGTTACATATATTCCATTTCTGGAGAAGGCAATGGCAACCCACTCCAGTATTCTTGCCTAGAGAATTCCATGGACAGACCATGAGCTCGAAAAGAGTTGGACATGACTGAGAGACTAACACTTTCTTTTTCTATACTCCGTTTATAGTTATTTTATAATATTGGCTATATTCCTCATGTTGTACAATATATCCTCGTAGCTTATTTTATCTGGCCTTTTAAAAAACTTACCGTGTATCCTTCTTGATGCTTTCTCTAAATTATATTTTGTGTAATGAATTCCCAACTTATTTAACTAATCATATGCCCCATTGCTTCCTAACACCCGTGCTGAAGAGAGGCTGTAGTGTGGGCTGGTTAAGAGCTTTCACCTCAGGCTGACTTGGGTTTTAAACTCAGCTCCTACTTAGCTGCATGATTTAGGACAGTTACTTACTCCTTGAAGCATCTGGCGCCTCAACTGTAAAATGAGAATAACAGTTCGTATCTCATGACATTATTATGTGTATCAAATGAGACAATATAAATGTAGTGTTTAGTGCCTGGCACATGCAAATACTAAATGCTCAAAAAATGACAGCTGCCCTCATGGTTGTTGGTAACGACCTTTACTGTTATCATTTTCTGTCCGCACATGCGCTCTGCTCCTTTTAGTCCGTGACTTGCTCCTTGTCTCTCTTTCCTTGAGGTCATCAACCCCTCTTGGAACTGCCCAAAACCTATTCTTCAAGGCCCAGTTCAATTTAATCCTTCAGATTATTGCTTGCTACTCCAAACTCTACTCATTGCTTTTTTTTTTTTCCCCTACAAGTCTAGAGTTTTGTTTCATATCTGTTATACAATTTAGGAGTTAGTTGTTATTAATTTTTATGCTTCCTCATTTTGACTATATGATGCCTGAGAGGGACTATTTCTTCAGCCTCTAATGAAATTCTCACTCTCCTTAATTTGGCATTAAGACAGATAGTAGGTGTTTTATTAGTTTTTGATAACACAGAAAGCAAACATGTAAAAGTCGTTATGAAAATTTAAAACCAGGGGTTTCTTGATCACCTGTATGGTCTCCTTCGTTAATATGAATGAAGATTTGTCCTGAGAAAAATTATTTATTGTAAAACACAGCACAGAGAGGAGAAAGGCATGGTGACTGAAGAGTTCCAGAGTGAAGATCAGCACTGTTCGTTGTTAGCATCTTTACTGACACGAATGACCTTCTTTTTGCTTTCCTCATCACTTCTTGGTCTCCCTCTGCTGTCTCACCTCTTTTTCTAACCCCAAAGGACCTGCTGTCCTCGGGAAGCTCTCAGAGTATCTCCTTCTAGCTTGAGTTTCTGAGGAAAAACTTTTTCCAAGCTTCAGCATTAGCCTTTTCTTTGTTCTCCGTATTTCCTCAGTATTGTTGGCAGTTAAGAAGGACAGAGGTCTGGCCAGATAAAATTTTAACGTGAAAAAGGGCTGACCCCTTATTATGTCCCTTCCCAAGGTATTGGGAAAGTGACATCTCAAATCCAAAGGTATGAATGTCTAATGACAGAATTTAAAGGACTGTCTTAGGAGAGTTGAAGAGATACCAGTGAGTGAGATGTAATGTGACAATAAGTGAAATATTGAGGAGATGGCCTTTTCAGTGCTCCTAAAATCTCTCTTAAGGCCAGCCTCATTGTGGATAATCCAGAGATGCACAAATGTAATAATAATAACCATCAAAAAAATAATAATACTAATAACCAACATTTATTGGGTACCTACGGAGTGCCAGGCACTCTTCCTACATGTCTATATGCAGTCATTCATTTGTTCCATACACTATCATTACTCCATTTTATGGAAGAAAAAACTCAACCCTAGAGAAGTTAAGTAATTTTTCTAAAGTCACACAGCCCTCTAATGGAAAGCTGGGATTCAAGCCAGGCAGTCTGACTGAGAGGCTCTCCACCCAGAAATGCTTTTTTGATTCATGATTCTCCCCTTATAAACAGTCTGGGAAGAGGCAACTTCATGATAAAAACCTAGATATCACCACCATCATTATAATCATCGCCACCATCACAGCAAACAGGGACCTATGCCACTGTGTACGGGGCACAGCACAGAATGCTCAGAAGACAGAGGCATCGGCCCCACTGCATGTCTGAACTTGACCCCTTAACCCTTCAGATTGCTTCAAATGCCTCCACTACCACACAGCAGTTTCTGCTCACCTCACCCAGCTCCCAAGAATGTACCTCCTCTTGACTGCCACTTTTTGCCTCTGCTCTGCCACTTATTTATTACTTTCTATCTCGTATTGCGGTTATTTATATACATTCTCATACAGCCAAGCCTTTGCTCATCGATGAGTCTTTTGCCTGGTTGACTGCTACACATTTTTTAAGACTCTGCTCAGGACTTATTGCGTCCCCTGACTCTCCTGTCTGAATTAGATACGCCTCCTCTGTCTGCCCCAAATGCCTGGTATGTATCCATATCCTAGCATTTACTATGTGTTGTGCTGTGCTTAGTCACTCAGTCTTGTCTGACTCTTTGAGACCCCATAGACTGTAGCCCACCAGGCTCCTCTGTCCATGGCGATTCTCCAGGCAAGAATACTAGAGTGGGTTGCCATGCCCTGCTTCAGAGGATCTTCCCAACCCAGGGATTGAACCAGTATTTACTATACTTGATTATAAATGTTTGCTTATCAGTATCCCTAACTGGATAGATCCCAGATTCAAATGTCAGGGAACATGTCCTCTTCTTATTTGAATCTTCGGTACTTTGCAAAATACCTGGCAAATTAGACATTTTCTCTTCCCCGCTCCCCCGCCCCCCAGATGAATAAATCTTCCACATAAGTCTGATTATTCTTTGAAGACAAAACGGTGTTCCTGATTCATTTTTTGCTCCCCTCAAGATGCCCTGCATCTAGTAGGTATGCAATAAATGTAGCAAAAACTCAATGACTTTGAAACACAAAGAGGTGTCAGCTTCTGCTCTCAGGACATAGGGAAGGACTGGCAACTACAACAAAAGGTAGATGGTATTATTATTGGGCTTCCCTGGTGGCTCAGCAGTAAAAAATCCTCCTGCAATGCAGGAGCTGCAGGAGACATGGGTTCGATCCCTGGGTCTGGATGATCCCCTGGAGGAGGGCATGACAACCCCCTCCAGTATTCTTGCCTGGAGAATTCCATGGACAGAGGTGGCCTGGTGGGCTACAGTTCATAGGGTCAGAGAGTTGGACAGGACTGAAGTGACTTAGCATGCATGTACACACGCTATTAATATTAAACACTTGCATATCTAAGCTGTGTTCTAAAACAGGCGATATAAACATCTACTACTGAACTTAATGATAAAGAAAATAACATTTTTTTTCTATGAAGTTTGAAGTTATTTGGCCAGTAAAATACAGTCTAACATTCAAATCCAGGTCCTGGTAACTCTAAAGCCACTGTTTTTCCTGCTATACTATGTTAGGAGATGTTAGGATAGTTGGGCCCAGAAGAACAAGTAGGGCTTAAATAATTAGAGAGGAATTAGCGCTGCACAAATGATTATACACACACACATGTATGTACACACACAGGTCTTTCGGGAAGATCTATTTAGGAAGAACGTGGAGAATTGACTGAGAGGAGAAGCTGGAGGCAGGAATGTCTATTTAGAAACTATTACAACAGCCCCAACTTGGGGACAGAAAACAAGAAATTGATATAAGGAGGAATTTGTGGACACTGATGGTTGAGTAAAATACATAGCAGCTAGAAAATTTGAGTCAGAATTACTCCAAAATTTCGAGCCTAAGTGAGAGACAGTGTATAATTTTGAAAGATGGTGAGTTTGTTTTTTGATGTGTTAAACTGACTCCTACATGGGCAAGCTGAGTGGATAGAAATGCAGGATTTAAGCTCAAGAGAGGCCTGTGTTAGACCTGCAGATGTGTTGATCAACTGCAAAGAGGTAATAGCTAAAGTTAGGAGAGCAAGAGAGAGAAATCCTAGGGAGAAGTGGAGAAAGAAAAGATCAAAACACCAAGGAGTTTAAGGAACATTCAAGAAATGTTCAGGTAAAGGAAGTATTTAAGTCAATAAAGAAGACAGACCTCTAGGTATCCATTAGAAGGAAATGAAATCATGATCTTGAAGTGATATCTGCACCCCCATGTTGACAGCAGCACTGTTTACAATAGCCAAGTATCCATCAACAGATGAATAGATAAAGAAAATATGCCATATATATACAGTGAAATATTACTCAACCACAGAAACGAAGTTATGCCATTTGCCATTACTTGGATGAAACTTGAGGGCATTATCCTGAGTGAAGTAAGGCAGATAGAGAAAGACAAATACTGTGTGATCTCACTTATATGTGAAATCAAAAAACCCCAAACTCACAAAAACGGAGAACAGACTGGTGATTACCAGAGGCAGAGGGTAGAGGGTTGGGGGAAAGGTATGAAGGTATTCAAAAGGTGGCTCAGTGGTAAAGAATCCGCCTGCCAATGCAGGAGATGCAGGAGAAATGGGTTCAATCCCTGGGTCCAGAAGACCCCTTTGAGTAGGGAATGGCCGCCCACTTCAGTGTTCTGGCCTCGAAAATTCCATGGACAGAGGATCCTGGCAGGTCAGACATGACTGAGCACACACACACACACACATGCATTCAAAAGGTATAAAATTCCAGTTATAAGATAAATAGGATGTGGGGGTGTAATGTACAGCATGGTGACTATAACCAACAATACTGTAGTGTATATTTGAAAGTTGCTAGGAGAATAGGTCTTAAAAGTTCTCATCACACATACACAAATCATAACTATGTAAGGTGATGGATGTTAACTAAAGTGGTAATTATTTCACAATATATACATATATTGAATCATTATGTGCATACCTTAAACTTACACAATGTTATATGTCAATCATATCTCAATAAAATTGGGGGATGAGGGCTAGACAAAACAAGAATATCATTGTATCTTGGAGTTCGTAAGAGTAAAGAAAGGATATTCATTGGATGGATTTGGTGATTAGGTTTGGCCATATTGGAGAAAGGATTTTGGTTAAATGGTTGGGTTAATTACAGAGGAAGAAAAGGAATTGTGATGGGGGAGAATGTAGATTACCCTTTAGATAAACTGGGAATGAAAAGAAAGGCTGGGGGGGGAGCAGTATTTGTGTAAGAAAGATTTTACTAAAGATTCTAAAGAGTAAGTAAATGGAAGACAGACGGATAACTGAGCAAAAACCCTTCCAAGCTGAGATGAGATGACAAGGTTGGTCTTGCAGTGTAGGAGAAGTAGGAGACAAAGTTTGGAATAATTGCTGTAAGAAATGATATAGGAGGCAATGAGGATGCATAAAAGAATTGCCAAGTCAAATCCAATAAAGTTAGATTGAAGTTTCATCACCTGAAATTTGATTGAGATCCATTTTTTTTAAATTGGTTTCATGGGGGATTTTTTTCTAGTAATGTCTGCCAGCCCAGGAGTGAAAACAAATGTGGGTACATCTCAGCCATAGGAATTTCAATTGCTGGAATGATAGGTGGTCAAGGATTCCAAAAGGCAGTGTGGCTAGTAAGAGCAACCTGGACTCAAACCATGGAAGTGAGGTCAAAGCTGCAGTAGTTGGGTACCAACTCCAGAGAAACTGGGAAGAGACTGATTGTGGGAAGCGGGAAGATTTTAGTAGTGAATGCAGAACCCAGGAAAAATAAAATAGATGTATGTGATGGGCAAAATTCCTGGAGAAATGTCTAGCAGGAGAAAATGCAATTAAATAGTAGAAATACTTGCAGAGAATTATTCTTGGGAAAGAGGTGAAGAATTAAAAAAATGAAATAGTAAATTAGTGGAAACTGAAGAAGAAAGGAGACATAGACTGTAAGGACAGATGTGAAGAACCACCTGAAGACCAAGAGATCTAGGGGAGAAATGGGTAGAGCACATGGAACATATAGGTTGTTTCTCATTAAGCCATGATGGACTATGGCTAAACTGGAAAGCTGGGGAAGGGGAATTGGCATTTCTGTATCGATCAATTAGGGCTTAGGAATTTGCAGGCTGGGTGTCACAAAGCTTGGCTTCCAGAAGGCAGACAATGAGGGTAGGAGGCATAACCCTGTAGGTTTGAGTGTGGAAATAAAGGAGAAACATTGGTGGTACCTTCTAAAGGGAAATGAGTGTCACATGACAGATCTGTCAGAGCTTTTACAGACAGAGTGCCTCTGATGCCCGAGTTGTAGAAAGCAGATATGTGGGGACATAGAACAAGACCCAAGCTCACATCAGAGTGCCAATGGCCCCAGGTGGAGCTGCAGGAAGGAAGGAGATGGGAGTTTTGATTTCTTCCTTACAAAAAGGACAATTAGCCCTCAATATTCCTGGCAGGGATGAAGCTCTGGGACTTCTCATTGGCTTAAATGGACTGGTGAAATCTGCTTCATGGGCAGCCTAAACAAGAAATCCGTTCCTGAGTATTTTACTACAGAACTGGGCAGTACCTATGCAAGTCAAGATGCTGTTCCATTCTAAACCCTCATTTTCAGTCATAAATGACTATCTTGGTAGTGTTCCTCTGTTAATGGGATTCTCCAGACAAGAATACTGGAGTGGGTTGCCATACCCTCGTCCAGGAGATCTTCCCTACTCAGGGATCAAACCCACTGCTCTTGCATCACAGGTGGATTCTTTACTGCTAAGCTACTGCGGAAGCCCAGATAAACTGGTAAGAAACAGTTTAAGAAGCAGGAAATCGTGAACAAATTAAGGACTTTGACCAAGGCCAGGAATTTGTTAGGGCCTCTTATAACCTTTGCTGTCCTGGGTGGCTCAGTGGTAAAGAATCTGTTTGCAATGCAGGATACTCAGATTCGATCCCTGGGCTGGGAAGACCTCCCGGAGAAGGAAATGGCAATCCACTTCTGTCTTCTTGCCTGGGAAATCCCATGAACAGAGGAACCTGGTGGGCTGCAGTCCATGGGGTCACAAAAGAGTCAGACATGACTTCTGAACTAAATAGCAAGATTTAGCACCAGCTGACTGAGTGGGTTCAGCCTTTCTGAGTCTTGATTTTATTATCTAATATTCTCTCCTACAATAGTAATATTGTTAGGAGTGAATAATCCTCAGAGGTTAGAACAGTGCTGTAGAGTGTTGGACTTAAATTCTAGTCCCTAAAAATGGGCATAATTTTGGCAAGTTGTGAAACTTCTATGTCTCAGAATTCTCATCTGTAAAATAGGATGTGGTTCTTTCTAACCCAGAAATCTAGGTATATGTTTATCAAAAGCTGAGAGAACAAAAGCATTTCGAAGAGTCGGACACGTCTGAGTGACTCTTTGCGACCCCATGGGCTGTAGCCTACCAGGCTCCTCAGTCCATGGGATTTTCCAGGCAGGAACACTGAAGTGGGTTGCCATTTCCTTCTCCAGGGGATCTTCCCGACCCAGGGATCAAATCCAGGTCTCCCGCATTGTAGGCAGACTCTACACCGTCTGAACTACCAGGGAAGTCCTAAAAAAAAAAAGATTAGTGACACACAAATAACAGGTGTGGTGATTAGTTAAAGAACTAAGCCAGACATACCATCCATGTTTGTATCACAGTGAGTGCTTATCATCATTAGGAGAAGCAAATTTCAGAAAGTAAAAAATCAAACCCAGATCTCTTTAGTGTTGAAAGCGTTTATTTTTAACAATATTACCATTTGGATTTTTTTAAAAAATGATTTCTCTTAGAATTTCTACAGTAAGATAAACAGTTTGAAGCTTTTATTTAAAGGATGCTTTTCACAATGATTTCATCATTATCAATTAGTATTTATGTATAAACAGTATGCTAGAGCCCTATCCAGTAAAATAGATAGAATTCTTTCTCAAGTGAGATGGAGATGCATGGAAGTTAGAAAATTCAGAGGAAAAAAACTAATAAAAATAGATAAACTATTTCATTACAGTAAATAATATTTTAAATGCATTTCTATCCCATGTGCAATGTAGCTAAATTACCATTACTATGGAGTCTCTAACCTTTGAATTTCATGACTTTCAGTTTGCTTAAATTCTCAGTATTATTGCTCTTTTAGCCTGGTGTTGCACATTTAATATTCATTTGCTTTTTTCCTCTGGTTCAGTAAGTAATTCTAAACTTTGACATATATAGTTAAGTGAGGGTGTTAAGGCCTTGTAAAATGGTTAAGACTTTTTTGCATGTGTATTATTGTTATAATGAGCCTTGTTTTTTTTAACCTTTCTGGGCAGAGGTGATCTGGTGTGGAACACCCTAGCCCAGAGTTTATTTTAGTAGTGGTTTTCTCTTACAGATAAGTCTGTGAAATCTACCTTAGTAATTGCAAATGCCTCTTGCATATTTCTGGATTTAATTATCTTTTCATATGTCCAGACCTGACTTTACTCCTTTTTTTTTTTTTTACAGAGGTCCTTACTATGTTTCATCAAATATTCTATCATCAAAACTTGACGAAAAGCATTGTAATATCTTCCCATTAGGAATCCTTCAATTGATCTTAAATTTATATTTATACCTGCTTTTGCCTTTTTTCTTTCTGCCTGCAATGCGGGAGACCTGGGTTCAATCACTTGGTTGGGAAGATACCCTGGAGAAGGTCATGGCAACCCACTCAAGTATTCTTGCTGGAGAATCCTCATGGACAGAAGAGCCTGGGGGGCTACAGTCCATGGGGTCGCAAAGAGTCAGACGCGACTGAGCAACTAAGCACAGAACAGCATGCTCAGTCAAAACATAAGACAAAGAGAAAACATCTGCTATGAAAAAAACAGTTTTTCATAGAATCTAAGCTGGGGAGCCATGGTATAGAAACTTACATGACCAGCCCAGAGTTTTAAAGTGTTTCAAAAGCTTTATCATTTAGGGCTCTCCTGTTATCATCCTTTTGGGCTCCCCTGGTGGCTCAAAGGTAAAGAACCTGCCTGCCAACGCAGGAGATGAGGGTTCAGTCTCTGGGTCGGGAAGATTCCCTGGAGAAGAAAATGGCAACCCACTCCAGTATTCTTGCCTGGGAAATCCCATGGATTGAGGAGCCTGGCGGGCTATAGTCCATGGGGTCACAAAGTGTCAGACACAACTGAGGATGTACCATCCTTTACCACCAGCACCATTCGTTAAAAAATTGCCACAAGGAAGGTTTCCTATTTTCTAGACGGGGAAACTAACATTTCTTAGAAATAAGTACCTGGTTAAAACTTGGTGGTGGAAGCAAATACAGAAGAAAATTTTATCTACTTCTCTTGGCCATGTTGCCTCCATCTATCTTCAGGGAGAATACGAAGTACAGTATAACACAGGCAGTCTTCACTTAACTGATGGAGAAAAGCTGTGGGGCCAGTGCACATAGTTACAGAAATATCTCAGATCAAGACTCTACAAAGCATAAACACAGAGATTTAAACCGTGTGTTCTGGGGAGGGCTGTGGAGCAGACAGGTCTGTAATAGCAGCTGGGCACAGCAGCAACAAGGAGCACGAAGATAAAACAGGAGTAGTCGGAATCTGAGCTTTATTCAGCAACACGCGCTCACCATGATGCCGTCATTTTTCCTTCTGAGAAAAGTGCAATCTAATGGGTTACTCTCTCACTGCACAGGGGGCAGTGCCGGCGGAATGCCTAGGGTTTGAGCTCTCCAAAGCACAGGCCTTCCAAAAATCAGGGAAGTGATTTAAAAAGCGGTTATGAAGCGATTCCAGGATCTGGGCAGAGGTTCTCTATGGGCTCTAGATAGCGATGCGTTAGTGGGGCTGGGGCGGGCTCCATAAGGAAGAAGAGACCCTGCATTAACCAACGCGTCTGCAGGACACGGCTAGAACGTGCTTTGGAGAAGGTGGAGGAGAGTGCAACCCCGAAAGGGGCCTGCACTCTTGGGAGGGGAGAAAGCCGGCAACAGCGAAGGCAGTGCAGAGATTGAGGGGTGAAGACCAGGGACGGGAGAGGGGATGGGTTAGGGCGGAACCTCATCCTGGAGGTGGGCAGGGGTCTCCTTGAAGACTGAGGACTAGGCCGGGACCAGGACAGTAGGGAAGTGTGAGGGAAGGACCCCTTCCTTTGGCAGCTCCCAATTCTTTTCTGTCAAAGATGGCCAAATTCCACATTGCCCTTCCCCCCTCCGCGCCTTTTCCACCGTGTTGCTCCCCGGTGCTGCAGGAGGCGGTGGGGAGGTCCGGTGAATGTGAACGTGAAAATAAAGGTGCAAGAAAGAAGAGCCCCTCCCTGGCCTCACCTCCCACCCCGCCGGCCCTTTGGGAGGTTCTTTTAGTTGAGAAGGGGGGGCTCTGCCGCTTTAAGGTGGGGAGTAGGCGTCACCTCTGGCCGGGTGACGAACTGGGGAGGGGACCTGGTAGGCGTGTCCATGCAAAGCAGGAGGTGGTGCCGACGGTGGGCGGTTCCATAGTAAAATATTGGAGGGAGGGGCGGGGTCGAGGAGGCGAGGCTACTTGGTGGGCGGGGCTCGGGAGGCGGTGCCTCTCCGGGAAGGCTGGGGAGGGGGAGGAGGAAGCGGCCGGGTTGGTACCATTACGCGCGTTCGGGAGGGGGACAAGTGACATTCCCTTGGAGGGGGGCGGGCCCTTCCCGGCGGCTGGGCCCTGCGCTGAGGTGGGGAGGGGCAGTTCCCTCTTCCCCCGCCGGGCGGGACGTCGGAGCAGCGGGGGAGGGGGCACTTCTCCGCTCGAGTCCGAGGCGGGGCCGGCGGTACCTTTCGTGGCGCGGTGCAGCTAGGGGAGGGCCTAGGGGAGGGGGAAGGGGCGGTACTGGGAGGGGGGTGCCGGAAAGGGGGAGGCGCCGGCGGACAATGGAGCCTATGTGTGCCTGCGGGAGTGGGCCGGCGCCGCCGCCGCCGCTGCCGCCGCCGGGGGGAGACGCTGCGCCGCCGCTGCCGCTGGCCCGGGCCCCAGCCCCCCGGGGCTGAAAGCCGCCCCGGACCGAAGCCCCCTCCCCTACACCGCTCCTCCTGTCCCCTCCCCCACTCCTGCCTCGGGGGTAAGTGGCACCTCAGGGGGCGGGGGAGGGGAAGGACCGGAGCCGGGGGTCGGGGGGGGCCGGGTCCGCGTCCGCGTGTTTTGAGAGGGTTTGAGGGCAGGGGTGGCCAAAGCCGCGGAGGGCTGGGGGCTGGGGTGAGGGGAGAAAAGGGGTGGGGGTCGAGGTTGTGAATTTAAGAGTTGAGTCTAGAGAAACCTGTGGGGGGAGGTTGGGGGGGGGCGTCCTCTGCCGACCAGCGGTGGGGAGAGACTGAGGCGTCTCTCAGCTCTTTAGAGGTTGTGTCCCAGGCGGTGCTTGGAGAGACTAAACGAGGACGTGGGACAGTCCCAGGGTCCTGGGATGAAGGGACATCGTAAGGACGAGATGGAGAACTGAATTCGAGTTGAGTTTGGTGGGGTCTGTTAGATCCAGGAGATGGATAGAGAGGTAAAGGGGAGTTTGCAGGCCAGTGACTTGATGGAGGGTGGGGGATCCCGAAGCTAAGAGGAATGTTCCTGAAGTAAAGGGCTTCAGCAGGTGAGGTGGTGATGTCTAGGTCACTGAGTCACTGTGGGGGTCGTGGACACACCAGTGATTTCCAGAATGGAGCTGTAGTCGTTGACCTTTGAAAGTTGCAAAGACTATTAAAGGTGTCACTGGTTGGTGTTGGACCAGCCGGGTGAAATGGATATATTCTATTAAAATAAACAGCAGACTTGGTTATTATGTTCAGAGGGAAGGGCTGGAGGCCTATAATAGTGTTTCTGGGGTCCTTATGTGAAGGCTCCCAAGCCTGAAGGAGGAGGCCTGAAACCTGTCTTCCAAAGCCTGCCAGCCATAGAGAAGAGTGACTTGGAGCCTAGACTGCAACCCAGTTGGAGACTGATAAACTTATTAGACAAAGTAGAGAAATGGACGTAACTTTGTGTCAGTAGTGAGAGACTAAGATGGGGTAGAATTGGTGCAAAGTTAAACTTTCCTTAGGGCAAACATATTCAGATCCCTGGGCAGTAACTTTAGAGGGAAAATGATTGAGTGGCCATGTAAAGAGTTACGTTTTGATCAGTGGTGTGTAATGGAGTGTTTGTTAGCATTTAATGTGTTCAAGAACTAAGTGTTCATTCTTGGGTCAGAGATTTGGACTCTTGTCCACTGCGCTGGAAGTGATGAATCAGAATTAGCAGATAGGAAGGATAAGTAGTTGAGAGTAAGGGGTAGGGGGTGCAGATGGGTATTGGTAGGTAAGACTCCTGTGTAGGTTAACTTTTCACTCTTCATGGAGATTGTACAACATGATTGTTCTGTTGATTTTGGTTTTTGATTGGATGCTCGTGATTTGTAAAAAGGGGTTAAGTGTGAAAAGCGTTACGGTCCTAAGTACAGATTTAAGAAGGATCTTGCTAACTGTTGAAAAAGACCCAATCTATAAAAAACAGAAATGGGTTAATAAAAGGAGCAGTTAGTTAGATGGCATAAGGATGCTTTGGGAAGTGAGGATTCCATTAATTGGTGGTTTGGGTGAAAAGAGGAAATTTAACGCAAAGTTGACATAGAGATGACCTTTCATAGTTTTAGAATCTAGGATCTGATTGTATTGAACCATTAGGATATTATTTTGTAATAACAGTGTTGAATATAAGATGATAATAGTTCCTAAACCTGTGGTAGATGATATGGAGGTCATTGAGTAAAAGATGAAGAAACAATTTCCATACTGTTCTCTTCTTATAAGGCAAATTTTATGTAGTAACTTGGCTGTTGAGCTAAGGATTCCTGACCTGGATTCCTACATGACTAGCGTAAGTGAAAAAGCACTTACGTACATTGGAATTTATTCTATGGAATATTTTTCCCATAGCCTTCAGAAGTGTCTGGTCCTGTGAATCAAAAGAAAATGTTCTCTGGCTTTTGGGGGCTGGGGGAAGTACAGAGGTTTCACAAGCATTGTAATCAACTAAATATTTGATCATGGTGATTTGGTTGAGCCTTGAACTTAGTGTTGGAACACTGGCTTTCCCATTGACTTATATGTGACTTCAAACAAATCCCTCATATTTATTCTCCAGTTTTCCCTTTTATAAAGCGGGGTTACCACTGTCCTCATCACTCATAATGCACTGTGGCACCAAACAAGTTAATGATTATCTGCAAAGTGCCTTGGACACATCTGGGAATGAAAGCTTGTGTAGACCAACTTTTTCCTCACTTCTGAAAAACTATCATCTCAGGAACAGACCAAATTCAGCTTCTGAAACATGCCCTGTGATTGATCAGGAAACAAAAAGGAGTACCTTCTACATCTGCCTTGTTCTATTGTCTGGGTTTAGGTTTTACATGAGTTTTGAAAGGTGACACCTCTTCCCCATTTAGTGGTAAGATAGGAATAGTGATGACAGTTGTAGAAATGTAAGCAACAGGCCCCATGGGAGAGTGGAACTATACATGCTGTGAGTGCTAACCTAAGCTGAAGCTGACCCTAAATTTGTGTGACCTTGGACATGTTACTTGTCTTACTGGTGGTTTGCATACGTGCTAAGTTGCTTCACTTGTGTCGACTCTTTGCGACCCCATGGCCTGTAGCCCGCCAGGCTCTTCTCTCCATGAGATTCTCCAAGCAAGAATACTGGAGTGGGTTGCCATGCCCTCCTCCAGGGATCTTCCCCACCCAGGGATTGAACCCGTATCTCTTACCTCTCCTGCATTGGCAGGCAGGTTCTTTACCACTAGCGCCACCTGGGAAGTCTAGTGGTTTAATTTTCTTCAACTATGAAGTACTGTTGGTGGAATGACTTGTCTCTCTGCCTTGGTAACTATGTTGGGGGTCTATAGAAACTTTATTTGCTCTAGATCAGAAGTTCTTAATCTTCTGTGCCGCATGTTTTCCTTTGGCAATTTAATGAAGCATAGTACCCCTTCTGAGAATCATGGTTTTTTTAATGTATAAAATATATAAAATTACAAATGACACAGAACAGTTATCAAAATGTTAAAACAGTTGTGATACAATAGTTTATATGTTTATAACTCATTAAATTAAAAAATGTAGCTGCAGATACTATAGTTTTGAAGTAGTGATGAGTGTAAATACTATGTTGCGAGCTCTGCAATAACAGTAATGTGATGTGAAGTGTCTCCTGGTTCCTCTTGGTGACATAGTCACAATACTATGTGGGTTATTACCTGCATTCATTGTTGAAGGTGAAGGTGGTGCTAACTTTTACTTGGAGGTTAGTGAGTATGAAAATCAGAATATTCTCCAGCCAAGTTCACAGCTGCCTCCCCTCCTCTGAGTCTTTCTACAGACCGCTTAGGAGGTCGTGGATCCCCAGATAAGAGCTCCTGCTATAGACCAGCTGATCTTTGAAAGGTCAATTACCTTATGGCCACTTGCCTTATAAGCTTCAATATCTTCACCATGCTAAGAGCAAGGGCATAGAGAAGATATGAAATAAAAGTCTATTTTGCAACCTGTGATAACTGTTCTTGGTTGAGGAGAAAGTTAAAGCCAATGACTAGAATGAGGCTTTTGTGTCTGATGGATTTTGCTTTTCTAGACTTCCCAGTGTTCAGTGGGATAGATGTGGGCCAGAGTGCTCCAGCTTCTTGCATTTTGAGTTTTAGTGGTTTTGCCTGCCTTCCCCATTTTTGACCTGATTTTTTTCTTACTATTCCTTCTTCAGATATTGTTTTGGTCACGGAGCCTTGGGGAATGGGTGGTTTTCTTTGCTGTTGGTGTGATGGGGTATGAACTTTTCCATTCTTCTCATTCCTGTAGGACTGAATGTGGGACTAGCTGGTGTCACTCCACTTTGACCTAAAAATTCCTCTCTGTTTGGGAGGCACAGATCACTGTGTCCCAATGTTAGAAGAGAGAGCAAGTTGGACATCTTGAAAGGTAAAGAGCCCAATTATGAACATGTCACTTCTGTTATTCAGTCAGTGTATTTTGGATTTTGTTTCTGCTTCCGTAGAGTCTCTTGTAAGTTAAAACTGTATTTGTTCATTATTGTAGCAGTTCCCAAGGCAGCGGTCATCAAGTTAAATGCAAGCCATAGCTGTAAGTGCAATTACCTTGTACTTTTCTGTGAATAGGGACTTCTGCAGTAACTTATTTCCTAGGAAAGGCAGATGGTGAGAAGTTGAACAAGTATTTATTGTGTCATCATTGCTATTTGGGGATGCAAAGCCGAAGTAGCAGTATATGAGCCCCCAGCTCGTTACCACACACAGATCAACTAGCATTTATTAAGTTTCTTCTTTTGGGTGCTGAAATGATGACCCTTTCCTCAGGAGGTTCCCTGGCTGTACATAACAAGGATACAATTTTCAAAGTGTTTTAAAAGTGTCATGAATATAATGCTGTGGGGCCATGGAGGACGTTCCTGGGGATGGTTTGGAATCAAGGAGAGTTTCACAAAGAAGGGACATTTTGCTGAAGTTTTACTTTGGGTAGCCATTATTCTAAAGGGTGATAGATGACGTTCATTTTTTATTAGTTACATTTTATCAGAACCCTTGAGCTTGATACAAATTTATTTGCTTGCTTAAAGTTTGTTAGCTTGAAGGACAGTAGATGAGTTTTTACCCTTTGAGTATGAAAACATATCTTAGCGTTTTGTTAGGACCAAGGTTTTTTACATAAGACTATAGTATACTGTTCTTTTCTCCACATATTTGGGAAAGATTGGTTCTTCCTATTGTGTATTCTGAGAAGGAAGCCTTTTAGTAGCTGGTATGCCAGAACTTAAGAATGAGCTCGGAATGGAATCCCAGGGCCTTTTAGTTCCACATTCTAAGTTTGATACTATGCCTTTTATGGCGTAGTGGTCATAGCATAGAAATGAAATTTGTTAAACTTGACATACTTGTAATAAACTTGACTTCTTAGAGCAGGAGAGTGGGAAAGGATCATTGGAAAAGTTGAAATTGGGATTGTAGAGGCGATTCTGAGCTAAGTTAGACCAAGTTGTGGATTTATTGACAGCTTCATGGCAACCTTATAGAATCTCCTTTTAAAGATTCCTGAGAAATTTGGCCTTAGGACAGTCTGGAACTTGGTTTTTCCCTGCCATTTCAAAACTATAAATTCTGGGTGAAGGGGGAGGCTCAGCATTATCATTGTAGTTTACAAGGACTAATGTTGGAAATAGTTCTGCCTGCTGAGTTACTTAGTCTTTTACCGATTTACCTAGCTCAACTTGGTATAGCATTTCACACACAGTAGGCTCTCAAGCAAAGGAGATCTTGTGGCCCTGTCATTCACTCATATATTCTCCCAAAAGGGTATGAAAATAAGTTTCCTTGCTGAATGCTTGCTGTGTAAAGTTACAGTTGAGAGTAGGGAGGACCTGGGAATGGTATGCGCTTTGTGAATTCAAAAGTGTGTCTGGAATTTTGTCTCTTTCACCTCCATAGTCAGCTCTCAATTCTCTGTACTAATTAGGAATGGGAAGAAGCAAAAATGTGAGGATTTTTTTTTCCCTACTAACTGTTCAGAAAAGTAGACAAATCGATTTTCTTTGCCTTTAATATTTTTCCAGTCTCTGAAAAGAAAATATGCACTGTGGGAAGGAGGGAAAGTTACAAGGGCCTTGAGGTATCTGCAGGTTGGATGATATACCCTGAAATAATTGGAAGCTGATGCTGTTTACATGGGAGACGACAACTTCCTCTTAAACTAATACCCTGTAGATAGGATCTTCAGATAGTAACTAAGTGGCACTGATGATTTTGTTTTCATTCCTTAGAAACTCTTCTTCTTTCCTTTATCCTCATCCAGGTGAGGGTCACCTCTGAGACAGGGCTTCCTGGACTCCCCAAGCTCCCCACTTCCAGGATGAGCACCGCCTTATCGTGACCCTTGGGGTTTTGGTGAGTAGCCTGATGGATGGATAGGGGCCCTAGAAAGCAGGCCTGGCTTAGGAGATGATCTTCGGGGAAAGCTTCAACTTTTATTCAACAAATACTTTTTGAGCAGATGGCATGTATCCGATGCTATAGCAAGTACTAGGAATACAAGGATGAACAAATCAGTCTTGATCCTTTACGGATCCTCCTACCTTCATGGAGCTTAGCATGACAGATGAATGTTAATGCAAATGACCACATAATTATACAACATGAGAAATGTTGTGAAAGAAAAACAGGATGCTATGAAAAGAATGTAATGGAGCATTTCATCTAGATTAGTGGCTTTACAGTATCCTTTTATCTTTGAAGAAAAAATCAGTGAAACTGAGATTTTCTTCACTTGGCAAAAATATTCAAACTTGACATGGGAAGGTTAGGGGTGAGGGAGAGAGGTGTCAAGGATGACTCCAAATTTCTGGCATGAGCAACTGGGTGGATGAAGATGCCATTTACTAAAATGTAGAAAGCTGAAGGGGAAATACGTTGGGGAGGGAGGCTATATAGGGATGAAGAATTCATCTTTGACCTTGTTAGGTTTCAGACGTCTAGTGGGATGCCAAGTTGGCAGTTGTGTATACAGGTCAGCAGGGCAGAAGCTGAGCTGGATGGAAATTTGGGAGTTCTTGGCATGGAAAGAACTTAGAGAATGAGAAGAGAAGAGGACCCGGGGTAGGGCTGTGAGGAACTTGAAATTGTAGAGATTGAGTAGAGAAGGGGTCAGCAAAGGAAGCAGATGAAGAGTGACTTGAGAGGAAGGAGGAAGACTGGGAAAGTGTGGTATTATACAGCCGAGAGAGGAGTTTCAAGAAGGAGTGTTCAACTGGCGTAGTCTATGAGATGGAGTAAGATGAGGCTAGAAAAGCGGTCAGTTGTGACCTTAACAAGAGTCGTGGTTTTTGTGATCTGTGGGTAGAAGTTGGTTTAAGATGGTTAAAGGGTGAATGGCAGGTAAGGAAATGAAGGCTGTGTCTTGTCAACTCTGTAAAGAAACTTGACTTCAAAGGGGAATAGAATGCCAGAGCCAGTTTTGTTTTGCCTTATCATTATTATTTCATCTGGAAGGTAGAATAACATGTCTGAAAGCTGATTGGAAATATCCAGGAGATGCAGGATATAGAAGGGTGATCATGGAAAAGAGGGAGTACTCAGTCAGCTGAAAGGGATGGGGCTAGACCACCTGTGGTAGGACTAACCTTTGGGGAAAAAGTGGGCTTTTTTTTTTTTTTTTTTTTGATTGCAGTAATGGAGAAAAAAGAGGGGATAGGCAATGATAAAAAGAGGTTTGAAGATTTGGTGGCTTTGGATTAGGGGTTAAAACAGCTGGATTTTATTCCCATCTCTAGTGAGTCCATGTACTTGTTTCAACCTTCTTTGCTGTTTCTCCACTCATAAAGTAATGGCAAGGAGATGGCTTTGAAGAAAGAGCAGGTCAGGGAGCACTGATTGGAAACCTGGGAGAAGGCATTCACGCCCCTGTGCTCCATCCATTCATCTATAAAATGCCATTGATCACGGTATAGTGAGTTTAAGAAACTATGTGGAAATACTTTGAAAATGTTTTCTGTTCACATTATTATTATTTAGAAATAATCTTTGCTACCAGCTCATCAGAAGTGCCTGGCAGATTGAGGTGATTTGGTACTTTTAATGTTTAGAGTTTCTTTAGAAGGAGTGTAACACAAGTGCCAGGCGTTTCTGCTCTGTAACTCACCTAGGGTTTAACCACATTCTTAGTACATTATATTGAGTACTATAGAAAAACCAAAGAAATGTAAAACAAGGTTCTTGTCTTCAAAGAGCATAGTCTTCATAGGGAGGTAAATCATGCACATGGGACTATTCAGTTTGACACATGATTGGAGTGCTCAAATGTGTGATACAGACAGAAAGTACCAGAAGAAATTACAGAAGGGACTATACAGGTGGTAACTTCTTTTCTTTTCCTGAGGTAAGTGTTTTCTGTTGGCTTTGTCCATGGAAGATTCATTGACTGCTTCTGTTTTACCAATGATTCCTGATTTTTAGTGAGAGGGACAGTATGGTTTATGATCGTATATTATGTTGAGCTTCACAGCCATAATCAGTTTTAGAATCTAAACTGGGGGGAGGGAGCTAAAGGTGGTAGGGAATAAACATACAACCCTAAATACAATTGAGACTCAAATGTTTTTAGGATGCTTTTTCCTAAGGTCAGTGTAGAAATATTCTATAGCATTTTACTCTAGTTTTTTTTCTTGCCTTCTTCATTTAAAAGAAAAAAACATGATTGTGTATACTCAGAACATCCATAAATTCCTCTCATGCTCTCAGGTGAAATAGCTGGGATTATTTCTAAATGAGGAAATAGACATTTAATACTTGACAACGATCATACTCACTGCTGAGTTCTAGAATATAAGGGTTTCTCCCAATTTTAGTCCAGTTCTTGAACCTCTTGTAGTGTATGTAACACTGAAGCGACTTCTAACTCCTTTTGATTCTTTAGCCTTTAATCCTGCATCTAATATTCTCCTTCAGTCCTATACCTCATTAGTAAAGATGGCAGGAGGGAGGGAGGGGGAGGGGACCATGGTTACCAAAAAAATCACATTGGAACTGCCCTGGAAGGAGCAGTGACTGAAAGTGTATCTTGGTTTTCCCTGAACCAGTTTAGATTTCTCTAAATAAAGGGCTTTCTCATTTGTTCTCTCATAGGTTGGGGAATGTTTTTTTGACCTTTATGCTTCAAATTAGCCTTGCAAATTGGCTCAAAAAATATCTTAGTCTTCAAAGATGTTCTTTCACCTCCGCATTATGGATCATTCCCTTGCTTACCCATGCCTACAGCTCCTGTCATTAAGCAGTGGGAACACAGGACACGTACTCAGCATAATTTAATAGAAAGATCAGAGAAATCAGGGGGCAGAACTGATTGTATTTGGTATTGGCTCAATAGTTGATTTCAGAAGTACCTCCTTTAATGTCTTCCCCACCCTGAGGCCCTGAGAATATAAACAGAGAGTAATTTGTTTCATGGTATGAAATTGGGATGGGTTTGTTACATTTCAGTGCCATCAGAGGTGAAGCACCAGATAGTTGCTATGGATTTGGAGTACCCAGTGGTTTCAGAGCATTGTTTTGAAGAAAGAAAAACCCAAGTTTTTGAGGGTTTTGTATTTGGAAGTAGAGAAATGTAAGGGAGAATACACAGCTAAAGATAAAAATGTTTTTCTCATCTGCTTACAAACGCCTGGTATATGATGCTTGGGTGGGAGGCTTGTATGCCTGGCAGAAAGTCTTAGTCACTCTTCCGCTGCTTTAGCACCAGAGCCTTTTGGCCAGAATATGAACATCGCCCTTTCCTTTCACCCTGAGGGAAGCTGAGGAACCGTCTGCCTCTGCACTGTTGAGGTGGGGCTTTAGCCTTGGTCCTGCTATAAAGGTGTTGGATGTCTCTGTTTCTGTTCCCAGTGTGCCCTGGAGATGCGAGATTTTCCTTTGGCAGCCGGAGGCACACACCCAGAGAATGCTGGAGCCGCAAGGGGACAGGACCCACTTCCACAGCGGAGAAAAACAAAGAGGAAAAAGGCGTGCAGGCAGCCAGCACTAAGGGACGCACCCGGCACGCAGTGGGCCCCTGCCGCTGCCCCCAGCAGCTGTTCCCGCTGCAGCCCGAGAGGAACTCGGTGAGCCCGTCCCTGTTTGTGGCTGCGAGCTCAGGATTTCAATCAATGCATTCCAGTAACCCTAAAGTGAGGAACTCTCCGTCAGGAAACACACAGAGGTGAGCCTCAGGGCCTGGCCTGACCGCCCCTTGGGGACATCATAGTGGACCCTGAACACTCACTGGTGGAACAGTATGTTGAATCATGAGACCCAAATGGGAAAAGAAAAAGACACAAGTAGACAGTGATAGAATAGTGAGTCAAAGTTTAGGTTAGCGTTCTCCTGTTACTCATTTGTCCATCATTACCTGACTGCTCCTCATTACAGCTCCCCTCAACAAAACATTAAAAACCATCCAGTACAACGTGCTAAACTTGTCAAAGGAGGAAACTGAGACCTGGAAAGTTGAGGAGGCCTAAGGTCCTAGAACTGAAACACCAGCCCCTGACCCCCACTGTGAAGCTTTTTCCTCTGTTCCACAAAATTGATGCCTTAAAAGAATTTCTTCCTCCGCCCCTGGAGGCAGTGGTTAGTGTGTCTGCTCTGGTGTGATACTTATTTGGTGATTAGTGTCCTGGAGGGTTTCCCTAACCTGCCAGTCACCAGCGGCTTTCCTCACACTCTCCCAGACCTGCTTGTATTTTCCAGCAGGGAAGCCAGTCTCTTGTTACAGCTGTTCCTTGTTCATCAGCCGAGGGGTGGGTAGTATTTTGATCTTAACGATGTCTGTTTGTTTACTCTGAGCTAGTCTTAGTGTGAGAGTCATTTCTCTATGTACATAGAAACCGTTGTCCTTTATTGACAGAAACCCTAGCGATAGGTTCCCATGTGACTCTAGGGTTCCCGAGACGAGACAGGCCACTCTGCCCAAATCCTCCTCTCTGTTGAGAGCTCTGAGAATGGGGAGAAGGCAACAAGCAAGCGGCTTAAGTGAAAGGTGGGGTGGTTACTTTAGCTGTCCAGGTCTCCCTGACGTGTGATTGAAATCAGACCTCTCTGATTTGTGCTGCCCAGTCTTGCCTGGTGTCTGATCTCCCTTTGTTATTTGTCTCTTCTAGTAGCCCTAAGTCAAAGCAGGAGGTGATGGTCCGTCCCCCTACAGTGATGTCCCCATCTGGAAACCCCCAGCTGGATTCCAAATTCTCCAATCAGGGTAAACAGGGGGGCTCAGCCAGCCAATCCCAGCCATCCCCCTGTGACTCCAAGAGTGGGGGCCATACCCCTAAAGCACTCCCTGGCCCAGGTGGGAGCATGGGGCTGAAGAATGGGGCTGGAAATGGTGCCAAGGGCAAGGGGAAAAGGGAGCGAAGTATTTCCGCCGACTCCTTTGATCAGAGAGATCCTGGGACTCCAAACGATGACTCTGACATGAAAGGTATGTCTATAAGATCTTTGAGACTCAGAGGGAAGTAGGTATTCCTGAGGGAGGGCCTCTGACATGGACGGATGCCGGAGAGCCTAATAGTAGCCAAATGGGGAGAGTAGGAATCGGATCCAGGCATTCTCGGAGTTTCAGATGGAACTCTTTCTGGTCATTTTCCTATGAACTGAAGAATAGGTTGGAACGACCTTGTTAAGTTCTTGCCCTTGAGGATGCAAGTGTTTGAGGATGCTGCACAACCCTAACCATGGACTTAGGGATGTTCCTGCTCTCTGTGCTTTTGTGTACTTGAGTGTCAGCCAATAACTCCAGTTTGTCTATGCCAGAGCCCACACTGGAGCAATTTTTCTGACAACTCCTCTTCTCCATGAAATTAGTCCTTCAAGACTTGAGTTGCATGCACTCTGGCTGCCATTTTGCCAGTTGTAGGTACAAGAGGCCACCCTGGCACAAGTCTAGATCGTCCCAGCCAGTTTCACCGTGGCAGGAACGAGGGGCTCCATGTGGTAGAGATCCTGTAGGCACCACAGTGGAGAGAGCCAGGAAGGGGACGGGACCGTGGCCGTGCCCTTAGGTTTTCCCTCACTTAGTGTAAAATGAACGTCGTAACTGTGTAGGCCGGAATGTGAAACTAATATTCACGGAGCGGAACGGTGACTCCCCAACCCAAATTGGAAATGAGTACCTGGGTAATGGTTCCCCTGTCTTTCCTGTCTTCTTCAGGTTGTTTGTGGGGGGCCTGTTTTGAGCACCAGCACTATGCTGGGTGCTGGCGGTGCCATGATCAGCAAAACTGAAACAGTTGCTATCCTCAAGGGTTTAAATGCACCTAGATAACAGATCATTTAAAAAATTACAATAAAATTTGATAAATGTTGAAGTAAGGGAAGTTAGGGGGCTATGGGTCTAACTAGCAGGGACATCCAGCCCAGGAGGTTCCAAAAGGGTTTCCAGGAAGGAGGGACATTTATGCTAATATCTAAACCCTGGTGGCTCAGACGGTAAAGAATCTGCCTGCAGTGCAGGAGACCTGGGTTCAATCCCTGGGTCGGGAATATCCCCTGGAGAAGAGAATGACTACCCACTCCAGTATTCTTGCCTGGAGAATTCCAGGGACAGAGGAGCCTGGCAGGCTACAGTCCACAGGGTCACAAAGAGTTGGATGCGACTGAGCAACTAACACTTTCACACTTTTCAAAGAATGTGTAGTAGAGCAGTAAGGAGGTGGGGAAGAGCGCTTTGTACTTAGTCATTTAAATGGGAGAAGTGTACTTGTATTTTTACGAATAGAAGAATTTCCTCTTAGCAAGGTACTTCCTCCTTGAAATTTTCAAGGTGTTTGCATTATGATGCTATAAATGCTGGCAGATAAAAAGAAAGCTTTATACTTTCTATAACATGAATCTTCTTTTTATTTTTTTAGAATGTAATTCTGCCGACCACATAAAGTCCCAGGATTCCCAACACACACCACACTCAATGACCCCATCAAATGCTACAGTCCCCAGGTCTTCCACCCCCTCCCATGGCCAGACTACTGCCCCAGAGCCCACACCTGCTCAGAAGACTCCTGCCAAAGTGGTGTATGTGTTTTCTACTGAGATGGCTAATAAGTAAGTTAATGGCTGTGAATTCACTGATAGTCTTTTTTCCTTCTCCCAGTTTTATTGAGATGTAGTTGATGGACAGCTGGTGTGGCTTGCGTGTTGGGGCATCTGAATTTTTATTCCCTTTGAAGATTGACCTTTTTTTGCCCACTTGTATTATTACTTAAGGTTAACACTACAGAAAGTGGTAAAATAAAATATAAAACCCCCACGCCCCTACTCCCAGAGGCAACCGTTGGTGGTAGTTCCTTGGCTTTCCTTCCAGAGAAACTTTTCATGCTTGTACATATACATGTATATATACTTTTTTAAACAGGAAAAGGATCAATGGCCAGTACACACTTTTCTGCAGCTCAGTATTCTTTTAAAATGGCATACATAAGTAATACATGTCCATTTAGAATAATTAGAGACTGTAAATAAAAAGTCTCAAGAATTTATAGAGATAACTATTATGAATGTTTTGGTACATGTTTCTAGTAGACAGATGCATCATTGGATATTTGTTTATTTAAAATGTGAATATACACTACATAGTTTTCTGACTTTTCATCTGACATTTTTAAAATTAAGATATAGAGTGAATCTTGGCAACCTTAAATTACGATAAGGTGTGAGAATTCATTTTACTCTTCTTGGGTTGGGATTTTGAACTAGGATTCTCTATAAAACACCTACTAGAGTGGATGGGTTTAAAGGAAAAAATCCCTGGGGGGTTTTAATGCCTCTTTTGAGATTTGCTAATGGCTGTCTTTAAATTTCAGAAGAGTTACAGTAAATGACAGACAAGTAATGAAAGCGTTTTTATCTTGATTTCTTCTCACTGGACTTTGCTGGTGGTTCTTTATACTTCTTCCTGTCTCACACCAGTTCCGTCTGGGGTTAAAATGCTTTAGAATTTCAGTCAGTGAAATAGAAACAAGTCCTAGTGTGTGCATCTCTTCTCTCTCTGCAGGGCTGCAGAAGCTGTGTTAAAGGGCCAGGTTGAAACTATCGTCTCTTTCCACATCCAGAACATCTCTAACAGCAAGACAGAGAGAAGCACAGCCCCTCTGGTATGTCATCTTAGAAGTGGAATAATGGTTTAAAGGTTATAAGGTGACTCTAAAGATGGGAGATGGTGAATTCACTGACAGTCTTTTTTCCTTCTTCCAGTTTTATTGAGATGTAGTTGATGGACAGCACTGTATAAGTTAAAGTGTACAGCCAACTGTACTGTATACTTTAATTCACATACATTACAAAATGATTATCATCTCATATACATACAAAATTTGAGACAAAACTTTCTTTTTGCCTTGTGATGAGAACTCTTAGGTGTACTTTCTTAAGTTTTACGTAGAACATGCAGCAGCATTGATTATATTTATCATGTTATATGTTACATTCCTAGTACTTACTTATCCTATAACTAGAAGTTTATACCTTTTTGCTGCCCTCCTCTAATTCCCTCTCTCCCAGTCCCCCCACTTCTGGTAATCACAAATCTAATCTGTTTTTCTGTGAGCTTGTTTGTGAAGTTTAACTGACCTATACTGTGTTAGTTTGTGGTATACAACATAGTGAAATGATATTTCTATACATTTCAAAGTGATCATCATAAGTCTAGTCACCATGTATCACTGTACAAAGATATCACATAGTTATTGACTATATCCCCCAGACTGTACATTTCACACCTGTTACTCATTTATTTTGTAACTGAAAGATTGTACTCTCAATTTTGATCACCTGTTTATGTCCTCCTCCCATGGCCCCCCTCCTCTTTAAACTACCTGTTTGTTCTCTATATCTGTGACTCTGTTCCTGTTTAGTTATGTTTATTCATTTGCTTTGTTTTTTTAGATTCCACATGTTTGTCTTTCTCTGACTTATTTCACTTAGCACAATACCCTCTAGGTCCATCCATGTTTTTGAAAATGGCAAGGTTTCATTCTTTCTTAATGGCTAAGTAATACTCCATTGTGTGTTTGTGTGTGTGTGTGTACACCATATAGTCTTTATTCATCTATTAATAGGCACTTAGGTTGCTTCCATATCTTGGCTATTGTAAATAATGCTTCAGTGAACAACATAAGGGTACAGATACCTTTTCTAATTGGTGTTTTTGTTTTCTTCAGATAAATAGCCAGGAGTGAAATTGCGGGATTATATGTTAGTTGTATTTGTAATTCTTTGTGGAATCTCCCACTGTTTTTCATAGTGCCTACGCCAGTATACATTCCCACCAACAATCCACGAGGGTTCAGTAGGGAGATAATCTTGGTATCAGCTACATTTTGAGCCTTTAACCTAGTTGTGTAGTTATAGGCACATCACACTGGCCTTTTCTGCTAGCATGCTGATATATTGATGAGTTACTAGAAGAGAAGAGGTGCAAAGTAAAAAAAGGAGACATATGGATATTTTAGGATTTCCTTAATGTGGCCATCTCTGGGAAATTCTGAATTCAGACCCTGCATTAAAAAAAAAATAATACATACTCTTGAGTTACTTAAAGAACAGAGAAAAAACGACAGTTAAGGGTGGACACTGGTTTCCTATAGACTGTGACAGAAGAAACGGTTTACTGCCACCCTACAGTATTGGAGTACATGCTGATAGTTCCATAATTAGAGTCTCAGTGACTTTCAGAATGATTCTTATTTATTTCAGAGTGAGAGAACCATTGAATGTTTTTAATTGTTTGATATTTTCAAAATTATAGTTAATGTTAGTTTGTTTCCTCTTTGGAACTTAAGCACCTGCTGTAAACTACATTAGAACACTCATGCAGTGGTTGTTTCAATATATGTAGTGTCTCAGATTGAACCAAAAGGTATTTCTTGTGTCTCAGATTGTCAAGGCATTGCACCCAGTGCTGTGGGGACACTAGATGTTCAAGACACAGTCTCTGATTTCAGGAAGCATAAACTATAAAACTGGGATGAGTCTTAAACCTGGGAAAAGTTAAATGACTGAAGTGATAGTTGAGTATAGAATAGATAACGTTTTGCCCATGTTGTATGAGAACTTAGGATACTTCCCCGTCACATAGCAGGGCTTGAGCTTTCCTAGACCAAGCAAAGGTATTTCCTGTCTCCCTGTATCTCCACTAATCAAGGGTAGAAGAAGTACATATATAATATTTTTAAATGTATAATTATAATTATATATATTATATATAATTATATATAAATGTATACTATTTTTAATTTAAAAGTATTTATGTTTTATATTGTTCTGGAATATATAGGGCACTTTGCAGCTCAAACTGGCGTTTTATTGACTTAATGACAGATCTTCATACAGTTTTTACCTCCACCTCCTCTAGTACTAAAATGAAATCAGAAGAGGAGTTAACGAGGGTATTGGGAATAGTCCCATCACCATTGCTCCAAATCTAAAATAAAAAAGAGTGGTACTAAACCATTTCTTCTGTCACAGTCACCCTTATAGGAAATGAGTATCCACCTTTAACACAAACACAGCCTGGCCAACAAAACCAAACGTAAACTGGCTCTGGAGAGAAAATTAAGGTGACCTCCAGACTCCAGTTATGTAGTCAGAGACACCGAGGACGCTGACGTCCAGAGTCATCTAGGTTCAGCCAGTCTGCCCACCTCAGTCTGGGTCTGCAGCAGAGATGCATGGAGAATACCAGCACATGGAGCATTTAGGTACATGTCCACAGAATGTGAGCTGTTCGTGTTCAGGGATACATGTAGTGATTTCTGTATAAATTTGTACCTTGAGAAACATTCCAGAGAGTAGGTGGGGATGTAAGTGAGAGCCTTAGGGGTTTGGAAGTACAGACTGGATTAAGTGAACATGTAGAAGGAAGTGAACATCAAAAAGGGATCCTGCAGCTCTTGAGATCTGTTGAGGATTGGCAGGCTGGGCCCTTCTATTCTGCAGTACCGCCCTTCTCTAGTACCCTTAACTTCCAGCAGGGCCAAGGCATAGATGCAGAACATTTTATATCCCTCTTCCAAACACTGACAACATCCATGTCACCTCTTACAGGTGAGCCTGCCTTTACCCAGGACTTAAATGTGGCATTGGTACTTAATAAATAATAAGAAGACACTCATTCAGCCTGTAGAAAGGGCCATGTGCTTTCTATTGGAAAGAACAGATCAAGAGACACCACGAGCTAGCCTCAGATTTCTCCACAGATGTTTCTTGCCTACAGATTATCTTATGCAGTTAATGTGCAAGTTCTTATCAAATATGGAATCAGTGATCACAGACTGAAAACAGAAATCAGAGCTGTCAGGCCCCCTGGAAACTAAAGGAGAGGAGTGCTTCACTAGTCACCGTGCCCGGGGAGACAGTGAAGTGGAGCAGCCTCACCTGCCGCCTGTGGCTGGTAGAGCACTGAGCTGGAAGTGACAAGGACTTTCTTTTTCAGTTTAAAACATCAGACTCTTTGATTGACAGTGAGAAGTCTGCATACCCATTTATACTTTCAGGGAAAGAAAAAGGTGTTAGGTACAGCCTCCCACATACCGAGAAACTAATCTCTCCCTGAATCAGAAACACGTAGTAGACATGTGATATCAAACCTGTTCCTCGAAATAGATACTCAGATGTATTCACTCTAGCAGAGTGGCTTTCCCTTGGCATGCTCATAAAGTTATTGAAACCTAATCTTCAGCTTGGGGAAGAGGATACCATTTGACAGTAAAGTGTGAGGAAAAAAATCAAAATATCTTCATGTCCATGGGGTTTGGAAGGCAGCTATGCTCACCACTATACCACCAACACGTCCATGGGGTTTGTACATGAGCAGTTTCTACGGCAAGGGTCAGTGTAGATTTATGTGGCTGGGACCAGTCCTTTATAACATATCATGCTCTTTTCATTGCCCTTCTGTTCAATTTACCAATGATTTTTAAAATCTCGTTTATCTTCAGAACACACAGATATCTGCCCTTCGAAATGATCCGAAACCTCTCCCACAACAGCCCCCAGCTCCAGCCAACCAGGACCAGAATTCTTCCCAGAACACCAGGCTGCAGCCAACTCCCCCCATTCCGGCACCAGCACCCAAGCCTGCCGCCCCCCCACGTCCCCTGGACCGAGACAGTCCTGGGGTAGAAAACAAACTGATCCCTTCTGTCGGCAGCCCTGCCGGCTCCACTCCACTGCCCCCAGACAGTACCGGGCCAAACTCAACGCCCAACAATCGAGCCGTGACCCCTGTCTCCCAGGGGAGCAATAGCTCTTCAGCAGATCCCAAAGCCCCCCCGCCTCCACCAGTGTCCAGTGGCGAGCCCCCCACACTGGGGGAGAACCCTGATGGACTCTCTCAGGAGCAGCTGGAGCACCGGGAGCGCTCCTTACAAACGCTCAGAGATATCCAGCGAATGCTTTTCCCCGATGAGAAGGAATTCCCAGGAGGACAGAGTGGGGGACCCCAGCAGAACACTGGGGTATTAGATGGACCTCAGAAAAAACCAGAAGGGCCTATACAGGCCATGATGGTTCAATCCCAAAGCCTAGGTAAGGGACCTGGGCCCCGGACAGACGTGGGGGCTCCGTTTGGCCCTCAAGGACACAGAGATGTGCCCTTTTCTCCAGATGAAATGGTTCCACCCTCCATGAACTCCCAGTCTGGGCCCATTGGACCCGACCACCTGGATCACATGACCCCTGAGCAGATAGCATGGCTGAAACTGCAGCAGGAGTTCTACGAAGAGAAGAGGAGGAAGCAGGAGCAGGTGGCTGTGCAGCAGTGCTCCCTCCAGGACATGATGGTCCATCAGCACGGGCCGCGGGCGGTGGTCCGCGGGCCGCCCCCTCCATACCAGATGACCCCTGGCGAGGCCTGGGGGCCTGGGGGCGCAGAGCCCTTTGCCGACGGGATCAACATGCCGCATTCTCTGCCCCCGAGAGCCATGGCTCCCCACCCCAACATGCCAGGGAGCCAAATGCGCCTCCCTGGATTTGCGGGAATGATGAATTCTGAGATGGAGGGGCCCAATGTCCCCAACCCGGCATCGCGACCAGGCCTTTCTGCAGTCAGCTGGCCAGACGATGTGCCAAAAATCCCAGACGGTCGAAACTTCCCGCCTGGCCAGGGCGTCTTCAGTGGTCCTGGCCGAGGGGAGCGCTTCCCAAACCCCCAAGGATTGTCTGAAGAGATGTTTCAACAACAGCTGGCAGAGAAGCAGCTGGGACTGCCCCCGGGGATGAGCGTGGAAGGCATCAGGCCCGGAATGGAGATGAACAGGATGATCCCAGGCTCCCAGCGCCACGTGGAGCCAGGGAATAACCCCATCTTCCCGCGAATACCAGTGGAGGGCCCACTGAGCCCTTCCAGGGGTGACTTTCCGAAAGGAATGCCCCCGCAGCTGGGCCCAGGCCGGGAACTTGAGTTTGGGATGGTTCCCAGTGGGATGAAGGGAGATGTCAGTCTAAATGTCAGCATGGGATCCAACTCTCAGATGATACCTCAGAAGATGAGAGAGGCTGGGGCGGGGCCCGAGGAAATGCTGAAGCTCCGTGCGGCTGGCGCAGACATGCTGCCTGCTCAGCAGAAGATGGTGCCCCTGCCGTTCGGCGAGCACCCGCAGCAAGAGTATGGCATGGGCCCCAGGCCGTTCCTCCCCATGTCTCAGGGTCCAGGCAGCAACAGTGGCTTGCGGAATCTCAGAGAACCCATGGGGCCCGACCAAAGGACTAACAGCCGGCTCAGTCATATGCCACCACTACCTCTCAACCCTTCCAATAACCCCACTAGCCTCAACACAGCTCCTCCCGTTCAGCGCGGCCTGGGGCGGAAGCCCGTGGAGATATCTGTGGCAGGCAGCCAGGTGCATTCCCCAGGCATCAACCCTCTGAAATCCCCCACGATGCGCCAAGTCCAGTCACCAATGCTGGGCTCACCCTCGGGGAACCTCAAGTCCCCCCAGACTCCATCGCAGCTGGCAGGCATGCTGGCGGGCCCAGCTGCCGCTGCTTCCATTAAGTCCCCGCCCGTCTTGGGGTCTGCTGCTGCTTCGCCTGTTCACCTCAAGTCTCCATCACTTCCCGCCCCATCACCTGGATGGACCTCGTCTCCAAAACCTCCCCTTCAGAGTCCTGGGATCCCTCCAAACCACAAAGCACCCCTCACCATGGCCTCCCCTGCCATGCTGGCAAGTGTAGAGTCAGGTCAGTATATTCTCACCTTCACAGTTGCACCTGTAGCCAGAGATTGTGAAAGCCTGGTTTACGTACTTTAAGAAAACTGGTGTCCTGATTATGCAGCCAGAGAAGGGGGCTTTTGCCAAGATGGATATATTTGTGGCAAGGTGCAGAGTTGGTACTCCCATGGGGTTATGCTCAAGTGTCTAATCCTGGTGAAGATTCATGGGCTTTAGTGCAAAATATGTTTATGAAATAGGACTGGGAGGAGAATGAGAAATGCATATCATTTCACTGAACGATTTACATTTGCACAGGGAACTCACATTGGTGGAATAAAATGTCTTAACAGTGGATAAATGTGTTTCCTTTAAACACCAGCCCCACTCACTTTAGAGGTCTGCCTTCATGTTAAGAGAGTGTGAGTGTCATCCCAAGCAAAGAGGGGAGACTGCTGAGAGACTTGAGTGGTTCTCGTAAATATGTGTCGACCATCGAAACAGTTTCCAAAACCTTCTCCTTGGTAGACTGCTGTTCTCACAGATCTGCTGCAATTTATTAGTATTTTCTTCCTGGGGGAAGTTCTCACTGATGATGGTGGTTTTGTGAATAGGACCAGAGGCAGTCAGTAGATGAGCACCTAGTGTAAATACTAGGTCTGTGCTGTCTCCACTTGAGAAAGACTAGAATCAGAATGAGATAGGAGATTTGTCCTACCAGGTTAAAGTGTGTCTCTCCGTTGGGTAGCTGTTCTCTATAAAGCAGTCCAGTGGAGCGGCCCCCTCGGACCTTTTGAGTGCAGACATCTTGGTGGCGGAAATCAGTCAGGAGCATGTGTCGGGTGCTTTGGTCAGTACCTGGGGTGGGATGGCTCGTCTGGCTTCCAAGCACACTAACACCAGAGGCGAATTCTGAATTGTGGTTGGCAAGGGTAAGAGATCCACTTATTTCCCATTGTTTTCAGTGAAGGAGTTGTTTGTGAGACGTGGTTTTCCCAAGTTTAGCTAATATTCCTCACGCATCCTTGGTGCGTTGTCCTCCCATCTGCTGAGCTGTCACCTCCATTGCACGCTGCCACCTCCCTCTGCACACATACAGAGCTTGACTAGATGACTGATGATTCATGTCCTGGGTCTAATAACACTGTCCCATTCATCTGTCTCATTCCTGGCCCTGCTAGTTCATAATCACAGGCCCAAGAACCTTCAGGAGAATCTAATTCCCTGCCCTGTTTTATTTTGCTTTCTTCTCCTAGGTGGCCCCCCACCTCCTACAGCCAGCCAGTCTGCCTCTGTGAGTATCCCGGGAAGTCTTCCCTCTAGTACACCTTACACCATGCCTCCAGAGCCGACCCTTTCCCAGAACCCACTGTCTATTATGATGTCTCGAATGTCCAAGTTTGCAATGCCCAGTTCTACCCCGTTATACCACGACGCCATCAAGACTGTGGCCAGCTCAGATGATGACTCCCCTCCAGCTCGTTCTCCCAACTTGCCATCAATGAATAATATGCCAGGTAAGAAATCAGGAAGATAGGATATGGCCCTATTGCTGTTGACAAAAGAAAAACGTCTTGAGGTATTTTCTTGATATCTGTAGACCTCAATAAGCTTGACGTTCAGCAGGTTGAAAAAGTATACCACCTGAGTTAGTTTCAGTAAAACTAAAATGTCTTGTCTAGAGGAAGAGAATAACACTTTTTTGGATTAGCTTATTTCGTTCTGTGTTTGTGGATAAGAAAGCAAGTTTTTTTAGAGTTCTTGTCATTTTCTTACAGAAGTTCTGATGCTTCTGTGTACCTCAATGCACTTATTTTTAGGTGGTGGCTCCTCCTGGAGCGAAACTGAAAGCAGTATTTTTTTAATATGCTAATAGGAATGTCTTAGGGCTTCCCTGGTAGCTCAGACAGTAAAGCATCTGCCTACAATGAGGGAGACCTGGGTTCGATCCCTGGGTCGGGAAGATCCCCTAGAGAAGGAAATGGCAACCCACTCCAGTATTCATGCCCGGAAAATCCCATGGACTGAGGAGCCTGGGGGGGCTACAGTCCATGGGGTCACAAAGAGTCAGACACGACTGAGCAACTTCAGCTCAGCTAGGAATGTCTTGAGTCCTCAACTATTTTCCTGAAAGGGCAAGCAGCCACAGAATTTCTGACAATGGAAAACCCCTGCTTCCTAGAGAAGCACTTTCTTTAGGCCTAGAGAGAAAATAAAATTCCTCCCTTCCCTCCTCATTTTGTTCTCCTTCACTCCTACACCTCCCATCTCCCCAAATCTCACTAACAGGAAATGATGTGGGAGGGCAAAGGTGGTCAACAAAGAGACCATAACTTCAGCCATGGGTTTCTGGTTCCAGTTCCATTCTGATTTGTTAAGAATGCTTTTTATCATCAATCAGGTTAGGGCATGCTCCATGGATTGGACAACCATCATTCTTACCATACTTGGTGGTTATCTTCATGGAAAGACCAAATATTTAAATGTCCTAGAGGCCATGGTAGAACCTCTGTGTTTTTCTTTTCCATTAAAAGTTAGCTTTTCTTCACCATTTTATATAATCTAGAGTTTGAAATGCTTTTCTTCACCATTTTATATAATCTAGAGTTTGAAATGCTCTCCCTGTAAGGCAGTATAAAATAGTGATGCCACATACATATCAGTTCAAAAAGGCCTATTTGGTTTCCTCATTGCTATTACTTCTGATTCTTGGACTTGTAGGACTGATGAATCCTCTTTCTCCAAAAAGGATTGTACTACAGGTCATGTAGACAAATTGTTTTCTTCTGAATTAAATACCTCCAATGAAGAAGTCTATACTCATTTGTGTATTAACTTGTAACTTTTCACTCAGGAGACTTTCTAGCTGTCTTCTATATACGTATATGTCGTACAGTTTAAAGTTCAGTAATACATTGTCTTGTGGAGTTGTTGGTTTGTGTGCCCCAAAATGTGTTATAACCTTCCTGAGGGTAGATTGTGCATTGTGTATTTTCTCAGCCGAGTCCCATGCACATTTGATGCATAGTCACTTTTTTTGTTAATTTGATTTATGATAGTTTTTCTGAGTTATTTTGGTGAAATTGATTCATTTGATATCTTTATTTTTCTAGGAATGGGCATTAATACACAGAATCCTCGAATTTCAGGTCCAAACCCCGTGGTTCCAATGCCAACCCTCAGCCCAATGGGAATGACCCAGCCACTTTCTCACTCCAATCAGATGCCCTCTCCGAACGCCATGGGACCCAACATACCTCCTCATGGAGTCCCAATGGGGCCTGGTTTGATGTCACACAATCCTATCATGGGGCATGGGTCCCAGGAGCCTCCAATGGTACCTCAAGGACGCATGGGTTTTCCCCAGGGTTTCCCTCCAGTTCAGTCTCCTCCACAGCAGGTTCCGTTTCCTCACAATGGCCCCAGTGGGGGGCAGGGCAACTTCCCAGGAGGGATGGGCTTCCCAGGAGAAGGGCCTCTTGGCCGCCCCAGCAACCTGCCCCAAAGTTCAGCAGATGCAGCACTTTGCAAGCCTGGAGGCCCGGGAGGTCCTGACTCCTTCGCTGTCCTGGGAAACAGCATGCCTTCAGTGTTTACAGACCCAGATCTACAGGAGGTCATCCGACCTGGAGCCACCGGAATACCTGAGTTTGACCTGTCTCGCATTATCCCATCTGAGAAGCCTAGCCAGACACTGCAATATTTCCCTCGAGGGGAAGTCCCAGGCCGTAAACAGCCCCAGGGTCCTGGACCTGGGTTTTCGCACATGCAGGGGATGATGGGAGAACAAGCCCCCAGAATGGGACTAGCATTACCTGGCATGGGAGGTCCGGGGCCCGTGGGAACTCCAGACATCCCTCTTGGGACAGCTCCGTCCATGCCAGGCCACAACCCTATGAGACCACCAGCCTTTCTCCAGCAAGGCATGATGGGACCTCACCATCGGATGATGTCACCAGCACAATCTACAATGCCCGGCCAGCCCACCCTGATGAGCAATCCCGCTGCTGCCGTGGGCATGATTCCTGGCAAGGATCGGGGGCCTGCCGGGCTCTACACTCACCCTGGGCCTGTGGGCTCTCCAGGCATGATGATGTCCATGCAGGGCATGATGGGACCCCAACAGAACATCATGATCCCCCCACAGATGAGGCCCCGGGGCATGGCCGCTGACGTGGGCATGGGTGGATTCAGCCAAGGACCTGGCAACCCAGGAAACATGATGTTTTAAGCTGCTAAGACTGGATGTGCCCATCCTTGTTGAGATGAGATTCCAGGTCCTGAGAGCTGCTATGAGGGCGTTCCAGGAGCACTGTCGGTCATGCAATAGGAGAACAGAGACCCAAGGGCTGCTTTGGGGGCGGGGGGAACTCGAGAATGTATGGATTTATCTGAAAACAAATTATTCATTTAATCAACAGGTGTGTTTTTTTTAAGATTTATTTTTTAAAAATTATTTTTGTGGACTTGGGTATCCCGTGATGGCACCTCCTTTTGGGAATCTGTAGCCGTGCTTTGAGAATCGCCATGGGTCACGTGTTGCACCGTTCTCTGTATGTTTACGTCCTTTGGACTTGGCTTCTCCCAGGATTCTTTTCTGGTTTTGTTTTTGCTTGGGGCTTTATTTTTTTTGTGTACTGTACTATATTGTAAAAGGGATTTTAGCAGAGACTTTAGTCTTTGGGACAAGAGGAGAACAGGAATGCTGGGCTGTTTACTTTAGGTGGAGAATCCATCTTCAGACCTTTGGACTATTTTCTTTCAACTCCAGTGTATAGAAAAACCAAACTACAACCTCAGAGCAGAGTATTAATGAAAAGCACAAAAAAAGGAACTAAGTTCAGCGAGGGGTGGGGGGAGGGGGAGATTTTTCTTTTTAAAAATAATGACGCTTAGGACATTTGTTTTTCAGTTTAAGTGCTCTTCAGCACTGTCTGCCTCTCCCAGCCTACAGACCCACCTGCACATTTTTCTCTCGTTTTCCCTCCCCTCTCCTTCCCCATCTCTTGGTTGAGTGAGTTTCCCCCTGTTGTGTCCTTCACTGGTGACCCCCTGCTTCCCTCCTCTCTTTCCCTTTGGCAGCTGCAATACACGGTGATTCTTTGGGGAAATAAATCTAAGCAAGCCTCACCTTCCATGCCGAGCATTGTCCCGGCTCCAGGAGGGAAGGGTCTGTCTTTGGGATGCTCGACGGTCTTCTTTGCCCTTCGTCTTTTCTTCCCCATCCTACCCCTTCCCTGCCCACCTTGTTTTCTGTTCTCCTTTTATTAGGAATTCCCAAGTGAATTTTATTAATGTGGGAGTGGAACAGATGCTAAAAGCTATCCAGGATTTTGTTTTTCTGTTTTTAATTTTGTGGGTCCTTCCCTTTCCTCCCCCTCCCATGCGTAAAACGTTCTGTGTAACCTCCATTAAATTTGGTACAAAACCACTCACCAGAGCTGTGGTGTCAGAAAAATAAAATATATTGTTTCTTACAAAATTGGATTGCCTTTTTTTTTGTCCATTTGGATTCCTGTTTGCTGAGTATTAGGCATAGTGGTTGCCATGTGACCCAGAAACGTAGCACCACTGTATCAGACTTGATCGACAGGGTGAAAGTTAGGGAAAGTATAGAAAAGTGCTTTTGCAGATGAAGCGTACTGCTTGCTGTTGAGGAGTAACTACTCTTGTAGATTGATCCAGTGCTGTTCCTGTCTCAGGCATGAAATCTTAGGTGTAGGCAGAAGAACAGCCCTGGTCCCCATGGCCTCATCTCTGGAGGCAGCTCATGGCCTTTACTAGGAATTTTTGTGAGGGCCAGTGTAATGGTGTGAAATATTTAAGAAGGCCAAAGTTATAGTCATTTGTAAAGCTACGAAATGCCCGTGGAGGTTGTTAAAGTAACGTATTATTACTGTGTGTGCAAATGTGGTTTCTGTGGTCCGTTCTGCCTCCCCCCTTCCCTGCCTATCCATAGTCCCCTTCTGCCAGCCCTGCTCAGGCTACACAGCTCACTTCGACGCGCACACCTTCAGCGCATCAGCGTGAGTCCTGCAAGGTGAGCGTCTAAGGGACCGGCCGTTTGTGTTTTCTGCGCAGTTAGGTTTCTTCTGGTGTATGTATTTCTTCTGAGTTACAGGCATCTTCAGCTGAGCAAGTGGGCGTCTGTGTGCGTGTTTCTTCTCAGGTGAGGGAATGTAAGTGAGGAGCAGCAGGTGCAGTCGTCTGCAGACAGACTTGTACAGATTGGGCTCTGAGACCCACAGTCTGAGTTTGACCTATGAACATTTCTCTCCCGTGAAATGTTTTTGAGAGTCACTTTCTCTTCTACCCTCAGCAATCCTGTCTTCTCAGTAACACAAGAACCCCAGACCACAAGAGTGAGATTTGATTTGAGCACCTCCTCTACCAGTCACCTCCACCCTACATGTGTTCTCTTGCGAACTTTTGAAGGGCCATAGGAAGCAGGTAGTAAATCATCTCATCTGGAGACGAGAATACTGAGCTCATTGATTTAAGAATTCTGACACAATCGGATTTTTACAGATGAACCTAAGCAGTGAAAATTTTATGTTGTGGAGAAATTAGAGTACAAGGATTTTGTTTCAGGGATTAAGCCCTATCCCTAGGTCCTCTAGGCTTTGAACTAGTAAAAAAAGAACAGGGAAACAGCTAAGGGTGGGGCACGCGAGATGAGAGCTCTGAAAGGAAGGCTGGACCTGGTGTTGGTCCGCTGGTCTGGCTTCATGGGCAGTCCCACTCTCTGTTGCATCTCATAGTGCTGTGGTCACTGAAGCTGTGTGGTCCCTTTGCTTCTGTCCCAAGGAGGGAGATAAAGGCAGGAAGGAGCTTTGTGGACCCCCACCGGGAGAGGCTGGATATGTGGCACTCTGCATGTCGTCCCCTCCTGGAGGACGTGCAGCAGTGCAAATCAACTTAACCATTTCAAAGTAGTTGGGTTTTGAAAAGACCATAAATCTTCATTCATTTACATTAGCCATATACATTTCATCATGATCCATCTGATATGATAAACTTCATTTAGGGTTTAAATGTCACAATTTCCAATTTGCTAATCTTGCTATGAAATAAAGTCACGTTTGGCAGATTGGATGCTTTTGCATGAAGAATAAATGATGCAAGGTTTTTTCAAAAAATCCACAAAATGGTGATAAAAATATTTTGTGTTAACATAATCCCATGAAAGCCAAGCCAGCCTCTCCCACCCCCTGCCCCTCCTGAAATTTTGGGATTAAATGAAGGAAGTGCAATAATGTGTTGCTTCATTCCAGGCTAAGTGGGAAGGTTGTGGATCATAGCATTTCGTAGGAACTAATGAAGCATATGGGGTATTTTCCTTAAAATAATGTGAAACAAAGTGATTTACTTTTTAAAAGAATCTGCACTTGTAAATGAAAACAAGCAAACAAAACTGGAGACGCCTTATGAAGGGGCAAGAAAAATGTTTTTAAAACAATTTTATATATTTTAAAGCTATTCTTTAAAAAATTGATCCAAAATTTCTCCTATCCTCCCTACTCTCCTGTACTTCTAGATGCTGTGATCATGACACGACTTCCGTCACTGGGGCAGCTGCACAGGCCCCAGAGTGGTTTAATGCTCTGCTGTCCCGTGTTGACTTTCTTAATAATCTTTGAGCAGGGGCCCCATATTTCCATTTTTATACTGGGCCCCACAAATGCAGCAGCTGGCCCTGTGAGCAATAAGAGAATTCTCCGCAGCTCCAGAGCAGTGCTGGGATCCGAGTCTCTCTTCGTCCTTTCTCCATCCCAGCGGCCAGGGGTGACCCCAGACAGGGTGGGTGCTGTGTTCCATTTAAACCGTCTACCCTTTAGTCACTTCCTTTTCCTTTTCTGAGTACCTTCAAAGTGCTCAGGGGAGAGGAAAGCTGTATTTAACCCAAGGATTCATTTATTAGCAACCATTTAGACAGTGTCCATTGTGTGTCAAGAACTGCGCTAAGACAGGGGCCAGGAAACGCATGTTGTAAATCGACATTCCATACTCTGATCGCTACCACAGGGAAAGTGCCAGCTGAGTGCCACTGACCAGAGAGGAAGGCCCAGGGAAACCACCATGAAAGGTGGTTTTGAACTTAACTCTTGAAGGAGGAAGCACTTCCCAGTGGAGGGTGCTGGTGGGCTTTTAAACAGGGGAGCAGCAAAGGCTTACTTGTTGCAATGGGGGTGCTCTTTAAGGGAGGGAGGTGGAGAGAAGAAATGAGCTCAGAGAGAGCAGGTCATGGGAGAACCCAGGGTGGCCCAGGGAGTTTGAACTTCACAGCTTTAAGCAAGGGAATCTGGTGATCAGATAGGTTCTGCGGAAAGATTACTGTGCTGGGTGTGGAGGACAGGGTGGGGATGGCGTAAGAGAACCGTAGGAAGATTTTGCAAAAACTTGTTTATTCTACAAAATCTTTAAACTCACAGACTCATCTCTCTTGCTTTAAAAAACATCAAATTGGATCATATTTCCTCTGCTGCTTAATAACTTGAGCCTACTGCCACTTTCTTTTCTCTAACCCAGACCACTCATATTTTCCAAAGTCACAAACACATATTTAAGAAAAGTCAAGGGAGCTTAATTTGGTGGTAAAATTTTAATGACACATTTAAAGCAAACAGTTTATAGAGCACAGAAACCAGTTTGTGGCCCAATATTTTATATTGGAAGGAGTTAAATAATAAACTAAGTTAAAAAGAAGATACACTCTAAGGGTTGGATAAATAACAAAGCCTCTGACATGGCTCCTTATCTGGGTTACTGTAATAGACGGGATCTGTTTTCTGCCTGTAGGTAACCACACTTCAACTGTTAACTTTCTGGCCCAGTGTTTAGTTGTGCTTGGCAACCAACACTGCCTGGGGAAGAGGGTAAGTAGATGATCACAGAAAGAAGATAAAGAGAAGGTTCAGAAATGAGTGCCTCACACATATTTAAAGCATGAAAAAAATCCAGTTATTTCATCAAACATACAAGAACTCAGGTTTCCTTTGCAAAGCCCCACCTCAGAGCCTGAAGCAATTATGAGGGACCCTGGAGTTCCAAAGCACAATCCAGCCCTAAGCAAGTTCAGGTCTGCCCTGTGGCAGAGGGAGGACAGGACAGGATATGATGCGTGATTCTGGGAAGTCTGGATCTTCATACTGCACAGCCTGCCCACAGCTCTGTGCTAGCCTCCCTCTTCCTTCGTCCTGTGGCTGGAGCTAGGGTCAAAACTGAAAGGGACTTAGAAATCTTAATGGTATTTAGTGTCCCATTAATTAGTGTTGGGGCTTCCCTGGTGGCTCAGCAGGTTCTGCAAATGCAGAAGATGCGGGTTCGATCCCAGTTCGATCCCTGGGTAGGAAAGATTCCCTGGAGGAGGAAATGGCAACCCACTCCAGTATTCTTGCTCGGAAAATCCCATGAACAGAGGAGCCTGACGGGCTACAGTCTATGGGGTTGCAAAAAATTGGACCCAATTTAGCAACTAAACAAACAAACAAAATTACTGTCCAGGGTGGATTTAACTTTTCAAGATTATTTTTTTTTCCACAGCTTAAGTTCTGTTGAAGACTCTTGGGAGCCTATTTCTCCTCTTTGCCAGTCTTTCAGGAGCTTTCATCTTCCCCATTCCCCACATAGAAACCCCACAGCTCGACATGCATTTCTTCCCCTGGAGCTCCCACCCACCCCCTTGAGTCAGCCTGATCTAAGCATGTGCTGTTTGGATGTGCTTTATGAGCTCTGGGCCGCTGGCCTCTGGCTGCCCAGTTCCCAGCACCAAACACAGTCTGGCCAGGCCCAGCACCTTGCTAGACACTGAGTCATCACCAGTGCGTTCACTCAAAATGTATTTGGTTACAGGGAATCATGGATTACTGTGATTTATTTTGTTTTCCAAACAAAAGGAGGTCTCCCAAGCTTTGGTGAAGTTCTCTATTCTAGCTGTCAGTAGTTGAGCTATTAAAAATTTTTATACAGACACACACAGATTTACTTATACAAATGTATACATACTTTTAATATACTAGATATGTAAATAATTAAATGCCAGTTTTGAAATGTCAGTACACTGTTGTAAAAGATGAGTTGGTTTTTCCCTTGTCAAGGAAGCTACACAATCCCTGGGATCTCTTTATTTCTCTTATGCTTAGTGTCTGCAAGAGTTTTAAAATATAACCATTAGGATTTAAATGTAATAATAACAATAAGGAAAAACAGGAATCACAGCCATACGAAGTATGAAGCAGGCATCGCTTGGCCCAGGAAAGAAACAGTCTTTAGCATTATGTACCAGGATCCGTGGTTTCAGCAAGGGCCTTACAAGAAGCACTGAGCATTTATCTTCTATCCTGCATTGTGCTGGGCACATTGGAGTAAAAGGAAAGTATAACAGCCGCCTACAAGGAACATACAGCTAACTGAAGAGACATACACTAGCAATAATGGGAAAATAGGACCACATTCTATTCTCAGCATCACCATATTTCATGTTCATAGTCCATATTGAAATAATTACTAAGTTAGCTAATAAAGACAGACTGGAGCCACCAGGGAAGCCCCTAAACAACAAAACAAGGGCCATATAGAATGTAGTTATTGGTCTCATGATCATGCCTCTGACCCCCTTCCTGCATTATTAACCTCTCCCCTTCCTTTAGATTATTCCCATCAGTATACAAACATGCCCTGGGCTCGGCTCTGGGCCTTCTGCTTACTTTTCTAATCCATCCAATCACAAGTCACTAAATACCATCTGTATAATTGTAAGTCTAGAATTTCTATCTCCCTCTCAGCCTATCCATAGGAGTTCTAGACACAGTCAACTGGCATTTTCAACACTGCCTTGTGTCTTGCTGGCACCTCAAACTTAAGTCCTAAACTTTTGCATTTCCCCCAAATCTAATCTCCATACCCTATTTCCCCACCACAGTAAATGATATATAACCATCCATCCAGTTATCATGTCAGTCACATAGGAGTCATCTTTCATCCTTTACTCCTCAGTAAAACCATAAGCAAATACTTTTATGTCTATTGCCAAGAAATACCTTAAAACTATCTACTTCTCTCCATCCTTCCAGATGAAGTCACCATCTTTCACATGGTCCATTACATTCAGTTCTTAACTGCTACTTCCACTCTTGCTCTCCTTCAATCTGTTCTCCACAGAGTAGCCTGAGTCATCCTAAAAAGTGTCTAAATCATAGACATCAGTTCCTTCCTTAAAACCCTCCAATGGCTTTCCAATATAATTCATATAAAATCTAAGATCTTTAACAATGCCTTCCAGGCCCCAGGCATTCTCCAGTTTCACCTCATGCCCTTCTCTTCACACTCACCATGCTCCAGTCAAACCAATCTAATGCCAGTACCTCTGATGTGCCACACTCCTCCTGCCTCAGGACTTGCAATTATACACACTGGTTTTCTGTACTGGCATGCTCTTGACTCTGGCCTTCCCCTTTCCCAGTGGCTGACTCCTTCACATCCTCAAGGTCTCATCTCCTCAGAAAGGCCTTTTCTGATTACCCCAACAAAATAGCACTCCCCCATCCCCAACACACACACACCATCATTTTGTAGTACAACATCCTACTTGTGTCCTTTATGGTACTTATTTATTCTATCTCACCTACTCCACGAAGTCAAGAACCAAAGGAAGGATCAATGTGAGTTTGCGTGGCCAGGAAAGATTTTGTATGATCCTTCCTTCCTTTCATTCAACAAATATTTACTGATTGCTTTCAGAATGCAAGTACTGTGCTAGGTGCTGGTGAACAAGTGATAAACAAGAAAAATTCAGTTTGACAGATGAATGGATACAGAAGCTGTGATAGGTTCATCAGTACCATCTTTCTAGAGCCCATAAATATGCATTAATATACAATATCTGTTTTTCTCTTTCTGACTTTACTGTATATAATAGGCAGTGGACACTCGGTTACGTCCACCTTTTGGCTGCTGTGAATACAGCTGCTATAAACACAGGTAAACAAATATTTGTTTGAATCCCTGCTTTAACTTCCTTTCCCTTTAGCTTTTTTTTCTTTAGTCTTTAATGTAAGTCAACTTCATCAACTTACAGAAGTGTAAATGCTGGATCATATGGTAATTCTAAACTTGATTTTTTGAGGAATTGCCATAGTTTTCCACAGTGGCTGTACTATTTTACATTCCCACCAAGAATGTACCAATTTCCCTGCATCTTTGTCAATACTAGTTATTTTCTGTTTGTTTTTTACAATAATAGCCATCCTAATGGGTATGAAGTGATTTGGGTTTGCATTTCCCTGATAACTAGTGATGTTGAGCATTGTTTCATGTGTTTATGGCCATTTGTATATTTTCTTTAGAGGAATGTCTATACAGGTCCTTTTTCCATTTTTGAATTTGATTGTTTGTGTCTGTTGAGTTGTAGGAGTTCTTTATATATTTTAGGTATCAATTCCTTATCCAGTACATGATTGTATCTCCCACTCCATAGGCTACGTTTTTGCTGTAGATAGTGTTCTTTGAAACACAAAATTTTGATCATGTCCAACTTACCTATTTTTTTCTTTTCTTGCCTATGCTTTTGGTGTTATATACAAGAAATCATTGCCAAAGCCCAAGTCATGATGCTTTCTCCCTGTTTTCCTTTAAGAGTTTTACAGTCAGAGCTAATCTTTAGACTGACATCAATTCAGTAATTCATTAGTATTTTAAGCATACTTTCATAATCCCAAGTCTACTATCATCCAGCTCATACTTTCCATCTTCCTATTAAGCAATTAGTTGTCTTATCTAATCTTTTAATGAGTACCTACAAAGCTAAGAACTATGGATACAACAGTGAAGTGGTCAGAAATGGCCCCACCCTGCTCTCCCCAAGTTCATAGTCTATTGATTGAAGTCAGACACTGAACAGGTGATTACGAACACAGGTTATAAGATGAAAGAAGAAAAGGAAGCTGCCAACATGCAAGACTGAGAAACATAAAATAACCCCAAAGATTTTATCAATTTCTTGGGAATCTTCAACTTACTGGTTTATTAACCTAAATAAAAGAAATAGTTTAGTTAACTACTGATTCCTAATGGTAATTACGGCTTTCTTCCCTAAGTGCTCACAGACTTCTACTTAAGAATCCATTCTAGGCTCTGCTGGGGGCCAAGGAGCTCTTGTTTTTCAGATTGTAGAGTCTAACATTTCACGCATTTTAATACAAGGACCACATCTGCCTTTGTATTTTGGCTCTCTGAGACTAAAAATCTGAGGGTATCTTGGGACTTCCCTGGTTATCCAGTGGTTAGGAGTTGGTATGACAATGCAGGGGACATGGGTTTCATGTCTGATCTGGGAACTAGGATCCCATATGCTGTGGGGCAATTGAGCCCACACACCAGAACTACTGAAGCCCATGTGCCCTAGAGCCAATGCTCTGCGACAGGAGAAGCCACCACAAAGATAAGCCCATCCAGTGCAATCAGAGAGTAGCCCCCGCTTTCTGCAACTAGAGAACGCCCGTGCACAGCAACAAAGAACCCTGTGCACAGCAATGAAGACCCAATGCAGCCAAAAAAAAAAAAAAAAAACTGAGAGCATTTTAATTTATCATAGATAATTCTCTGAAGTAACATCTACAACTTCTTTATCTACCTTGGGATATTACTCAATGGAAATATCAATATCTGAAGTCATTAAAAGCAACTGGATGAAAAAAAAAAAATAAAAGCAACTGGATGTTATATCCTCACCTCTTTCAGGTTTTGATTCCTCCTAACAATGTTTGTTTGCTAATTTTTGGCTTGAAGATTGGTTCTCAAAAAGACAACCTCTTTAACAAGTGGTGCTGGGAAAACTGGTCAACCACCTGTAAAAGAATGAAACTAGAACACTTTCTAACACCATACACAAAAATAAACTCAAAATGGATTAAAGATCTAAATGTAAGACCAGAAACTATAAGACTCCTAGAGGAGAACATAGGCAAAACACTCTCCGACATAAATCACAGCAGGATCCTCTATGACCCACATCCCAGAATTTCAGAAATAAAAGCAAAAATAAACAAATGGGACCTAATGAAACTTAAAAGCTTTTGCACAACAAAGGAAACTATAAGCAAGGTGAAAAGACAGCCCTCAGATTGGGAGAAAATAATAGCAAATGAAGCAACAGACAAAGGATTAATCTCAAAAATATACAAGCAACTCCTCCAGCTCAACTCCAGAAAAATAAATGACCCAATCAAAAAATGGGCCAAAGAACTCAACAGACATTTCTCCAAGGAAGACATACAGATGGCTAACAAACACATGAAAAGATGCTCAACATCACTCATTATCAGAGAAATGCAAATCAAAACCACAATGAGGTACCATTACACGCCAGTCAGGATGGCTGCTATCCAAAAGTCTACAAGCAATAAATGCTGGAGAGGGTGTGGAGAAAAGGGAACCCTCTTACACTGTTGGTGGGAATGCAAACTAGTACAGCCACTATGGAAAACAGTGTGGAGATTTCTTAAAAAGCTGGAAGTAGAACTGCCATATGACCCAGCAATCCCACTTCTGGGCATACACACCAAGGAAACCAGATCTGAAAGAGCCACATGCACCCCAATGTTCATCGCAGCACTGTTTATAATAGCCAGGACATGGAAGCAACCCAGATGCCCATCAGCAGACGAATGGATGAGGAAGCTGTGGTACATATACACCATGGAATACTACTCAGCCATTAAAAAGAATACATTTGAATCAGTTCTAATGAGATGGATGAAACTGGAGCCCATTATACAGAGTGAAGTAAGCCAGAAAGATAAAGACCATTACAGTATACTAACACATATATATGGACTTTAGAAAGATGGTAACGATAACCCTATATGCAAAACAGAAAAAGAGACTCAGATGTATGGAACAGACTTGTGGACTCTGGGAGAAGGAGAGGGTGGGATGTTTCAGGAGAACAGCATTGAAACATGTATATTATCTAGGGTGAAACGGATAACCAGCTCAGGTTGGGTACATGAGACAAGTGCTCGGGCCTGGTGCACTGGGAAGACCCAGAGGGATCGGGTGGAGAGGGAGGTGGGAGGGGGGACTGGGATGGGGAATACATGTAAATCCATGGCTAATTCATATCAATGTATAACAAAAACTACTGTAATGATGTAAAGTAATTAGCCAAGAGAAAAAAAAAAAAAAAAAGAAAAAAAAGAAAAAAAAAAAAAAAGAAGATTGGTTCTCCTTATAGGAGAGACTTGAAGCCGGTGGCTCAGACGGTAAAGAATCTACCTGCAATTCAGGAGACGAGGGTTTAATCCCTGGGTCAGGAAGATCCCCTGGAGAAGGGAATAGCAACTCAGTCCAGTATTCTTGCCTGGAGAATTCCGTGGACAGAGGAGCCTGGAGGACTACAGCCCACAGAGTCATAAAGAGTCAGACACCACTAAACAAACTAAAAGTAAAGATAAGTAATTTCTTGTTGTTGTTCAGTTGCTAAGTTGTGTCCAAATCGTCTCGACCCCATGGACTGCAGAAGCACACCAGTCACCATTTCTGATAAAATGTGATCCACTGGAGGAGGGAATGGCAAACCACTCCAGGACACTTGATGTGAGAATCTCATGAACTATATAAAAAGGCAAAAATAAGTACTAGGAAAGACTTAGGAAGGAGAGCAGAATTTGGAGTTAAATGACTTTGCCTTGTCTCTCTCCTTTATTAAATCTTTTCCCCCAGATGTTGGGGCCTATATTTGATTTTTTCATTATATTCTCAAAATATAGTTTAAAAGCCTTATATTCCCCTCCACACCCCACCTCACCCAAGCCTCAGGTGTCATGGTTTAAAAATTGCGGGAGTTGGGGAGAAGTGCTTGTTGGGGGTTGAGGAAGTGCTGAGTGTAAAGTGATGATGTGGCAGCTACATGTGGACAGTTGGAAATAAAGGCTGAGATGTTTGGACTGGTTATAAAGATGTGAATTCCTCTATGAGGAATTGAGATGAATATGGATTACCTCTCAATGGAAATGAGAGAAGAGAGTCACATGGAGGGCCAAGAAATAAGTCATGAAGGATTGGCACAATCAGAAGTGGGGAGAAGTTCCAGCAAAAGAAACAGAAATTCATTGATTAAGAAGAAATGATCTTCTTAGACCTTAGATCTAACTCCACCTCTCACATAACTGATGAGAAAATGGTTGTCCAGATAAAAAAGAATAAGTCACTGGAGTAGCCCCAAAAGTATAGAGCTGCATAAATCCTAAAGGGGTGAGAAAGTGGCTTTTAAGCAGTAGGAAGTGGTCCATAGGGCCAAACAGTACTAAGGAATTGAAGAATGTGAGGGTACTAAGAATGGGTCTCAAAATTAATTAAATGATGCTTTGGTCCTCTAGTGTACAGTTTTGGTAAAGAAAAAAGAAGAAAGAAAAGGAAGCCAGACTGCAAGGTAAGTATCAGGGGAAAGGGTTTGAATGTGAAAGAGACAAGGAGATGGTGAGTTACATACACTCAGCTTGACAAGAGAAATAAGATGATAGCTAGAAAGAAAGGAGAAATAAAGTTTAAGATAATGGAAATATTACTATTTTAAGACAGAAAGGAAGGAATCAAATGAATGAGAGGGATGGAGGATACAAGAGAACTCCTGCCATCCTTGGCAGGAAGATCACAGAAGCAGAAAAGAAACCAGAGCACAGGTGGAGGTAAGCTTTGGAGAAAGGAAGATACTGGAAAGTGAAAAGAGGAAGGTACCACAAGTGGTGAAGGAGACAAAGCAAAAGGAAAGCCATACCCCAGAGGACAGGTGTCGGGGAAAAGGAGAGAAAGCCAAGCTGCCCTCAAGGTCAATGGTGGGAATCTCAGTCCAGCCTCTGCCTCTCCCTGGATCACTGACTTTGATCCCTCTGAGCCAGCAGCTTTACACGGGGATGTCACAGTCTTCCTATGAGGTGGGTATCAGTTAACGCAGGTGCATATGCCTAGTACAACCTAAGTTAACAGGGCATTTATGAGATTCATCCCAGGACTCACAATGCAAAAGAGAAGGTCTGAAATGGCTGCTCCAGTGAGTAAATGTAAAAGCTCACAAGAGGTGTGCTGGCTGGGCAATGGGAAGGTTCTAGCTTGAAATTCCTTCTTTCAGAAGAGAGATCCAGGAAGCCCTCTTGTTGCTCTCCTGGGCTCTGAAAGGCAGCACAGAAAAGCCTTAAAGAAAGAAGCACCAGAACGGAAATTTCAAGATGGGATGGTGGGAGCAGTAGCAAGAAGGTGCTTTCTTTTTTTTTTCCATTTATTTTTATTAGTTGGAGGCTAATTACTTTACAATATTGTAGTGGTTTTTGCTATACATTGACATGAATCAGCCATGGATTTACGTGTGTTCCCCATGCTGAACCCCCCTCCCACCAAGAAGGTGCTTTCAAGAGCTACTCATCCTTAAGAGTCTTCAAGCCCAAATGCCCAAGGTGATGGTAGCAACACTCTTAACAGGGTTATACTGAGGTCACTGGATTCCCAAGCACTCCTCTCTTCTTCAAAAAGTTCAGAATCATCAAATTAGAGGACCAAACCCCAACCCTGACCACATGAAAGACAAAAGGAGGCTTGCCTCTGACTCAGACTGTTCACAGGGAATGAAGGATGCTGTGGAATCATAGGACTGCAGGTTCTCAAAATGGGTAGACTTTACAGGTCATTTATTCCACCACTTGGCTGGTGTGTGACCCTTTCCCATACTCTGGCTAAATGCCTGTGTAAGCCCAAAATCCTGCAGCGACAGGAATCCTCAGACATAGCCCAGTTCCGGCATGGAAGCTCTGACTGTTTCATGGATTATCCTTATATTGCTCTGTATGTCCCTGTAGCTTACATACTGGCCTGAGTGTGGTCCTTAAGACACACATAAATAAAAGCTTTGATGTGTCCTGAGCCCTTCCATTCCTCCCCGAGATGGTCCTTCTCCAGTTGACCTGTTTGTCTGTCTTCTCTCTGAGCACAGCTCTCTGGGAGTGCTCTGAGCTGGGCAGGATGGGACCATCACCTCCTTCACCTCAGGGACCAGCACAGACACAGCACATTTAGAATTCTGAGGAATGCATCATATCATTGACCCATATTGAATAAATTGCTCACTACAACATCTATCCTGTTGTGGGCAATTGATTGTGAGATCAAGAACTCAGTATTTATCCCCAGTAAATTTCACTTTGCAAAATTTGGCCCAGGATCCAAAAAAAAAAAAAAATCAATATGGACATCTAATACACTTATTTATTCACTCATTCAGTCATTCAATTACCTGTGTCTTCCAGTTTTATGCTTTTAATAAATGTAATTAGCCTATACTCTATATATGTTTATTCAGTTGGGTTGTTTTTTTGCAAATCATTGAAAAACATGTCTGAAAGGACAGAGCCCTACCACATAACACGCAACACCTCCTTGAAGAATGACTGACTGCTGCATTAGTTGTTTTATTAATTCAGCAAATTTCTTCAATTAATATGTGTCAACATAGTATGTGCCAAGGCATGATCTCTGTGCTGGAGAAACATAGAGAAGCAAACAAACCAGACAGAGGTCCTACTGATTATAGAGGGAGAGAGAGGATAACACGAATACTACCACTAATACTAGCTAACATTTATTGAGCATTTCCAATGTCCCTAGCATTGCTCTAAACACTTTGCATGTTTATTCTTTACAAAATCTTATGAAGTAAATAAAGTACTATCATTATTCCCATCTTATTGATTAGGTATCCTGAGGCAAAGAAGAGTTAAGACACTTGCTCAGGACCACACAGATCCTAAAGGATGGAGCATCAGTGCAGGCAGTCTGGCTCCAGAGCCTGTCTGTCTAACCACTGCGTTTCTACTGTGTCTCTGCAAAAACAAACACCAAATCAAACATATATATAAACATGCAAGGAAATATCCTCATATGAAAAGGAGTCACATTTAAGCTGAGGTCTGAATGACAAGAAGGAGCCAACACATCAAGAACAGCAAGCCCTCAACAGGGACGAGGGCTCTCCTGGTGGCGCAGTGGTAAAGAATCAGGCTGGCAGTGCAGGAGACACGGGTTCGATCTCTGGTCCAGGAAGATCCCACATGCCATGGAGCAACCAAGCAAGTGTGTCACGGCGATTGAGCCTGTGCCCTAGAGCCTGTGTGCTGATACTACTGAAGCCTGCATGCCCGAGAGCCAGTGCTCCGCAACAAGAGAAGCCACCTCAATGAAAAGCCCATGCACCGCAACGAGAGAGCAGCCCCTGCTCACCACACCAGAGGAAAGTCCAAGCAGCAATGAAGACACAGCACAGCCCCCAAAATTAGTAAGTTAAAAAAAAAAAGAGGTAGGGGATGAGGCTGGAGAGGTGAGCAGAGGGCCTATTACAAGGGGTCTTGTGTACTAGGGCCTCCTAGGGATGTAGCTCTAGGAATTCAAGCAGTTATGAATATGCACAGTTGCTTTAGAATCCAGCCTGCTGCTACTGCTGCTGCTAAGTCGCTTCAGTCGTGTCCGACTCTGTGCAATCCAATAGACGGAAGCCCACCAGCTCCCCCGTCCCTGGGATTCTCCAGGCAAGAACATTGGAGTGGGTTGCCATTTCCTTCTCCAATGCATGAAAGGAAAAGTGAAAGTGAAGTCGCTCAGTTGTGTCCGACTCTTAGTGACCCCATGGACTGCAGCCTACCAGGTTCCTCTGTCCATGGGATTTTCCAGGCGAGAGTACTGGAGTGAGTTGCCATGCCCTCCTCCAGGGGACCTTCCTGACCCAAGGATCGTACCTGCATCTCTCACATCTCCTGCATTGGCAGGCAGGTTCTTTACCACTAGCACCACCTGGTCTACATGTGACCATTTTGTCCACGAATATGCCATGAAAGATTTCCTGTCCTATTCCCCATGCATGATCCAAGATGCCCCCTTTATACCCTGGCAGCTCCTATCTAGCTCACTGGTGTACATCAAGACACTCTCTGGACCCACAGTCAGGATTCAGCATCCACTACATCTCCAGTATGCTGTGTGATCTGGCCACATCACAGCCTCTCTGATCTTCAGTTTCTGGGGATTTTTCCCATTGTTCCACAATGTTACCTCACTCCTTGTGCTAAGGTATTAAGCATCTGTGGACACTTAGATCTAGAGAGCAGCCACTGTTTCAACCCTTCCCCTTCCTGATCTCTTCCATTCTTGTCCCCACAAAGCCCAGGTAAGCTGTGTCTAACGTTATGCATCTGGCTTCCATTACTAACGGCTCCAGGGACTGCTCTCTCATCTCCCAGAAGCCCTGCTGGTTTGACCCCATCAAGTTCTACTTACCCAAGTGTTATACAACCCTCCCCTTAATTACACACTCAATCAGTTCCTCTGAGCTCAGCCATTTGTGGTCTCTGGGCATCCCCCGGCTGCTCTTCTGGAGGAAGCTCCCAGGCTGGGCCTTGGCAAGCCTCTGAAACACCGACTGGGTTTCTAAGGCCATGGTGCCCAGAGTTGAAAGCCTTTCTGCTATTTCACACTCTATTTCCTTCCAAATTAATTCTCTGATGAATACTGTCCTTTGCAGTGATTCAGTGCAGGCCATTTCCTTACATCTTTCCTTTTACCTTTGAGATTTTTAATCTCTCTCTCCAATCCAGATTTTCCTCTGCAGAAAGCCTGCCTCAGGGAAAAATGCCCTGCTTTCCAACCAACATAAACAGCCCTACCCCACAGCACACTTCCTTTACTGGTTTACCTAGGCCCTACCTTTGATTTCAAAAGCCCACGCTTGCACTCTCTAAACATCCCTGCACCACAAGGAGCGACTCAGATTTTAGGGGCATACAGTAAGCTGTTGAATTCTAATTTAAGTCCCAAATACATGAAGATGTGGATTCAAAGGTTTGTACTTAACAGTGACCACATTCCAGACCCTTTTACATAATTAATTTGCTTTACATTCTCTACCACTTGCCCCTTCCAACCCACAGATGGCATCCTCATCCTCAATATACAAATAAAGAAAGACTTGATCATGTTGAGTGACTCAAGGTCACAGAGCCAAGAAAATGGCAAAGCTGGAAAGCCCCCGGCCCCTTACTCCAAGGTGGGTGCTCTCACCACCCCACAAGAGGCCTAAGCACCTCTAGAACAGTCACCAAGGGGACTTCCCTGGTGGTCCAGTGGTTAAGATGCTATACTTCCACTGCAGGGGGCATGGGTTCAATCCCTGGTCAGGAAACTAAGATGCCATGCAGTGCAGCCAAAAAAATAAAACAAAGACTTCCCTGGTGGTCCAATGGTTAAGAATCTGCCTGCCAGTGCAGGGGACACAGGTTCAATCCAGTCCAGGAACTGAGATCCTACCTGCTGTGAGACATCTAAACCTGTGTGCCACAACTACCGAGTCCACACGCTGCAACTGCTGAAACCCGAGCAGCCTGGACCCGCGCTCTGCAACAGGAGAAGCCACTGAAGTGAGAAGCCCATGCACCACAACTAGGAAGCAGTCCCTACTCACTGCAACTAGAGAAAGCCTGCATGCAGCAGTGACGACCCAGGGCAGCCAAAAGTAATACATAAATAAATAAAAATCAGTTTTTTTAAAAGGTCTGCTTAAAAAAAATTTGAAAAATGTTACTAAAAAAAAAGTCATCAGGATCATACCACCAATGGCATGCCATCCAGGATAGAGTTCCCACTACCTCAACTGCCAGAGGAACACTCAGAAGGAGCCACAGAGAGGCTTTTCTGGCAACACTTTGAGCAATGCCTCACGTGTTTTTTGTTTTTAACTTTTTCTTTTTGTCAATTGCCTCACATTTGTGTAACACTTTGACATTACAGCATGCTTTACACACCTGACCTGTGTGAACCCTGGGGCAGTTCTGTGAACAAGGCACTATATTAGGGTCCCAGTACACAAATGAGGATCTGCAGGCTTGTTAATGGGAAGTTAGTAGAACTAAGTCACATGGAAACCACCTACAGAGGCGAGACCTGAGCTCAGGGAAGACAGGCTTTGTATTGGGGAAAGTGTTTGTCTCCTCTCTGCACACACCCTTGGACAGGGACCAAGTTCCTAGAGTTTGATGTCGTGGACTGGGACGGTCAGGACTGCATGGCCGGTTCCCTTGGCCACTAGAGGGCAGGGTCTGAGCAGAGCACACAGCCGTCTCCCCAGAGAATTCCCCAGACAGCCAAAGGGACCCACACCTGCCCGTGCAGGTCCAGGGCGCACAGCAAACCACAGCTCTTGGCCCCAAAGCTGAAGAATGATACTTCCCTGGTATATATTAAAGTAGCTGCTCTTAACCCCCCTAGACTTCTGCACAGGTATATGAGCAGTGCCCTAGATGAGTCCAGCTGAGAAGGGGTCCCAGGTATCACTTGCAAAGACGCAGGTTTCTTATAATAAACAGGTCAGCACACCAGGACCCAGTGCCCTGAGGTCTGGGGGTGGGGGTGGAATAAAAACTCTCTCCTCCTCCCTCTCTCCAGGTGGATCTTTCAGTTTTGATGTCTCTGCTGTCCTTTCAAACTATGTCAGTCAGTCGCTAAGTCGTGTCTGACTCTTTGCAACCCCATGGATTGCAGCATGCCACGCTTCTCTGTCCTTCACTGTCTCCCAGAGTTTGCTTCAACTCATGGCCATTGAGTTGGTGATGCCATCCAACCATCTCCTCCTTTGTTGCCCCCTTCTCCTCCTGCCCTCAATCTTTCCCAGCATCAGTATCTTTTCTAATGTGTTGGTTCTTCGCGTCAGGTGGCCAAAGTATTGGAGCTTCAGCTTTAAACTATCTACATGAAACTATTAAAGGAGAGTCAGCACATAGCAGTGCCTGGCCTCGTCTTTACCAGTTATTTCACCCCAGCCCTACCAGAGCCAAGAGCTCCTGAGTAAGATAAGCCGTGAGGCCCTCCCGAGGGTCCATCAGGTGACGTTCCCAAGAAATCAGCCTATCGGAAGAGTCTCGGTTATGTGGGGGAGGAGGAGTGACCATTTTGTCTCCTGCGAGGCCCTTTATTTTGCCATCCAAGGGTGAGGTCCCCTCTGGAAATTATTTCAACCTTAACAACACTCATTTTAAACGCATTGAGAGAAACTAGTCGAGGCCAAGGGCAGGTTAGGCTATGCTGTGCTTTTCACATCCACCCTCAGAACAAATTGTCAGGTTAGGGAAATAGTAACATCACTGTTTTGCAGTTGGGAAAGCACAAGCTCGGAAAAGTTAAATGTCTTGCCCACAGTCACACAACCGGCCAGACAGGGGCCAGGGCTCTCCTGCACACACAGGCGTGCTCTCCTTGGTAAGGGCAGGCGGAGGGAAGCCCGGCCTGCAGAGAGGGCGGCTGGAAAGAGCAGTCCGAAGCGCCTGACTGGTTGAGGAAACTGTTAGTGCTGAGCCCAATGGGGCAAAAAGGAGCATTGGAAGGCTCTTACGTTTACTCAGTTCTCACAACAACCCTAATTAGTTAATAAGTTGATAATAGTTAATAATTATCTCCATTTTACATGAGAGGAAAAGCAGGCTGAGTCACCTGTCCAAGGGTCTCAAAGAAACAACTGTTAGCATCAGAATGTGAACCCAGCAGAAGCCTCGTTTCCCCTACTCTATGCTTCCCCCTGGTGGTGAGTGGGGAAGAGTGCACAGAAGCCCCCTTCCTGCCAGGCAGAAGCATGGATAGGGAGCTGGCGGAAGAATCGGCTGAAGTCTACTTTGTGCCACGTCCTGTACTTGGCTCTAAGAACATAGCAATGGACAAGACAGGTGCACCCTACTGACGGACAGACAGAAACACGGGAGGTATCCAGATGCGAGGGATAGGGATTTCCCAGGTGGTCCCGTGGTTAAGACTCCACACTTCCAATGCAGGGGCCGTGGGTTCAATCCCTGGTCCTGGAACTACTACATGCTGTGAGGTGTGGCCAAAGAAAAAAAAAAGAAGTACAAGAAAAGGAAGAAGGAATTCTCAAGACAGCAACACAGAAATTCTGCCTGAGTTTCCAACCATCAAGATGGCAATACCAGCTCTTACCCGAGTCCCCTTCCTAAAGACTTGTGGTCCCCACCACTGTGGGGACCAATTCCTAAAAAAAAAAACAAAAAAAAAAAAAACAAAGTCTCTCCCTCTCCTTAAAAAAAAAAGAAATGAGAGGGATAGTTCAGTTCAGTCTGGGGATGCGTGAGGGGGCATGAAGGACGAGGCTGGAGAGGTAAGCAGGGGCCACATCTCAGAGGGGATGACCCAATAGGAAAGCACCGAGTAACCTGGGAGGATAAGCATGAGCCCAGGAGAGCAGAGGCAAAAGGAATGTGCTCACTCACTCAACCAATGTGTGACTACTAGCATGTGCCAGGCACTATTCTCAGTGCTGGGGACACATGGGTGAACAAGATGAAGTCTGCCTTCATGGAGTTCATGTTCTTGTCAGAGAGAGAAATAAATGCACAGATGTGTAATATCAAGCACTGAGAAAAACCACAATGGAAAAGAAGACAAGGTGGATTGGTTCACTTGGGCTACCAGAGCAAAATACTACAGACCAGGTGACTTAAACAGTAGAACTGCATTTCCTCACTGTTCTGGAAGTTCAAGATCATGGTGGCAGCAGGGCTGGTTTCTTCTGAGGCCTCTCTGCTTGGCTATAGATACCCATCCTCTCCCTGTGTCTTCACACGGCCTCCCTTCTGTGTCAGAGTCCTAATGCTCTCTTCCTTATCCATATCCAGACATTGGATTAGGGCCCATCCGTATCACCTTTTTACCTTAACTACCTCCTTAAAGGCTCTACTCCATACAGTCCCATTTGAGGTATTGGGGGTTAGGACTTCGAAATATGAATTTTAAGTGGACATAATTCAGCCCATCACACAAGGAGACAGAGTGTAATTGGGCTGTAGGTAGAGTAAGGGGGTGGATCTGAAATATTTCATATAGGACAATATGGAAGGGTCTCCCAGAGATGACAGTGAGCTCAGATCTGAATGAAGAGAGGGAGCCTAAAATGCCCAAGCCTAGGAGAACATTCCAGAGAGGGGAAGGGTGAGTACAAAGAGCCTGAGGTGAGGACATGCCTTGGGACTTCCTGGGAGACAAGAACAGTGTGGCTGGAGCCCAGTGAGAAGAGATGGGGAGGAAAGGAAGTTACATAAAGGCCTTGACCACCATTATGACTGGCTCTTTTTTTGAGATGGGAAGCCTGGGAAGAATTCTGAGCAGAAGCCTGACATGATCTGACTCGTATTTTAAAAGCAACACCAGTGTTGGGAATAAATTAGCCGAGAGGGAAAGCACAGAAACAGGAGACTTGGAAATAGTCCAGGTGAGTGGTGTTGCTGGAACAGTAGCAATGGAAGTCTTGAGAAGCAGTCAATTCTGGATAAGGCACAATAGGATTTACTGATGGATCAGATGTAGGACATAAGAAAAGGACAGATGTGAAGGGTAACTCCAAAGTTCTTGGCCCAACCAACTGGGTTAATGGTAATGCCATTTACTTTGACGGAGAAGGTGTGGAAAAGAAGAGGAGTGAGAATTAAGAGTTCAGCACAGGCAATGGGAAGTGTAATACACATTAAATATCTTAAATATCCACACAGAGATGTTGAGTAAACAGCTGGAAATGAGACCAGAATTCAGGGGAAAGGTCCAGAATGAAGGTATAAATTTGGGAGACATTATGTAAATAATATTTTAAGTTACAGAATAGCTTGACATCACCAAAGGTGTGAGGGGGGGCGGGGGTGGTGGTGGTGGGCGGTGGTTAAGTGTAGGAGAAAAGGTCCAAGGACTAAGCCTTGAGATATTCCAACATTTAGAGATTTTTAAAAGGTAGATTCAGAGAATACTGAGAAGTGAGGAAAACAATTTGCCATAGAAGCCAAATGAAGAAACTATTCCAAGAGTGCTAATGAGAAGTTGAGTAAGAAGAATGAAAACTGGCTACTGATTTAGCACTCAGAGGTCACTGATGATTTTAACAAAGCTGTTTCCATGGAGTGGTAGGCGTGAACGCCAAATCACAGTTGGTTCAAGAGAGACGGGGAACGGAAGAATCAGGGTATAAACAACTCTTTTGAGAAGTTTTGTTATAAAGGGGAAAAGAAAATAGCAGAGTACTTCAAAGATGTGGGAAACATTTTTCAAGACAGGAGATTTTACGGCATGTTTGTAAGCTAATGGGAATAACTGATAGGAAGAGAAAATTAACAATACAGGAAAGAAATATTACAGGGATTAAAGCAAAGCTGGAGGGTTGGCCTTCGATAGGAGTAGGAATGGTTCATTCTTAGTAACAGGAAGGAGGGCCTTGTAGGTACCAGTGCAGCTGGGTTAGCAGGTTGGGGTGGGGTGATGGAGATGGAAGTTCTCTTCTGATTGCTTTTACTTTCTTAGTGAAATAAACACAGCAATTAGTAGGGTGAAGGGATATTGAAGGTTGAGGATAAGAAGATATTAATGTATTTAAGACATAAACAGGTGGGTTTAATAGAACTTAACAGATCAGACATAGAGAAATGTGAGAGGAAGGAGATAAGGATAGATTTCTGAGTGGATGGTGGAGGTGTCTTCCATTCAAATAAGGCAGGCTTGTGGGGACGGCAGGTCTAGGAGGAGAGAGGAAAAATTCTGTGTCTATGGGACATCCAAGTGGACATGAGGGTCTGAAGCTTGGAAGAAAAAACCTGAACTAGAGAAGGAGACCTGGGAGTCATCACCATAAAGACAGTGGGAAGCAGAGAGGTTTTTGTGCATGCTGTTTTCTCTGAGAAGTAAAGGGATGGTTTGAGGTCAGAGAAAGTTTGAAATAGCTTCTGGGAAAGAATGAGAAAATTGAAAAGGAAATAGGGGACCATCAAGTAATTTTGGAGGCCCATGTCAAAGTGGAGCACATATGCTGAGAGTGGTCCTGACCCACCATGTGGAGACCTCACCTACGCTCCTAAAGCTACAGCCACCAGAAGCCAGTGACCTCCCCGCTGGGTCTCCACAGCAGGGCTCCACCTCACTGTCCAGCTATGCGCCCTGACCTTTCACATGACACCCTTTCCTCCTTGCTTACCTGGTTAGCTGACCTTTTACATGACACTCTTTTCTCCTTACTTAACTGGTTAACTACGACTCACTCATTTTTCTCTATTCAGGTCAGGGCAGAACCTGCCAAAAAACCTTTAACTGCTCCCCCCAGCCCCTGCCAATCAGGGTTGAAGGTGTCATCTCTGAACCCAGATAGCCCTCGATGTACCTTATCACAGGATGAACCATACTGTATTGTCATCACTGATATACTTTATCTGCCTCTCCTACTGGACTGAAAAAACTCGAGGGCAGAAACCTTTCACCCTTATAATGACCATGACTTAGTAGGTGTCCAATATATGTGTGTGAAATGAAGACAGGAAAAGAACTGAGGTCCAAAACCACATGCAATTCCATAGCTCATGTCTCAGGCAAGAAAAGGAAAGTGTTAGTCGCTCAGTCATGTCCGACTCTTTGCAACCCCATGAACTGTAGCCCACTAGGCTCCTCTGCCCATGGAATTCACCAGGTAAGAATACTGGAGTGGGTAGCCATCCCCTTCTCCAGGGGATCTTCCCAAACCAGGGATGGAACCCAGTCTTCCACATTGCAGGCAGATTCTTTACCATCTGAGCCACCAGGGAAGCCCCATGTCACAGGCAGTTGCCATGGAAATCAAGCCACAAAATAGGATACATCCTTTTGGTCTCAACATTATACCCTTTTCCTTTCAAGAAGAGACCTTAATATACCTATAGGAAAGAAGTACCCTTACCTTATGTTAAAGTCCATTAACCCTTGTTCCTACCTTCCCCAAACCAAACAGCTGGAGGCATTGTGTAAAAGTGTTTTATTTTAAAAATCCAGACATCTTACTTGTACAAATCAATCACTCTCCATCTCCAAGTCCCATCACTTGTGCTTCAGAGCAGAGCATGTGGTATTTTTCTGGGCTTAACGTATAAACTGACATGGTGTTCAAGAACTTGTCCAGTGGACAGAGCCGGTCAGGGCAACCTTTTGGCACTTGCTCCTGTGGAAGAGATGTAACTCAGCAGTGGTACTGGGGACGCTGTCTAGCTGTTTTCACCTGTGTCCAGAGTTCTAAAAGGCTCTGACCCAATCAGATGTATACGTACATATGTAACAGCCAAGAAGCCCCCATTAATCAGTCAGCTTCCAGATTAAAAGCACTATGCCCTGCTCATGAAAGTCACTTAGTAACTGTTGGTTGAACTGACTGGAAGACACATTGATGTTATACCCCTGGGAAGGCTAGAGGTCTGACCTTAGGGAGTGTTCAGCCTGTGCCCTGGACAGAAACCTGCTGAAGTGGCCAAGGCACCAGAGGTGTTGATAGTACACATCACCTCCCAAAGACCTCATCATATTAATTTTCAAAACAGGCCTCACAGTCAGGACTTACATCCTGGGAGAGACCCTCAGGAGAAGAGAAGGGTGGTCCTGTTGTTAGAAGGGTTCTGTGGCAGAACCAGGACATTGTTCCAGCCAAAGCCTGCCACTATGGACCCAGTTCTGCCTTATCCCTGGGCCACAGCCATGAGAGGATCCAGAGAGCTTGTGTACCAGTGGAGACTCCCTGGGCCCAAGCAGGCAACTTGGTGCTAAACCAGGTGGGCCGGGTGGCCCAGCCACCTCCCAACCATACCCCAGAGGTCTTACCTTCCCTTGATAATAGAGCTGCACAAACCACTCCTTAGACTCCCGGTGCTGGTAGAGTTCCATGGTCAGGTCCACAGCAAATGGGGGCCATTTGTGGTCAAAAATTCCCAGGGTAATTAGCAGAGGCATGAGGGTCACATCGTGAGCTGCATAGAGATACAGCTTCCTGCAAGAATAAAACAGCTCTCCATAGTTCTTCACCTCAGGACTCTGGAGGCCGGGACATCACCTGCCTCCTTTGAGTGAGGAAACCGGGTGACATCTAGAAATCAGTTGAGCCTGGTATAAATCTCCTTTGAGGGACTTTCCTGGTAGTCCAGCGGTTAAGAATCCAGCGTGCTGTGCAGGGGACATGGGTTTGATCCCTGGTCCTGGAACTAAGATCTCACGTGCTCTGGAGCAACTACTGGAGCCTGCGTGCTGCAATGAAGACCCAGCACAACCAAATAAATAAATGTGAGGAAAAAACCAAACAAACTCCTTTGGAGTAGATGGCCTTTCCTAGTGACTCAAACAGTGAAAAATCTGCCCACAATGCAGGAGACCCAGGTTCGATCCCTGGGTTGGGAAGTTTCCTCTGGAGAAGGGAATGGCTACTCACTCCAGTACTCCTGCCTAGAGAATTCCATGGACAGAGGAACCTGGTGGGATACAGTCCATGGGGTCGCAAAGTGTTTTCTCCAATATCAGGGGGCTTACACACCACTTGGGAGTCTTGTTAAAAGGCAGACTCTGATCCAGTGGGTCAGGCTGTGGTGGAAAATCAAACAATCTCAGGTGATGGTGAAGCTGTTTATCTGCAGACCACACTTTGTTTACCAAGTGCCTTGGACACACATTCCAAATCCATGGTCCCTAACCTGGAGTTCCAGGCACCCCAAAAGTGGCTATGGAAGTTCACAAGCCACTTACAACATTTTTAAATGCCCAGGAGAATTCCTATCTTCCAATATACTCAATGAAGGTGTTTAAACAATCTATTAAGCAACTATCATTGTTTGGGGCTACTTTAATAACACCAAATCAGTTCAGTTCAGTTCAGTTGCTCAGTCGTGTCCGACTCTTTACGACCCCATGGACTGCAGCATGCCAGGCGGCCCTGTCCATCACCAACTCCCGGAGTTGTGATGTCCTAGTTATTCTATTGGATGCATGTTCAATTAGTTTTAAAAAATGGAAAAATTAATTTAGGGTTCTTTTCTACTAAAATGAACATATCAAAACATGGTAGGACAGATGTGTCAGGAAGAAAGGTAGAAACGTTGTGAATGTCTCTGGGACACATAGCCTCAAACATCTACTTTCAATTACCGATGGCCTGGTTCCCACCCTCCTAGAACCTGGGCTCCCTCCCTGTAGCCAGAGCCCCCCCACCATCACCCTCCTCAGTCACGCCAAGCCAAGCTGCTCGGCCAAGTACCTGGTCTTGCTGGGCGGAGTGGCAGGGTCCACGACTTTCAGTAGGTTGCTCTCCAGGATGTGGAGGAATGGGCCAACTGCCATCTGAAGGCTCTCCCTGTGGTGATTAAACAGTACTGAAGAACCTAGTGGGGACTCGGCCCACAGGGGATGCAGTCTGCTTCTGCCCCCCAGAACCTCATGAGCCCAGTCACAGAGCAGAGACAAGACAAGGGATGCAAGAAGGACAGAGACGGGCAGGAAGGACAGAAACAGCACTGCCTCAAGTCCGAGGGCTCTCCATGCGCCAAGACTGTAAACAGCAGCAGGATACAGACCTGGTATGAACGTGGCTGAGATGGGAGGGGTGAGGGGATGGCAACCAGCATAAGTAATAGAGAGCTAGGCCAAAACTGGGAAGGACAGGGTGTAATGAATTCCAGGAATTCTAGAAGGCCCTTAGAAGAGCCATCTGAAGGGAACTCGCCTAAACTACACTTCCTATGTGCCAGCTCCCCCTCTTTGGCATCAAGACCATAAGGGCTTTTCTTAATTTATCTGATTTAACAAGTTCAGCACTAGTGCTGTTGGGTGGGCACTGTGGCTCCACTGCTTTCCTTCTCAGGGGGGTCACCTCATGATCACAGCTGGTTACCTCAACTCAAAGCATATTTGAGAAGTAACAGCAGGAACATGGAGGCTAGTAAGCAGCAGAAAGCCTTGGTTTGGGCGACTCTCACTTTTTATCAAAGAGAAGAAAAATCTTTCCCAGAGTTCCCAGGACCTAATCACTGACAAAAAAGACTTTCCATGCCTGGTTTAGACCAATCCTTATTCATGGCGACTGGCCACTTTTACAAATCAAGGAACGTTGAAGCAACAGCTGAGGAGTAGGCAACCAATACTATAAAGCAGCATATACTTTTGAAAGAGTTTGTGCAGGCCAAGGCAATTTGGATGGCATCGTGAAACTAGAACCATTTGTTCCTGAAGAAACATCAATTTTAAGAAACCAGGGCTAATGGAAAAGAAAGTGGATTGGACCCAGATCTTCTTTAAAATGCAGCAGAAAGCAAACAATAGTTGTGGGCCAAGTCCAACTCGGCTGCCCGTTTTTGTAAGTAGTTCCACTGGAACACAGTTGTGCCCATTTGTTTGTGTATCATCTATGGCTGCTTTTATGCTACATGGGCCGAGATGAATAGACACAGCAGTTAATGCACGGCCTGCAAAGCCTAATATATTTATTAAATATGTGTGTATGGATTCCTCTGGTGGCACAGTGGATACGAATCCACCTGCCAAGGCAGGGGACATGAGTTGAATACCTAGTCCAGGAAGACTCCACATGCCACAGAGCAACTAAGCCTGTTTGTCACAACTACTGAGCCCTGGTGTGGCAATTACTGGAGCCCGTGCTCTGCAACAAGAAAAGCCACGCAGTGAGAAACCTGTGCACCACAACTAGGGAGTAACCCCTGCTGCAACTAGGGAAAGCCTGAGCACACAGCAGCGAGCATCCAGCACAGCCAAAAAAGGATATATGTAAGTATGTGCTAGTGGAGGGGAAGGCAGTAAGTGACAATTTAGGAACAGTGGGGCCACTTCAGGAAAAGATGAGGGAAGGTGGTCGGTCACAGGAGTGGCAGCGAGCTGAGAGGTGTGGCTGGAACCTTCCAGAAGCCTGAGGCAAGTGCAAAATGGGTGAACTGACTGAGCAGGAGAAAAGCAGGCAGAGGCTCCTTATGCAAGATCTTCTATTCTTTACAAGATCAAGCAAATTCTTAAAATGTTAGTAGCTTTTTCCTCCCACTCATCTTCCTCAGGACTTCCCCTCTATACTCCCCCCTCTTACCAAGTCACCTATTCTGAGTACAAGCTGAATGCTCTGAACCAACCATTAAAATGTGTTTTGTTATATTTGGGAAGAGAGAGACCCTCCATTCTGATAGGAAATAGGCCTTCTATAAAGAGAGCCCTAAATACCAGTAAAACAGAGAAAACACAGGATTGGTGGTCAAAAGATCTGGGTTCAAGTCCTGCCTCCACCACTTGCTAGCTGAGCCTAGGCAAGGTGGCCCACATCTCTCGGGCCCAGTTTCTCCATCTCTAAAGCCAGGACTTGGACTTGTCAGGGATACTGACACCAACCTCATGGCGAGAACAGGAAAGTGATTTGTAAACTGTAATGTGATGAATAAAATGAGCAATAATTATTCTTCCTTCAGCATCCCTTGGTACCCTAATGTTTTGAAACTTAAAGCAAAGGAAAAAGTCGGTGGTTAAGAGAAACTCAATCAAATGACTTCCCTACTGGTCCAGTGGTTAAGAGTCCATGTTCCCTTATGCAGGGGGCCCAGGTTTGATCCCTGATCAGGGAACTAGATCCCACATGCTGCCACTAAGACCCGGCACAGCCAAATAAATAAATAAAAATAAAGTAAATACTTTAAAAAGAGAGAGAGAGAAACTCAGTTGAGTGGCAGCTCCCGGTTTTGTGTAACAGTGAATGAAAACACTACATCACCAGTCCCCGCTCCAGAAATGGAAGGACCCAGGGCTGAGTCTATTCAGAAGGCCAGCAGAATGGGGTGATTTCAACCTCTGCACACAGAGACGCCAGCTGACAGGTGTGAGCGGGCCTGACGAGTCCCCTTCCCCACACTCTGGGGGGCCTGACCAAGCGTGACTGTATGCCAGCAGCTGAAGAGCCCCCCCTCACCTGTCTTCCCACTGTAGGATGTACGAGGCTGTGTCCACAGCTCTCTGCTCAATCATCCATGCAAACCTCTTCAGTGTGGGGCAGCTCGGGAGCTTGTGCACCTGAACGGGCCATGGGTACAGTTTTAGAAAGAAATACTCATCCAATAAGCCTGGTGGCCGATCCGCTTCCATGCAGTCCAAGGGAACTGTCTTCTCCCAGAGAGAGACTGGCTCAAAACTCTATGTCCCCAAGGCCTGTCAGAAGCTATTCCTCCAGATCTGAAGGTCCAGAGAAAAATTGTTTTCTCCTCTCTTTCTGATGCTCATCTACTCCAAAGTAAAAAACATTTGTGTTCTTTTAAGCTAAAAAAAAAAATTAAATAAAATACAAGGCAAGGGATTCATAAATTTTTACTCATCCTTCATCATCCCCAAAATGGTTTCTAAAAAGGGTGCCATATAAATACTTTCTCAACTCTTGTTTTATAACCTTAAACCTATTTTACACATAAGCATAAGGTGCGTTTCTGCATTCAGGGCACACTGTCATCTTCACAAGAGAAGGAAGGAGGATTCAGGCTGTACAGACTTAGGGAGTCTGACTTCTGAATGTGGAGCAGCATTTCCCATTGTGTGGCCTTCAGTATTTATTGGAAAAAAAAGATTCTAGGGCTAAACAAGCTTGAAAAAAACAGAATTAAAGATTAACCAGTTTTCTTTACCACAGTGCTCTTGGGTTCTTTAATAGGCTGACGTGCATACAGACTCTCCAAAAAGTGATACAATAAAGAGGCATTCCAAACTTTTTAGACCACAATCCCTCCCTACCCATCACCCACCCCAGCCCTGCCTGCCCACATTATACACATTTGCGTCATGGGTATTCTAGTGAATATGCTTCAAGGAACTCTGGTCAAGAGTTTAAATGTCTATGCTCCTCATCTGGTGAGGAGTCCACCCTACCCCTCAGTTCCCAGGTCCATTCTGCCAGCAAGTGCTTTCACAGCCGCCTCCAGGCCAGGAGGCCTCCACCCACTCAGGAGCCAGCCCACCAGGTCTTGCCCAGGCTCCCCCACCCTCCCAGAGCCCGAGGAGGACAGCCAGCCCACCTGCTCAGCAGCCATGTTGTCCAGCAGGACGAGGAAGTCCACTTTATCACTACTGGCAATGCCCATTTCTTCCTTCACTTTCTTCAAATCCTCTGAGATTCCTGGCTGCAAAGAAGCAGCCTGCCTCCGGCCTCTGCCGAAAAATAAAAAAGTTATTCCTTGTATTTCTTTATACTGTATGGTTATTAAGTTTACAAAGTGTATCTCATTCGTCATTTAGGATCTCATTTGCCTTTCAAAAACTCATTGGGGTTAGCCAGTATAATTGTCATTTTAAAGATGGGTAAACTCTACGAGGCCAGTTGACTTGTGACTTAGTACATACCAGGGCTTGAATAATGGATTTTCCAAATCCCATTCTAGCATTCCCTTCTGTTATACCCAAAACAATGCAAGCGCGGCCAGGTCTGCTTGAAAACACATCTCCTTCTTCTGGGGAACACCTTCTACATGGTGTAAGTGCAGTTCCAAAATACCTGAAACCTGAATAGTGCCATCAGCTCCAAACCTACACAGCAGCACATTGGTAAGAGAAGGGGAATCTGTGTCTTCTTTGGCATGCCCATCTAGATTTGCAGTTAATGACTGGCTTACTCATCTTTTCCATAAGTTTCTTAAGTTACCCCATCTGAGAGCCCAGGACTGAACACAAAGGACAATGCTCGGTAAATGGTGAAGCCCCACGCGTGGCTGTATACACCATCTCTCAGCCCAGCGTGTGGGTCTCCCTGGCTGTCCTGTACCTTCACCATGAGCCTGTCCTGTGAGCAACAGCTGCCTCCCATCCTGGACAGCTGATGTCAGACCCAAGTTTAATGCCATCTCTCCTACCCAATATCCACTGGCACAGCCAGTCTGCTGGCAGAGGTGGTACAATGCTGCCTGTACCCCCACCCTGAGGAACAAGAATCAGGAGCAGTTACCTGGTTCTTTTCTGCAGGTTCCAGCAGTATTGGTAGTTGGGGTACAAGACTTCCAAGCTTGCTTCGTCAGTGTGGATGACGATGGGTCCTGGAAGGAAGGTGGGAAGCACAGGCAGGAAGAGGCTTCAGCTTACTCTTCCCGGCAGCTCCACCCCCTTCTTCTTCTCTTTGTCTACACAGATGGAGCTGCTCCCAGAGGCCATCATCCAGGTTACTCCTTAAGGACAGTAAGTGCCCTCAACATGCCCTGGCTTTGCCAACAGGAGCTCCCCTGTGGTCTGACAAAGCATGCAGCAGCCTGGTTCTCTTGCTGGGCTACCTACAGCCGGGAGCAGGTACAGACCTGATCAGACTGGCACCTCCATGCTCAGTCGTGTCCGACTCGTTGTAACCCCATGTATTGTAGCCTGCCAGGCTCCTCTGTCCATGGGATCTTCTAGGCAACCATACTGGAGTAGGAAGCTATTTCCTACTCCAGGCACATCTATGACACATTCCAAAAAAAAATGCCTGCCTCAAGATACTACCAGCACTCAGAGATTCTAACAAATGGGCCATCCTTTACTTTAGCAGAACAAGGTGATTTCTTGCTTTGCAAACCTATAGGCCAATATAGGTTTTCCAGGCAGCACTAGTGGTAAAGATCCTTCCTGCCAATGCAGGAAAAGTAAGATGCAGGTTCAATCCCTGGGTTGGGAAGATACCCTGGAGGAGGGCATGGCAACCCACTCCAGTATTCTTACCTGGAAAATCCCATGGACAGAGGACCCTGGTGGGCTACAGTTCATACGGTCACAAAGAGTCGGACACGACTGAAGCAACTTAGCATGCATGCATGCATACACCAGTATGGTGACTTATGAAACGATCTGAGAAAGGTGCCCACAGGGTCACAAATCCTCTAAGACTCCATGGCCTTGCCCAAAAGAAAAGCCAGGCTTCTAGACGCACTAGCAGGAACCAAAGATTAAGACTACAGTGTCTCTTACACACCTCACAGCAGCTTGCTCCTGCTCAGAGCTGACAGGTAACCCTCATCTCCTGTCAATGCCCAAGGGAGGTGCTTTAACACCTTTACATGCTTTGCTCTGCACCAGCGTCCTGTTCTACACAGCTCAAGCCTCTTCTTCTCTGATGGCAGAGGAGCTTTATGGAATTCACTGAGGTCAGTCTGTGGAATAACTGCTATATTATGTGGTCAGTCACTCGGTTGTATCCAACTCTTTGCGGCCCCATAGACTATAGCTCGCCAAGCCCTCAGCCCATGGAATTTCCAGGCATGAATACTGAGTGTGTTGCCATTTCCCACTCCAGGTGATCTTCCCAACCCAGCTATCAAACCTACATCTCTTGTATCTCCTGCACTGGCAGGCAGATTATTTAGTGCCACCTGGGAAGCCCTCTGGTGAATCCCAAACCCCAAAGAACTACCATTCCCAAACAAATTACTGATAGTAAAAACCTCAGGATTAAAGAGCAGCCTATGGTAACTTGAGCAGAATACCAGAATTCACACACACTTGGCTGGTCTGGGCAGGAGAAGGAAATCAGACTGTGTCATGAGTTTAGCCCTGAATCTACAACCAACCAACAGGATGACTTTGGGAAGTCACTTCTCTTCTTTGGGGAATCACATGTAAATTGAAGGGGTGAGACTAGTACCAGCAATTTCCAATTGTTTCTAAAGTAGTGGGAGCTTTTCTTCTCCCACTATGAAATAAGGTAATGAAAGTAAAGGGGTTGAGGGCTTCAAGGCAGGGGTCTGAAGCACGGTGTACTTGCATGCCTCATTCCACTCCTTTTCTGTAGTTCCTAACCCCTCTGAAGAATCCTGGAGTTCTGCAGGACACGTAAAACAGACCTCAGGATCAGAGGCCCTCTCCAGATACCCAAGTCTTCTGGGAAGCAAGATGGCACAAGAGTGAAAAGTATGGACTGTGAAACCAGACTGCCAGAATTTGAATCCCAGCTCCTCCATTTACTAGCTTCATGTACCTCAGACAGTCCTTTATCCTCTGCCTTAAGTTCTCTTATCTGTAAAATAGGGATGCTACCTACATCACAAGAATTAAGTCAGTATCTGCAAAGATCTTAGAACTATGCTTGATGTCCTTTAAATGTGAGAATAATAGTAACTATGATGTAAGCCTCTAATTAACACATGGTAAGTCCTACCTGGTACCTGCCATGAATGTCTGGTTAACAGACCTTCAGTTTATGATAAATACGGTATTTGAGCTGGCACTCATATATGTGTTGAAGGAATGAATGACCAAATGATATAGAGCAACCCCCTCAGCCCTTCGCCACTGGCCTGATTCTCTGGAGCTTACTCAGAACCTTCTTGGACTTCGCCAGGATTTTACTCTTGAAACAATAACCCAAAGGTGAACCACTCCCACCAATGTTAGCACCTTGTGGGGTTCTTTGGTCTATCCAAATCCCATGATACTGGCCAAGGCAAGGAAGTAGCCAGGACACAAGTCAAGTTGGAGTGTGAGGCTGTCTGAGTCCAGCGCAGGGAACGGCTACCCAGGCAGCCACACCAGCAGTTGGTGATGATACCACTTCCTTCCTCGCAGGAAACCTGGGGCAGCCTGAGTCTGAGACCCGCCTGTAGATCAGGCTGCTAACAAAAAACACCCTTTCTACATTACTTATACTTTAGGGGGTTCTGGGGACAGGACATTTGCCTTTCAGAAACTGAGCAAGTGAACAGTTTTCAGAAGGCCATGCACTATAGACTATTCCTAAGCTCAGGGGCTCGCAAAAGGTAAGGAGCAGGCCATCCTGTTTGCTCTGTTACTTAGGCTGTTTGTGTTCAGCCAACGTCAGCCAGAATTAGCAGCCATAGTCCAAACTAGCTAGGAGCAAGGCCAGCCTCCTTTGGTCTGGAGTTTCTGTATCTTACACTTTTTAAAAGCCTCATGGAAATTTTATCTCTATTTGAGATAAGGCTAAAGAAGTTAAACAAAGTAACAAGAACTTTTGCCTTATGGTATCATTTGAGTATTTTAATATTGGTGAGGTCATGAAGATCTGAAACTCAGACCAGTAATTAAGTGTAAATTTGAATCAATTACAAATGACAAAATGCAGCTTCACTTGATAGTCAAAAGCCCTCAATTACATGAGATCCATAAGGGAAAATAATAGACGTGGTCCTTGAGGGTGGAAAGTTGCAGAACCCACTAGTGTGATCATTCACTGGCTGAATTATGTCAAAACCCAAACTCAACAGACTTCCTTAACTGGGAAAGGGCATATGGGACACTGTTACCACCTGGGTTATGCTGTGGATTATCACCAAGACCAGGGCCGTGGCAGCAGGCCTGGGTCCCAGTGAAGAGTTCCTCTTACTCTCCTTCCTTTCCAGCAGTGTCTCAACTAAACAAAAAGTCCCAGGTATTGTTTGAAAAATCTGGCTGCAGCTACCTTATGCAGCTTGTGTAGACACTTGAGAGAAAAAGTCAGGAGCCAGGGGTGCATCAGAGCAGCTGACATGTCGGTGTAGGTGTGAGGTCAGGCTGGCAGTGCAGCGGCAGGCCAAACAGGGAGGGGCCCGCCGCCCAGCTGGTACCCCAGAGAGGCCCCAGGAGCAGGAGAGAGACCCAGGTGGGGACAGACATCCAGAAAGAGAGAGCGGGGCTTTGGAAGCAAGACGAAAAGGCACCTCAGGGACAGGGGCTGACTTGTAGACCCTGGACTCGAACCTTCTTTTTGACGCTGGAAAAGTCCAGCCAGCAAACAGCGGGTAGACTCCAGGTTCCGATAGATGTTAGTGGAACGGATGCTGGGAACAAAACAAAAACATAGAGAAACTCATAGAAGGAAGATTTACATGTGCACACTACCTTATTCCACAGAGCACTCATAGGCTTTCTAAACTACATAGAGGGAGCTACTACAGTGTTAGTCACTTACTTGTGCCTGATTCTTTGCGACCCCGTGGACTATAGCTTGCCAGGCTCCTCTGTCCATAGAATTCTCCAGGCAAGAATACTGGACTGGTTCTCTCTGTCTTTAGCATGATTCATGTATTTACATAGATTTGATTATTTTAATTTTCCTGTCTTTTTTTTTTTGTAAATTTTATGTACAGATTTGATTTTTCATAATTTTCCCCTAGATTTTCAAGATAACTTCGTGCATTTTGTTTTTGACCGGATTTTGGTGGTGTTCGTGTTATTTACCTAGCACCCTGATTTTTTTTTTTTTTAATATAACCAAGGTTTCACTCTCTGTCCTTTTCTACTTAAGTAGGACATTTCATTCATACATTTCAGTATAGTCATTCAGTATAGTCAGCTGTACATAGGATGAGGACAGACCTGATCCATGAACATGTCTTAAATAAATGGGTTGCTGTATTTTAGGGTTATAAACCTTTTTCATTATTGGAAAGTGTAATGAGGACCTTCTGTAGAATCGTTTAGAACCAAAACCACCAGGACACAATTTTTATAATGTCTGTATATTTGTGATGCAAGGTCTTGTAAAGTTTTTACTGAAAACTACCATTAACCAGTCTTTCTTACTGACAATAAATTATTAATAAAAAAAAGAGAATACTGGACTGGGTGGCCATTCCCTTCTCCAGGGGATCTTCCCAACCCAGGGATCGAACGTGGGTCTCCTGCACTGCAGGCAGATTCTTTACCATCTGAGCCACCGGGGAAGCCCCAAAAGGGAACTAGAGGGCTGGGAAATACCCTTCTCTCTGTGGGATGGCTGCCCAAGGGACCTGAGGGCCAGTGAACATGACCTCCAGGGACCACTTGTCCTCCAAATCCTATCATATTAGGGTAACTGTCCCCAGACTGCCTAGGAGGTTCTAGCAAGGAAACGCAGCTTCTTGTATACCCTTGACTGAAGAACGGTTCTCCTCTCTCAGGGTAGGTCGTCCTCTTCGACAGAGCATGCAGCATCAGGAGGGATACACACAGGAAAGTGAGAGAGGAAGGGGACACCAGCCTAGCCAGCCAGATCACCCTCACACCTCCCACCTAGACCACCTCGGATGAGAGTGGGAACTGCACAGAGGTCAGGACAGGTTTTCTCACACTCAAGACCTAACACTGGGTGCAATATTCCTTTCTCAAGTGACTCACAAGACCTCCAGTGGGTTGAAGGCTGGCGAAAGAAAGGGGATGTCCTCCACGTAGTTCTTCCTCAGCCTCTCCCCAAGGGCAAACATCTGCTCCATGCCCACCTTGGTCAGCTGTCCAGCAAACATGCCCCCCTGAGGTGTGGGAGGAGAGAGAAGAATGAAGAAATCTCACAGTCTGCTAAATAACCTCAGCCCAGGGCAGACCATCACAGCTCTGCAAGGCGCTTCAGAGAGCAGGAAAGCATCGCTCACCTTCAGCGTGGTCTCACGGTACTGAGAGTCGAAAGGAGAGTGTGGTTTCGGGCCACCAGCAAGATTGGTGACTGTGTAATCAAGCTGAGTTTGGGGTGGGACCTCTATTAGCTGGGGCTTCCACTCTACCTGCTGTGAGCACAAAAAAAACAACACATTGCTTAAAAAGGTTCTGGAAACTTTAGAGTGTTAACACCTGGCAGCACATAGCTAGAATAACACTGATGCTAGATGAGCAACCTTCCCAAGAAGGATGGGAAGAAGGAAAGAAACTTCAACTTCAGCTCCAATTAAGGGAAGAAATGACTGCAATTTATTATTCCAAGTGTCCTCAGCCCAAGTCCTGTAATTGTCACACTAGTACTCACCGCTGAGGGGCGATTCTGGCACCAAGCCCAGACTGAAATAAAGGGTAGAAGCGGCCAGAGGGTCTGGCACCCAATACTTGGTGAAAGAATAAATGAACAAATGAATGAGTATAATACAATCTCAGTGACCATATACTTGTAAGAATTTTTAAGGAATCAACCTGCAGGGTTTTGTGGCCCCTCATTAAAGACTCTACTTAATGCCCCTTGAACTACTACATATATCTCTTCCTTTCATCCAATTTCTCAAACAAGTAGCTGCCCTCTAAGACACCTTCACTTTTCACCATCTTCCTTTACTCCCCGTAATCTGGCTCCTGCTCCAACTGTACTGGTTTTCAAAACATAACAAGTAGTCAAAGGCCTCATAGCTCCAACAGCCCATAAAATTCTTATATTCATTGAGTCAGATGTGATGACTCAATTTTAAAAACAAGTCTTTCCTTCTAATTCCATATGCCAGCTCCTCATCCCAACTCATTATGACTCTCAAGGCTACCCCAATTCTAATCCCGAAAACTCAAACCTGAATCTTCCCATTGCTCCCCCATTTCCACCCCAAACCCTGTGGATCACCGGCTAGAAAAAAAACGTCATTCCCACTGGTCCTTCTTTTATCTTATTATTAGAGTATAAATCCTTGTCATTGTTTTTAGTTGCTAAGTCGTATCTGACTCTTCTGCAACTCCATGGACTATAGCCTGTCAGTCTCCTCTGTCCATGGGATTTCCTAGGCAAGAATACTGAAGTGGGTTGTCATTTCCTTCTCCAGGGGATCTTCCTGACCCAAGGATTGAACCCATCTCTCCTGCATTGAAACTACTGAGCCACCAGGGAAGCTTCATAAAACCTTATTACTAATACATGAAAAAATGCTCAACATTGCTCATTATTAGAGAAATACAAATCAAAACTACAATGAGGTATCAGCTCATACGAGTCAGAATGGCCATCATCAAAAAAAAAAAAAAAACAAAACCTACAAACAGTAAATGCTGGAGAAGATGTGGAGAAAAGGGAACCCTCCTGCACTGCTGGTGGGAATGTAAACTGATAAGGCATCATGGAAAACAGTATGGAGATTCCTTTAAAAACCAAGAATAAATCTACCATGTGACCTAGCAATTCCACTACTGGGCATATACCCTGAGAAAACCACAATTCTAAAAGATACATGTACCTCAATATTTACAATAGCCATTGTATAGTGCAGCAATATTTACAATAGCCAGGACATGGAAACAACCTTGATGTCCTTCAACAGATGAATGGATAAAGAAGTTGTGGTGCATTTATACAATGGAATATTACTCAGCCATAAAAAGGCCTGGAGTTTCTCTAGCTGAAGCAGGAGAGGGAACTCAGAGCCCCAGGCACTCAGCATCCCTTGAGCCACAGGCTCCACAGAATGGTTTGAGGGCTATCAGATAGGTCACAACTGAAATGGAAGACTCAACACAGAAAAAGCCAATTTCAAGATGTCTGTACTAGAGCCAGCGAGCGCCTAAGGGCTCATCTAAGGCAGTCAGGACAGAAGCAGTGAATTCAAGACACTGCGTCAATCCTGGCAAGTAAGTAGATAAAAGCTTTTTTTTTTTTTTTTTTTTTTTTGGCGGGGAGGCTATATTTCTAGGTGAACAAGAAAGAATAAAGAAAAAAATTACTTTGACTTGGAGTCTGGGCGCATGAGGTGGTAAGCGGTGATGGAGGTACCTCTTGACTAAAACTGAGGCCAAGACAGAATAGTTAACAAACTGAGTTCAGCTTTGTACAATTTAAGTTTGAGATATCTCCTCTGAGTTTCCAGCATTCCCAGCATATTCCCATAACTGGAGTTTGTTTTGTCTCTCTTCTTCATCACACTGTAAACTCTCTTCTTTTTTATAGCTGAGACTGAATTATCCATCCATGTAAGTCCAGTGTCTGAGCACAGGTCCTGACACCAGATCCATAAGGCCTGCTCAGCCACACTAAAGAGTCTTCTCCTGTTAGGTGTATTCACCAACAGAGGACTTCTGGTTCCCCTAGGAGATGACTCCTGAGGTCTAGGTCACGTCAAGTCTAAAATACACGTTTTCAGACTTTCAAGAATGGATGATACATCATTTCCACACATAGTGTCCATCCCACATACATACTGTCATTCTTGCTCCTATTTTTCAATCCAGAGTCAGTAGCAAAGAGTAACTTTGTAATTTTATTTATTTATACTCCATTTTCAAGAACTAACTTGAAGTAGGTGGTAGCAATACCTAAAATATAGCAAGATAACCTATTTATTTATTTATTTTTTGGCTGCACCATGAGGCTTATGGGATCTTAGTTCCCTGACCAGGGATTGAACCTCTGCCCTCAGCGGTGAAAGCATGGAATCCTAACCTCTGGACCTCCAGGGAATTCCCAAGATAACCAATTCAAAGTCGAAAAGAATGACAAAAGCAAGTGAGTGACCCAAAAAATGGATACAGCAATAAAGTTTCTCAAAAAATATTAATACATGCTGTGAAGATCTATATACTTACTGTAGGTGGGCCAAAAGATTCAGCACTAAGCTTTCTGGCTTTTATGTAAAAGGAGAAACCTGATCAGCTAGACAAGCTTAAAGATAAAAGCAAGCCAACTGTTCAGAAGAAGCACACCATTTCTCAAGTGAACAGACAAATTCCTCCCAAGGGTCCTCATAAAGAGGATAGAGTAATATAATGAACATCTTTTCAGTAGTCACAGCAATGAGTTTTGTGGGATTGTTTCTTATTGTTCCCTCGACACAGAATGATAGTATCTTACCAAAGCACATTTCCATGAAGACGATACTATACAGGGATCAATGTTACATCCCAGGGAAAAGAGGGAAAAAAATCTACATAAAAGTAAACAAAAACTTCCAGGGGTAGTTCTCAGAATAAACTAATGATTTGAAAGCTTGCACACTGCACACTACTATAGCTGGAAAAATTTTTTTAAGTTACTGATGCCTGAGCCCTGCATGGGTTAATCACAACCAAATCTCCCAGGGATGGGGCTCAGTTTTTCAAATGCTACTCAGTCTAGATAATTATAAAGCTTCACCAGAGAAACTTTTATCATGACTGGATGCTCTGAGCCAATTAAATCAGAATCTCTGGGAGAGAGACCTAGGCTTCAGTATTTTTTAAAGTTCCCCAGCTGAATCCAATGTCCCACACCAAGGTTAAGAACCACCACTGCACAGGAATTAATGGACTGACTGGCACATCCTTTAAGTAATGCTTCCTGAAAACCACTTATCTTAGCTGAGCTTTGAGTAAATGTTAATCTACAATGATACTGACATCATCCTTCCCAGCCCACCTGACATTATTCTTCCCGGCTCATTTACACTATAGAATAAATATGGACTCTAATGTCTTCATATGGAGAAGGCAATAGGAACCCACTCCAATACTCTTGCCTGGAAACTCCCATGGACAGAGGAGCCTGGTAGGCTGTATAGTCCATGGGGTTGTGAAGAGTCGGACACAACTGAGTGACTTCACTTTCACTTTTCACTTTCATGCACTGGAGAAGGAAATGGCAATCCACTCCAGCGTTCTTGCCTGGAGAATCCCAGGGACGGAGAAGCCTGGTAGGCTGCCGTCTATGGGGTCGCACAGAGTCGGACACGACTGAAGCGATTTAGCAGCAATGTCTTCATGAACCGTGGAGTTTGAATGCATTGGAGTTTATTTTCTAAAAACTGGAGTCTTCCTGTGTTGGGGGCTATTTGCCATGAAATAGAAGCTGACAAAAATCCAAAAGTAAGGTCAAATTTATCTTTGAAAAGCATACTTGGATCTAATCTAACAATCAGAAAAAATGACCAATCAAGTTCCAGAGTTTTATTTCCAGAGCACAGATACAATACTTTCAGGAAGACAAGTTAATTCATCAGTCATTCAATCATTTTAAAAAAACTCAATAAAACATCTAGTTTTAAACAATGATATTTTCTAAGGATTGACTTGTCATGTGTTTATCTATAAACCAGTCAGAAGTCTGGAAACATCTACCAAAGGCAATTTCAGTTTTAGAACTGCCGCCAAATAGTCCTTTCTGACTCTAATTAATAGCAGAACCAGGAAGACTAGGAAATCCCATTAACAACCTCTATCAAACTGGAGTTTAGAAAAAAATCCTGATAGAATAGCCAGAAACAAGTCATAGGAGGCTGATGACACCCGCTCATAGCCTAAGTTGAACAAAGGTTGGTTATACCCCTTGCTTTTATGCACAAGACTTTATACAGAATAACCAAAGGCGTTCAGCGCACCTACATAAAATCTGAAAACGTGAGCAGGCCTGAGAGGTAATGTGCCTTATTTAATTGCAAAATGAGACCAAGGATTCAAATGCACCATATTTTGTGGCTACAAAAACAGAAGATGAATGAAGCTGGCATTCTACCTTAGCTATGACTGCTCCTTCCAACATAAAGGCAGAGATACCCATCACACACTCACTGGCTCAGGAGAAAGCCCTAAAAGAATCTAAATCTTTTTCCGGTTCCTTCAGGGAACACACATACTGTCTGAAAGAGGTCCAGGCCTACACATTCAGACTTTTATTCTTGGGCTCCAAAATCACTGCAGATAGGGACTGCAGCCATGAAATCAAAAGACACTTCCTCCTCAGAAGAAAAGCTATGACCAACCTAGCTAGACAGCATATTAAAACACAGAGACATTACTTTGCCAGCAAAGGTCCGTCTAGTCAAAGCTATGGGTTTTCCCAGTAGTCATGCATGAATGTGAGAGTTGGACCAAAGAAGGTTGAGTACCAAAGAATTGATGCTTTTCAACTGTTGTGTTGGAGAAGACTCTGCAGAGTACCTTGGACTGCAAGATCAAACCAGTCAATCCTAAAGGAAATCAATCCTGAACATTCATTGGAAGGACTCATACTGAAGCTCCAATACTTTGGCCAGTTGATGCAAAGAGCCAACTCATTAGAAAAGACCCTGATGCTGGGAAAGTTTGAAAGCAAGAGGATAAGGGGATGACAGAGGACAAGAAGGTTGGATGGCATCACCAACTCAATGAACATGAAACTAAGCAAGCTCTGGGAGATAGTGAAGGACAGGGAAGCCTGGCGTGCTGCAGTCCATGGGGTCGCAAAGAACTGGACACAACTGAGCGACTGAACAACAATTCTGTACCAAGAATAAATGGAGAAGAAAGGGGAGTACACAAGAGATGGGCTATGTACAAAACTTGAAGTATCCAGATATTCGAATAAGGAAAGAAAGAGAAGGAAAGGAGTGAAGTTCAAGTTCCTGACAGAATGTGGAATAGCCATATAGAAAGGCTAACTAGAAACTTGATAACAGAATTTAAGTGCCTACCAAGATTTATTATGTGGGAAATGCTTTGAGGTTTGATTTCACGTGTGGCCAGCTTTAAAAACTGGGTTTTCAGTTGTACACCATGAGTTGTAGAACTCTGAGGATTTCTTAAAAGCAACTGTCATGAGTATGCCTAATATCAATTTGGACATCCTGCTGAACCTACTCCAACATCAACCTGGAGAACCAACAATGCAAAAGCACCCCACAGGTAAGTTTGCCACCTGGATGCCTGGGAATTCCAGGTTGCAATTTATCTTCATTAGGAAAACAATTCTTTAATCACAGGCCTGCCTGCTATGAAAGGCCAGAGATCTTTACTGGGTCTCCCTAAGAATCAAATCCAAAAAGGTAATCATCTTCAAAACCAGCTATTTGTACTTTAATCATAATTATCCTGAGCAAAACCAGGTGGATTTTAAGACTGATCAATTAATTTTGTTTTTTTTGTACCTCAGATCTCTTCTACAATAAGTTTAGGAGCCCAGAATGAAAAAGGAGAGCCCCAAGATACAGCACTTGTTGCCAAAAAAATCTTCAGGATCTCAAACAGCCTCCAGCAAACCCAGAGAGAAAGTTGAGGTAAAATCTGTTCCCAAAAGTGGTGTTGGTTTTGTTGTTTAGTCGCTAAGTCACTCCAACTCTTTTGCAATCCCATGGACTATAGCTCGCCAGGCTCCTCTGTCCATGGGATTTTCCAGGCAAGAATACTGGAGTGGGCTGCCATTTCCTTCTGCCCCGGATCTTCCCCACCCAGGAAATCGAATCCCTGTCTCCTGCATTGGCAGGAGCCACCACTGAGCCACAAGGGAGGTCCCTTCCCAAAGGCATTATTAACCTCTCTTATCCACTGTGATCCCAGTCAGGGTGGTTCCTGTCACAAAGGTCCCTGTAACTCTTTGACAACCATTAAAATGGTCACACAGAACTGCATTACACCCTTGTACTCAAGTTCCCACAAATATTCACTAGAAATACAGTTTCCGCTCCCACATCTACTGAATCCACATTTTTAGCAAGATCCCTACGCGATTTATACGCACCTAGGGAAGCATACTACTAGCTGGGCTACGCAGCCATGGGAAGTTTCCGGGCTGCCCCACAATCCGGGTGTCCGAGGGGGCTGGGAGAGGTTGGGGGTACATGGTCAGCACATTTGTTCACACTGTTTTCCCTTCGTCAGGACCGAGTCCGAATTCCCGCTCCGTAAGAGTAAAATTCCAAAGATGGTGTGCGTCGGGGCAAAGACCCTGGCCCGCCACTAGCTGGCCACACAGTTCTCGCTCCCCAACCGTGCCGGTCTCTCTCACCTGGTCCTCCTGAGGGAGCGGCTTGAGAGGGCTCCGTGCCCCGTGTCGAAACACGACTTGCACCATTTTCAACTCCAACAGGCTTCGGTCGACAGGATTCTGGTCGTCCGCGCCCCCAGGCTCGGCCAGGGCCACCCGCCGCTGGTGGAGGCAGTAGGTTAGCGAGGTCAGGACGCCCACGGGGGTCCACATGCGCAGCTTGAAGACCCGGGAGATCATGGTGGAAACCCTTCTCAACCCTTCGGGGTGAGAGTGCAGAAAGCGAATACAAGTCCCCTGCGGGCGACGGGGCTCAGCAGCCTCCCCTAAGTTCCCGGGAACCGGAGGGCGCACACATCCAGCCGCCCACTACGACTCCCAGCTTTGAAGGGAACCCAGAGTGGGAGCAGCGAAGACTTCCCGGGAGTTTTAACCCGGGTCGGGGTTGGCCACTCCTGCAGCAGACTGGGCGGGGATACCGGGAGCCGGGAGCTCGGCTCCTGATCTTTCGTCCTCTAGGGAACCTTAAACTTGTATTTCAAGTTCGGCCTCCAGCACTCTTGACGGGACAGAAATACGCCCTGAGTTCTTCCGTGGCTGTGGCTCCATTAACAAAGACTGCTGAACTCCACTTTTTAATAAGCAAGCAGCCAGCCACTTTCTCACCTACCCAGGGACTTGCCCAAGTGGACCCGCGCAAAGGAGCACGGGAAAACGAGTCCCGTGGTGACGCCTGTCCGGGGACTCTGAGTTGCGAGAACTACAACTCCCACAAGGCTGCGCGCCGCGGGCCCCAGCTGGAGGTATTACCCCGCCCTCTGCAGTGGGCTAGCGGGCTGCAAGTCTCCGCGGCAGGGCGGCCTGTGTGGGGGAATGAATTGGCAAGTTTGCCAGGCTGATTGGGTAGGAGACATGAAGAAAGGGATAGATAGAAATGGGTAGTGTAGATCATCTATTTGGAGTCTAGGGAGCATAGAAGACTTCCTTGAAGTTACTGAGTTAAGAGCCAAGGCACCACTTACTAAATGATTACTCTTGGCTGCGCGGGGGGTGGGGGCTTTATATTTAATCATTTGATATCCCACTTCTATGTTTAAAGAGGTTTAGATCGTTGCAAACATATAGAAGTTCAAGCCCATTGATGCGTTACTTGTATCCAGAATATTTCTTGTGGAAAAATCCAGGCCTTGTCTATAGATGTCCCAGTGAGTAAGCTTCTTAGCTAGCCTAAACCACCTGCTGATCTGGTTTCTCTAGAGTTCTTAGCTAGCCTAAACCACCTGCTGATCTGGTTTCTCCTGAATATACTGCGGCTCCAGACTTCTGTTCCAGGTCTTTGCAACAGGGCACATCTGTGTCCTCAAGGCAAAGGCAAGTTGTGAGGAGTATCTGGGTATATTGACATAAAAAAAAAAACCAACAACAAATTCAACTGAGTAAATCTGAAGATTTAATTGTCTTTATTCAACTATGCATGAATTGGGCAGCACCCCATCTAGCAACTAGAAGGGTGCTGGGATGGGTTGTACAAAGTGGAAGGTTTTTCAGAGGGTGGAGCAAGAAAGTATTAACAAAAGAAAAGATGGTAGTAATAAAAGAAAAGCAGGATTCCCCTACTGGGAAGAGGGAGGAGAAAGGAACTGGAAAGGGTTTTATCAGGCAGATTGCCTCTTCTGCAGCTGGGGATGGGGGAGTTGATGGAGAGGGACTCTCTGATAGCTTAACTTACTGGTGCTTAACCAGAAAATTCCAGACTGGTCCATTAACATTACATTTCTAGGGAAGGTTAAAACTGCAATTTGACAGAGATACTAAATCTCTGTTTGGTACCATGGACTTTAGTACAAGTGATGCTGAGCAGGGCCTTGTGGGATCCTGGGCATGGTGGGCTTGTTGTCACCCATTCCTTGAAGGCAAGACTCCAGCCTCCATGACCTTCTCTGAGTTCCAAAGGGCAGAACAGTTACTAATCAAAGGAGAAAGAGTAATGAAACCACCTGAGGCAAGATTAAAGGGATCAGTTGTTGTTGTCCAGTTGCTAAATCAAGTCTGACTCTTTGCAACCTTGTTAACTGCTGCACTGCCAGGCTTCCCTGTCTTTCACCATCTTCCAGAGTTTCCTCAAACTCATGTCTGTTGAATCAATGATGCCATCCAATCATCTCACCCAATGTCGCCCCCTTTTCCTCCTGCCCTCAGTTTTACCCAGCATCACAGTCTTTTCTAATGAGTCTTCGCATCAGGTGGCCAAAGTATAGGAATTTCAGCATCAGTCCTTCCAATGAACACTCAGGGTGGATTTCCTTTAGGATTGGCTGGTTTGATCTCCTTGCTGTCCTAGGGACAGGATTAGGAGATGAGCCACCTGAGACCCAGCACACTCTAATCTTGTCGGCAACCCCACCCTTTTGAGACTTTAAAGAAGAAAGAATGAAGACTGTTACTGCCTTATCACATATCCTGCCTGACTACATAATCTCTCCCTACTATATATCCTGCCTGACTATATAATCTCTCCCTACTCACCAGGGAGGGGGGCACAGTTCTTGAAGTACTAGCCTATTGTGTTCCCCCTTTGCCTGGCAAAATAATAAAGCCACACTTTCCTTCTCCTCCATAACTGTCTCTATATTTGTCTGGTATTGGTGCACAGAGAGCCAAGATTTTGGCAACACAAACGACGCCATTTGGGGCTTGTGGTTTTCTTTTTAACAACATCCAACCAGTTCTTTTATCATTCTGAATTCTATTATTGAGTCAAACTGGGTCAGATGTAAAGGCAACATACTTATGGAGTATGGCTCCTGATCTGAGTCTAAACTTCTTCATCAGGCTAGAAAATTCTGAATGTCCTACCATTGGGAGGGGTCATTTTGGAACACTGCACATTGTCACAGTTTTCTCCCTGGCCTAGCCCATGGACTCATTTCTCAGAGTCTTATTGTGTGTTCTGATATTATTAGAAACTGAAAGCTGTTTTTCTAGCCTAGTAAGATATCAGGAGCACTAGACAACACTGCTTCGGAAACTGAGTGATGAAATATAACCTTAGTGGGGGAAAATGTTCTCAGAGGTTGAGTGAAAATGTGGTATGACTTGAGTAGAGAAGGGCCCTGGCATTTGAGCAGCTATAGGAGCCCTGGTAGTTCTAGGATGTCAGAGCAGCTCCAGGGCAATGTAATGTTGGCATCTGGGTTCCATTCCTTTCTGCATAATGGACAGGTCAGCCTAGTCCACTTGCTGTTCCCTGGCAGCCTCAGCACAGTCTTGTGAGGCATCGTGAGCAGCACCTTTGACCTTGTTGAGCTCATGCTGTCAGGACACACGTATGTGGTTGAGGTGGGGAGCAGTCTTAGCAGCAGATCTTTGCCAAAAGCCAGAGAGAGTAAGGGAGAAATGATAGATTCCTTGAGGTCATTTATTAATAAAAGCCCTGTTTGTCAGCAGATGTGAGACAACACTTGGGGAATCCTATAAATATTTGATGTGTTGTGTACAGCAGTCCTGGTCATGTTAATAAATTGCATTTTAAAAGAAAGGCTAGACTGGATAGGAGAGGAGTTTGGGAGAGAATGGATATATGTATATGTATGGCTGAGTCCCTTTTCTGTCCACCTGAAACTATCATAACATTGTTAATTGGCTATACCCCAATACAAAATTAAAAGTTTTTTAAAAAGATAAAAGAAAGGCTAGAAATCCTGAAATCATGCTCTGGGACTGCAGAGCAGCAAGGATTAGGGGTAGTAGGTAGGGGGGGGCCCTGAACAACTGATATTGTGACCTTGGCTTTACCATCATACAAGTTTGGTTTGGGAAATAAGCCCTTCTCCCCCCAAATTGTCCCCAGAGGGTTGGCTTTAATATTATGCCCAAACTCAGGTTGAATTATGAAATTAGATAAGAAACAACCACATTCACTGTTTTATCTCCAATAGTGAGCATAGTGCCTGACTCATAAGTACCCCACAAATACTTGTGGGATGGAATTATAGGTTATATCATAGGAATGGTGTTGAGGACATTGTTCATTACATCACTTATTACTCCCTATATAAATCTCCTCTTGAGAACCTTGTTTTAGTGTTAGCATTAGAACAAACAGCAAAACATACGAAGATTACTTTTCCTTTGTTTTTGCCTTGACTGACAGGAAGCTTGGAGTTTAATTTTAAATTTGACCACAGCAAATATTTAGAATCTAATAGCTAGTATAACTGTGATCTTTTCCTCCAGGAAAATCACCCCGGATTAGTTCAGTTCAGTAGCTCAGTCAGGTCTGACTCTTTGTGACCCCATGGACTGCAGCGCGCCAGACTTCCCTGTCCATCACCAACTCCCGGAGCTTATTCAAACTCATGTCCATTGAGTCAGTGATGCCATCCAACCATCTCATCCTCTGTCGGCCCCTTCTCCTTCCACCTTCAATTTTTCCCAACATCAGGGTCTTTTCTAGTGAGTCAATTCTTTGCATCAGGTGGCTAAAGTATTGGAGTTTCAGCTTCAGCATCAGTTCTTCCAATGAATATTCAGGACTGCTTTCCTTTAGGATAGACTGGTTGAATCTCCTTGTAGTCCAAGGGACTCTCAAGAGTCTTCTCCAACACCACAGTTCAAAAGCATAAATTTTTCAGTGCTCAGCTTTCTTTGGATTGTAAGGGGGCAAAACTGGAGAAAGGTCAGTGAGGGTGTTGCAGGCCTCCAGGTGTGAAATCTTTAAGACAGAGAGTTAACAACAAAGAGTGAGAGGGAGGAAGGAGTTAAGGATGACTTCTTAGTTTCTGGGTTGGGCCACTTGCAGAGAATGACTTTTGGAAGGAGATTGAGCAGAGATTAGAAAGTTAATTTTGAACATGTACATTATGAGGTTACCTGAGAGGCATTTAAATAGAAATGCCCTCTAGATTACATATCCCTCAGGATAAATTTGGACTAGGAAAATGTAGGTGGAACGCCTCTGCATGTAATTATTAATTGAAACAAAAGGAGCAGATAAGATTCCCAGGGTGAGTGAACAGAGTAGAAGGAGAAAAATTAAGTTCAGTTCAGTTCAGTCGCTCAGTCGTGTCCACCTCTTTGCGACCCCATGAATCACAGGCCTCCCTATCCATCACCAACTCCCAGAGTTTACTCAAACTCATGTCCACCGAGTCGGTGATGCCATCCAGCCATCTCGTCCTCTGTCGTCCCCTTCTCCTCCTGCCCCCAATCCCTCCCAGCACCAGGGTCTTTTCCAATGAGTCAGCTCTTCGCCTGAGGTGGCCAAAGTACTGGAGTTTCAGCTTCAGCATCAGTCCTTCCAATGAACACCCCGGACTGATCTCCTTTAGGATGGACTGGCTGGATCTCCTTGCAGTCCAAGGGACCCTCAAGAGTCTTCTCCAACACCACAGTTCAAAAGCATCAATTTTTCGGCACTCAGCTTTCTTCACAGTCCAACTCTCACATCCATACATGACCACTGGAAAAACCATAGCATTGACCAGATGGGCCTTTGTTGACAAAGTAATGTCTCTGCTTTTTAATATGCTATCTAGGTTGGTCATAACTTTCCTTCCAAGGAGTAAGCGTCTTTTAATTTCATGGCTGCAATCACCATCTGCAGTGATTTTGGAGCCCCCAAAAATAAAGTTAGCCACTGTTTCCACTGTTTCCCCATCTATTTGCCATGAAGTGATGGGACCAGATGCAATGATCTTAGTTTTCTGAATGTTGAGCTTTAAGCCAACTTCTTCACTCTCCTCTTTCACTTTCATCAAGAGGCTCTTTAGTTCCTCTTCACTTTCTGCCATAAGGGTGGTATCATCTGCATATCTGAGGTTATTGATATTTCTCCCGGCAATCTTGATTCCAGCTTGTGCTTCATCCAGCCCAGTGTTTCTCATGATGTACTCTGCATATAAGTTAAATGAGCAGGTTGACAATATACAGCCTTGATGTACTCCTTTTCCTATTTGGAACCAGTCTGTTATTCCATGTCCAGTTCTAACTGTTGCTTCCTGACCTGCATATGGGTTTCTCAAGAGGCAGGTCAGGTGGTCTGGTATACCCATCTCTGTCAGAATTTTTACAGTTTATTGTGATCTACACAGTCGAAGGCTTTGGCATAGTCAATAAAGCAGAAATAGATGTTTTTCTGGAACTCTCTTGCTTTTTCGATGATCCAGCGGATATTGGCAATTTGATCTCTGGTTCCTCTGCGTTTTCTAAAACCAGCTTGAACATCTGGAAGTTCACGATTCACATATTGCTGAAGCCTGGCTTGGAGAATTTTGAGCATTACTTTACTAGCATGTGAGATGAGTGCAATTGTGCAGTAGTTTGAGCATTCTTTGGGATTGCCTTTCTTTGGGATTGGAATGAAAGGAGAAAAACAGAAGGCTAAAACAGGACTCTGAGTGTTACTGAGCAAGGGCTCACTGTACAATGCACAGAGAAGCCAATACTCTGGCAGTGGTTTCTCTTTTTTTAATTGGAGGATAATTACAATTTTGAGATGGTTTCTGCCATACATCGGCATGAATCAGCCACGGGCACAACCACGTCTTCTCCCTCTTAAACCTCCCTCCCCATCTTGCTGTTGTTAAGTCACTTCAGTCCTGTCCGACTCTTTGTGACCCCATGGACTGCAGCCCGCCAAGCTCCTCTGTCCATGTGATTCTCCAGGCAAGAATACTGGAGCGAGCTGTCATTTCCCTCTCCCCATATTACCCCTTTGGAATATTACTCAGCTATAAAAAGGCACTGGCTTTTGAGAAAAGAAAGAACTTTATCTTGAGGTTGACTGATAAGGAGGCAAGGCTCTCAAATCTGTCTCCTTGATCCAGTATAAGGGCAAGGGGTTGGGGAAATTTCAAATGTGGAAGCCGATTGGCTAGTCTTGAATTAGTCCACATAAGCTACTCTGCTATGAGCCAGAATTTAATTATTGAAGGACTTCTCACTTAGTAAAGGGCTCTGGTGGCAGTATTTCTGGAGGCAAGTTCAGTTTGTGGGTTAGAGTCCTTCTGTAAGGGAGCCAATATGAAAGGTTACTGTCAGTAAAGTACTTAAGAGGTTTAGAGTCGAAAGCCCTGGGTTAGAGTCCAAAGTCTTTGGATTTCTCTGCTTGTATATGTTTGTCTATGATTGTTTTATCTGTTAGGAATTGGCTAATTAGGAATTGGCTAATAGGGTTAACTCATTAGACTTGTTAGACTGACTGTAATGAGTTAGACTCATTAGAAAATTTCCTGATGCTGGGAATGATTGAAGGTAGGAGGAGAAGGGGACAACAGAGGATGAGATGGTTGGATGGCATCACTGACTCAATGGACATGAGTTTGAGCAAGCTCTGGGAGATGGTGAAGGACAGGGAAGCCTGGAATGCTTCAGTCCGTGGGGTTGCAAAGAGTTGGACACAACTGAGCAATTGAACAACAGCAATAGAGTTAACTACTGGATGGCCACAGCAAAGCTTTGTTGAATCTGCTTCTTGTCATTTTACTCTGGTTATCCTGAGGAAGAAAACACAAAATGAGGAATGTTAGTTAGGAATTGTAAGACTATCTTACAATTAGATTTGTTTGGCAAAAAAAAAAAAAAAGAGAGAGAGGAGAAATGGAACAAAATCAGCTTTATCCCCATTTCTTGCAAGGGAAGAGCTTTTATACAGTAGGATGCATGTTAGCCTTTTTTCACTGAGAGTTTTAACCCTCTTTTGTACAACTCATCTCTCAAGGAGTTAGCACTGAACTGCTTTTAAGCGTGTGTGTACGTGTATACACTATTTTGAGCAATATAATGAAGGAAATCCAGTCAGCCAGTTGCAAAGCTCAGACTTGACTAGGGCTTGTTTTTCTTGAGAGAATGGACTCCCAACTGGAGAACTCTTGGCTGTCCTACCATCAGCTCTGCCTTGCACTGTGGTTACCAACTTTCCTCAGATCAAGGGTTGGCAGGTATGAGTAGCAGCCTCACAACATTTGACCTCAACTGGTTTTTCTAAGTTATTTTGTACATTTTTCAGAAACGTGTCCAAACTGAGTCTTTATATCAGAATAAGAATTTGCAGATGTGTAAAGTTATGGTTCAGAGGAAGACCCTCACAAACAGTATGTCAGAGCCCAATGATGATCCCGACTTACTACATCTGGCTCCCCTTTGGTGCCTCCCACTGTTCCCCCGCCTTATGAAGGGGGAAATCTCTGTGAGTAGTGCTGAGGCTTCTACCAACAATCCTCCTAGAGCCCCAGGTCCAGCGCTAGCCCTGTAACCTTCCTCACCAGTCAATCAACAGTCTCCCTTCCCCATACCCAAAAAGGAACGGAAAGCATTAGTTGCTGTCGTGTCTGACTCTTTGTGACCCCATGGACTATGGACTGTAGCCCACCTGGCTCCTCTGTCCATGAGATTCTCCAGTCAAGAATCCTGGAGTGAAAAAAAAAAAAAAGAATCCTGGAGTGGGTTGCCATTCCCTTCTCTAGGAGATCTTCCCAACCCAGGGATCAAATCCGGGTCTCCCACATTGCAGGCAGATTTTTTTACTGTCTGAGCCACCAGAGAAGCCCCCTCATACCCAAAAAGGTACTCAATTCAGCCCAGGGATAGTTTGCCTCGGGCAGGGTAATATCCATGGAGACAATTTCCCACAGGTCTAGGTACCCAAGGTCAACTCAGGGGATTCGTATATGTGTCCCTGGTTTTCTACCTCTGATCCATACAATTGGGGAAAAAATACTTGAAGCACAGCTTTCTTCATTTGCTTGAATGTTCTACTCCTTTGTAGGTGAGATCTACTAACAAAATTAAATGACTTTATCACCAAAAAAAAAGGCAAGCCTGCACCTTCCAAGCTGCACTATTACAATTGGGAGACAAGCCTCAACTAGAAGTCCCTGAAGAAATTCTACAAAGTGTAGGAACAGATGTTTGGGCTGATGGGTGCCTAGGGAGAGCCAAGAGGAGAGCCAACTCTGTCCAGGTGCCAAGGCTGCAAATTTAAAGCAATACCCTTTAAAGAGGCATGCCAAGGAAGGTATAAAGCCTCTGATAATCATCTCTCTTAAATTCCAATTAATCTGACCTTGTCAATCCCCACGTGACACTCCAGTCCTGTCCATACAAAAACCTGGGACAAAAGAGCATCATTTTGTGCAGGATTTGAGAGCCATTAACCAAATTGTGGAGGATATTACATTCAGTGATGCCAAATCCTTATGCAACTTTATTTGAGACTTACTTGTTTACAATTCTGGGCTTAAAACTTGCCTTTTAATGCATCTAATCACTAAATCCTGAGTCCCAGGAACCATTTGACTTTGAATAGGATGATCCAGTGACTAATATACTCACACAAGGATTTAAGAATGCTCCCACCAACTTCAGAGTAGCCTTAGCCAAAGGACCTCCAATTAAGACTCATTCATTTAATTCCCTTATCCTAATTGCTTGTAAAACTAAGGATGCTTCAGACCGAAATACAATCCTCACTTTTTGGCAGACCAGAGTTATAAAGTCCAAGGGAAAAGTACAAATTTCTCAACTAACTGTAAAATGTCTAGCGTTTGATTTACCAAAAGGACAAAGACAAATCTAAGGGAAGCATTAGCATTAGGTATGGTGGTTGTACCCACCACCAGAAGGCAACTGCAAGGATTCTTAAAAATGGCTGGGTTCTGCCATATTTGGATTCCTAACTTTGGACTCATGGCTAAACCCTTATATGAGACTCTTAAAAGAAATGACAGTGAACCAATAAGCTGGGCTGTGGAATGCCCTAAGGCATTGCATACCATAAAAATAATTGAAGACGTCTATTCTAGCAGATTTGACCTGACTGATCAGCCTTTAGAAAAGCCAGATGTGGAAATGTTTATAGATGGAGCAGCTTCACGGACCAGGAACTTCAAAAGGCTGCTTGTGCAATTGTAATTCATCAGAAAGTCCGAGAAGCAGAAGCCCTCTTCCAGGTACATCTGCTCAAAAGGCAGCATTCATAGCCCTCATGAGAGCCCCATACCTTAGAGCTAAGAAAAATGTAACTGTTTATGTTGATTCTAAGTGTGCCTTCTCTGTTGTGCATCCCTAGGGGGCCAGAGGGAAAGAGAGGTCTACTGATATCAGAGAGGAAAGAAATTAATACAGAGAGGAGATACTGGCCTTATTAGACTCTGTTATAAGGCTTAAAGAAGTAGCCATAGTACATTGCCCTGGCCACCAAAAGAATGATAGTTATGTAGCTAAAGGAAATAAATTGATGGATCGGGCTATAAATAGGCAGCCAGAGCCAAAACCCCAGATCCTAAGGCCCTTGCACTAATTCCAAGTGTGGATTCATCACTTTTTATTTATTTATTTATTTATTTATTTATTTATTTTTTATTAGTTGGAGGCTAATTACTTTACAATATTGTAGTGGGTTTTGTCATACATTGACATGAATCAGCCATGGATTTACATGTGTTCCCCATCCCGATCCCCCCTCCCGATTCATCACTTTTTAAACCTTAGTATTCAAAAATGGATCTAAGAAAAAGAGATTTATGGGGATTTTGATGACTCTTAAGACTTTGGGCTTCCCTGGTAGCTCAGACAGTAAGGAACCTGCCTGCAATGCAGGAGACCTGGGTTTGATCCTTGGGTCTAGAAGGTCCACTGAAGAAGGGAATGGCAGCCTACTCCAGTATTCTTGACTGGAGAATTCCAAGGACAGAGGCGCTGACAGGCTATAGTCCATAGGGTGGCTGAGAATCAGACACGACTGAGTGGCTAACACTCAAGACTTAGATGATAATAATCAGTACCAAATAACCAAATAAGGCTGGACTTAAAATGAATAGGGACTAATGCTTATATCTGCACATTTACTGGAAAGAACTATTACTCATCTACATCAAGGAGCCCATTATGAGAAGGATACAACCTATCAATGGCTATAAAAGTTTATTGTTGGTTAGCAAATTCAAAGGATCATCCAAAAAGTGGTACAAAATTGCCTCATCTGCACCAGAAACACTCCTAAAACTGGACCATGCCCAATAGTAAAAGGGGTGCAAACCTGAGGGACAAAACCAGGAAGTGATTGGTAAACAGACTTTACTGTTAGGCCAAGAACAGGGGAAATAACAGATATTTGCTTGTATTTGTGGACACCTTCACAGAATGGGTCGAAGCATTTCTATGCTGAACAGAGAAAGCTTCCGAGGTAACAAAGGCCTCCTAAAGGAAAGTTTCCTTCTTTTTTAGTTGCCTCTTTCTATCAAAGTGATAGTGGAGATTTCATAGCCAAGATAACTCAAGGGGTATCTTAGACCCTTGTAATACAGTGAAAGTTATATGCTTCATGGAGACCTCAGTCTACAGGAAAAACTGAAAAGATGAATCATACCTTTAGAAAGACAATCATCAAAATATGTCAGGAAACCAACTTAGCTTGGGGTAAGAATAACCCCTAGACACAAGTTCCAAATGAGCCCTTATGAAATGTTATATGAAAGAATCTTCCTTAAAACTAGGTATTATTACAGTTTTGAAAATGATCATGCTCATGAGTAGCTCATTTTGGAAAACAATTAGATACTACAACATGTTTTCATGGATTCCCAAAGGAATAGGTGTGTTTTTGAAGGATTCTTAAAGTTAGGAGTCATAGTTTTCTGTATCTTAGGGTTAATCCTTTCATTCATCAGATTTTGTATTTACTGTTCATTGTATATATTTAAAAAGGCCTCCCCCATTTGCATGAGATTGCTCAAGACTTAAGAGTTCAAGGTGGCATTTGCAAATATTTATGATTAAATGCAAAACAATTTCCTTCCTCTTCTAAAAATTTACACCTCCAATCAGCAGAAAGCACCTAGGATGGTCATTGCCCTATTTCCCTCAAGACTGAAGAATGTACAAAGAAAAAGGGGAGATTTTTTGAAATGGCACATAAAACATTAACCAGCTTCAACTGCTTTTGCCTCCTTAAATAGGTTGCTGACTAATCGAACTGAAACAAAACCGACTTAAACCAGTTTTACTTCCTTTAAACAGGTTGTTGATTAATCAAACCTGGAGTTATTTTACAGGGATAACACTGTGCGTGTGCCAGACAGGAACCCATGTCTCCAGGATGACCCTAGAACCAAAAATCTTGTCTACAGAACTCGGAGAATAGAAATGTTGCCACCAGAACCCTTTACAAAGTGACAAGTCCTTCAATAAGGAAAATCTGGCTTCCAGTAGCTCATAATGGACTATTCAAGGCTAACCAATCAGCTTCCAGGTCTGAAATTCCCCTGCTGCTGCTGTTGCTAAATAGCTTCAATCATCTCCAACTCTGTGCGACCCCATGGACAGCAGCCCACCAGGCTCCTCTGTCCATGGGACTCTCCAGGCAAGAATACTGGAGTGGGTTGCCATTTCCTTCTCCTAACCCCTTGAATTTCTCCCCAAACTCTGAGTTGAGGAGACAGGTTTGAGAGCCTTGCCTCCTGTGTCTTTGTCAGTATGAGGTAGGAGATAGGTGGGCTCCAGGTTGGAAATTTATAATCAGTCACCCTTCTGCTTGCATTTCTTGAGATTAGATAGGTGGGCTCCAGTTAAGGAATTTGCAGCCAACAAAAACAGGGTAAATAGCCAGTCTTTGTCTCTTACCTCAAGGGAATAATCGGCAAGGACAAAGAAAGGAAAAAACCCTGTCTGATAAGGTAGACACTACACATATGCAGAAAGGCTCCTTGGAGCCAAAAGTCAGAGGATAATTCCAGGCCATAATGAGTCTTGTTCCTTCCAGAAGCCTTCACTTTGAGATCCATCTTGGCTAGGGTGTGCATGTGCACCTCAGGGGAAGGTCCTGAGATAAATTAACCAGCAGGGAGACAAAGCAAGGTGATTAGCCTAAGGGAAGGTGAAGACCCAGAAATCTGCCCGTTTATAAAGGATTTAAACTTCCAGAGGCACAACTCTGTCTCTGATCTTACCTGTGTGCCTTTCCACATGTACTTTTCTTTTCAATAAACTTTTTACTTTACTGTTTACCTTCTGCTTCCTTGCCTGAATTCGTTCTTGATTAGGCAGGCAAGACTACGGAACTTAGCCCTAACTGCCGGCTCCTGTGGTCCAGTGTTAGGACTCCCAGTCTGGGAAACTTAGACGCTGCTTCCAGCTACCACTCGCCGCTGCCTGTTGCAAGCTGCCACTTAACTGCTGTGCATGTCCGAAATCAAGTAGACCTCGCAACAATGCTTTCTTTTCTCAAAAACCACTGCTATAGTACTGGCTTCTGTGCTGGCTTCCGTGTGAGGCAGCAAGCCCTTGATTGGTAACATAAGGAGCATCATCATTTCAGGGAAGGTCAGAGAAAGAGAAACCTGAGAAGAATGATAGGGAGTGGCAGAAATAAATTTTTTATTTAAAAATTAAAAAAAAATTTTAAGGTGTGGCAGATATAGAAAAGACTTAGGTATCAAGAAAGCCAAGAGAAGAAAGAAAGCCGAAAGAAGAGAATGGGCAGTAGTGTCAAATGCAACTGAGAGGTCGTGATGGATGGATCAAGTGTCTCCTGAATTTGACAAAATATTCTCTGGTCACGTTAGGGAGAGCAGTTTCAGTGAAATAGTGGGATGAAAATCAAATAGAACTGGGTAGTGAGTAGGAAGAAAGTGAAGACATCTTCCTGAAGTTTAGCTGAGAAGAGGAGGTGAACAAGTATAGTATATGAGGTGTTTGATTCAGGAAATTAAGGGAGAACTAACTGTATTTTGAAGATGAGAGATGTTCCTATGTGTGCTTAAATGTTGATAGAAATAAGGCTGTAGATAGGGAGAGGCTGAAAATACAAGACAGGATAATTGAGTGAAGTATTTAGGAGGCTATTAGCTTCAGAAGGTACATATTGTCAACATTGACAGAGGGGAAAAAAGAAAAAGTAGGTGTAAGTGAAGATACACTTACAGCGTGGGAATTAGAGGGGTTTTGTGGCGGGGGGAGGATGATTCTTTTTTTGCCCTGAGTGTGGAGGGGTAGGTTTGGTACTTTTGAAGATTTGAGGGATGTGGGAAAGTGAAGTAGCGGCAGCGCAACAGAGGGTGATGACGAGGTAGCCAGAGGCTTGCTGGTCCCTAGGTGATTCTGATGTAGGAGTTCTTCAGATTACACTTTTAGAACTACTAATAGTCAGGAGGGGATTTGTTTCTTTGGAAGCGTCAGGTCTTCGCTGAGACACGCAGGATCTTCCGTGTGTTATGTGGAATCTTTCGTTGTGGCACACAGACTCTACCTGGGTTCTCAGGTTCAGTAGTTGTGTGTAGGCTTAGTTGCTCTGTGGCATGTGGGGGTTCTTAGTTCCCCAACCAGGGTTCGAACCTGCCTTCCCCTGCATTACAAAGCAGATTAACTACTGGACTACCAGCTAAATACCAGGAGGGGATTATTTTAGTCTGGAAGAGTGTTTTTTTTTTTTTTTTTTTTTAATAAAATGAGAGAAAACCGCCAGTGAGGGGAGAAACAAGAAGACAAAAAGGAATCAACGATAGGGCAAAATCTCTAAAGAGAAGTTGTGATAAAGAAGAAAGGAGGAAAGATCAGTCTTAGACAGGAGATGCGTCAACCTCTCTAGATCAGCCTTAGGCAGAAAGAGCCTAAATCCTCTTTCATTAAGGGCTACCTCTCCCATTAAGATGGAAAAGGAGATAAAGACAGAAGCATGGAGGCAGGTAACTGACATTGGTATTTTTACCTCCAACAAAATTTTTCCCCAGTGATAATCTCCAGCAAGTTTGGAAAAGAGAAACTATCAATAATAATATTAATACTTGGCCTTATGCTAAACCTTTCACGTGCAATGTGCCATTTAATCCTCCTAGTAAGTTAAATGGAAGGTCCTATTACCATTTCATAGAGAAGGAAACTGAGGTTAGAGAACAAAAATTAAGTAACTTGTCCAAGGATGCAAGTAACTTGTCCAAGAGTCTAAGTGGTCTGAATTTGAAGCCACGTCTGTCTGACATCTGAGCCAACACTATGAGCCACAGATACTATACTGCTGAACTCATTGGAGAAGGGATAGTAATTTGTATGCCACTTTGCATACATGATTCAGCCCAGGTGGCACTAGTGGTAAAGAACCCACCTACCAATGCAGGAGACATAGAAACTCGGGTTCGATTCCTGGGTTGGGAAGATCCCCTGGAGAAAGAAATGGCAACCCACTCCAGTATTCTTGCCTGGGAAATCCCACGGACAGAGGCGCCTGGTGGGCTACACTCCATGGGGCCATAGTCGGACAGGACTTAGCAACTAACACTTACTTACTTGCATTCACTGTACCCCTCTAACTTCAGACTGAAAGGGTTTTTCCTTCATGACTTGGGGCCACTAAGTCTTTCTTCCTACTATCACCTCAGTCCTAATTGATGGCTTTCTGGGTTTTTCTTATTTTCTTCTTAAATATCATTTAGAACTTTCTGTTGTAAATGTAGAAAATTTGACTCAAGTTGGCTTACTATGAAAAAAGGAAAGGAATGAATTAGAAACTTCAGAAGGCTTGGCTCTGTAGAAGCTCAGATAATAATGGGGTCTGGTTCTTTTGAAGCCTCCACATCTTTCTCTCACTCTGTTGCCTTTTTCCTGAAACTATCTGGTGACTCCTAACTCACCCTTGGGTCACACAATGTCTATAGCAGTTCTATCTCTTGACTATCCAGTATATCCGGAAAAAAGGATTTTCTCCCACATAAATAAATCCTAGACCGCAATCATTTGCAAGATTGGAGACACGTGTTTAATTCATGACACATCACTTCCAACCATCTCTGGAGTTGAAGGGGAAGTCAAACCCACACACATAAGCTAGAGGGGCACAGGCAGTTCTTCAAAGGAGACTTAGAACTATTTTTACTAGAAACAAGTGACAGGATGATTAGGGGAAAACAACAGATGTTTCCATGCCTTTCTCCCAGCTTTCTTCCCCTCATTAATCATCTTCCCATGCGATTGTCAGTGACTCACACTGAAGTTGCTGACCTTTCAGCAGAGGTGGGTGGGCTTAACACTCTTCACAATTCTGACGGGGTCTGTCTATGTCTGTGTCTATATATCTTTGTCATTTCCTTGTTTAACATCTCTATTGGCTCCACATTGCCCATGGAAGAATGATTTACAGTATCAGTGTTCAGTGGTCCACTGCTCTGGTCTTCCACGCTGTTTTGAAGTCCTGGAATACTGGCAGTCTTTTTGGTGTGATACGGTTATTTTGGAGTTTAAAAAATCTGAATCATTTATGTCTTTAGGCAGATCAGAGACATGCTTCATTAAAATTTTGAATCAAATATAAGTGAGCTTGTTTAAAAAGCTATCTTCTATACTTCCATAATCCTTAAGCCAAAGAAGAAAATTACAACCACTAAAGCAAAGCTTCTAATGCAAGAATAATTCTTATCTGTTACAAAAATTTCCAACAGAAGGAGTAGGATCAGAACACTACTGTTATTAATATGGTGTCCACATTAGAATCTTCATAAATGTAAGATGAGCTAGGAAGATGAAGACAAGTGAGAGATACTTTTTTTGAAGCAAAAAAAAAGATTGTTACAAACAAAAAGTTGTCCCTGCAAAGAAAGAAATACTGCCCCTCACCCAAATCTCCTCAAACTTATTAACCTAGAGATAGGGTTGTTTGATATACAGGACTAGAGAAAATATTTAAGAACATGTTATAGCTATCTCCTTATCATTCCCTTAACCAGCATACATTCAGAAGTGTTCAGCAACTGGGAGGTTTTTCACAGCTCAATGATGATATCGTTGATAGACTAATACCACTTAAAAGACTGTAATTTAACTTCACTTTAAACCCCAATTAAACTATTTTATGTAGTACTTACTTTAAGCAGTATTTTATTTTTGTATTAAAATAGTATGTTTAAAATATTTCATAGGTTTACATTTATGTTAGTGTGTGTACTCAGTCGTGTCCGATTCTTTGTGGCCCCAGGTGGACTGTAGCCCACCAAGGTCCTCTGTCCATGAAATTTTCCAGGTAAGAATACTGGAGTGGGTTGTCATTTCCTCTTCCAGAGGGATCTTCCCAACCCAGGGATCAAAATCATGTCCATGGGGTCACAAAAGAGTTGGACATGACTGAGCAACTAAACAAACAAAAAGAAACAAAATACTTAATTTTACTGATCTCAAGTATTTATATACTACATGAAATAAGTACCAAAATATCCTGACGTTTTATCCACTATTTAAATGACTTGAGCTTGGTGCTGGAGGCCCCTCCAGTCAGCCCCCTGTCAACAGTCCCAGCTTCCTCCTGCTCTCCCCCATCCCAAGGAGAGATATGTTTATGTTTCCTTTTCCAAGTAGAGCTTGGATCTGGTCACCTCTATTCCTTTGCTTGAGGCCTTCTGCTATTTTTACCTGTAAAGGTTACACTGAATGAGTACAACTGGTAGAATACAATCTTAAAGCAAATTCATTTTTGTCTCCCACTGTCTCTTTAAGTCTGCACCTAGGGGTTATTTCTCTCTTACCCTTAGAAAAGACATAAGTGGTTCCTCAGAGGTAAAAACAGTACTGTCACTTTTTAAGGCACAAAATGTCAATCGGGAATTTAAATGGCAGTTCCAGACAAGAACTGTTGTAACTTCAACTTTAACTTACAGTTGAAGTGTCTCTTCTCCAGCTCAGGCTGGCCACAGGCTAAAAGTCTGAAATTCGAAGGTCAGGGAGAGAAGAGTTCTTGGCTTCATCTCTCTTTCCTCCTTTCATGTTCCTTCTTCTCTTCTCCCATCTTACTAACTTGTTTCTGACCCTTTCAGGACCTGGAGCTTGAGGAGGGGAATCCGTTGATTCACAAAATTCTTGTTTGTTGCTTTGGAAGTGATTACACCATCTCTGGGCTTTGCAGATGTTGGAAGCTGATTTCTTTCTCGAGGGACTTTCATGGGTTCCTCAGAGACCTTCCCTTTTCCCATTTCTGTAGCATCAAGGTGTCCGGCAGCAATTCATCTCCAGCTTTCACCACACAGCCCCCCCAGGAGGCCATTTTGATCAGGAGCAAAGCACCACCACCTCAACTCCCTTTCCCCTAGGGACTTCGTCTTGTCCGTAGGAAACACCGTTTGCCAGTGTGGAGATTTCTTAAAAAGCTGGAAATAGAACTGCCATATGACCCAGCAATCCCACTTCTGGGCATACACACCGAGGAAACCAGATCTGAGAGAGACACGTGCACCCCAATGTTCATCGCAGCACTGTTTATAATAGCCAGGACATGGAAGCAACCCAGATGCCCATCAGCAGACGAATGGATGAGGAAGCTGTGGTACATATACACCATGGAATATTACTCGCCATTAAAAAGAATGCATTTGAATCAGTTCTAATGAGATGGATGAAACTGGAGCCCATTATACAGAGTGAAGTAAGCCAGAAAGATAAAGACCATTACAGTATACTAACACATATATATGGAATTTAGAAAGATGGTAACGATAACCCTATATGCAAAACAGAAAAAGAGACTCAGATGTGTAGAACAGACTTGTGGACTCTGGGAGGAGGCGAGGGTGGGATGTTTCAAGAGAACAGCATTGAAACATGTATATCTAGGGTGAAACAGATCACCAGCCCAGGTTGGATGTATGAGACAAGCTCGGACTTGGTGCACTAGGAAGACCCAGAGGGATAGGGCGGAGAGAGAGGTGGGAGGGGGGACCGGGATGGGGAATACATGTAAATCCATGGCTAATTCATTTCAATGTATGACAAAAACCACTGCAATGATGTAAAGTAATTAGCCTCCAACTAATAAAAATAAATGGAAAAAAAAAAAAAAAAAGGAAACACCGTTTGCCCAGGCCGACTCTGGGAATGCAGCTACTTCCCCACACCTCAGTCCTCGAGATTTCAATTTCTGCAGCGTGAGCCAGTCAGCAGACCTGTGTCCTTCAAATGTAGGATGCACACACTAAACTCTGCAGATGATTCCATCAAAGTCCTGTCCTTTGATTTGAAGTAAGGAGCTGGTGGGCGTCCCTGGTGGCTCAGATGGTAAAGAATCTGCCTGTAGTGCAGGAGATCCCCTGGAGAAGGAATGGCAACCTGCTCCAGTATTCCTGATTGGAGAATTCCATGGACAGAGGAGCCTGGGCTACAAACCTCGACAAGGTATTAAAAGCAGAGACATTACTTTGCCAACAAAGGTCTGTATAGTCAAAATTATGGTGTCTCCTAAAGTCATGGACAGATGCAAGAGTTGGACCATAAAGAAGGCTGAGTGCTGAAGAACTGAAGCTTTAGAATTGTGGTGCTGGAGAAAAATCTTAAGAGTCCCTTGCATAGCAAGGAGATCAAACCAGTTAATCCTAAAGGAAATCAGTCCTGAATATTCATTGGAAGGACTGATGCTGAAGCTTGAAGCTCCAGTACTCTGGCCACCTGTTGCAAAGAGCCAACTCATTGGAAAAGACCCTGATCCTGGGAAAGATTAAAGGCAAGAGGAGAAGGGAGTGGCAGAGGATGAAATGGTTGGATAGCAACACCAACTCAATGACATAAATTTGAGCAAACTCTGGAAGATAGTAAAGGACAGGGAAGCCTGGTGTGCTACAAAGAGTTAGCAACTAAACAGCAACAACAAAAAGAGAAGACATCCCTCTTCTTCCTCCTTCACCCTTAGTAAGGAAGATAGAATTCTTCATACTTAATAGTTCTTTTCAAAGAAATCCTTTTCAAAAAGCTTCCTATCTCCAGTTCAGCATCCCTTTATGTCATCAATGTGGGTGACCAGTTAAGTTACTTGCCTCTTCATTCTCCTCATCAGGCTTCCCTGATAGCTCAGTTGGTAAAGAATCCACCTGCAATGCAGGAGACCCTGGTTCGATTGCCGGGTCGGGAAGATCCACTGGAGAAGCAGGAGAAGGGATAGGCTACCCACTCCAGTATTCTTGGGCTTCCCTTGTGGCTTAGCTGGTAAAGAACCTTCCCTGGGTTGGGAAGATCCCTTGGAGAAGGGAAAGGCTACCCACTTCAGTATTCTAACCTGGAGAATTCTATGGACTGTATAGTCCATGGGGTCGTGGTCAGACACGACTGATAGACTTTTACTTCACTTTGAAAGTGGTTGCATTTTAGTCCAACACAAAATTCTGAAATGTGCCTCAGCTGAAACTTTTATTTTAACATTTTGTTACATCCCTAAAGCTCTACCTTCACAAAATCTTCCTCATCAGCCCCAAAGTAGTAATTTTATACTTTGCCAAACTGTTAGATGTGGATTATTATGCCATTCACATGGTACTTATTTGCTGCCTTGTATTGAAGTTAAGTGTACTTGTTTCTGCCAAAAATTTCTAAGTTCCTCTAAGGTAGACACTATGCATCTTTCGTTTTATTTAACAGAAGTCTTACACAGTATGCACATTGTATTTATTAAATCCCCAAATGGATTGCTCAATATTGCTGTGTACTGTAAAATCTTAGAAAGTGGACAGTCTCTTCGATTCAACCTCTATCTATACCCCAGTAACTTTTTTTTTTTTAAGATGAAATGTTCTTACTGAAGTATGGTGAAAGCAATTGTCATGAAAGGGGTGCTTTTAAAAAATATCCCTCAGAGTCTTCTTGGTTCAGTACTAAAAATTAAGGAAGCATGCCATACGTGACAGCATTATAAAAGTGCTTTATAAGATTGCATTATTTTTATTAATGTTTGTTCAATAAATAAGCATATAAAATTGGGCCATAAGAACTTGGACCCAGGAGGGATATAGTATAAATGGAAAAAACCACCTAGATCTCCCTTCTTGGTGGTGTAATCAACAGAGAGCCTCCAGCTGTCAGGTCTTTCTGATTCTGCCTCCGTTACAGAAGGTTAGGTCACTTGAGCTCATGCCCTTCTGTGTGCAGCCTGCATTTGGTGATTGAGAGGGTTGGGAGAATAGAGATCAGGCCATTTTGACCCAATACGGGACACTCTTGTGGGTATCGCTTGCTCTAAAGCTTCCTAGTGAGTTGGCTAAGATTTTCTCAGGTCTTTACTAGAGTTTAATCTTTTCCTCTGCTTAATCCTTCTTCCTCTCCCTTTCTTTACAGTGTTGTTACCTCCAAACATCTTATACCCAAACTCCAACTCAACATCTGCTTCCAAAGAACCTAGCCTTAGAGATTATCTAATCTGAATGCTATCTTTTTTGATCAATAAAGGTTTTTTTCCCCCCAAATTCAAAAGTATTCTTCTTTCTTATAGAAAATGGTATATATTTAAGTAGAAAGAAAAAAACTCATTTGTACCTTTGGAGACCATTGATCATAATCTTAAGCAACTGTTCCAACATTTGAGTGTATTATAATTTATTTACCTCTAGAATGATTATTATTGTTTCTATTTTTTTCTAGTTTTTCACTAGCATAAATAATGTTACAATGAAAATTTTATGCATAAAGGTTTTGTGTGTTCTAAATTATTTTCTTAGGATAGCTTCCCAGAATTACTGGGTTAGGAAAACAGTGTGGAGATTTCTTAAAAAGCTGGAAATAGAACTGCCATATGACCCAGCAATCCCACTTCTGGGCATACACACCAAGGAAACCAGATCTGAAAGAGCCACATGCACCCCAATGTTCATCGCAGCACTGTTTATAATAGCCAGGACATGGAAGCAACCCAGATGCCCATCAGCAGACGAATGGATGAGGAAGCTGTGGTACATATACACCATGGAATACTACTCAGCCATTAAAAAGAATTCATTTGAATCAGTTCTAATGAGATGGATGAAACTGGAGCCCATTATACAGAGCGAAGTAAGCCAGAAAGATAAAGACCATTACAGTATATTAACACATATATATGGACTTTAGAAAGATGGTAATGATAACCCTATATGCAAAACAGAAAAAGAGACTCAGATGTATGGAACAGACTTGTGGACTCTGGGAGAAGGAGAGGGTGGGATGTTTCAGGAGAACAGCATTGAAACATGTATATTATCTAGGGTGAAACGGATAACCAGCTCAGGTTGGGGACATGAGACAAGTGCTCGGGCCTGGTGCACTGGGAAGACCCAGAGGGATCGGGTGGAGAGGGAGGTGGGAGGGGGGACTGGGATGGGGAATACATGTAAATCCATGGCTAATTCATATCAATGTATAACAAAAACTACTGTAATGATGTAAAGTAATTAGCCTCCAACTAATAAAAATTAAAAAAAAAATAAAAAAAATAAAAAAAAATAAAAAAAAAAAAGAATTACTGGGTTAAAGGGTATGCCATTTTAAAGGCTCTTGTTGGATGTTCTTCCAGAGAGTTGAACCAGCTTTTACCATCATTAATAGAGTACAGCATGCTAATGGGGTTCCCATTTCAGTGCATTTTGTCCATCGTTTTATAGACAAGATAATTGCTGGTTAAATACTAATTTGTGACAGTGTGGCCTCTACTGAATTTCGATTAATTCTCTTAGCCCAAATGTGTATAAAACACAAAAGTACAAAGCAGTTCTTCTCAGCAGCTCACCAGCATTCTTTACACTCAGGCATGGAATGTCAGTCTTCAGAGAATGCTTTTGTGGGGAAATGGGCAAGCAGTGGTGATGGCAAATGTGCAGAGATTCCTCCCTGGGGAACCATAACAGCTAAACCACCGAGGCAGTGGCCTTAAAAAGAACCAACTGGGCAGAGTTCAGCAGTGAAGCGTCTGCCTACAATGCAGGAGCCGAAGGAGATGCAGGTTCGATCCCTGGGTTGGGAAGATCCCCTGGAGAAGTAAATGGCAATCCTCTCCAGTATTCTTGCCTGAAAAATCCCAAGGGCAGAGGAACCTGGCGGATTATAGTCCATGGAGTTGCAAAGAGTTGAACATGACTGAAGTGACAACATGTGTGGGCAGAGACAGTGGCAGGGAACCCGTGGACTAGGGGGCTCCCCTTCCCCTATTTCTATCACAATGTTCAAGGAAGAGACAATTCTGACTCCCTGTTGGATCAATTTCTTTGACTTGTTTTTTCACTGCTTTTGTTATTATGACCATACATAATGGCCTGCCTTAGAGAAGCTCGCCTCTCTGCCTGACTATTAAACTCAAGTGCCTTTGTTCAGCTCACAGAGAGATAATCTGACCCGGCTCACTTGTGAATGGCTGCAGGAAAGAAGAGATTAACACATTCCTTCCAGAAGGCTGGTGTCCAAAGATGTTTCACAAGACAACTCTGATCACCCTTTATACTAAACTTCCTTACCACCTTTCCCTCCCAATTCTGCCTTTTTTACTTTATTTCCTCATCTGTCCCCATCTCTATTCTTAAAGGAACCTGGCACCCAGACCCCGATAATGCAAAATGCTGGGCTCGATGAAGCACAAGCTGGAATCAAGATTGCTGGGAGAAATATCAATAACCTGAGATATGCAGATGACATGAAAGTGAAAGAGGTGAGTGAAAAAGATGGCTTAAAACTTAACATTCAGAAAACTAAGATCGTGGCATCTGGTCCCATCACTTCATGGCAGATATATGGGGAAACAATGGAAACAGTGACAGACTTTATTTTGGGGGGCTCTAAAATCACTGCAGATGGTGACTGCAGCCATGAAATTAAAAGAGGCCTGCTCCTTGGAAGAAAAGCTATTATCAACCTAAACAGCATATTAAAAAGCAGAGACATTACTTTACCAACAAATGTTCATTGAGTCAAAGCTATGGTTTTTCCAGTAGTCATGTATGGATGTGAGAGCTGGACTGTAAAGAAAGCTGAGCACCGAAGAATTGATGCTTTTGAACTGTGGTGTTGGAGAAGACTCTTGAGAGTCACTTGCACTGCAAGGAGATCCAACAAGTCCATCCTAAAGGAAATCAGTCCTAAATATTTGTTGGAAGGACTGATGCTGAAGCTGAAGCTCCAATACTTTGGCCACCTGATGTGAAGAACTGACTCGTTGGGAAAGAGCCTGATGCTGGGAAATATTGAAGGCAGGAGGAGATGAGATGGTTGGATGGCATCACTGACTCAATGGACATGAGTTTGAGTAGGTTCCAGGAGTTGGTGTACAGGGAAGCCTGGCATCCTGCAGTCCGTGGGGTCGCAAAGAGTTGGACATGACTGAAGATGTATGGAACAGACTTTTGGACTCTGTGGGAGAAGGCAAGGGTGGGATGATCTGAGAGGATAACATTGAAACATGTGTATTATCAAGTGTGAAACAGATCGCCAGCCCAGGTTGGATGCATGAGACAAGTGCTCAGGGCTGGTGCACTGGGATGACCCAAAGGGAGGCAGTGGGAGGGGGGATCAGGATGGGGAACACATGTAAATCCATGGCTGATTCATGTTGATGTATGGCAAAAACCACTACAATATTGTAAAGTAATTAGCCTCCAACTAATAAAAATTTTTAAAAAAAGAGTTGGACACGACTGAGTGGGCACGACTGAGCAACTGAACTGAACTGAACTGAACTGAGCAACTGAACTGACTGACTAATCTGCCATCATATCTCAGTCTGCTGGCTTTCTGAATAAAGTCATATTCCTTGCCTCAACACCTCATCTCTTGGTTTTATTGGCCCATTGTGCAGCAAACAGAGTGAGCATGGACTTGGTAACAGTGATGCCATGTAGGTGTGGTAGCAATAGATCAAAACACAGAAGAAAACTTGGGACATCCGCACAGTAGTGTTATGTCATCTTACAAACTAGTCACATTCTATAACAGTTTTCATAACTTTACTTTTTAAATTTGACATGTCATAAAATTTCCATGACATTAAATGTGTGTCTGGCGTAGTTTAAATAGTTTGTATTATGCTAAATGAACTAGATTCTGAAATAGGTTTTCATTTTAAAGATGAAGAAGCTGAGGCCCAGAAAGTTTTTAAAACTTTTACAGGTCCCACAACTAGTAAGTGGAGGAACTCCTGTTGAAATCTAGTCGTGTCTAACTCCAAGACCCAATATTTTCCCATTATACCATGTTGACCCTCCAGACATAAAAAGTTAAGCCAGATACCAACTCTTGCAGAGAGGAAGGCCATTCTGACTCCATGTTGGAAACTGCTTCTTTGACTTGTTTTTCCTTGTTTTTGTTATTATAATTATACCTAACCAGTTCAGTTCAGTTGCTCAGTCATGTCTGACTCTGCCACCCCTTGGACTGCAGCATGCCAGGCTTCCCTGTCCAGCAACTCCCGGAGCCTACTCTAACTCATGTCCATTGAGTCGGTGATGCTATCTAACCGTCTCATCTCCTCCTGCCTTCAATCTTTCCCAGCATCAGGCTCTTTTCCAATGAGTCGGTTCTTTGCCAAAGTATTGGAGTTTCAGCTTCACCATCAGTCCTTCCATGAATAGTCAGGACTGATTTCCTTTAGGACTGACTGGTTTGATCTCCTTGCAGTCCAAGGAACTCTCAGGAGTCTTATCCAACACTATAGTTAAAAAGCATCAATTCTTCAGCGCTCAGCTTTCTTTATAGTCCAACTCTCACATCCATATGTGACTACTGGAAAAACCATAGCTTTGACTAGATGGACCTGTTAGGTAGTTAGAATAGGGGGAAAGAGTCCAAAATGGCGGTGGCTAAAAGACCTGGAAGCGGAAAGCCCGCAAAAATAGAACAAAAGAAGGTCCGAGGACCGGAGTGAGAACCTCAGGTAAAACAAACAACACTCCTGGCTGGCCCAATTTACAGAAGACAGGCCCAGGGACAGAGAAACATATAAACAGAGGAGCCAAAGCTCTCTTCTCTCTCTCTCTCTCTCCCGCGCGATGGGGTGACCTTCTCTTCGCATCTTTGGATCGACGTGCCCTCACGCCTCGAAGATGGATTTTCCTGCTATTATCTAAATAAACAGAACTGTAACACTGAGCTGTAACACTGATTTATTTAAGAGCTATAACACGGTCCGTTCGAGACCTGAGAGCTATAACACGGTCTGTCCTCCGAGAGTTGTGACCCGCTGAGGGGGCTTCAATGTCTGTCACTCCAAATTTTTGTTGTGACGAGACAAAGAACCAAGGAGCATACACTCGCATGACAGACCTTATTTGGCAAAGTAATCTCTCTGCTTTTTAATACACTGTCTAGTTTGGTCACAGCTTTTCTTCCAAGGAAATCATATGAAATGGCTTGCCTCAAAGGACCCTGCCCCTGCCTGACTAAAGTGCTTTTGTTCAGATCATAGAGAGATCATCTGACCCTGCCCACCTGTGAATAGAAGAGATCAACACAGCCTTTCCAAAGACTGGCCCTTCCAGGAGATGTTTTGCAAGACTGAAGACTCTTTCACTCTACTTCCCCATTGCCTCTCTCGCTCTCTGTTCTGCCTTTTGACTTTAGTTTCTCTTTGCCTCTCTCTCTGGCTCTGTAAGAGAAACGTGCTTCCAGACACAGACAAGATGGTTTCTCTGAGACCTTGGTCTGCCATCTTCTCAGTCAGCAGTCTTTCTGAATAAAGTCATATTCTTTGCCTCAACACCTCATCTCTCAGATTCATTGGCCTGTCATGGGTGAGCAGAGGGAGCTTGGACTCAGTAACAGTAGAAATGCAGCCCCAACCACCTTCCCTCTGAAAATTTTCTTTTAATTTGTAATGAACAAGCTTACAGCAATTTAAATTCCATTCAAGCACTTAACTATTGATATTAAGCGCCGAGAACACAAAGATAAACAGGGATGCCACAGTTTAAACAGCTGTGCCTGCTTGAACAGATTCCAAACGCAACGGCAAATATTGGAGGAAGAGGGACACCTTCCAGGGCCCAAAAGTGGGCTCTTGTCTAACAGTTGGAAATGAATTGTCCAGGAGAGACATGTGCTGACAAAGCAAGAGATGTTATGGGAAAGGGCACCCGGGCAGAGAGCAGTAGGGTCAGGGAACCCAGGAGAACCACTCTGCCACGTGGCTCACAGTCTCGGGTTTTATGGTGACGGGATTCGTTTCCGGGTTGTCTTTAGCCAATCATAATGACTCAGTCTTTCCTGGTGGTGCACGTCTTGTTCAGCCAAGATGGACTTCAGTGAGAAGGATTCAGGGAGGTGGTTGGACACGTGGTGTCCTCTCCTGAACTCTCCTGGTTGCTGGTGGCTCATTGGCTGGTGGTGGCTTATTAGTTCCATGTTCTTTACCAGGATCTCCTGTCATAAAACAACTCATGCAAATGGTTACTCTGATGTCTGGCCAGGGTTTCAGCCAGTGTGCATCCCCTAAAAAAGGGGTAGCAGGTTCTGGCTATGAACCCCGTGGCTGGTGGCAGGTCCCAAGAGTGAGCTGGCAGAGGGGCCACACAATGGCACCCCACCCAGGGATCACCACTGGTCCCTCTCCTGCCTACTGCTTCTGCCAGAGAGTGTAGCTTAATTAGATCAGCACTCGTTTTCTCAGACATGAGATTCCTCTTGATACCAAAGGACACTTTCCTTTCTGTTTTTTAGTGACAAAGACACCAATTTGGGGGGGTTTGTTTGTTGTATCAAATGCCAAGGAGTGCCCATTTCAGGGAGTACTTGAGAATTTGCCCATCACATAGGGTGCCTCTGAATCCCACTAGGGTGCACTTGCTGCTGATTCTGGGTGAGGAGCTACCCCAGGGAAATTGGAAGTCCTGCTTCTACAATCAGCCTGCTGTCAGAGTCACAGCACTATAGTGGTGCTTGGTTTGTTTGTTCTAGAGAGCTGGTCTGCCGAGTGTATCCTTGGCCAGCTGGGAGAGGTAGGTGCGATGGGAGGGTTCCTGGCCCACTTCATTCTCCTCAACACCCCCTCTACTCTCTCCTCTCCAGGACTCATCCTAATTTCACCCAGGGCCGCTCAGAGCCCGCAACGTTTGGAGGATCAGGTTAACTATGGAGGGGTTGTGAGAACTCCCAGTTCAGAACGCGAAGGAAGAAAGAACAGCACATTGAGATGCAAAGATTTACGAGGGAGAAAGACTTTCGTAGGAAAAGGAAATTAGAAACCAAGCAAGCAGAATATTCAAAAGACAGCCACACACCACGCATAATAATGAAGTTTCCAAGACTCCCTCGGGCTCAGGTCGGTCTCCTTAATAATTTAGAGAGCCGCTCTCCTTCCTGCGACAAACAGGTGGGTATGGGGGGCTTTGCAAACGCTTGCTCATTGCTCCTTTCACTGTCTCCAAGAGGAAGGTCAGGTTGTCCAGAAAGCTTTCCTTTGGGGATCCAGATGGAGAAACAGGCTCGGCGGGCCTGCCATTTGCATAAGGCAACAGAGTGAGACAACGGCATTTCTGAAACTAGCGGGTCGACTTCCTCATCAGAGCCACAGGGACAGAACCAGGGTCCCTCAGGCGCCTCAAGAGGACGGGGGTGGGGCTGAGGAGCGCAGGTTAATGTCTATAGGTGAGAGGAGGCAGCGACTCAGACTGCGCTGGGTTCCTTTGGAGAATTTTGCCACGAAGACCTCATCTCTGGTTGCGTCTTGTTCAGCTGGTGTGTGGTGTGGGGGACATCCATGACATGCTGGCTCCACTGCTATCCACCCATCCAGGGCCACTCCTCTCCACACCTGGGCTTGCAGCTAGTTTTCCCTGCTTTCACCTTCTCCTCACAGCCAAGACCATGCACACTGCTTCTAGAAACATCTTCCCAGAACATTGTTTCTACCATGCCCCTCCGCAGATAAAAACCTTCAATTGTGGAAGTCCTGAACAAGTCCTCTCAGTCCCATAGTTATGCTTTGTTTGACTACCTGATACTTTAAAAAATATTTTAAATTCATCTCCAACACTGTAAAAGGAAGGCTTTTACATAAAAATCTGGACTTCTAGACTTTTGAGGGGTGGGATGGAGAATTAGATTATTTGGCAACTCGAAGCCTGCATTTCCACATTGCGATTGATGGGTGCAGTGGAGCATCGCTGCCTTCAGACAGAGCACGATGTCTTTTAGTTCAGCTCAGTCCTTTCCTCCTTGCTATCTACATGCCCCCCACTGCCAGCTTTACCCCGCCCCAGTGAAGTTACTTATTTTCATATTCAACTGACTGTTTACAGAGACACAGACCTTCCTGGATCCTCAAGACTAGGTTTAAGATTCTTGTTCTACGACAAACCCTGACCCAGCACAGAGGGTTCAAATAGTCTCCCCATCAGCATTCCTGAAGGGGTGATGCTTCAGAGGTGATAAATTCTGTGCGGTTGTTGTGCACGCCTACATGCTCAGTCATGTCCAACTCTTTGCAACCCTTTGGATTGCAGCCCATCAGGCTCTTCTGTCCATAGGATTTCCCAGGCAAGAATACAGGAGTGGGTAGCCATTTCCTCTTCCAGGCGATCTTCCTGACCCAGGGATTGAATCCGCATCTCCTATGTCTCCCGCATTGCAGGCAGATTCTTTACCGCTGAGCCGCTGCGGAAGCTTCTGTGCCAAGTGATGATAATTCCATGTCTGGGTTTAGAAAAATAAGCATAGGACACGTGATACTGCTCCTCGGGCAGGCAGGGGCACTGAGGATAGACAGGAGGGATCAGTTATAGAGAGTTTTGAATTGTGTTGTAAAAGCGATACAAGGGACTTCCCTGGCAGTCCAGTGTTGGGATTTACCTTTCCAATGCAGGAGCGGTGGTTCCATCCCTGTTTGGGGATGGGGAGGTAAGATCCCACATGCCCGACAGCCAAAAAACCAAAACATGAAACAAAAACAATATTGTAACAAAATCAGTGAAGACTTTTAAAATGGTCCACATCAATTTTTTAAAAAATAAAAGCAATACAGACTAGTGATTTGATTATGGGGAATGAGGGAGCAAAAGAAGACAAGGATGGCCCCAAGGTTTCTGGCTGAGAAACTAGATAGACCATGGTGACATTTACTGGCACTCCAGGGAGCCCTGGAGGAGAAGTGGGTTTGGGCAGATGGAGAGATGCAGAAGGCAGATGGATCTCTGACTCCCAGGCTCAGTGGGGAGGCCTGGTCTGGAGAGAGTTTGCAGAGCCACAAGCCCTAAGGTTGTTGAAGCCATGAGAGCGAAGAGATGGCCGAGGAGAGAGATGTGGTCTGAGAAGAGAATGCAGCCAAGGTCAGAATACTAGGGAGCATCAGGTAGAAGGGGAGTCAACACAGAGGCAGAGATCAAGAGAAACACTGGGAGCAGAGAGAGCAATCAGAGAGGGCAAGTCAAGTGAGGTCTGAAAAAAGAATCTTTTTGATTGGGAACTTGGGAGGAGGTCACTGTTCTGTTTTCAGAGTACAATAATAGTTAAAGGGTAAGTGGCAGAAACCTTGTTTCTGTGGACTGACATACAAATGGGAGAAAGGTAGAAACGTGGTTGCCAACCATTCTTTTGAGATGTTAAGAAGATAAAGAAGTAGTTGAAGAAGTGGCAGAATTGGAGAAGTTTTCTTTTTGTTTGGATGGAGGAGGTGTGCGCATTTTGATGTGTGGCAGAGGGCAGTGGAGAAGGAGAGGCAGACTTTAAAGAAAGGGGATTAAGTGTGGAGCAGAGCCTAGGAGTACGATGCATGAAGAGATGAGAAGCATGTGGCCAGCTGAGATTGGGAAAAGGGACCCTTCACCCTCTGGGTCTGGAGAAAGCAGGAGAAGGCAGTTTCAGGTAAAGAGGTGGGAAGTTGGAATTCATGTCTGATTGCTTCAAATTTCTTTGATGTTAGAGACAAGGCAGGTGACTGGAGGAGTGTTGGGGTGTGGAGTTGACAGTGTGGGGTGTGCTCTTTTGGGGCAGCTCCAAGCCCTTGTGGTAGGGGCTGTTCTTTATATCTGCTTTTCTTGAATTCTTTGAAGTTGTCTTTACATATTTTGAAAAAATATTGCTCGTGTAAAAATTCAATAACTTTTAGTATATTTATAGAACTGTACAACTGTCATCACAATCCAATTTTATCAATATGTTCATCACCCCATAAAAATCCATCATACCCATTTTTTTGTCAATTGCCATTCTCTACCCCAGCCAACCATTAACTACTTCTTATCTCTATGGATTTGTCTATTCTGGACTTTTCATATAAATGGAATCATGTAACATGTGATCTTTTGTCTCTTGTTCCTTTGACTCAGCATAATGCTTTAAAGGCTCATCCATATTGAGTATATTTCAGTACTTCATTCCTTTTTATGGCTGGATAATATAGACTATATGCTTAGATCCCATTCACTTATTTATTCATTATTTAGTTGATGGACATTTGATTTGATTTAAGGCCTTGGCTATTATGAATAATGTTGCTCTGTATAGTTATGTTCATGCCTTTGTGTGGACTTATGTTTTCATTTCTCTTATGTAAATATCTCAGAGCAGAATCACTGGGCTACACGGGTTTTCACATTTTAAAAAATTTTTGTTTTAAATAAAAAATAAACGTTGCTTTACAATGTTCTGCTTGTTTCTGTTGTACAGCAAAGTGAATCAGCTTGATTCACTTTCTAAGAAACTCTACCGCTCTGCTTTCTAAGGTAGCTGTATGTACCGTTTTGCATTCCCACCAGCAATGTGTGAGAATTCCACTTTCTCTACATCCTTGCCAACACTTGGTATTGTCTTTTTTTATTATAAACATTCTAGTGGTGTGAAGTGGCATCTTCTTGTGGTTTGGTTTTTTTTTTGCTTATTCACCTGAATTTTTTTTTTTTTTCATTTTATTTATTTATTTTTCCATTTATTTTTATTAGTTGGAGGCTAAATTACATCATTGCAGTGGTTTTTGTCATACATTGAAATGAATTAGCCATGGATTTACATGTATTCCCCATTTCTTGTGGTTTTAATATGCATTTCCCTAATGACTAATGATTTGGAATGTGAAGTCAAGTTGGCCTTAGAAAGCATCACTACGAACAAAGCTAGTGGAGGTGGTAGAATTCCAGTTGAGTTATTTCAAATCCTGAAAGATGATGCTGTGAAAGTGCTGCACTCAATATGCCAGCAAATTTGGAAAACTCAGCAGTGGCCACAGGACTGGAAAAGGTCAGTTTTCATTCCAATCCTTAAGAAAAGCAATCCCATAGAATGCTTAAACTACCACACAATTGCACTCATCTCACATGCTAGTAAAGTAATGCTCAAAATTCTCCAAGCCAGGCTTCAGCAATATGTGAACCGTGAACTTCCAGATGTTTGAGCTGGTTTTAGAAAAGGCAGAGGAACCAGAGATCAAATTGTCAACATCTGCTGGATCATCGAAAAAGCAAGAGAGTTCCAGAAAAACATCTATTTCTGCTTTATTGACTATGCCAAAGCCTTCGACTATGTGAATCACAATAAACTGTGGAAAATTCTGAAAGCAATGGGAATATCAGACCACCTGACCTGCCTCTTGAGAAACCTGTACACAGGTGGGAAGCAACAGTTAGAACTGGACATGGAACAACAGACTGGTTCCAAATAGGAAAAGGAGTACGTCGAGGCTGTATATTGTCACCTCGCTTATTTAACTTATATGCAGAGTACATCATGAGAAACACTGGGTTGTAAGAAGCACAAGCTGGAATCAAGATTGCTGGGAGAAATATCAATAACCTCAGATATGAGATGACACCATCCTTATGGCAGAAAGTGAAGAGGAACTAAAGAGCCTCTTGATGAAAGTGAAGGAGGAGAGTGAAAAAGTTGGCTTAAAACTTAACATTCAGAAAACCAAGATCATGGCACCTGGTTCCATCACCTCATGGGAAATAGATGGGGAAACAGTGGAAACGGTGTCAGACTTTATTGTTTTGGGCTCCAAAATCACTGCAGATGGTGACTGCAGCCATGAAATTAAAAGACGCTTACTCCTTGGAAGGAAAGTTATGACCAACATAGATAGCATATTGTAAAGCAGAGACATTACTTTGTCAACAAAGGTCCATCTGGTCAATGCTATGGTTTTTCCAGTGGTCATGTATGGATGTGAGAGTTGGACTGTGAAGAAAGCTGAGGGCCGAAAAATTGATGCTTTTGAAATGTGGTGTTGGAGAAGACTCTTGAGAGTCCCTTGGACTGCAAGGAGATCCAACCAGTCCATCCTAAAGGAGATATCCTGGGTGTTCATTGGAAGGACTGATGCTGAAGCTGAAACTCCAGTACTTTGGCTACCTTATGCGAAGAGTTGACTCATTGGAAAAGACCCTGATGCTGGGAGGGATTGGGGGCAGGAGGAGAAGGGAACGACAGAGGATGAGATGGCTGGATGGCATCACCGACTCGATGGGCATGAGTTTGAGTAAACTCCGAGAGTTGGTGATGGACAGGGAGGCCTGGCGTGCTGCGATTTATAGGGTCACAAAGAGTCAGACATGACTGAACGACTGAACTGAGCTGAATGACTAATGATGTGGAGTATCTTTTCATGTGTTTATGAGTCACTCGTATATGTTCTTTGGTGACATATCTATTCAAATTTTTGCCTATTTTAAAAAAATGAGTAGTCTGTCTTCTTACCGTTGAAATGGAAGAGTTCTTCTTTACCTTTTACAAGATGATTTGTCATTATTCCAAACCCCTGATGTAGTTAAGAATGCTTTATGCTAAACTTCATCCGTTCAAGTTACTGTGTAGTGTCTCCCATTATTGTACACTGGGTTATACAGGTGGCCACTAACACTTATTCTCCAATAAGCCAGCAGGAGATACCCAGAACAGAAATAAGAAAAAGGAAAAGCTTTGGATCCTGGCAAATTTGCGTTTGGATCCTGGTTTCACCACTTACTTCTACATGCCCTTAAGCAAGGCATGTAGAATTGCTTGTTATCTGTAAAAACAGGAAAATGATGCTCCACCACACAGGAACATTTTTAAGATTCTTTAAGATTATAGATGATATACATAACAGCTTTTTACAGAGTTTAGCATGTAGTAGCAAATCAATAAATGAGAGCCAACATAAAAAGCAGCCAGTGGTTAAGACCTGAAAATAAACCTGAGGATGTTCTGTGGGTGAGAGTACTATCTAGTCAAATCACATCTGATGAAATTCCTTGTGATTCAGTGAAAAGGATTCTTTCCTGGACCTGAGAGCTGCTATTGTTAAAGAGATGTCAGAGAGAGATGTGACTGATGGCTCAGGAAGGTCCTCAGACCATAGCTGCACTTGGGGAGCTTGTTATGAAATTGAGGTGTGTTCTTCAGTTTCATCGGAAAAGACCCTGATGCTGGGAAAGATTGAATGCAAAAGTAGAAGGGGGCAGCAGAGGATGAGATTGTTAGATAGTGTCACCGACTCAGTGGATGTGAGTTGGAGCGAACTCTGGGACATAGTGAAGGACAGGGAAGTCTGGTATTTGACCGCAGTCCATGGGGACACAAAGAGTTGGACACAACTTAGCGATTGAACAACAACTTCAGTTTCAAGGGGCTTATTTTATCAGTACTCCAGGAGGGTCTGAGCTATAAGGTTGACTCAGGTCTACAAAACTCATATAGTTATTGTAGTCATGAAGATAACTGACTCAGAGTGACTCAGACTCACTCAGAGACTGATCCATTAGTCAGTCACTAAATAATATGAAGGTTAGAAAATGATTACTTATTTTCATATTCATCTGGATATATATGGAGACACAGCCTTAAACTAAAATGATCGAGTTCACATTTAAAAAAGCCTAAGTAACAACATATTACAAGTACCGCTCTATTGCTTATGTCACTAAAGGTTTAGTTGACTGAAAGGTTTGCATATTTTCGGATATTCACGTTTGTCATGTGAGATCTTTTGCTGCCTTAAAAGAAAGTTAGAACCAGAATCAGAGATAGATACAATGAAGGAGTCATAAAAGAGTAATAGGTTGCCAGGTAGAAAATGGATTTTAACCCTGATGGAGCTGGTTAAACTGCCAGCTGGGGACTGGCAGCAGCTTCTGCCTCTTGGGTTGTGAAGTTTGAGCGTGTTTGAGAAAACCCACTCTTGTCCTGAGAGTGTCCTCTTAGTGATTGATTTAGTCAGGTAGGTGTAAGGCAAATATCCATTCACTGTCCCTGGGGAAGCCTGCTGCAGCAATGTTAAGCATGCTATTTGGATCTGTTATCTGGAGTGCGATCTATTACCTGCCTTACTAGGACCTTTTCTTCTATGCCTTCATTTGAGCCGTGCTATTCTGAACAACGGGCTTCCCAGTTGGTGCTGCTGATGAAGAACCCACCTGCCAATGCAGGAGATGTAAGAGACACTGGTTTGATCCCTGGGTTGGGAAGATCCTCTGGAGGAGGGCATGGCAACCCACACTAGTGTTGCCTGGAGAATTCCATTGACAGATTTTATTGACTAAACAACAGCAATATATATGTATGATTCAACAGTTTATATGTATGATTACATCTCAATGATAAAAATCCTTCTAAGGAAACTACATCATTCAATTCTTTAAGCCTGTTCTTCCCCCAAATTATAGATCATAGTGCTTTAGACCTGGAGAGAGCTCAATGCATGTGGGATGAATGATTCCAACTGGAATGATACGAAAAGCAGGAGTAGAGCAGGATAGAGGACAAACTCGACACTCCATCTGAGGGTCAGCACGGCAGCCAGCTAAAGCCATGGCAGGATCATGTTCCCTAAGCCGCCTCTAAAGTTATTTCCTGTGACAAAGTGTGAAAAACAGACAGACAGAAGAAGAGAGGGGGATTGGGGAGGGAGAGGTTTGACCCTTTTGGCAGAGGGATAAAAGGTAGGAGGAAGCTAGAATAGTCTTTTTTTCCTCCTCAACTACAGTAAATGACTCAAATATTTTAATAGCCCTATTTTCTCAATTCTCTTGCAATTTAATGTGAGGCTTTTGGTTAATGCACAATTGTAAGCATAAATAGGATTTTTTGTTACTCAAATAAAGAGAAGCTTTGTGTTTGAATGAAAGTCAATAGAGAAGAAATCTTTTTTTTTTTTTAATATCTTTATTGTAGAACAATTCTCAAACATGAGTCAAACACCCTCCCCGTTCCTTTCTCCACCAACCTCCCCCAGTGCTATCTAAAGAGACTTGAAAATAACTCATGGTAGTTCAGGGAAAATCAGCAGGCTATTTAGCTTATCCTAGATGGGTCTTAATAAAAAAGAATTATCCTCCCCTCAGTTTATGGAACAAAGGGGATGTGGGAGATTCCAGGGCGGGTGAGCTGAGTCGTTTGCCTATTTAGGGAGCTCAAGCATATCAAAGCAAGTCTGAGCACTTAGAGTAGCTGGCCACCAGTTCTGTTTGAAAGCAGGCTTAATGAATCTAAAGAGGGAGGGGACCAGGACGAGTCAGAGATAATGATTGGTCCCCATTTAAATAATTACAGCCGGTAAGAGGGATACCTTTGAATGTCCCAAACTAAAACATTTTACCTGAAGGAAAGCGACAGATGAGGGTACCAATTCAATCCAAGATACTGTTTGGGTGAATGGAGAGAAGATTTTGAATATAATGTTATATGATGATATAGAGTATGGAATACCCACTTGCTAAAACCTCAGGACAAAAACTTGGGACACCACCTATTAATTTCAAAAGTCAGGTAAGATCCAGCCAATCCAGATATCTCTCTATGTGCTGTGCTGTGCTGTGCTTAGGTGCTCAGTCGTGTCTGACTCTGTGCGACCCTATGGACTGTAGCCCACCAGGCTTCTCTGTCCATGGGGATTCTCCAGGCAAGAATACTGGAACGAGTTGCCATTCCCTCCTTCAGGGAATCTTCCCATCCCAGGGACTGAACCCAGGTCTCCCACAATGCAGGCAGATTCTTTACCATCTGAGTCACCAGAAAAGACCAAGAAGACTGGAGTGGGCAGCCTATCCCTTCTCCAGGGGATCTTCCTGATCCAGAAATCAAATCAGGGTCTCCTGCATTGCAGGCGGATTCTTTACCAGCTAAGCCACCAGAGAAGCCCTGGTATATAGATATAGATATCTATCTATCTATTTATATATATATATATTCTTAATTTTCACATCTATATATATGTAGATAGATACCTCTCTATAACGACAGCTAAAAAAATATCTTTTTACCTTAGGACTTGATGAAGATGTGAAAATTAAGAATGATAAAACTTACATTCTGCAATTAAAACTTTATACATTTTGCCATATGGCAAACTCACACATAAGTGCACATGAAAACTATGAAGGATTTAAGTAGACTCAAAAGACCTTAGGTCTGGCTGAATTATCTGGGTTCTTGATGAAATCTTAGGTAGTTCAGTTCTGTAGCTCTCTTCTATGTTACATGCCATTTTTTTTTTAACAATAGGCTATATTGAGATATGTTTTTCTTCTGCTGGGGTTTTTATTCTGTCTTTGTTATATACTGGCTCATTTTATGCACAGTTTTTGTCATTGTACGGCTGAGAAAATCTTTGACTTCCTCCAGTGAGCAAGGAGAAATAATCAGACAAGAGCTACCACAGCTTCCTATGGTGACATCTGCCCTCCTCCAGTAACTGTTCCATATTCTCTGTCTTCCTGACCTTTCCTTAGATGAAACTTCCATCTCCTCTTTAATCCAGCTTCTCCACTCATGCTTTCAATCTGATCCCCTTTCGCCTACTCAGGCATATCCCTCCAGCATTTCTCCCCATCATTTACTGTCGCTGGTTCCTTCTCAACAGCATGCCCATATGCTATCATTTCTCCCATCTAAAAAATATGTCTTCTCTTGACCCCACTTTCTTCTGCAGCTACATTCTATTTCTCTTTTCCCCTTTACAGCAAAACTCCTTAAAAGAGTTGCTGCCTCCAATTCTGTTCTCCCATTATCTTGTAAACCCAAACCAAGCAGGCGTTCATCTCTATTAGTTCACTGAAACAACTTTTATCAAGGTCAACAATGACTGCTATGGAGCTAAATCCAATAATCACTTTTCATTTCTCTGGACCAGCCACTGTCCCTCCTCCCATTACTTCTCTGACCTTCTCACTAACTTCTCTCCCCATCTCTCCACTCCAACCACACAGTCCTTACTGTTTCTCAAATCCTCCAAGCATGCTTTCTCCTCAGGCCTCTCAACTGGCTGTTTCCTCTGCCTGCAACACTCTTCCCCAGATATTTGCCCACCTATTTCCCAGACTTCTTTACAAATCTCCACTCAAGTGTTTCCTTTGTAGTGAGACTCTTGGCAGGAAGCCTCAGTTTCTTCCCACATGGACATCTTCCATGTGGCAACCGGCTGCCCCCAGAACAAGCAATCCAAGAGAGAACCACGCAGGAGCCGCAATGTCTTTTATAACCTAGCCTTGGAAGTCACTCGCCATCTCTTCTACATATCCAGTCAGTCTCACAGGCCAGACCTATTCAGTCTGGGAGAAAACACTAGGTGTGTTTCCATGAGGTGGGATCACTGGGGTCCATGTTGAAGTCTATTGTTTTCCATGGTACTCATCCCTTTTGTACACACCGTATCATTTACCTGTTTCAGATGTTTGTTTTTGGTCTCCCCACAGTAGACGAATGTGGTTTCCCAGGTGACACAGTGGTAAAGAATCCACCTGGCAGTGTAAGAGATGCAACAGTCTCGGGTTCTATCTCTGAGTTGGGAAGATCCACTGAAGTAGGAACGGCAACCTGCTCCAGTCTTCTTGCCTGAAGAATCCCAGGCAGAGGAGCCTGGTGGGCTACAGCCCATGGGATCACAAAGAGTCAGACAGGACTGAGCATACAGGTCACACTAGATGCAAGTTTCTTGATGGTAGTGATTTTGATCTGTTTTGTTGAGTTTTATACCTCTAAGTGGCTAGCACAGTGCCAGGCATATAGTAAGCACTCAGAATATTTGTCAAATGACTAATTTGGATACAAAATTCTGTAAAATCCTATCTGCCCACCCTGATTATTATTCTGGAGCAGCCTCTCACTCTTAAATTGCAAGAAGCTCCAGCTCCAGCTGGCTATTTACACTTCTCTGAGCATTCAGTGGCCCATCTTTGTTTTCTGACCCAATCTATTTAGTGCCAGAGTGAATGACTTCCTGATTGAGATCTGAGCTAAAAACGAAGCCATTGGAACACCTCCTCGAACACCCTCATATCCCTCCCTCCCTCCCCCTCTCTCTCACACACACCCAGACACACTCATTAAGTTTTTCTTCGACCATTTCTTGCTTAGTGTATATAATGGGAATAGAGTGTCCCCCACAATGTTTTCTGACTGTCAGGCCTAAGAGCTAAGGAGGGAATGATAATAAGTAGAAGGAAGAAGTCAAAGGAAAGTATTCTGGGGTTAGGGTGATGTAATAGAACGAAGGCCCTGTTCTGTGGTTGAAGAGAGGAATTATTAGCATCTGATGGTGACCATGCCACGAGAGCTCAGGAATGACCAAGTGGAGGAGCAGCACCTATTTCCTCCCTGCTGGGTCTTGGTGGTGCAGGCAGCTGGGGTTGGGGGAGCCACCGCGGAGGGGGGATTGGTAACAAGCTGCTGAGAAAGGCAGGGCCAGGCTGGTAAGGGGATGGCCCTAGCTCCTCCTCTGTCCATGGCTAATCCCTCCACCTGTGCTTTGGGGCCCATCCTGATTTTCCTCACAGGCTCTGGTTCAGGTATTTCCCTACATCCATTCCTTCTTACTTCCTTCACCACGGGCTTTCCACCTCATGCAAACTAACTCCAAATTATGAAGTGAACTGTGCGTGTGTTCTCAGTTGTGTCCAACTCTTTGCAACCCCATGGACTATAGACCTCCAGACTCCTCTGTCCATGGGTTTTCCCAGGCAAGAATACTGGAGTGGGTTGCCATTTCTTCCGAACCTGCACCTCCTGTGTCTCTTACACTGCAGGCAGATTCTTTAACACTGAGCCACCGAAGAAGCCCTATGCTCTTTCTTATGCTAAAAACCTCTTCTCTCTTCAAGGACCACTTTGTCTCAAGTCTTAGCCACTCCAGAAATAAAATGAACACACGCACAAAACCACATTTCTCTACCATTTGGTCCTGTTTTCCAACTACCTTTCATCTGTCCTTAGCAAATTTATTAAATGAGCTATTTGCATGCCTGATTGTCCTCATCAATTTACTCAGTTATTAATTTATTTAATAAGCAATTTATTGAGGAGGACCTATTATGTTTTTTTTTCCCCCCTTCTCCAGGGGATCTTCCCAACCTAGGGAATGACCCAGATAACCACGATGATGTGATCACTCACCTAGAGCCAGACATCCTGGAATTCAAGGTCAAGTGGGCCTTAGGAAGCATCACTATGAACAAAGCTAGTGGAGGTGATGGAATTCCAATTGAGCTATTTCAAATCTTTTTTTTTTTTTTTGTTAATTGTTTATTTATTGAGAGACTTTCTCACCCCAGATAGTCATAGTTTCATAGTTCAGGAACACAGGAAAGTGACAAACTTCCATGGAACTCAACCCAAGAAATCCTTTATATTCCAAATCACTTTGCACTCTGAAAAATACCAGCCTTCCTCATCTCCTCAAAATCTTTCATGGAATCATAATTCCTGTAGAAATCTGCATATGCCTTCTTTCTTCGTTCAGCCACAGCAAACTTATAGAAAGTTGCAAACCCCAGGGAGACCATGAACGCTCCAACAATATGAAATCGCAGACGTTTGGCCAGGAGGCCACGCATCTGAGGTTTTGCCAGAGCAGTGGACATGGTAGTTCTCCTTCTCGGCAGCTCAACCGCAACGTCCTTCTAGCCTATTTCAAATCTTAAAAGATGATGCTGTTAAAGTGCTGCACTCAATATGCCAGCAAATTTAGAAAACTCAGCAGTGGCCACAGGACTGTAAAAGGTCAGTTTTCATTCCAATCCCAAAGAAAAGTGAAAGTGAAAGTCACTCAGTCATGTCCGACTCTGCGACCCCATGGACTATACAGTCTGTGGAATTCTCTAGGCCAGAATACTGGAGTGGGTAGCCTTTCCCTTCTCTAGAGGGTCTTCCCAACCCAGGGATTGAACCCAGGTCTCCCTCACTGTAGGTGGATTTTTTACCAGCTGAACCACAAGGGAAGCCCAAGAATGCTGGAGTGGGTAGACTACCCCTTCTCCATCAGATCTTCCCAACCCAGGAATCGAACTGGGGTTTCCTGCATTCCAGGCAGATTCTTTACCAACTGAGCTATCAGGGAAGCTCATCCCAAAGAAAGGCAATGCCAAAGAATGCTCAAACTACCACACAATTGCACTCATCTCACACGCTAGCAGAGAAATGCTCAAAATTCTCCAAATGAGGCTTCAACAGTACATGAACCATGAACTTCCAGATGTTCAAGCTGGATTTAGAAAAGGCAGAGGAACTAGAGATCAAATTGCCAACATCCACTGGATCATCGAAAAGCAAGAGAGTCCCAGTAAAACATCTACATCTGCTTTATTGACTACGCCAAAGCATTTGACTGTGTGGATTACAACAGACTATAGAAAATTCTTCAAGAGATGGGAGTACAAGACCACCTTACCTGCCTCCTGAGAAACCTGTATGCAGGTCAAGAAGCAACAGTTACAATTGTACATGGAACAACAGACTGGTTCCAAATTGAGAAAGGAGTACATCAAGGCTGTACATTGTCACCCTGCTTATTTAACTTACATGCAGAGTACATCATGAAAAATACCAGGCTGGATGAAAAACAAGCTGGAATCAAGATTGCCAGGAGAAATATCAATAACCTCAGTTATGCAGATGACACAACCCTTATGGCAGAAAGTAAAGAAGAACTAAAGAGCCTCTTGATGAAAGTGAAAGAGGAGAGTGAAAAAGTTGGCTTTGAATTCAACATTCAAAAAACAAAGATCATGGCATCCGGTCCCATCACTTCATGGCAAATAGATGGGGAAAAAATGGAAACAATGAGAGATTTTATTTTGGGGGGCTCCAAAATCACTGCAGATGGTGACTGCAGCCATGAAATTAAAAGATGCTTATTCCTTGGAAGAAAAGCTATGACCAGTCTAGACAGTGTATTAAAAAGCAGAGACATTACTTTGCCAAAAAAGTTTCACCTAGTCAAAGCTATGGTTTTTCCACTAGTCATGTATGGATGAGAAAGTTGGACTATAAAGAAAGTTGAGCACTGAAGAATTGACGCTTTTGAACTGTGGTGTTGGAGAAGACTCTTGAGAGTCCCTTGGACTGCAAGGAGATCCAACCAGTCCATCCTAAAGGAAATCAGTCCTGACTATTCATTGGAAGGACTGATGGTGAAGCTGAAACTCCAATACTTTGGCCACCTGATTCGAACAACTGACTCATTTGAAAAGACCCTGATGCTGGGAAAGATTGCAGACAAGAGGAGAAGGGAACAACAGAGGATGAGATGGTTGGATAGCATCATTGACTCAATGGACATGAGTTTGAGCAAACTCCGGGAGTTGGTGATGGACGGGGAAGCCTGGCATGCTGCAGTCCATGGGGTCACAAAGAGTTGAACATGACTGAGCGATTGAACTGAACTTTTATGTATTAAATACTTAGAATAGAGAAATGGAGTATGATTTTTCCCTCAAGGGATGGCCAGTAGGGGATACAGGTAAACAAAGGATAATGTAATGTGCTAAGTATAACAAAGAGGACACGTGCAAGGCCCGGAGGTAGAACAGTGTCCTTGGCTCAACAGAAGGTAGGCAGGAATCTGAGGTGGCATCCAAATGAGATTTTGAAAGACAGCAGGTGAAAATAGGACTAGGGGATGGGAGAGAGTATCTTGGAAGCTAAGTGAGAGATACTGGTCAACTAAATCAAATGAACAAAGAGGTGATGCAAAATGAGGGAAAATATACATGGGAGTTGGCAGCCTGAAGATTACTGAGGGACTCCGCTGATGCAATTGGAGTAAAGAGGATTGCAGAGGGATGAGAAGCAAACAGGAGCGAGAAGATAGAGATGGTTGTGGCCGGAGCTTAGCAGAGGTGCAGGAACATTGTAGGGTTGCAATCAGAGAGGTCAGAGTAAGTGGAGAAACTCTGCAGTTCTCTGGGGCTGGGAGAAACTGTAATTGTCACCAGCTTCTTAGAGTTGGTGTAAGGATTCAGTGAGTTAATACAGAGTGACAATGCTTGGCACACATTTGATTAGGAGGTGGCGGAACAAGAATGCCAATTCTCCTGTCTTGGTGCCAATTCCACGCTCATGCTATTGCACCTGGAAGGCCTGGGGAAAGGTTTCCGCACACACAGTTCTTGGGTGATGGAGAGAAAGGAGAGCTTGAGCAGGGCCACGTAAGACGACTGAGAGGCCTTGTGGCTTATTCAGGAGAAACAGGTTCTGAGCTTTCTGTGTTCTGGCAGGGTCAAAGCTCCTCACACCACTTCCTCCCACGTGGATTCTGAGCCTGATTTCTTCAAAGAGAAGGCTGCCTCCTAGGATGGACCTTATCTTCCGAGAGCCCTCATGATGTCCCAGGCACACATTACACATGGGGCACTCTGCCGCCAGAGAAGGCAGTAGACTGCCAAGGACGGCTGAGCTGCGGCCACTGCGGTTTTGTTGGCTCTCCTGTGAGCAGGGTGGGAGGAGAGTTGTGGGAAGCTCCCAGACACTAGCCCAGGAGCCTGTGAGCCACCCTGACTGAAGGAAACAGCAGATCTCATTCAGTCATTGATCTGGAACTGGTCTCAGATGAGGGCAAGATAGCATAATTATGTCCAAAGTTTAAAAATGCCATTCATAAAGAAGAGGGAAAAATCACCATAATCCTATCACCCAGAGGTAACCATTGTTAACATTTGGGGGAAGTCCTTTCAGATTTTTCTATTCACTTTTTTTCAATTAATATGCAGACTTCATTTCATGTTAATGAACAAATATCTTTTCAAGTACATCACTTTAAGTGATTGTATAGCATTCTTGTGGATCAACTAAAGCAGTATTTGAATGGAATCAGAAGACATGGGTTAGGAATCCTATATTTCACTTCACCAACTTCCCCCTAGCGGCGCCTCCCAGAGGCACCATGTTCCCACTCAGTATATCTGAAACAGGGCTTTAGCCTCCAAACCATTTCCTCCTTCCAAAGTTTCATTCTTCCAGTCACTCACACTCAAATCCCTAGAGTCACTTTTTCTTCCTTCCCTTAACATCTGCTAGATCCCACATCTTGTCATTTCTTCCTTCGTAATACATTTTCACCCACCCCACCCCCTTTCCATTTCTGCTTTCAGTACCTGAGGCCAGCACATTTTTAACTGATACCTAATTACAACATTCTCCAACTTACTGCAATTACTCCTTAATTTATGTCCAGGCCATCAGTCTTTCTTTTTTTTGCATCTAATTCATTCTGCAGAATGCTGTCAGACTTTAGATACTGCTCAAAAACCTTCAATGTCTTCAAATTTTCTAAAAAACATAGCTTGTTTTTGTGAAACACGTTGTGTATCATTTCTATTTCTGAAAAGGAATAACACACGTGTGTGTGCATGCTCAGTCGTTTCAGTTGTGTCTGACTCTTTGCGACCCTATGTACTACAGCCTGCCAGGCTCCTCTGTCCATGGGATTCTCCAGGCAGGAATACTTGAGTGGGTTGCCATGCCCTCTTCCAGGGCATCTTCCCAACCCAGGGATTAAACCCGTGTCTTCAGAGTCTCCTGCATTGTAGGCAGATTCTTTATCGCTGAGCTACCTGGGAAGCCCCACTAAGAACATATACTTCTCATTAAAAGAGATCTACCTGTGAAGAAGTATTTTAATAACTTCTGCATATAACTGTGAATATTCTTCTTTGATATCATAACAAACTCAGCAAGCAGCAGTTTCTTAAAAAGTAGTTGCAATGTGGTATCCAAAATCACATCAATAAACTTTCTACAATGTCTTACATTAAAATCCATTGGTTTATCATGCAAAAAATAAAAATAAATAAAACAGATCTAACTGTATCTATAATTTGGAAATATTTGTTAATCTCAATGCCTAGCCCAGAAGTTGAAAAATAGTAGAGACTCAATAGATATGAATGGATGAATAAATAAATGAATAAATTTCTATTTTCCACTGACTTTCATCATAAAACTGTAATGTGTTCTCGGGGTTAAATCTTTAAAGTTAATTTACCTAGACTTGAAACTCTTGGCAAGGAAGGCATTCACAGGGTGGGCAGGCATGAAGCATTATGCTGTGAATGTTGGTGGTGAGAAGTTTCCATCACTTTAGAGTTCCATGGTAACACTTTACAGCATATCCAAAATTTAGGGCCTTTAGTGCTCTCCACCCCTTTCCTTAACTAAACAACTTCGAGGAAAAGGTAAAATAATTCTTTTTTTGGATATAATGGATCTGAGTGATGCCAAGAGAGGAAAGAAAATATAGGAATATATTTTCTGGATATAGGAATATATCCAATTCAGTGAGAGAGACACACAGGTGACCAGAAAACTGGACCTTGGAATGAGAGTACATTGGACACATCACTATCCCTTGCTGAACCTGATACCTCATCTATAAAATAGAGATAAAACCTTCCATGTAAAGTTGTAAAGAAGGTTAAGTGCAGTTATGTGTTTCTGCTTATAGCACATAGTAAAACAAGGCAATAAATAGCTATTACTTTTGTATTAGTCAGCTTACTCCCAAGTGGGGCTAGTTGTAAAAAGCCTGCCTGACAATGCAGGAGACATAACAGACACAGGTTTGATCCCTAAGTTGGGAAGATTCCCTGGAGTAGGAAATGACAACCCACTCCAGTATTTTTGCCTGGAGAATCCCATGCAGAGAGGAGCCTACAGTCCATAGAGTTGCAAAGAATCAGACATGACTGAAGTGACTTAGCACATTGTATTAGTCAGGATTATCCAGAGAAACAGAATCAAGAGAATATATAAGATTTATTATAAAGAATTGGCTTACAAGACCATGGATGATGACAGGTCCCAAAACTATAGCTTTGATGTCCAGTTCAAGTCCCAAAGCCAGCAGGCTGCTGTGGAACCAGGAAAAGTGATGTCCCAGTTTAAAGACTGTGGTACATATACACCATGGAATATTACTCAGCCATTAAAAAGAATTCATTTGAATCAGTTCTAATGAGATGGGTGGAACTGGAGCCCATTATACAGAGTGAAGTAAGCCAGAAAGATAAAGACCATTACAGTATACTAACACATATATATGGAATTTAGAAAGATGGTAACGATAACCTTATATGCAAAAAAAGAAAAAGAGACTCAGATGTATAGAACAGACTTGTGGACTCTGTGGGAGAAGGCGAGGGCGGGATGTTTCAAGAGAACAGCATCGAAACATGTATATCTAGGGTGAAACAGATCACCAGCCCAGGTTGGATGCATGAGACAAGTGCTCAGGCCTGGTGCACTGGGAAGACCCAGAGGGATGGGGTGGAGAGGGAGGTGGGAGGGGGGACCGGGATGGAGAATACATGTAAATCCATGGCTAATTCATTTCAATGTATGACAAAAACCACTGCAATGTTGTAAAGTAATTAGCCTCCAACAAATAAAAATAAATGGAAGAAAAAAAAAAAAGACCATCAAACAGGAGAATTCTCCCCTACTCGAGGGAGGGCAGACTTTTGTCTATTCAGAACTTCAACTGATTGCATGAGGCCCACTTACATTACAGAGGGCAATCTGCTTTTCTCAGTCCACTGATTAAATGTTAACCCCATCCCAAAGCATCCTCATAGAAACACCCAGAATGTTTGACCAAATACCTGGGCACATCAGAGCTCAGTCAAGTTGAAACATAACCATCACAACTATTATCAGTAATAATAAACTGTAGACAAAGAGTGCTATGAGAGTCTGTCACAGGATATTGATAGTCTGGAGAGGTAGGTATAGGATAGGCCTGGGAGAAAAGGATTGATGAAACCTTCCTAAAAGTTATGGAGTCTAATAGACTGTGGTCACCCAGATAAAGATGTCTAAAAGGCATTCAATATAGCAACTGGGGCTCAGGGGAGAGAACTGCCAGTTGATAAGAATTTGAAGGTCAGGTTAGAAGCCACGAGAATAGATGAGATCAGTCAGGAAAAGTGTATAAATGAATAGATGGGAATGAAGCCATGAAGGAAAACAGCATTTTACAGACAGTCAACAGAGAAGACTAATGAAATTGTCCTGAACTGAAATGTTCCCCCAAATCTAAGGCTTGAAACAAACAAAAAAGTGCCTTCTTGATCTGTTCTGTCCATCCAAAGACCTTAAAATGAATTTGCAGAAAATTGGTGCTGCTTGTACTGAAACTATAAGCACACATTAAAGTGAGGTCCTTCCAATATTTGGCTTCTGGTTGTCATCGCAGCCTCCTTACTTTTGCAGGCTTCCCATCTCTGGCCCAGTTTGCTAGGAACTACCGTTAGATGCCCAAAGCAGGGGACAATCAAGTAGGTGGCCACCTGTATGTAATGATTTGAGAAGGTCTGTCTACTCCAACACCACCCCTACTAGCACTTGCAGCAATTCTTCCATCACAGACTTCTTGAAGGGAAGGACCATTTCCTATCCATCAATAAAGGCCTGAGAAAGCTGACTGTGCTTCTAACTGGCCATATCATCAAGGACCCATCACTTCCCTCTCCAGGTCTCAGATTCATCCTTTGTAGGATGAAGAGAGTGAACATGATGGCTTTTAAAATCTTGCCTTGCCCTAACCTTCCATGAATCAGACTAAAGTTTTGTTGAAGTGTCTGAATGAATGAATTTGTGTTTTTCCATTTGGGCTAGGAAATCCCAGTAAGAGAGACAAGAAATGATAATCTATTAATATTAGCATAAATTCATATTTCTGATTGCTAAAAGTAGGATCTTGTCAAATGAGAGGCCTTATAGAATGTAGGGGTATGAGGGGAAAAGAAAGAAAAATTGTCTAAGTAGGAGGCAATTCTCATGAGTACAATCCTGTTGGGAGAGTAGGGACTGGGGTGGAGATGGTGGAATAAAATCTATGCCAGCTAGGGGACCTACTGGAATCTTTGAAATATGGAGGATTTGGAGACAAAGAGTGGGATTTTGGTTCATTTAACAAACATTTGTTGAGAATATACCATTTAACAGGCACGTGGCTTTGTAGAGTGGATAAAATAATGAGTAAAATCAAGTCCTTGACCTTCAGGGATTCACAGTCAGAGACTGAGAGGGAAAAGCAACATTTCAATAGGAGATGTTAATTATATAGCAAGTCAGGCTGATGACAGAGAATCTGCCTGCAGTGTGGGAGATCTGGGTTTGATCCCTGGGTTGGGATGATCCCCTGGAGAAGGGAATGGCTACCCACTCCTGGAGAATTCCATGGACAGAGGAGCCTGGCAGGCCCCAGTCCATGGGGTTGCAAAGAGTCAGACTGAGCGACTTTCACTTTCACTTGAGTGCAGACTTTGGGTCAGACTGCTTGGATTTGAATCCCAGCTCTGCTCCTTACTAGTTGTGAGACTTGGGCAAATTTTTTAACCTCTCTCTGTTTTCATTTCTTCATTGATAAAATGGGGACATAATAGTACCTACTTGTAGGGTTGCTGTGAGGCTTGAGAGAGTTGCTAGAACAGACTCTAAGTGTGTGTTATTACTAAGCGAGCTCTGGAGACTATGGGAGAGGAGACTAGGGAAATCTCAAGAGGCAAGTGTGTCGCCTACATAATCAGTGGTCACTCTGCATCTTTGCTTTAATTTCCCTTTGTCTTTCCTGGGTCTCTACCAAACCATGTGCTTACTCATCTCACCCCACAGGGCCACTGATTAACCATTAGGAGCTGGTGGAGTAAATGTCTTACATCCTCAATGCCCCTTTGATAAGGAGGTCTGGCCTCCAGGAAACAGAGCCACCTTTATCTCTTCTTTTCGTCCTTGGACTTCCCTTCAGCCCCCTCCATCAGTCTTCCTCGCTGTCCCCTTCCCTGAGCTCCTGTACTGAGGCCCTTTGCCCGGAACACTTGCACGTCTCATCACGGTCTGAGCAGTGGGTGTCGCTAGTCTCCAGCTTTTTCTCTCTTGGGGCACTTCCTGGTCTCCTTTCCTCTGGGCGCAGTGCGCTCCTGCCTCTCTGCAACAGCCAGTGATGTCAGGAAAGTCAGGAAGCAGAGACAGATTCAGGGCAAGGAACTGAGAATGCTACAGTGTGGGAGCCCAAAAGACACTGGCCAGGAAAGAGAGAGTCACCCCGACTCTGCCTCTAGCCTGCTGTGTGACCCAGGCGAATTTCCTTTCCTGGGTGGGAAAAGGAGAGTGCTGGATGAGGTCAGTAGTTTGCAAACTCCTCACCACTATGGACCTCTTGTATTGTTTCTATCTGCATGAACGCTGTTTTGAAAGATTTGATCTCCCCTTCCCCTAGCCCCCGAGTTTTAAAGAATTTATTTCTCCATATGTAATTAATCAGAGACTTTAATCAGCAAGAGAGAGCTTGATAACACAGAATTGACAAAAGCTTAATGAAAACATAAATAAATCAGACTTAAAAAAACTTGGGGGTATAATTGCTTTACAATGTTGTGTTAATTTCTGCTGTACAACGAAGTGAACCAGCTGTATGTGTACATATATCCCCTCCCTCTAGGACCTCCCTCTCTCCTCATCCCACCCATCTAGGCCATCACAGAGCACCAAGCTGAGCTCCCTTTGCTATACAGCAGATTCCCACTAGTTTTCTATTTTACACATAGTTGTGTATATATGTCAATCCCAATCTCCCCAATTCATTCCCTCCTCCAATTTATTCATTCCTTCCATTCCCACCCCCATGTCCACATGTCCATTCTCTACATATGCGTCTCTATTCCTGTCCTGCAAATAGATTCATCTGTACATAAATCAGACTTTTAAAGAGAGTTTTGTCATAGGATTCCTGGTAAGCGTACGATCTCCACTGGACTTTTTGAAATATTGAAAAGGACTCTGGCTCTCTCATTGTCCCTTTAGTATATTCATGAGAATGTAAGGTCTCTGGCCTGAAAGAACTTGGTCTCTAAAGTCTCTTCTGGTCCACAGATGTTCTAAATTTGTGACATCTTATGTGGTTGCTGAGTTGAAATGCCAGGAGGCTGGAGAGCTAGCCAGAAGAGGCTTGGCGGGTGGGGGGCTGCCTGCAGTTCTGTGTACAGAACAATCCACCTCTGGCCATTTTAATGCCATCACTCAAAATTGGTGTTACTTTCTCAAAGGTTGGAGTGAGTCTATCTTAACTGAGTTTATGAAATTAGTTTACTAACCACAATAGCATATGCCAAGTCTCCCAGTAGCTTATGGGGGCAATAATAGGGCAGGCACAGAGTTTTTAGCCTCTTAATCTTCTAACCCTATTTATGTACCCCACAAAAATGATACCCTAATAATGAATCATTTTTGCTATTGTAAATAGCTAAAGTTCTCTGGTATTTTATAGCATTGACAAAACCGTGTATTAACTGATGAACTATTTTTAAATTTATTTATTTTTAATTGAAGGATAGTTGCTTTACAATGTTGATTTGATTTATGCCATACTGATGAAATATTTTTGAGTCAAGGACTGTGCTAGGCATTGAAGAATGGTCTACAGGAGTATATAAGCTGTAGCTTAATTGCATTTCTACAAAAAATTTTTAGCAGAAAAGCATTTTCATGGGGCTTTCCAGGTGGTGCAAGTGGTAAAGAACACATTGCCAAAACAGGAGATGTAACAAATGCGGATTTGATCCCTGGGTTGGAAAGATCCCCTGGAGGAGGGCATGGCAACCTGCTCCAGTATTCTTGCCTGGAAAATCCCATGGATGGAGGATCCTGGCAGGCTATGGTCCATAGAGTTGCAAAAAGTCAGTCATGACTGAAGTGACTTAACATGAACGCAAGCCTTTTCATATGGTGTGCATTAGAGGTTTTGTTCCTATTCTCACTTATGGGGAAACACAGAAGAGAGATAAGTAGAAAAGACAGACTGGAAAAGCTAACTAGGGGAGCTAGAGGCTGTTTACTGTTGCCAAGGGAGCCGACCCAACAAAGAAGTTAGGACAATTGACTTCTGCTTCTTGAGGCTGGAGTCAGCTCCACTGCACCTGTTGGGCATCATTGTTAGTAGAGGTATAAAAAGAGATGTTGAATGCAGACCAGAAATACTTCAATAGGTCTATACAAGAAATATTTCTAGCCTAGCTGCCATATGCCAAATCCTGTGTGATAATATAATGCCAAATAAGTCCCCATCCTTGTCTTTAAGGAATTCTGAAGCCCAAGAAGAAGTCACATGGGGAAATACGTGACTTTCATATCTCCGGATGAAAAGTGCCGCAGGAGCACCCAGAAGCACATAGAAGAGAATGATGAATTCTGTCATGGTTATTGAGGCCACCCCATAGAGCCAGTGACATTGAGGATGGACCCTGAAGTAAGTTCCAGCCAAATTACTTAAGGCATTCCAGGCTGTGAACATTCATAGTCAGCTGGACTTGAAGGGAGGGCAAAGGTGAGAAACTGAAGGTGAGACCAGCACGTTAGGCCATACTGAGGAGACTCAAGTATTGCTATAAGGCATGGCTTTACTTAAAATATTTAAGTATATTTCCCCAGAACTCAATAGGGTATGGTTCTCAGGTGACTAGCCAAGCCAATGAATAGACATACGTTCAGTAATTATGAAAACCATATTTTAGATATTGACAAGTAATAAGTAAGGACTTCTATTTAGAAGCATTTTTACTTTGTCTTCTTGAAAATAATCTTAGAATCCCTATAAATTACTTATTTTGTGTAATATAATGTATTAAAATCACACATTTTATTTAAATGCTTTTAAATAAAAGCACCTAAAAATTGAACATATTTCAAGTCTGTCATAGGAATAGTCACTTTATAGAAACAACTTATACCATTGAAAACATAGTTATTAATGTGTTAATTAATAACCATATGTTGCTCTCTTAAGAGTTTTATCATTGGGCTTACTAAGTATAAATTAACTGTATTTGTAATAATTACATGAATAAATACAATATTATTAATTTTTTATGGTAAGTATTAAATTCTGCTGAAAGAGGTATATGTTGAACTGTAGATCGGAAGTTAAATAAAGGCATCTAGATTGTGGTATGTGTTGTGTGAGTGTGTGGTGAGGAAGAAAGGGAGAAAACAGAATAGTAATACATTGAGAAGAGAGGCTTGGGAATTAAGGAAGCTCCTTGAGGTTATTTTGTGAAAGCAAATACCAGGTGAAAAAGTAAAGCAAGAGGGTACTTCCCCGGCAGTCCAATGATTAAGACACTGCACTTCCACTATAAGGCATAAGGGTTTCATCCCTGGTCCAGGAACTAAGATCCCACATGCTATATGGTGCCAGGGCGGTGGGTGGGGAGGAGAAAAAACAAAAGCAAGAAAAGAACCAGTAAGGGAAGATTGCATGAATTATACAATGAAAAAAAGAAAGGAAATTTTTTAGAAGTTTAAGAAGATACAGGTAAATATACATAAAGCATGCCCAAGACTCTGTGTTCATAGTACATACAGTAGGTTAGACACTGCATTATTGAATTTGTACACTATGCAATAAATATTTAAGCACTTGCTGTGTCCTAGGCATATAAATGTTTATTTCTTCCTTTCTTGGCATTTTTACTTTATACATTTAACAGAAGAAACATTGTAGAATTTTCTATAATAACTTGAACTTTTCCACACCTGTATTAAAATTGCAAGGAGAATATTTTTTACATTTTTAAACACATTATGTCAGAGCCAGGGTGTGAATATGGGTGAGTTTTAAAATAACCAATGGGCTGTCTCTTTTGTGAATGAGTGGTGCCATTTTTTTTTTGTCTCAGTCCAAAGCATTCTCTCAGGATTTAGTTTCTGAGACACACCACTTTCCTTATTCATTCATTCATTTTCTATTAGACCTCAGGTGCAATGAACTGAATTGGTCACACTCCCCAGTGCATAGCTCCTCATCACTTGTTTACTCAAGGACTTTTAAAACTTTTCTATCCCGCCCCCCTTTCATCTCCTCTCTATTCTTTGCCTCTGCCCCATGAGTCCCTCCTCCTGTTTTTTTTTTTTTTAATTCGGGTATAGTTACTTTTATAATGTTGTGTTAGTTTTTGCTGTACAACAAAATGAATCAGCCACATGTGTATATATATCCCCTCCCTCTGGGAACTCCCTCCCTGCTACTCATTTAAGTCACCACAAAGCGCCAAGCTGAGCTCCCACCAGCTATCTATTTTACACGTTAGTGCACATCATGCTCCTTTAATTTTTTTTTATATCTATCCTTTTTATTCGATTTTTCTTCATTTATTAGGTCTAGGTTAGAGGACTCACCAGAATGGCAACTGAACTGGTTACTCTGACCTCGCTTTTCTGACAAATCAGGAAAAGGGCAAAGCACTGCAGAAGGTACTCATCAGAGGAAGAAAATGAGGGCTGCGTGGCTCCCTGGTTCCTGCTGTGTTCTCGCCACGCAGACTTGCCTGAGAAGCTCAGTGGTCTCAGCATCTCCTGAAGACTGAGGAATTCTCCAGATCACAGGAAGGCAGAACTGGGGGCTCACTGCCTTTTGCCCCTTTTTAGCCTGGAGGATCACGACCAAGGTTAGGGATGAGGTTGCTTCAGGCATCTCAGCCCAGACTCTACGATGACCTGTAAGAGAGCTGGGGTGGGACTGGTCGGGGTGAGAGAGCGGGATGGAGTTTCGCCTCGAAGGGCAAGGTTTCTGTTTGGCAATAATATTCTTCTTTCCAGGTGTCTTAGATATTTGGAGATTTTTTTCATGCTATTTCCCTATTGAAGAAGAGGAAGTGAGCTTTTGTGGGTTAATATTTAGCAGAGACTCACAGCTTGGCAGAAGCCATGTGATCGCCCCATGATCTGTGGGACACGGGCCTATGGCCTCCTGGGCTTCACCGTGTGTCAGCAGCAGATTTCCTGAGATCCTCTCCAGGGGAGTTCTAAGGGACCTTCCTAACGTTTTCACATCGCATGTAGCAGTATCCTCCCACTGCATGGAACAGACAGCTTGCACACCTCTGGGATAAGGGACAGAGGCAGAAGCTGAATGGGGACGGAGGGGCTGAGGAAGGTGTTGTTTTTAAGCCCTGACTCAGTCTATATTCTGTGGAGTCACTTCCGGTCTCAGTTTTCAGTTCTGTCAGTCCCCCAGAGGTCACTGGGGACAGCTACTTCGACTCTTGCAAACTGAGCTGAGGGTGTGGTTGCCGTGACAGCTGGAGTCAAGAGTGTGGCTGGACGGGGCCCAGTCTCAGCTGTGCCTGCGGTGACAAGGACACGGCCGCGGTCCCCTCCACCTCCCTCTCCTGACTCTTCCCTACTCAGTGAGCGTGCCAACAAAAGATCCCACCCAGTGGCCTCCTGAAGGAGGTAAGGGAGGCGGTGGGGCCCACAGCAGAGGGTGAGGAGGGGGTGAGGAGGGTTTGCATCTGCTCCGATGTCCAGTGAGACTCAAGCCCATTCCTGCAGGAGTACACGCAGCTCCCGTCCCGAGGCTGGAAGGGCACCCAGGAGTTCTATGGCGGGGTGACTTGGGCAGAATGACCCTCCGTGGTGACCTCTTCTGTGATTTCTTATTGTTGTTCAGGATCATGTGAACTCGGGCAGGGGTCCAGCTCAGCCTTCTTGGGGGCACTTCAGACTGGTATACAGAGGTGACCCCTCTGTCATCAGAACTTGGTGACTATCTACAGCTGCTGCATGCAAGGTCCTCCCCAGATTACACGACCCACGTCAGACCACAGTAAGCTCTGTCCTGACCTGAAACGAGAGCTCAGAACTGTGAAGGGTGACCATTTTTCCATTTTATGTGCACAAGAGCACGTCTCATAAACAAAGTAGTATACATTTGTTTTTAAGTCAGTTTCCAAGAATTTCACAGACCAAATCCATTGACCTAGATAAACATTACCAGATCCCACTTCCTCTGTCTATTGGCTGTGGGACCCTGGGTAAGTTATTTGAGTCTCAGTTTCCTCCTTTGTAAAATGCGAGTAAAAACTGCCAACCCACCTGGGAGGGTTATTATAAGGATTAAATGAGTTCCCCCAAGTAACAAGCTCATCACAGAGCCCAGGATATTCACTGAGCCATAAATGTAAGCTCTCACTATGATTTCTACTTACCTCTGTTCATACTTCACAAGAGATAACACATTAGCCATGAGATTTCACCAAGAAATCACTACTACCCACTTTCAGAGAGATGTTGGGATCAACTGGGCCACTAGGAAAATCTGCCAATCAGAACTCAGCAAGAACTTCCTTATAAGGCATGTGCACCCAGATGGGTGAGTTCCCACCAGCTCTCAGAACCCCATAACTGAGCAGTGGTGGTGAATGGAATACTTTTGAAGGTGGCATAGAGCAATTGAAAAAACTAGTGACCCATCAATTGCAAGCAATTACAAAATATTTAACTTATTGCAAGAATATCTGCAAGTGGGAGGGGATGGAACATGGGCAGATTCTAAACCAGCTTGTTTAAAAGGGCAAAGTGGGCACCAGGGGAAAATGGTTTGTTTCCCAAGGGCCTTCTTCTGAGGACTCTCTGCTTTCTAGTGCCTTCTCCTGAGAAACACCAAGGGGCTTCAGGTGTGCCATTCTGACAGGCACCTGGAGGTGTTTCTAGTGCTGTCCCAAATAAGATGAAGCATGCCTCTTATTTAAAGCTTGGAAACTTTTCCAGGAGACTAGGCTTCTCTTGTTTGGATTAGAAGAGTGAGAATTTTTTTTTTTTTAACAGCTTGTCCAAAAAGAAATGTCAGCTTTGGGATAAAAGTATGGAAAAACAGAGGACAAGAGTTAACAAGCCACACCTCTTAGGCTAGTAGAACAACAGGATTGGGGGCTGCCTTTGGGTATCCTGACTCTGTACATCTTGGCTTTTGTATCACCTCACTGCACCACTAAGTTTGAAGAGAGGAATGAGAGGCAGTTAGGAGTAGTGGAAAGAAAAGTAGCTTCCATTCGCATGGCCTTTTGCAGTTTACAAAGATTTCTTAAGGATGTCTTCATGAGCACCTCCCAACAACCCTGAGATGAGGAAGGATCATTGTTCCCACCTAGCAGATGATGGAACTAAACTCGACTTGCTGACGTGTAGAAGGTCTGGGTTCACAGCCTGGTTGTACCACTCATTTTGTGTAACCAGAGGCAAGCTGTTTAACTTCTTTTCAAAAATTATCTAATTCTTTATTTGGCTGCATCGGGTCTTAATTACATCATGCACGATCTTTTGTCATGGCACACAACTCTCTAGTTGCGGCACAAGGGCTCAGTAGTTGCACACAGGTGCTGGAACGTGCTGACTTAGCTGCCCCGTGGCATGTGGAATCTTAGTTCCCCCTCCAGGGATCAAACCCAAGTACTCTGCATGGCAAGGTGGATTCTTAGCCACTGGACTACCAGGGAAGTCCCTGTTTAACTTCTTTAGTGTCAGTTTCCTCTATAAAATATGGGGGTGGGATTAGCTTATCTTAAAGATTCTTTCAGTTCTAATGTTCTCCAACTCCTCTTCTCAGCTTACAAACCATGGTCAGTGAACGTCCATTCTGTATGGATGGCCAGTCCAGTCAAGGACTCCCATCTCAGATGGAAACATTTGAGTTCCCCTCTCTTCCGTGCTGCTAGGGACACTTAGGCACCCACTTAAACACTAGAAGCTTCAGAGACTCTTCCTCGCTGCCATTTATACTTACTGAGGAGCCAAGGCACTCAGAGCTTCTGCCACTGTGGTGGCCCCAAGGAAAGGGACCCTGAGGAAAGTGGACTCTGCCCACTGTGGTGGTGCAGAGGAAAGGACCTCCAGGCCTATGCTAAGGCTGTGCTTGGTGAAGATGGCATCCCATATTGGAAGGCAGGATGCCTTCTGTTGGAATCAGACTTTAAAGGCTGCTTGAGTTCTATAGTGTTCAGGTACTACATACAGTTAACTGCATTGTGAGTTCAATGGGCTCTTGTGTGAGAGCCCGGATGCCTCACCCTCCTGTTCATTGTTTCTCTGAAGCAAGCATGCTAGATTTCAACACATGTGGTTCAGGAACACAATCTATCTGTAAGCGGCAGACTGTCCTGACTTGTATTTCACCATCATTCTTTTTTTGTTTTTTAATGTTTATTTATGGCTGCGTCAGGTCTTAGTTGCAGCATGCAGGATCTTCATTATGGCGTGGGTTCAATAGTTGCAGCGCTCAGGCTTAGTTGCCTTGGACACAGCCTGTGGGATCTTAGTTCCCCGACCAGGGATTGAACCTGACTGAGGCTCCTGCGTTGGAAGGCTTATTTCTTTAACCCCTGGACCACAGGGAAGTCCCTTCATCATCATTCCTAACCTTTCAGGGTTGTGTTTTCCCAGTTTCAGGTCTAGAGCCCAGCATATAAGCATGCTCAATAAATGACCTCAGATGGCCGCTGTTCCTCTTAAATAACCATTCTCCTCATTGCTGAGTGGCAGTGTTCCCCCAAAGTCTTTATAAGACTAAGCAGCATGTCAGCCTCAGGTTACAGATGCACAGTGGGAGGAAAGGGACTCGAGCCGTGCAGTGGATCACATCCTAGTGTTTGGATACTGATGCCGTGCCTGTCCTGGCTCCAGTTAGACACAGCCCTGGACTGGGAGGGGTGTGGGAGATTCTTGGCCTTCTTAGTAGCATTTCTTATCTAGTGCTGGCCTCACCTACCACAAAACAAGGGGGTAGGAAGTGTTTGGGGCTTAAAAGTTCAGAGTGTCCCGAGCTCAGAATGGCTACTCTCACTTTTCAAATATCTATAGAACTGTTCCCCATGAAAGTTTATAAATTCTGCTAGCCAACACAAGATGGTCAAGTATGTATTTCAACTCTATTTGTGCTTGCTAGGAGTGCACAACATAACAGGAGGAACAGGCATTTATAAATAACTCTGATACTAGGCAGACAGATAAGTGTTAGACCAGATACACTGGAGATACAAATGCAGTGTCTTGAGAGACTATTTTAGACTAGAGGATCTTAAAAGGATTTCTAAGAGACATGAGGTTAGACCTAGGCATCAGAGAAAAACAGATTTTCAATGGTAGGCTTGAGAGAAGGTAAGGGAGGCTGCAGAAAGGAAGGAGAATAAGCAGAGAGGAAGGCATGAGTCAGCCAGGAAGGTGGGGAGAGACAGGGGAGGCGCTGACTGGCTGGTGTGGGTAGGTGTCTCGAGGAGAAAGCCGGAAAGGGTGGCTATAGTGTAACTGGGGAGAGGGCTGTAATGTAACTGAAGGAGGCTGTAGTGTAACTGGGGAAGAGGCTATAGTGTAACTGGAGGAGGCTGTAGTGTAATTGGAGAAGATTGCAGTGAATCTGTGGAGGAAGTGGGAACAGGCTTCGGAGCTGAACTTGAATCAGTGAGGGTCCACTGAAGGAGCTGAAGGCGGGAGTGCCATGCCATGCCACATCTGTGTTCCAGGGGAATCACTGCAGTTTCAGGATGGAGGATGGGTTCATGTTGGGTGATGGAGCCTGGACACCTGAGCAGAAGCCTGGGCAGCATGTTCGGGCATCTGAAATCAGACAGGCAGAAATGTTGGATGAGAGGAAGAGACACCATGAAGTGCTTGTAAAAGGTTTTTGTAGTTCAGATATGTGCATTTTTAGAGATGATCTTACATGAGCACAGCCACTGTTCTTCTGGTAACCCTTTCATGAGATGTTCCTCTGCTCAGAAAGTTACAGCAGTTCCCTATTGCTTACAGGATCAAATCCAGGTTTTCCCTACTGACCTTCAGAATTGTCGATTAACTCGACATGGCTTCATGGCTTCCTCCCCACTGTAGTTCTCTTGGACCAGGAGAGCCTTCTCTGGTCCTGCCAGGGTTCCTGGCCCTGCAGGCCTCTCTCCTCTCAAGAGAGGCTATTTAACACCCCATCTGCATCTCCCACATAGTCTTGAAAAGATTGGCCCACATATAATTTAGTTCCAGTTCTTGCCCCATTCAGCATGTCCCTTCCTGCTAGGGCAATCTGGGCCTCACACTGATCCTCCCTGAGCTATGACGGAAGGGAGCCTAATAGCTCATCCAGGCCCACAGGAGGGAGGGATTGACATGGAGCAAAGTGGGTAAGGCCCAGCCACATATCGCTTCCTGCCTCACAATTTGATCAGTGTTGCTCAGGTGGGCCAGTGGCCTATATGAGCTTACAGGACGTTGTATTCAAAGAGTTGCACAATACAAAAGGACTTTCAATACATTGACCTACACCTGACCAACCTCTTTTTGATGTAAAAATGGAGTACAGGGTTGGAAAGACTTGCTCTTTCCATTTGCTTCTTGGTCAGGCATCTACAGGGCTTCCTCTGCTCAGCGGTAACCTACTCCAGTATTCTTGCCAGGAAAATCTAAAGGACGGAGGAGCCTGGCAGGCTACAGTCCATGGGGTCACAAAGAGTTGGGAATGATTGAAGCAACGGAGCACAGCATTATGATAGTGCTAGTTTCTATAACAAAGAATGGTGGTTGAACACAAATAAATATTGATTTCTTGATCATGTAATTGTCTAGTGTACATGTTTCTCATTGGTAGGTTGCAGCATTCCTTCATGTAGTACTTAGGAGCTGTCTTGTGGCTCCACTCTTTCCTGAAAACTCAGAGTTCTTAACATTCATGTGGCAGACAGGAGAAGAAAATGTGGATTTCCCTCATCAGCCTCTTAAAAGTCTCAGCCTGGAAATGACGTCATTTCTACTCATATTCCGTGGATGATAGTTACACAGATACAAGGATGCTGGGGAATGGAATCTACCTCATTGTCAGTTCCATACTATATGAATACTGGGTGGACCACTAGCCATGACCAAGCAACTCAGAACAACCCATCACAGGCACCTACAGGGGCACAGAGGCAGGGGCTTAAGCATGAGGGAGGGGAGACCCTGTCCCAGGGCCTTGGAATTTCCACTCGATCTCTTTCTGGGGACAGCAGTTGTTCAGTACAACTTATTTTGAGAAACTATAATCCTTGAGTCAGAAGGTGGTGGCTTCAGGAATCTATATTGGGCAGGAGGTGGGGAAGGAATGTGAGGAGAGAATGATGGGGCTGTGGTATGTGGTGGTGTTAGAGGTGGAGGGTAGGTAGGAGTCTTGGGCAAGAAAGCCAACTTCACTGCCACCATCAGGCGCCCTGCCTCCTGGCAAAAAGGCCCTCAGAGGTAGTTGTTCTCAGGAATCAAATCCTACTTCTCTGAAGCACCTGTTCCTGACGATTTCTGTTTCAGGGTTTATTTTTACTCAATGTTAGCTACATCTGCCCTCTGCAAAGTTCCGAAGAAGCTATGGATTAAAGTGGGACCAGGCATTGGGTTTATCTTATCAGAGGGAAACATCTAGAAGCACCACATTCCCATCCCTTCACCTCTCAGAAAGCCTGCCTTGGGTCAGAAGGAAGTGAGGCTCCTTGTATTGAGGGGTGGTGGCAGCCGCAGCGTTCTCTCTATACACAGGTTGTCAGTGGCGGAGTTGCCCAGCCGGACGGCACCTAGTGGGCGAGCTCTACTTTACCTCATTTCCCCCCATTGTGTGTCCTCTGCTCTTCCCAGTCCTAGGCACACGCCATGTTCATTCTTTCAATGAGGGCTGGGCATGGGCCAACCAGGCGGGTTCCCAAAGCTCCATTTACAAGAATTACGGAAACATGACCAGGTTGTTAACCATCCCTGAATATAATGAAATGAAAGAAAATATGTTTATCAGAATATCTCTTTTGTTTTTAAACTAGAGGATATTTGCTTTACAATGTTGCGTTGGTTTCTGCCTTACAACAAATGAATCAACCATAAATATACATATGTCCCCTCTCTCATACCTCCCTCCCAACCCTCCTCAGAATATCTCTTAAGGAGAAAACTAAATGTGTTTCATTCATTTACTATGTGGCTTCCCTGGTGGCTCAGTGGTAAAGAATCCACCTGCCAATGCAGGAGACATGGGTCCAATACCTGGTCAGGGGATCTTCCTGGAGGGGGAAACAGCAACCCATTCCAGTATTCTCGTCTGGAGAATTCCATGGACAGAAGAGTGTGGCGGGCATGCTGTAAGTAATATTCCTGACAGAAGCATGGTGGGCAGAGATGGCAAATGCAGAAATATCTATTTCAATGGGACTTCCCTGTAACTCAGTTGGTAAAGAACCTGCCTGCAACGCAGAAGACCTGGGATCAATCCCTGGGTTGGGAAGATCCTCTGGAGAAGAGAATGGCAACCCACTCCAGTATTCTTGCCTGGAGAATTCCATGGACAGAGGAGCCTGGCGGGCTACAGTCCATGAAGTCACAAAGAGACGGACATGACTAGCAACTAACACACTTACTATTTCAATGAGAAGCAAATTTCTGCCCCCTTCATGATAAAAGGATTTAACGTAGTCAGTCTTCCAGGGAAGTGGTTGACAGGCACCTCTTGGTCATGGTAACATATTGAGGGTTCAAGGCTAGTCACTGCTTCTGGGAAGTTAGATTCTCAGCAGTGATAGTGGCGAAGTCAGCCTAGGTAAAGTCTATTGCATGTTGTAGACTTTCAATAATCTTAACCCTGCCACCAGGATGAGGTTCACAACCTCACTGAGCAAATGCTGGGGTGGTTGGGAAAGAGGCTAACATTCAAAGGGCAAGATATCTTGTACACTGTTTGAGAGCCTCTTGCACGGTGCACACCTTTGGAAGAACATTCTCATGGAACGAATCTATTTCACATCCTGGACCTATTATGACTGGTCTGTTCATATACTTCTTTCCCAAAATTCTTTGTCACACATCCTTCGGTCTTATTTCTTCAAATTCCCTGACTATTTTTCCAAATCATTAGTCATTGTCTCTGAATTGGCTTCAGTCCAGAGGCCAGGTCATTTCCTCTTGGAGACAAAGTGCATCATGACAAGAACCGATCAGAGCTCTGCACCATGGTAGGATTTCTCTCCTAAATAGTCCTTTAGGGCCACCCCTTAAATAGAGGTGTAAGCAGAACGTTATTTGTGATTTTGATGCAAGACCCCTTTTAGAACTGAAGGACTAATCTTGTCTCTCCAATATACTTGCAGGCCAGAACTATTCCTATATTTTAACCAACTTATTAGCATTAGAAAGATGAACAGGGGAGATGAGTGGGATCTCAGGGCAGGCTACAATTTATCTATATCTACAAATACCACCCTCTCTGATCTGCTAAGATGGAAGCGGGAGACAGAAAACACCGTTAAAGCCACACGTGTAGTGGGACAGAGCACAGGCCTGGAGAGAAGACGCGATTGGAACCCATTCTGAACCTAATTAGCTCTGAGGCTAGTGAAAACTCACTCTCTTATCTCACCTTCTAAAATGGGAATAAAGACAACAGTGTTTTATTGTGGCAGATTGCTTGCTTTTTCAGTTATGCAGATAGTATTTCAGAGAGAGCCTGGCCCATGGAGAGATTTGGGTTCTGGTCTCAGTTCTGCCATAACTCACTGAGTGACTTTGGGCAATGCACACAAGATGGAAACTACAGGAAAACGATTTTAACTAAAAAGGAAAACTCAGTTTCTAGCAGATCCATCTGAAGATTGACTGGGCTATTTTAGAAAAAGGCATAATGATAACTAATACTTATTAAGTATCATTTGATACTAGGTATTATTTCCTTAATTTATTCTTCACGACAAGCCTAGGAGTTAGATACTATTATACTATTTCCTAGATGAGAAACAAGAGCTCAAAGAGGTTTTATAAGTAGAAAGCTAGGCTCTGACTCTGGATCTGAGAAGCCAGGCAAATTAAACCTAACCGTTCCAGGGGCTTTGTCAATGGAAGTGTCAGGAGAAGCTGGGCAACCACTGGCAGCCAGCAGCAATTAGAAGATTGGCCTAAATGACTGCTCAGCACTGAGGTTCTAGAATTCTTGATCCTCCAGGATTCAGTTTCCTGGAAAAAATGAGTTAAATTTGATTGCTAGAGGCCTCTCCCTATTTAAAAATCCTTGATTCATATGAGAGGGACAGAGGACAACAGAAAAGTCAGATGTACTCTGACATTCTGGGGTTTATTTGGGAAGACGAGTCATATACACATGCATCCATCTGCCCGTGACCCTGGACTCTGCTGGGTGGGGAGAGGTCAGCAGGGTGGACAGAAGTGTTGGAAGGAGTGAGCAGGGGGCTCGGGATGGCAGGGTCTAAGTGGGTGCCAGGAAAAGGAAGCAGAAGAGTGCACACTGGAAAAGCCAGAGGTGTTTTCCTTTGAAAGCTTAGCTGCCACCTGAGCTGCTTTCTCCACGCCCTGACAGCTCCCAGCCCAGCTGTCAGAGGGCGCCTTTCACTCTCTCTACCAGATTGAAGTGCCCTGGCGGTCCGAACTCAACACCTCCACACTCGTGGCCTCCTGCATGAACCCGACACAGAAGGCCCAGAGAAAAGCCAGAATCACTTGGGCTGCCTCCCTCACCCAGAAAGCCCTTTGGCTTAAGGGCAGCTATAAGTGTGAAGATAGAGGCCTGTGTGTGTGTGTGTGTGTGTGTGTGTGTATGCATGCATGCATATGTGTGTGTGTGTGTAGCAATTTTTAATTTTCCCCAAATCTTTAGACTATTTGAGGAATGGGGAAGAAGAGAGGCAAGTGAGTGGCAGTGAAGTCCTTGGTTAACTAGGGAGGGGAAAATAATTTCTTTCCACACTTTTAATTCCTTTCCCACTGAAAATTTGAACAGAAATAGGGAGCTGTCGTGGTTGTCAGTGGTGGGTGGGTGGGGGATCAGGGGAGCAGGAATGTTCTGGATAGAGGGACACAAGGGCATAAGAGCAGCAGGCAGCCTGAATATTTCCAAGGCTGGAGCTCCAGATCCACTGCCTGGGGGAGGCGAGCTCTTGGGATAAACCACGGTATAATGGCCCAGGGTCTGCTGGAGGGCCGTAGCACCGCCATGCTCCGTGGAAGTTCCCATCGGTGCCACTTCGCTACACACAAGCAGTACAAGCAGAAGGACATGCCCTTTTGGAAACTAGTCTCTAGATTAAGTGAGGCCGCCGTAGATTATGTGGAATTCAGGAAAGTAAAACTTCAGTTCAACTTGGCAGATGTTTTCTGGCATCTTCTGCCTACCCCACATTGTCCTAAAGGCCTGAGGCACAGGGTCTTGGAGGTAAAGATCCATACAGGCAGACAAGACTAACACACAAGAAACTATGAGAATGCCTATATGTGCTGGACTTCTGAATGCTGTCAAATGTCAGGATTTGTGACCTGCACATCTATGCTTGTTCTAAGAGTGAACTGCCAACTTTGGCTTGGACTGAATGCTCTACAGTTCTGAGTAGAGTGAAAAAAGCTAGATTTTCAGATTTGAATTTTCTGATTTGAAATTTCCAGATTTCAAACTGGAATCATTGGTTCAGTCTGGATTCCCCAAGGAGCACAGCCTGAGGCAGAGACTGATGTAGTAACATTTTATCAGGGTGTACAGTTCCAGGAGCAAGAGTGGGAAGCAAGGAGAGAGAAGCAGGGAAGGACTCAGAATAGGAGACACATTATCACCCTGGGCATTGGTGAGTGCAGTGGGCTGCTCAGCCCATTGTGGAGAAACCCTAGTGGCCAGGCCTTGGAACCATCAGGGGCGTGGTGGCAGGGGCAAGGGAGGGGCTTCTGTCTCCATTGCTCAGAGGTGTACCCTGTGTTTGCACTGATGACCCCCCACTTCTGGTTGCCCATGTGTCAGTGTAGGTACTGAGCAGAGCTCTACCACTGGGTCAGTAGGGCACCCTGGAGTGGGGTCAGATGCACCTTGGGTGGCTGATCAACACCCACTGTCAATTGAAATGAGAGGCAGGTAAGGCTGACGGGCTCCTCTGGTGGCTCAGTTGGTAAAGAATCTACCTGCAAAGCAGGAGACTGCCTGTAGGAAACCTGGGTCCAGTCCATGGATCAGGAAGATCCCTTGGAGAAGGAAATGGTAACCCACTCCAGTATTCTTGCTTGGGAAATACCACGGACACAGGATCCTGGTGGGCCACAGTCCACGGGGTCATGAGAGCCAGACAACTTAGTGACTAAACCACCACCACCATGGCTGATAGGATCTGAAGTAATACATAAAAGGGGTCTAATATACCCATTACCCTCTCCTGGAATTAATTTTGTTGAATAAATAAATAAATGTTCACAGAGAGCTGAAACCTCTTAGTTATCTCTGGCATCCTTTTCCTACCACCATCCCCACTTCATTCCTCACCAGTCACCAAGTCCCATTGGTTGAGGCTCTGTCTGTGGCCCCTCACTTCTTCCCCAGATCAAAAGAGGATGGATAGTCAGCCTCGATGGTCTTCCCTCCACAGCCCACTGGCCTTAGTTGACTTCAAGAACAGCATTGATCACCCTGCTCCCCAGAAAGAAACTCAGTAGCTCCTTACCACCTACAAGGTGATAGGCACACTTTCAAGAATCCTCTTACCCCTTGCCCTCATCTTCCCCCTCAACGTTCCCTTCTGGGCCCCTCCCAGCTCCTGGAACATTCCATTCTATTTCTTCCCACCAGGAAGTCTTCTCTCTCTACATAGTAAAATCTTATTCATCTTGCACACCCAAGCTCAAGGGGCACCTATTTGGTGATTCTTTTCCTGAGCTCTCCCTCTCCCGAGGTCTCCTCCTTTCTCTGAGAACTACATTGCTTCTTTTCTCTCATTTACCCTACTATGCTTCTGCCCTGTGCTTTAGCATCATTCTCCTCTCCCACTAGGTCTGAGCATCTGAGGGCAGGCTTCTCTCCCCCTGATAACCTTCTAAATCATCCTAACAGTGCCTGGTGGTCTATGGCCCTGACCTGACACGGAGCGGGCACTGTCCACAACCACCACACTGAGGGTGCGGGTCATGCCTCCCACCCTCCCTCAGAAGCTCAGCTATTTCTAGAGAAGCAGCTGGCAGACCATCCACCGTCACGTAGTCGGCAGCCCAGACCCTGGGGTGGGTGCCTCCTGCTTAGTCTTATTCCATTTAAGGGTGGCAGTCAGAGCCCAAACAAAGAAAAATGTTCCCAGGCATGAGAACTGCGGAAATGAAGAGAGGCAGCTCCTGGCAGCCACCCCAGGGAGACACCAAATTTAGCCCAAAGGTTGAATATAAATATAATTTAAATGTTTTAATTACAAAAATAACATAACATTAAAATACTTTAGAAAATAAGGAGAATTAAAGCAACCCCACAGATCCACCATACCAGCATAACTGTTTTCATTTTTGTTCTTTTCAGGTCTTTGTTCTTATAAATACCTATTTTATATGTTATAATCATAGCATAAGTACAATTTTGTGTGTTGCCTTTGCACTAAAAATATATATGATAAGCTAGGCTTCCCTGGTGGCTCAGATGGTAAAGATTCTGCCTGCAATGGGAGACCGGGGTTCAATCCCTGGGTTGGGAAGATCCCCTGCAGAAGGGCATGGCAACCCATTCCAGTATTCTTGTCTGGAGAATCCCACGGACAGAAGAGCCTTGCGGGCTACAGCCCTTAAGTTCGGAAAGAGTTGGACACGACTGAGCGACTAAGTGAAGTACAATGTAGACTGAGAGATGAGTGTTTGTATCTCAGTTCTGCCACCTACAAGCTGCGCAGGTTATTGCATCTTTCTGTTTCCTTATCTGTAAAGTGGGGTCAACTGATCTCACAGGATTATTGTAAGGGTAAAATGATCATTCATGAAATCTCACCACAGAGCCAATGAAGGAATTAGAGGTCAACAACTGCAAACTTGTTATGTGATTATTACCAAAATATGTGGGGTTTTTTTTTTTTTAATTGACTTGTCCCTGGCCAATGACACCCTACACGGTTTTTTACACTGGGTTTCAAATGCATAATTTTACCTCAAACCTTTGCAAGCTTAAATCCCTCCAAGTTATATTTCAGCTTAATTTCTTCTTTCTCCAATCTTTATTTTTTTCTTAATATGCATATATTTTACTGAAGTATAGTGGACTTACAATGTTTTAGGTGTACAGCCAGGTGATTCAGTTATACACATACATGTTTATTATTTTTCAGAGTATTTTCCATTAAAGATTATTACAAGATATTGACTCCAGTTCCCTGTGTTATACAGTAAACTGTTGTTGCTTGTTGCATATCTGTTTTTTTTTTATTAGAAATCTAGCGTTCTATTCATACTAAGTCAAACAAGTGGAATCAAAATGTCATAATTTTTTTAGTTAGGCAAAATTCATAAGTTTTCTAAAATATATATGTTATACATACTATTTATATGTATGTATACAAAAACTTTTCTACTGTGCTTGATAAAGGCTTGAGAAAAAATATCAAAAGATAAAGAAGAGATGAAGAAATTAGAAAACATAAACTAAATGAAATGGGAACGTTGAATATGAAACAGAAAAAGTGAAACAAACTAGATACAAGTAAAAGATCCTCATATAATCCAGTTGTTTTTAAACATGGCTACTCATTAGAAACAATGAGAGAAATTATTTTCTCCAAGGCTCCAGATATGGTTCTAACGTTTCAGCTCATTTGAAGAGGAGTCCCAGGAAGGCATAAGACAATTCCACCAGCCTTGAATGTCCCCTGTTGCTGGAACAGCAGCGACTGCCTGAATGGTTGAGCAATGGCCAGGCTACAGTGCCCAGGGCAATACCCTCTCCAGAATGCATTCACGCATGGCTCTCAGCTTCTCTCTGAGGAAACTGTTGTTAGCAAGTAAATGTGCCTACCCTGTCACACAAGGGTCTTGAATCAGGGTAATGGAAAAGTCAGCGGGGTTGAAGGGACAGAGGGGACTTAAGACTTGTGTCCAGGTCACGACTTCCCCAGGGCTACGCTGGCCTTACATGCAGGTGAAGGAAGTAGATGCCAACTTGGGTGATTTCAGACCAATGCTAAGTTCCATGCCAAAAATCATCTCCCCGTCCACCATCATGCTTGATGGGGAGCCTGGAAGTCTCAATCGGCCATTCCTATGGTTTAAGGTTTCAAAGGCATCTATTAAATCATACATATTACTGGCAATGACTTTATCAGCACCTTAGTAATTCTGATAATGGGCACCCACCTTGTACTCTGTCCAAGACACTGACCTGGTGCTCCGCCTAGTGATCCAGCCCCGAGGATGAAGCTCTGCTTTGCCCACGTCAACTCCCTCCTCTGAGTCTGGAGGTCTAGCTCCAAATCCAGATCCAGTGGAGGGATGTCCCCAGCATGCCTGCCTGCCTGGTGTCTTGCACGACTCCTGTAGCCTGGCTTCCCTGCGGATGTGCTACCCTTCCTGCCTCGTCCCCTTCACTGTGCACTCGATGTTTGGCTGTTGTGATTTCTCCGATGCCAAGGCTCCTCTGGACCACGCCTTGCTGGCTTCTTCCCAGCCCCACCAGACACAGTCTTGCGCCCACCAGTTTCTGCGGCCTCTAGGGAACAGGCCTAGTTTAGCAGGCCCCAAGTGTGTTACCAGAATTGATATTGGTGGAAATAATAGTTGTAGCATCAAACAGAGCTTTCTAGAATGTTAACAACATACATTTAATTAAGATCTTTTATATGTTCCTTTTGCTTCTTTGAGAAAAAGACTTCTCTGTCCCTTGAGGCTTGGTTGTGTTTTGCAGCAGTTGGTGCCAAACAGTCTTGCTTTAGGTGCTATCCAGGTGCTGTGTGAATTCTGTGTCTTTCAAAAATGTTGGATCAGACTGCGGTCAGGGACAGCTGGATTCTGGGGTTTCCTGGAAGTAATTTGGGTTCCCCTACTTATTACCCAAGTAATTTGGGTTCTTGTCCTGCTCATCACTGACTGGCTTCTTCTCAGCTGTCAGATCTGAGCCTCAACATTACCTCCTTAGAAAGGACCTTCTGCCCATCCTATCTGATAGCTATATGGACTATATGAGGCTCTTTTACTTGTATCTAGTTTGTTTCACTTTTTCTATTTCATATTCAATGTTTCCATTTCATTTAGTTTATGTTTTCTAATTTCTTAGGAATTAGAAACTTCCCCACCTTTGTTAGCTAATCCCCCCCACCCCCACCCAGTCAGTTTATTTCTAGGCACTTACCACAATTTGTAATTATTTTGTTCACTTGCTTGTTTGAGGGAGTCTTCCCCATTAGGTTGTAAGCTCCAAAAGGAGGGAACCATATCTATTTTGTAAAACTGTATTCCTAAAGCCCAAAAGAGTGCCAGCTCAAAGTAGGTGCTCAATAAATATTTGTTGAATGCAAGTTTTCCTCTTTTCTAATTGAAATGACAATAAAAAACTATAGACCATACCCATCTCTGATGACCATCAGGTGGTCCCTGAGGATAAACCGTCGATTCTATTCTATTTACATAGCTGTCATTTGTAAATTTGTTTGTTCCCTGTATGGACAGTAAGGGCCAGTACATGGATGGGCTGCAGGGGCTTCCAGCGTCTACTGGGGACTGGGAAGCAGGCAGTTTATCTTTGGCTCCCCCTCCAGCCTCGCTCCACTCTTCATTTCCACATCATGAAAGCAAACCCTCAAGACACCTGCCAAGGGCCTAGTGCTCTTTTGTTTTTCCCTCTGCTATCAAAGTTTGCTATCAAGAAGAAATCTGGAAAAACTCATTCATACTATAATTCTTCATAAGAGTGTTACTAGCACTAACCACATCAACACTTTAGCCATAAGAATGAAACACTAGTGGTCTTAACTGGCACTGGAGGAAGGAAAGTAAGGAACGGGGCCTGTAGGGACCTACAACCTAAGGTGTGTTCATTATATTTGCTCAGCTTACCTCTTTAGTGGTGAACATTTAGAGGCAGAAAGGAAGTAAAATGAGAGTAGATACATGAGGCTGAAATCCTACTCACTATAAAATAAGTCCCTTGACTTTGGAAGTCTCGGTGTAACATAAACTGTCAAATGTTAACAGGCATGTTTATAAAACCATGAGATTCACTATTTTTTTATCAAGGAGAAAAAATGGATCCCAGGTGCTTTTTCCAGCTGACCTGCTCAAGCACTTCTGGGCTGAGCACCTTACCTTTGGTCAGGTGCCAGGTATACACTTGAATCTCAACAGCGGTGTTGCAAGATGTGTTCTACGAGCACCTTGCAACCCCTCTTTAACAGAATTTCCCTGCCCTGATAAATAGACCAATTGGTAGTTCAGATAATACTTGTTTGCTTTTTCCCAGCCTTTGGTTCTTTGTCTAGGAAATGGCACCCATTTGCTGGTGAGGGACTGGGTGGTCCCTGGACATTTTTTTTTTTTTTTTTTTTTTTAGCGTGAAGCATTTTTCTCTTTCAGAGATGTGATCCCAATCAAAGAGGCCAGTGAGAAGATGCCCACTGTCAGGGAACCTTCCTGGAACTCAGCTTCCAAGTGTGAAATGGAGATGGTGGTGGTGGTTTAGTTGTTAAGTCATGTCCAACTCTTGCAACCCCATGGACTGTAGCCTACCAGGCTCCTCTATTCATGGGGTTTCCCAGGCAAGGATGCTGGAGTGGGTTGACATTTCCTTTTCCTGGGGATTTTTCCCAACCCAAGGATTGAACCCAAGTCCTCTACATTGCAGGTGAATTCTTTACCACTGAGCCACGTGGAAAGCCCAATATCAGGCCTATTTCACTTTTGGGCTTTCCAGGTGGCTCAGTGATAAATAATCCACCTGCAATGTAGGAGACTCGGGCCCTCAGGCCAATTTCACAGGCTTCCCTGGTGGCTCAGATGGTAAAGAATCTACCTGCAATGCAGGAAACCTGGGTTCGATCCCTGGGTTGGGAAGATTCCCTGGAGAATGGAGTGACTACCCATTCTAGTTATTCTTGCCTGGAGAATCTCATAGACAGAAGAACCTGGTGGGCTACAGTCCATGGGGTTGCAAAGAGTCGGACACAACTGAGTGACTTACACACACAGGCCTATTTCACAGAGTCATTTTTGAGGTCTTCACTTTTCTAAAACCTTAGCCACTCCTTAAGGACAAGTCAGGTATCTCCTCTTCTAATGTAGTTTTTTCATGTGGATAACTTCTTGGAGCCTTATAGTTCCTAGAATTGGTCATTAATGAATTTCTATTTCATTCTCTTTTGTTTCCTTTATGTAATTTAGTTTAACCATCTTAGGTAGTCTGTGAGCTCCATAATGGCAAGTTCTGGAATCATTCCTGAACATCCCAGGTTTTCAAATACTAAGTAGTCAACATAATAGCAAAAATAATGAAGATAATAGCAATAATTGCAATTTAATGACAGACTATGATTTTCCCAGGCAGCCTGCTGAACTCTTTACAAACACTATCTCATTTAACAACCTGTGAGGTAGACATTACCAGGTTCAGTTTACAGATGAGGAAACCAAGCTTCAGGGATTAAGTAGCTCGCTGCAGTCCAATTGTAAATCAGCAGCTGCAATGTTCACCCTAGCATGCGTGATTCCAAAGCTCTTTGCAATATTGATCAAGGGCTCCCCTCCCCTATCAAACCTGCTACCTCTATCTTGTAGTCATACCATGAAAGGGACACAAAGAAGAGATATATGGAGGGCCAGACTTTATTTGGACAAGCTACACGTATTATTTCCTTTTTCCTTCCTGAAAGCCCCTTCATGAAGGACTGATATCATAGAATTTCTAACCCAAGAATACTTATTTCATAAAACAAACACACTTGAGAGATGATGGGAAAGATAGACTTGTTTTGTTTTGGAGAGTCTTAATGCCAGTGCCAGACAATAGATTAAAAGGTGTTCCCTCCAGGGATCTGGGATAACCAGTCGTTCTTCCATAAATGGCATCCCAGTCAGTTTCCTCCACCCCTCTGCCCACATCCTTCTATCTCCCCACCAATAGCATTCAGGTCTCAGCAGAGGGGCCCAGAGATGGGCAGGTGGGGCTGAGCCTCCTACTGAGCCTGCAACCTCCTCTATCCCGGCCTCTCATGCCTGTATCTTTAGGCTGATGACACTGAAAACAGTGAGTCTCAGCCCTCTGCCAGGAATCTAGAGGAAAGCAGGAAAACACAAGTGTCTCTAAGATATCCTTTCCTTATTTCAGGACTCCCCTCCCCTTTACCCACTTTATCAGTGTACACACCCACACACACACACACACACACACACACACACATGCATTTTAAAATGCCACACATGCATTTTAAAAAGTAATCATCTCCCTATAAGTTTCAGCATCCAATTCTGAGCATCATTTATCTTCATCTTAAATGGCAACCACCCATTGTGGATGGACTGAAGAGAGAAACCTAGCCAGTCCCTGGGAAGGCAGGGCTTTTCTGCAGTCCCCACTGCTTTTGGCAGTCTCTTTGGGAGCACTGGGAAGACACAGGCATCTCTGTGCTCTTAAACAAGGGCCCTGCCAAGAGAGCTGTAGATTCCCTTACTGCTTTCATGCCCCTGCTAAATACTCCAGGGAAAGGGAAATCTGGGGGCCTCCATAGTTGTCATCACACCTCCTCTTGGCACTCTAAGTTGGCAGTCAGCAAGGGAAGCAAACAGGAGGGAAAAATAGTTTTCCAGTATTTTCTCTCCTTTTTTATTTCTATCTTCATAACAGAATTATTCTTTTTCCCAAGGGGAATCTGAGAAGCACAATGCCCTCTTTGTTTTCATAAGACCTAGGGAGATTCCACTGGCCTCCATGGCTGGTGATCTGGACAGGATTCAAGAGAGGACAATGGCTTCTTGGGCATTCTGGTCAATCAGGTGTTTAGGGGAGCACTCGAGGGACCACCAAGGGGGTAATGGAAGGGATGGTGTCTATCATCAGCTTGAACCGTAGAAGAGCTGCAGGCTGACAGGTGGTGGCAGGAATTCTAGTGGAATTGTGTGTACAGTGACTCCCCAGGAGAGCCTTCCAGCCCCAGGGGCTGGTTGCACACCCTGGCAGAAGGAAAGGCTGCAATATCATCAAGGTGCCAGAGGTGCATTTGCCAGAGGTGCATACCAAGGCACTTGTAAAGTTGAGCCCCCTGGTCGAGTTCCAAGGACCTCTTTTTAAGTAAGACTGGGCAGAGGGAGGGGCAGCCAAGGGCAGACCATGGCAACCTCACCACCACTCCAAGGTATGGTCCAAGGAGACAACACACTCAAGAGCACGTCTAATGCAAGTTCCTTGACTCATGCTCATTGTTGGGCTGGGAATTTTGGGTTACTTCTTGCTGGAGGAAGAGTATTCAGATCAAGGAAGCCAGAGGACCTGAGAATCCATCTGCTGTGTGGCTGTTGTGTAGAGAGTCATCCTATCCCTCTGGCTATCCCTCCCAGGCCAGATTTGCTATGATCCCCTCTCTTCTTCTGTCCCATTCACAGAGTAATCTGAAAGGCTTCACTGAGGATTCTGGGTGGAGGATGGGGAAGAGACAGCAGCCTGGACAGGTAGCTATGTCTCTGACCGCATCCATAAAGACCTGCTTACATCTTCTGGAGAGAATGAGCAATGCCATTGAGACCCAAAGTCCAAAACTAGCATAGCAGTGATGAGAATGAAAGAGATGGGGTCAGAAAGGACATGTCTTCCCTCTCTGAGCTCCTCTGTTCCCATCTGGTTCTCCCACACTGGAGGTCACACCGACAGGTCATCTGACCTGGCCTTGCTACTGGCCTTGCTGAGACGGCGCTTGTCACTCTGATAGCCATGGGGGAGGCTGGGTCCTGGGGAGCCCTCATTGGGTACCTCGGGCTTCTGGGCATAACGGATGTGAATAAAGCCTTCTCTTGGAATCTGCTCCTGACTTCGCACCTGCTCCGTGGCCAGGTTATCAGTGTTCTGCTGGGAGGCCATCTTGTTACTGAAGGGACTGAAGAATTTCCCCCCAGGGCCATTCTCCAGGCACTGATTGAAGTCAGGGGGTGGTGTGCAGCTCTGGACTATGCCAGCCGAGGGACCAGGAAGCTGGCACTCACCAACGCCTGGCTGGGACTTGACAAATCGCTGCCTAATCTTTTTCCAGCCCAGGTGGTAAAGTTCAGCAAGACTGAGGAAAAGGGACAGTCCAGCCACCGCCAGCATAAAGACGATGAAGACATTCTTTTCCGTGGGCCTCGACACATAGCAGTTGACGGGATGGGGACAGGGACTCCTGCGGCAGACATGCAGGGTGTCCAAGAAGACCCCGTAGAGGAGGTACTGGCCCACAATGAAGGCCACCTCCATGGTGGTGCGGATCAGGATGCTGCAGACGTAGGTGTTGAGGAGACTGCCCTGGAGGGCAATCCTTCCATTCACTTCTTCCCAGCAGGACAGCTCTGTCTTCTCAGCCACCGGGTACTCGTAGGAGCCAGCGGCCCGCACCTCTTTGGCCCTCTCAGCCTCCCGTAGCAGCTTCCGCTTCTCCTGCACGCGCACCATGTGCACGGCGTGGCCCAGGTACACCAGCGAGGGCGTGGAGACGAAGATGACCTGCAGCACCCAGTAGCGGATGTGGGAGATGGGGAAGGCTTGGTCATAGCAGACGTTCTCGCAACCAGGCTGCATCGTGTCACAGAGGAAATCAGCCTGCTCATCCCCCCAGGATGACTCGGCAGCCGTGCCCAGCACCAGCATGCGGAATATGAAGAGGACGGTGAGCCAGACCTTGCCGATCACCGTAGAATGCTTGTGTACTTCCTCCAGGAACTCTCCCAAGAAGCTCCAGTCACCCATCTTGGCTCAGCAGAAGACAGACACCAAGACTCCTGCCAATGGGGCAGAGAGAAAAACAGAGGGATGGTTCTGCAAATGTCTGGGAAGTCCGGTCATGCCCTGTGATTCCACTGACCCATACCAATGCGTTCCTTAAGAAAGGCAACTTAGAAATCAGATTCGCCTGAAAGGCTCTCCTCCCCCATGCCCAGCAAAAATGAAAGAGAAGACTCAAAGGACTCGTGATGGCAAGATTAGAGTATGAGTCCCACACTTTAATGGATCTAGAAATCAACTGAGATGTGTGTTAAAATGTGTGTGGATCCTGTGCTTTTACCTCCAGAGATTCTACTCCAGAGAGGTGTCTGGGATGGCCCCCAAGGGATCTTGATTTGCAGCAAGCAGCCTCAGTTATTCTGATGCAGATATTCAAGGACCTCACTGGTGAAACACTGGAGTAGTGTAGGACAGGAATCTGCAAGTGTGACTCTGGACTTTTGCCTCACTGAGTCTGTTTCCTTGTCTGTAAAATGGGAATAGCTACACCAGAGGATTTGAGGGTTAAATGAGATGAGGTATGTGATATGCTGAAAATCATAACTCACATGTTCCATATGGTTGAATGGCTGTTGGGTAAAAAACAGTATTTTTCTGACTTCAGCAGGTAGAACTAGGTGGTAGAGAAAAAAGAGGGTGGGAGTAGCAAATTTGGCTCCTCGGGAAGCATTTTCTAGCAATCCGAGCCTTGCAGCATGGGCCGGCTCTACTGGGAGGTGGCAACGGCGGCTCAGATAGTAAAGAATCCGCTGGCAATGTGGGAGACCTGGATTTGGTCCCTGAGTTGGGAAGGTCCCCTGGAGGAGAGCATGGTAACCCACTCCGGTACTCTTGCCTGGAGAATCCCCATGGACAGAGGAGCCTGGAGGGGCTATAGTCCATGGGGTCGCAGAGAGTCGGACCTGACTGGGCAGCTAAACACAGCAGCACAAAGAAGACATTCAGAGGTTTCTCAGGTTCCCCCAGCTGGTGAGGAGATGGTAGTGGTGATCTACTCCTCTCGGCAGGGCAATCATTCCAGCTGTGCCTCTCAGATTCTGCATACAGAAGGTATCCTCCCCCAGACCTGCCCACCTCACACCCAGAATAAATGCCCAAACCTCTAAGTCTCACCTAGAACCTTCCCTCATCAGGTCCTTGCATATTTCATCAGCCTCATTTCCTGCTGGTCCCCAGCATGCCAAGTCCTGGAAGATTCCTGAATGCCCTCCTCCCAACCACCTCCTACATGTTTCCTCACCCCTAGCTGAATCCTATATACCCTTCAAAACTGAACCCAGTCACTGCTTCTCCAGCCCTCCCTGCTTCCTCAAGCTGAGTATCTTCAGTTCTGCAGTGACCCTGGGGACACTCAGTCCTCTCCTAACATCTTGTGATCCTCTTCCTGTCTATGTCCTTCCAGTAGGAGCTCCTTGAGAACAAGACTTGTCTTTTCCTCTGTACCATCATCACCTGACCCAGAGTGGGGGCTTAGTAAGTCTTAGTTGAACGAATGAAGGAGGGGGTGGCAGGCACTGATGTTTCCTACTCATGGCAAACTAATCCCCTATTCTTTGCCTGTGTCCGTTAGCAGGATAAGAAGGTCAGCTATCACTTTCTCAGACTTCATTGCAGTTAGTTCTGCTCTGTGAGGTGAGGTGGGGAGGGTCTAATGTGGAGGGAGTGCTCTAGAAAATGTTTTTCCATGCCCCAGTAAACAGAGAGAGCCTCCCTTGAAGTCCTCTTCACCCCCACGACTGCCTGTGGGCAGGCTGTGTGAGTCAAGATGCCTGAAGCTGCCCAGAGAATCTCAGAAATGCAACCGGTGCCCCAAGGCTTCTGAATCAACTCTCGACTCTTCTATGTCCAGAATTTTCACTTGATGAGCAATAAATGTTCTTATGGCTTAAGCCTTTAATCAACCAGTCCTAATGAAAAAAAAAAAAGGAGGGAGTCGAAGATAAATATTCCCTTCTTAGAATCTTAAAACCTCAGACTCTGATGGGACTTTAGAGGTTGTCAAGCTCAAACCTTAACCTTCACATCTTTGCTGCCAGCATGCCCCTGATTCCTATCCTATCCCAGTTCCAGTTCTTATGCATATGAGGAAGGAAGGACAGGACCATATTTCATGGTCCACGTTTTGGCCTCTGAGTTGATATCTTGACAGAGACCAGCCTCCTGGCTCTGTCTTCTCCCAGCACTCCACTCCCCAACCCTGAGAGTATGCAGAGTCCCTGGGAATGAAAGGGTCCGCGAGTAAGCAGAAAGGACCTTATCTCTGCTCGCCTTCATATCAAAGACCCTTCCAAGTCTTGAGACCTTTCCTCTGGTTTGTGACCAGACATCTGCCCTTTTCCTCACATGATTAAGGGCCCCCTCCCAAAGTGGAAAATTGTGGAGCGTTTGTCCAAAAGGAAAATAGCTGATTAGATAAGAATTTGAATGGTCTGTGATCCCTTCTGGGCACGTGCACAGTGTTCAGCACCTTCAGGGTCATCAGCACACATGCAGAGACCACGATGTGGCGAGTGTCAGAGAGAAGGGAGGGAGAGAAGGGGAAAGAGGAGGATTAAAAAGAGGGAAAAGACAAGGGAGTGATGGAAATGGCGGAGAAGAGACTCTGTAACAGTTCAGGGAAGTCAGTTTGGGGGTTAGTTAAGTGGAATTCAAATCCTTCTGAATATCTGCTGAGCTTGGAGAAGTTACTGGATCTATGTCTCAATTTCCTCCCATGCAAAATGGATATACTGTTATTTAGCTCATCAAGTTATTATGAGGGGATACATAAAAAGCACTTCACACAGTGCTCAGACTATAAGAACCAAATAAAAGGCAGCCATTTCTTGCAAAGAAAGTGGTGGGGAAAGACAAAAATAAGAGAAAGTGGACGGTAGAGAGATGTGCATTATCAAGCAGAAGAGAGAAACAGAGGAGAAGAAGGGGAGAAAGCCAGAAGAAAGAGAAAGGTTAATGAAAAAGAAACAAAATGAAACAGATGTATATTCTTCCAGGGCAAGTTTTTCGAACTCTCCTCCATCCCTGAAGACTTTTCCCTTGATCTTCTGGCACTGTCATTCATTCCTTGCAAGTCCCCAAGGAAGTATAAAAATAGTTCAAGGCAAAGAATGTGATGCTTTGGTCTGGTCTGCCAGGAGGCTGGCCTGCTGACTCCCTCACTTGTAGTCCAAGGGGTCCCACCTGGAAGAAGTAAAGCACAGGTACCAGAAAGGAACACAGTCTTGATAGAATATCAGAAAGACAATCTTTGTTGTTGTTGGTTAGTCACTAAGTCGTGTCCAACTCTTTTACAACCCCATGGACTGTGGTCTGTCAGGTTCCTCTGTCCACAGGATTTCCCAGGCAAGAATAAGGAAATGGGTTGCCGTTTCCTTCTCCAGGGGATCTTCCTGACCCAGGGATCAAACCCACGTCTCCTGCATTAGCAGGTAGGTTCTTTACCCCTGAGCCTCTGGGGAAGCCTCACTGGGAGAGAATAAGAGAAACTAACTAACCAGGAGGTACGGCTGAGGCAGACCTGGGAGCCCTGGTGGGAGTATATAGGGTGAAAAACCTCTCATCTGTAACTTCCTGGGTGACTCAGACAAGGTCAGAGAAACTTCAAATTGCTGCTATGTACAAGCTGCTCAGCTTATAATAGGAAAATTCCCTGGCTAAAGTCAATTTCCCGACTCCTCTGGGTCTCTTTGTGCCCACTACAACCTCAGCCAAAGAAACTTGTAGATTAGATACTCATTGAGTTTTCTGGGTGAATAGCACACAAAATACTTTGTAGATTACTATCTGTTTCTTGGCAGGAAGTGTGTTAGGAGGGCAAAGGAAGCTGCCCATGCCATGAATAAACTCTATCAAACACAAATGGTAGTATACACCACTGCTTTTGTCTGTGATCTTTACCAGCTTCCTACTGTTCATAAAGTTCAAACTATTTAACTTGCTCTTGAGACCCTCCACAGCATGTGTGTGCTCAGTTGTGTCCAACTCTTTGCAACCCCACGGACTATAACCCACCAGGTTTCTCTGTCCATGGGATTTCCCAGGCAAGAATATTGGAGGGAGTTGCCATTTCCTACTCCAGGGTATCTTCTCAACCAAGGGGTTGAACCTGAGTCTCTTGTGTCTTTTGCATCTCTTGCATTGGCAGGCGGATTCTTTACCTACTTCGCTACCTGGGAAGCCCTCCCCATCCTATCTATTTCTGCTGTTCCCCTCACATACTCAATACTTAAGCTACACAACTCCCCACACACATATTCATGACCCACAATTTCTCATCTCTTTATCTTTTTTTTCCTATATAACTGGTATTATTTTCTTTTTAATCTTTATCGGAGTATAGTTGCTCTACAATGTTGTGTTAGACTCTGCTGTCATACAGAGTAAAGTAAGTCAGAAAGAGAAAAACAAATACCATATATTAAAGCATATGTGTGGAATCTAGGAAAATGGTACAGATCAATCTATTTGCAAAGCAGAAATAGAGAGACAGATGTAGCGAACAAACATAAAGACATCAAGAGGGGGGACAGTGTGGGTGGGATGAATTGGGAGATTGGGACTGACACCTATACACTATTGGTACTATAAATAAAATAGATAACTAATGACAGTCTACTGCATGGCATAGAGAACTCTACGTAATGCTCCGTGGTACCCTAAATGGGAAAATCACCTCTTTATCTTGGCTTCTCATGGTCTCTTAGCCTATGATGTCCTTCCCTTTCAGTTGTTCGTTTAATAAATTTATTGAATGTTTACCAGTTATCAGGCATCATTCAGTGAGGACAACACTGAAGATACAGCAATTAAAAAGAGAAGCATGGAGTCCCTGCCTTTACTGAGCTGAACTGCCTTTATTTTCCTTCATTAAGGAGAGAGAACAAACACATGATTGCAATAAAGCACAATATGTGTTAACATTAGGGAAATACAGGGGCCTGGGACTCAGTGGTAAAGAATCCGCCTGCCAAAGCAGGAGACTTGGGTTCGATCCCTGGATCAGGAAGATCCCTTGGAGAAGGAAATGGCAACCCACGGCAGCATTCTTGCTTGGGAACTCACATGGACAGAGGAGCCTGGTGGGCTACATTCCATGGAGTCACAGAGTCGGACATGACTTAGAGACTAAACAACAACAGTGATGGAAACAAGAGACAGGAGGTTGACTCTGGTTCAGGTGGGGCCTGGGCCCTTCATAGAGCCCTGGATAGTTGAATTCTACAGCCCTTTGCAACTGATATGAGTTCTGAAGCCCCCAAGGCAAAAAGAGATGGTCCCTAGAACCTGGACAAGAACATCCCAACCCTGAACGTTCTTTATTCCAAGAATTTCCATGTCCTCTTTCAATGTGTCACATCGTGGGACAAAGCAAAACTTCTGGAGAAGTCATTAGGGAACTTGTTTGGTGACAGTAACGTGGCGCTTGGATAAGAGGGAAAGGGCCAAAGGAAGGTTTCTGTGCAAAGTGAGCATCATTTTATTCCTTCACTTCATGTATTATATGATTGGGAATAAAATTCAGTGTCTAGTTCCCAATCCAGCGCTCCTCCTTAGGTTGGCACTGAGGCCTCCCTACACAGCCAATGTTTTTAAAGAAAACCAATTTAGAGTAGCCCAAATTAACCTAAACTCATAGCCAGCACCTCTTTCTCTGCCCCACAGTTCCAAGTGGAAATGGTGACATCGTCTCAAATTGACCTCAGTCCTCTTTGATATCTCCTGAACTCTGAAGATGCTAAATTACCATCCAGCAGTCAGGATATACTCCCACACTGGGTTATATGCTGCCTTACTTGTTCTCCAAAGACTTCTTGTCTATCAGCTAACCTGAACTATGTGTCTACTATTGTTCTCGGTACTGAAATAATACCTCAGAGGTACCAGGCCTGGCAAAGACTAAGCAGTCAATATCTGTTGAATTAATAAACAGATCAGGGGACATCCCTGGTGGTCTGGTAGTTACAACTCCATGCTCCCAACATAATGGGCACAGGTTTTCTCCCTGGTTAGAGAACTAAGATTCCACATGCTGCACAGTCCAGCTAGCCAAACAAGCAAAAACCCAGATTAGACGTGTTTTGTGCCCTCAAGGATTTAACAGCTTTCCCTGTAAGATGGGTAATAGACTTCTCAAAGTAAATCCTTAGTATTTTTATTGCATTAGGTTTTCTTATTCAGTGTATAATAAATGCTCTCTTAATGACCAGGGGAAGAATATTTGATCTAGTAATAAAGTTGCATTACCTCTGACCCAGCCCCCAAATGGAGTGGGGGATGTGAGACCCTTCCCTTGGTAGTCATCCTGCTCGCTGCAGTCCTTTAGTCATGACTGCAGCATGAACTAGGCAAGCTGCAGGTGACAAGTGCCACCCAGCACATAGCAGAAACTGCACCTTCATCTCTCCTGCTCAGGAAGGTGCGTTGCAAGTGAGTAAGAAGCTACTGTGAGGAGGCCTTGGAAATTCTCTTTCTTTTGTTGATTCTAGTTCTGTCCTCTGGAACCAACCATATCAGTCCTTACAATATGCTGCTTTTTAATTAATTAATTAAATTTTTTTTGGTTGTTTTGGGTCTTTGCTGCTGCACATGGGCTTTCTCTAGTTGTGGAGAATGGGGGCTGTTTAGCTGGAGTGCGCGGGTGTCTCATTGCGGTGGCTTCTCTTGTGGCAAACAGGCTCAGTTGCCCTGCAGCATGTGGAATCCTTCCAGACCAGGTATCAAACTCAAATCCCCCGCATTGGCAGGTGGATTCTTATTGACAGTACCACCAGGGAAGCCTATGGTATACTATTTGACAACAAATTCGTGTTCCCACCGCAGGAGCTGGGGCTTGGGTTTAATTGTAAAACCACTGAGTTTTGCACACATAATGAGAATTATTTGCTCCGCTGGCTCTGTATCATCTCTCCAACTCAAGCCTGAGTTGAGTTGTCCTTGAAGACAAGCCTTAACAATTCATCATTGGATCCTCCCCCTGAAATCTCTCTATCCTCTCTTTACCCTTAGAGTTTAACATTGTGCCCTGAAATTGATAGGCGGATTTGTGTACTTTTTAGAAACAACGGTGGATAAATGACAGCATTCGCGTCACTCAAAACACCTAATGCCAATAGAGGCGGCTCCCTGGGAGGCCATCCTAGGGTCACCTGTGCAGTGACTGTGGTGACCGGGATACCAGGGAAAGAAAAGCCATGAGCCTCCCTTCTGCCCACGAGGGAGCCCTCCATTAACTGAACAGGACTGAGTGTGTCTAGAGCAAGAGACTTGGTCACCACGGACTATTCCTTCTCCGCCTCCTCCCCACCAATCACTGGGAAACGCATCCAAGTTTGTCAAAATTAGATTTTAAGATCACTCTGCAGAGTCTGCATCTAATTCTGGACAATGACACATGTTCTGGATAGTATCTACCAGACCTCTGGTTCTCAATAAAGATTGTTATTCATAGTAATAATAACACTCCCCTGGGCCCATGTTATAATTTCGCTCACCATGCAGTGGAATGCGGCAAGGGCAGGGTTGACTTGCTTCCCAATGAAGAGAATTCTGTCAGAAAAAGACCCAAAGGGTATCACTTACAGGATGCCTTAGATGTAGTCTTATGTCAGTGCAGCTCAGTTCAGAACGTGTCCATGAGCCCCAGTGCTATGCCAGATATCAAAGGTGGCTTTATAAGGTGAAGTGTCAACTGTAACTGTCATCTCAGAGCTCTTGTGAAGCTTACTTATGATTGTACATTTTTCTAATTTTCCTTTACCCCCAATAGTTTCTCCCTAAAATAGACTTGTAGGGAGAATTATGGGAGAGAGTGGTCTCAATCCTCAGCCACCTCATTAATCTTTATTTTCCTCACAGATTCTCAGCTTCATTTGCTAGTTTACCCAGAGTTACATAAAAAGGTGAGAAAAAAAAGAGAATCTAACACTTTTTGAGACCCTTCTATGTGCCAGACACTCTGCAGGTTTCTTGACATGTATTTTCTCATTTGATTCTCACAGCAGCCAGAGAAAGTAGGGACTGGCCCTGTTCCCTTCTTACAGGCCTCAGTGGGGGTAGACTTGAGCAAGATCACTTGAGGATGACTTGCTGGTAAGTGATGAAATTGGCATCAAAGCCAGCTCTTGTTTTTTTCTGACAGCAGTGCTCCTGCCTTAAGAACCGTGCTAGATTCTAAATCGCCTCAAGTTCCTTTCTTTGAAAATCCTTACTGGTCGAAGAGTGGCCTCTTTTACATAAGATAACTGCCACAAGGATGTTTGAGAAATAACTATGAGACTAGGGAGTTGATTTGTACATGGTTGAGGGTAATCCTTACATTTAGAACTTTCATTCTTTTCCTGATTTAGGTTTGCGGTAGCTACTTCAGCCTCAGGGAAAGCAACCAGCTAGATGTATGATATACCTATAGCTATTGAGTTGGGCAGTGTGGGCAACTGTCTCAGAATGAGAAGTCCAGGGGGCCTGCGCCCCTGAATCTTAATCTCTAGAGAGGAGAGGAGGAGTTAGAGATGAGAGAGACGGAGAAGGAGGCAGATGGAGGAGATTAAGTATCACTTTAGTTTTCCTTTTACTCCAGCCAAGGGCAGATAATTAACTCCTCTTTAAATGTAATTATTTGATTCTGGCAAGGACAGAGTGGGTCATTCAGAGATCCTGCTGGCCGACAGTTGTTTCAAAGCTGAGGTAGAAGGGAGCAGGCAAAGTGGAGAAAGAGCACTGTGCTAGGATAAGTAATCTTCTTAAAATGTTAGAAGACGTATTTACAAGGAATGGATGGGAGGGAATGGCAAATGGAGATATTCAATTACAATGAAATATTGGGAGGTCTTTATTATCCCAGAAGGGGTTGATTGATACTTATGTGGTTATTAATGAAAAATACATGTATGAAATGCTTTATTATTTCCAACATCTTGTCATCGATTCATAGTACAGTAGAGCTAAAAGGAATCTAGGAATCTAGGGATCAATCAAAATCAACCACTTATTTCTCAACCCAAGATGAAGACCAGGGTCCAGGGACGTTAAGTGGTAATAATAACAGAAACCACTATCTGAGTGTTTCCCACGTGTGAAGCATTTTACAAGTCCACTTTCTAACTCTTACATTAGCCCTGCTAGGAGAGCAGTATTATCCCATTTTACAGCTGAGAAAACTGAGACTCAGAGTTTAAAGAACTGGTACAGAGTCACCCAAGTAGCAAATGCTGTGTGGGAGACTTGAACCTGGTCTACCTGACTTCAAAGCCTGCCTTTCTCTCTAAAAGGGAAAGAAAAGCAAAGAGGCCTTAGGACTGACAGCTGGTGACAAACCCTTGACCGGAGCTCCGGTGTCTTAACTCCACAAGCAGGGTTGTTTCCCACTTTCCCATAAGAGGCTCAGGGTTTTTCCTTTTAGCCTCTCGTTCATTGGCTGGCCATCCCTTGCATATGCTGTTCCTAGAACTGATGATCACATCGAGCCCTCAGCCCACAGTGGTCAGGATTCCCAGACTCCTCAGCATCTGCCACCATTTGGCCAGAAATCACATATAGAAAGTTATTTCCTTTTTTAGCCAGTAAATGCTCTTGGCTGCGGCACTGTCTACCGCCGGGTTCTCAGCTGGCCAAACAGCAGGCGCTGGAGTTCCATCGATGTCAGATTGCAACAAGAGCAATGAGAACAGAAATAGTTAGGTGTTAGGACTCCTGGTTCCTAGGAAGAGTGGGATTCGAGCCTGCGTCATCACTGTCTAGTAGTGTGACCTCAGGCAAGTCACATAACCTCTCAATTTCTTCCTCATTTGTAAAAAGGGAATGTTTCCTCATGGGGGTTAAACAATGTGTGAATAAGTGGAAATATCTAGAACCGTTAATAGGCACATAGTAGCCACTCAGTGATGTAGTTCCTTGTTTTCTGCCATTTCCAGTAAAAACTCCTCTCAATGTAAAGTAATTAGCCTCCAACTAATAAAAATAAATGGAAAAAAAAAAAAAAAACTCCTCTCAAATGTGACCCAACAAGCCAACTTGACTCAGCATTTGACATGAGCAGGCCGGCTAGAGGGACTCAGCAAGGACCATCCCCCTTGTGCTACCGGATAGGGGTGACTGTCAGAGGTGAGGAAAACATGGGCAATGGGAAGGATATTAGTTTAACTCTACATCAGTTATGTCATTCGGTTTAAAGAAGAGTGGTGGGAGGAGAGGAAGAGACGTGTAGAGATCCACTCCAGTCACACCCCATTTATACTCATCATTGGTGCAGCCTGCCTCCCAACTTCCCTTTAACTCAAGATTTTGGGTCCAGAGATGGACTCCATGAGTCCATATTATAAAATGTGTGCTTTGTGTAATTCCTTCTTTCTGAGGAGCTGCAGCACTTAGGAATCTAATCACCAATCCGAAGGCACATCCACAAGCATAGCTTTGAAGGTGACTCAGTTTTCCATGAAAGAGAAATAGGAGGTTGTGTACTCTGTGATCTGAGGGGAAGAGGCATCCTGACACCTAACTACACCTGAACTTTCCTAAACTTCCGAATCATGGAGATGTGAGGTTGTATTCAGCTTCCAGAAGTCCTCTGTGGACAAGAGCCTCAGAATAGAGGCTCTTTCTGGTTCCCGCTATTTCGTTGTGACTCCAGACAAGACCCTCTCTCTCCCTGAGCCTCAATTCACTCATAGGTAAAACAAAGTGGTTGAGCTGCATGATTGCTTAGGCCCTTCCAGGTCTGTTAGAACATCGGGGGAATTTGTGACTTTCCCACTTGTGATCATCTGGCAAATCAGCGGCAAAGTCAAGAGGCAAATCCAAATTTTCTAATTCCCAACTTAGAGATCAGCAAAAGTAAACCCAGGGGAAAAAAAAAAATCTGTGGTCATAAAAACCAAGCAGTTAATGATGTAAAGTAATTAGCCTCCAACTAATAAAAATAAATGAAAAAAAAAAAACCAAGCAGTACCTTCAGAATTTCAAGGCAAGGTGAGCCTTCACTGTGTAAAGACCTTTGCTTCAAACGAGACTCAATTCAAGAATGAGGACCAGGTGACCTGTATTCTCCTCTACTGTTCTGTCATTCATTGAGCAGTTACTGCATGGTAGCCACTTAAAATACATCGTTTTATCTAATCTTCATAAAACTTTACAAGGAAAGTATGTATTCACTTCTTTGACAGATAAAGAAACTGAGGATCAAAGACATTAAGTCATTTCCCCAAGGTTACACAGTTGAAATTCTAACCCAAATGTGATTCCTTTTGCCCTGTCCCTGAATTAGAGAAACTCTTAAGATCTTTCTGTATTATTTCAATACCTCTGATTCTGAGGCCTCCTGACTCCCTTTCCTTATGAAGGTGAGTGGATTACTAAAGGCTGAATTTTTCTTGCCCGTTGTTTGCTAATGTGTCAGAAACAATTGATTCTCACAGTGGCCTCAAGCTGTTCCTTGCCAGGAACCAGCAACTTCTGGCTATTTAAAGGTAAGTCAGCTTATTTCCTATGAGCCCTGAAGCTTTCCTGGAGAAGTGAGCATCTCTCCCCTTCAGTCAGTTCAGTCCTGGAGCCCAGACTGGGGTCAGTTCACGCAGAGAATAGCTGGACTCCACGGTGGGTGAGATCTTTCCTGGGACAGATGACAGAGCCTGGGCCTTGGGTCTCCCCAACTCTGAGGACTGTGAGTCTTCTAGTTCCTGTCTGATTGATCCACACCGACAGGCTCCCTGCTCTGTTTTGACCAGCTGGTCCCAGAGGCGGGATCAGTCAGGACTCATGAGGCCAGGCTGCCCTGTGGTAGCCCTGCTGGCTATAAGAGCCCAGAAGCCTCCACTGTGTGTGCCCCCCACCAGCCGGCGGAGATGAAGAGGAGCAGGTGGGCAGTGGTGCCACTGCCAGGAAACAGGATTGTAGAGATACTCACATTCAAGGAGCAGGGAGGTTTGGGGGGAAATGGAAACTCAGAAAACACAGCCAAGGATGGGAGGCAGAAGAGCCCATGGTGTGAGTGAGCTGAGTATGGTGTTCTCCCAACTGCACTGGCCCTGGCTCTCTCTGTCATTTCCAACAAATCATTTCCCTTTTCTGAGCCTTGTTTTCCTTACTTGCCAAAGGAAACCTAAGAGACCACTTCCAACTCTAAAGGCCTAGGACTTTAGGGCAGTATCTGGAGTGGGGGACAGGAGTGAGGCAGCTAACAGACAAGAACAATAACCTGGTTTCAACAACGCAGCAAGAACATCTCTGGAATTTCAGGCAGTGGCCAAGCAGGGAACACGGCTGTGTTACTGCCGTGGCTCTGTGAACTTCATGTGTCTGGGGAGGGGGTGCCTAAGGGTGCCAGTTTGGAAGCCAGGAAACTCACATCCTGGTGTGGTTTACTGTATGCCCAGCGGTCGCTGGGGCTGCTCCTTGGCCGCCAGCAAGGGAGGAAAAGGCTTGTAGAGACAGCAAGGGGAGCAGGCTCTGAACAGCAGCGGTGCCCTAGGAACCCTGGCTGGAGGGTGGCAGGTTCAGAGCTGTCCCTGGTGAGCAGCAAGCCAGGGGCTGGGCTGGGCTATGACTCCCAGGTCAGTGGGTGGAAGAGATGGAGGCCACTTGGCCTGATGATGTGAAAGTCAGGCTGGGATGCTTCTAAATACGAGCTTATGTCCCCAGCCATGAGCCCACCACCCCAGGCAGATGGAGGTGGCCTTGCTCTCTTCTCTGTCCAATGTCGCTGGATCTCTCCCAGGTGGCCTGACTCCCTGCCTGGTGTCCTTTCTTGTCTCAGGCCAGTCAGACCCTGCGTGCCAGGGCTGTGTTCAGAAAACAGCTCGGTGCCATGCTGAGGAGTCAGAACCAGGAAGTCCTCCATTGTGACGCGATATGAGAGAAGGAATGAAAGGAAAACCGAGCCAAGGTGCAGTAAGGATGTCAAATCCTTTGTCGGGCTTCCCTTCTGTGGTGTTTCTGAGGAGCATTTGAGGTTAGGAATCTCAGCCTGCTGACGGTAATGAGAGGGGTCCTGTTACTTCAAACCTTCCATCTTATAGCTGAGGAAACTGAGGCCCAGAAGGGGAATTGCCTGGTCCAAGATCACAAGCCCCTCAGTGCAATATAACCCAGGTCTCTTGGCCCCCCGAGCCCCGGTTCCTTCACCACATGCTTGAAAGGGAGATGGAGGGGCCCACAGTAAGCTTCCTGCCCTGTGCGCAGGAGGAAAGGAGACCTCCATGGATGCTTCTCCCGGGTTTACTCTCTGGGTCTCACCAGCCTCTTTCCTCCAACACGAGGGGCCAGATTGCTCACAGTGTACAGCAGGGACATGATACTCCACAAGAAACCAGGCAGGGAATATTTTTAAACCATCCAACATGCCTTAGGAGGGAAAAAAAAATCAAAACACTCTCCTAGATGCTGTGGAAACATTTCAAAAGATTCCAAGCCTAGAGGAAGCATCGTAAAACAGTGATGGTTTGAGTTTTTAAAGGGCCAATTCCAGTCTTCACAAAAGTTCCTGGAAATGGCCTGGTGTCCTGCTTAGAAGATGCCCCTGGAGCATGGTGACTCCGTGAGAAGTAGACATACGGCAGGGGCCCTCCACTTGCCTTTCTGCAGCTCCTTCTAAATCAAGTAAGTGATTTATCTACTGCTTCCTAAGCCATCCTCTTTAATATACCCAAAGCTGACCATCATAGGGGCTGGTGGTGAGAGAGGGAGGAGAGAAACCCACAGGTGCAGAGAAAGAGCTTTGTTGTGATCAGCCTGTAATTCAAGACTTTCCCTCTGGCTCTTTCCCATCAATTGGTAGTTTGAGCTCTTAAAATCCAAGCTTACTCTTACCTTCTTCTCCTCCTCCTGTCTGGAATCCCGTAGGCTCCTTGGTTCTCTGGCCGCCTGTCCTCCGCTGCCCACTATGCCTCGCTCTCCAGCCTGTCAGTCGCTCCTCTCCCACCCTCTTTTTAATCGCTATCTGTCACCCTCCCTCCGCCCACTTCTTCCTACTCTTTCTCTCTCCTCCCACTTCCCCCTCAGGATCTCTCCCTCCCCTCTCCCTTTTGTGCTCCTAGGATCTTTGCTTATTTAAAAAGTTTTCTCCCCTTGACCTGGCACCGCGTTCGCCCCAGAAGGAGACTGAGCCCTCCCCTCCCCCACAGCCCTCCGCCTGTCACTGTCGCCACAGTCCTCAGCTAGCCCTCTCTCCTTCAGGCTGCTGGTGCTGCGGTGCTAGCCTTTGCCTGCCCACCCCCTGCCGAGCTGCTTTCCTGGGGCATCAATGGGAAAACCGGCACTACCCCAGAGATCCCTCTTCCCCATCCTTTTCCTGTTGTCAGAAAAATGGACTGTGCATCCACAGAGCAGGTTTTTCGGGGATGTCCGCTATGCCCACATCAGTGAGCTGAACACAGAAAACATGCTCTCACAAATCACAAACACCAGCACCCAGAATAGACACCAGGGGTCACCTGAAAGCTCCAAGGGGCAGGGAGAGGGCATCTCCACTGCCCAGGGCTACTCTCTCCTGCTCTGATGGGAAGAGAATACTTTTATGTGTCAAGTACTGGGATAGGGGTGAGATAGATATAGATATAGATATGGATAGAGACATAATATCACAAGCTAGAATCAAGATTGCCAGGAAAAATATCAGCAGCTTCAGATAGGCAGATGATACCTCTCTAAAGGCAGAAAGTGAAGAAGAACTAAAGAGCCTCCTGATGAAGATGAAAGAGGAGAGTGAAAAAAAAACTGGCTTAAAACTCAACATTCAAAAAACTAAGATCATGGCATACAGTCCCATCACTTCATGGCAGATAGATGGCAAAGCAATGGAAACAGTGACAGACTTTATTTTCTTGGGCTCCAAAATCACTGCAGATGGTGACTGCAGCCATGAAATTAAAAGACGTTTGCTCCTTGGAAGGAAAGCTGTAACAAACCCAGATAGTGTATTAAAAGGCAGAGACATCACTTTTCTGACAAAGGTCCATCTAATCAAAACTATGGTTTTTCCAGTAGCCATGTATGAAGGTGAGAGTTGGACTATAAAGAAAGCTGAGTGCTGAAGAATTGATGCTTTTGAACCGTGGTGTTGGAGAAGACTCTTGAGAGTCCCTTGAACTGCAAGGAGATCAAACCAGTCAAATATTCAGGAAATCAACCCTGAATATTCATTGGAAGGACTGATGCTGAAACTGAAGCTCCGGTACTTGGGCCACTTGATGTGAAGAGCCGACTCTTTAGAGAAGACCCTGATGCTGGGAAAGATTGAGGGCAGGAGAAGGGGGTGACAGAGAATGAAATGGTTGGATGATATCACCAACTCAATGGACATGAATCTGAGCAAACTCCAGGAGATAGTGAAAGACAGGAAAACCTGGCATGCTGCAGTCCATGGGGTCACAAAGAGTCAGACGGGACTTAGCAACTGAACAACAGTAGGGCCAATCTATGCCAAGTGGGAGACAAGATTGTCCCTTGTCCATAAGAGGCTGATTTCTAGTTGCATAAAAGAGCTATTCAGATAAAGCAGTTAGTATAAAGGCAGTATCTATATGTATTTATCCTCAATATATAATTATATAATAAAGTGTTAAATTGGATGAGGAAAACATCATTTGGACAACATGTTCATTAGAGTGATGTCTTTGATATGGTGAAGGGGGCAGGGAAAGGCACATTTACTGAAGGCCTTCTAAGTACCAGGCATTCTCACCTCACAACACTGCAGGGTAGAAACTATGTTATTATTTCCATTTTACAGAAAAGAAAATTCAGACTCAGCGAAGTTTAGTGACTTGCCCAAGATTATTCAGTTAATAGGTGGAGGAAAGGTTTGCCTGATGCTAAAGGCCAGGCACTTTCTCCCCATGGTTGTAGAGGAAACTCTCATGAAACCTGTTTACCTGGTCATAGAAGCGGGTCACAGGGCCCTCCAGCTGGAAGCAAACAGACCTACAGACGCCACAAGAAGGATGGGCTCCAGCCCTCGAAGGAGAGGTTGTCTTTGACCATGACTGTGAGTCCAACGGGTCCAACGCCATCTGAGGTTTCCAGGAAGAGACCCAATCACTAGTCTTTTAAGGTGGCATTTTGAAAAGTGCTTCTTTTTTGCTTCTCCTAATAGGCAAGAGGGCAAATGAACAGACCTTTCAATGTCTTCTCTACTCAATGTGTCTCTGACTCCACCAGTTTCCTTCCCGAGATGCTGGGGTCCAGATGTTTAAAGAGCCACTCTCTTTAGTGCCTATAAGGGTAACACATGCAAATAAGTTCTGTCAGCATCTCCTTTCAAGAGTGATGAGTCCCTCTTGCCTCATTGGGGGGTGTTAATGGGTCACTGGAGCCCTGGTTTGTGGGCTGAGGTCACATACTTTTCTGCCAGTGGAGATTCAGACACCATAGTTGTAAGCTGTCCCCTTAAAGACTTTTACTTTCCAGTGGTTAAAATGAGCAAGAATACCCTGATCCAAGAATCAGAAAGCGAAAGAAACACAGACTTCCTTGCCCCTGGTACTCTGGTCTATGAATCTACTCTCAACACATCTCAAGTTTTAGTCCCCAAGAAAAGGCTTGAGTCACAACCAAGCCTTTTCTTGGGCTTAAGGCAGGTGAGATTTCTTGGGGGGGATTCCAAAATTAAGAGCTCTGTGGTGGGCTTGCACCTGCAGCCTCCACAGAAATGAGAAGAGGAGGAGGAGGAATCCAGGATCAGCCAAGCCTGATGCTCTCCCACTGAAGCCAAGGCATGAAGACAACAGCTGGATGCAGTGTCACTGGACCTCTGTGAGTCCCAGGTCCATGAATTGCATCCACAAAAATTGGGACCTTCTTCTGGGAAACCTTAGAATGACCTTTGTCCTCTATATCTGAATGGAAGTCCTTGAAAGCAAGAAGGCTGGAAATTTTATTTTGGTTAAATTATCAGCAGTGTCTAGAGTGTGCAGTGCATACCCAGAGCACACCTCACTCTTCTAACAAATTATGCATTCTTGGTCTATCCACACCTACCCTTCTCACAAGGACTAAAAAGGCGCTTGCTTCTCCTTTATGCTGAAAGATGTTTTCAGTCAAGTCCATGGTATCTAGGTGATCTATTGGCAAGTATCTTAAAATACAAGGTCAAGAAACTTTCTGTCAAATATGTCATTAATGCAAGTGCCTGCAGATACATCATCACTCAAAGGAGAGGCATTTCCTTGCATGTGAAATAGATATAGCACTCCAGGCCTGTCTTAATAATCCAGCCAATAATAATAAAAAGCAAACTCATGAGCTAAAGTTTTACATCTCCTCCCAAATTAGTGTCCTCCAGGAGTCAAGTTATTATGCAAGATTAGAGGCATTTAGAATACTAAGACTCTTCCTTGTTTTCTGTTTTAATTTTCTTTCTCTCCCTCCCCTCTCCCCCCAATCCCCAAAGGTTAATCTCATGTTCAGATAGCTAAATACTCAAGGTAGAAAACACAGGACTCGGAGCAAATAAACTTGTGGTTAGAGTGTTTAGGTCCAGATCTTGACTCCATTCAGCAGCTGTGGGTCCTCTTTTGCCATGTGGGGACCCATTTGGAACATCAGAGTTGGTATGAAGAGTAAGTTGAAGACATTTGAGATTCACTAGGCAGAAAGAAGGCTTCTCAGAGTTTCCCTTATCTGACTAGAAGCAACAGCTTCTGGGAAATGAGACTACTATAAATCCCTTCTCCAGGGAAATTTCATGGCCATGAAGAAGACAGAACGATCACTCTACTTGCATAAACAAACATTATCACAAACTTTCTTGTCTCCCATTTATTCTCCTAAATACCTGTTTGTCTTTTCTAAGGAAACCTATTTATTCCTCCCATAGAAGTCTTTTCTAGCCACCACTCCCTGCCCCCCCCCCACCATGCTGTCTCTTCTCTAAATTAATTATATAAGCCTCTAACTTTAGCCATTTAGTGAGCTAACTACTTTTGTTAGCTCCCCTATGCATTTAGGGGAAAAAATCTCTTTTTGTGCTATTAATCTCTTTTGTGAGTTTAATTCACGGGCCACTCTGCCCACCCTTACTCCCCCAGCCCAAGTACTGAACCTAAAGGACAGAGGATGATTTCGTTCTCCCTGACAGCCACATCTGGTCCACTTTTAAAATAAGGACATTGATAGTACCTACCAAACCTATAGATTATTTATGAAGATTGAATGAGATGTATAGACTCACTTATAGTGAGTCTTAAATAAATATTCTCTCTCATATGTAAAATACATAGAGATCTGTTCTGAAAATCAAAATTAAATTATAGATGGGAGAATACTTTGGAAAGAGAAAAAAGATTAACAATGGAACATAGTAGCTATAACTACTATGGCCACTATTATTGCCTCCTTTAAGCAAGGCCACTAGATACGGCCATGTAGGTATGCACTGCACACATCCAAAGTTACCATTCACTTAAAATCATCCCTTTGTACCTGGGAACACATGACACGTGCTTTTCCAGCAGACCTGTACTTGCCTCGCGGCATCCTCTTCCCAGAGTCTGAGGAACATCACTGTTCTGTAGAGTCATTTATTCACTTATCATTAATTCAGTGAAGGTATACTGAGGACCTACTATGTGTGAGGACAGGCATACAAAGATACATGAGAGATAAATTCTGCCCTGATGCTCCCCATGACTGCAGAGAGCCCTGTGTACCAGTGAGCTGAATGCAATGTAATTAGTGCTAAAGTAGACATATGTAGGACAACTGGGCTTCCCTGGTGGCTCAGATGGTAAAGAATCTTCACCCAATGTGAAGAAACCTGGGTTCAATCCCTGGGTTGGGAAGATCCCCTGGAGATGGGAATGGCAACCCACTCCAATATTCTTGCCTGGAGAATCCCATGGACAGAGGAGCCTGGTGGGCTACAGTCCACGGGGTTGCAAAGAGTCAGACACAACTGAGTGAAAAACACTTTCACTTTCATGTATGACAAGGGTACAAGAGATTAGAGAGTTACCAGATTTCCTGGTATAGTGGTGATAGTGGTGAGGCAGAGGGCAGAGTGGTGATCAACAGTAGCAAAAAGTGAGAAGGTCTACTTCCCTTCAAAAATGAAAGTCCCTACCATCACCCTAATAAGAAAGAGTCAAAATGTCTCCTTAAAGGGCCCAGACTGCCAGAAAAAGCCAGTGGGGGATCACTGTTCATGGCAAGAAGGGACTGGCCACTCTGGAGAAACTCCATCAAGCCTTTCTGGCAGGAGGAAGGTTCAGAAAGAGCTCTTTCAGCACCAAACTCAGCCCAGCCCCAGCTCTGGGGTATGTGGAGGGGGAGGAGGAGAAGGGAAAGGACTTTATCACTTAAACCCCACATCCAGTGGATTGCAAATGTGGATTCTGATCTAACATGAAGGCTCAGTTCTCAAATGATAGACCAAAGTCTGCCTGTTCTCATCATATGGCCTCTCTTTGTATCTGCACAGCCTTCTTCAAAGAGGTCATAACTCAGAGTCAGAGGACTTGAGATGGAATCTCAACCCTGTCCCTTCCTTGTGTGATCTTGGGCAAACTACTGAGCCTCAACGACCTGGTCTATAAAATGGTCATACTAACACCATCTTCACAAGTTTGTTCTTCAGACACCATACACCGTTGTTACTCCTGCAAGCTCTGGGATGGAGGTGAGATCTCAGAAGAAAGTCAGAGGCACCAAGGTGCCTTCCACCCCCAGACAGATCTTACATCCCCAGAATTGCCTGCCCACCCTTCTTTCTGGAGCCTCTGGGACTTTTCACCCAAAGGAGATCTTGCTGCTGAGCAAGGAGCATTGTGTAAGTGACCTGGTGAGCTCAGCCCTTCCAGGGCTGCAGCGCCTTCATTTGTAAAGGAGGAATTCTGAGGCTATCAGAAAGGAAGTCAAATTGTTTTCGGAAAAACAATAGCAAAGTAACTACAAGTCATTAGCTTCCTCCCTGGGGCCAGAAATCAAGCTCGTCTGGGAAGCTGAAAGGATTTGTAGAGCTGTTTACCTAAAGACCTCTGAACAGGACCCATAAATTAATTCCTGGGCATGACTTTCTGGAATGAGAGGAGATGAGTCATGGAAGTGGGAGAACGCCTGAGAGTGGAGAAGGGAAGAGATTTTTTATTTGTTCAGGGCACAGCTGAATCCCTGATGCTGGCTTGCCTTTTCTGGTCCTCTGGTTGTGGGTTTCATTTGGATACACATGTGTCAGTGGGCATCTGCCCTCTGACATGGCTCTTAGTAAGTTTCTTCCCAGAGCAGAAAACCAAAAAGAAAGCCCTGTTCCTGCCCTCCCCCTGGAGGCCTCTAGGGAGCAAATTGCTTCTCAGTCAGGATGCTCTAGAAATTCCTCCCTGGACAGAAGTGTCCTCAGTAGCAGGAATAGACCAGAGTTAGGATCCAGGATCATGACTTCTTAGAGGAGTGTCCCACAGGTAGCAAGGACTCACTGGAGCTGGGAGAGAACTTAAAGAGCGACTGAACCGGATACTGAGGCCCCTGGTAGGGAAGCGGCTTGTCCAAGGTCAGCAGCAGAAGCCAGATCTCTCAAAGAATAGAGGAAACCTGGGACTTACTTCTGTAGGGGCTGAACAAGCCAATTAATTGATAATAGACCCTTTGACCTCTGCTAGGGCATTTAGCCGGAGAAGGCAATGGCACCCCACTCCAGTACTCTTGCCTGGAAAATCCCATGGACAGAGGAGCCTGGTAGGCTTCAGTCCATGGGGTCTCGAAGAGTCGGACACAACTGAGTGACTTCACTTTCACTTTCCACTTTCATGCATTGGAGAAGGAAATGGCAACCCACCCCAGTGTTCTTGCCTGGAGAATCTCAGGGACGGGGGAGCCTGGTGGGCTGCCGTCTATGGGGTCGCACAGAGTCGGACACGACTTAAGCGACTTAGCAGCAGCAGCAGCAGCAGCAACAGGGCATTTAGCTGAAAGTCCCTGAAGCTTAACTTATTCAAAACTAGCAAAAAGACAAGATTTCCTGATCTCCATAGGTCCTGAAATAACTCTCTGAGAGCTAGAAAATGATTCTAGATCCTGAAGGTTTTTGAAAGGAGATGCAAAACTTTTGCTCTTGAGCTGTTTTTAAACATCTTTGACCAAGTCATGTACTTGATAGTTTAGAGTTTAGCTGGAGGGTTTTAATTGAATATTACACTTATGGACCTCTAGAAGACTTATGGTGGGCTTCATGGGGCTGAGAAACTCCTATATTCATACACAAAGCTTTAGGGGAAGAGGGCCCATGTTCTTGATCTGATTCACCAAACACCCTTGCCTCAGAAAAGGGCAAAGATCATTGCTCTTGGTCTAGAAGATCAAGAAAGGTTATTTGCCACTAACCTCTAAAGTAATTGAAATGACTGACAAATCTAACAGAGGCCAACATGTTGTCCCTTTCCCCTGACCTAGAAGTATGTTAGCAAACAGGACAAAATCTGTCCCATTGATGTGAGGTTTCTCTGCTCAAGGTCTGGAAAGGCCCTGTGAGATTAGCTTTGACCACTGCTTCCTTTTTATAACTTTAAACTTGCACAGCTAGCCAAGACCAGCATCCAACTTTCATCACACCTCATCCAGCACTCTTTCCACTGCCTCACAAGGTATCCAAATGTTTATTAAGCAACTTCTGGATGGTCATGAAATTGTCCCAAATGCTGGAGGAGCTTCAGGATTACAAACTCCAACTCTTACCTCAATGAATTTGTAAATGTGTTGGGAAAATGAATAAAAGAATTACATGTTCCTTAAGCTTCTCCCAACAATTAAGGAAAAGTACGTAAGTGTACTAGTCAGGCTTCTGCAGGGAAAGAGAACCAATAAGATATATAGAGATAGAAAGATATATAAGAAAAGATCTATTATAAGAATTGGCTCACAAAATTATGGAGGCTAAGATATGCTGCAATGTGCCATGTGCAAGCTGGATAACCAGGAAGGCCAGTGGTATAGTTCAGTCTGAGTCCAGAGGCCTGAGACGCAAGGGAGCTGATGTTGTAATTCTCATACTAAGGCTGAAGTTGGGATAGGGAGTGGGGATGGTGTACTAGTACAAGTCCCAGAAGCTGAAGGCCCAAGACACAATGTCCAAAGGCAGTAGAAGATGGATGCCCCAGCTCAAGAAGAAAGTTCAGCCTTTCTCTGCCTTTTTGTTCTATTTAGGCTCTCAGCAGACTGGATAATGCCAGCCCAGAATCAATTGTTAACCTCTTCTGGAAACATGCTCATAGACATATCCAGAAATAATGTTTTACCAGTTATCTGGGCATCCTTAGCCCAGTCAAGTTGGTGCATGAAATTAACTATCATGGTAAAAATAAAGAGAAATTCTGGGGAAGACAGAAATCACTAGCACAACTGCTTGATCCCTGGACAGCTCTAGCCAACTTGACCCACGAAAAGTAATATTCATTCAAAAATTAGTTATTGGTGCTGATCTCTAAGATCCCTTTCAGTCTTGAAAACCTTTTGACTGTGTGCTAGACTCTAACAAATGAAGCATAAGCCAGATGATTTGTTCATAAGTTTGTAATCTTTTACAAACTTAGGGATTGTTGAAATAATTAGTGAATTAAGGAAAAAGGGACAAAAATGACTCCAAACTGAAAATGGTTGCATCCTGAAAGTTCCAATGTGATTTGATGGTGTGGAATTTGGAGCATATTTTCCCACAGAAATAATGTTGTAAAGGGTAGTTAGCTTCCCAAACTAGGCCCAAAATATTTATTTAAGGACTAATGTTTAACTACAGAGCTGAGAATACCTAGTTAAGATGGCCTCTGGATGGGAAATAATGATGCCAAACTCTGACTGGAGACACCAGGAGTACATCTCACACTTTAGAATTTCAGACTCAAGAATCTCTACCCTATACCTACATCAAGGATACACTCCTCCTACCTCCCTCTCTTCATAGGAAAGGGTAATAGCATTTTACTGATCACCTAACTTTCTTAGGGGCTTCCTGGTGGCTCAGACAGTAAAGCATCTGTCTGCAATTCTGGAGACCCGGGTTCGATCCCTGGGTCAGGAAGATCCCCTGGAGAAGGAAATAGCAACTCACTCCAGTACTCTTGCCTGGAAAATCCCATGGACAGAGGAGCCTGGTAGGCTACAGTCCATGGGGTCACAAAGAGTCAGACACGACTGAGCGACTTTACTTACTTAACTTTCTTAAGGCAAGGACCGACCTCCTCCTCCTTTCATAAACCAAGCCCTGAGCCCAGCTACAAACAGAAAGCTTTATTTTTTCAAACCTTCATAGTATTTTCCTAATTATGAAAAGTAATAGAGTATTGGGCTTCCCAAGTAGCTCAGTAGTAAAGAATCCACCTGCCAGTGCAGGGGATGTGGGTTCGATCACTAGGTTGGAAGACCCCCTGGAGAAGGAAATGGTAAGCCACTCCGGTATTCTTGCCTGGAAAATCCCATGGACAGAGGATCCTGGAGGGTTGCAGAAGAGTTGGACACGACTTAGCAAGTGAACAGCAACAATAGTGTATTATTATAAAAATTTAATGATACAGAAAAAGTATCAACAGGACTTAAAATCACCTGTAACCACTGTTAAAATAGTGGTATCTCTTTTTTAACCACCATATTCTTATCCTTATAAATTTTTCTTTTTACAAAATTAGAATTATATTACAAGCGCTGCTTTGTAGTCTGTTTTTTTTATACTTAACAGTATGTCAGGGACAATTTCTATGTCAATAGTATACATCTTCTTCACCTTTTAAATGATTATCTAGAGTGTAGTGAAAGGAAATGGCACTCAAAGGTAATTTAACGTGTTTGTGCCTTTCTGTCTGCGAGGATGTTAGCACAGAACTAGAATTCCTTTGGGAATCTGAGCATCGGTGAGGGACCTTCTAGACTGATTCCAGCAGATATGTCCCCTTCAACTATTGCTAAGTCCTTGGGTTGCATAATTTCTTACTCTGTAGATTTAACAATGTTCCTTTAATGACATTATCAGGCATTTCAACTTTTTGGTTAATATAAATATCATCATGTTGAAGGTAAGTGGCACCCTTTTAATTTCTAAGACAAGGTAATCTGGTGCTGCTGACACATTCCGCTGTCTGCCCCAAATAAATTACTCCATGTGATTACTAGCCCTCATTTCAAAGCCTTGCAAACTCGTGGGAAAAAGCAGAATTTCTGAACAAAACAATTCAAAACAAAACAAAAATTACTAGCCTCCCCTATTCAACATCCCCTTCCCCACCACATACATAACACACAAAAGGAAGTGTCTGAGTGAGTGGTGAAATGCTGGGGGAGATAAGGGTGACCTTGACCGATTCTGAGAAAATCCTTCAAAAGTCTTGAGGGATTAGTTCTGTGGGTAAACAGAAGTAGATATTTAAATCCTGAACAGCGAAAACAAATAGCTCTTGCCACTGCCATCAGGCCCGCTGCCCTCAAAACCACCAGTCCTACCCATGTTTCTCCCACACAGCCTTGGGATTGAGGTATCAGCTCTGCCTGTGATGGTGAAGACATGAGAAAAGGCAAGGAAGGTGATGGGACCATGAGAGGCTGGGGAGAAACGCACTAATCACGGACTCAGGAGACCTGAGTTCAGGTCCTAACTGACATGTAGAGAGCAGGGTGGCCTTGAGAAGTCACTCATACTCTCTGGCCCTCACTTTTCCATCTTGGTTAAAGGAAGGAATTGGGTTGAATTACATTCACCATTCCTTCCATCTCTAAAATTCACCATCACTGTGATTCTACGCAATTGGTTCTCTCCATACCAAGCCAAAGCTTGGAAGAAGTTGAAGTTTGTCTTGGATGCCCAACTGTTCTGCTCTTGGAGGTGTTCCCCTCCCAGCAATCTGGGAGCCCAAAATATGTTCTTAGACCTGTTTTATTCCAGATGGTGGCACTGTGTTGAGAACTCAAGTTTACTCCAGATAAGGACAATAGAAATGATCATATGCTTGGAAGTGTACTCTAATTAGGAAGCTTTCAGCTGTTAGTTACAGAAAATCCAGGTACAGTCAATCTCATACACCACTGCACTGTGGTAAAGCATAGGGAACATCAATGCTAATGGATGGCTCTATCACTGATCCATTTATTTATTCATTCATGCCATCATCCATCTGTCTAGTTTTTAAAATTCTCAAAGTTTGGTACTGTGCTGAGAACTAGATATTTAAGTGACTCAAACATAGCATGTAGACTAAAACTTAGTGGTATAATAAAGCTCCAGATGCTCCTAGACTCTTCTGAGAATCAACTGGGTGATGTTACCAGAAGGGAGACCCACAGGCATGGAGAACTAGTTGGAGGAGAAATGCTGTCTTGGTTTAGATTGCTAAGTCTACAAGGACATTTTGATACCCAAGGAGTCCATCTGGATTGAGGGGGCCTGGGCAAAGCATGCAGGAAGGAGCTGGCAAGGACTATAGAAGGGATCCAGTTGGAGCTCTGGTCTAGAAGAACATAGAATAGAAACCAGGAACCACGCATGTCAGCATCTATCCACCTACACACAAGGGTACAGAGAGAGAGTCTCACTCACTTCCAGGTCTGGCTTATTGACTATGGGCCTGCAAGAGGCCATATCATGATGGTTGAAGCTCAGGTTGACCTGAATAGGATGGGACCTTGACAGGTGACTTCAAACATCTACTGATAATGATACCAGCTAACACTAAAAGTGCCAGACAGTGACCTAAGTCCTTAATATACATTAGCTCATTTACTCTTCATAATGACTGTGGTGTTATATCCCCATTTTACAGAGGAGGAAAGCAAGGACAGAGACTTTGTCCAGGGTCATCCAACATTTCCATGGTTGAGCTAGGATTTGAATCCAGGCAATCTGGTTTGAATGTCTGTTCACTCACCACAAAATAAATTACATGACAAAATAAATTACAAGCAAAATAAATGTGAGAAGGGCTGCAGTAGAACTAAGATCAGAAGACTGTAGGAACTGAAAAAGGAGCAAGTAATAAAAGTGCCAGGGAAGCTCCCCAAAGGAGGTGACGTGATGATGTCTTGAAGAGTGAGCAGTTCTCCAGACAGAGGAATGAGAGCAGTCCACCCCAGGCAGCATGAGCCAAGACCTGAGGTGAGAAAGGAAACTGGCATTTTTGAAGACCAAAAAATAATTCTACAACAGCTGGACCGAAAGGTTCATGGGAGCTTGGCTTGCAAAGAAGCCAGAGTGTGGGGCCAGATTGTTAAGAGCTTTGCAAACCACATCAGTTTGTTCTGCAACAGCAGGGAGCCAAGGAAGGAGATGAATCAGGACTATTCCAGTTTTCAGGGATCTGCAGGATGATTTCCTGGTTGCCTTATCCTGCCTTTCACATCCAGTGTAAAATCACTTCTGCTTTGGCCACCAGGTAGAGCTCAGGGCTGGGTAACTTCAGTCCTACTGCCAGGCCAGGGTTGGAAGGTGAGGGATGACAGAGCCAGGCGGGACACCCAATCTGCTTTCCACCATAGAAAAATGTTTATCCTGGGAGCCCTGAATCCAAGAAAATCCAAGTAGGGGCCAGCACTTATTTTCCTTAAAAATCTCTGTACAGATCTCAAAGAACACAGTCCCTCAGTTGGAAAGCTCCCTTCTTAAGCGGAAGGATGAAGAGACAATGGAACATGACTTTCCCCATAACATGAATAATACCAATCCACCAGTCTATTCTTGTTCTTATTCTCTCCTGGACACACCTGCCGACTGACCGAACATAATGGGTCTGTCAGATCACAAGCTGTGTCTCTACATTCAAAGATCTGTATGTGCAAGAGCTCTCAGGCCACCTGTTTGTTGGTGTCTCTGCTGACCATTGGGAAAAAGGCCATAGGAGGTCCTGCAGCCTCAGGGGCAGAGTGATGCCATCACAGGAACAGCGATCCAACAGCAACCCCAAAGCCTTCCAAACAAGGCACGTCACAAAGAAGTTGAAACTCAACTCAAATGTCAGCTCTGTCACCAAGAGGCTGTATGACGGGGAAGACATTGACCAAGCCTCAATGTCTCCATGGCAAAAAGATAAAAAAGAAAAAGTTGGGGGGGTGGATTTTGTGTGTGTGTGTGAAAAAGCTATTCTGGCTCTGACAAATCCGTCACAATACTGTACCGAACTAATGTGTTCCAAATTGCAAAATGCCACGCAACTGATGTTATTATCAATCAGACTCTTGCTCTCCCTGCTGTGGGGAAAGCTCTTTCTAAAGGAGGAAACCATGCAGGCTTATCTGTGGCATGTCAACAACCAGAAACAGCCTAGCACAGGGCTGTGTCCATGATTCTAGAGCCAAGGAGGCAGAGCAGGCAAAATGCAAGAAGTATACCTGCTTCTGCACCAGCCAGGGTGCAGCCCAGCAGGGAGAGGAGAGTTTCCCAGCAGCGATTGTGCCCAGGGCCTTCGTGCATCCTCCTCCTCCTGGTCCCAGTCTCCACTCTCAGCCCGGGTGATGGAGTCTGGCTCAGAGGCGCTGGGGTCCAGAAGTTGTGGTACAGGTCCCTCCCGAGGATGTGGGCAAACTTTAACACAAAGCCTTAAAAGATGTTTGTGCTTTATTTGTGATAAAGTAATGAGGCAGGCCAGTTAAAGACGGGCTGTTTCCAGTTTGATCAGTCTGGCCCACAAACAGTGGCTTACAGAGGAAGCAGGGCCGAGCCTGTGGGAAAGAAGGAAATGAGGAAAGCATCATTATTTGAAAGGTTGGCATGAAGAGGAGGATTTAGCTCATTCTGGGCAGCTATAGAGGCTGGAGCTAGGACCTGAGTGGGTATTGAGGGGAGGAAGGGGGCCAACAACTTACTCTTACTAGGCATCTAAGTGCTTCCGACACATAATCTTCAGAACAATACCATGAAGTGGTGACTATTAAATATTATCAACCTCTGTTTTAAAGATGAAGAAACTTAGGCCTAGAAGTTAAGCTGCTTGACCAAGCTACATAGCAAGTAAATAACTGAGCCAGGCTCCAAACATTCTGGTCCCAGGGTCCTAGAAATCTGTTCTGTTCCTGGTAGCTCAGACAGCAAAGAATCTGCCTGTAGTGCAGGAGACCCAGGCTCAGTCCCTGGGTTGGGAAGATCCCCTGGAGGAGGGCATGGCAACCCACTTCGGTATTCTTGCCTGGAGAATCCCATAGACAGAGGAGCCTGGCGGTCCATGGGGTCGCAAAGAATCGGACATGACTGAGCACCTAACACACCTTTTCTTCTATGAGGAAGTACTTTTAGAGTTTACCAATTTAAAGAGAGAGGTGTTTTATGGAAGGATTTAAGCCAAGGCTAAAGGGCCATTTTCAAGGGATGCTGATTCAGTAAAGTTTCTTGTCAAGAAGTATCAGAAACTAACACTTCCTACTTTTAGCCAAAGGAGGAGAAGAGAAAGGAGAAGGAGAAGGAGAGGAAAGAGGAAGAGGAAGAACAAAATGAGATGGGGGGGGGGCACATTTGTTGGCAGAGTGTTGGGAGAGGAATGCAGAATAAAAGAATCTTCTGCAGCTTCAGATTCAAGAAGGACCAGATGAGGATCCAAGGAGCAGGAGCTGATTAACCACTTCTTTGGAGGCACAATTATCTGAGTAAATCAGCTTTAATGCTTTCTGTCTTTCTCTCATTCTGCTCAAGATTCAAATTCCAGGGAAAGAACATTCGCTCAGCCAAGCCTTGGAAAAGATTAATGATACAAATCACTAATGTTTATGGTGTGTTTATTTTCTACCTGGCACTGTTCTAAGCACTATATTTATGCATATTTTCTTCTCACGGTAACCCTATGAGGCAGGTACTATTCTAATGAAGAAACTCTGCCACAAAGTTTGAATTAGCAGTCCAAGTGTGCACAGATGGTCTAGTGGCAGAGCAGGGTTTCAAGCTGAGGCAGTGTGGGACCCCCTTGCTCTACTTCCTCAAATATCACAGGGAAACGGCAGGGCCCCCAAAGCAGAATTTTGGTGTTGATGACAAAGAGGGATGGATGCTAAGAGAGAAAATCTACAGATGCTTCCTCATGGCACAGCCCTGACAGAGGGAAAAGGGAAGACTCCTGAGGTGACTTCAGGCCCAAGAATTCCACATCCAACTTACCATCCTTACCCTCTGGCTATTGCAAGTAGAAGATGAAAAAGTCAAGGAGGAAAAAACAAAAAGAAAAAAAATCAAATAACCAAAGGAATGGATAAAATACAGATATAAGAAAATAATTTCTGAATGAGAAATTTTTCAAATAACAAAATTCTAAGAAAATAAAAGGCATGCCTATAAACGATAACTTGAAAGGTAACAAAGAAAAGGTTCAAAATACTGAAGAACTTTGAGAAACCGGAATTAATTGAAGAAAAGCAGAGAGGCCAATTTCTCACAAACATTAGACTTAATGTGAAGCTCTAAGTATCACAAGAGGTTGGACCCCATTGTGGTTCAGGGTGAGAGTTTGGAGTCAGGCTACAGGAATTAAATCCTGACTCCAACAGGACTGTGTCACCTGGAAAAGTTGTGTCACCACCAAATTGTGTCACCTTGGAAAAGTTACATGGTCTCTCTGAGTCTCAGTGTCCTTATCTGTAAAATTCTAATAATGCCTATGTCAGAGGAATGTTGAGAGGATTAAACGATGAGTCAAGAATGTGTTAAGCACAGTGCCTGGCACAGAGCAGGTGCTTCCTAAATATTAGCTACTTGACCACTATATGTTAGTTCCCATGGGTCTAACGGGATCTTGGGATAGGGACACGTGAACACTTGTGGTTGGGTACCTAGAACCAGCCCCTCCTTGGGAATCATAAGTAGAGACCCTGAAACAGCAGGAATCTGTTATCCTGCATGGGATGAAGGAGGTGCCCTCAACAGGTGGATGATCAGTGTGAGGAAAAACATCCCGGGAGTCTGAAAGCATGCATGGTGGAACATCAGAAACGAAGCTCTGAGACAACATTCTACCTAGGATAGAACTTCAAGAACTCCTCTTTGTATAGCTCTCAGAAAACCCCTTTTGACGTTTCCAAGGAGCAGGGAACAGAACTCTGTGTTGGCAGTCAAGAGCCCTGGCTTCTGACTTCTGCTAATGTCAGCAAGACTCTTGGGCCCTGGTTAAACTCATTTATACTTTGAGGGTCTCAACTTCCTTGTCTGAAAAGGTGGGGATAATAGTATCCACCTCAAGCCCCTGGGGTGAAGATGAAATGAAGTGATGCCTATAAAGCACTGGGAACGTGGTAGGCACTAAATAAATGTTTCCTCCCTCCCATCCATTGTTAGAATACAATAATACATCAGACAGACAGTCCATGGGAGCCAGAAGAGTATGGTAAGTGGGTGCTTTTTTGAATTCAATTCCCAGCATATCCATGTGTTCTAGTGAACCCGGGTCTTTAGCTAGTCTCACAGTCTGGAATGGCCTTTTCACTCCACCCCATACTACCTTGTCTAGCAAAAGTCTTTTATCCTTCAAGGCCAAGCTCAAACATCACCACCTCAAGCATTTGTGTCTGGAAATTCCCTCAGCACGTGACTTGTTCTCCAGTTTTCCGCTGATTTCCCTGTGCTTTGTGTTCTAATTAGTTCTTGAAGGCAGAGAGAAAGTCTTATTTATCTTGGTGATACTCACAGTCTAGGCTACATCACACCTTTCTTCTGTTTAACACTTTCCTGGGGATCTGGGAGCCTCCTGTTCCCTGAATTCTTATCTCCATCTGGAACAACACCTAAGGCCTTCACTTTGGTCCCTCTCTGTCCTCTCCAAGAAGGGAGGAGGGGACGATCTCATTGGGAAATTTGGCAACAAAGATTGGGCACTCAAGGCTGACTTACCCATTCAGCACAGTGGTGAGGGTCCACAATACTTTTAGGGGCCCACCCTAAATCTTAAAAATGGTTTAATTTTTTTAAATTAAGAAAAGGACAAATGTTTAGGTTAGGTCAAAGAAAGCATTTAAAATATATCAATATCTTCATCTTTATGCCAATGCACATATAATTTGGAAATTTCCCAGGTGGCTCAGTGGTAAAGAATCTGCCTGCAATGCAGGATCCACAGGAGACACGAGTTCAAATCCTGGATGCCGAAGATCTCCTAGAGTAGGAAATGGCAACCCATTCCAGTATTTTTGCCTGGAGAATCCTATGGGCAGAGGAGCCTGTCAGGCTATAGTCAATAGGGTCACAAAGAATTGACTGAACATGCATGCGTATATAATTTTTAATAGTTTGTATGGGGAAAAGGGTCCCCAAAGGCCAATGTGCCTTTACCCATAAGAATCATCCTGCAACTCTCTGGGAATGGGTAGCTCAGCCCCTTCCTGCCTTGCTCTGCGAGAGCTGCCTTGCCTGTGGACAGGAAGCAAATATTTAGCCTGCTCCTCCTGTATCACCATTTGACAGGGGCAGAGCAGCAGCCAGCACTGGTGGGTGACTGGGAAGTAAAGCCCACTGTTACTATATACCCTAAGCTATAAGCCTTCATCTCATCAGTAAGAAAGGGCATGATGATTTCATTCCTCCTGTCCCTCCTTGTTTCTTTCATTTTTCCTAATGTGGGCAGAGAGTGGGGATGTCATTTATTAGGCCCCTTGAAATCACTATACTGATTCTTTAAAATTCAGCAGTCTCCAACCTTTTTGGCACCATGGACTGCTTTTGTGGAAGACAATTTTTTCCATAAACTGGGGGATGGAGTGAGTGATGGTTTGGGGATAATTTAAGCTCATTACATTTACTGTACATCTACTTCTATTATTATTACATCAGCTCCACCTCAGATCATCAGGCATTAGATCACGGAGGTTGGAGACCCCTGCTTTAAATGTTCTTATCAGGTAAATGTGATCTTTACTCAACAGATGAAGATACTGAAGAACAGAGAGTTTAAAGAATTTAGTCAAAATCAAGCCTTTAACAAATGGGTTTAGAACCCAGACTTTTAGACTCCAAAGTTAAAGTTCCTTTTCCCACTGCATTCTGTAGTCAAGGATCAATAAATGAGTGTTGAAATGAATCGAAAGGGTAAGAGCATGTTTACCAGGCAGCGTAGAACTTAGTTGAGTTTTTTCAAAATTGTTGACTTGGCAATTATAAGCTTCAGATGAAACCTTGACTTTCACCATCCCCTTAATAAACACTTTATAAAGTTCTTAGCTATTTTCTTGTCTTGAAGAAGCCCCATCAGATGTCATATATTTTGATACTAACCTTCTGCTATCTTTGCAAGGAAGAGATTTGGGAAAGAAATCCTTTATTTGTCAGAATGCTTAGAATAAAATATAATGTTTGATTTTCATAGAGATGGGTAGAAAAATGAATAATCATGAACTTTTTAAATACTTAAATTTCTATTCCAATAGGCCAACACCAAGATTAGCCCTTTCTAGTATCTCTGGCCTGCAGACTTCCACACTGAGCCTTGGAAAGGAGCTTTGAGATGAAACTGATGAATGGCTGTGCTTGTGCTATTATTACAAAAGGAATCTGTTTCCTCTCAAAGGCCCAGAAGATCCCTGATGAAGTTTAGAATCTTCCAGTATTTGCCAAAAGAAATGTTTTGGAGAGGGAAAAAACCTCCCATTCTCCTTGCCAGATGGAATTCCAAGACTGTTGAGGAACGCAAAGTGAAGGATTTGCAGAAGGAACATCCTTGATTACCGTAATGAGTTTATATGTGTTGTGCCTCACCTTTTCCTACCCACCAACTCCAACTCGTGTTAAGCCTGAATCACCCAAGAATCTGCAACTCCCTAACAACAAAGATTCAGACAAGGTGTTGGGTAAGCCAGATTATGTTTTCTAAGCTACACTTATGTTCACAAACTATTCTAGAATGTGGTTTCACACATACAGGTGAGCCATCTGGCCAGCCTGGGTTAGCTCTCTCTGCTGTGAGTGCTGTAAACCTTGCATCTTCTCTCATTCCTATTTCACAGATATAAGCAACTCTTTTTTTCTCTTCTTCCTAGTAGCCTGTGAACTCCATGAAGGAAAGCATAATGCCTGTCTCAGTTACGGCTCTGAGCACAGTGTGTGGCTGCACAGATCAGAGGGTAAGTGCATGGGTTCAGGGGAAAGACAGACCTGGGTATGAATTCCACCGAGCTACTCGCTCATTGTGTAGCTTAGAGAAAGTAGCTCCTGTACTCAGTTTTCTCATTTGTAAAATGGGGTGATAATAGTTCTTACCTCATGGAGCTATTATGAAGATTAAATTAGCCCACACATGTGAACCATTTACTTTGGCCCCTGGCACTTTATGAGTGCTTTATAAATATCCTCTACTACTATTACATTAAGTATTAAATGAGTATTTTGTGTAGAATTATTTTTTAATGAGAGTGAGCTCAGGCAAGAGGAATGCATGGGGCTAAGGGAAATTCTTCTGTCGTCAAATGGGATGTTGCCTATTCTGCTTCTGGGGGGCCCTCACCTGAGGTCACAAGGGGCAAATGAGCAGTTCCTAGGCAGTCCTGGGGCACCAGGTCCTATGACATTAGCCCTCATCACCCTCTGCACCCATACCCAGAGCAGTGAGAACTGAGACTGTTCAGTGAGACTCTTTGTTCCCCAGAGAACCAGCTTCAAAGCAAAAGAGGCAAGGTCCATGGAGGAGGAAGTGTGCCCAGGTCCCTCACCTGCCCCGGACACAACGTCTGGGAGGCTATCAGCTCAGAGCTGCTCCAATTTCCCTCACTAGCTCCCCTGATAGCTCGACTGTGGGAACCGCTGCCCAGACGCAAGCCTGGGTCAACGCAGGGGCAGGGTTGGTGTTGGGGGGCAGCTCTTTTCCAAAGAAGGACTGAGTTCTATGTGTTTGTTTGTGTGTGTTGTCAAGGGGAGGGCAAACTGAGACGGGGGACCAGTGTGAGGGTGCCCCAATATTAACACGTTGAAACACCCAGTACAAATGTAGTGAGTTGAAGAGTTTTATAAAACTAAAGAAAATTAAGAGTCTACACAAAGAAATGTGTTACCCAAGTGTCAAAGTACTTGACTGTCCTCAAAAGGCTAAATTGTCCCTGCTTCAAACATTTTCTGGCATTTCCTGGAGGTAAGCAGTCCTATGAGTTCTCTGAGAAGCCCTAGAACTCTATTGGAAACAAAAAGATCTAAAATATTGCATTTAAAAACATGTGTTAGAGGTTTCTTATCTAAAGAGATTTTGGTATTCTTTGTTTAGGTTTTACATCAGACATTTTGTTAATTTTTCCTCTTAATAATTTCATCTTTTATACCAGTATCTCTTTAGTGTCCTTTAGATACTCTTCTTTTCACCATGATAAGAACCTTGTCTTCTTATTATGTAAATAATAGATACTCAGTGTAAAAAAAAAAATTCCACAATACATAAGTCATAAGGAAAAATGTAGAAAATCACCTAAATGCCACCACCCGCAAATAAACACTGTTAATTGTGACTATATCTACATAATCTAGATGGTTGTTCAGTCATTATGTCATGTCCTACTCTTTGCAACCCCATGGACTGCAGCACGAAAGTCTTCCCTGTCCTTCACTATCTGAATTTGCTCAAACTCATGTCCATTGAGTCACTGACGCCATCCAACCATCTCATTCTCTGTCGTGCCCTTCTCCTCCTGCCCTCAATCTTTTCCAGCATCAGGATCTTCTCCAATGAGTCTGCTCTTGGCATCAGGTGGCCAAAGTATTGGAGCTTCAGCTTCAGCATCAGTCCTTCCAATGAATATTCAGAGTTGATTTCCTTTAGGATTGACTGGTTTGATCTCCTTGCAGTCCAAGGGACTCTCAAGAGTCTCCTCCAGTTTTTTGAACCACAGTTCAAAAGCCTCAATTCTTCCACACTCAACCTTCTTTGTGGTCCAACTCTCACATCTGTACATAACTACTGGAAAAACCATAGCTTTAACTATATATAAGGACCTGTGTCAGCAAAGTGATATCTCTGCTTTTTAATACCAGCATCTTTATTTATATATAGACACATATTGACTTTTTATAAAATTTTTAAAACCATGAATACTTTCTCTTTCTTAAGTGCACTACTCTAGATGTTCCTAGTAACACAGGATCTTGGAAATAGGTTGGTATCTGATACGTATCTCAGATTTATCTAACCTACATATAACTAGATATATGTATCATAAAATGTCTATAAGTAGACAGAGATTTATATAGCTAGCTATATACAACTGTCTAAACAGAGATTAGCTTATATGACGTGTATATTTTTATTTGGCATTCTGCTATGAATTCCTATGTTATCAACCAATCATCATGTACATATAATAAAAACTATGATACATTTTGTTCTTTTAAAAGTTTCACACATAATTTGTGATTTGTTGTGTTGAAGGGAACCTGGCATATGGGCACATAGTTACGTGGCCTATGTCAGAATCTAAGATTAGAGGATTCCTTGTGATTGGGCTCTAAAGAGAATGCTTGAAATTAAAAATTTTGAATGATCACAGCTCAAAGTAACTCAGAACACAGTCAAAAAATGTCAACACTGAAGGGAGCCTATGGGCCGTCTGTTCCAAATTACTCCCTTCAGAAATGATGAAACAGACACCCACTGAAGTGAACAGCATGTCCCACAGGGCTGAATTTATAATACAACCTGCTTTCCTGAATCATCACCTCACCTCTTTCCACCAAATTTTTCCCCCTACGATGTGTAATGTATGGCAGTCATTTTCCTTTTTTCCAACTCCCACTTAGCCAGAAGGGATTGGCATCTTTTTAATTTAGATGTTTTCAAGATTGTCAGGGAGTGGAAATAGGGAAAGCAGGATCCCTATGAATTCAGATCCATTATGTTTAGGAAGATAAGGGCAGAGGGAACACTAACTGTCATAACAATAGCAAGTAACATGTAGCACTCACTGGTCGGGAAGATCCCCTGGAGAAAGAAACGGCCTCCCACTCCAGTATTCTCATGGACAGAGGAGCCTGGCGGGCTACAGACCATGGGGTCGAAAAGTGTCAGACTCCATTAAGGGAGTGAGCACGCACACACAGCATTATGTTTCAAACACTGTCCCGCTACATCATATGTTAATTTATGTAAATGATGTGTATATATCATCTGATCCTCACAGCAACGCACCAAAGTAGCCACTGTTATTCTCTCCTCTTCGCAGAGAAGGAAATCGAGGCACCCAGAAGTTAGGTGACTTCCTAGGACTGTATAACCAGTTAGCTGGGGTTGTGACTCAGCTGGGTTCGTGTCCATCTCCAGAGTTCAGCCTTTTGATCCCCACACCGCAGAGCCTCTCACAGAGGGAGGAGCTGAGTGATGAGAGGGAGGAGACTCCAGTGATGATACTGAAGTCACAGAACCTGAGTTAACCAAGCCCTTGCCTTTGTCACCCCACATACCTGGCAACAATAGTGCCACAAAAAGCCAGGCGATGCCAGGGCAATTCCTAGCCCTCTCTTCACCCTGCCTGCATCTGAGCCTCCTGGCCAAAGCTTCCATGACTGTTTGTTGGCCCTTTCTTGTCTCTTTATTAGTTTTCTCTAACTTTTTATTAAGAAAGATCTCAAACATATGTGAAAGTGGTCCGAATAATAAATCCCCATGTTCCTAGCTGCTACCAACAAATGTTGGCCCCTGTGGGTTCTTTTTTAATATTATTTATATCACTTTTTACCCCCTTTGAATATGTTTTTACACATTGTAAATAATAATATAATGTACTTAATATAATTAAATATATGTTCTGAATAACACTGCCATACATTTTATAATTTGTAGATTAGTAAACATGTACACATTGGAGGGCATGCGCAAACATGTGACACTGAAAAAAAAAGCATGGCTATTAGTGATCTACTGACACAAGTGATTCCTTGAAACAGAAAAACAGTGTCTGGGTTCTGGGTTCAGGTTCTGACTCCACTGTTTTGCAGCTGAGTGACCTTTTACGTCTCTTCTTCATTTTTCTCATCTGTGAAATGGTTTTAATAATTCTGCCTTCCCCTCAGCATTGCTGTGTTGATCAAATGAGATCAGGAATGTGAAAGGCTTTTCATGAGGTTCATTGAACCTCATGAAGGCGTGAAGCAAATCAGACCAACCCAAGGTGGGGTATCGGTGGCACTGGCATTGAAAGCAGAAATCCAGGGTCAGGAAGTTCAGTTAGTGACTGATCACTAACTGAATCATGTTTCTCTCCAACATGAGAGGAAAAGAAAAAACAAACATGAACGAAGAGGCGTGAAGTAGAGAATCAATTGCCAACTGGAACAATGTAGACAGGCTTTAAGATATGGCCCCTTTGTCCTCTCCATGGGCACTTGAGGTGGTCATAGTCACAACCCGGCCCAGAATCCCTCAGGTCAGTCGGGGCCGATGGGACGCTGAGGTCATGTAGTAAGGGCTGGAGGCCAGACCTCATTTTTTCTTCCCAGTCCCCCCTCTTTTCACAGCCTATTTGGATGTCTTCTTTGGATGACATCCCCCCAAAACTTTAGGTGAAGAATTCCCTCTCCAGCCCTGGCCCACTAGCTGGACTATCCCCAGGTCACCTTGCCAGCCAAAAGGAATTTAGAGACAGCCCTCTGTTCTCAACACCATGGGTTCTATTGTTTAAATCATATTTATAATGGTTTTCAACTATCCTCTGACGCTATGCTTTATTAGACTAGTGACCCCTCCACTGTGTCTCCAAGGACACAGCCAGGGCAGGACTGGCCACCCACTGTAAGTGGAATCAAGATGGCACCAGGGCTGATTTCCAGGGCCAGTGGAAATGACACAAGGACACTGTCCTCTCTGGATGGCCACACCGCCACCCAGCTCACACCAGCCCTGTCCACTGCTGCCCAACCTGTCCCCAGACTCCTCAGGAGGATCAGCGCTCCCCTGATCTCCATCCCTGGAGTACGAGAGTCTCCAGCGGGACCCAGCACTTGTCTGAGGTTGCTGACCTCTGCTCTAAGGGGCTCCCTGCCTCTCATGGAGGAGACAGTGAGACAAATGCAGTCTCTCTGAATAAGCACAAGTCAGAGGAACAAATAAACACAGACAGGCCAGCTGCTGCAGCACACAGGGGTGGAAAGTAAATGAACTTGTACACATTTTATAAGCCACTTGGAGAATATTTTTAAATTGAGATATTTCTGCCCCAGAGTCACCCTGGGGACTTGGCTCACTGACGTGCCTGACGCCTGAGAATGGCAACTTTCCGAAAAGACTTATGTGTTGGGGTTACAAAGGCCACATACTATGTACGTTTCCCTAGTGATCAAGGCTGACAGAAACTGAAACAGCTACAACGAGACCTGGGGGGCTGCCCAGTTGTACAGTCCTAGGGCTCTCAGTGACCCAGTCTTGCCATATTGGGGTATGAGCTTTCTCTCCAACCCCAAAGCAGGGTGAACATATACCATGAATTATGAAGCTCGCAGCCAGGACTATTTGATCCATGATCCCATAATTGCAGGTGTTATTCTTATCTGTGTGTGTACCCATGTGATGCATATTTGTATCTCAGCTCCTGAGAAATTATCAGGCTCAATGCAGACATGACAGATGGAAAAAACAGCCTTTTAGGACTTAAAGGATTTAGAAGCTGCTTGTGGCATGTGCCACAGTTTTGAAATGCATAATTTTAAAAGACTGTTTTCTTTATTATCACCAGAAGATGCTTAGGAATTATACTTGTGAAACAGTGCTTGTCGGCACATTTTTCAAGCTACTGCAGTGTCAAGGAGGGTTTACCAAGGTTGAAAAGACACAGTCCAGGATCCAAGGAGTCTATGGTCTAGTGGGACATCTAGACAGATGAACTTGTCATTTTATTACAGAGAGAGAAAACATTACTTAAAAGGAACTAGTATAAAGTGTCTATGAGCACAAGAATGGGGCTTCCCCAGTAGCTCAGCAGCAAAGACTCCGCTTGTTGATGCAGGAGACATAGGAGAAGTGGGTTTGATTCCTGGGCCGGGAAGATCCCCTGGAGAAGGAAATGGCAAGCCACTCCAGTATTCTTTGCCAGGAAAATTCCATGAGGAGGAGTCCTTGGGCTACAGTCCATGGAGTTGCAAAGAGTCGGACAGGAATGAGCAACTGAGCGTGAGTAGAGAAGTGAGCACAGGAAGAGAGTGACTGAGTGTGCATGGAGTGAGATTTGGCCATCAAGGAAGACTCTGAAGAGGAAGCAATGATTAAGGGCAGCATGTTGGGGCAGGAGGAAGAGTGGACTTCTTGTGCATTACATGTAAATGATCTGTCATCTCTAGTAGCTGGGTACCACTGGGTCACTGACTTGCCGTAGCGCTATCAGAGATGAGGCAAGAGAAAGTGGCAGAGACCAAGTGGAGAAGGAATTGGGGTCAAGGGGTCATGTGCGGTGCTGTTCCCCAAACTAAAAAATGAACACTGCACATTTGCCCTGCTAGTGAAGCTTCATCCTGTTTCCTTGTCCCCTCCATCCAATTGATTGCTACCTGATGCCTCTTCAGCACAGAAATTCTGGAATTTCCACTGTTTGGATGTCTCTATGCAGAATTCTCTCCAGTATGTGATAGGAGCCACAGTAGAATTTTCAGCCAAGGAAGGACTTGACTTCACCAGTAAATCTATTCCCAACAAACCGCGGGTGGGACCTGTTGGAAATTTGGAACTTCAAGGGCTACCACTTAGCTCCCAGGTGTCTTAATGTGAATTGGAAAAAGTTTCCCCTTCTTTGAGATGCTTTATTCCAATAGTCAGAAAAGCACTGTAATATATTGCTTTCTAACACACACTTTACTGCCACCTACCAGAAAATTACAATTATGTATACAAATTGAGAATGTGTGAAATATAAATGGAACCCCCTTCAATGTATCATTCTTATAGTATGCAACCTTCACAACCATACATAGCAATCCTACTTCAGAGAAGGACTCCCCTATCTGCTTTGTTAAAATGAGGCTGATAGAAACAGGCAGAGATCCAGTGAGGCAGTGGCGGGGACAGAAAGGGTTCCTACCAACTGGTCCTATTAAAAACAATCATGGACCTCCCTGGTGATCCAGTGGTTAAGAATCTGCCTGCCAATGCAGGGGACACAGGTTCGATCCCTGGTCCGGGAAGATCCCCCATGCCACGGAGCAACCAAGCCTGTGTGCCACAACTATTGAAACCTGCTCTCTAGAGCCCATGCTCCACAACAAGAGAAGCCACCATAATACAAAGCCTGCACACCACAACAAAGAGTAGCCCCCACTCACTGCAATTAAAGAAAACACACATGCAGCAACGAAGACGTGGCACAACCAAATACAAATAAACACAAAACATCATTAGCTCGGAGACTGCCCTTTGCTCTCTCTGATGTCACCAGGCACTGACAGAGGGACTGAGGCTGGAGCCTTTTCTACCCCTTGTCCACTGACTTGGAAGTGGACAGGCTGCCCACCCCCCACCCAGGCTGCCCACTCCCTTTTAGAGACATCCTCGTCTCCTTTGGTTTTTGCTCCAATGTTACTGTCTCAGGAAGGCATATTTCACCACCTTGTTTAAAACTGTAAAACTCAGCACCACCCTACCAAAGAAAACTTCTCTTGTTTAGACACCTTTAGACACACCATGCATGCATGCTAAGTTGCTCAGTCGTGTCCAGCTCTTTGTGACCCCATGGACTGTGACCCACCAGGGTCCTCTGTCCATGGGATTCTCTGGGCAAGAATACTGGAGGGGGTTGCCATGCCCTCCTTCAGGGATCTTCCTGACCCAGGAATCGAAACTGTGTCTCTTACATCTCCTGCATTTCCAGGCAGGTTCTTTACCAGTAGTGCCACCCAGGAAGCCCTAAGCTGACATATCACATATTTTTTAAAAAGTGTTTACAGATGTATAGAACAGACTTTTGGACTCTGTGGGAGAAGGCGAGGGTGGGATGATTCAAGAGAACAGCATCGAAACATGTATATTATCTAGGGTGAAACAGATCACCAGCCCAGGTTGGATGCATGAGACAAGTGCTCGGACCTGGTGTACTGGGAAGACCCAGAGGGATCAGGCGGAGAGGGAGGTGGGAGGGGGGATCGGGATGGGGAATACATGTAAAACCATGGCTGAGTCTTGTCAATGTATGACAAAAACCACTACAATATTGTAAAGTAATTAGCCTCCAACTAATAAAAAAAGTAAAATAAAAAAATTTTTTTAAAATATAAGTGTTTATTACCCACCTCTCCCAAGTAGAATATAAGCTCTATGAGGGTAAGGGTTTGATTATCTCAATATACCACTGGATCTCCAGTCCTAAGAACAGTGCCTGTCATATCCTATTCTCCCTGTTTCTGGGGCCCACCCTCTTAGCTCTGTTGATTTTGGAGCTCTTGATCTTCTGACTCACGAGCGTGATTTAGCCAAGACCTTGAGTGCCCTGTACCCCCATCAGAGCTTCATTCCCTGGAATAAGTTACCAAGCCCCCCTAAAATGTCTTTGGAAGGATCTAGTGTGTGCATGCTCAGTCACTCAACCATGTCCAACTCTTTGAGATCCTGTGGACTGTAGCCCACCGGGCTCCTCTGTCATGGGATTTTCCAGGCAAGAATACTAGAGTGGGTTGCCATTTCCTCTTCCAGGGGCTCTTCCCAACTCAGGGATCGAACCCACATCTCCTGCGTCTCCTGCACTGGCAGGCAGATTCTTTACCACCACACCATCTGGGAAGTCACACAAGGATCTAGAACTTTAAGTTAAAATCTCAACTTTACCTTTGGGTAAGTCTATTGATGAGATTCCTTCCCATAATACTATGACTTCAGATGAGCTATTTGTTGAATAGGCGTTATAATACCTTATTCTATAGATGAAGAAAGTGAAGCTCAGAAACATTGAGGAGCATGCCCAAGGTGCCACAGGTAGAAAGTATTAGAACAAGGATCCAAATCCAGGGTTGTGTGAGCCTGAAGGTAGAGTCAGCTGGTTGTGCACCAGTCCTCAACACTGGTGCCTCCAGCTGAAGAGTTAGTGTGGTTGGTTCACACCAGAAATTCACAGTCAACCTTACCCAAGCAGGACCTCTCTTTCCACCACACACAATTCCAGAGATATATCATGTTCATCAAGGCAGATGGTTTCCTATCCGGGAAATTGAAATTAAGGAAACCAAAACAGAATCTATCACTGTTTAACTTGAACTTGAGGGAAAAATTGGATGGAATAAATTTCAGCCATTTCAGCTACTCCTTTGAAGAGGTTTATTTCTCTTTTCAGTGAAGCGACAAAGCAGAGATGTACTGTGAACTGTACCCTGATTCCTTAATGCTTAGCCTTTTGTTTAATATTAAAAAAATATTGGAGACAGATGGGTTCAGAGTAGGGGGCACTAGCCTTGGATAGAAGGTCGTGAATGGGCATGGTGGAGAGGCTTGACCAGCGATAGCATAAAGAACCTGAGCCAAATTCATTCATCCACTGAACAACAATGGGATACCTGCTGTGTTACAGGTTTAACCAGAGCGCACACACAGACGAAAAGGCTTCATTAAGAACCAACTCCTACCCAGATCGAACTGCAGGATCAGGACCAAAATAGCTGTCAAATCCACAGGATTCAGATCCAGCACCAGGGGAGTAATGAAAATATTAAAAGGATTAATTTCATCCTTGCAAGGGGGTGGGAAGTGTGTATGGCTTACTGTTTGATGAATGGAAGACATAATTATATGCAGGTGCAGTCACCTCACAGCAGGACCCTGCTGGTGACATTCAGCCCCTCCTCGGTGAGGAATTGCTGGCAACCCTTAGCCTACAGTACTCAGAGGGCTGTCTCGGTTTTTATAGATCCCAATTTTTCTCCTTCCCTTTCCCTGGTTCTGCTGGCCCTTCCTTTCCCATGCTTCCCACTGTCCTTTCCTCAGCCCTACCTGGGGGACAGGTCACTTGCTTGTGTCACGGCCTCATTGCTGCCTTCAGGAAAATCTCAGCATTTTCACCAAGAGTTGGGTGTAGCCTCACTATTTCGGGTGTTGATCTTTTCCAGCCCACGTGGTACACCGTCTGCCAGCATCCCTTCATCATCTTCGAGTCCCTCAACTACCTGCCGTCTGCCCCCATGTACCATGTCATCCTATTTGTCATGTGGCAGTGGAGAGAGGGCTTACAAACCTCTTGCCAAAAGGGCAAGTGACAGGTTGGTTGGAGGTGAAAATGGGTCCCGCAACTTGAACATAACTGCCAGGTAATCATCGTTTCCCTTTGACTGGGGCCACATGAGGTTTTGTTTCTGTTACCATTTCGTGCCCAGTACTGTGTGACCCAAACGGGCTGGCTGTGCACTGAGCTCTGTGGATAGAGATGAATAAGACCCACCAAGGATCCCACGATTAGTTGGAGAGACACAGTGAACCGATGGGGGCAATCTCCGGTGAACAGGGCTATCACGGGGTCCAAGATGACGCCTTGTCTGGGAGGCTTGAAAACACAGTCTGAGCTGCGGATAAAGAAGAAACTTTGGAATGGAAGGGCTTTTAAGACTAACTTCCCTTAACATGACAGTTCTGCATTAGACCCAGCAGTCAGGTGCTGTCCTAGCCAGGAGAGGTTTTAGTTTCTGCACCCCCTCTCTCTAAGCTCCCTGCACTGTCAGCATTCAGAAAGAGCACACCCTCTTCCAGGGTCCCATTTTCTGACAGCTCTGACATCTGCCTTCAGTGCTTCTTAACTGACTTGATGGCGAATTCAGGAATGCAGACATGTAAATAAACGACCTTCTCAGAGTGGGAATGTCTCCATGAGATGGAGAGCCAGCTGGGCAAGCACCAGGGCAACTTGGAACACACACAACCAACACACACTCAGAAAATTGACAAAAATGACTGAGCCACTAAGTGGTTCTCAGACCAGGATCGAGAGCAGCAGTGACCAGGCGTGGCCGATCTCTACGCAAATCTAGTGCCATAAATGACGCATGTCTCAACTCCAACATTTTTCCTTAGACAAAGGAGTGAAGTCAGTGAGAATAATTCTTTATTTCCTCTGCATTTCTGTAGATTATTGGGAAATTGGAATCCTTCTGGGAAACAGAAGCTATGCTCCTAAGCTATGTTTTCTCATGGAGGAAGTTAACTGACCTATTTGAGATTTGTTTTCATATTAGTATATTGGAGCCTGATGCTCTTTCTTACCTCCTTCGTGGTATTTAATTAGAATTCCTAGACAAGTGCATTAAAGAAACATTTTACATGAAGGGTTTACAATGAGAAACTATGTGAAGTGTTGCTTATCAGCAGTTTGTATTAATCCTGCATCCATGATATTTAGAGCTGGAAATAGAAGCAGCACTTTGGGTTCAGAACCCAGCTCAGTCACTCCGTGTGTGAGCAAGTTACTTATTAAATCTTGAGATTTGTCCTTCAGTGCCCTCATCTGTCGGGCTTCCAAGGTGGTACTAGAGATACAGAACCTGCCTGCCAATGCAAGAGATGTAAGGGACTCAGGTTCAATACCTGGGTCAGGAAGATCTCCTGGAGGAGGGCATGGTAACCCACTCCAGTATTATTGCCTGGAGAATCCCAAGGACAGAGGAGCCTGGCAGACTGTAGTCCATAGGGTCGAAAAGAGTCACACAGGACTGAAGTGGTTCAGCATGTACGCCCTCATCTGTAAGGTAACAATAACACTTATTTACTTAGTTATTATTTTAATCATTCACTCATGTATCTATTCCACAAATCTTTATTGAGCACCTAATATGTGCTATGCAACAAAAGACAGTATACTTTTATGGTTAAAAGCATGAACCCTGAAACCAGGATTCATCCAGGTGAATCTGGGTCCAGGATTCACCACTAACTAGTTATGTGACTTTAGGTAAATCATATAATCTCTCCATCCATAAACTGAAGATAACAATAGTACCTCCCTCATAGAGTTGATATAAAATTAAATTTCTTAACATATGTAAAGTACTTTTAATAAGGCCTGGAACACAGTACTATATAATGATTAGCTATCTTTCTAGGTACTGCATTCTTGGTTGAAACTTATATTTTAATGGAAGGGGGCAAAAAAATCATAAATAAGTAAACTATTTTAACATATTAGAAGGTGACAAGTGTTACAGGCAGGACGTAAAGCTAAGAAAGCTAGACTGGGAGTGCCTGGTGTGTGTGTGTTGTGTCTGACTCTGTGACCCCACAGACTGTAGCCCCCCAGGCTCCTCTGTCCTTGGGATTCTCCAGGCAAGAACACTGGAGAGGGTTGCCGTTCCCTTCTCCAGGGGATCTTCCTGACCCAGGGATCAAACCCCAGATCTTCCGCATTGTAGCGATTCTTTACCATCTGAGCCACCAGGGAAACCCAGAGTGCCTGGAGTGGGTTGCAATCTTTAACATGATGGAAAGGGAAGGCTTCATGGACAAGGTGACATTTGAGCAAAGAATTGAGAGTTAAAGGGAGAGACTCAAGCCTAAATCTGGGGAAAAAATATGATAGAAGAGAGATTGGCTGGTACAAGAGCCCTCGGGTGGGGCTGTGCACTTAGCATGTTGGAGGAACAGTCAGCGTAGAGGAGGAAAAACTTTCCTCTATTCTCTTATGTTCTGTGCCTGGTGCCCTGCAAATTAAACTGACAAAAGACAAATTAACAGGAGTAGAGGCAAACAAATTTTATTTCAAGTTAATATTTTAATTGTGTTTACACATACACGGAGGTCTCACAGAAAGTGAAGTGAAAACCCGAAGAAGTAGTTAGGTGCAAGATCTTATATACCAGTTTTTAAAAGAGCAATAAATCTGTGGAGAAGTGGAAAGACAAAGGAAAAGATCTGAGCTTCTCGGGGCAGTAAATTGTGGTAAGGTAAACACACAGAGAGAAGCTAATGGAAGATAAGAGTTGTTTTGGTAACATTTATTTATGCAGATACAAGTCAAAGCTATCTACAATAAGCGTTGTCTCCTTTTTTTCTGACATGGGAGGAGGACTGGGCGACACCTTCCCAAGGGAAAATTTATACCCTGTTTTTAGGTAAACAGAGAGAGGATAGAGCTCAGCCTGTATTAACCATTTCTCAATTGTCTTCTGCTCAGAATAATCCATATTTCAAAGCAGCACATTTTGGGATGGCATATTTTGATTCGCTTTGTTAGCAAGGCTGTGTGATTGGGGCCAAGTAAGGGAGGAGGAAGTCAGAAGATGAGGTGGGAAAGGTTAGATGGTGTCCCAGGCCATTGTGAGCACTTTGGCTTTTACACAGAGAGGATTAGAGCCAATGCAGGATTTTTTAAAATTAATTTTTATTGAAGTATAGCTGCTTTATAATGTTGTGTTAGTATCTACAGAAAAGTGGATCAGCTATATGGACACCTATATCCCCTCATTTCTGGATTTCCTTCCCATTTAGGTCACCGCAGAGCACTGTGCTATACAGTAGGTTCTCTTTCATTACCTATTTTATACATGTAGCAATCGTGTATATACATATGTCAGTCCCAATCCCCCAATTCCTCCCATCCCCTTTCTCCCTTAATATACCTATATTTGCTCTTTACTTCTCTGTCTCTACTTCTCACTGCAGGATTTTGAGCAGTGGAACAGCATAGTCTAACTTATACTCTAAAAACGTCTATCTGGTTACAGAGTGAATAATATACTGTAGGGGAAGAGAGTGGAAGCAGAAAGACCCGTTAGGAAGACACTGCAAGGATCTAGGTAAGAGATAACAAAGGTGTAGCTGTGAGATGGTGAGGAGTGGTCAGAGGAAGGGGCAGACAACAGCATTTACAGAAGGATTAGAAGTGTGGTGGGGGGATGATGACCCCACAGAAACATATAGTTGCCATCAACTACACTCAACTGAGATAGGGGTGACTGAGGGGAGAGCAGGTTTGATCAGAGGAATGTGACTGAGATGTTTGTTAGAGATGTCAAATAGATAGTTGGATATACAAGTTCAGGAAAAAGGTTTCAGAGTCATGGGAGAGAATGAGGTCACCAAGGAAATGAATATAAATAGAAAACAGGATAAAGGACCAAGTCCTGGTTACACTAATACTAACAGGTCAGAAGGAAGAGGAGGAATTCTTAAAGGAAACTGAGAAAGAAGAAAACTCAGAGAGAGTGAGTCTTGGAAAGCAAGTATAGAAAGTCAATGTAGCCTATAGAACATTTAAAGTAAGATGAGGACTATGTTATGTGGCAGCCTGGATGAGAGGGGAGTTTGGTGGAGAATGGGTACATGTGTATGTATGACTGAGTCCCTTTGATATCCACCTGAAACTATCACGACATTGTTAATTGGCTATACTTCAGTACAAAATAAAAAGTTTAAAAAAACAAAATAAGATGAGGACAGAACTAACCATGGGATTTAACAACATGTTAATTAACTGACATAATGCTTGAGACTTGGTCAATGGAGTTCTCAGTGATGTCAGCTATTAATATCATATTTCCCTCATTGGTGGGCTTTATTGAGCACCAACTGCATCAGCAACCCTGCTCCTGTCTGCCTGCCACTGATGGGGGTGGGGATGGGGGTAAAAAGCTGGGTTTGCATGAGGAAAGCCAGATCTAGCCAGCATGGGAACCAAGGGACCAGGGTAAGCAGCTTGGAATCCCTTGGGGAAAGTAGGGGAAGTCTGAAACCAGACACTCAGAAGGAGGGATCTGAGTAAGTCAAGTTACGGGCTGGGTAGAGGGGGTCAGATCAAGGGCAAATTGGGTACAAGCAAGTGTGGCCGTGTGTAATCTTAGCAAATTCCTGGTTTGGCCTCTATGGCCTCTATGACGCTGGTGGGGACAGGGTTCCTAAAGGACTAGGTAGTTTTAAAGGGCCAGAGGCTGGCAGGCAGTGCAGACCCAGTCCTCTCTAGTTCTCCCTCTCTCAAGACAAAAAAAAAAAAAATCAAATACAGAGTCATATTATATAGCTCACTATGAGTGACCCATACGTGACTGGCCAAGTCATGAGCCTGAAAATAACAGTTACTAACCCAAAGCTTGCCAACATGGAGCACCTCTTCCCTAATACTCATTCCTAACACTGAGCACTGAAGTTACAGAGGACAGATGAGCTCAGGAATGTATGTTGATAGTCAGCCTGGGTGATGGGATGTTGGAGCTGGAAGTTTTTCCTCACCCCCGATCCTACTCACCCCCTCCCAACCTTCCCCCCAGATTTTCCCACCTCTTGTCTCTCTTCTTCCTAGGATGTTCCCTAAGGCTCTGTCATATCATTGCTAAAACAGGGATAACTCTAGTGCCTTACTTACAGGGTGGTTGAAAGGATCAAATGATGTAATGTGTGCATGCATGGTGCTTCATACAGAGCCTGGTGCATAAGATATCAGGAAATGTTTGTTGATGTTGTGGGTGCCATTCACCCCCTGTGAGAATACAGACATGCCTGAGGAAAGGGATGCTTTAACCTCGCACTCTATGGTGAAGCAAAGTTATCAAAAAAGGTCTTGATAAGCTGTGGGGTCAGGGAAGGAACACACAGGAAGCAACAAGGGAAAGTGTGTGAGAGATTGGGAGCTTCAAAAACAAACCGGATCTAGGGATTCTCAAATTAAGTGAAGTAAATCAGACAGAGAAAGACAAACATCAAGCATTACCATTTATATGTGGAATCTAAAAAAACAATACAAATGAACTTACATACAAAACAGAAATAGACCCACAGACATAGAAAACAAACTTATGGTTACCAATGGGGAAAGGTGGGAAAGAGGGATAAATTAGGAGGTTAGAATTAACATTTACACACTACTATACATAAACTGGGACTTCCCTAGTGGCTCAGATGGTAAAGCATCTGACTACAATGCGGGAGACCCGGGTTCAATCCCTGGGTCGGGAAGATCCCCTGGAGAAGGAAATGGCAGCCCACTCTAGTACTCTTGCCTGGAAAACCCCATGGACAGAGGAGCCTGGTGGGCTACAGTCCATGAGGTCACAAAGAGTCAGACACGACTGAGCAACTCCATCACCACCATATATAAACTAGATAATCAACAAAAACCTACTGTACAGCACAGGGAACTCTACTTAATAATCTCTAATATCTATATGGGAAAAAAACTGAAAAAGAATAGATATAGGTATATGCATATCTGAATCACTTTGCTATACACCTGAAACTAATGCAACATTGTAAATCAACTATACTCCAAGATAAAATGAACAAAATTTTTAATAAAAATTCTGCTCAAAAAAAAAAAAACTCACATACACAAAAAAAGCCTGTCCATAGGGCCTACACAGCGGTGCTGCTCTGACTGAAGCAATGCTGCCCACCAGGGTGGGGGATGACACTTTTACCTTCACTGGGCACTTTAACCTACTGACTTATATGTACCAGGTCCTCAGGGGTCAGCATCTGCTCTGTCCCTTCAGGCCATCTTCTGCCACTACCTCCACCTCACACCCCACTGCAGACTGCACTCAAAGTTTATACTCCAGCTAACCCAGCTTTTCAAGGGTCTTCAAATCCACGGCAGCCTTTTCTCATGCTGTTCTCTTTCCTGCCTCTTCATCTGGCTGGCTCCCACTCACCCTGCAAAACTCCGCTTATGTGTCATCATCCCCAGAGAAGTTTCTTAATCATTGCTCCCCAGCTGAGCACTGATCCCTCCTCTGTGCAATCATAACCCTGTTAGTTAGTTTCAGGTGTACTTATTTTATAGCACTTCTAATAACACAATCTACCTATGTGCTGGCTTGCACTAGGTTTTAAAGTCCTCCAGCAAAGTACCTTAATCACCTCTAACTCACCAGCCCCAGTACAGTGGCTGGTCTGTAGTAGGCACTCACTAAACATGGCAGTTGACACATTTACAATGTAAAGAGAAAAATTAGTGCATTGGGGAATGAAGAATGGAGAAGAAACTTCCAAGAAATTTGTTATTGTATTTTTGGAAATAATAATGGCAAGAGAGACCAAACTTTTCCTTTTGTCAACTTGGAAAGATTTCACCCAAAAAGATAGTTTCAAATAGCCATTTGGAAGAAAGTATGAGGCAAAGAACACTTTCAGCAGCAGGGGGTGGGGTTGGGGGAGGGAGAATCCACAGAGAGGTAAGGGGTCTACTGGTCTTGTGGGGGAAATGTCCAGCCTTACTCAAAGGGGATTTGGGCTTGTCATGGAGACATCTTTATTAATCTTCCACTGGATCATGTATGAAAGAAAAAAAGTGGCACATGGAATGGGGAGTCAGCGAGACCTATGTTTGGAGGTTGCCTCTTGTTGGTTGTACAAGAGGGATAAGTTGCTTGACCTTGCTGGGCCTCATCTTCCTTGCCTACAAAATTCAGATGAGAATACCCACTGTCCAGACAGGCAAGGGCTGGTGTGGGGGTTAAATGAAATAACATTTGAAAGTACATAGCACAGAATCTAATTTTATTAGTCAGATTTTTGTTGCAATGACAACCCCTAAACCCAAAAAGTCTCAGTGATTTACAAGCACAGGCATTTCTTTCTTGAAGTTTGTGGATTGGCTCTGGCTCTGTGGAACTCCCCTGGTTTCTCACTTGTCTTCTCATTCAATGACCTGTGATTAAGTGGTAGCCACTCCCTGAGGAGAACAGACTCCCCAGGGGACAGAGCCAACCACACCAGCACACTTAAGTCTTCAGCTCTGACACATTTGCTCCTGTTCTACTTATCAAAGTAAGTCCCATGGCCAATCCTGAAGCTGATGTATAGGATGTCATCTACAGAAAAGCATGAAAAATGCAGGGGCACACATATTTGTCAACAAGTAAAGCAGTCTTCCACACATGGTCTTCTGTTGACCACTGCTGTGAGTTAATAAATAGACTCACAGGGAACTGAGTTGCAAGTGGTCTTAGAGAAGGAAGGAGACAAAAGGGAAGGCATGGAAACCTTATGTCAACCCTATTCTGATTCCTACTCCCACCCTCAGTCCATCCCTCTTCCCATAAATTCTTTTATTATTCCAAATTCCCAGCTCAGGAAAAAACTTGGTGAAAAAAAAATTGATTATTTAAAGGGGCTTGTGATAATCTCTTACCTATTAAGATCTCTTGCTTCTTCATCTCTTACTTCTCTTCCTCTAACTCCTAACCAGACAATCTGGTCACCTTGATAGTCTTGGAACCTACTAAGCATATTGTCACCTCAGAGTCTTTGCCCTTACCCTTCCGTTTTTCTAGAGTATTCTGCCCCAAAGTCTCCATGACCTGCTCTCTTCTTCAGGTCACTGTTCAAGTGTCTTCCTGTCAGAGAGACCTGTGTTTGTCCACTCCAGCTGCCATAACAAAATACCAGGCAGCTGGGGTGGCTTAAGTCATAGCATGTCTTTTCTCAGTGTTCCAGAGGCTGCTAGATCAATGTGCCAGCCTGACCGGGTTCTGATGAGAGCTCTCTCCCTGACTTACAAAGCCCACTTTGTTGCTATGTCCTCATGAGAATGAGAGGGAGAGGAAGCAAGCTCTCTGGCATCTCATTTTAAAAAGGCTCTAATCCCATCAGGTCCCTGCCCTCATGACCAAAAGAAAGTGGAAATGTTAGTTGCTCAGTTGTGTGCTACTCTTTGTGATCCCGTGGACTGTAGCCCACCAGGCTCCTCTGTCCATGGGGTTTTCCAGGCAAGAATAAGGGAGTGGGTTGCCATTCCCTTCTCCAGGGGATCTTCCCCACCCAGAGATTGAACCTGGGTCTCCTGCATTGCAGGCAGATTCTTTACCATCTAAGCCACGAGGGAAGCTCAACCCTCATGACCAAAGTGTATACCAAAGACCCATCTCTAAATACCATTATATCATGGATTTGGGCTCCTCCATATGAATTCAGTGGGGACACAAACATCTGGTCCTGATCAACCTGTGTAAAATAAAACCCCTCCCCAACCACCCTCAGGGTCCTTTACTCTGATTTACTTTTCTCCAAAGCATTTCTCTCAATCTGACATTTTATATATTTACTTATTTTGTTGTTTATTATCTGTCTCCCCATTTTAGAATATAAGCTGTATGACGGCCAGGATTGTTCACTGCTGTATCCCCAGCCTTTAGAATAGAGAGGAATACATAACAGCTAGTCACTAAATATTTGTTGAATTAATTAATTCATTGAGCAAATATGGGCTATGGATCTTATATAAATTAATCTCATTTCCATCATCACCAGAACTGTGTTGTATTGTCAAGCCCCATTTAATAGATGAGGATACTTAAACAGAATTAAAGTAACTTGACAACTCACCCCGCTCAGGGCCACCCGCACTCCCAAAGGAGGAGAGACAGGCCCTCCAGGTTGCCATGGAGACACAGCCGGTGCCTCTTTTGCTTCCCAGGGCAGCAGCGTAGAGAGGGTCCTTGCACCCTGTGGGCCAGCAGGGTCCCATGCCCTGGTCCAGAGAGAAAGCCTCCCCTTGGGAGCTGGGGAGATTGGTGCTGGGGAGAGGGTATAGGGGGAGCTGCAGTGTGACCATGACCAGCAGGAGGAGGGTGGCCCGGAGAACATCAGCAGCACCTTGTTGACTTTTAATGTTTCCTCATCACCTCTTCTTTTATGAGCAGCATCTCTGATAAAATGCCTCAGCCAGTGTAATCTCCGGAGGACCTCCCTCATCCTCCTGCCCAGCACAGCCCTTCCTCTGCTCAGCTGCGAGAGTCCTGTCCACGGGCAAAGGCCGTGAAAAGGCAGCATGTGTCCTTGACCCTCACTGAGAAGGTTCACTTCTGGGTGTAGAAGGAGCCCAGGGGTCACCCTGGCCAGTGTGGCCTTTTGCAGGGCAGACACCAGACACTTCACCATCCAGAAGCATCACTGGTGGTGAGGATTTGTGTTCATCCCTCCCTCCTTCCCGTCCTCCCTCTCCCCAGTGCCTTTCCCTTGTCAGCAGCCACCAACAAAGAACTGTGGAAACAGGAGGTCATCACTCTTCAATTATCCCTTCAGTAAGTGTTTATTGCACACCACAAGGCACTGTCCTAAGTGTCCACAGAGCTCAAAATACAGTAGGGCATGGAGCGTCCAGCCCCCGCGGGAGAACCCCAGGCCCGTTTTCAGATGTCACTCTGTGGGAAGCTGCCCACTTGGCCCAGAGACTAGTGAGGGGACCCAGACGCCTCTCATGCCGATTCTTTCTTTACCTTCACTAATTTGCAGGGCCATGGGAGACTGCCAGGAGAGTGATCTCCAGGAACCAGCACCTCTCCCCAGGGGCCACCCTCTGCGGTATTGTGCTTACTACAGAGTCTGTCTATCAAAGAGGAGTCCCTATTACAGGCTGCAGCAGGGGGTCTTCCAGACCCGGAGCTGATCCCACCCACTCAGGAAGGGCAAGCTGGGGGTTCATGAACTGGGGTCTATGGGCTCTGTGGGGGACTGCCCACCTCCTCAGCTCAGGGGTGTCAGAGCACCTGCAGAGAAATTTGATTTGGGAGTAAGCCCGAGCAGGGAGTTAACAGTCCAAAAGAGGAAGGTCCTTGCTCCTGAGTATAGGGACAAAACTGAGAGGCTAAAGACAACAGAAGCAGAAGATATTAAGAAGAGGTGGCAAGAACACACAGAAGAACTGTACAAAAAAGATCTTCACGACCCAGATAATCACGATGGTGTGATCACTCACCCAGAGCCAGACATCATGGAGTGTGAAGTCAAGTGGGCCTTAGGAAGCATCACTACGAACAAAGCCAGTGGAGGTGATGGAATTCCAGCTGAGTTATTTCAAATCTTGAAAGATGATGCTGTGAAAGTGCTGCACTCAATATGCCCGCAAATTTGGAAAACTCAGCAGTGGCCACAGGATTGGAAAAGGTCAGTTTTCATTCCAATCCCAAAGAAAGGCAATGCCAAAGAATGCTCAAGCTACTGCACAATTGCACTCATCTCACATGCTAGTAAAGTAATGCTTAAAATTCTCCAAGCCAGGCTTCAGCAATATGTGAACCATGAACTTCCAGATGTTCAAGCTGATTTTATAAAAGGCAGAGGAACTAGAGATCAAATTGCCAATATCCGCTGGATCATCAAAAAAACAAGAGAGTTCCAGAAAAACATCTATTTCTGCTTTATTGACTATGCCAAAGCCTTCGACTGTGTGGATCACAATAAACTGTGGAAAATTCTTAAAGAGATGGGAATACCAGACCACCTGACCTGCCTCCTGAGAAATCTGTATGCAGGTCAAGAAGCAACAGTTAGAACTGGACATGGAATAACAGACTGGTTCCAAATAGGAAAAGGAGTACATCAAGGCTGTATATTGTCTCCCTGCTTATTTAACTTATATGCAGAGTACATCATGAAAAACGCTGAGCTGGATGAAGCACAAGCTGGAATCAAGATTGCCAGGAGAAATATCAATAACCTCAGATATGCAGATGACACCACCCTTATGGCAGAAAATGAAGAGGAACTAAAGAGCCTCTTGATGAAAGTGAAAGAGGAGAGTGAAGAAGTTGGCTTAAAGCTCAACATTCTGAAAACTAAGATCATGGCATCCAGTCCCATCACTTCATGGCAAATAGATGGGGAAACAGTGGAAACAGTGGCTGACTTTATTTTTCTGGGCTCCAATATCACTGCAGATGGTGATTGCAGCCATGAAATTAAAAGACGCTTACTCCTTGGAAGGAAAGTTATGACCAACCTAGATAGCATATTAAAAAGCAGAGATATTACTTTGCCAACAAAGGTCCATCTAGTCAAGGCTATGGTTTTTCCAGTGGTCATGTATGGATGTCAGAGTTAGACTATAAAGAAAGCTGAGTGCAAAAGAATTGATGCTTTGAACTGTGGTGTTGGAGAAGACTCTTGAGAGTCCCTTGGACTACAAGGAGATCCAACCAGTCCATCCTAAAAGAGATCAATTCCTGGGTGTCCATTGGAAGGACTGATGTTGAAGCTGAAACTCCAGTACTTTGGCCACCTGATGCAAACAGCTGACTCATTGGAAAAGCCCCTGATGCTGGGAAAGATCAGGGGCAGGAGGAGAAGGGGCCGACAGAGAATGAGATGGTTGGATGGCATCACCAACTCAATGGACATGGGTTTGGGTGGACTCCGGGAGTTGGTGATGGACAGGGAGACCTGGCTTGCTGCAGTTCATGGGGTCGCAAGGAGATGGACACGACTGAGCGACTGAACTGAATTTAACTCAAAGGCAACAGAACAGGGCGTGTTGTACACTGACTGCCCCAAAGGGGAAGGTGTAAGTCATGATGTCAATGTCCTGTATAGATATGAAGCACTGTGGGGCATCCAAGGAATAAGAATGAGCTTTAATGAGCCCACAGCAGGGCAGGGCTGAAAGCCAATCAAATCTGTATAGTAATTTACAACATATTGAAAACAGTATATTGATTAAAAGTAGATCCAACAACCAAGATGTCCTTTAGTAGGTGAATGGAGAAACAAACTGCAGTACTTACAGACAATGAATATGATCCAGCACTAAAAAGAAATGAGCTAGTAAGTCATGGAAACACATGGAGGAGACTTAAATGCATATGACTAAGTGAAATAAGTCAATTTGAAAAGGCTGCATACCATGTGAAAGTGTCAGTCATTTGGTCGTATCTGACTCTTTGTGACCCCATGGACTGTAGCCCACCAGGCTCCTCTGTCCATGGAATTTTCCTGGCAAGAATACTGGAGTAGGTTGTCATTCCCTTCTCCAGTGGATTTTCCCAACCCAGGGATTGAACCTGGGTCTCTTGCATTGCAGGCAGATTCTTTACCATCTGAGCCACCAGGGAATATGATTACAACTATATGACATTATGGAAAAGGAAAAATTATGGAGACAGTGAAAAGATCAGTGGTTGTTGCAGGGAGACAAGATGAATAGGTGGAACACAGAATTTTTAGAGCTGTAAAAATACTCTGTATGATATCATAATGATGAATACATGTCATTCATTACATGTATGTACATCAAGAGTGAACCCTAAAGTAAACAATGGATTTTGAGTGATTATGATGTGTCACTCTAGGTTCATCAATTATAACAAATATAGCACTCTGGAAGGAGATGTTGATATTGGGAGGGGGACAGGGAGTAAATGGGAAATCTCTGTATCTTACAGTTGATTTTGCTATGATCCTAAAGCAGTGCTAAAAAATAATAGTCCATTGGAAAAAAAGGGAGAGATGTCATGGGTATGAACTGTAGGAGCAAAAAGCAGCCAGAAACAGTGTGTGGACAGGAGGGTATCAGACCTTCACAAGGAGGCTTGGGCAAAGCACTGCGGGATGTGTAGTTTGCATAGTGGGGAAGGAAGGGCATTCGAGATCTCGGGAGAATGGAGGCAAGGCTGGATGCTCCAAGTCACCAAAGCCTTTTCTTCAGCTGACACCAACATTACCTTAGCTGGAGCAGAGGGATTCTGTAGAGGCTGGGTTCGTAGGGTGAGGCAAGATCGTGGAAAGCCAAGGAAATGAATTTGACGTCATAAATAAAATTAAAATCTTCCATAACCCAATGTCAGCTGCAGGCACTCTGCCACTTGAGATCCAGATAAGATTGGCTTGAATCTCCAGTCCACATCCTGTGGAAAGTTCAGTGCCCTCCCCAAGATGTCTGCACTTTCTCAGAACACTTACATTTTTGTGGTCTCTGGTTCTGGAATTAGTTCCCGTTATCAGCTCTCACCTTCCTGTGCCTATGGCCACTCTTCTAACCCAGAAGTGAAACTCAGTCCATTTCCTTGACACACCCCACAAATCTTACAAAGCCTTTGATAACATTTTGAGGAAAATGGAGGGAAGATTTACCTTGCAGCAATGCAAACCAATTAAAATGCAACATTATAAAGTCCAGAGACCTCCCTGGTGGCCCAGTGGTTAAGACTTCATGCTTCCAATGCAGGGCACACGGGTTTGATCCCTGGTTGGGAAACTAAGATCCCGCATGCCACAGAGTGTGGCCAATATATATATATATATATATGATATATACAAGTGATATAACATAAATGTGATTTCTTTTATCATATATAATAAAAATATATCACATATATATGTGATAAAAATATAAATATATATATGTTGATATACATATGTGATAAAAAATTTTTTAAAAGTCCATGTTCTTAGAAAGTACCTCTGCAACTTTCCAGCAACTCTGGTTTTCTTCCTTCTAAATTGCTGAGGCCCTCCCCTGGAGAAGGAAATGGCAATCCACTCAAGTACTCTTGCCTGGAAAATCCCATGGACAGAGGAGCCTGGTAGACTACTTTCCATGGGGTCACAAACAGTTGGACATGACCAAGTGACTTCACTTCACCTTTCCTGGGTCTTCCTTCTGTTCTGTTACCCCTCCCATATTTCTTAAGCCAAGTAGTTTAGCAATCTCTTTGGTTTTTTTGTTTCCTGCCAACCTCAGGATCTTGCCTCCCTCCCCAAATCTATCAAGGGATTTTCTTAAATAAAGATAGTTGCCTCCCTAAGAGGAATTCTAATACCAGCTATTAAGATTGCTTTAGTTCTGCTTCATAAGAAATGTTTAGAAGAAGAATGACAGGTATAAATGACAGGCTAGAGAGAGGGTAGAGAAACTGAATGCAGAGGATAAGTATGAGAAATAAGAAAAGGAGAGTGTGAAGATGACTTTAAGGTTAAAAACCATGTCAAAGGAAGAGAAACAGGTTAAAGAAGTACAACCAAGTCTTTGTACTTACAGGTGTTTCTGAGTTGGTTCTGAGAGGTTCAGAACTGAGGCTAGCAGGAAGAGTTTGGAGAAAGGGGCCATGTTAAAAGACACATGGATGTTCAGCCTCCAGCCAAAAAGTGACTTGAGACACCTGAACTCTAGCCTGAATGCTGTGCCTAACTTGCAGTATGACCTTGATTAATCACTTTCTGTTCTGGGTCTCAGTTTCCTTATTCTTAAAGTGAGAAAATCAGACTGGAAACTCTTTCCCATAAATTCCATAATTAGACCTTAAATGATGTTTGCTGTTTTCTTGTTTTCAATTTTTTTGGCAAGTGTTTGATTAATTTCTTGTTATTTTTTAGGATGACTTCTATTTTTTTTTCTGGCTGTGCCACACAGTGTGTGAGATCTTAGTTCCCGGACCAGGGATTGAACCCACTTCTCCTGCACTGAAACCACTGGAAGTCCCACAGGTGTTTTTAACAGAAGTCAAGTGATAAGCAGCCAATCCCAGGTGGCACTAGTGGTAAAGAACCCACCTGCCAGGGCAGGAGAATGGAGACACAAGTTTGATCCCTAGGTCAGGAAGATCTCCTGGGGCAGAGCACAGCAATCCACTCCAGTATTCTTGCCTGGAGAACCCCGTGGGCAGAGGAGCCTGGTGGCCTATGGTCCATAGGGTCGCAGAGTCCAACATGACTGAAGCGACTACCCACACATGCTAGTCATAGGCAAAAGTTGTGAATAATTGCGAAGGGAAGATAAGAAAACTTCTGAAGGCAGGTGTGATAAAGAGGTTAGAGTAGTTGACCGGCATGTTAGCTCAAAGTTACAGGTATTCTCATGGAACCATATTTTACTAGAAGAAAATGGCAAAAACACACACTAAATGTTCTGGACTCAGTTCTCAACACCTGGAGAAAATCTTGTAGGTTGGTCCACACTGTCATAAACAGGCCTCTCTGTTATTCTAGTGTCATTGCCCTCAACGTTCAATGTACTGCCTAGAGTACATTTCCTTTTTTTAGAAGGAAAAAAGCCACTCACAGAACTGATGTTCTTGATTCTCAAAGTATGTGCAGTTAGTCCCAAAGATGCTCAAAAAATAGAGAAACACTTAATCAAACGTGCTACCATTGGAATGGAAGCACCAATGGAAGAACTAGCTACCATTTAATTCTTCTCAGCCAGACACAGTGTGGAAAAGTTCTTTAGCATATGAAAGAATTGCATGCAGTGTGTATTTAAAATACATTCACCCAGGTGAAGCACATGTTTCTGGTTGCCCACCTGTCTTGGCCAGTTTGGGCTGCTATAACAAAATACCATAAACTGGGTGACTTAACAACAACTGAAATTTCGATCCAGTTCTGGTGAGAGCTTTCTTCCAGGTTATAGAGAGCTGACTTGTCTTTGGATTCTCGCTTTCTGGCCTCCTCTGAGAAGGGCACTAATCCCATCTATGAGGGCTCCACCTTCACAGGCTAATTACTTCCCAAATACCTCACCTCTTATGTTAGCATTAGGGCTGTTTCAACATATGAACTAGGAGGGGGACATCTTCAATCCATTGCACCATCCAACAATCATTCATTCCCTTTCCTCCTTCCTGTCAGAATCCTTTTCCTCATAGCCATTGGCTTCATTCTCTCACTGATCATGGTAAACCCATTTTTCTTGCCAATAACCATTGTGGCCAGGGAGACTTAGGATGTCTTCTGGGATCCAGTTTGGCTACATAATTTGTGAGGCCCAGTGTAAAATGAAAATGCAGGACCCCTTGTTCAAAAATCCAGAAAAAATTGCCATTAAAGGTCCTAGAATATTAAGTGTTTTCCTCTCTTCTGTGATAGTTCTCTAATCTTGTCATGTATTTCTTTATTTGCTGTTTACTTTCATCCTAAGTAAAAAAAAAAATTAAAATTCTAAATTATTAGCATAAGTATTATTATTGTCATGCATTTACTTTTATATTGTGTAACCGCAATTTTAAATACAAATATAAGAATGTATAACTTGTATTCAGAACCACTGAAATCACACAATTTGTATTATATAGCTCATAGATACACTTTGCTATTACCAGAGCAGTGGAAGTTCTGTACAAAACTCAACTGTTGCATTTTACTTCTTAGAAGTGAAAAAATATCTTACTTTACCCCCTCCTAAGTAAACATCGGCCTGGGGTTCTGACCTGCACTGGCCTTCTAGAACTTGAACTGGGTGGGAAAAAAAGTAAAAGTAAAAAATATATATATTTTACTTCTTATTTTACTTTTCATTCTACAAACACTCCATTGAAGCAGCTTCCATAACAGGCTCACATTGTACAAGGTTTGAGTCTCGCTGAGCTCCTGGGCATTCTGCGCTACCTGCATAGAGTACAGCAGCAAAGGGCAGAGACACATAACTCTTCTGCTCACATATGTGTTCCATTGTCTCATCAAACTTCACTTACAAAATGCAAGTTCAGAGATAAAATTACTAGGAATTTCAGACAGTGAGAGTCTCAAGCAAGCATTAAACCAAGCACAAGACCTTTCTGAGAACAGAGTCCCATGTGACTGCACATGTCTCATGCCCATGAAGCCAACCCAGGCTGAAAGATTCCTTGAAAAGTGTTTATCTCTCATTTAAGAAGTCTTTCGCTTGCTGGATATCACTGTGGCTGCTTTTGGAAGATTTGGCAGCCATCTTCCAAGCATGAGGGGAACAAACCTGTGGGGAAAGGTGATGCAAGAGAAGAAAGATAGAAAGAATGTCTCTGAAGAGATTATTGAACCTCTGAACTAACCAGTTCCTAGAGTCACTTTGAGTTGAGTTTTCCTCTTATTTGCAGCTGAGAGCATCCTATCTTGGCCCTAACCCAGAAGTCTACACTTTTAACTAGCTCCCTAGGTGATTCTAATGCAGGTGGTCTAGGAATCATATTTTGAGAAACTTGTCTCTAAAATGATGGCAAACATCATAAACTGTTTGGAGAAAAACACATTTCATGAGCTGGATGACCTTGATTGATTCAGGTGAATGCCTCAGATGCATAGTTCTTTTTTGTTTTGATCATCAATCCTGTCTTTGAACAAAGATCAACACATTCCCTACACTTAACACATACATATCCCTCACTCTATCCCTCCAGAGTGACATGGGAGGGTTTCCTGATTTCCACAATACCTCTTGGAGAAACTACATGGTTTTTAAAAATTATTTTAGAACCTTAGGACTCTCCAGGGGCTCATCCAATCACTCAGTCCCCATTGGTTGATCTAAATAACCTCAAAGAACAGTGGCTGCTGCTGCCACGTTTGTAAAGCAGGGTCACACTGCCTAACTTCCCCTCCTAAGTAAACACGGGCCTAGGGTTCTGACCTGCACTGGCCCCCTAAAACTTGAACTGGGTAAAAGAACAGAGGCAATTGTAGCAAGATTACTGAGTAACTGGGGAAAATAAATCAGTTTTGGGGATGGGTGTATAGAAGATGGCCTGAGATCCAGACATAGTCCAATTCAAGTGTCTAGTCCACTTCAAGTGTCTAGTCCACAGTGGTCCAGAAAGAAATATAAGGCAAAGGGGCTGCAACTCAAATCTATAGGACAGAGAGAGAGTAAATGGGAGGTGGAGACAGATATCGACAGGGACTTTCCAAAAGTTACTTTATTAACATAAACTCAGGGGTCCATGAAAGAGGCTTTTCATTAATAACAAATGACCCCTTTATCACTTTTATCTCAGAAATCCCAAGGGTTTTAGGAGCTCTGTGCCAGAAACAGGGAAGACTAAATATACATTCCTTACTAAGAACCAGAATGTCACACCATATAAATGGAAGAATTGTTGATGGCATCAAGCTGATTTGTTGCAGAGAAAGGGACAGTGTAAACTTCTCAGTAAGTACATTTGTGTCCCAATGAATTGGTACCACAAGTATAGGCTCAAATCTTCTATATAGTATATTAGAGTTGGCAATCCTGGCACTTCACTGGTGGTCCTTCCACTGCAGGGGGCATGGGTTCAATCCCTGATCGGGGAACTAAGATCCCACCTGCTGGCCAAAAAGTATTTTTTAACAAGAGAGAGAAATGGCAATCTTGCTACAAGGGAGCAGAGGGAAAAAACAGAAGATTATTTTTAAGTTTCATGTTTCAAAGCTAATGGCCCTCAGTAATGTACTAGCTTAGACTGAGGACACGCATCACTCTCTCCAAGGGAATTATAATCTCCCTGATAGCTCAGTTGGAAAAGAATCTGCCTGCAATGCAGAAGACCCCGTTTTGACTCCTGGGTCGGGAAGATGCCCTGGAGAAGGAAACGGCTCTCCACTCCAGCATTCCTGGGCTCCCCTAGTGGCTCAGCTGGTAAAGAATCCGCCTACAACGTGGGAGACCTCGGTTTGATCCCTGGGTTGAGAAGATCCTTCGGAGAAGGGAACGGCTACTCATTCCAGTATTCTGGCCTGGAGAATCCCATGGACTGCATTGGCCATGGGTTTGCAAAGAGCTGGACATGACTGAGCGACTTTCATACTTTGAAGGTAATGACAGCATTTCACTCCTTTGTATCACCATTTGACATGAATTTACATCCTCAATTGAATTGTCTTGAGCTGAGCTATGCCACTTTTAAAATGAATCATTCTGATTTAGAAAGCAGTCCATGAAACCAGGGCCATACCTCTGTAGAGGCAAGGCCAACAGGCACCTTCATAAATTTGATATGGGGAAATGAGGAAAACAATTTCTTCCTACTCAAATGCCTTAAGTTAAGCCGTTATCCTTTGACATTAAAAATAAGAGACTATTGTCCAACCTCTTATTCCCTTGGTATCCTCCTTTCAAGAAGTCTCTCTTGAAATTCTTGCTTTCAGAAGGCTTACAGTCCCACCACAGAGGCTTGCTTCTTTGAATTAAGTATTACCCTCTCTGGGCCAAAGTTTTAAAATGCAAATACCTCTGGGAGGAGTAACACATTACATCCCTATTACTTTTGTATAAATGAATTTAACCCAGGCTTTCTTCTCCATAGAAAGGACTGTGCTCCTTTGGGGGCTGAAAATCATGAAAGAGGAGGAAAGAAACAATGCCCAGAGAAGAATGGAATGTATGGGGCAGGGAAGAATGGCTTTCAAGTACAAGTTGGCCTCCATCCCAAGCTTACTGAGGTCTAGGCCTGAATGAGACCAGTAATAACAATAGCAGTAGCTTTTATTGCTCCTTTTGTGAGACTCATTTCTTCTTGGTAAAACTCCTTTACTTTAGCCTATTATCCCCTTGTAATTAAAACAATATATTGTATCCTCCACTTGGGATGCCTTTGAAACTGTGTGGAGAGTACACAGTGGTACTCGGAAAGCTTTTATTTGGCTTCTCTTGAGTCAAAGCAGAAGCTTCCAGGACAGATTTATCACACTAAGTCCAGAGAGTTATCTCAAACAACTCACACACAAGATATCGGAGCCCTGGGGCAGATTCAAAGCTCCCCTTCTGGTGTGAAGAAGGTGCAAATAGAAGATCATCTCCGAGGCTGTCATCAAGCCAAATGACATATCACCTGTAGATTTACTGGAGGAAGGGTGGGGGCTGTTACATGAGCAGAGAGGAGAAGGAGGTCTTTTTGCTTCTAAGCAAACTAAACTTCTCCTTGCTTTTTTATTTCTTCTGCTGAGAAAATGTAGCTTCTTAATAGGTACAGCTTGGAAAAAAAAATTTTGAACTCAAAGACCACTGTTTGGTCTTTTCAAGGGGCCCTAATGGTGGACTGCAAGGTCTTTATCTACAAATGGAGTTAGTAATGCCTACCTCAGAGGGTGATTAGGGGGATTAGATGAGGCAGGGTGTGAAGCACTTGGCCACAGCCACGAACAAGGGAGATGACCATGGATATTAGCTCACTTTCCAATTTCTCTCAACAGATAGTACCCCAGAACTCACTTTGGGGAACTACTCTGCCCAAACTCCTAGATTTCATTCCTGGCTTCTGGTCTGCCTTAAACTCCATTTCTAACAAGGAGCTGCCCTTTATGGGTGGGGGGAATTAGATGTATTTCCTCACTGTTCCTTAACCATATTTTCCAAAAGCAAAGATTTTGAATGCAGGGCCTCACCATATGGATGACTGGGGTTTTTTCCTACTTCAGATATTGTTAACTGATTTATGTGAAAAGTCTCTCAAAAGTCAAATAATTAAGCTACATTCCACTATATATGTAAAGAACTATCTTTTTGAAGAATGAAATTACAGGCAAAGAAAGCAAATTCAGTAAAAAAAAAAAAAAAATCCTTGATTATTTGACATCAGGGACAGCACAGTCATCGCAGACACAGTCTCTCATTTACTGTTGATCAGCAAGGATGTTGGAGGTGGTTGCCAACAATGCTCTCTCCCTGTCGTCCGCTGTAGGCTGACCTTTCTCTGCCAGCAGCCTGTGACATTTTGGTTTCTGGCTGTGTGCTGCTGTTTCTTCAGACCCATGGATCTTGTGACACACACACTGTGAGTGTGACTGAGCCGTGATGCCTGGAAAGAGGTCAGTGTTCAAGCTATGAGAAGTAAGGGAACATAAACAGATGTATGGTTGAGAAATAAGTCAAATTGCTGTATTATTACATTGCCTTGGGTGGTTTAATGCTAAGGCTTATTTGTGTCTCACTTCTTACAACTTTCAGTCAGGGTGAAGAGACTGGTTACCCCTGTTCTCATCTCCTCCACCCTCCCTACCATTTCAGAGAAAAACTGTTCAAGGGCAAGGACTGTGTTAGCCAATAAACAATTCACCTTGAAGATTAAATGAAAGTCCTAATGAATTACTCAACTAACAAATTTGATGTCAAAGTCCAGGCTGGGTGACCTGTAGTTTTTCTTTTTGGCTGGCACCATCCTTCTTGGAGCTAATCCCCAAATCCACAGAGAATTCTCTACAGTTGCTTTCTCATCCTCAGAAGGAATGGCCCCAGCTTGACTAGACTGGGAAACACAGTGATGTCCCTCTCAGCTGGCTCAGTTCTCAAAAATTCTCCCCAGTTGCTGGACAAGTCTTAACTGTAGTCAGGACCATCTCTTCAAAAAGATTATAAATTTAGCCAAATGTATGTCAAATTCTTTCTTCTGCTATTTGTTCTCACTATACTGGCTGCCTCCTCTCCTACTTCCATCGTGGTTCAAGATCTTACTTCTCTGGATCAGAATGTATTCTTAGGGGAGGTAAATTCTGCTGGATAAATGAACATCAGTTAGCATCACTTAACTGAAGGGGTAGGTCAGCTTCTGCCTCTGCCTACTCTCCTCTAGTCTTAACCCTGTCCCATTTCTCTCACCCAACCCAAGGCTGTTAGTGTGATGATCACAAGCATAGGCTTTGGAGTCTAGCTGTGTGACCTTGAATAAGTCACATAGCCTTTTAGTAAAATGGGTCTGATAAACACCTACCTCTTGGGGTATTGTGACAGTGAGTGAGATAATGTACAAAGGGTTTAGTATTGGGCATGAAACATGGTAAGTGACCAGTAAATGGTGGCTGTTATCACTCTTGATCTAAACAATCTCCGCTTCTTGCTCTCACCTCCCTAGTTCTTGACTCCCACCTCAATCTTAGAGTTAGTTTTGATCACTATCTCCCTGAATCTGTAGCACTTTAAGGTCAAGATCTTAATATGTCTATCTGTGGCACCCTGTTTAGTTCCCTACATCTAATAAAAAGTGCATGCTCAATAAATGCTGGGCGGTGGAATGGGACTAATACTCTGACTTAGATAAGGTGTAGTGGGCTGAGCCCTGGGCTCCTTCATTACCTATGATACAACTCCTCTTCAACTGGGCTTCTGATTGAGTTCCATTCTGGTTTCCCAGTTCTCCAGAGACGTCTAAACATTTTCTCCACCAAAGACACTACAGTCCTATCCCTGAATCCCATTTCAGTCTAGGGCTAAAGCCCAGGAACAATCCCAGGCATCAGTGCTCTGCCTGAGGTTCTATGTGGTCCATCCACTAAGGGATGACTTAAAATCCAATTCTTTTCATCTCCGTCAGCACCTCTCCCATTGAGGTGGACAATGGTCATTTTCTTACTCTTAAATAAAATGTATTTTTAAAAGTATCACTTTATTTAATGGTTTGTGCTATATAATCTAAGTTAAAACAGTACTTTCTATGCAAAAGCAGTTTCAAGACAAGAGTCCTAATATCTATGCAGCAGCCTCACTGGAAGGCCATGTGGCATCTATGAAGAGCCAACTCATTGGAAAAGACCCTGATGCTGGGAAAGATTGTAGGCAGGAGGAAAAGGGGATGACAAAGGATGAGATGGTTGGATGGCATCACTGACTCAATGGGCATGAGTTTGAGCAAGCTCTGGGAGATGGTGAAGGGCAGGGAAGCCTGGTGTGCTGCAGTCCATGGGGTTGCAAAGAGTCAGACACGACTGAGTGACTGAACAATAAAAAATGTGGCATCCTGGATGGGAGAGTAGTTTGGGGGAGAATGGATACATGTATATATATGGAAGAATCCCTTCACTGCTCACCTGAAACTATCACAACATTGTTTGTTAATTTGCTATACCGTAGTACCAAATAAAAAGGTTTTTTAAAAAAAGAATCCTATCATCCCCTCCAAACTGATTTCTGCCCCTGTGTGTGTGTATGTGTGTGCTCAGTCACTCAGCTGTGTCTGACTCAGCAACCCCAAGGACTGTAGCTTGCCAGGCTGCTCTGTCCAAGGAATTTTCCAGCAAGAATACTGGAGTGAGTTGCCATTTTCTACTCCAGGGGATCTTCCTGACCCAGGGATTGAACCCGAATCTCTTGCATCTCCTGCATTGGCAGGCAAATTCTTTACAACTTGTACCACCTGGGAAGCCCTAAGTGCCACCAATTTCTAATATGCAAATTCTGAAGTCATCACCAACCCCACTCTTACCACTTGTGGTCCTGTCCTAAGGCTGGTCTAAGAGATAGGTACAGTTGCTTCCAGAAGGCCTAGTTTTCTGGGAACAAACAGATTAAAGAGAGGGGGTGTCTTTTTCCTTCCATTTATAGGAAAGTCACCCTGGCTTTGGGTCTTGTTTCCTGTGACCTGACCTTGGCCCCTACTCACTCTCATCTTTCCAGCCATGTCCAGTGGATGAAGTAATACATGAAAAATCAGTGACAGACCTCCAGATCTGAGTGTTAATGAATTCCCATCCATAGAGCCCCTTCCAGGTCATGGATTTAACCCAGCAAGAAATGGCCTTCTCAAAGCCACAGAAGCCTCTCCCAGGAAGGTTGAGAAGGCCCACGTCAGTGTGAGATCAGAGATCCTTTTCTGCTGTGCAGATGGCAAAGTAACCTCTTTCCCTTCCTTGCCCTAGGTCTTCTGCCTCAGACCTCAGGGCTCTGCATATGTATTGTGCATGCGTGTGTGCTCAATCGCTTTAGTCACGTCTGACTCTTTGTGACCCTGTGGGTTGTAGACCATCAGGCTCCTCTGTCCATGGTGTTCTCCAGGCAAGAATACTAGAGTGGGTTGCCATGCCCTCCTCCAGGGGATCTTCCCAACCCAGGGATCAAACACATGTCCCTTACATCCTCTGCTTTGGCAGGCAGGTTCTTTACTACTAGCACCACCTGGGAAAACTATATGTATTATAGGCATTCCATCTATTTTAACAACAAAACAAAAAAAAAAATAACCTCAGTATGGGGGAAATGGTAACAAGGCATTGACTACAAAACCTTTTGCGTACTTTCATGTTAACATACACCATCGGTGATGGCACGATGATGGCATCCACGAGAAAAAAGGCAGTCTGCCTTGGGAAGATGGCTCATTATCTCCGCTAATTACTTCTGTGCTTTTGTTTAAACCATTTCCCAGCCTGGAAGGCCTTTCCCCCATTGACATCCATCAATTAAAGTTTTACTCATTCTTTAAGACCCAACTCAAATGTCACTTTCTCCAAGAAGCCTTTTCTAATCCTCTAGTTAGAATTAATTGCTTCCCTCTCAATGTTCCTGTGACATTTATTATAGAATATTCCCACATTATTATATTAAAATGTTATATAATATTTTTACACAATGTTCCTATGTCATATTAAATGTTATTTATTATATAATATTCTTATGTCACCATAAAGGTATATGAAAGATGTTTTACAAATTGACTATCCTACAATCCAGCCTCAATAAAGAGAAGCTATTATTAAGATTATGAATTACACTTTATATCTGATCTGTTGGTCAAGTTTTAAGGATGCATAATTTGAGGGGGGATAAAAACAACTTCTTGGGCATTGTAAATCACAAAACCTAGCTATTCTGGGAGGAAAGAAAATAAAATACAGATATGAGCCACAGCACTTGTTCCCTCATCTACTGGGACACCCACTTCACTTTGTACAGAGACATCAGAATTAAAGAGGCCCTACTAACCAAGCTCTGCACCACCACCACATGAAACATAAAATCCCCTCTCCATATTTCATCTGTACTCAAATTCACTCCCATCTGAGACCACTCATTCAACTTTTAAACAACTATAACAGCCATCTTAAAAAGAGCTCTCATTTACTAAGTTTCTAGGTGTAGCACACCTCAGTTAATCCTCCTAAAAATTCAAAAGTAAAATAAACTTGCCCAAAGGTACATCTAAGAAGTGGCATATTTGAGAAAGTCAAGCCCAGCCCTAACTCCTAAGCCTGTGGTCTTACCACTAGGCCTTCTTTCTTCCTTAATTGTGGGAAAGTTTTCTGAAGTTTATAATTTAGGTAGAAGCTGAAACTCCCACCCACAGTTCTGTGTTTTACCCTTTGAGACCACCAACACATACCTAATTCACCTTCAACTCTACCAGCCTACAAATAGTTAAAAATGGTTGGCCTGACTCCAAGCCCTCTTGTCTCCGGGCTAGACATCCTTCAGCTGCTGTCTTGCCTACAAAATGGCTTCGGACCCCACCTTTGAATGCATTTCACTTTGTCCCTGTTGCTCTCAGACGCAGCACCCGGAATGAGCCACACTCCCCAGCTGTGACGTGGGCAGTGGTGCCCACTCAGACATGTCAGGCCCCTGCTTCAGGGTGTTTCTCTCAACAGGCCCCTGTGAGACTGAGTCACCTCCAGCCTCTCCACATATAATTGGCTCTTTAGGACTAAGTGTAAACTTTCCATTTATCCCTATCAAATCCCATCTTGTTATATCTGGGACATCCTTTCCTCTGCTGAGAGCATTCTGAATCCTGATCTTATCATCCAACACAGTCACTAACCCTCTCAGCAAATTTGATCAGCATGTTCTGTGAAACCATCCAAGTCATTAATAAAACGTTGACTGAGACCCTGCAGCAAATGACTAGAGACCTCCCTTAAAGTTGACACAGGTTCATTAATCATCAGTCTTTGTGTGTGATTGTTCAACCAATTACAAATCCACTTAACTGCACTGGGCTCAAGGGTCTATATCCTGCTGAAACCCACCAGCCCGGTAACCCCATCAACAAAGGAAATGAGCTTAGTCTGACATAACTGGTTCTGAGTGAGCTCCTGTTGTTTTACAAAGATTAGTCTGGCAGGGTGGCTCCTGAACCCACACTGTTTCTCCTGATGGTGTCTGTACATAAACTAGGAGTTGCAATAACATGATAAATCACCTATAATCACTCCCAGAACTCTAACAGGCTAGAGCTCCCAATCCCTTATCCTAACACAAAACAAAACAAAAAAATACTTAAATGCAAAAGACCAGCCTAAAGTTAAATTGTAAAATTTTTCTCTGGTTCTTTAACACACTGCTCTGAGCTCTTTCCTATTTCACAGTGTCCTCTTTGCCTCACCCCATATGAATCGTGTGACCTCATGAGACCCTCTGACCTCCCAAGGATCTCCACCTTAATATCTTATCTCATTCCTGCCTTCCCTAAAATGCTCCACTTTCCAAAAGGACACACTTCCTGAGCCCCTCCCTCCTCCCTCCTATTAAAGTACTGATCTTAGACAGAAGTAAGGGATCAAGCAGCTAGATTTGGAATGAAGTATGAATGATTAATTTACCATGAAAAATATGCTAGTATTTTTTAAACAGAAGCGTAGTTAACCCCAAATAATCTCTAGTTAGTGAATTAGAAGCCATCTGACACAATTGGGGTAAAGAAATGCAAGCAGAGTTGGAAATACCTTTTGCTGGGGAGCTTTTGTACTAGTCAAGATTTTTGAAGGCAAATAACAGAAATCTACTCTGGTTACTTTCATCAGAAAAGGTATTTAGAAAGGGTATCAGGTACTATCCTCAACCGACAAGGAGGCTTGAAGATCAGACATAATTGAAGAAAGGGTAGGTACCCTAGGGACTTTCTTGGTGGCTCAGGCAGTAAAGCGTCTGCCTACAATGCGGGAAACCTGAGTTCAATTCCTGGATCAGGAGGATCCCCTGGAGAAGGAAAGGGCAACCCACTCCAGTACTCTTGCCTGGAAAATCCCATAGACAGAGGATCCTGGTAGGCTACAGTCCATGGGGTTGTAAAGAGTCGGACACGACTGAGCGATATAACGTCCACCTTAGGTACTCTAGAACTCATTTAGATCAAGCAACAAAAACAAGTTCTGTAGAAAGTTGTGGTGGGCCCCACTGCTGATGGACCCTTGCTTCTACTGGAAACTCAACACTGAATCCCTAGGTACCTGAATCTCTGCCTCTGCTACCTCAAACATTTCCAACTGCCCCCAAAGAGTCCAAAGCAGCCATTGGCCAAGCCTGGACCACAGCCTGGCCATAGCCATGTCCCAGCCCAGGGAGCATAAAGAAGACTATCTTCTCTCCCTTTGGCTTTCCTAATGGGAGAATTGTCTTTCTCACCTTGGTCCCTTATTTTAGGATTCAGAAGTAGATATCTAAAAACATAAGGAATGCTCAGTACAATTCCTAGAACTCCTTAAATTTCATTGAGTTGGCCACAAAGTTCATTTGAGTTTCTCCATAAGATCTTACAGAAAAACCTGAGAGCTTTTTGACCAGCCTTATACCATGTCCTCTTACTTGCCCTTCTATGCCCATGTGAAGGAATTATAAGGGAGTTGCCACTTTCAAGAGTCGTTAAAGTTGATAACAATGCTGCAGTAAGATATTGCTCTCACCTCACACTGCTCCCAAGCACAAGAACCAGAACCTTGACAAACCCTCCCTTTTTTAAAAAAACATAGCACATATACAGAAAAGTACTCAAATCACAAATGTATAGCACAATGAAATTTCATACAGTGAACATAACCTGTTCAAGACATATTACCAGCATCCACGGCACCTCCTACATCTTGTATCAGTCACTCCCTCCCCACAGCAGCCACTATCCTGACATCTAGCATAATAGATTTGTTATTCCTATTTTTTTATTTTAAAACATGAGATCATATAGTATTCTATCTTTTCGGCCTGGCCTCATTCTCTCAACATTTTGTCCAGGAAATTGATCCATGTTATTGGGTATGGTGGTAGTTGACCAACCACTTTCAAAAGGTGATTATTACACCAGCTGTCCCCAGGGTTCCTGGGAATTACTGACATCATGTTACTGAAGTCAGGTGAGAAAACAAAATCTCTAGATATTTGTTCCACTTACATGAAATTTGGATTAATTCTAGTGCACAGGAGAGATACTGCCTTTCTGTTTAATGTACTAAAATCAGATTAATCCAAATGATAAGGATATAAAGAATACCTTGATTCATTTACAAATGTTTCTTGTGAACTTGGAATACTCTACAAATTGTCCCCTTAGTTCCTGAAAATATTTGCAGCAGAAACAGAACTCAACTTTACAGGTGGCCAAAAAGACTTGGCTAATTTGAGAGTATTTGGAGTGCACGGAGTGTTGGGATTGTTTCCATGACAGAGCAGGGACAGCTGAGCACCTGGACATGCACAAGCAAGCCATGTCTATGCCCAGAGCAGTGGTGTCTAAACACATGAGTGATTTGGGGTAAACTAAGATTGAGAAATCGTGATAGCGAGGGAAGGGTTACTAGTGCAGCTAGAGATAACAAAACAAGTTTACAAAGAGACTGCTGATGGAAACACCGGGATGCATAATAAAGTGGCTGGTCACAGGCAGAACAAGGAATGCTGGATGATCACACCTAAAACATCTATGGTCTCCCAAAAATGTGCTCCGGAAAAGCCATCTCCTCGGAGAAACAGGTTGAAGATTAAATTGCAGCTCCCTGGGGGTACAGACATATGATAGTGCACTTGTGGGGTAGAGGGGCCTGGAGGTGAGATGCCAGGGGGAGGAAAGGGAGGCTATCCGGAACTTGGGGGGGGAGCCGAATTCCTGACCTTCAGCTGTTTGTTCTGAAAATGGAAGAAGAAAGTCCTTTGCATTCCACAGGTCTCTGTGAACAAAGTCATCACTTTGAAAGCCTCTCTGCTCTTGATTAACTCTAGCCAACAGGACAAAAAGAAGCTGTTGCGTGTCTGAGGGTTCTGAGTTAGTGAGGAAGGCAGCAAGATGACAAGGAGGAAGCCTGGTGCTGCTTGAGAAGGTGGAAGCCTGAGGGGGCCATGACCTGGCTTAGGAGGCCAGTCTTTCCCCACAGTCTGACTCTCTGTGTTCTCATTTCCAGCCCAGCCCCAGACTCAGAGTCCTGTACCCCTGGATGGTGACAGGCAAGGGAAAGATCTGTCTTTATGCTTCACTTCAGCCTTCATTCACATTTGCTCTTTCTCTCTTAGCCCGATGAAGTCCTTTTGAAAAAGAAGCTTGATGTGGAAAGTTGAGTACTCTTTAAGTCAGCTCAAGAGTCCTAATAATTGTGTGAATTTATGGGTATGAAGTGCTGATTTAGGGGATACGTACGTGCATGCTAAGTCACTTCAGTAGTATCCTACTCTTTGTGACCCCATGGACTGTAGCCCACCAGGCTCCTCTGTTCCAGAGATTTTCCAGGCAGGAGTATTGGAGTGGGTTGCCATGCCTTCCTCCAGGGGATCTTCCCGACCCAGGGATCGAACCTATGTCTCTTTTGTCTCCTGAATTGGCAGGCAGGTTCTTTACCACGGAGCCACCAGGGAAGTCCTATAAGAGATATGAAAATGAGACAGGAATGTCTCTGTCCTCTCACCTACTAGGGAATATAGGACAGATTGTGTTAAGGGCCACAGAGGGATAGACTTTAAAAAAGATATTGAGGACTGGGACTTCCCTGGTGGCACAGTGAATAAGAATCCACCTGTCAACGCAATCCACCCCTGTCAAGAGACGCAGGTTCAATCCCTAGGTTGGGAAGACCTCTTGGAGAAGGGAATGGCTATCCACTCCAGTATTCTTCCCTGGAGAATCCCATGAACAGAGGAGCCTGGCAGGCTATAGTCCATGGGGTCCCAAAGAGTCAGACACAACTGAGCAACTAAGCACAATTTCCATCTTCATAGCAAAAGAAATAGTTGAAATCACCAAAAATTTAAGTGCTAGCACATAGCTGAGACTTCACTTGTATACCAGGAGCTGTGTCAAGGTAACACATGTATTCCCTCACTTAATCCCCACAACACCCCATAAAGTAGATGCTGTCATTATGCACACTTACAGAGGAACAAAACTGAAGATGAAAGAGACTAAGTGAGCAAGGACTTGAACCCCAGAAGTCTGACTCCAAAAACTGCAGTCTTGGCCACCAGGCTCTACTGCATCTACAAGGGCTGTTTCTTTTATCTATTTATTTACATATTTATGAATTTATTTTTGGCTGCACTGGGTCTCTGTTGCTGCACAAGCCTTCTCTAGTTGCAGTGCCCGGGCTTCTCATTGTGGTGGCTTCCCTTGTTTGCAGAGCGGTTGTGGCTCTTGGGCTTCTTTATTTATCCCAAGGCATGCAAGATTTTCCCAGACCAGAGATCGAACTTGTGTCCCCTGCACTGGCAGGTGGATTCTTATCCACTGCACCACCAAGGAAGTCCCTTCAAGAGCTCTTTCTACAAAGCAACTTTAGGGGGTGAAAGTGAGTGATGGGAAAATGGAAGCAGGTTGTGAAGGAGAAAAAACAAACACGAGAACATGAAACAGCAATGGCCAGGTCAATGGAAGCAGATACAAAACCTAATAAATTTATAATCTGGGAGATCCTAAAGAGGGGCGCAGGACAGACTAACCAGCTTAGGAGGTCTCAGGAGGAAGTTAAAAAGGATGGAATTAGGAGAACCAGGGTAGGAGTCAGCCTGGGACAGGAAGAGGGAGACTTCTCTGGCACACAGGAGGAGCCAGAGGGTGGAAATAGCAAGGAATTTTGAGGAGAAGCCTAGTGATCTGAGGTAGGTGGCTGTTACGTGTTGAACTGTGTCACTCCACCCCCCCACCCCCCAAAAAGATGTTGAAGTCCTACCCTCTGGTACCTGTGAAAGTGACCTTATTTGGAAATAGAATCTTTGTTATCAAGTGAAGATGAGATCAGCAGGATGGGCCCTAATCCAGTGTGACTGTGTCCTTATAAAGAGAGGAAATTTGGACAAAGATACAGACACAGGGAGAATGCCATGTGAAGATGAAGGCAGAGATTGGGTGACATGTCTAGAAGCCAAAGTGTGCTAGTCACTTCACTTGTGTCCAGCTCTTTGTGACCCCATGGGCTGTAGCCCACCAGGCTCCTCTGTCCATGGAATTCTCCACACAAGAATACTGGAGTGAGTTGCCATTCCCTTCTCCAGGGAATCTTCCCAACCCAGGAATGGAACCTGGGACTCCTACATTGCAGACAGATTCTTTACTCTCTGAGCCACCCGGGACGCCAAGGATCACTAAATACTGCCAGAGCTAGACGACAGGCAGATTCTCCCTCATACCACCAGAAGGAACAAGTGCTGCCAGCACCTTGATCTCAGACTTTAAGCCTCTAAAACTAAGAATAAACTTTGGTTGTTTGAGGGACTTCCATGGTGATCCAGTAGTTAGGACTCCACGCTTTCACTGCAGAGATCGAGAGTCCAGTTCCTGATCATGGACATGCCATATGTGCAGCCAAAAGATTAAAATAAAAATAAAAAGACTTCTGTTGTTTGAGAATAAACTCTTGTGCTTTAAGCCACCCAGTTGTTGGTACTTTGTTATGGCGGCCCTGGTAAACTAATACAGTGGAGAGCCTTCTCGGGAAATAGAAGACATGTTCCTCATACCACACAGCCTCTGGAGAGATGCTTCCAGCTCAGTCCAGGGAGATGATGCAGTAAGGGCGGCGCTTGGGCCAGAGCTGCTTCTTGTTGTCATCGTTGCTAAGTTGTGTCCGACTCTTTACGACCCCATGGACTGTAGCCCGCCAGGCTCCTCTGTCTGTAGGATTTCTCAGGCAAGAATGCTGGGGTGGGTTGCCTGTTCCTTCTCCAGGGCCAAGCTTAGGAGAAAAAATGGGAAAAGTCTTCCTTTTCTTTCCAGGGATCCAGGGAGCAACTGCTTTTCTCATCCAGCCTGACTCCCTGGGGTGCCCTGGGGACAGGGTGCAACGAGAGAGAGGGTGTGAGGGCCACACAGGAAAAGGGTCTCTTTGGGGTGAACGCAAGGCTGTAATGGGAGCTCTGAGACACCAGGCTCTATGCAGGGAGCTGTCCTTAGTCAAGATTGTCCCTAGTATACATTGGAGATCACATATGAACCAATGTAAGTGCTGTTTTGAGACTGACTTTTATTTGAGGAGGAAAAGGAGGAATTCATTTTTATTTTCATGAGGCCTCCATAAGCCTGGGGTTGGTGCAAGTTGACACTGACCCCTTTGGGTGTGGGGTGTGAAGAAGCCCAGTGGGGACGAATGCCTCTCCTTAGCTGTTGCTCTGTCATCTGTGAGTATTGTCCCCAGTAGCCCTGCCAGTCAAGACTGTGTCTCCTTCCTGACACTCCCTCCATGCCTAACTGGGCACAGTCACTCTTCAGGGAAAGGAGAGTGGTAGCTTGAGAATTTCTTTAGCATTTAGAAAAGGATCATCTTGAGGAGAGCATGTCTGCATGTTTTCGATCCCAAATGCAGACTTAGAACACTGAAACCCATTTAGAAGGAGGACTGAAACCCATCAAATGCTGTGACATTTCTGACACCATTGACATCACCTATTCCAGCACGCCACCTTCCAAGCAGGAACCACTCTTCCTTGCTGTTTGCAAGATCAATCACGTGTCTTGCCTGGAAAACGGGTTTATAACAAAACAGGAGTGTTAAGAAGGAAAATACTAGAAGGCAGAATTTTAAATTCCAGTAATGCCCTAGAACCCTTGAGATTACTTAAGCACAACTAACTGAAAGCCAAGGACAAGGGCAGGGTGGGGCGGAGGGTATGAAACAGACCAAAATACCAAGCACTTGAAAAACTTCTATGCTGTGCTCTGCCAAATCACTCAGTCATGTCCAACTCTTTGCGACCCTATGGACTAGAGGTTGCCTGGGATTCTCCAGGCAAGAATACTGGAGTGGGTAGCCATGCCATGCTTCAGGGGATCTTCCCAACCCAGGGATCGAACACACATCTAAGCCTCCTGCTTTGGCAGGAGGGTTCTTTACCACTAGTGCCACCTGGGAAGCCCATGATGGCCTATTGAAAAGCTTCTGCTCCCTGAGTAATCAGCAGAGTGTAAGGGACAGACAGCCTAACTGGGCCGGTAGCGGGGGTGGGGGTGATGTGGGGGTGTGGGGTGGGGAGGGGTGTAGAAAGGGAAAGTTGAAGAAAGTGGACAATTAGAAGTAAAGCAGAAATCAATTAATTAGAAACATAAAAGGAATAGCCTTGCAAGGGACTCTCTAATCAATAAAACAGATTCATGAAAGTCAGCTACGAAATCATGGGGATCCACCACCAAAAAAAAAAGTGTCAACTTTTTATGGCACTTTACAAGCTATCTTCATATACAGTAATCTAGAGAGAGAAGCAGGAGTTACTATTGCTACTTTACAGGGAAAAAAAGCTGAAGTTCAGAGAGGTATGTAATTTATTCAAAGTCGCACAGCTATTAAGTGACAAAGTTTGTTCTTTAGCACTCAGAGTGGGAAAAGGATTTAGTTAAAAGGCTGAGTGGATTATTTTACTTTCATCTCACCAAGGAAGCTGATAAAGAGAGTCCTAGCTCCAAAATTTCCACTGAAATAGACAACAGATTCTTTCTCTCTACCATGTAGTAGCACAGTATAGTTACAGTATGGTTTGTTATTATTTGTATTTTTTTTTGCCAGGTCTTAGTTGCAGCACCTGAAATCTTCCATCTTCATGTGGGATCTTTAGCTGAGGCATGCTAACTCTTAGTTACAGCACATGGGATCTAGTTCTCTGATCAGGAATTGAACCCAGGCCCCTGCATTGGGAGTATAGAGTCTTAGCCACTGGACCATCAGGGAAGTCCCTACAGCATGGCTTTTGGGAGTCAAACAGCTCTTCAACCTACTAACTAGAGGCTCTGAAAAAGCCATTTAATCTCTCTGAGCTCTGTTTTCATAACCATAAAATAGCAATAGTATTTCCAGGTTATTCTGAGTTTAAAAAACCATAATGGGGTAATAAAATTGCTAATACTATGTCTCCAGTTTTTTGAATAATAAAAATATACCTTATTGAACATTTAAAGTAAATTTTAAACTTTTAAGAATGAAAAATCGTAATTCTCTGAAAAGTATGCTCAGTTTACTCCTGCTATCTACAACTAAGGAAAGACTAGTCAGGTAATTCTACAGTCAAGATACCACTGCAGGGGACTTCCCTGGCAACCCAATGGTTAAGACTTTGTTTGCCTTCCAACACAGGGGGTGAGGTCTCAGACCCTGGTCAGGCAGCTAGTGGGCTTCCCTGGTGGCAGGTAAAGAACCTGCCAGCAATGCAGGAGACCCAGGTTCAATCCCTGGGTTGGGAAGATCCCCTGGAGAAGGGCATGGCAACCCACTCCAGTATTCTTGCCTGGAGAATCCCATGGGCAGAGGAGCCTGTCGGGCTACAGTACGCAGGGTCACAAACAGTCGGACACAACTGAGCGACTAACCCTCTCCCTTTCAGGGAGCTAAGATCCCACATGCCTCATGGCCAAAAAACCAAAACATAAAACAGAAGCAATGTTAGAACAGATTCAATAAAGATTTGTAAAATAGTCCACAATACAAAAAAGAGAGAGAACAAGAGATATCTATGGTCATCAGATGTTAGGAGAAGAAATACTATTGGTGGGGGAAAGGCTCCCTCCAAAGAGGCTGTCTCCAAGCATAAACAAGGATGCAAAGTCACGCATCACTGCCTGGGCTGATAAGCACCCAGGCCCATCCCAGGTTAGTCTCATAATCCTGCCTGGAGCCATCATTTCGACCCAGCACCTGCATGCCATCTCCTGCAATCCTCAAATGACCCTCTGTGGTAAGTACTAGAATTACTCCTTTTTCACAGATGAGGAAACCGAGGCCTACACAGATCAAATAATTTGCACAAGATCAATCCAAAACAGAATGCAGTTTTGGACTCTGACTCTCAATTCTATGTTCTCAACCCTTGGATTTCATGAATCAGTAACTTTTTTTAAATTTAGGAACTGACATAGAGTTGCCGATTTTGTGACAAATGAGAAAATAATTTCTAAGATAGAAATAATAATAATATAAAACCCAAGAAAGAGGATTGGAAATAATACCAAACATAGGAAAAATAGCAAACATGGAAAAGAAGGATGTTTTAAAGGATAGGAAAGAATCTCAGAATAAAAGTAAATTCTTCCCATGAAAGAGTATTTAGAGCCTATACCAACAAAACACAGGAAAGTTACAAGATCAATTGTTACTTTATGACACTAAATTGTAGGTAATCGTTTGCCAGTTTGGAGATTCAACAGTGCAGGAAGAAGTGGAATTTGCTAGTCCAACTTGTTTAAGTGTGTGTGCTTAGTCACTCAGTCGTGTCTGACTCTTTGCGACCCCATGGACTGTAACCTGCCAGACTCCTCTGTCCATAGAGATTTTCCAAGCAAGAATACTGGAGTGGTAGCCATGCCCTCCTCCAGGATTCCAACTCAGGGATCAAACCCAGGTCTCCCACATTGGAGGTGGATTGTTTACTGTCTGAGCCATTTGCCAGTCTAGTTCATTTAAGAAGCTCATTTCAAATCACAGTCTTTGTAGAAAACTGTTTCTCCTATACATATGCAGCCAGTAAAGGAAATAATCTTAGAGCAGGAGTCTGGCTGGCTGGGCCAGTGGGGTATCTGCCTGTCCATCTAGGGGCAGTCAGGCATTTATCTGAAAGGGGTGCTGCAGGTGGGTGGGAAACACGGTCTGAGACTGTATCAGGGAGTTCTGCCCCCAAATTTCAGGCCCCCAAAGCCATCTCAACACGTGACTTCTTTCTTTGAGGCCCCAGACAGCTTTTCCTTTCAGAAGGCCCCTATGAAAATGCAAATATTTCTAGGATGTTAAGCCTATCAGCTAACACTTTCCTTATCAGCCATAGCACATTTGTTATCAGCAAACACCTTGGCTTAAATTATTTGACAACTTTCCAAGTGTGTGTGGGAAAGAGACCCCACTTTGTCCCTGGTAGGGGAAGGTGAAGAGTGGAGATAGGTTTGGGGAATGCAAAGTGGGAGGAGAGACTTGTTAGACGAGACCAAAGATAAGTCTCCACTAACTTGACCACTTGCCTTGCCTTGCACTCGTGGGAGAGGGGCGGGTGCAGCGGCGGGAGGTTTTGTGTATGTGTGTGTGTGTGTGTGTGTGTGTGTGTTGTGTAAACTATGTAAGGACTTCTAGAAACCAGAAAGCAAGTTCTGAGAAGAGGATTGCAGGAAAGTTAGAGGGACCTGAGTAGAATGTATAGATTCTCGAAGGATAGTTGATTTGTTGTTTAATAGACTTAATTTTTTAAAAAAATATTTAAACAGCCAGTTGCTCTCCTACTATCCAACTTGTTCTTGCTTCCCTTCTAAAAAGTTATTTGAGGGGCTTCACTGGTAGCTCAGTGGTAAAGAATCTGCCTGCCAATGCCAGAGACATAGATTCGATCTGGGGTCCTGGAAGATCCCCCATGCCACAGAGTAACTAAGCCCATGAACCACAACTATTGAGCCTGTGCTCTAGGGCCCGGGAACCACAATAAAAGAAACCACCACAATGAGAAGCCCGTGCACAGCAACCAATAGTAACCTCCCCTCACTGTGACTAGAGAAAAGCCCTTGCAGTGATGAAGATCCAGCACAGCCAAAAGTAAATAAATTATATATATATAAAGACTATTTGAAAATTTACCCTTATCTCCTCCAGATCACATTAAGCACCCAGTAAAATTGTAGGACAGTAGGTGAAATGCCAGGCTGGATGAAACACAAGCTGGAATCAAGATTGCCGGGAGAAATACCAATAACCTCAGATATGCAGATGACACCACCTTTATGGCAGAAAGCAAAGAGGAACTAAAGAGCCTCTTGATGAAGGTGAAAGAGGAGAGTGAAAGCTGACTTAAACCTCACCATTCAAAAAACTAAGATCATGGCATCCGGTCCTATCCCTTCATGGCAAATAGATGGGGAAACAATGGAAACTGTGACAGACTGTTTTCTTGGACTCCAAAATCACTGCAGATGGTGACTGCAGCCATGAAATTAAAAGACGTTTGCTCCTTGGAAGAAGAGCTATGACCAACCTAGACAGCATATTAAAAAGCAAAGCATTACTTTGCTGACAAATGTCTGTCTAGTCAAAGCTATGGTTTTTCCAGTAGTCATGTACAGATATGACAGTTGGACTATAAAGAAAGCTGAGTGCTGAAGAATTGATGCTTTTGAACTGTGGTGTTGGAGAAGACTCGTGAGAGTCCCTTGGACTGCAAGGAGATCAAACCAGTCGATCCTAAAGGAAATCAACGCTGCATATTCATTCGAAGGACTGATGCTGAAGCTGAAACTTCAATACTTTGGTTACCTGATGCGAAGATCTGACTCATTGGAAAAGACCCTGAATGCTAGGAAAGACTGAAGGCAGGAGAAGAAGGGAGTGACAGAGGATGAGATGGTTGGATGGCATCACCAACTCAATGGACATGAGTTTGAGCTAGCTCTGGGAAATGGTGAAGGACAGGGAGGCCTGGAGTGCTGCAGTCCATGGGGTCGTAAAATGGCACTAAGAAGAATCTGCCTACGATGCCAGAGACCCTGGTTTGATTTCTGGGTTGGGAGGATCCCCTGGAGAAGGGATAGGCCACCCACTCCAGTATTCTTGGGCTTCCCTGGTGGCTCAGATGGTGAAGAATCCACCTGCAATGCAGGAGACCTAGGTTCAGTCCCTGGGTTGGGAAGGTTCCCTGGAGGAGGGAATGGCAACCCACTCCAGTATTCTTGCCTAGAGACTCACCACGGACAGAGGAGCCTGGTGGGTTACAGTCCATGGAGTCTCAAAGAATCAGACTTGACTGAGTGACTAAGCACAGCACAGCACAGAATAGTTATAATGGGCTTCCCTGGTGGCACAACGGTAAAGAATCCACTTGCAATGCAGGAGCCACAGGAGACACGGGTTTGATCCCTGGGTTGGGACGATGTCCTGGAGGAGGGCGTGGAAACCCACTCCAATTTTCCCAAGCCACAACTGCCAACTTTAAGCTCAATACAGATGGTATCAACTCTTACCCTCTGTCACAGTCAGATAATCAGGGGGCATCTGTGGGTGTATACTCCTCCTAGCTCTCAGCATCATTCACTCCATTTTCCTCTCCCGAATTCTTCTAGGTATTTTCCATTAATATGTTTTAGTACGGCCCCAGGGACCATGACGGCTTCCCACTTGGCACTAATGGTGAAGAATCCATATGCTAATGCAGGAGGCCTGGATTAGATCCCTAAGTCAGGAAGACCCCCTGGAGGAGGAAATGGCAAGCCACTCCAGTATTCTTGCCTGGGAAGTCCCATGGGCAGAGGAGCCTGGCAGGCCACAGTCCATGGGGTCAAAAACAGTCTGACATGACTTATGACAGAGCCCACATACAGCAGGGACCATGAAAAAGACGATGACTTATTAAATATAATATTTTAAAATAATATTGAATGCTTCAGATAATTGACCACAAGACAAGGGTAATTATCAGTATACAAAATTATAAACACGATGTCATCCCATCACTTTAAAAATAAAGTATTACATATATACATATTCAGAAAAAGAAGACAAAGAAAATACCCCAAAATATAAACATGGTTAATATTGATATTAACACTGGTTATCTCTGGGCACTGAGGTTGAGAGTGACTTCTACTGCCTTTTCTCAAATCCAAGCCCTTCTCCCCAGATTCCATGCCTTCACCTAGTCAAGTCACTGTCATCTCTCACCTGGCCTAATACAACAGGCCTAATACAACTGCTGTCCTGCAGCTGGTCTTGCCAATTCACTCACCATGTAGAATCAAGAGGGATCTTCTTCAAATGCATATCTGGGTACTATGGAGACAGGATAACAAACTGGTACCAGCTGCTGGCTCCTTCTGTGAAATCGAACCCTAGAAATTCCCCAGAAGCAGAAGTGAGCTTAATGGACACTTAATGAATCCCAATACTCATCGCAAAAACTGTTTGTTTGCATGCTTGTTTGTTGGTAGAAGTCCAGTGTTGGTTAGATCTTGGGAAGTGTAACAAGTGCAGAGAGTTATCACTCTCTGCAACAGCAAACAAGGATTTGGCAACTGCAGAGGGTATGTTAGTTTTCTAATATATTGCCATGTAACATTACCACAGACTTGGTCTAAAACCTCATGCATTTATTATCATCAAGTTCCTGTGAGCCAGGGGTTCAGGCATGGCTTCGTGGTGTCCTCTGCTCAGGACAACAATCAAAGTGTCAGCTGAGTTGCATTTTGTTATGGAATTTTGCTTTTTGTACCAAGCTCATATTGCTGGCAGAGTTTGGCTCCTTGTGGCTGTAGGACTGAGGTCCTTGCTTTCTTGCTGGGTGTCAGTGGGGGCTAATTTCAGCTCCTAGAGGTCCTCCCTTGCCATGTGGCTCCTGTACAACCTGGCCACTTATTTCTTTAAGGCTGACAGGAAAAGCTAATCCTCTCCAGTCTGTTAAGATGGAGCCTTATAAAATACAAAGTAATCACAGGAGTAACTATCCTATCATATTCATAGTTCCCACTCACACCAAGGGGGAAGGATTATATAGGATGTTTACCCCAGGGGGGCAGGAATATTGGCAACCATCCTAGAATTCTGCCTACCATGGTCAACTGAGTCCCCAGAGCTTCATGTCCCTCCCACACACAAAATAGTTCATCTGTTATGGGCTGAACTGTGTCCCTCTAAAATTTATATGTTGAAGTCCTACCCACCCCCAGCACCTCAGAATTATGAATGTATTTGTATATAACGTCTTTAAAGAAGAGAGAGAGAGAGAGAGAGAGAGTGTGTGTGTGTGTGTGTGTGTGTGTGTGTGTGTTAGCTGCTTAGTCATGTATGACTCTGTGCAACCCCATAGACTGTAGCCCACCAGGCCCCCCTGTCCATGGGATTCTCCAGGCAAGAACTCTGGAGTGGGTTGCCATTTCCTTCTCCAAAAGGAACTACAGAAATAAAGAAAGTGAAGTCGCTCAGTTGTGTCCAGTTCTTTGCGACCCCATGGGCTGTAGCCTACCAGGCTCCTCCATCCACGGAATTTTCCAGGCAGGAGTACTGGAGTGGGTTGTCATTTCCTTCTCCATTTAAAGAAGTAACTGAGTTAAAATGGGGTCATTAGGATGAGCACTAAGGCAATATAACTGTTTCCCTTATTAGAAGAGGAAATCTTGGAATAGACATATACAGGGGAAGACCATGTGAAGACACAGAGAAAATAGCCTTCTACAAGCCAAGAGAAAGGACCTCAGGAGAAACTAACCCTACTGGACTTTGATCTTAGACTTCTAACCTCCAGAATTGTGAGAAAATTAATTTCTGTTGTTTAAGCCACCCAGTCAATGGCACTTCATTATAGCAGCACTGGCTGACTAATACACCACTCCACAATCTTCATTCCATTACATCATCAACAAAATCTCATAATCCAAATATAAATCTCACCATCTCATCACCTTAAAGTCCAAAATCTCATCTTTCAAATCAGGCACTAATGAAGATCTTGAGTATAACCAATTAAGTACCATTCCTAGGACACAATTACTCTCCATTTAAGGACCTGTGAAACTAAAGAGACAAATAACTCACTCCCAACATACAATAGTGGGACAGTCGTGGGATGATAGATATAGACATTCTGGCCCATAAAGGAGGAAAATAGAAGGTTTAAAGAAAAAAAAGGAGTCCCTGGTTCATCACAGTTCTGACTTTAAGCTAGGCAAATGTTAGACTTCCTTGATTAGGTTTCAAGACATGGGATTAAATCCTCTATAGCTTTTCAATTTTTGGACTCTGAGCCATCCTTTCTTTTTCATGAAAGGTAGCACACACATTTGCATCTGCATAGTTTTCTCAGTCTCCTTCCAGGCTTGGTACTTTCTTCCAAGCCTTGTGTGAAGAGCCAAAGCAGAGTGAGGAGGGTATCTTTGCAGGTGAGGGGATGGCCCTGGAGATGGGAGATTGGCTTCACACAGAGGTATTGATCAAGTAATTAAATATGTTATAGACAGTGGGAGCCAGATTTCTCATCATCAAAAAGCAGAATTAAAAATATGGAAAAGGAAATTAAACTCTGTGATGTTGGATTGAAATTAGAGATATAATTGACAATATGTATAAAGAGTTGAGTGTGTGTATATAAACATACATATATTCCTTAGCTCTGTCCACTGAAGAGGGGTCTTGGGAGCAGCAACATCCCATAGTAATAAGCACACCTATTGCCCAGATCCTAGCTTCTAAATATCATTCTCTACTTAGAGGAACTAGGGCTCTTTACAGAAATGTGTGACTTTAAAACTGGGGTAGGGAAAATATAAGATCAGCCTACAACATCTCTTCTGCCAGAGACAACAAAGTACTCGAAAATGATAGAGATATGTAAAAACCACACAAATGCAACTTGAAGAGGCTTTTATTTGTCAAATTGAGGACAATGTGAATGTCAGAATAAATAATGATAGAAAAAGATTATAATTCATTGAATAAATTAGGAAAGAAGCAGTAAATCCTTACAGATGTAAAACAGTAAATGAATAAATTGGAAGTTTGTTGAGGAATAGTTACACAGTTTCATTTTTCCCACTCAAAATATTTATTAATTACAGTGAAGAAATCAGTAACTTGAGACTAAAGAGCTTGGGAAACATCATTTTAATAAAGCAAACAAAGTTAGCATCAGTAACCAGGAAAAATGAAATTTTGTACCACCAGGTATGATGCACTAAGAACATAAAATCACTTTTGTGCTATTCCTTCCAAAGATGCATTTTTGTTCTTGTTCAGTCACTAAGTCATGTCTGACTCTTCAAGACCCCATGCACTGCAGCATGCCGAGTTTTCCTGTCCTTCACCATCTCCCAGAATCCACTCAAACTCGTGTGCACTGAGTTGGTGGTGCCATCTAACCATCTCATCCTCTGTCGTCTGCTTCTCCTCCTGCCCTCAATCTTTCCCAGCAACAGGGTCTTTTCCAATGAGTCAGCTGTTTTCGTGGGCAGAGTATTGGAGCTTCAGCTTCTGCACAAACCCTTCCAATGATGCATACCCCTAATCTAGTCTGAGGAAACAGCCTAAATGAAGAGACACTCTGTAACATAACTGACCTATAATTTTCTAAAATGTCAACGATGTGTGGAAGAAAGATTACAGAATCTTTCCAAATCGAAGCTAACCAAAGTGATTTGACATACAGCATGAGTTTGAACTGGATCCTTTTGCTGTAAAGATTATTGCAACCCTTGACAAACTTTAAATGGGGTCTGACAGCTATGCATTGAGGTTAATTTCCTGATTTTGTTCATTGTATTTTGTTCACTGATTTGTTCGTTGTACATGGGAGGATGTCATTATTTATAGGAAATACACACCAAAATTTTAAGAGTAACAGAGAATCAGATTGATAACCCTATTCTCAAAGGGTTAAGGAAAAATAGTTACTTCTCTGTAGCTTTTCTGGAACTTCCATAATTTTTTCCAAATATACTATTGAAAAATAAGCTATGGTCTGATTTCCCCTGAGCAGACTATCCTCCATCCCTGCCTTGCAGGGCATCACTGACCTGTGGGATTAGAGAGCAAGCGTTTGCTGCTCATCTCAAAGTGGGGAAAGGAGCTGCTATTGTCAGCACAACAGCAGCTGCCTGAGTGGGGCTCAACATTTTCCATCTGTCCACATTTCTGCTCTAACTTCACTGACAAATCATTCTCTCCATTCTCAAAATATTTGGCCTGTCTATACCAGAGTCACCAAATCAAAGACCCAGTTCTGGCTCTAACAATCTCTCCCATTCTTTAGACCACAGATCTCTGTCTGCCCTTGAATCTTTAAGCAGCCAGGCACATGGGTCTGCTCAGAAATAGATTTACTTGCTATATTATACGATGAGGAATGTTGCTGACTTTTGCATGAGATTTCCTGCTCTCTCTCAGCAAGTGACTAAACTGGTTACAGCTAATTCTGCTGAGAGGTAACCAGCTGTTTTTGCACAGTCTTGCAGCCATTTCCATGAATTAACTTGGGAGCACTGTAGACCCTTGAAAAGCTGCGTAAGGCTCTGGTGCCTGATAGCTTTAGTAGGATTTAGCAGCCTCAGCAACAGACTGAAGATAAAAAACATAAAATCTATTAACAGCTGCTCTGAAAACGTCTGTGCAGTCTTGGGTGAGATAAAGAATCTCTATTCTTGTGGGTGATATGATGATAAAACCTCTAACCCATACCTATTGTCAAGGTGCATGTGAGGATAAACAGAGTGTACTTAGAAAGTGTCTTGAGTTCTTTATTAAGAGATCAGGGATATTGCTGTATTTACTCAGTGCTTAGTGGAAGGGAGCAATTTTAAACCCTAACTCTGCTGAATAACATGAAGATAGCTGTTATTAACAATTACATTATGATTGATAGTTTGTATTTACTCATTTACTTATTTGTTAGAAGCATATTCATTGAGCATGTACACTGTGCTGACCACCATCTAGGCACAAAGGATGCAGCTATGAACAGAAGAGCATGGTCCCTGCCCTCATGCAGCATAGAGTCTAGTGGGGAGACACAACTAGCCAGTCCTTCCTTACACATGTGGTGAGTGACAATAAGAGGAAAAAAAAATGTTTTCACCCTCGATAAAAATGGCTATTATTATCAGGCAAGTTAAAAAAAAAAAAAAAATCACAGGTCTGGGAGTCAGAAGAGGATTTGAGATCCAGCTCCCCTTACGGCCACATGAAGTTACTTCTGACAGTCTTGATTTCATCAGAGTTCTCTGAAAATCAACATTTTTACACCTTCTTTCATGAGGTGTTTGCGAAGCCCAAATGAGATAATCAATATGAAAGCAATTATAAAACGCAGACTCATATGAGCTCTTACTGTTGCAGAGGCTTTATGCAGCACTTGAACGTGGTTGTTTTTGCTTCCCTGACCACTCTGGCTGGAGGGAGCCAGCTGCGTCACTGTGCCTACCGGCGGTGTCCCTGCCAAGCTCTACCAGCTACTATAGGAGGCGGCTGTACGCAGACATTGCAGACCCACCGCTGCCAACCTCAGCCCTGACTCACTCAAGGTTTTTAATAATAATCCGGATGAAAACACAGGAATACATTCATCAATGTACAGCACAAATGAAGCTGAGAATAGAAAACACAGAGATTGACAGAGTCAGGATCCAAAATGATCTCCCCAGGATAACAAGATGAAATATAATCAAGATAAATATAAAGTCTTGTATTTAGGTTCACAAAATTAACTGTGTGCAGCAGCACAAATGAAAAGACAGGGATATTGATTGACCATCCTTCTAGTATTTTACAAATGAACAGCATTTTACTGCTCACAGCCCTTGCATTTCATTTAATCACTCAGGAAGTTAGCTTTAGTGAATCTGTTAGATAAAAATTTATTCTGATGTATCCTTTTGATTACAAATTCAGTATTTCCTGATTTAGGTTTAACAACTCTGAATTCATGCGTATTACCAAGCAAATCTGAATTCTAATTCTTGTCACACCTAAGCACATCAATAGATATCAATAGTATGTATATTGCTCAGGATTAGGCAGGGAGACATAGCATGAGATTTCTTTCTTAAGCTCAGAATCCTACTTTTTTTTTTTTTAACTGTTCATCTCCTCCAAGAAACTTCCCCAGTCTTCCCAGTTGCCATCAATCATTTTAAAACTATTTTCCCTATTACATGTATAGACAAATGTGTGTGTGTCATGTATGCTTGCATCTATGTTGCTGTGTGGGATTGTCCATCATCTTGAATTAAATTCAGTTACCCTGCACCAATCAGCTCATCCAAACTCAACTCTATCTTAGAGCCTTTTGATAGATATGATCCATGCTTACATGTTTTGAAATCTTCAATATTCTACCACAGAGATTTGCACATACTACTTACTCAGTAGATATTGGCAGAATTGTGCTGTCACAAAGGAGCACACACTTTGTGGTCACATTTGAATTCGAATCACTATTTACTAAGTTCCACCGAGTTACTATTCCTCTCTGAATTTTGATTTTTTAATCTTTAAAATGGGCATATAGTAATCACTCTATAGGGGATTTTCTGAGTACTAAATACTAGCAAAATTTAGGGGCTAAGTAATATTAGCTCCTTTCCCCCTTGATTTCTAGGTCATTGGAATGGCTGGGGTCATGAGGAGAGTTTCTTTAAATGGAATTATAAGACAACCTGACTCTACTCTTCCTGAGTTCCTATATAGGATCAGATATCAGTGGCTTCTAGTCCCCAGCAGCCCACGGTCCCTACAGATGCTCCAGGTCCCTGACTAATCCCTGGAGTCACAGCAAAGCAGCTGCTTCATCAGCCCTGAAGGGCTATTTGTGAAGCGTGGGGTGTCTTTCCCCTGCCACTGCTACTGACAGCATTCCACCTGCACAGAACCTGGGCTCTCAGGCCTCACCATTGTTTGCAATTCAACAAATGTTTGACTGTTTGCTATGTTTCAGAAACTGTGCTAAGGCCAAGAATAAAAAGTTGACTAAGACATGATTCTGTCCTCAAAGAACTCAGCCTACTGAGAGTTGGGGAGTACACTTATACAAACCAGTCTCCCACAGAGTGGAAAGTGATAACAGCCAATATACAGATATGTCCCTGGATGCACCCCAGGACTCCAGAGTGGAAGATCTATTCCAGACCTGGTACAGGAATAGTGGTATTTGAATCAAAGTTTCTCTAGTGGTTCAGATGGTTAAAAAAAAAATCTGCCTGCAATGCAGGAGATCCCCATTCAATCCCTGGGTCAGGAAGATTCCCCTGGAGAAGGGAATGGCTACCCAATTCCGTATTCTTGCCTGGGGAATTCCATGGACAGAGGAACCTGGCAGCTATAGTCCATGGCATCCAAAGCATTGGACATGACTGAATGACTAACCAAAAACAACAAGAGACTAACACTTTCACTTTTGGCTGTTCAGGTGGTGCTAAAGAACCAGCCTACCAATGCAGGAGGCATAAGAGACACAGGTTCTATCCCTGCGTCAGGAAGATCGCCTGGAGGAGGGAATGACAACCCACTCCAGTATTCTTGCCTGGAGACCTATGGATAGAGGAGCCTGGTGGGTTACAGTCCATGGGGTCGCAAAGAGTCAGACACAACTGAAGCAACTTAGCATGAGCATGCATTCATGCACCTAAGGATTCATGCACCTAAGGATAGCTATGGAGGTGGAGAGGGCATTGAGGTGCAAGGAATGGCCTAAGTGAAGACATAAGGGTGTAAAAGAATGGAGGTACTCAAGTTGTGGCCAGCACAAGACGTGGGCCAGAACCCAGGGCATCAAGTAGAGGGAGGAGGCAAGAGCCTGGCAGAGTAGGAAACTTCTGAAACGGCTCCCAGTGATGGCCTCCTAGTAGCCACCCCCTCCCTGTGAAATCTCTCCCTGCCCCCACCCGCAATAGACTATAAAAGACTGGGCTGACTTCCATCTTGTTCATCATCTCCCCCTCTTACCTCCCTCTCAATAATGAAACCAACTGCCATGTTATGAGCTGCCCAATGGAACAGTGCAATTTATGAGGAACTGAGGGTAGCTTCTGACCTACAGCCAGTGAGAAGCTGAGGCCCTCAGCTCAACAGCCCACAAGGAACTGAAATCTGCCAACCACCACCGGGTGAACTTGGAAGCAGCTTCTCCCCAGGCAAATCTTGAGATGGTTGTGGTCCCAGCTGATGCCTTGACTGCAGACTCTGAGATGCCTTGAACTGAAGGACCCATTTACGTCATACCCAGATGCCAGACCCATAGAAATGATTAGATAATAAATATGCACTGTTTTAAGCCACTAAGTTTTGGAATAATTTGTTATGCAGCAGCAGGTAATTAATATACATGGAAAGGATTAGAGACAAAGTTTGGAGGACATTCAGTAGCAGACTGCTATATCTGACCTATGCCTGATATATCTTGCCAATATCTGATAGGCAGTTCTGATATATTAAAGATTGTAAGTAATGAGTGACCAGAGACAGGTTTTTCAAACATTTTTCTGGCAGTGATTCACAAGAAGAGTTGGAAAATGAAGAGATTCCCAAGTTAATTTATAGGGATGTCCTTGGTGGTCCAGTGATTGACTGCATTCCCAATGCAGGGAACTAGGGATTCTGCATGCTGCAACCAAGACCCAGTGTAGCCAAGTAAATTATATAAGAAAACAAATTCCTAAAAAAAAGAATTCATACAGAACTCTCAATAAGCACAGGATCTCCTGATGAGAAGCAAAGACTTGTAATAATGGTAGTGAGAGGACAGGGAAGAAATGAGTTAGACTTACCTGGCCTTGGCTGTTGATGGAATGTAGGGGTAAAGGAGAGGGAGGAAATTAAAAGAAAATTTCAGAAGATAAGAAATAGGAATGTGGAAAAATCATTTATAGAAATGAAAAGCACAGACAGAAAAGCACAGAAAGTCGTGAAGGAAAGACAATGGGTTCACTTGGGATCTGTTGAGTTTGGACTGCTATTGAAACATCTAAGTGTGATACTCAAGAAGTCAAAGCCAGAAGTTTGGGAGACACCTGCATGAAGGTCAGAATCTACTCCTACTGGGCACATGAGTTACAGGTTAGAGCTCAAGTCACCCAACAACCACCTTAACACACAGCATGAGAAGGTGAGGCTGCAGCTCAGGGATCACATCCCCACTCTTCATCTTGAAACTGAAAATCACAAGGTGGGGGAATCCCTGGTTTATTGCTGATGATGCCAAGGAGACTGGCATCCTGCTAAGAGCTCCAGGGCTCAGCCCAGGATTCAGCTGGGCCCTGACAAAGATGTATAGTTTTCTTGCATGAATATACCAAAGACCAGCCCAGTGAGTGATGTAAAGTCTTCAGGTCTCATTCTAGAGGCCCCTGCAAGATGAATACTCATATTCATGGTTTTTTGTTTTTTTTTTTAAGAGGATATTTCTTAAACACAGAAAGTGTAACAGTGGGACTGGGACAGGGGGAAATGAGGGATTGTTTAATGACTAGAGCATTTCAGCTTCTCAGGGTGAAAAGTTCTGAAGACTGGTTGCACAACAATGTGAATATGCCTAACAATACTGAACAATACAGTTGAAAATTGTTAAGATGGTAAATTTTATGTTACATGTGTTTTACGTGATCGCCTTCTGGTACAATCAGAGAAAATAATTAAAATAGCTACCATTTACTAACTACCTCCTACATGCCATGTGGTTATAAAGTAATCCTTATGAAAATTCATTGGGACTGGCTATTATCCTGAGAGAGGCTAAAAAATGTTCACAAGATTCACAGCTGATGAGTAGCAGAGCCACCATTTGGGCTGAGATCCCTCTGATTCCAGTAGGGTGCTAATTCCCATGCAACACTGGTTGAAGTGGAGAAGAGAAACAATTGTCAGATGTGGAAGACAACTTTAGGTGGGAAGAATGAAATTAGAAGGATATCATGAGTTTTAGACCAGGAACCAGGAACTGGTTTTTGTTTGTTTTTTTAATAACCCCCAGAAAGTCCAGCACAATGCAATTGCACCCTGAGGCTTTCAAGAAATATTTTTGAATAAATAAGTGAATGATGAACGATCATTATTTAAAAACAAAGTGATTCCTCCCCTTTGCCTCTAAAAACTTAGATAACTGTTTTTCTCTGGCTTTCAGACCAACCAATGTAAATTTATTTCAAATGCAAAAGACCTCTGGGACTTCCAGTTTCTGGTCCAACATTGAAAGAGTTTGAATGTCACCGCTCCCCTCCTCATGACAAGAAAAAAGGGGAACAAATGGAAAATCATCACTCTTCTCAGATCCATCAGAGAATAAGGTCATAGAGCAAACTGCTGCCCTGAACACTGGAGAAACCACTAGGCACATACTTAACAGGGAGCAGAAGTCCGCAGATGGAGCCAACACTTAAATTATCACTGATAAACTGCTGGAAGTGTAGTGGGGAATAGTGCAAGAGTTGAAAATTGAAGGAAGGGCAGTCTTAGGGGGTCCCTAAACTTTCCTGAGTTTTACTAGATTCTTACTGGGAGAATTAGAGAATAATCTCATGCTTCCAGCAAGGGAGCAGAAGGTGGAGAAATTAGCCATTTTCCAATATGCCCAGAGCTCTCTGTTCTCCTTAATAAAGCCTTCCCTCAAGAAAAACTATTTTGCCAGAGCCTAGCTAACCTTGGGGAAAGAAAACGTTCAACTCCTGCCACCTAGAAACTTCCATGACTGTTTTTAAGAAAGACTCTCTAAGGAAACCCTGGATAAGGAAATGGCTACCTATTCCAGTATTCTTGCCTAGAAAATCCCATTGACAGAGGAGCCTGGCAGGCTACAGTCCAGAGTCACAAAAAGTTGGACACAACTGAGCATGCACACAAATGCTAAAGAAACCAAAAGACAACAAGGGAGACAAAAGCAAGAGCGCTAGAGAACATTTTATTCTCTGGCAGGAAGCTACAATAAACAGTCAGCCAGCATAACTCTTGCCAGATAAACATAAAGTCTCACACCTAAGACCGATCTATCTTGGTTCCTTTTCCCAGATTTATCATGCTCAATTTCAGCAACAAAAAAAAATTATAAGGCATACTTAAAGGTAGAAAAACATTGTCTGAAGAGACAAAATTTTTTAAAAAGTATCAAAATCAGACTCAATATGGCAGAGATTTTGGAAAAGACCTCTGAAGGTTCCTGTCGGACTCCATATCTGTAGGAGGAGGCGCTCCTGACTGTGATCCTAGATGAACTTCTCTAAAGCTGGTCCTGCTAATTGTTCTACCACAAGGGCTGTCACATCCACACTTTCCTTTTTATTCTGTTGTTCCCTGAATCCAGGCCCCCACACCCCTTGGATTATTGTGTCATCTCCTAACTATTCCCCCTGCCTCCCCTTCTAGGCACCCTACATACTGTTCCAGGTTCATTATTCCAAACACCGCTTAGCGCATGCCAGCTCCACCTTTAATACTCCACCAGTCTGGAGCCAAGTCCTGGAGGAACCCTCCCTGCTAGCCCGCCCCTTCCTCTGCCGTGTCCTGGAGGGTAGCACTTCACTGCTGCTTACGCCCTCTGCCCTGCCTCGGCCCCCTCTCCACTTATCCACATGTGGGTGACCTTCCAGGCACAGCTCAGGGCCTCCCCATCTCCATGTGAGCCTCAGCCCTCTGTAACCACACCCTTCTCCATAGGTCTGTAAGTTTTTTTATCTCTACTGTTCATTTCACCTTAATTACTCATTGTGGATGACACCAAAGAATTGTGTAAGCTATTTATTAATCACTATGTGCCAGATACTTTCTGTCCTTACATACTTTACATACTCATTGATCCTTACCAAATTCCCATAGTAACGGTATTATTACTATGCAATAGTATATTATATTAGCAATAGTATTATCCTCATTTTTCACAAGAGGAAATTAAGACCTGGAGAGGTTATGTAACATATTAAAGGTCTCAGCAGTGGTAGAGCTGAACATCAAATTCAGGTCTGTGAAACTCAGAGCCTATGTACTTTTTGTGCTGTGTGACTTCTCAAAAAACTATGATTGTTTGCTGAATTAGTAAAGACAAAGTGATTCACATTCAGCAAACAATCATAGTGTGCCTACTACGTGCCATGCACATATGTAGTGTAAGAGAGCTAAAGATCAATTAGACAGAAACCCAGACTTCAAAAGCTTTGAGATATACTCCTATATGATATCTCTTTTTCTGTATTTTCTGTCTTACCACATCTACAATAACTACCTTCATACAGTAGAAACTCTGTAAATGCACTGTAAACACACAGTTCACTGAACTGTAAATGCATGAGATCAAGGATGGGGGTCTCAAGCAATTCTTTATTCTCAATATTTATCTCAGTATCTTGTGCATAATAGATATTCAAGAAATATTTGTTTAACAAGTGAATAAAAGAGTGGATGAAAGAATATTTAAAACAGATGGAAGGCGGGTGGAATGAATTGGGAGATTGGGATTGACGTACATATACCACCAATACTATGTATAAAATAGGTGGGCTTCCCAGGTGGCGCTAGTAGTAAAGAATCTGCCTCCAATACAGGAGACCTGGGCTCTATCCCTGGATCGGGAAGATCCCCTGGAGAAGGGCATGGCAACCCACTTCAGTATTCTTGCTTGGAAAATCCCATGGGCAGGGGCCTGGTGGGCTACAGTCCTTAGGGTCACAAAGAGTTGGACATGATTGAAGTAACTTAGTATGCATGCACATATGAAACAGGTAACTAGCAAGAACCTGCTGTATAGCAGAGGGAATTTTTCTCAGTGCTCTATGGTGACCTAAATGGAAAGGAAATCCAAAAGAGAGGGGATATATGTAAACAAATAGCTGATTCACTTTGCTATACAGCAGAGACTAACACATTATAAAACAACCATACTCCAATAAAAATTAATTTTAAAAAATCAAAAATAAAAAGAATTTTTTTAGGACTTCCCTTGTGACTCAGTGGTGAAGAATCCACCTGCCAATGCAGGAGACACAAGATCGATCCCTGATCTGGGAAGATCCCATATACCATGGAGCAAGTGAGCCTTTCTGCCACGACTATTGAGCCTGTGCTCTAGAGCCCTGGAGCCACAACTACTGAAGCCCGCACCCCCCTAGAGCCAGTGTTCCGCAACAAGAGAAAACACTGCAATAGAAGTCTGCACATCACAACTAGAGAGTAGCCCCAATCACCACAACTGGAAAGCCTGTGCAGCAACAGTGTCCTAGCACAGCCAAAACTAAACAAAATTATTTTTAAAATTCCTTTAAATAAAGCCAAAAAAAAAAAAAAAGAATATTTACAGGGGATAAAGATATGGAAAGTGAGGATGGGGGAGGGCTCAGAGGATGAAGTCCTCCATTTCCATGCCCCAAGATCCCCAAGGGGAAAAGCATAAATATAGCAGTTTGAGAGCAAGAAGGAATTTAATACTATTGTCACTGCTTAGCTGATGGATGGGAGTCAAATCGTTCCCATGTTGGATATCTGGCCCACAGAGCTGATTGATAGACTCGGTACAATGTTCCTGCTCCCACACCAGGAAGAGAGGACTCCAGGTCCAGGGTTCCCAAGTTCAATAGCCTTTTCTTTTTTGCCTTAAAAAAAAAAAATTGCTGAAGCATGAGATACTTCCGTTCTCCACTGGCATCTTTTCACTATGCCCAGAGAAACAATCATATCGCATTCAGGAAGGCAAGGGCTGCAAAGGCAGGGAAACAGGAACTGTCCCCACGGATGTCCTCCCCAGGGGGGTGGCAGCCAGGGGCTGGGAACAAACGCTGTGTGAAAGGAAAGCTGGACTACATAAGAGGCTCCAGGTTGAGGGGCTGGCTCGTCCCAGCAGCCGGCAGGACCCTCAGCCACAAAGTCCAGGAACAGCGTGTTATTCTTAAAAACACACTTTTCCTTCCCTACCCCCAGCCTCACATATTAAATCTCATGTGAAAGCTGAACAAGGAGCTTGTTCTTCTAGTACATTCCAATTCCTTAAACCCAGTGCTAGACTCTCACCAGAAAAGCATCCATCTAGCTCATTCAAACACATCTCTGTTAACCCAGCTCTAACCTGGCAGCTCTGCTCACTGTCCCCAAGGATGTGTCAAACACAGTCTTACTCCAATCCAACCTTCTCTTCACCTTCTACCTTCTACCCTTCTCTCCCCTTCCTCTCTGATTAGTAAGCTTTTCCCCAGGGGTCCTTGACCCAGAGCATCTCAGTCAGAGTTACTTTTTTTTTTTTTTTTTAATTTTTTTTTCCATTTATTTTTATTAGTTGGAGGCTAATTACTTTACATCATTACAGTAGTTTTTGTTATACATTGAAATGAATTAGCCATGGATTTACATGTATTCCCCATCCCGATCCCCCCTCCCACCTCCCTCTCCACCTGATCCCTCTGTGTCTTCCCAGTGCACCAGGCCCTAGCACTTGTCTCATGCATCCAACCTGGGCTGGTGATCTGTTTCACCCTAGATAATATACATGTTTCAATGCTGTTCTCTTGAAACATCCCACCCTCGCCTTCTCCCAGAGTCCACAAGTCTGTTCTATACATCTGAGTCTCTTTTTCTGTTTTGCATATAGGGTTATCATTACCATCTTTCTAGAGTCCATATATATGTGTTAGTATACTGTAATGGTCTTTATCTTTCTGGCTTACTTCGCTCTGTATAATGGGCTCCAGTTTCATCCATCTCATTAGAACTGATTCAAATGAATTCTTTTTAATGGCTGACAGAGTTACTTTTAAACCCCAGCTGCTAAGTCGCTTCAGTCATGTCCGACTCTGTGCGACCCCAGAGACGGCAGCCCACCAGGCTCCCCCATCCCTGGGATTCTCCAGGCAAGAACACCGGAGTGGGTTGCTGTTTCCTTCTCCAATGCATGAAAGTGAAAAGTGAAAGTGAAGTCACTCAGTTGTGTCCGACTCTTAGCGACCCCATGGACTGCAGCCTACCAGGCTCCTCCATCCATGGGATTTTCCAGGCAAGAGTACTGGATTGGGGTGCCATTGCCTTCTCCATAAACCCCAGCAGCACTTCCTAAGTCAGTGCTTCTTAATCTTTTTCATGGAATAAAAGAAAAAAATATTTCCAATGCACCCAGGGTTAAATACATGAAGTTGTTCTCAGCCGGGACAACTAGCCCAGGAACCCCAGATGCCTATAGGGAAAGGGGAGCCGTTCCTCAGACACATCTGTAATCCATTCAAAGTCACTGCACACAAGAGTGATGGGTAGGCTCAGGTCTACAGACAGCCTGACTTTGCTACAGAGCAGTCTGCACGCTAGACCCAGAAAAAAGGAATATAGGAAATCCCCTGCCTTTGAAGAGCTTGCATGCTAGTTAAAGAAGCAGAAGATGCCGGCATGTATAAACACAAACATACACACAAAAAATCATTTTTAAGTTCTTTATGGACATAAAGATCTTGACCTTTGGCATAAAAGACATATAGAAGCTTAAACTCTGGCTTTACTACTTATCTGCTGTATGAACTTAAGCGAGTTAATACCTCTCTGATCTTACTTTTCCAATCTGTAAAATAGGGCTAACATTCTTATCCTCACAAGAATGTGTTTTCAAATCATCTCTAAGTGAGATATAATTTACACACAATAAATTTCACCCACTAAAGAATATATTTCTCTAAGTTTCGAAAAGGGTATACTATCATATATTCACTACTGCAATCAAAATATGAAATATTTCCATCACCTCAAAGAGATCCTACAGCCTCTTCACAGTCAATCCCCTCCTCCTACCATATACTCAGACCCCTGGAAATCATGAATCTGATTTCCATCACTATAACTTGGCCTGTCTATTAATAATTTTCATATAAGCAGAATCATACGATCATAGTCCTTTGTGCCTGGCTTCTTTGACTTAGGATAATGCTTTTGCAATTCATTTATATTGCATATATCTAGTTTGTTCCTTTTTATTGTGTGTGTGCTCAGTCACTCAGTTGTGTCCAACTCTGCAACCCTATGGACGATCCCACCAGGCTTCTCTGTCCAAGGGATTTCCCAGGCAAGAATACTGGAGTGGGTTGCCATTTCCTTTTTCAGGGGATCTTCCAAACCTAGGGATCAAATCGGTGTCTCCTGCATTGGCAGGAAGATACTTTATCACTGAGCCACATGGGAAGTATTAATAGAATTCCATTGTATGGGAATACAACCATTTATTTAGTCATTCTCCTGTTGATGGACACTTGGATTGTTAATGGGTTTGGGCTTTTATGAATAAAGCTACTATGAGCAATCTTGAAAAAGTCTTTTTGCCAATATGATTTTATTTTTCTTCAGTTAATACCTAAGCATTAAATTACTGGCTTATAGAGTATGTTTAAGTTCTTAAAAAACTTCCAAAGTGGTTGTACCATCTGACACTCCCACCACCAGTGTATGTGAGTTCCAGTTGCTCCACATTCTTGCCAACATTTGGTGTTGTCAGTCTTTATCATTTTAATCATTCTGGTTGGTATGTGGTGACATTTCAATGCAATTTTAACTTGCATTTTACTAATTACTAATGATATTGAGCACATTTTCATGTGTATGTTAGCCATCTATACCTTTTTTTTCTGAAGTGTCTTTTCCCCATTCTATTTGTTTGATTGTCTTTTTATGATTGATTTTTAAGAGTTCTTTATATATATATTGTAAAGAAATTCTTTGTCAGATATGTTTTTCAAATATTTTTCCCTAGATTGCTTGCCTTTTCATTTCAATGGTGTCTTTTGAAAAGTAGTTTTGAATTCTGATAAATCTGATTTATCAACAGTTTGCTTCTATTTGGTTAGTGCTTTTTGTAACCTTTCTAAGAAATATTGAAAGTCCCTTGGACTGCAAGGAAATCCAACCAGTCCATCCTAAAGGAGATCAGTCCTGGGTGTTCATTGGAAGGACTGATACTGAAGCTGAAACTCCAATACTTTGGCCACTTCATGCAAAGAGTTGACTCATTGGAAAAGACCCTGATGCTGGGAGGGATTGGGGGCAAGAGGAGAAGGGGATGACAGAGGATGAGATGGCTGGATGGCGTCACTGACTCGATGGAAATGAGTTTGAGTAAACTCTGGGAGTTGGTGATGGACAGGGAGACCTGGTGTGCTGCGATTCATGGGGTCGCAAAGAGTCAGACATGACTGAGCAACTGAACTGAACTGAACTGAGAAATATTCTCCACTCCAAGGTCACAAAAAATATCCTCTCAGGTTTTCTTCTAGAATTTTTGCAGTTTTAACTTTCATGTTGAGATCTATGATACATCTCAGATTAATTTTGTATGTAATATGAGATAAGAGTAAATTTCTTTTTCATACGTTTATCCAGTTGTTCCAGCACTATGTGGGAAAAGGTTTTCCTTTCCTCTACTGAACTGATTTGTCAAAAATCAATTGACCACATATGTATGGATCTCTTTCAGAACTCTATATTCTGTTCCACTGATCTATTTTTCTATGTTTACATCAATTCACTGTGTTAAATACTATAATTATAAAATATTTATTTAATCAGATAATGAGAATTCCCCAGATTTGTTCTTTTTTTTTAGATTATCTTGATTGTTCTAGTCTTCTGTATTTCTACATAAGTTTTAGAACTAACATAACAATTTGCATTTTTTAAAAACCCACTGGAATTTTGATTAGGATTACAGTAAGTCTACAGATGAATTTGCAAAGAATGAGCACCTTAGCAATACTGATTCTTTGAATCCATGAACATTACAATTAATTCTCTGTTTTGGTCTTCATTAATTTCTTTCAGTGATGTTTTGTACTTCTTGGTGTAGATGTTTTGCACTTATATTAAATTTATTCTTAAGTATTTGATGCTTTAACACTATTATAATAATACTTTTACATTTTATTGTCCAAATTTTTGGTGCTAGTATAGGCTCATATAACTGATCTTTGCCTATTGATTTTGTTGTCCATAACCTTTTAAGTGCATTTATCAGTTCCAATAGGGTTTTTTCTTTGTTTGTTTAAATCCCACAGAATACACAGTAATAATGCCATTGGAGAATAAAGGTAGTTTTACTTCCTTTACAAAGTTTATACTCTATTTCTTTTGCTTGCGATACTGTATTGCCTAGGGCCTTCAATACATTACTGAATAGAATTAGAGAGAGCATTTTCCTGATCTAAAGAGAAAAGCATTCAATGTTTTACTATTAAATATGATATTAGTTGTAAAATTTTTCATTGATGTCTATTATCAGATTGAAGAGGTTATGTTCCTCTCTGGTGAGCATTTTAATCAGGAATGAGTGTTGGATTTTTTCCAATTTTTTTTCCCCTGTATTTATGGAGTTGATCATATGGCTTTTCGTCTTTATTCTCTAAATGTGGTGAATTACACTGATTGATTTTCAAACATTAAACTATCCTTGTATTATATGTGATAAACTCCACTTGGTCTTAATAAATTATACTTAATAAAATTTTTAAAATTATTTCTTTCATACATTGTTAGATTAAGTAATTTGTTGAGTTATTTTTTTATATCTATATCTATTTCCTTTGTTTTTAATTTGTTCTTTTTCTAGCTTCTTAAGGTGAATGTGGAAATCACTGATTTTAAACATTTCTTCTTTTCTTAAAAAAAGTATCTAAAGCTTTACATTTTCCTTCAAGGCTTTCTTTAGATGTATACCAACATTTTGTTTCATTCAGTGAAAACTACTTTCCGATATCTCTTGTGACTTCTTCTTTGAGACACAGGTTATTTATAAATGTGTTGTTTAATTTTCAAATATTTGAGAATTTTTCTTGATACCTTTTTATTATTGGTTTTAAATTTAATTTTATTATAGTCAGAGAATATATTCTGTGAGATAGTAATCTTTTGAAAGTACTGAGAGTTATTTTATGGTTCAGCTTATGGTCCAACTTGGTGAATATTCCCTGGGCTCTTGAAAAGAATGTATATTCTGCTATCATAGGGTGAAGTTCTATAAATGTCAATAAGTCAAGTTATTGACTGTGTTGTTCTAAGCTTTTTATCCTTACTGATTTTTAAAATTTACTTGTCCTATAAATTACTTAAAGAATGTTATTAAAATCTCCCATTATGGAGATTTCCCTGGTGGCCTAGTCATTAAGACTCCGCACTTCAACTGCAGAGGGTACAGATTGGATCCTTGGTCAGGGAGCTAAGATCCCACATGACATGTGGTGTAGCCTAAAACAAAAAAATCTCCCACTATAATTGGAGATTTGTTTGTCCTTTTAGTTCTGTCACATTTTCCTTCTGTTATTAGATGTACGTTTAGAGATGTCATGTTTTCCTGATGAACTGACCCTTTTATCATTATGAAACAGCCGTCTTTTTTCTTTTTTTAAACAGCCCTCTTAATCTCTGAAAATACTCCTTGACTTAAGTCTGCTAATATTAATATAGCCATATCAAATTGCTTGTACTACTGTTTAATTGTATATCTTTTTTCCCATCCTTTGACTATAAACTCATATGTGTGTTCTTTGTATTTATACTGTGTCTCCTCAAGATATCATATATACTTGAGTCTTGATATTTTTTTACTCATCTGAAAAATCTATTTTTTAAATAAAGTATTTAGTTCATATTCATTTAATGTAACTATTAAGATCATTGGGTTTAAGCCTGTCATCTTGCTATTTCTTTTCTATTTGTCTCATCTAGATTTTTTTTCCTCCTGTATTTAAGCCTTTTAGTTTTGGTTTTTTTTTTTTTTAATTAATGGAACATTTTCAGTATTCCCATTTGTTTCCTCCATTGGCTTTTAAATTATACCTCTTTGAGTTTTTCTCTTAGCAGTTGCTCTAGATATAACCACAACCCACATACTGCAATGAAGATGGAAGATTCCATGTGTCAAAACTAACACCCAGCACAGTCAAATAAACAAAGTAATTAAAATAAAATAAATATTAAAAATAAGATAGTCCTCTGATTTAAATACATATTTATTTCATCATTCATTTCCATTGATCTGAGTTTTCATCTGGTATCATTTTCCTTTAACCTAATAAGTATTCTGCAACATTTCTTATAATACAGATCTGCTGGCAACAAATTCTCTCAGCTTTTCTTTATCTAAAAGTGCTTTATCCCACCTAAAATTTGAGGGATATTATCACAAAATATTGAACTCTGGGTTGACAGGGATGGTTTTTTCCCCACATGTCATTCGGTTTTCTTCTAGCCTCCTTTGTTTCTTATGAGAGGTCAGCTCTAGTTTGTTTCTTTGTTCTCCTACACCTAATTTCCCCCCTCCCCACTTCTGGCTGCTTTAAGATTTTCTATTTATTTTGGATTTTCAAAAAATTGACTGTAATTTCCTGAACAGCAATTGAATTGATGAACACTGAAACTGGACCAGCATGTTCAGATTGCAGATTAAATCTCTGGAAACATTTCTTAGCATACTTTAGTCTGTTTCACAGTTTCCCAGTTAAGAAGGCATTAAAGACCTTGAAGAGGATAGAGATTAGATGGCCAGAACAAGGAGGTAGAAAAATAAAGCCATGAGAAAAGGTTAACATATTATACTAGAAGATAAGAAGTCTGGAGGGACTCATGAAGAGAAAATGCACAGATACCTAATAATAACTACATAAATGTTGAGCTCTACCTAAGTGAAAATTCATTTTAATATCAGAGTTGTGTAATAATGAAATAGGCTGTCTCAAAGAAGTGAGTTAACGGTACTGAAGTGTTCAAATAGGAGCAGTAAGAGAGCTTATCTAGAAGCTGGAGAAGATGGTTCTCTCTTGGGCTGGGAGTGAGCCAGTCAACATCTGTGTTTTCATCAAATTGTAGTATTCTATAATTCAATTTCAGAATTTTGGGATTCTCTTTCATTCATTCATTTAACAAATACCAAATGCCTATAATGTGCTGAGCGCTGGGAATACCATAGTGAGGAAAATAACACAGTTTCTGTCCTTAAGGAATTTACCCATCAGCAAAGGGACAAGAAGAAATAATTCTGGGCTCTAGCGCTAAGGATGTAGATAAACTCTAAGAAAGAGTTTGCTTAGTTGTTAAACACAGCAGTTTTGTAATTTGTATCCCACTCCTGTAAATCTTTTAATATAGGATAGATTCTCATCTACCTGGTACATTTTAAAATGTAATCGGGGAATGCTTGTAGACAGAGGAATGAACTATCTAGTCACTTGAAATCTTTTCTATTCTTGTGAACCAATTATCATCTGAACACATTTGGGACTATGTCAACTTAGAATATTTCATTCAAAATCTTCATGCTACTTCCTAATCTCAAGTAAGCAAAGTTTACAAGATGGACAAATCTCTTTATCCTTCTATTTAAAAGGGAAACTGAGTGAGATAAAATGATTTCCCAGGACCAAAAGCCAAACTGAGAAAAGTATCCTTTATTACCATTGATATTTACTGAATATCTACTATGTGTTATGCACCTACCAGCCTACGTATCTTAAGTACATTATATTATTCATTCCTTCCAACAATCTTAAGGCTATGTATTGTTATTAGCACTTTAAAATGAGAAAACTGAAGCCCAGAGAGTAAATATAATTTGCTAGTAAGGAACAAGATCAGGATTCAAGCCCAGGTCTGATCCTAAGACCTCTGCTCTTGCCCTCTGTACTGCAGTACGATCATACACAAAGTGTATATAGTAACTGAGTTTGTAATCCTCTAGGTTCTGCTGGCCAGGAGACATCCATGGCATGCCCTCTCACTCAGGGAAGACACGTGTTGCCCCAGAACGTGGAGGGTCCTAGCTACACAGGTTAGAGAATAGCAGGACCCTGAGCCTTCAGGGCCAAGCAACGTATCTCCTAGTGGCTGGGTGACAGTGCTCCTGATGAGGAGATGGATCTACTGCTAATTAAAGTCTTCATTTGAGCTGGGTCCAGCCTCCTTCCAGGGCCAGAGGCAGTACAGATTAAGCCTCTAATCCAGGTGACACTGACTTGCTTTCTGATGCCAGAATCACCCTCGGATATACTGGGGAAGATTTTTTTCCATTTGCTAATTGGATATCAAAGTGTTATCCTTCTTACCAATTCTGTAGGAAACCACTGACATGATTACATTTATCATACTCTTCAAAATATCCTAGAAGATATTTTATAAGAGAAGGCATAGGTGGGAATCCCTCAGAAGTCAAATATCAAAGCACTGCTACATCCCTCAAGAAGCCTTTTCAAACCCAGGTTGTGTGCTCCATTATTACACTTAATCATATGCCATCATAGCACCATTATTAGTGTATGTTTCCCATCTACTTTACTACATACAAGTCCTGGTGAAACAACTTTTGGAAACAGATAGATCTGGATTCAAATTCAGTCTCTATCACATACTACTTCTATTTGGAGTTAGGAAAATTGTTGAATTGCTGAATTTCTCTGACTCTCTGTTTCCACGTATTAAATTTGGGTTGACAATATTCCCCATTACAGAATAATTCTTAGAATTAAAATAGACAATGTGTATAAAAACACCTAGCTAGTTAACTAATAGACATTTGGCCCAGGGTTCTTTCCACCTGGAGAGCAGAGGCCACACCTTTGTCATCTTTGCAGCCCTCCAAGTACTTAACTTAGATGCTTGAACTTCCAAAATGTTCAGTCTCTGTTTGCTGAATGAGGAAAGCACTCTGAACTTGCAACCAAAGGGTCATACTTACTGCCTGTGTAGCTGAGAACCATATGCCTCCCTTTGATGAAACTCAACTTTCTTAGTGGTAACAGAGTTGATACCATTTATCTCATCTGGTTGTTTTAAGGATGCAGTAAGCATCACTGTGCCAAGCTCAGTGCTTCTAAACTATACATTAGAATTAGAATGCGGGAGCTTTTGAAAAATACTAATCCCTAACCCCACCTAGGGCTTCCCTGGTGGCTCAGAGTTTAAAGCGTCTGCCTCCAATGCAGGAGACCCGGGTTCGATCCCTGGGTTCAGTCCCTGGGTCTGGAAGATCCCCTGGAGAAGAAAATGGCAACCCACTCCAGTATTCTTGCCTGGAGAATCCCATGGACGGAGGAGCCCGGTAGGCTACAGTCCACGGGGTTGCAAAGAGTCGGACACAACTGAGCGACTTCACTTCACTAACCCCACCTAAGTCACGAAAAAGAAGTCTCTAGGGATGGGGTCTTGGCAATGTATAAATTTCTACAGGAGCTTCTAGTGGAGAATGAAGGCTGAAAATCACTAGCACGTGTCTGATGAACAGCAAGCACCCAGTTAAGTGTTCTTCCTTCCAGGTAGAAGTAGTAGAAGTGGTGACGACGGGAGCAACTTCCTAGGGGAAAGACTCACTATTTCAGCATCATTCCACACATATCCTGTCACTCAGAAATTCACATTTTAAAATTATTTTAAAGATTGAAATACTGTTAGATTGGTTATACTTATAAATATTTATAATTTAAGCTGGTGGAACCCTTTGAAAGCATCTGGTCCACACCCCTCATTTTGTGGATAAGGAAACAGTCCCAGAGAGAGGAAATGGTTTTCCCCATGTCTCATAGTGACAAGAACACAAGTCTGCAAACCACCAAGCCGTTTTTGTACTGGATAATGAGATTTTGCTCAAGCTACCAGCTAACTGAAAGCGATGGAAGGGCAAGACCTTGAACAGGTGCACAAACCTTGTGCACGATACTATATGTGCTGCAGCTATAAGAATAATTCAAGCAGGGATTCTACCCTGATGGAGAGATTAGAGATTTTCTGAGAAAAAGGTAGAGAAAAGAAGGTGGATTTCTCTTTCCTTGCAGTATTGCCTTGGACCAGGGTTAGGGGGATCACTGCATCAGTGTATCATGAAAAATCATCCTCATGCTACCCTGGGCACCTAATCTAAACTCAGTTGCTACTGTTGTTGTTGCTTATTCTTAATATAATATGAGTATTATAAGCCAAGTTTAACTAATACATACTGACCACATCAGAGGTTTCTGGAAAATACATATTTAAAATTTACATAATTGAGATTTCCTGCTGTGACTGGAATCTGTACAGATTAATTCCTCCAGTTAGACAATCTGGATAAAATATTTGAAGTAAAGGCATCAATTTGAAGGTTCAGAGAGCTACCAAGACGTCAAACACTTGAGGACAAAGACTTTGACAATAAAGAGATGAGCACAACTTTCAACTTTACTATCTTTGACACATTTGTTGATTTAAAAGTGGGGACTATGAGGCTGGGAGACTGAGCAGAGCCACTGGCAGCCTTAAACAATGGGAGAACAAAAACCGGAGTCAGGGTCCACCAAGGAGGAGGAACTCTGTAACACCCTAGGCTTTCATTTAGGACCTCTAAAAGGTCACATTTGAGGAGTGAATGTCAACCTGAAATAGACAAAAAAGGATAAATCTCAGTTCTCAATGAATTCAGTCATCAATTGGCTTGGGATAATTTCCCTCTAGACTTCTGCTAGAAGCAAATGTATTTATTCTCTGAAGCAAAGGAATGTCAGTAAGAGCTTCTGATATTTTATACACAATGCCCAAGATTCAAACAAAAGTTACAGAAGCAACAGGAGACAAGACTGAATGTGTAAAAAACAAGAGGGGGATAAAATGAGAGACCCAGAGAGACCAGACCCAGATCCATGAGAGATTCAGATCCTGACATTATCAAATTAAAATAACTGTGAATAATATACTCAAAAATAGATAAGATGGAAAAGTTTCCTCAGAGAACTGGAAAATATTTTTTAAAGAATCAAATGGAAATTCTAAAACTGAAAGAAATAAAATAACTTAAATTCAGAATTCAACAGATAGTTTTGACAGCACATTAGACAGTTGAAAAGTAGATTCGCAAACCAGAAAAAAAAAAAATCAATAGAAAATATCCAGACACAGAGAAAGAGAGAGAGAAGTACAGAAAAGAGCATGAGACATATGGACACGGTGAAAGGTCCAACAGACACAATATTTATCTTTAAGGAAGTGAGAGAGTGAATGGGGAAGAAGCAATATTTGAAGAGATATCAGCTGAGAATTTTCCACAACTCATTAAAGGCCTCAAGCCCCACACTGAGAATCTCTGTGAATCCAAGCAACAAAATGCAAAAACCAAACAAACAAACAAATCCACAACTAGGCACATTATCACAAAACTGTTGAAAATCGAGACCAAGGAAAAACTAAAAGAATAAGGGGCAGGGGGCAAGGGAAGGGGAAAAAGGAATCACATTACCTACAAAGCAGCAAAATAAAATTGACAGATGACTTCCCAATAGAAACTATAGACACCAGAAGGCAATGACATATTTTGAAGTGCTGAAGAAAATAGCTACAGTCTAGAATTTGATAACCCATCAGAAAAAATTATCATCGGTGAAGTTTAAGTTCACCCATTTTCAAACAAACAAAAGAGAGATTTCATCAAAAGTAGGCTAGCACTGAGAGGAAAAAATAAATGTAGTTTTTTAGGGAGAAATAAAATTATCCCAGATGGTATATTGGAGATGCAAAAAGGAAAAGAGGAAACAGAAATTATAAATATGTGGATGATTCTAAAGGAATATTGTATAAATTGATAGTATCATGTAATGAAACCCCAGTTCCCAAAGCTGCTCACCTGATGCAGGCAAAACCATCTTAGTCACTTAGGTGATAATTAGAAATCCTTCCACATTTATCAACCATCACGTTTTTTCTCACTTTTCTTCTTAAGCCACAGACAATTTATCTGCTAATCATTAATACTAAGTTTCATTATCATTTGTTAGATTAGTTCGTCTTTGGCCAGGATGAGTTGATCTGTTATGATAATGCTGTTCCAGTACATCTGAACATGTCTTCTTCAATACAGTATGTACAAATGCCTGTACAGTCTTTGCCAAGATAATCTGATGAATTCTTGGCCCCAGGATCTAATAATATATATTTTAAAAGTAAAGGTATACTTTCTCCTTCATTGCCATTTATTTTCTGCTTCTGCCACCAACAATGTTGGAAGCTTTAGTACACTTTGCTCTATTCCAGCACCAATTATTCAATTCAGAGTCACAACCACGGCCATCTTCAGTTTCACCCAAATGCAAATCTCTCTTTAAGCTAGAATTAACCACAGTTTTGAGTATGGAATTTAGGCTAATCAGGTATATATGCAGTGCAGCTCTTTCAGGTTTTTAAATTTAGACTTGTCATTGTACATTATTGACTAGTCTGTACTCTAGATATTCAAGATGTAATGGGGCCAAATGTTGATTCCTTCTACTGGTTGTTATTTAGTCAATAAGGCATGTCCACCTCTTTTGCGACCCACGGACTGTAGCCCACCAGGCTCCTCTGTCCATCAGATTCTCTAGGCCAGAGTACTAGAGAGGGTTGCCATTTCCTTCCCCAGGGGATCTCCACAATCCAGGGATCGAACCCATGTCTCCTACATTAGGGGCAGATTCTTTACCACTGAGCCACCAGGGAAGCCCTTCTATTGGTTACTTACACCTTTTTTTAAAAAATCTAAGTTTCAAAGAAGTTCAAGTTACTGCCTGGTGATGTTAAGTGAGACAAACTATATTTATTCATTCAATAAACAATTTTTGAGTACTCAATACAACAAGATCCCCGCAATGACATAAACTGGAGTTAGGACAATTGAACATGGCTCCTATCCTCCATCCAGCCCCCATTCTCACATGTGGTAGTCTGTTTTAGTTGCTAAGTTGTGTCCGACTCTTTGCAACCCTATAGACTGTAGCCTGCCAGACTCCTATGTCCATGGGGTTCTCCAGGCAAGAATACTGGAGTGGGTTGCCATTTCCTTATCCAGTATATATAGTGTCTTTATATATATATGCCTTTGGAAGCAGAGAAGGGAGGGTGATTCTCAACATCCCCAGTATCTTCTGGATGTATTTTCTTGAATTAGGCCAATAAATGGGTACTACTCACCCCGAGATTGCTAGAATTACTGTTTTTGCCCTGGAAATTACAACAATAGATCACAGAAGCATCCCCAACAATATTTAAGATAGAAAAGATAACTGACACCAGGGGTTGCCAACACTCAGCCAGGTGTTGATAAATTTGGATGGGAACTCTCTGCTGGCTAGCTGAACTGGTTAGCCCCAATTATTTCATTAACCTTATTAATTTGACCCCTTATCTTTTGTTAGTGAATTTTTGGACACCACTTAATCAAAGATTAGTGAAATTTTATTATATGAATTTTAATTAATACGCCCTCAAGGAACTTACATTTTATTGGAGGGGCTAGCTAAACTAATCAATAATTATAATCCAATTTAATAAATTCCATAATAGAGATATGGATAGAATGGGATTATCCCAACCAACCAAACAAGGGGATAATTGACTGTTTTTCTTTTAGCAAGTTTTTCAAGAGACCAGGATGATTATCTTCACTGTAAACACTTTTAGACTTTGAATAGATTGTTAAGAATGATGGATTTTAGATCTTTGTAAGACCAACAACTAAGTATGCTAAACTAAATACTACAAATGTATCACCATTATCCCTATTGCAATTTTCTTTCATTGATTATATTCAATGTTATTATCACTGTGGTTATTATTTCAGTGGTTCTTAAAGTTAGAGCCACATTAAGTCCACTCTTAAACTAAACTAATTAACTCCTAAGCAGGTATAATCATGAACTCTATTTGACTATGCTAGTGGAAAAAAAGGCCAGTTTAAAGAGGTTATAAAAATTATTAAACTTAAAACTAACATGAGGGAGAAAAAAGATCCCTTTGGGGCAAAAGCTTTTTTATTTCTAAGAATAGAAGAAATGGCAACAGCCAAAATCATACAGTTGGAAGTTTAACATTTTATAAGGCATCTGGAGAGAAGTCAGAGGAGAAGGCAGTCCAGGGTTGATTTCTTATGGACAGTACAAAATGAAGGAAGACTGGAGACCAGAAATCCCCAGACACTATAATCTTCTCAAGGTTCTTACCTTGCTCTCCCTGCACAGTTCTTCCACAGCCTCTTCTTCCAATCTACTTTAGCAGTCAGCCAAATAGCAGCCGACTGGTCTGGTTACAAAGGAATTCCCCACCCCCAGGAATGGCTAAAATAGGGTTTCAAAAATGCAATTTATAAGCAAAAATTTACAGCAGGAAACATGAAAGGAATCGGGTTATGCATAAACCATGAGACATATCTGCCAGGGCTCTCGTCCTTAAAAGGTTGGATCTAATTATACAGGGAGCCATAAAGGAGATGGAGTTAGCGTGAACGACCCCCAGAGTTTCACATTCCCAAGACTAAGGGACAAGGGGAAGGGGAGGACTTTGGTGTCTCTCTAAACAGAAATAACTCCAGCTTGGCGATGAGCTACGTGTCCCTTCTTCCTGTGATCCTCTGGGCCTTGGTCCCTTTCATGCTCTTGTATATTTGCCCAGTTACGTGTCTCGGTTTCTTTTATCCAAGCCCTCTCCTGACCGATTATATTTTATCTCTAGCTTTAATGGGCATGTGAGAGTACAGGATCTTCCACCCTCATGTCAGAGCACACATCTTATTTCCTAGTCTTTCATTCCAGGGCCCACCCAATAAAACATGCTGAGCTTAAAATGATGTAGGATCTGCTTCCACGAGTCCCCAGTTTAAAGCTCAGTTGTAGACTCTTCCTTCCCCTCCTCTGCTTGTCTCTTTAACAAGGGAAAGCAAATAATGTTACCAGAGTCTTGAACTCCAGCTCTTATCTCTATCTCTGCATTCTCCAAAGTACCACATGATGGAAAAAAAAACAAGCTTTAAAGTTCAGGGGGACTTGGGTATAAATTCTGATTCTGCCACCTCTTAGCATTGTGACCTTGGACAAGTGAGTCAATATATTTAACCTTCATTCCCCCCATCTGTACAATGGGAATAATCTTACATGATTAAATGAAATGATAAATGCAAAGGTACAAGCCATATAATGTATATTTAGTAAGTGCTAACTATTAGGAAAAAAAGAAGACTCTTCAATTTTAGGTATATACTTTTTTCATCCTCACAATAACATTGAGGTTCATATCCACAGATGTCTAACTCTTAGCAGGTTATGGCAAATGCGACCTACATTGTGTCAGTTCCTGATAGCATGAGTGATGGACAGTAGCAGACCTTCTTACTTATAACTTTGGTCAAGAAGTTGTCATCCTTTCTTTTTGTATGTCAGATTTCCAACCAAACCAGGTGATGAATTCACAGAGCTGAACCCGTATCTCTGCTCCAGTAATGAACAGAATCATTTCTCAACCTAATCCCACCCAATCCTGGGATCTTTCTTATTCACCATGTAGAGTTTGGAGAAGAAAGTTGGCATCCTTCAAGAGAGAAAGTTCCAGCAGAAACAGTGGCCCAGAATTTAACCAGCAACAACCTGGTGGCCATTCAGAGACTTATCATGAGTCCAGACAAAGACAGAGCAGGGAACTGCTTTATCTTTCAGTTAACACTTCACAGTTTTCAAAGGGCTTTCATATTTCTAACCTTCTGGGAAGGCCAATTATTAATTATTTGCATATTCAACTCTCCCCATGTCTCCTCCATTGAGAAAATACTAATTAGTCCGTTACTTATACATATTATTTGGTCCATGTCGATCTCCAAGAGGACTGACACCATGTGTAACTGATGTAACATTGTATTTCCAGCCTCTAGCCCAGTGCCTGGTACAAAGTGGGTACTCAATAAATATTTGATGAATGAAAAGAAGTTACAACACCCATATGCCCATCAATCTCTAATAAAATATTTTTTATCAGGCTAACAAGTTTAGTTGGAAAATTAATCTATGGCCAAGGCAAATGCCATGACATTTCCCAAAGCTAAAAGTAAGTAATCTTTTTGGATAATCCTGGCTACTGCTCCACAGATCATCAGAAAAGGACTATAGACACCCTTAACTCTCTCCTCTAATGAATCATCATCTCATTTAAGAAGCCAGCTGAGTATTTTCTTCCCAATTCCATTTTATCAGTTTTACTTAAACAGCTGTCAACCCTAATAGGTTGTTTCTCCAGATTGATTCTACTCACTTTAAAAATTTTTTTATTTTATATTGGAAGTATAGCAGATTAACATTGCTGTGATAGTTTCAGGTAGACAGCAAAGGGATTCAGACATACATATTCATGTATCCATTCTTCCCCAAACCCCCTCTCATCCAGGTTGCCACAAAACATTGAGCAGAGCTCCCTGCGCTGTACAGTAAGTCCTCGTTGGTTATCCATTTTAAATATTCTGCTCACTTTTTTAGAATGACTGATGACACTTCACCCCCATTCTGATCTTTCTATTCTTCAAGATCTTCCTTCTAGAAGACAGCAATATCATTTACAGACTGTCTTATCAAAGTGGTCCAGGACTTAGGAAGCATCCTAAAATTCATTATACATATTTTTTTAATTTTAAGAAATTCTTAGATTTCTCTAGAGTGGTCTTTTCTGATTCCCACCCAAAGCTTTTTCTTTTTCTTTCTTTTTTTTTTTAACATTTTCCTGTTAGAGACTCTCAAAATAAGTAAGTATTGAGGGAGGTGTGATAGAAGCCCTGAGATGTGCTTCATTTCTGGCCTTACCCCAGATGCACTGCAGCTGTGCCCGAGGCTGCCAACACGGCTGAATGACATGTCATACACACTGTCCATGACCAGTCCTGTCAGCCAATGCCGAAAGCTGCTTTGATTAATTTTATTTTTAAATGCAATTGCTGTGTGGGTGGAGCATAGATCCTGCCTCTGCAAGTTTGGAGCAGGGCACATAATCTGTCTCTTTCACCTCTTTGTCCACTTGCAAAACTGGTACGGCAATAAGATTTGTCTTTCCACATTGATATATGGTAAGACATAAACTATCCAGGACCACTGATAGTTCAACCATGAAAAAGTGCCATCTGAACAGCTCAAAATGATGTTTTCTGAACTCTCTGTGTCACACCGGGTATCTTTAACAAGGTTCCCTCGGCTGTGTACTGAGTCCCCAGCCCCAGCCTTTAATAATTGTATAAGCAACAAACACAGATTCATCTTAGTGCAAATGAAGCAAAGGAATTCCCCTAAAACATATATCATGGCATGCAAAAGAGTTTGGATGGTCTAACCCACAGCTCCACAGGTAATGAAGGCTGGCCTCCTTTGGGTACTTACTTTGTGCCAGGAACTGTGTTCAGTACTTTACCTGCATTAGCTGTTCAGTCCTAACAATTACCATATTACATAGGTGCTATTATTAAACTTCATTTTATAGATCAGGAAACTGAGGCACAGAGAGATTAAATGGTTTCCTTGATATCACACATCTAGTATGTGGCAGAGTCCAGATTTGAGCCAGCTGGCTTAGCTGTCACACTCTACTGCATTTCCAGATAATGAGAGTAGCCATTCATGTGCCAGCCATCGGGCCAAGTACTCTACAGAGATTATCTTATTAAATCCCCATAACAGTCATCCCCATCTACAGGTGATAACACTGAGACTTCAAAGAATTAATCTGCCACATACCACAGAGCTAGAGAGTGGGAGGCTCAGAGACAGGCTGTCTGATTATAGTGTCTGAGAGCAAAGGAAATACTAGATCATGTTGAGAAAGTCAGTGATGAACTCTAACTACAGGGTCTTCAATGCGAGACACCCTCATCCTTCAAAAGGTCATGCAAATGTGCTTGCTGGATCTGGTGAGGAGGGAGATTCCCCAGGAGTCTGCACTCTAAGGGATGTGCAGACAAACCAAGGGGAGAATGAACTTCCACATAGGCTCCTGGAGTCTACTGAGGCAGGCTTTCACCTGTGATCAGCCAGCAGGCTTTTGGAGGGCCAGGCTAAGGGTGGGTAGCTCACAGCCAAGGAAGCCCCCTCCCAACCACCTTCCACATGGCCCCAGCAGCTCCACCCACCCTGCCCCCAGCAACAGAGGCTTCGTGTAGCATTCAGGTGGATGGGTTAGATTCACACAATCTCAGCCTTAACTCTTAAAATGGACACTCTGCTGTTCTAAGCAGGATGGCCCTAGAATGTTTCTGTCTCCTGTGAATCTAATCTCTGAGATCAGTCTTCCATTTGCTGAAGTTTATCCTTTGCCATCACATGAAGCAACACTCTATTCAATCCACATTTGCCTTTTTAAAAAAATTTTTTTAACTTTTTATTTTGTATTGGAGTATAGCCAATTACTTCATGGCATCACTTCGTGCATGCACGCTCAGTCGCTTCAGTCATGTCCGACTCTGTGCGACGCTATAGATTCTCGCCTGCCAGGCTCTTCTGTCCATGGGATTCTCCAAGGTGAAAATACTGGAGTGGGTTGCCATGCCCTCCTCCAGGGGATCTTCCAAGTCCAGGGATCGAACCCATGGAGTCTCCTGCATCTTCTGCATCACAGGTGAATTCTTTACCACTGAGCCACCCAGGAAGCCTGGCATCACCACTTCATGGCAAATAGAAGGGAGGAAAGTGTAAGCGGTGACAGATTTTATTTTCTTGAGATCCAAAATCATGGACAGTGACTGCCATGAAATTAAAAGCTGCTTGCTCCTTAGAAGGAAGGCTATGACAAGCCTAAACAGCGTATTGAAAAGCAGAAACATCACTTTGCCCACAAAGGTCCGAATAGTCAAAACTATGGTTTTTTCCAGTAGTCACATATGGATGTGAGAGTTGGACCATAAAGAAGGCTGAGCACCAAAGAACTGATGCTTTCAAATTGTGGTTTTGTAGAAGATTCTTGAGAATCCCTTAGACAACAAGGACATCAAACCAGTCAATCCTAAAGGAAATCAACCCTGAATATTCATTGGAAGGATTGATACTGAAGCTGAATCTCCAGTACTTTGGCTACCTGATGCGAAGAGCCAATTCATTGGAAGAGACCTGATATTGGGAAAGACTGAAGGCAGGAGGAGAAGAGGGAGACAGAGGAAGAGATGGTTGGATAGCATCACTGACTCAATGGATATGAGATTAAGCTAACTCCAGGAGATAGTGACGGAGAGGGAAGCGTGGCACCCTGCAGTCCATGGGGTCACAAAAAGTCAGACATGACTTAGCAACTGAACAACAACAACATAGCCAATTAACAATGTTATGATAGTTTCAGGTGAATAGAGAAGGGACTCAGCCACACATAATACATGTATCTATTCTCCCCTAAGCTCCCCTCCCATCCAGGCTGCTACATAACATTGAGGAGAGTTCTCTGTGCTCTACACTAGGTCCTTGTTGGCTATCCATCTTAAATATAGCAGTGTATACAGGCAACCACAAGTTTGTTGTCTAAGTCTGTGAATCTCTTTCTGTTTTGTAAGTTCATTTTTAGATTCCACATATAAGGGATGTCATACAATGTTTCTCCTGCTCTAACTTCACTCATTACGACAATCTCTAGGCCCATCCATGTTGTGCATACATTTGCCTTTTTATGATCAAATATTGCCCCCAGTGTAACAAGGAATGCAGCAGAATTGTGCAAGACCAGAGGAAGCAAAGACAGGCCTGGGAGAGGGAAGAGAGAGATGTAGAAAAGAAACTCTTAGGTTTGGTGGTTTGGAATTTGGGGGCTGTGGGAGACAGGACAAATATTTCAGTGAAGAAAGGCATTAGTGAGTAGGAAGGGGGGAAAGGGGGCAAATGGGGGATATCCTCTGCGATTTCCAGCTCCACCAGGGAGGGCACCAGAAGGTGGCCCAGAAAATGTGGTCACACGGTAAACAGTTCCCCAAATGTGGCCGGCCCAAGTCTTTCTCCTTTGCATTTCCTATCATCTCAGCCCTTCCCACTGAGACCAAGTCCATCTATTCTGGTGTGATTAAAAAGAGCTCACTTGACTCCCTCCTCCCTTGCAGACCTTGTATTGGATTATTTTTTGGTGGGCCCTCTGAAGTTGTCCTAAAAACCGTGCCTGGAGCAAAAGAGAGACAGCATCGCCCTCTAGTGACTCAAGGCCAACCCCTGTGGTGCTCTGGAAGCTTTCCTGGACAGCTAGGCAGAAGCACATCACCAGAATGGAAATAACTCCCTTAGAACTTCTGACTGTTAAATGGCTTTAACAGTCCTTTTGCCCAAGTGGTGAGGTCTCCACATATCACCCTGCTCCCCCTATCCTGCCAGCCAGTTTCCTATACAGACAAATGAGGACTGTCTGCAGTGTCTAGCTCTTTTTTCTTTTAACTATATTTCAAGTTGATTCACAATGTTGTATAGGCTTCCCAGGTGACTAGTGATAAAGAACCCACCTGCCAATGCAAGAGATGTAAGAGATGCGGGTTCAACCCCTGGGTCGGGAAGATCCCCTGGAGAAGGGCATGGCAACCCACTCCAGTATTCCTGCCTGGAGAATCCCATGGACAGAGGAGCCTGGCAAGCTTGGTCCATAGGGTCGAAAAGAGTTGGATACAATTGAAACAACTTAGCACATAAATACATGCTGTTTTTAATATTCTCTTCCATTATAGATTATTACAAGATATTCAGTCTATTTCCTAGTCTATACTGTAGGTCCTTATAGGTTATCTGTTTTATATATAGTCGTAGCTGTTGTTGTTTAGTCGCTAAGTTGTGGCCGACACTTTGTGACCAACTCTTTGTGACCCCATGGACTATAGCCTGCCAGGCTTCTCTGTCCATGGGATTTCCCAGGCAAGAATACTGGAGTGAGTTGCCATTTCCACCTCTAGGAGATCTTCCCGACCCATGGATTGAAAACGTGTCTCCTGCATTGGCAGGCGGCTTCTTTACCACTGAGCCACCAGAGAAGCCCATATATAGTAGTATGTATATTTTAATCCCATACTCCTAATTTATTCCCTCCTCTTCCCCTTTGGTAACCATAAGTTTGCCTTCTATGTCTGAGTCTATTTCTGTTTGGTATATAAATTCATTTGATTCATTTTTTTATGTACATTGCTTCTGTAAGAAAGCTTGTGGGTTGGTAAGTCAGCAGATCAGGACTGGAAAGAAAAAAGGAATTCTGGTGTCTTTGTTTCCATTTCAGTCCATTTAGCCAGGATGAAGCAGACTCCCTTTCATTTGTCTTAAGTCCAAATAAATAAATAAAACTCTCAAATCAAACACCATCACATATTACTCCTAAGGAATAATGAATTACCTTTTTAGGCAAGGGAAAGAAAGGCCCAGAGAATCCCAGCCAAGCCTGGGGTGAGTGGAAGGAGGCAGGGAATAAATTGTGTTGACTAGGGAAAGGTCTGGGTCTTGAGCTCAGAAGCCAGTCTAGGGGCATCGAGCTCTGGGCTCCCAGGTCTGTGTTGTCCCTGCTGCAGACAAACGCTCTTCCTGCTGCAGGTCTCTCTGAGACCATCGGAGGCTTTGCCACCATACTGAGGTCACCATCCTCCCAGGACCTCCTCTGCCTCTGATAGGAGGAGGAAAGTGGAGGGAGGACACCAGAGGACAGCTGGGGCACGGCTGGAGCTGCCCCTCCATCAGAGCGCAGAGTCTAGACCCATCCTGGCCAACGCAGAAGCAGGGAGTGAGAGAGGCAAAGGAGCCAGCCCGTTTCCATAGATACGGATTGCAGTTGCATTTTATGACAGCCGTGCCCGGCTGCGTGGAGAGGCATCGCGTTTGGATGCCTGGGGACCCGCTCAGAAGGAAAAATGAAGAAACAGTTCAACAAAAAATAAATTCCAAGTGGCTTCCCTCCCAGATTCAGGCCAAGAGCCCCCATGCCCTCCAGGGAGGTTCCTATTTGAAATTAAGAGGGGAAGTCATTTGTCTCCCTGGAGCCCTGGGTTATGTGAGCAAAGCTGGCCATGAACTGCACTTACCCACTAGCGGGATTTCTCCTTTTGGAGGATTTAGAACTCCATCTCTGCTTTCTCAACACTCTTCTCTATCCTTTGCCAGCTCTCACGAATAAGGTAAAACAGAACCTGTTACCAGAATGTTCCCCTAGACGGTGTAACAAAGATGCCTCAGTGTGCCCCAGGGGCATATGTGAGGCCCTCTGACCATGGGAATGCCAGGGTTTGGGGGCGGTTACAGGCCCCTCCTCTGGGGCTCCCACAAGCCTCCTTGTTATGTGCCCAGAGTCCCTTCATGCCTGTGAGACTATAACCTGGCTCTGACCTATTTTGATGGACAGCCTGGGGAGAAAGGGCCGAATGCCTGCAGAGACTGGCCTCAGCAAGTCATGTCAGAAGCACAAAAGTTAAGGGAAACCCCAACTTCCTCAGAAGTCACAGAATATCTGAGGAAGTATAGAGACCCAAGTAGCCAGTGTTTTGGAAATGGGTAGCCTCTTTCCCCGGACAGTATTCTTTCCCCACTCCAGTACTCTTGCCTGGAAAATCCCATGGATGGAGGAGCCTGGTAGGCTGCAGTCCATGGGGTCGCTAAGAGTAGGACACAACTGAGCGACTTCACTTTCACTTTTCACTTTCATGCACTGGAGAAGGAAATGGCAACCCACTCCAGTGTTCTTGCCTGGAGAATCCCAGGGACAGGGGAGCCTGGTGGGCTGCCGTCTCTGGGGTCGCACAGAGTTGGACACGACTGAAGCAACTTAGCAGCAGCAGCAGCCTCTTTCCCAACATTACCTGGGAGAGTGGGGTAGGGTATTAATTGGCCAGAGACCTTCGAACTAAACTTTCTAGGTCTTTATAACCTCACAAAGTGAGAACGTAAAGATTTCAGGTTCCAGATGACAGGACACTGCGGTGCCATCCTCATGGGATGACTCAGGACAAGGCAATGGGAAGGCGACATAATCCCTCAAAAGGCTGACCCGGAGCCATTCAGCAGACCGAGTCTGCTGCTTAGGGAGTAGCTAGGCAGTGTGTGTGTGCGTGCTAAGTCACTTCAGTCATGTCTGACTCTTTGCGACCCCATGGACTGCAGTCCCCCAGGCTCCTCTGTCCATGGGATTCCCCAGGCGAGAATACTGGAGGGGGTTACCGTGCCCTCCTCCAGGGAATCTTCCCAATTCAGGGATCAAACTCATGTCTTTTACGTCTCCTGCATTGGCAGGTGGGCTCTTTCCCACTAGTATCACCTAGGAAGCCCCAGTGAGTACGGCAGTTCCATTGCTGTTTTCAGAGGGAACACAAGTCTCCCAACATTCTGAAAGCTTCATGCCCTGTAGGGCCAGAGAAGGTGATAGCTTTGTGGTCAGCTCTCTTTGTCCCCACACACAGTGCTAGCTCAGGACTGAGCCCCATATCTGAAACCTACATCAGCCCATCATAGGAAGGTCACTTGCATTAACCCCAAGGGATCCTGTTCTATCCTTCTCAGGTACCCTCAGTGGGCATTCTCAGGTATCTTCTTCTCCCAGAAGAGGAAGAAAAAGAGGATTCTGGCAAGGGGTCATCCCTGGCAGGATCCTTGCCTTTAAGTACAGCCTCTATCACTCCACACCCTCCATCCCAGAGTGAAAGTGAAGTCGCTCAGTTGTGTCTGACTCTTTGGGACCCCATGGACTATATAATCCATGGAATTCTCCAGACCAGAATACTGGAGTGGGTAGCCCTTCCCTTCTCCAGGGGACCTTCCCAATCCAAGGATCAAACTCAGGTCTCCCGAGTTGCAGGTGGATTCTTTACCAGCTGAGCCACAAGGGAAGCCCAAGAATAATGGAGTGGGTGGCCTATCCCTCCTCCAGGGGATCTTCCTGACCCAGGAATTGAACCAGGGTTTCCTGCATTGCAGGCGGATTCTTTACCAACTGAGCTATCAGTGAAGCCCAGGCCATAGTCAAAATGATTCTTAGGAGCAGACCACGACTGAGGCTTCTCTTACCGCTGCCACAGGTCTGAAGGAGTTAACAGTCCCCCAAACCCTAGTGACCCATCATGAAGGCTACTCTGGGAGTTGTGAGAGGAGAGATTTCACCCTGGCCTCCTGTGGGTGGCTCAGCCTGAAGCCTGAGAAACTCGTCTCACTCCCAGATACAAACCATCCACTCCCTGAAGCACTCCTTCCCTTTCCCCCTTCTACATCTTCATCTCCTATCATCTCATCTAGGGATGACTCTTCCCCTACTTTACACTTATTCATATATCTGTTTACCAAAAAATCACATTGAGTTCTTTCATTTGCCTGGCCTTCCTAAATTAGACACAAGGAAGACACAGTTCCTGCCACTCAGAAACCTCATAGACTAGTGGGGGAGACAGAAACATAAATGAATTATTGAAAAACAAAGTAGATAAGGTCAGAGATGAATTCCTGGAGAAGGTAAAGCCCAAACTGAGCCTTAACAGATGAGTCAGAGTTGGGGGAGGGAGGATGAAGTAGAAGGGACTAGGCAAGAATCAGAGTGACATGTACAGGAAACAAGTAGATCATAGACGCTGAAGGTCAAGTGCAAAGCTATGAGCTGTGAAAAAGATGGGCTGGAGTAACAGGCAGGCTTCAGACAGCAGAGGGCCCTGTACGCCTTGTCAAAGGGCACAAGCTTCATCCTGCAGCGGTTCTTTTATTTTGCTTCAACGATTCCAGGTTTCAGTTTATTTGATTTGATTATTGGAGTGTAATTGCTTTACATTGCTGCACTAGTTTCTGCTAACACAGTGAATCAGCTGTATGGTGTGTATAGCTGTTCTCCCTCCCCCCTTGAATCTCCTCCCACCAGTCCTCCCCGCCCCCCACCAGTCCTCCCCCCCCCCACCCCCCAGTCATCACAGAGCATCAGTTGAGCTCGCCGTGATATACCGCAGCTTCCCACTGGCTGTCTGCTTCACACGCGGTAGCGTAGATATGCAGTGGCACCCCACTCCAGTACTCTTGCCTGGAAAATCCCGTGGATGGAGGAGCCTGGTAGGCTGCAGTCCATGGTATCGCTAAGAGTCGGACATAACTAAGCAACTTCACTTTCACTCATTAGAGAAGGAAATAGCAACCCACTCCAGTGTTCTTGCCTGGAGAATCCCAGAGACGGGGGAGCCTGGTGGGCTGCCGTCTATGGGGTGGCACAGAGTCGGACACGACTGAAGTGACTTAGCAGCAGCGTAGATATGTCAGCGCTACTGTCCCAGTTTGTTCCACCCTTCCCTTCGCACCCCCACACTGTGTCCATATGTCTGTTCTCTACCTCTGCATCTCTGTTCCTGGCTTGCAAATAGGCTCATCTGTAGCATTTTTCAAGATTTCATATATATGCGTTCATATGTGATATTTGTTTTTCCTCTTTCTGACTTACTTCACTCTGTATGACAGACTATCTCCATCTACATCACTACAAATGACCCAAATTTTTTTTTTCTTTTTGTGACTGAGAAATATTCCAGTGTATATATGTACCACATCTTCTTTAACCATTCATCTGTTGATGGACACTTAGGTTACTCCCATGCCTTGGCTGTTTCAAATAGCCAGGCAGCAGAGGGTCCTATTTGCTTTGTTAAAAGGCACAAGCTGCATCCTGAAGTGGTTTTTGAACCTTGTTTCCTGGAGCTCCTGAGAGGCAGGACTTGGGCCCCATCAGCCCCGACCCAAGTGACTCAACTACACAATAAAGTTTAATTTGAAATAAAAGTATTGAACAACACCGCTATGTGCAACCTACGGAAGGGTTTTTAGTATAGGGCAGGCCAAGTTTGTGTTTCAGAAAGACCTCTCTGGCCTCTGGGTCCCACTTCCAACCACTCCCGAGGGAAAGTCTATTATTTAAGGAAAACTTTGACAGTAATAAATTAGTTGAAGCAAAAATTAAAGCTAAACTCTGATAACTGTTGTCAAACTTATTACATTCAGAAGAAAATGAAATAGGGATTCCCCTGTCTCCACTTGGACGTCAGACAGAATCATCTTCGTCTGCTCGCTGTGTTGATGCCGCCATCTAGTGGTATGAATACACCATTACCCTAAAAGGAACCAAAATTGCTTCCTAAGAACCTTGGTGTCACATTTGTAAAATTCCCTATTTTCTTATTTAATCCTCAAAATATCTCAGTAAGGTATGTCCCATTTTTCATCCATGTTACAGGTCAAGAAGAGAGTTCCAGAAAAACATCTATTTATGCTTTATTGACTATGTCAAAGCCTTTGACTGTGTGTATCACAATAAACTGTGGAAAATTCTGAAAGAGATGGGAATACCAGACCACCTGACCTGCCTCTTGAGAAATCTGTATGCAGGTCAGGAAGCAACAGTTAGAACTGGACATGGAACAACAGACTGGTTCCAAATAAGAAAAGGAGTACGCTAAGGCTGTATCTTGTCACCCTACTTATTTAACTTATATGCAGAGTATATCATGAGAAATGCTGGGATGGAGGAAGCATAAGCTGGAATCAAGATTGCTGGGAGAAATATCAATAACCTCAGATATGCAGATGACACCACCCTTTTTTTTAATGCAATTTTATTTTATTTTTCTCTGCTGTTTATTTTTTTTCACTTGTTTTTATTAGTTGGAGGCTAATTACTTTACAATATTGTAGTGGTTTTTGCCATACATTGACATGAATCAGCCATGGACTTAAGTGTGTTCCCCATCCTGAACCCCCCTTCCACCTCCCTCCCCATCCCATCCCTCTGGGTCATCCCAGTGCACCAGCCCTGAGCACTTGTCTCATGCATCCAACCTGGACTGGCGATATGTTTCACACTTGATAATATACATGTTTCAATGCTATTCTCTCAGATCATCCCACCCTCGCCTTCTCCCATAGAGTCCAAAAGTCTGTTCTGTACATCTGTGTCTCTTTTTCTGTTTTGCATATAGGGTCATTGTTACCATCTTTCTAAATTCCATATATATGCGTTAGTATACTGTATTTGTCTTTATCTTTCTGGCTTACTTCACTCTGTATAATGGGCTCCAGTTTCATCCATCTCATTAGAACTGATTCAAATGTATTCTTTTTAACGGCTGAGTAATATTCCATTGTGTATATGTACCACAGCTTTCTTATCCATTCGTCTGCCGATGGACATCTAGGTTGCTTCCATGTCCTGGCTATTACAAACAGTGCTGCAATGAACATTGGGATGCACGTGTCTCTTTCAGTTCTGGTTTTCCTCGGTGTGTATGCCCAGGAGTGGGATTGCTGGGTCATATGGCAGTTCTATTTCCAGCTTTTTAAGGAATCTCCACACTGTTCTCCACAGTGGCTGCACTAATTTGCATTCCCACCAACAGTGTAAGAGGTTTCCCTTTTCTCCACACCCTCTCCAGCATTTATTGCTTGTAGATTTTTGGATAGCAGCCATCCTGACTGGCATGTAATGGTACCTCATTGTGGTTTTGATTTACATTTCTCTGATATTGAGTGAGGTTGAGTATCTTTTTCATGTGTTTGTTAGCCATCTGTATGTCTTCTTTGGAGAAATGTCTGTTTAGCTCTTTGGCCCATTTTTTGATTGGGTCATTTATTTTTCTGGAATTGAGCTACAGGAGTTGCTTGTATATTTTTGAGATTAATCCTTTGTCTCTTTCTTCATTTGCTATTATTTTCTCCCACTCTGAAGGCTGTCTTTTCACCTTGCTTATAGTTTCCTTTGTTGTGCAAAAGCTTTTAAGTTTCATTAGGTCCCATTTGTTTATTTTTGCTTTTATTTCCAATATTCTGGGAGGTGGAGATGACACTACCCTTATGGCAGAAAGTGAAGAAGAACTAAAGAGCCTCTTGCTGAAAGTGAAAGAGGAGAATGAAAAAGTTGGCTTAAAGCTCAACATTCAGAAAACTAAGATCGTGGCATCTGGTCCCATCACCTCATGGCAAATAGATGGGGAGACAGTGGAAGCAGTGTCAGACTTTATTTTTCTGGGCTCCAAAATCACTGCAGATGGTGATTGCAGCCATGAAATTAAAAGACGCTTACTCCTTGGAAGGAAAGTTATGACCAACCTAGACAGCATATAAAAAGCAGAGACATTACTTTGCCAACAAAGGTCCATCTAGTCAAGGCTATGGTTTTTCCAGTGGTCATGTATGGATGTGAGAGTTGGACTATAAAGAAAGCTGAGCACAGAAGAATGGATGCTTTTGAACTGTGGTGTTGGAGAAGACTCTTGAGAGTCCCTTGGACTGCCAGGAGATCCAACCAGTCCATCCTAAAGATCAGTCCTGGGTGTTCATTGGAAGGACTGATGTTGAAGCTGAAACTCCAATACTTTGGCCATCTGATGGGAAGAGCTGACTCATTGGAAAAGACCCTGATGCTGGGAAAGATTGAGGGCAGGAGGAGACGGGGACGACAGAGGATGAGATGGTTGGATGGCATCACCGACTCAATGGACATGGGTTTGGGTGGACTCCGGGAGTTGGTGATGGACAGGGAGGCCTGGCGTGCTGCAGTTCATGGGATCACAAAGAGTTGGACGTGACTGAGCAACTGAACTGAACTGAACTAAATGTTTCTTTTGAGTCTTCTTTGGATTAGGAGCCATGTTAGATGATTTACAAGAGGTTGGCATTATCCCTATTTCAAGGATGGAGATCTAAGTCCTTAGTGATTATGAGATCTGCTATATTAAGCCATAGACAATGAAATTTTTCTGCTGCCATAACCATACTCTTTCTAATGAATCTGGTCAGATTCAAACCCCTTACTTAAGTCAAAAAGAAATCAAGTAGTAGTAAAGGAATAAGTAAGAGACAGGGATTTTTTTGGAATTCTGGGTAACTGACCCAGACTATAGCTATTTTATTTGCCACCAAAATAGGGGGTGGGAGGAGAGGCAAAAAGATAAAGATAAAAGTTCCTCCTCATAAGAGGGTAGAAAATATGACTGTAAAACAGAAAATAATAACATTCTTGCTCTCTCTTTCTCCACCCACCCATAATATCTGAATATAAGGAAAAAAATCAGGCATTCAGAACGATAAGGAGGCAAGATAAAAACACCTATAAGAAGCAAAAGGACACAGATGATTCCTACGTTTGGTTTTCTGATTTGCAAATCAGAAAAGGTCCTTGAAAATGGTGATGAAGAATGAAATCTGTTGCCACTTACACCAAGTTGATGAATAGCAGTTGTATAATTTCTTTATTTGTACAAAAAAAAAAAAAGCCAGTAGAAAAAGAGGCTAAAAACTAGGAGGAGAATAGACAGTACTCATATTGCTCTGACAATTCAGTTTTTTTTAAGGATCCGGGCTTAAATGCTGAACTAAAACAGTCTACTCTGGCGACTTTTTTTTTCTAACTGATTTCCTGAATTTTAATGAGACGTAGAGGTCTTTCCAAGCCAGGCACAAAGTCAGGAACCATACATTTTTAAATGAGAGATTCAGTTAGGTAAAAATATAAATCCTCTGTATAGCAAAACATGCTAAAAGCAAAGTTACAGAAATTACAAGTGATAGTTCAAAAAAAAGTGTTACATCATATATGACAGAGAAATAATAGCCATAATCTATAAAAAAGACCTTATGAATCAATGGGGAAAAGGCAAATTGCCTGTCAAAAATGGACAAAGGATATGAGTAGACAACTCAGAGGGAAAAAATGCAAATGGCTAGTAAACATCTAATGAGTCACTCCATCTGTCTAGTAAATAGAAAAATGCAAATCAAAAAATACTTTCTTCCCAGCCTATTGTCAAAAAATGTAAAGACAGACAATAGTAAGTGATGGTAAGAATATGTCATGAAGAGCCCTCTCACAACCTGTATCGAGAACACTGTCTGGTGCAGTCTGGTTTGAGAGTAATTGGTAGGATCCCATCAACTTAAAAATTTTACCTATCTTTTGAATAACCAATTCTAACCTCTGGGAAGACATCCTTCAAAAATATTCCAGCACGTGCTGGAATACTGGAATATTTACATTCCAAAAATATCTATATGTGGGTATTTATTTTAAAAATTTGTAATAGCAAAAAAAAAAAAAGAAGAGGAAGCAACCTAAGTGTCTTTCAATAGAGAACATACTGAACAAATTTATAGCATGTCCTTTTTATGGAATACTACTGCAGACATTAAAAGGATGCCATTACTTTATATGTATACTTCAAATATATCAAGATATATTAAGTGAAAAAAGCAAAAAGTGTCTGAAAGAACACACAGTGAATTGCCAAGCATGGTTACAGTGCTCATGGGGAAGAGGGGGTAAAAAGAAATCTTTACTTTTTATCTTTTAGGCTCCTATATTGTTTAATTTTTTTCAATGTGCAAGTATTCATACATTTGTAGTTTTTTAGTATGGATATATGCCAAGAGAATTCATCTATTTAGAAAATATTTGCAGCTATGTTGGTTGCCCAGAACAAGCAAAAAAAAAAAAAAAAAAATTAAATACCCAGATGTTAACTGGATAGAACAAAGAATAGAGACCCCAAATGCTCTGAAAGGTCAGCAATGTAGCACTGAATCTCCTAATTAAAGGAGACAAGATGAGCAGCCAGAGCAAACACAGGCTTTGGAGTCAAGCAGATGTGATTTCTGTTCTTGCCCTGCCCCTTTCTTTCTGTGACCATGAGCAAATTACTTAACCTCACCGGGGCTTGATAAAATGGAGATAAAAAGTATAAAAATGTATTTATCCCCTTCTGATTTACGGTATCACAGACGGTTGTTGTTGCTGCTTAGTCGCTCAGTCGTGTCCAACTCTTGCGACCCGATGGATTGTAGGCCGCCAGGCTCCTATGTCCATGGGATTCTCCAGGCAAGAATACTGGAGTAGGGTGCCACTTCCTTCTCCAGGGGCTCTTCCCGACTCAGGGATAGAACCCACATCTCCTGCCCTGCAGGCAGATTCTTTACCACTGAGCCAACAGAGAAGCCCATGTTACAGATGGAGGATGGGCTAATATGGTAGCTGAGAGCCATCAGGGAAATCACAAGAGTTGTGTTTTCTGGATAGATCCAAAGAAAGGTTTCTAGGGCTTTGTCTGGCAGCAGAGTGTCAGGAAAGGCAGTGGATGTGAGAGAAGTGTATACAAAGAAAATTCTGGGAACTAGGGCTCGGATGATCAATTCTAGTAGTGGGGGCTACCTCCAGCAGTCTCAGAATCACCTGGAGGGCTTGTTGAAACAGTTTGTTGGACTCTAAATCCAGAGATTCTGATTCGGTAGGTTCAGGCTGGGTCCAGGCTTGAGAGTCTGCATTCCAGAAAGTTCTCAGGCAATGCTGATGTTGCATGCTTAAACTATAGTGCTGAAACTACAGTTTCAGTCCCACTGCCCTAGAATTTCAATAACTGCTCCCACACTAGTGAATTTTAGGTGGCAGCAGCCTCTTTCCCTACCCCTCTGCTGAGATGTCTCTGCGAGGCTCTCTCAGGCACCTAGAAGGCCAGGCCACTCCCTAGGCTCACCCCTGGCCAGCCAGTGGCCACTTTCCACGGCCTGTGCTCCTCTTGCCAAGGTGATGGGGCAGCCGAGGAGAACCCAAGACTTGGATCAGGGAGAGGGGAGGAGATGAGGAGAAACGCTCAGAGCCAGGCCCAGCCCCGGCCCTGGCCCGGGTCCTGTCCATGCTGTGTGCTCAGTACAAGGACCAGAAGTGTGTCCCTCTTCTGCCTAAGCAGATTGGGAAAGATAACTTTGTTAGCAGGAGAAGCCCGTCTGAGGGGTCGTGCTCTATAGAGCTGGCACAATCTGCTCTCATGCATGAGCTGCTCTGCTCAATAGAGAGCCTGGCCTTGTCCTGACAGCTGTGTGTCTGTGTGTCTGTGCGGGAAATCCTCTCCCCAGTGAAAGTGTCCCCGATCCACCCTCCACCCAACCCTTTGCCCCTCAGAGCACAGGAGCCCTTGAACCTCAGCCAAATAGCTGTGATAAAGAAGAATTTCTGTCTGACAACCAAGCTCACCAGGGAGGAGACACAGAGGGGGCCATGTAGAAAACAAGAAGCAGCAAGTATTGATCCCAGGGCTAGTGAAGCAAGCGTCCCTTGACCTCATTCCAACAGTATCCAAACCTTCTTCTTAACAGTGGGAATATGTACCCTGATAGCTCAGATGGTAAAGAATCTGCCAGCAATGCAGGAGACCCGGGTTCCATCCCTGGTTCAGGAAAATCCCCTGGAAGAGGAAATGGCAACCCACTCCAGTGTTCTTTCCTGGGAAATTCCATGAACAGAGGAGCCTGGCGGGCTGCAGTCCATGGGGTCGCAAAGAATCAGACACGACTGAGCAACTAACATACACGTTTATCAAGAGCTTCCTGAACACCAAATACTGAACTCAGTTTTACACATGTTGCTTTGTTTGATCACTGCAACTCTTTTTCAGTGGATATGGGTTCTCATTTTTCATAAGAAAAAACTGAGGCGGAGACATGGAAGTCACTGACACAAGTTTAGGCAGTGTGCTAGTGGCAACGCAGACACAGTCTCGTTCCAAAGCCTGGCATTGTGGCTGTTCAGCCTCCTCCAAGATGCAGGCCCCACCCTAAGGCCTGTCTGCAGTGTGGGGGCCGGGAGACCGGACTCCCATGGTCCCCTGTCTCCTTGAGCAGAGGTACACGTGGTAGCATCCCGTCGGGGCCTGTGCCTTATGCATCTTGGTGTTCCCAGCACAGCTCCAGGCACAGAGTGACAGCTGAGCAAAAAGTATGATGGCTGAATCACTTTGCAGTACTCCTGACACTAACACAACATTGTAAATCGACTATAATATAAAATTTTTAAAATTTCTTAAAACCTATAAGGGAAGATAATTAGAAAAAAAATAGATTTATATGTATGTATGACTGAATCACTGTGCTATACGCCTAAAACCAACACAACTGTGTAAATCAACTATATTCCAATATAAAATTTTAAAAGTTTTTAAAAAATCTGTAAGGAAAAATAATCTTCGAAAAATTTTATTTATATGTGTGTATGACCGAATCATTTTGCTATACATCTAAAACCAACACAACCACATAAATCAACTACATTCCAATATTAAATAAAAAAGTTTTTAAAAAATCTACAAGGGAAAATAATTTGCAAAAAAATAGATTTATATGTATGTATGACTATGACTGAATCACTTTGCTGTAGTATACCTGAAACTAATACAACATTGTAAACCAACTATACTAAAATTTTTAAAAAATTGAAATTAAAAAAAAGTTTTTTACGTGTGTAATGGAAAGGAAGGGCAAATTTGCACATCGGATGCTGTGTGGGATCTCATCTCTTAGTGGTATTGTAGTTTTAAAGACATGCAAGTGAACAAACCATAGGTGGACAAATAATCAAGAGACCAAAATTACTTTTCCCAACAATTTCTGTCCTCGCCTGCTCTGATTCAGCCCCTCGGGCCTGTTGCTATGGCTGACGGCCTTCCCTCAATACCCCACGGCTCCATCCCTTCAAAGCAGACCTTCTTTATAGTCTGCTCAAACCTCATGTTCTCAGTAAGGTCTGTGTCAGTACCACCTCCCCTCCTCTGGCTCTCCCAATTCCCCCGACCCTGTCATATTTTTTTCATATTTGATAGCACTTACCAGTTTCTAATCTATTATGTGATTCCCTGGCTTGTTGTATTTAATGAGTATTACCTGCCTCCCCCACAAAATACAAGCTCTGCTGTGACAGGGATCTTTGTTTTATTCACCAGTGTGTCCCAAACATCTCAGAGGGTGGGAGCTTAACAAATACTTGTTGAATGAATCTCCGAATATTGCCCACTAACTCAGAGCCAGGCCTGAGACACTCAGGAAAGGGACCCAATTTACCCACAAGGTCTGGTTCTAGGTTTCTTAGAGGCTCATTCCCCCTCACACCTCAGCAGCTGGAAGAGAATAGATGTGTGTGTATGTTAGTTGCTCAGTCGTGTTCAACTGTTTGAGACCCCATGGACTGTAGTCCATTCCACTGTAGCCCATAGAATTCTCCAGGCAAGAATACTGGAGCAGGTAGCCATTTCCTTCTCCAGGGAAATCATCCCAAACCAGAGATGGAATTTGACTCTCCTGTACTGCAGGCGGATTCTTTACCATTTGAGCCACCAGGAAAGCCCAGAAGGGAGGAGATCCATGTCCCCCAGTTGCAGTCACTGGGATTGACTGAGGACGATCTCCTCCGGCCCATGTAACCACCCGCCCTTCTATTCACGCCCAAGCTCACCTGCTTCTCCCTGAAGAACCCTCTGCTTATATGAGACACGGAGGCACCAGAGCCATGGACAGTGCCTGAACCTCAGAGCTGCAACAAAACATCAGAGTGCCATTTCCACACCAAGCCTGAGTTTCCTCATCTATAAAATGAAGGCAGCTGGAGTCAGTGATCTCTTCTGGTCTTTCCCAGTTCTGACACTTCCTGCGGGAAGAGGGGAGTGTTGGGCCTTAATCAAGGCACACTTTGAAACAAACCAGCTCAGGTCCCAGGAGTGCAGGACACAGCCATACTCGGAGCAAGAGGAGATCACAGCAAACATGACCAACAAGTGGACAGGGATTCACAGCATTGCATGGGCTAGATAAGTAGCCGCCATCATTATAAAAGGTTCTTTTTACCAAACAAAAAGGCAGGTATTATCCTGTCTATTTCACAAATGAGAACTGAGACTCAGATAGGCCAAGTAAACTGCCCACAAACAGGAAGCAGAAGAGCCACACCCAGAGCCAGGTTTCCTAACTACAAAGCCCATAATCTTTGCACACATGTAACTGCTTCACTGTTTCCCAAAGGCACCCTGGTATAAAAATGCCACCATTGAATTATTTTAAATGTTAATAATCTATTCTAAATAATTACAGAATATAAAAAAAAATTGGAACTTGCATTTGAATGTGGTTATGTGCCATGTTTTAAAGATTTATTTACATCCAGCAAGACAATAGGACCATAGTGAGAAGACATCTCTCTGAAAGACCTGAGAAACTGACTCTGATTCCTTTAGGAATAGGCCTCCCATCTCTCAGCAACAGCTAAGATGAGTCTCTCTCCCCACATCTTTCAAAACATTCCTCAAGAGGTTTGGGATTAAGTGTTTATATTTTCAAGGACTTTGCAGCTGCGAACCAATATATTTTAATCAACTGGGCACTATTAGTAGAGTGTCTTCAGTGTCAACAGAATAAATAAGCAAAGAAAGCTCTCAACTAGAAAACTAGATCCTCCAAACCTGAGAGACTGACTGGTTCAGAGTGATGCGGACATTCTCTGTTTTTCCAGATGCGAGCACGTGCTGTACTATCATCTCTCACACAATGATGTCAGGAGATGGGGCCGCCCCAGCACGTAGCCAAACTGGGCTGGGATGCCCTGAGTGAGTGAAGTTCATTTTGAAAGTTCTGGGATGTCTCAGGGAAAACACAAGTGTCAGGAATCAACAGTTACTGAGTGTTTTCAAAAGAATGAATGATTGGATTTCTTTCCTTCTCTCCTCTGTGTTCTTGCCTTACTGATACTGGGAACAACCATGACTGGCTGTTTTCAAAAGAGGGATTCCCTGGAGGGCATCATCTCAATTACCATGGGCCCTTAAACCTATAAGTTGAAAAGAAATCAGAATTCTAGAGAAAATAAGGCTGTGGGCTAGTGAACACTTTAATAAAAATGGAAGTTGAGACCCACAACCTTGGTACTCTCCTCTTTTAAACTGCCACCATCAAAATGCAATATGCTGAAGAAGGAAACGGCAATCCATTCCAGTATTCTTGCCTAGGAAATCCCCTGGACAGAGGAGCCTGGAGGGCTACAGTTCATGGGGTCACAATGAGTTGGACACAACTTAGAAACTAAACACGACCAAACTAAGAATACCTACTGCAGTGGTTTGTTGTGAGATTAAAAATAAAGTACGCCTAGGACTTGAAAAAAAAAAAAAATGCAATATGCCCATGACACCAGAAAGGACAGGAAATAAGGGGTGTGGCTGAGGCAGTGCTCTTTTTCCCCTTGGCTTAATCTCAAAGTTGCCTTCAATTTAGTAATCACACATTGCAGATTTCCTAAAACAATTCCGTTTCAACTATTTTGCTCCATTTTTCCACAAGTAAGTTTGTAGAATAAAGTGCCCCAATTTTTGTTTTGGAAAATGTGGTCACAACAACCATTTTACCATTATATCAGTCCAATAGTGGAAGGGGAGCAGGTGCAGAGAGGCATAGAACATGTACTCCTGTCCTCCGTGCTAGCTTCCCAAACATCATTCCTCATTCAGTCATACTCGTGTTTCATCCAACAGCCTCTTGGTGGGCAAAACTATCAAACCCCCATTTCACAGATGGAGGCACTAAAGTCTAAAACTCTCATTGACGTTTCTTCAACTTTCTTCCCCTTGATTCTTCAGCTTCTCAAAAGTATTTATAATTAGGAGTGAAACAAAGCAGGAAACGTCATTACCTTGACAAACGGTGCCAGAATTATTTGGAGTATTAAGACTTTTTCCAATGAGGGAGACTGCCCTGATGAAAGTCATGAGACACAAGAACAAACCACCAATGGAAGATGAAATAGCATCCTTTAAAGGGATCAAGTTTACTCTTTCTGGAGTGGTTTTGGCCCCATCTGACTCAGTGACTTCTGATTGTCCCTACATCCCTAAGATTCTGTAAGTGCACGATAAGGTGCTGGGAAAATACGCCCAGGGCTTATGTCCTCTGGAGAGAAGTCAAAGATCTCCTGTTGTGGAGGGCCAGTCTGCTGCTAAAAGAAACTTTTGGCAGCTGCAGAAGCCCGAGCTAAGCTTTCCCACATCAGCTTTTCCCCACTCTCCTCCCCTCATTGCCTAACACAGCTCTCCCATTCTCTCTTGCCTATTGTTTTCCAAACATCCCTCCTTTCATAAAAGCTGTCTGGCTGGGAGCTTAAAATATTGCTGGACAGTAAAACCTACCCATCAGGGTCAATCCAGTCATATCTGCTCAGTCGTGCAGCACAGTAGGGGCGGGGTAGAGAAGTGGGAGGTGGGCTTTTAGGTGCCAAAGGAAAGAGGCCAAAGTTGCCATTTTACCGCTGAGCGCCAAGAGAAGAAGAGAGCACATATCTCTCCGGGAGACCCTACTCCTATTGGCAAGTTTTCCCTGGGTGATATTAGCTTGTAGGCTTCCCAATCCCTCCCACCCCCCACTTCTTTCCCAACCTAATCTAAGGGCTACCTCTGGAATTCTCCAAAAGGAGAAAGGTTGCCACTAATGTTCAGTCTTGGATTAGGATGGCTGGATTTAGAGTTCAATTCCCAAAACCTTGGAATTGGCCTAAGAGTTGGCAGAGGTTTGGAAGGGAAAGAAATGCAAGATTGGAGGGACAAGGTGGGGTGGTGGCAGAGATGTCCAAATTCTAACTACAAATTGACTTTCCAGGGCCTTTCTTTTATCAAAATGAATTAACATGCCCCCAGGTAGCTCGAAGGACCTAAACTATGTATTTGAGGTTATGAAAGTTTTCTGTACTTTTTCACTCAAACTCTGCCATAGAAGTAGCAGTGATATTAACAACTGTCGAATGCCGTGGGGGTAGGAGAGCCTTCATGCTCAGCATTTTCGATGTTGGAGTATTTACTGGAACACAGGAACGGGTTTGTTAAGGACCGCTAAGATCTTCCTGGGGGCAGGTTCTGAGAGCTGGTGGTTAAAGGGGCTGCTCGAGAAATGTGGTGGCACATTTACATTGCCTTACCCACCGGAGTGGTGCTTGCTTGCTTGCTCAGTTGCTCAGTCCTGTCCAACTTTGCAACCCCGTGGACTGTAACCCACCAGGCTCCTATGTCCATGGAATTTTCTAGGCAGGAATACTGCAGTGGGTTTCTGTTTCCTACTCCACTGGTAAGTGGCCTCTAATCCTTTTTATAGAACTAGTTAACATGGATGTATATGTGTTGTTCTGCCTCTTCAAAGCCAGAAGAAGGCTATGCTATCCTGAAAATCACCCTGGGCTTGAAATCGAAAACCATGGCTCACGTCCCGGCTCTGCCTTCACTAGCTGAGCTCCCTTGGGAGACTCACTTACCCTCCCACTCCACTTCCCATCCTGGTAAATGGGGCTGATACTGCCAGGTTCCCTGGTTCTCAACCATCCATCTGCAGACCTGTCAGCTCTGGTCCAAGATGAATTATTCAGCTGCCTGTGACAAAAATGTGACAGTGATATAGTAAACAATGGAGTAAATTGTTCACCAAGTTAAATGTATTCGATTTCAAGGCCTGTCTTTTATTCCAAAATTATGTCCTATCTAGGTCTGTAGTATTAAAATTCCCCTTTTATGAGATGATGGTGAAAAAAGACTGCAGTCATAGTAATTTTTAAAGTTTTTTGGCAAAATAAGGAGTCAGTAGCCATATGTTGGAGTCAGTACCCTATTTTGTTGTTATAGTACTAGTCTCTGAAATCTAAGTCTGATGACCACTGGCCTTAGTTCACAGGTTATTATGAAAACTGAAATAAGACATGCTAAAATGTATCATTTATAAATAGATAAAGGTTACCCAAACATTAGGTGTTATTTTAATCATTACCTAAAACCATAATCCTCCGGTGAGGTGTTATGGTGGATACCTTGAGGGTGGAGGCGCGAAGTCTGTCAGTTTATTTTCCACCTGTAATAGATTTTAACAAGCAAAATAAACCAGAGAATTGCCTCCTTGAAGAAAAGGGAAATCCTTTGCTTTAGATTTTGCCGTTCCAATGGAACAGTTTGCCCAGATTTACTCTTATCTGACTTCCTTTAATTATAATTTTCACTTTTAGAAGTCAAGAACCCAGGGCAACTTTCCTTAGCACTTCTAAATCTTTTCTCCTTAATGGTATTGTTGGCCTGTTTCAATGGCATGGGATTGGAAAGATTTTGTCCTCAACTATAGTTTCTCTTTTTCCATTATTACAAGAAATTCTGTAACATAGACATTTTAAAAGGATAGAAAACCAGTCAAACAATCCTAGCATTGCAGGGTGAGGTGTGGAAGGACACAGCTCTGTCTAGTTCTAGTTTGAAATTACTAATGCGGTAGTCAGGAGGGTCTTCATATATCATGAATGTGCGTCGTGATACATGTCAAGAATTATTGGCCTTCCAGCTTATATCTTTAATTTTATACAAAACAATACCTCAAAACAACTAGTTCTGGATCCATTTACCATCCTTTTTTGGAATTTACCATTTCTTTGCTAGTTTTCAATCTCCCCACTGCTAGCCACAGCAAAAAGGATCGAAGTTTCTTAGGAACTGGACCTCCCTGTAGGTAAGACTAGTATTACATGCACTCAGGGATTGAGAATTTCAGATTTCAAGTGATTACCACTGAGCCTATCCACTGGTAGCTATGGAGCTCCCACTCTGTAAGGTCTTTGTTCTGTGTCATGATGCTTCACAGAGGATAAAGACAAAATGGTCCCTGTCCTCCAAAAGCTTTTGATTCTAAAAGGGGGAAACAAGACTAGTAGACATTCAATTCTGAGGGTTGGTACTCACCACACACATTCATGTGGGTACATGAGTGAAAAACATACAAAATTTCAAAGGGACCAATATGGTACAATACAAGTAAGCTTGTAAAGGGAGTTGATGTATCAACGGGGATAAGACATTAGCAACATGACATTTAGAGTTCATTAAAGCCAGACTTGATCTCCCAGGAATAAATTACATAAATTATTGTTTTGACATGAATTTTAGATTGAACTACTTGATTAAAAAATATTGGATTTTCCTGGCTCTGTCACCAATAGGATTTATGCATGGACAGTTTATGCATGATTGTGGTGTTTCCCACCTTCTTCCAGAAGGCAATGGGAATGGCTGCCACTCTTCCTAGGGCAAAAACTAAATTTAATTGCTATCTGAGTAGTGTTAAAGGCAGTAGTATAACTAGATACATGTGACTGGGATTCTGAACAGCTGGTTTTGAGTCAAGAACCCTTGCCCACTCTCAATTCCCCATTCCCAAAAGGAACTCTTCCCAAAGCCAGAGTTATGGCTGGGGGTGCCACAGCTGCTCTCACCTTTCCACAAGGAGAGAAGCTGCTGTCAGATGCCTGGCCTAACTGGAAGTTTCTGTGGCTCCAAGAGGAGCAACTCTCTCTACTCTTCACCAAAAAATAGATGGCCGAGAGCCTAGGTCAGTCACTGTTCACCCCTGCCATCAGTATCTGCCACCAAATTCTGTCTGGCCAGGCTCCAAACCACAAGTTGGAAGAAAGCTTTCAGAAGTCACTTTGTTTACCCTCTCCTAAAGATGACAATCCCACTTAATTTAAGACACCACATTTCATCACTCATCCAAATGTTTAGCAAATATCACTGTCATTAAATGTGACGGGCATATCCTCTGGCCCCATGGACTTCTGACCTTATAATGTAGGGCTCTGCTGGAGAAGCCTAGACCAGCATCTCTAGCATGGGCTCTTGCCCTGGTCTGAGCGCAGTGATGAGTAAACCCCACAACTCTAAAGATGTTCAAGCTGGAGGAACATAGCCAAAGTGGAGGTTTTGAACAGAGCCTTTCAGAGGTTACCAGTTTGCACCACAGGTTTGCACTGGACAAATGACCCAGTTTGCACACATCACCCCCATCAGTTCAATCCCATGTCCATTAGTCATCACCATTGCTAGGGGCATTGTATACTATCATGTTTAATGGTATTTTTTTTCCTGACAGATGAAATTTTAGCTCCATTAAAGCAGCCACATGTTACAGACCCTAAATCCTTTTCACTCTGTGGGACATTAAAACCATCCTAATGGACTTTTCTCACCCTGTGACATGATTTCTTCCCAAAGCACTCTCCCCATTCTTTCGATTTAAAAGACTTGGATTTATTTTAATAAATAAATACAAATATATATGTACATATATATATATATATATCACTCTCAATTTGAAAAGCTATTAAGAAAGGTTTCCAGATTTCAACCTAGAGAGGAGAAAACATAAATGAAGAGCACAGGAGTCATAGAACTGTACAGCTTTAATCACAGGCAATGAGTCCCAAAGGGGTGGCAAAAAGAACCTAGCAGAAAGAACTGCTGCTAGCTATCTGATCTTGGACAATGTATTTAAACTCTCAGAGCCTCAGTTTTCTCATGTGATAGAATCGAATTAGTTAAACATTTATCAAGCTTTCATTATGTGCTGGGCTTTGCGACAGGCATTGGGTAGGTCTCGCAGTATCAAACGGAATGAAAAAATGTAATGTCAAAGGTCAGCAACAAAGCAGATATTCAAAAAATATGTTTCTTTCCACTTCCCTTTCAACATACGATCATTGTATATCCCAACACAGTCACAAATAAAGTGACTACAGGCAATTTCATACATAGGAAAAAATTTGGTTGGGGGCGGGGAGGCAGACAACAATGGATTAGAATATTTTTTCAGCATTTTGCCTCATGAACCTCAGTTCAGCTTGTGCTCTTGACTTAAATCCATGAAACTATGAGTTTCTATTTATGATCAACAATGATTTCTTATTTGATAGGCAGTTCAAGACTTATACAGACGCTGCCTCATTTATCCTTTCAGGCAGCTTGTGAAGTGAATGAGAACCCATTTTACAGATGAGAAAGCCAGTGTACGCAGATTCTTTTATGCCTCTTTCGTTCCCTGGAGTTGGTGATGGACAGGGAGGCCTGGCGTGCTGTGGTTCATGGGGTCGCAAAGAGTCGGACACGACTGAGCGACTGAACTGAACTGAACTGAACTAGTACTAGTCTGCACAGAGGAAACACTCAAAAGATACTGTTAACCCACTGACCGTTTCAGCCACCCATGAAGGGGAGGTACCCCGAGAGTTAGCAAAAAGATGTGGATTCCGGATTGCACTGTGGCCGCTCAGCTTTGCCTTCTCCTTCCTGCAGGTAGGTGAATCATGGGGGACTGGAGTTTCCTGGGGAACATCTTGGAGGAGGTTAATGAGCACTCCACGGTCATCGGCCGCGTATGGCTCACGGTGCTTTTCATCTTTCGGATCCTCATCCTCGGCACTGCAGCAGAGTTCGTGTGGGGGGATGAGCAGTCTGACTTCGTGTGCAACACCCAGCAGCCAGGTTGCGAGAACGTCTGCTACGACGAGGCCTTCCCCATCTCCCACATCCGTCTCTGGGTCCTGCAGATCATCTTCGTCTCCACGCCGTCGCTGGTGTACGTAGGGCACGCGGTGCACCACGTCCGCATGGAGGAGAAGCGCAAGGAGCGCGAGGCCGAGGAGCTGAGCCAGCAGTCACCGGGCAACGGCGGCGAGAGGGCGCCCCTAGCGGCGGACCAGGGCAGCGTCAAGAAGGGCAGCAGCAGCTGCAAGGGCACCAAGAAGTTCCGGCTGGAGGGGACCCTGCTGAGGACCTACGTCTGCCACATCATCTTCAAGACCCTCTTTGAGGTGGGCTTCATCGTGGGCCACTACTTCCTGTATGGTTTCCGGATCCTGCCTCTCTACCGCTGCAGCCGGTGGCCCTGCCCCAACGTGGTGGACTGCTTTGTGTCACGACCCACCGAGAAAACCATCTTCATCCTCTTCATGCTCTCCGTGGCCTCCGTGTCCCTCTTTCTCAATATTCTGGAGCTGAGCCACCTGAGCCTGAAGAAAATCCGATCCGCCTTCAAGAGGCCAGTGGAGCAGCCACTGGGGGAGATTCCTGAGAAGTCCCTCCACTCCATTGCCGTCTCCTCCATCCAGAAGGCCAAGGGCTACCAGCTCCTCGAAGAAGAGAAAATCGTGTCCCATTATTTCCCTTTGACGGAGGTGGGGATGGTGGAGGCCAGCCCCCTTTCTGCCAAGCCTTTCAGTCAGTTCGAGGAGAAGGTGGGCCCGGGGCCCCTGGGAGATTTATCCAGGGCCTACCAGGAGACACTGCCTTCCTACGCTCAGGTGGGCGCCCAGGAGGCAGTCGCGGAGGGGCAGCCCGTAGAGGCGGCCGCGGAACTAGAGGTGGGTGAGAAGAGTCAAGAGGCGGAGAGAGTGAGCACAGAAGGCCAAGAGGCCCTGGCCGTGCTGGAAGCGGAGAAAGTGGAGCCCCCCGAAGTGGAGAAGGAGGTTGAGAAAGAAGAGCCGCCGCCTGAGAAGGTATCACAGCAAGAGCTGACGCCTGAGAAGGCGCCTTCGCTGTGTGCGGAGCTGCCAGGGGACGACACCAGACCCCTGAGCAGGCTGAGCAAAGCCAGCAGCCGGGCCAGGTCAGACGATCTCACCGTGTGAAGCGGTGCCAGAGAGAGAAAACGCCTGAGCTAACCAACACACGGCAAGATGAAACCTAAAGTTGCCGACACGATTTGAGTCTTCTCTCCCTCCCCTCACACCCACCCTGGTTGGATGGGCACCGTGGTAGAACCGTGCATGCCGTACAACCAGGAAACTGCCTTTCCCGGGTATAAAGTCTACCCAGATAAACCCATTGTCCCATCAAAGTTCCCAGTCTCATGACTGCCCTACCCCTCTCCACAGCCACGGGCAATTCTGCTTTCATCCTCATTTCCCCATAGAAAGCCTTTCAATCAGAACTGATTGCCTCAGAGCTTTTTACCAGCCTTGGGGCAACTTTACAAACTCAGCTGAACTTGACCAACTCAGCACTTCCCTAGCAGACACCGTGTGGCATATATCAGCGGTTCCAAACTTAACCACCTACAGGATGCAGGCGGTTTAATTGGTGAAGTGGTTTAAATTGGTGAAGTGCACCTGTTCTAATGCCATGCGACGGCTGGGGCAGTGAAATTTGGAGAGCAGAGGGAAGTTGCTTGTTTTCAGGCAGCGATTATCAGACAGTGTTACCTGGCCATCTGATTTTTCAAGAAAAGCCAGAAATCCAAATGTTCAAGTGAAGTTTTCCACATTTTTAACATTGCCAACCAAATTTTAAATATGCCGTGTGAGCCCCCCCCCCCCCCCCGCCAAAAAAATGTGCAAGCCAAATTTAACCTGCAGGGCACCGATTTGCAAGTTCAGCTGATACTTGTGAGCCCAGCTTCCCTATGGAATTGGTCATATTATTTATGGTCTCAACTCATTTCTGTGGCTTCCAAACCTCATTTTACCATTTTGGACTGTTTGGTTTAAATCATCAGTGCGGGAGATGTCCAGAGTTCTCACTGGCCTTTCTTTTGGGTCACAGTAGCCCTGGGTGCTGATGCAATTACATCCCTTGTATTAGTGGGAATTCTGCACTGGGCACCATCAGAAAAGGAGAACAAGACTCCATACTCTCCCCTAACTGAAAAGGTTTTAAAAACCCCGGTTGCTGTTTTCTTCCCTAAAGCAGGAAAGGTCCCTTTCTTTCCTGTCCTCTGACAGCTTCAACACTCAGCCTGAAATCTACACCTCCTTTTTTCAGGGACTGGGAACAAACCTAGCTCTGGGCCAAAAGATGCCTCCTACTGGCTTGTCTTGAGGAGAACCAGCCCTCAGGCCTTGCTCGGGCACAAGATGTGTACCAAAAGAGTCATCAGAGGGCCACCAGGGAGAGCCTCTTATAAACTGGGAACACAAACAGCCAGGGTCCCTGTCTAGTCCCAGGTCAGACTTCTTCCCTGGAAGGGACCTAGAGGCTGAAGGGAAAAGAAGATCTTCTACCCTTTGTGCCCCCAACCAACACTCCGCAAATCTAGAGGCCAATCAGGGGAAATCCTCAGGTATAAGCTCATATTTCACACACACAGTAATTTTATCTAGAGCCAACCAGTTCCCAAAGCAGAGGGAGAAATTGATAACCAAGATGGTTCATCTAAACCAAAGCTATGCTTCATGGGTTGCAGTGCCAAGGCTAAGGTAGGAGGGATAGAAACCAAGTTGACATCACAGGGAACTACACAGGAGAAACCCAGAGCCAGAGAAAAACAGCCTTCATTGTATGCCCCCCATCCAGCACCACCCCCCAAAAAGGCAAATCCCTTGTGCTGACCTCTGGTTACCACCTTCCTTTTGAGATATTCATTCTAGATATGCTCTCCAGACCAAAGGCTCCTCAAAAACTATTCCTCCCCTGTGACAGTATTCCCACTCCTTGGTGCTCCATCCTAAAGCAAAATGATCTAAAAATTAAATTCATTCTAAGATATGATTTTTTTTATAATTACTCCAGGGAAAATTTACATTTTAAAAGAGAAAGCCTAAAATGTATTTTACCTAGGTTAACTCAAAGTGACAAACTTTCAGTGAAGGAGTATATCAGGCAGTGGACAGTTGAACAGGTGTATTTATCTTGTGGACCTGTGGCTTTCTGGCTACCACCTGAATCTTCCTTCCCCTTTCCATCAGCGCTATCCCAGACAGACCTTCTTCTGGATTGTGAAAGAAATAACAAAATCCCACACCTGAGAACTGGACATCCTCACACTCCTCCGCCCCCAGTGGCTGCACTATTGCTCCTACAGTTTTGCTCCTGAAGACCCATTTTAAGAAGATGGGTAAACTCAGAGCCTGAGAATAGCTCGATCACTACCAGAATAAAGTGTCTATCTCAACTAGGACCTAATCCAGAAGAGAAAAGAAAAAAATTGCATCCTCTTCTAAGTGAAAAGTGCTGGTGCTTTTGGGGACCAGCAGCAGATGTGTAGGTGAAGGCTGCTGGTCTCCTTGTCTGGTTGCTTGTTCAGTTGCTCAGTAGTGTCTGACTCTTTGTGACCCCGTGGACTGCAGCATGCCAGGCTTCCCTGTTCTTCACAATCTCCCAGAACTTGCTCAAACTCATGTCCATTGAGTCAGTGATGCCATCCAACCATCTCATCCTCTGTCACCCCCTTCTCCTCCTGCCTTCAATCTCTCCCAGCATCAGGGTCTTTTCTCCTTGTCTTGGCTGAGGCCTAAGTGTGTGTGTGTGTATTTCCTTGAGTAAAGTGGCATCCTGCTTCAGAGTCTGTCCCTACCCCACCATCGTGGAAGTTGCCATCGTCCCTCTCAGCCTTCCCAACAAGCAAGGAAGCCTATTTCGGAAGAAACAGACCCAGGGATCAAGGGACCATGAATTTTTTTTTTCTCTCTCTGCCACTTAGTAGTTGTGTTATTGTCATCTCTTAACCTCTCTGTACCTCAGTTTTCTGTCTGCAAACTAGAGATAGCATTTGCCACCAACCTACCTCCAGGGGTATCAGAAGGATTAATGAGTTGGCTGCCAACTCTAGACCCTGCTGAGTGGTGCCTGACTGATTCCTTGCACAGCAGGGAGACTGAGAAGGACAGGTGGGTAGCTTCTGTCTGACCCTCCTGACCTGCCTGACAGTTTTCTGGTGAGAGCTTTTCAGTGTGGACTGGACACTCTGGCGATGTTTTCTCGGAAAATATTCAAAACAGAATTTTGACCCCATATGTTTGGTAGGAACCTAGCTGACCTTGAGACACAGCTGGGGACAGAAGGGTAATCACTTTCTACCTGGGGAAAGTGTTCTTTTATGTTCCATCTTAAGCTGCCACACAACTGCTGTCAGGTTCCATTCACAGGCAGCAGTGTGTCTGTGGAGGACCTTACCCAGTACCTCTGGATCCCTCAGCATCTATTCTGAGGCAAATAGTTATGACTGACTCAGGATTATCACCATCCCTGGGCTCCATTAAGGCCAAGCTTTCAATCCTAATCCTGGTCCTGCATTTGTTAGACTAAACCTTTACGGTATGTGGAACTACCAGTAAAAAGAAGCATTGGACAGCAGGCCATCAAAAGTGCAGCTCTCTCCAGAAGCAAAGGACTAACTGCCCAAAAGCAGTTATAACACCTTCATTAGGGGAGATCTGTGACCAGGAAGGATAGAGTTCCTCAAAGCTCAGTGAGAAAGTTTCAAGCTTGGCTCTGGTAATCCCTGGGTCTCATATTTGGGTCATCGTAGAAAGGCCTGTCTGCTTTTCATCATGACTCTGTTACTTGGCACCCACATGAAGCTTGCAACACAGAGTTGGACAAATATTCCTGAAAGTCAGTGCAACCTGGGGATCAGATTTTCCCACAAGGAACCCTGAAAGTCAAATCAGAAGTGTGGGCTGTACCTCTCTGACTCTGGGAACCCCAAGATGTCACTTACCCACTCCATATTACAGTTTTCCTTAGGTAAATTGTGGGTAATAAGCTCTGCCCCCTCCTCCATGAGATACAGCCAGTGAATTGATATGCAAGAAATACTAGGAGCATACTAAAAGAAATAAGTGGGGTTTTTTAATTCACTTATTTGGAAATGAAAGGGGGTGTTGACTGAAGAAATAACAGTCACCACTTTCAAATGCTACAGATTGTTAACTAAGCAACTGGTTAAAAGTGAGCCAATGAGTAAAAATGAAAGAAGAAAATGAGGGTGATGGGGGGAGGCCAATTTTTCTGTAGTTTTGAGTTCCTGAGAATTATAGCGCAAAAAAGAACATCTTTGATCATGCATGAAATTCATTGCTGAAAGTGGTGTTGAAGGATTCAGCGCACTAGGGTCCCTGTGGAGAGATGTACCAGCCCTGGGAATCAAAAGAGCTGCATATAGCAGCTCTTAGTCCAAGCCATGAGGAAGGCCTGGGGTGAGACGTGTGGACAGCTGCTTTTCCTGAGTTCCTAAGGAGGGTCCCTGAGGCAGCTCGGATACCACTCAGACAGAACCTCCCACCCACCCCCAACTCCTTCTCACTCCTTTCCCTAACCTTGAGTTAGCCCCGACCATGTGCATTGTGTGCAAATGATCACACAATCCAAGGTAGCAAAGTGTAGATGAAAAACATTTGCCTGGTTGGATGGAAACTCTTCTAAGCATAAATACAACGTGTAATGCGAAGTAAGTATGTACCTAGAAGTGATAGTGAAATAGGCAGGGAGACTGTCCCTTCTTGTAATTATTGTATTATAACTAAATATGTAATTGGGGGAGAAAGAAAAAGGACATAAAATTCTAGGTTCAACAGTTAAATAACAGGAAAGATTTTTATGAAAGACAAGTCATCTCCACTATCCTAGACATTGCTGCTCCCAAAGTCTGGAGAGACTGGTACTCAATACGACCAATGAGGGAGCAGTGGGATACATTGCAGTCTCCAGCCAAGGCATTCTGGAAGTTCTCCAGAACAAAGGATATTCTGGAAGAATTCATAGTCACCTGGAGAGAAAAGCAGATAGTTTCTCTGCCTTTTTCTGCAAATTTCCATCTATGAAACAGGATTAGTAAAGACTCAGCTAAGAAACATATTCAAAAGAAATTCCTGGGGAAAACCTCTGGCAAAGGCATTATTGGGATTGTGTCCTGAATTCTCCAACCTTCTACATCTTTATGTTAGAGCTAATAGTCACATGTTAGACTGTTACAAAACAATAAAACTAACTTGACTTTTCACTGTCTTTGTGTTTTCTTTTGCCCTGTCAGCCATGCTACCCTGTCAACAGACTTCAGTTTCTGGTGTTCTTCCTTTGAAATTAAGGGGTTGAGGAACAAGAGCACTGGGGAAAAGGGAGGGAGGCAGTGATAAGTTTGTAAATGTGTAACAACCAGCTCTTTTCCAGGGTAAAGAAGCCCTGGTTTGTAGTGTTTGTCAATTTCCTTGGTGTAAATTCTCCCACCATCTCCAATTTCAACTTACCAACATAATGCCACTGAACATAAAGATGAGAATGTAAAATAGCACAATATTATAAATATTTCTATCATACAATAGATATAAATAATATCAAGAGCATAAATAATAGTAAAATAATTAAGAAGTGATAAGCTTTGAGTATTACCTTTGTATCATTTTTAAATTCATGTAATTTAATTGTTAATAATGACTGTACTTAGAACTGGTGCACAAAATTCCAAGAAATTTAGCAAGTGATTCTTACAAGCCAGTACAAGTAGCTCCAGCACACCACTAGGTGGAATGGAGGAGAATCTGATTCAGAAAGACCATGAACACCCTCTTTATTAGTCGAAGGTTGGTCAGTCTGTCCCCTCCCTTATTCTACACAAAGCTCAGGAAAAATCAAGTATATTTCTTTGGCCATTTGGGAAGAGACAAAAGAATAGGATTTGTTCGCTCTTATGTCATTGAGAACTATAGGAAGAAGTAAAGTTAGTCATTACAGGTAAAAATACATCAAATAAAATTAGCCAAAATATTCTGCCTGAGATTTATCAAGTCACTTCTCTGCCTAAAATCCTTCAGTGACTCAATTTCTTACCCCAGATTCTAAATTCCTTAACATGACTTACAAAGCCTTTGTAAGTTACTACAACCCACTTAGAGAAGACCTCTGTTTTTACTTGCCCAGAATCTATTCTCCCTTCTGCTCTAATAACATCTCTATTGGGATTTATGCTACCTCAATTGGACATAATCTTGGTGGGATTCTTAGTAACATTTTTTTTTTTCTGGTTACAGCTCAGAGTTTTAGTCAGCAAACAAAAGATAGTACACCCTTGAGGCAGGAGGGCAGACCGACCCCAAAGGAGAGCCCTCAATCCATCATGGGTCAAGTTTTGTTTGTTTGAACTCAAATGGGCCAACCATACACTCCCTGGAATGTGAAACTTGAGTGTAGTAACAGAGACTGAAACAGTAGTTGGGATTCATTTATCTTGACAGAACCCCTTGAAGAGATTCACCATTAGTTCCTGCTTACCTAGATTTCTGGCAAATGCTTAGTTCCTCTTTTTACAGATCGTGGTTCACCAACCTTTCTTCAGTTTGCTAAGCTACTCCAGAGTTCCTTTTTTTTTTTTTTAATTTAATGTTGCCAAAATTATTCCTGTTGCTTACAAGCTTCTGACTGGTAGGTACACCACATCCTAACCTCATCTCCCACATCCATCCACTCATGAATATGCCCCAGTCTTACAGAGCCATTGGCTGGTCCCCAATATGGACAAGCCTGACATTTAGCGATGAAGGAATTTCATGGTATTTCAGGACTCTGCCCTGTCCAGCCTTTTTTCTGTAATCAGCTCCTTCTCTTTCTTCAAGATTCAACTCAATTGTCTCCTTCTTTACGAAATTTCACAAAATTCCCTATACAAAGTGAGTTGCTCCCTCCTTTTTGATCCCTTAATATTTGTGTACACTTGATCATAGCACTTATCAAAAGTGATTTCAAAAAGAGAGTTCATATTATTATATAATCTCTGAATATTCAGTACTGAGCACAGTGACTGGAACATAGTAATGTCTGGGGAATGAATGAAAACTACTCCCAGTGCAGAAAAGAAATAATTGGCTAAGTATGCCCCAGCACCAGAGCAGGCTGACACTATAAGGAATGTATCTGAGGAAGAGCTTCCCTGAAGGTCCCAGGAGTTCCAGGTTTAAGGCACTGGGCTTGTTTTATCATAATTACAAGAAAAAAGAGAAATTTTTGGACGAATTGCTGGCTGTCATCACCCAGAGCAGCCTTGGAAGCCATATGTCAACAATGGCAGTCAGTCTTCATATGACTGTAGACTAGAGGATCACTACCACCCCCACCAACGCCTCTTCCAATTCCCATGAACTGGACTTTTGGATTTCACATGAAACAAAAAATAAACTTGTGTTGTATTAATTCTCTGAGATCTCAAGTTTATCTGTTATCAGGCCGAGCAGTACCTTTATAGAAATTGAGGTTAGATGTGGCTATAACAAAACCCTAAGATATGCGGCTTTAGCTTAACAGTTGAACAGTGAGTTGGTGAAGAGATGAAAATCAAAGGTTACAATGACTGAGGGCTTCCCTAGGAGCCCCATGGTTAAGAGTCCGAGCTTCCAGTGCAGGGGGTCTACATGCCGCACCCATATACTGCAGCTAAGACCTGGCACATGCAAACCAATAAATAAATAACTTTTAAAAAAAAAAGTTTACAAAGATAGAGCCTCAGACTATGCCATGCAAATATTTAGTAAAAAATGTAATCTGTGATGATTCATGTATTAGTTATTTATTGCTTTGTAACATATCACTCCAAAACTTCATGGCTTGAAATAACAATGTGCATGTATGCCAGCTAAGTTGCTTCCATTGTGTCCAACTCTTTGCACCCCCATGGACTGTAGGCCATCAGGCTCCTCTGTCTATAGGATTTTCCAAGCAAGAATGCTAGAATGGTTTGCCATGCCCTTCTTCAGGGGGATTTTCCCAATTAGGGATCAAGCCCATATCTCTTACATCTCCTGCATTGGCAGGTGGGTTCTTTACCACTAGTGCCACCTGGGAGCCCCTGAAACAACAATATGTATTATCTCTTATAGCTTCTGAGGGTCAGGAGCTCTGGAGCAGCTTGGGGTCTCTCAATGGGTTGCAGTCAGATATTGACAAAGTCTGCAGTCATATGAGGCTTGACTGAAGAGGTAAGATCCACCCATTCACATGGTTATGTAACCAGAAGGTTGATGCTGGCAAGTTAGTATCTCTCTATTTGGGCCACTCCATGGGTCTGCTTGAGTGTCCTCAAGAACCAGTGACTGGTTTCCCCTAGAACAAGTGAATCAAGAGATCAAGGCAGATGCTTCAATGTCTTTTATGACCTAGGTTTGGAAATCACATACCATCACTTTCATTGCATTTTTAGTCACATTCTCTTAGATTGCTCCATCTACTGTGCAGAGAATAAACTAGAGAGTAGCAAGATTTGAGGTAAAGATGCCATTTGATTCAGAACTACCTCTGACTCATCTGAACCAATCAAAGCCCTGGACAAGTGTCCTAAGTGCACACTAGGTCAAGACCAGGGTCAACACATCCAAAATGAGGCTAGATAAGAAGAAAGAACTAATACGCATAGCCAAGAAGGTTTGGAAGAGTGGTGACCAACTTGTAAAGAAGTTCAGTCATATGGATGTTAATCTAGGGTGAAGAGTTTTGGAGACATTCTAAAATCAAAAGCAGGGGGTAGCAGTTCCTTGGGTAACCCGCATCAGTCCTTGACCTGGACACAGGTGTTAACAGTAGGGAGAATTTTGAACTGTTGTTGTTCTTCAGTCACTCAGTCATGTCTAACTCTTTGTGACCCCATGGACTGCAGCACAACAGGCTTCCCTGTCCTTCATCATCTCCCGGAGCTTGCCCAAACACATGTCCATTGAGTTGGTGATGCCATCCAATCATCTCATCCTCTGTCATCCCTTTCTCCTCCTGCCTTCAATCTTTCCCATCATCAAGGTCTTTTCCAGTGAGTCAGCTCTTTGTATCAGATGGTGGAAGTATTAGAGCTTCAGCATCAGTCCTTTCAGTGAATATTCAGGGTTGATTTCCTTTAGGATTGGCTAGTTTGATCTTGCACTCCAAGGGACTCTCAAGAGTCTTCCCCAACACCACAGTTTGAAACCATCATTCTTTGGCACTCAGCCTTCTTTATGGTCTAACTCTCACATCCATACCTGACTACTGGAAAAACCATAGCTTTGACTAGATGAACCTGTTGGCAAAGTAATGTCTCTTTTTTATATGCTGTCAAGGTTTGTCATAGAATTTTTTTTTTTGTCATAGAATTTTGAATGGTGTCTTTCAAAGCTTTATACAGCCCTGGGGCCAGTGGGATTGTATACCTTTTTCTGCTGCCAGCTTCACTGAGACCCTGATCCCCACCATGCATCCCAGTAAGCCACTAAGGTAAACTGTTTGCCTTGGTAGGCTAATGCAGCATTCTGCAGTATCACACAGCCTTGATAGGTGAGAGTCTAACTCATCATCTGCTTACACAGATGCTACTTCTTCCCTGATAGATGTAGCCAGAGACACAAAGTTCTCTGACTAAGACTCTCCCTTAGTAGGGATGTCTCCACTGTCCCCTGGCCTTCTGGATTAGGGACAGGACATCTGAGAGTTGTTTGGGCTGCTTAGTATGAGTAGAACTCAAGTCTAAGAAAGAAAGATACCTTTCCTTGTGTGTAATAAATCTGAGTCAGTTATTTAGACTGTAGTAGACTAAACACTCTACTCCAAGTTGCAGGTATTGACTTCCAGGTATTGACTGAAGCCTTGAATGCAGCCAGTCTCACAATGGGTGATGGCCCTCAGCTGGGGCCAGCTTCAGGATGAGATTATAGGGACTTCATGGACTAGGTAGAGGCCTGGTGGGAAAGGATAAGCCCCACAGCAGTGCATTAAGCCTTCACAAAATGAGTATTGAATGGATGAAGTAGTGATTCTGTCTACATTTGAGCAATTCCAACATGGGTGGGAGGTGGGGGCGACTATTTCCTAAAATAACTCATCTTCAGACTCTTAAAGAATTATTCCTGGTTTTGAATTAAATCTATCTTCATTTAACTCCCAGTCCTTTGTCCTACAAATATCTTTTGAGGCCATATCAATTCTATCCATTCTTTCAAATGAATAAAACTGTTAATGTTCCTGAGCCTTCTTTCTTCAGTTCCTTTCATCTGTCCTTATCTGGTGACTCACCTCTGAGCATGCTCCAATACATCTATTTGCCTCTCAAGTGTGGTAAAAGAATCAGAAATTTACTTGATTAGCTATATGTGCTAAAACCTGCCTTTATATTCTTCCCTCTTTATGCCATTGTTTGTGGACTCAAGTTAAGTTGTGACATGTTGAACACAATGCCTGATTTGTGGTATAATACATTATTATTAACTTAACCATTTTAAGGACTTCCCTGGTGGCTCAGAGGGTAAAGCGTCTGCTTACAATGCGGGAAACCCGGGTTCTATCCCTGGGTCGGGAAGATGCCCTGGAGAAGGAAATGGCAACCAACTGCAGTATTCCTGCCTGGAAAATCCCATGGACGGAGGAGCCTGGTAGGCTACAGTCCATGGGGTCGCAGAGTCGGACACGAGTCAGAAAACTTCACTTTCTCTATTATAAAAGAGAATTAAAATAAGATGTTATCTCAGGCCCCACCTCCGTTAGCCTCAGAAGTGGAAATGCTATCCTTCATTACGTCTGCTTTTGAATTTTCAGACCTCGTTGCTGTACTTTGCTCCTTTTGGCCAGGCCCCCTCTAATTAAGCCCCGCCCCCAGGAAGTTCCCCTGGCCCCGCCCCCCGCTCTCAGCTCCTCAGCGTCCCTCCCACTCGTAGTCCGAGGCGGGAAGCGCTGGACGTAGTTGCTGATTGGCTGGCTGGGGCGCAGCTTGATGGCGTCGGGCTGGCGAGTCCAGGCCCCCGGGCGACTGCCGCCTGTGTGAGGGGGCCCGGGACCTAGCGTGCTGTGGCTTTGGGGAAAGTGGAGGCACGAGCCCTCCTTACTCTTCGCCATGAGTTTCCTAATCGACTCCAGCATCATGATTACTTCCCAGGTGAGCCACCGCGTCCCGCCTCAGGACTCCTCAACTTCTCTCCCGAGTCGTCTTCTCCAGGCCTGGTGATGCGGGCTGGCTCGGAGTCTCGCCCTTCTCGCCTGCCTCTCCCATGCTCAGAGCTCCGAGAGGGGGTGGGATTTGCTGCGTCCGGCTCCCTGCTCCCTCGCTGTCAGGAGGAGTCCCGCGGCCGTCCGCGCTCCCACTCATACTCCATTCCTCCTCACTCCATGCTACCCCACCCCCCGGTTTCCTTCCCACTTTGGGGAGAGGTCAGGTGGCCTTAGGGCTCAGAGACGGTGCCGCGAGAAGGGAGCTGTCCCCAGAGCGCCCCGAAGCTCTGGGCTACGCGGCTGATCCATGGGTTAGGGAAGAGTGTAGTTCCGGGTGCGGAGTGCGCCACTCGCCAATCCGGCTGGCTCCTGGGGACACGTGAGGGCTTTGTTGGTTAGTTGTCAAATTCTGAAGCCGGATATGGAGGGATTTGCCGCCGTCACTTCAGAGATCTTCTAAGTATCAGTTTTCGTTTGTACAGTAGTACCTACAATGTGTGTCCTCTGTTTGCGGCCACGTTTTCGGATCTTTCTCTGAACCTCTTTCCTTCCAGATTAGCCATCTTTATTCATTCGTACAGTCAACAAACACGTTTATGGAGCATTATATAAAGTTGAGGATACACACCTAAGTAAGACACTGACTTGTCCCTGCCGTATAGAAACTTCGTCTAGTGAGCTTTTTGTTTTTACTATGTAAATTTTTTTAGTTACTCTTATTTTCTCCACAGTATTTATCATAGCACTGATATCATTTATGTATTCATTTATTTATGAACTTTTTTTTTTGAGAGCCTGTCTTTTTAATAGCTCTATCCTCCCTCCAGGTGCAAACGCACAATAAGTATTTATTGGCCAACTGTTAAAATTTGTAGAAGCTCAGACTACCTAATTACTGATCTCCCCCCTACCTCATTTCTCCACTAACAAGGTATTTTTCTTTAATTGCTCTTTTTTACAAGTGGCACATGACAGAAACGGTTCCTTCTAGGAGTTTAAAGTAAACTAAATCTTAGGTTTTCTGGGTTTTGTTTGTTTTTTCTGTTTGTATTACTTTATCCTAATGCTTCTGCCTTTGAAGTGGAGCATTGTCCCTGTTTCTTGAAAAAGTTTTATTGAAATACTTTACAGAGTATGAAACAAGTAACATCCCGATAACAATAATTTTTTTATTTTTAAATTTACCACCTTTTATAAGTTTTCATAACTATTGCTTTTATTGGGTACATAATATTCAAATGTATCAATGTACAAAAATCTAGACATGTAATTCTCTTGCTTTTCTAACTTTTCTAAGGCTTCCTGTTTGCCTTTTATGACAACTCAGGGTTATTTTTAGCCCCAGTATCGACCCAGGAAAAATGACAATATTTAAGTAGCATTTTTTTCATTTAGAATAAAAATAAGAATGTCATTGAGGAAATTGGTATTGTATTGTAACCTTTAAGATTTATAGCATGGATATGATAAGCCAAGAAAGTGGCTTTCTGATCTTATGTGCCATATAATATTTTAACTTCACGCATGCATTAACATGCAGTATTAAATTTAATTCTCAAAGCTGCTGTTTACAAACGAGGAACTAAGACCCAAAAGAATCCTTTGTGTGGTATGTTCTCTGTCCAAATATTTATGTGGCTACTTCATCATCATTTAGATATCAGTAAAAATGACACTTCAGGGAGGCTTTACCTGATTCCCTGCTCCTAGTCAAGGTTAACATCCATTCCAGCCACCTTCTGTCTCATGTCCTTGTTTTAGTTTCTTCTCATATCTGTCACTACTGTTTGTGTTTGTTAGAGTTGAACTCCATGAGTTCCAGGATACTCTCTGTCTTGTTTCTGCTGTATTTCCCAGTATCTAGATCAGTTTCTGGCACATAGTAGAGGCCTTTTTGTTGTTGTTGAGTTGCTAAATTGTGTCTGACTCTTTGCAACCCCATGGACTGTAGCCCACCAGGCTCTTTTGTCCGTGGGATTTCCCAGTCAAGAATACTGGAGTGGGTTATCATTTTCTTCTCCAGGGGATCTTCCCAATCCAGGGATGGAACCCATGTCTCCTGCACTGCAGGTAGATTCTTTACCACTGAGCCACCTGAGAAGCCCTATAGTAGAAGCCTAATAAATATTTAATAAAAAGCACCTTTCTGGAGAGGTGTAATTGCCTTAGAAACATCTCCCCCTCATTTTTCATGTTTTATATGAACTGAATGATTTATTTGAAAGGAAATCTGAAATCAGAGGTCATATATTGAAGCTGGTTCACCCCAGGCAACATCTTGGTATAGAGATTGTTCATCATTCCACAGGATGAAGTTCGCATCCTTAATTGGCTTATGTGGTCTCTTATGATGAGACTCAGCTCTTAACCTCTTCAGCCTTGGCCTTCACCGTTTCTCACTTAAGTTTATACACTAGCCTTACTGAACTTCTTTTAGTCCCTTAACCTGGCCATGCTATCATGCCTCCAGGTTTCCGCCAGGCTGTTCTCTTTCTGGACCTTTTCCCAAACTCCTTTCTCCCGACTGACTCCTACTCAGCCTTTGTTTCTCAGCATGGATATCCAAAAACCTCTTCCAGACTGGACTAGATATCCCTTGACATGTTTTCCTAGTACCCTTTGCCCACTTCCCTTGTAGTAGCACTATCGCACTGTTTCATAATTCCTTGTCTATCTCCTCCATAGATTACAAATCTTGAGAGCAGTGTCCATGCTATCTTGTTCACCCTTCTACCCTTAATACTTGGTACATATTAGACACCAATAAATGTTTGTTAAATAAAAGTATAAATAAATGATCCAAGAAAGGAATCTTTTTCTAGTCAGTTCTTTAAACTATCCTCCTAATGGCCTTTTTTTTTTTTTTAATCTGTAGCTAATTTTCAATTTAGGAGTTATCTTTTGTGAAAGCAACTGTTATTTAATCTGTTTTCAGCCTTCTCTACAGTTATAAGACTTATCAGTTCCAAAGTACACTCTTAAGTCTCAAAGTCAAGACTGCACAATTTCAAAAATATTCTCTTTTTTTAATAAATGCAGTGCACATTCTTATTTTATTTGCAAAATGTTTAAAATTGTTTTTCCTTTTGTGTGCTTTTTAGATCCTGTATAATCTTGCCAGAATTTGTATTAATCTTGGACTTCTTGAATTTTTCTGGTATTTTTTTATATTAGTTGTGTAGAAGTCTTTTTAAACTTTTTTTTGTCAAACCCACAATGAAATACAAAGGTGCATATCTCTTTTCTCTTTTTCTCCCATTTCCCACCACCTCATATAGACATCGATTTCATTTGTTTTCTTTTCCTTGTCTAAAGTCCCATTTCAGAGTGATCTTGGTGAAATATTTTATTTTTTATTATCCATCTCACCATATACACTACTCTTTAAATGCCTAACTTCAACTGCAGTCATGACTTCAGAAATCATTTAAATATGGGCTTCCCTGGTGGCTCAGAGGTTAAAGTGTCTGCCTGCAATGAGGGAGACTTGGGTTCGATCCCTGGGTTGGGAAGATCCCCTGGAGAAGGAAATGGCAACCCACTCCAGTATTCTTGCCTGGAGAATCCCATGGACGGAGGAGTCTGGTGGGCTACATTAGCCCATGGGGTCGCAAAGAGTCGGACATGACTGAGTGACTTCACTCACTCACTCACTCACTCTAAACTATGAATTTAAATGTCTCCACTGGTGATGATTTAAAATAGCCAAGGGATCTCATAAGTAGTCTAGGGGTGTTTGTCCTAAACTATTCACTCTCTTCCTTTTCTACTCAGTCTGAAATCATGGATCCAAGCTCCTTCATATTCACTTGTTTCTTTGCCTACATGTAAAGTTGACAATTGGATCACTGCTGTAGTTTTGTCTACTGCTAACTCAGGAGCCAATACTTTGTTTTGGCCACCTGATGCAAAGAGCTGACTCATTGGAAAAGACCCTGATGCTGGGAAAGATTGAAGGCAGGAGGAGAAGGGGACGACAGAGGATGAGATGGTTTGATGACATCACCAACTCGATGGACATGAGTTTGAGTAAGCTCTGGGAGTTGGTGATGGACAGGGAAGCCTGGTGTGCTGCAGTCCATGGGTCTCAAAGAGTCGAACACGACTAAGCAGCTGAACTGAACTCAGGAGCCTGAAGGCTTTCGTAGAAAATCACATATGTGCAGATTGCTGATGCCTTGAGTTTATGGACATCCTCAGGTCATTGACTTTTTTTTTTTTTCCTTGACTTTAATCAACTCCTTGTTCCCTTCTCTTCATAAGTTCTCTGAGTTTTTAATCACTCTTTTCAAAGCCCCTTTTTTCAATTTCACCTCTCCTGCCCTTAGCAGATGACCTCGCCTCCTACTTGATCAACAAAAGTGAGGCCAAAAGGTGTGAGCTCTTTCTACATCTTAATCTAAGCAGTTGTCTGTGTCCATAACCATTCTCAACTCCTTTCCTCCCATGTCAGAAGATAAGGTGCCCCTTACTCCTGTTTAAAGCCATGTTTTCCACATGTGCCTTTGATTGTGGAGCAGCTTATTGTGAAGTGATTATAAGCAGAAGCTTTGGAGTCAGCCACACAGACTTCAGCTTGATCTTGATTCTGACACCCACTATAAATGAGTTAACTTCTGTTAAACCTCGGCTCTTTCTGTAATGCTGCTGCTAAGTCGCTTCAGTTGTGTCCGACTCTGTGCGACCCCATAGACGGCAGCCCACCAGGCTTCCCCGTCCCTGGGATTCTCCAAGCAAGAACACTAGAGTAGGTTGCCATTTCCTTCTCCACTGCATGAAAGTGAAAAGTGAAAGTGAAGTCGCTCAGGCGTGTCTGACTCTTAGCGACTCCATGGACTGCAACCTATCAGGCTCCTCTGTCCATGGAATTTTCCAGGCAAAAGTACTGGAGTGGGGTGCCATTGCCTTCTCCTATCTCTGTAATGAGGACAATCAAACCTACCTTGTCAAGTTTTTATTATTTAATGTGATTGCAAGGCTAAGCACTTAGTGTTCCTGGAATATACTAAATGGTCAGTAAAAGATAGCTGTTGCTAATAGTAACTCACATCCAGTTTCTTCTCATATTAGTTTATCTCTTTACCGCTTTCTTCCCCTTGGCCTATGAATTTTTCTCTTTACCCACATTCTCCTTTAGGCTACGGTCTGATGTTTTCTGTCTTTCTCATTCTTGGCTGTCCCTTGAGTAATCTGTGTTTATTGTCTCTACTGCGTTACCCCCCATGCACCCCCAACCCGGTGAAGTCTAGTTCCTGCCTCCACCTCACTACTCAAACTTTTCCTTAAGGTCAGCATTGACTTCTCAGTTGCCAAATCCTTTGAACATTTTTCAATCCTGGTTCTGTTGTCCATCTGCTTTTTTAACATGTCTTTAAACTCTATTCCCTTTAGTTTCAGGATACCACACTGTTTTGGCACCTGTTATTTCTCTGACCATTCCTTCTCTATCTCCTTCCCGGTCTCTTCTTCCCATTCCAACTCTCTACTATTTTCTTCTTGGCATATTGCTCTCTTCACTCTATATACTATTCATGAATGATCTCATATTCTTTGATGGTTTCAACTCTCAGGTGGATCTCAGCCCTCCCTTCATAATCTTTTATGTCAACCTGGATGGCCCTCAAGCACTTAGCATATCTAAAAATGAACCTATCATCTTCTTGTCTCTCATCCACACTCCCCAAATTTTTTTCCTCCAGTCGTCTTTATATAAAGTGGATGGCCTCCTTCTTCATCCTATATTCCAAACTGCTGCTGCTGCTAAGTCGCTTCAGTTGTGTCCGACTCTGTGCGACTCCTTAGACGGCAGCCCACCAGACTCCTCCGTCCCTGGGATTCTCCAGGCAGGAACACTGGAGTGGGTTGCCATTTCCTTCTCCAATGCATGAAAGTGACAAGTGAAAGTGAAGTCGCTCAGTCGTGTCTGACTCTTCGCGACCCCATGGACTGCCGCCTACCAGGCTCCTCTGTCCATGGGATTTTCCAGGCAAGAATACTGGAGTGGGTTGCCATTGCCTTCTCCAATATTCCAAACTAGTCATCCTTAATTCCTCCCTGCTGATTTTACCTTCGAAGTACTCAAATCCATTCCCTCCTCTCCAACCACTGATGTTTTAGTTCAGTTCAGTTCAGTTGCTCAGTTGTGTCCGACTCTGCAACCCCATGAACCACAGCACACCAGGCCTCCCTGTCCATCACCAACTCCCAGAGTTTACCCAAACTCATGTCCATTGAGTCAGTGATGCCATCCAACCATCTCATCCTCTGTCGTCCCCTTCTCCTCCTGCCTTCAATCTTTCCTAACATCAGGGTCTTTTCAAATGAGTCAACTTTTCACATCAGGTGGCCAAAATATTGGAGTTTCAGCGTCAACATCAGTCCTTCCAATGAACACTCAGGACTGATTTCCTTTAGGATGGACTGGTTGGATCTCCTTGCAGTCCAAGGGACTTTGAAGAGTCTTCTCCAACACCACAGTTCAAAAGCATCAATTCTTCTGCGCTCAGCTTTTTTTATAGTCCAACTCTCACATCCATACATGACCACTGGAAAAACCAATTTTACTGTTTTAATTCAGGCCTTTATTATCTCTCATCTGAACTGCTGCAGCGACCTCCTGTTATGTTTCTTTCTCTACAGTGTTGTTGCCTCCATAGTTTCTCTGTAAAGTAAACCTGGCCCTGTCTTTTCCATCCTTAAATAACTCATCACCTACAGACTGTGATTCAAGCTCTTTACAGTGACCTTTGGGGCTTTCCGTCATTGGTCCTCTATTCATCCCCTCTTTGCCTCATTTTTAACCACTTTTTCCTTTGAATTTTGTCTCCCAGCAGCACCAAACCATGTGCAGTTACCAGTATACCATGCTATTTCCCACCTCTGTGCCTTTACTCATGCTCTGTGCTGTCTGAAAAAGAAGACCTGTCCACTCCCACTGCCTGTCTTTTACCTGCCTAATTCTTTTTCAACACTTTAAGAGAGTGTTTGGTTCTTTTGTTTGTTTTAAAATATTTTAGGGACAGTGGGAACCTTCGAGTGTATGGGAATACCTTGAAGTCTCTCTCTAGAAAAATGCATATAATCCTCAAATTTGCACATGATACCAGGTTTTAACTCTAAATTAAAACCTCCTTCAGCCAAGGTATTAGCTTCCCCGGAAAAATCTGTCCTAACCCCATACCAGATTTGTTTAGTCTCCCTCTTTCATATTCTTTAACAATATCATGTGCGTGTCTCTATCATTGCATGTCCCATATTACACTATAATTATTTAGTGTCTTCACCACTATGCTATACCTCCTTGAGAGTAGTAACAATCTTACTCATCTTTGTGTCCTCATCAATTAGCACAGTACATAGAAGTTGTTACCAAAGTATTGAGATTGAATGTTCCTGAAGAACAAGCCATCTTTCACTGTGCACCATTTATCCATTCAGCAAACATTTATGGGGAGCCTGCTATGTGCTGGGCATTGTGCTGGGTGCTAAAATACAGATTGACAAGACAAACGTGACCCTTATCCTCACAGAACTTAAAGTGTTTTTAAAAAGAATATATTTAAATTAGACATTAAAAAACTATGTGGCAAGTGCCTTGGTAAGGGAAATACAAGGTAGGATAATAGGATTATGTAAAAAGAGCAAGTTATCTGTATTTCAGAGGCCAGCGAAGGCATTCTAGAGGTAATAATAGTTAAGATTTGCAGGATAAGTAACGAGGGAACTGGAGAGAAGCTCCTGTCAAAGGATAACATCTGCAAAGGTCTTGGTATGAAAGAATGTTATATCTAAAGAAGTACAGGCAGTTCCATATGGCTGAAAACATGAATTTGGTAGATACGAGGGACACAGTAAGAGGAGGAAGAATCTGCTAAACCATACTCGAGAGTTCACACTTGCCGCTGAAGTGAGTTGGAAGGCATAAAAGAATTTTATTCTGAAATAATGCCACTCGCAGCAACATGGATGGACCTAGAGATTATCAAACTAAGTAAATCAGAGAGAAAGACAAATATCATATGATATCACTTATATTTGGAATCTAAAATATGACACAAATTTACTTATGAAATAGAAACAGACTCACAGACATAGACAACACACTTATGGCTACCAATGGGGAAAAGGGGTGGGGGAGGGATAAATTTCAGAGTTTTCAGCAGATGCAAATTGTTATATATAAAATAAGCAACAAGTTCCTACTGTATAGCACACTATTGGAAACCATATCCAATATCCTGTAACAAACCATAATGGAAAGGAATATGAAAAACAATATGTATGTATGTATGTGTGTGTGTGTATATGTATATGTGTATGTATAACTGAATACACCAGAAACTAACACAACCTTTTAAAGCAACTATAATTTTTAAAAAGAATTTTATTCTTTGATGACATTCCTAGCCAATACAAGAAGAGGAGTCGTGTCAGAGTATGTGTATGTGGAGAAGGTATTTACCAGTGAAAAATAAATGAGCTTTAGAACAATGAACAGAACTGTCATGTGGCTACTATCTTAATTTGTGCCCAACTTAAAACATGTTCTAAAACAAGGATAATTTCAAAAATTGAAGAGCATTTCAACATCTGGTCCACTGTTGAGGACTTTAATAAGTAGGTATTATATGAGTGGATGTCACCATTAATCTCTAAAATAAGCTAGTTAGGCAACCTTTTATCATAAAATAGTCTGTAAAAGGCATTTCTCAAAAGATTATGTATTGACATGTTGATCTTCTATCTTTTCTCCTCCAGATACTTTTCTTTGGATTTGGGTGGCTTTTTTTCATGCGACAGCTGTTTAAGGACTACGAGGTAAGAAGAGATCATTTTGATTATGCTAATATTATACAAATTTATTGTTTTAAATGGGAAAAGAAAAATACCTCCATTAAAGAAAAAATCATGTTTGAGAAAGACAATTATCATATCACTTATATGTGAAATCTAAAAAAAATGATACAAGTGAACTTACTTACAACATAGAAGTCCACTCACAGACATAGAAAACAAACTCACGGTTACAATGGGGAAAGTGGAGGAAGGGGGGAAGGGGATAAATTGGGACTTTGGGTTTACAGATATACACTACTACGTATAAAATAGATAAGTAACAAGGATCTACTGTATAGCACAAGGAATTGTATTCAGTATCTTGTAAAAACCTATAATGGAAAAAATCTGAAATATGTGTGTGTATATATATATATATGAATCACTTTGCTGTACACCTGAAACATTTTAAATCAGCTATACTTCATTATGCTTGAACTTTCATGACCTGTGATGGTCAAAAACAAATTTAAAAAAGATAATCATATTCACTCCCAAGATGGGAAGCTTTTGCTACTATACTATATAATTCTTAAATTGGAGAATATAATTAAGCTTAGTTGATTTTTTTTTTTTAATGCTAGTCGAATATAGCCCAGAAGCCAGGATCAAGAAATATCATGGTTTAGTCATATTAGTATACGCACCAATAGCAAATAGTTCTTTGGGAGAGAATTTAACTTGTAATGTCTCATAGATGTACTCATTCATTTTGGTATCTGGCATTCAGTGTTAATTATCAGTCTGACATCCTAAGTTAATTCTAAGGCTGGTCTGATTAATATCTTAGGGTTTGAATTCAGAAAGATGACAGCCTACACTGGACATTTCCTGATTAATCTTCCTCATTTAGTAATAAGCTCAACGGTCATGGACTATTTGGGGTCATTTCTAGTATGTTCTCCATTAAACTTCCCCAGGGAGTTTGAGTTGTCTAAAAGAGCCCAGAATTCTAGAGATTCTGTTCTGCTCACTACTGCCTCCTAGGAGAGGTTCTAAAACTGTTTTAAGGTCTGTGCAGAATGTTGAAACCCTTTTAGAACTAACCTGTATATCTAAATCTGTCATTTTTTGTCAGTGTACATCAGGAATTCTAAGTGCTGCTTCTGACCTTGTCACTTCATCTTCTTGTGCTTTAAATTTTTCATCCACAAGAGGATGATGGTAATAGTGACCTATGAATTAGAAGTACAACCTATTTTCATCTATTCTTTTAGCTCTAGATAGATTACTGTCATGGTCCTGTTTCTAATAACTTGAGAATTTCTTCACAATAAGTTTTCTGACTTGTAATCAGAAACTTGTAAGCATCAACTCAATATTTCACACAAGGAAATGACTTTTAGTCTCTATTTGACTTTTAACAGGTGCGTCAGTATGTGGTACAGGTGATCTTCTCTGTGACTTTCGCATTTTCTTGCACCATGTTTGAGCTCATCATCTTTGAAATCTTAGGAGTATTGAATAGCAGGTGAGTAAGAGTACTAATTAGGTCTCCTCTTAAAGAGACCTATGTTACTTTCTTTATGGTGGAAGATTTACTAGGATCCTGTAGCTGAAAAAAATCCACTGTGTAGTGAGTTTAGTCTCAGTAACTGTAATAATCATAGCAAATATGGTTTCCAGGCACCTAGTAACTGGCTTGACAAAGATTGTGAAATAGCAGGAAAACAAGTCTGAACATTAGTTCTGAAGTACTAATTGAGACTGGGTTGTGAGAACCTAGGTCCCAGCGTTTACTACAAGAAGCTTTATTTTTCTCAAGCTGCTCTCTGATTGAATCCCAAGAAGAGCCCTTCACATTGTCCTGCTGACAGAGAAATCTCTACCTGAAAAGATCCAAATTCCTCAGAGCTAGTTAAGGGCTTCGATGAAGATTGAACTCCAGTTCTTACCAATCTAGTTAATTTTGTTTATTTCATAGGCATGTTCAAGTCTGATTGAACTTAAGAGTGTTCTTTAAAGCATTTTTAAAAAGTAACTCCTGTCCTCCTCCAAAAAATAGACCTGTTAGTTTATTGAACAATCTATCCAAAATATTTCTTGCTTGTTAAACTGCGAGCTTCCTTTTTTTAGGGGCCAGTATTCGTATTTAGAGTACATCAGCTATTCTGTGTAGAGTTTTGTTGTACTTTTTTTTAATCACTACATGGAAAAGTCTTAAGAATAAAGTGGCATCAGCTCTGTAGTCAGGAATCAATGCTGAGCTAAGCTGTGTAACTCATTATATATAGACCCCTGACTCTTGAGACTTATAAAGAGATTATATTCTCAAATTCCTATTTTGAGAATCAGAGTTGATGATTATAGTCTCTTGATGGATAAATTAAGAACTTGTATGGCAAAACAGGAATATGTTCTGACTTTGTGGTTCTTAAACTTGTACTTTAGACTTCCCTGGTGGCTCAGACGGTAAAGCGTCTGCCTAAAATGTGGGAGACCCGGGTTCGACTCCTGGGTGGGGAAGATCCTCTGGAGAAGGAAATGGCAACCCACTCTAGTACCCTTGCCTGGAAAATCCCATGGGAAGAGCCTGGTAGGCTACAGTCTGTGGGGTCGCAAAGTGTCGAACACGACTGAGCGACTTTACTTAATAATCCAAACCTTTCTTGGCTGAGCTAAATATAGATCCTATGACTGTCGAGACTAGGCAAGTGTTATTTTACATGCTAATTATTAAATTTTATGTAAGGGTCCAGAAATAAACCAAAGTATATACAGTCAACTGTTTGACAAGGGAGCCAAGAATACTCAATGGACAAAAGACTTCAATATCTTTTCAGTATTGAAGAAAAGATCTTCAATAAAAGATGGATGGAAAATTAAATACTCACATGTAGTAGAGTGAAACTTGACCCCCATCTTATATTACTCAAAAAAATTAACTGGAAATGGATTCAGTTCAATTTAGTCCACTCAGTCATGTCCGACTCTACAGCCCCATGGACTGCAGCACACCAGGCCTCCCTGTCCATCACCAACTCCTGGAGTTTACTCAAACTCATGTCCATCCAGTTGGTGATGCCATCCAACCATCTCATACTCTGTCATCCCCTTCTCCCGCCTTCAATCTTTAACAGTATCAGGGTCTTTTCTGATGAATTAGTTCTTCGAATCAGGTGGCCAAAGTATTGGAGTTCCAGCTTCAACATCAGTCCTTCCAATGAATATTCAGAACTGATTTCCTTTAGGATGGACTGGTTGGATCTCCTTGCAGTCCAGAGGACTTTCAAGAGTCTTCTCCAACACCACAGTTCAAAAGCATCAGTTCTTCGATACTCAGCTTTCTTTATAGTCCAACTCTCACATCCATACATGACTACTAGAAAAACCATAGCCTTGACTAGATGGACCTTTGTTGGCAAAGTAATGTCTCTGCTTTTTAATATGCCATCTAGGTTGGTCGTTATTCCAAGGAGTAAGCGTCTTTTAATTTCATGGCTGCAGTCACCATCTGCAGTGATTTTGGAGACCAAAAAAATAAAGTCTCTCACTGTTGCCACTCTTTCCCCATCTATTTGCCATGAAGTGATGGGATCAGATGCCATGATCTTAGTTTTCTGAATGTTGAGCTTTAAGTCAACTTTTCACCCTCCTCTTTGACTCTTTAGTTCTTCACTTTCTGCCATAAGGGTGGTGTCATCTGCATATCTGAGGTTATTGATATTTCTCCTGGCAGTCTTGATTCCAGCTTGTGCTTCATCCAGCCCAGCGTTTCTCATGATGTACTTTGCTTATAAGTTAAATAAGCAGGGTGACAATATACAGCCTTGATGTACTCCTTTCCCTGTTTTGAATCAGTCTGTTGTTCCACGTCCAGTTCTAACTGTTGCTTCCTGACCTGCATACAGACTTATCAAGAGGCAGGTCAGGTGGTCTGGTATTCCCATCTCTTTAAGAATTTTCCACAGTAGTCAAAGGTTTTGGCATAGTCAGTAAAGCAGAAATAGATGTTTTTCTGGAACTTTCTTGCTTTTTTGATAATCCAACGGATTTTGGCAGTTTGGTTCCTGTGCCTTTTCTAAATCCAGCTTGAACATCTGGAAGTTCACAGTTCACATACTGTTGAAGCCCGGCTTGGAGAATTTTGAGCATTACTTTACTAGAGTATGAGATGAGGGCAATTGTGCGGTAGTTTGAGCATTCTTTGGCATTGCCTTTCTGTGGGATTGAAATGAAAACTGACCTTTTCCAGTCCTGTGGCCACTGCTGAGTTTTCCAGATTTGCTGTCATATTGAGTGCAGCACTTTCACAGCCTCATCTTTTAGGATTTGGGATAGCTCAACTAGAATTCCATCACATCCACTAGCTTTATTTGTAGTGGTGATTACTAAGGCCCACTTGACTTCACATTCCAGGATATCTGGCTCTAGGTGACTGATCATACCATCGTGATTATCTGGGTCGTGAAGATCTTTCTTGTATAGATCTGTGTATTCTTGCCACCTCTTCTTAATATTTTCTGGTTCTGTTAGGTCCATACCATTTCTGTCCTTTATTGAGCCCATCTTTGCATGAAATGTTCCCCTGATATCGCTAATTTTCTTGAAGAGATCTTGAAATGGATTAAAGACTTAAATGTAAAACTTGAAACCATGAAGCTCTTAGAAGAAAATATAGCAGAAAAACTCCTTGAAAATGAATTTTTTGGAAATCACACCTAAAGCACAAACAGCAACATCAAAAACAAACAGGTGGGATTATATCAAACTAAAAAGCTTCTGCACAACAAAATGAACCATCAACAAAGTGAAAAGAACCTATAGAAGGGAAAAAACATTTGCAAATCATGTGTCTGATATGGAGTTAATATCCAAAGCATATAAAGAACTCGTAACTCAATAGCAAAAAAACCCCCAAAAAAACAATTTTAAAATGGGCAAAGGACCTGAATAGACATTTTCCAAAGATTTATCAGGCCACAGATACATGAAAAAATGCTCAACATTACTAGTCATTAGAGAGATGACACCTCTTATCTGTTAGAGTGGCTATCATCAGAAAGACAAAAAATAACAAATAGTGGTTTTGGTGTTGAGAAAGGGGAACCTTTGTGCACTGTTGCTGGGATTGTCAATTGATACAGCTGCTATGGAAAACTGTGGAGGCTCCTCAAAAAAATAAAAATAGAACTACCATATGACCCAGCAATTCCACTTCTTAAAGTATATCCAAAGAAAATGAAAGCACTAACTCGAAACACCTCATGTTCATTGCAGCATTATTTACAGTAGCCAAGACATGAAACAACCTCAGTGTCCATGGAGAGATGAATGGATAAAGTATGAAATGTATATACAATGTATAGAATAAAGAAATCCTTCCATTTGTGACAACATGGATGGACCTTGAAGGCATTATGCTAAGTGAAACAAGTCAGACAGAGGAAGACAAATACTATATGGTTCCACTTATATGTGGAACCTAAAAGCAAACACAAAAATAAGAACACCAAACTCATAGAAAAAGAGATCAGATTAGTGGTTGCTAGAGGTGGGAGTTTGGAGGAGGGGAAATTGAAGGAAGGTGGCTAATTTGCTGTGTGATATGTGGGAAAGTTAAAAGTAAATCTAAAAGTTCCCATCACGAGAGTTTTCTTTTTGTTTTGTTTTTTACTGTATCTAAATGAGAGAATGATGTTAACTAAACCTTTTTTAATCATTTCACAATATATAAATCAAACCATCATTGTGGAATCCTAAAGCTTATTTAGTGGTCTATGTCAGTTATTTCTCAATAAAGTTAGAAAAAAATTTTTATTATCACAACCTGAAAGTTTTACTGCTATCTAACCAGAGGTCAGCAACCATTCCTGTAAAGAGCCAGAGAGTAAATATTTTAGGCTCTGTGGGCCACACTATTTCTATTGTAACTACTCAGCCTTGCTGTTGCAGAGCCAAAGCAGCCATAGGCAATATGTAATCAAATGGGTGTGACTGTGTTCCGGTAAAACTTCATTTATAAAAACAGGTACTGACTGGCCATGAGTAATGTCTAGGTAGTTTAGAAAGGACTTTGACTCGATCTAAAACAAAAGTTATTGTTTTTGGTAACTGATGTCCCCCAACTTTTGTCTCATTTATTGTTAATAATCCGATATAGTAAGATATGTCACTCAGTTACTTGGATTTATATTCCTCAAATAGCTTATTTTAAAGATTATGTAAGTAGCATTGCTAAATCTGGTTCTTCTGTAGGTCCTTTTTGAGGATTGGGTAGGCTAAGATATATCTTCAGTTATACCTGTTTTTTCATACTAACAGTTGGTCCTACAATGTAACAGAATTATGAATTGTGATCATATATTATTAACTGTGCATTGACTATTCAGAATAGTTTTCAAAGGAAAATCTCCGACCTGAACAAGAGTATTCTTTTGGCTCATCTCTAAGCAGAAGTGCTATAGCCTCCTATTCAAATATGCAATCTTGTTGGTATCCTTAATTTTCTCAAGAGACTGTCACTTTACCCTCAGCTCAAATTAGAGTTAAAATATATGGTTTGCTTTTAATGGGCAATATGGATTACACTTGGCATTTCAAACCCACTGCCTCTCAGTATCTTTCAGAAACTTAGCTGAAATACTGAGTACAATTGCCTGGAGGATGTGCATGTTGTTTCTCTCAATGCTCAAAAGTGGGTAATCCAGATGAGCAAAAGCTGTCAGTTTATCTAAACTAAATGGTATTGGCTCTCTGTAGGATAGCCTTTACTAAGTAGCTCTGTGTTTTATGATTCCTGCCATATGCACTAAGGAGTAAACAGTAAGAAATAGCCCTCTGAAACTCACTTATGTTTCTCTTGAAAGGATGGTGTGAAGAACATTGTTAACTGCCCTCATATTTTCTTCTTTAAGAAATTTTTGGAGAAATTTCAATATGATCATGGTAATAATTCAGTTATAATTAGTAATAATTATGCTTCCCTTCCGGAGAAGGCAGGGGCAACCCACTCCAGTATTCTTGCCTGGAAAATCCCATGGACGGAGGAGCCTGGTAGGCCGCAGTCCATGGCATTGCTTAGGAGTCAGACACGACTGAGTGACTTCATTGCACTTTCATGCATTGGAGAAGGAAATGGCAACCCACTCCAGTGTTCTTGCCTGGAGAATCCCAGGGATGGGGGAACCTGGTGGGCTGCTGTCTATGGGGTCGCACATAGTCGGACATGACTGAAGTGACTTAGCAGCAGCAGCATGCTTCCCTTATAATTTGTTTTTCTTACATACACTATGATATATCAAACTGATTGATTTTTCTATTCTACATTGACCATTAGAAAAGGTAAAGCTAAATTTTATTGCTATAGGTAGCAAGTTTCTAGAACTCTAAGGTGTGAATTTTCACAATAGCCATCAGGCCTAGCCTGATATTCTGCCTATATTTTGCCATTGTTTTTCCTTCCTTTCGTATTACCTTATAGTTTTTTTCATCATCTTGTATTTAATATATACTCATAAGCCATTTAACTACTTAACCTTCTTTGAAACCAGGCCTAGTTTTAAGTAAGTTTAAAATCAATAAATACAAAGGACACCATCAAGAAAGTTTACGGATATCCCAGAAATGGGAGAAGAGTTTTGTAAACCATGAATCTGTTATAAGACTTCTATCTCAAATATGTAAAGAACTCTAACAATTCAATGATAAGAAGACAAATAACACAGTCAAAAATTAAACAAAGGAAAAAAAATGGACAAAGGATCTGAGTAGGCATTTCTCCAAATAAGATATGCAAATGGTTAAGCTAAAAAGTGGAACAAACCCCAATTGTCCACCAACTAATGAATGGGTAAACAAAATGTGGTATATCCTTACAATGGTATGAATATTATTCAGCCATAAAAATGAGTGAAACATTGATAGATGCTGCACATGGATGAACCTTGAAAACTTAATGCTAAGTTAAAGAAGTCAGTCAGAAAAGATCATATATTACATGATTCCATGTACATGAAATGTCCAGAATGTGCAAGTCCATAGAGACAGAGTATATTGGCACTTTCCTAGGACTGGTGGTGGTGGTGGTTTACTTGCTAAGTTGTGTCCGATTCTTGCAACCCCCTGGCAGAAGTCCTGCTAGGCTCCTCTGTCCATGGGATTCTCCAGGCAAGAATACTGGAGTGGGTTGCCATTTCCTTCTCCAGGGAATCTTCCTGACCCAGGAATCGAACCCAGGTCTCCTGCATTGCAGGCAGATTACTGACTGAGCTACATGGAAAGCTCTTCTTCCTAGGACTGGGGAGGTTGAAAGGAAAGGGGAGTGATTGCTAATGGGTACTGGGTTTCATCATGGACTGATGAAAATGTTCTAAAATTGCTTGTAGTAGTGGTTGCACAATGTGAATATACTGAAAACCCTTATATTGTACACTTTAAATATGTGTATTATGTCTCAGTAAATTGTTATAAAAAGTCCTAAAAATCAATAAATAAAATATTTTATAAGCAGTAGTGAAAGCAATCATGCAGATCAGTTGTTTAGTTGTATTGAGATTACAGAAGAACTATTTATGTGTCTTTATAATGCATTTTATTAACATTTATTTTCTTTTAACTCTTATACTGAAATATGACTCCCAGTGTTAAGTGAAACAATAGTCATCTACCAGTAATAATATATATTGATATATGTTATTATATATTGCCTATGAATATAACCAGAGCATTAACAGTCTCAATTTAAAAAATGAAATTCTTAAGAGGTTACAATGGCCATATATACCTTTCAGAACTTTATATTTTTTAATCTCTATAAATGAGTAGATAGTAACAGCCTAGTTGACTAATGAGATGAAAAATATTCAGTATTGAGTTCAAAGAGCAAGAGTTCCTTTGGAAGACTAAAGAGAGTGAAACTAGCTGCCCTCTTCCCCTCCTAGTGATCATTCTCTGACGTCTGTTGCAGTTCCCGTTATTTTCACTGGAAGATGAACCTGTGCGTGATTTTGTTGATCCTGGTTTTCATGGTGCCTTTTTACATTGGCTATTTTATTGTGAGCAACATCCGACTACGTGAGTATTTTACCCTCATATCAGCACATGATTAAGATGAGTGTTCTTAGGGATTGAGGCTGCAGAGAGCTTCGTTTCTGTATTACTTTCAGTAGCTAATGTTATTTGGGGGCACCTCATACACAGCATCTTTAAAAGGTTAGCCCAAAATAAATATTAAATGAATAATGGGTTATTTGTCCTGCCACAGCTTTATTTCTCTTTCTACTATAACGTCTTGCCTTTCATTTTTCCAATTCAGGGTACTATTTCTACTTTTTGATTTGTACTGTAGGGGCTTGTTATTAGTACTTTATGAAAATGACCTTTTCCCCCTCTTCAACTGTCATTTTAAAAGACTTCTTCATTCTTAAAAAAAAGTCTCCCCTAACTCAACTAGATTTCTCTTATAATGGTAAGAGGTTTAGAAAACAATTTCTAAAATTTATGTTGTTCCACCATTCACTTACCAAGTCAGCAAGGCAGCCAAATATTAATTAGGATGATCCCATAAACTTATGTACAGGAAACTCTTTTACATATACTTATTTCACCTTGTCTCCTCTTTCTTAGTACATAAACAGCGACTGCTTTTTTCCTGTCTCTTATGGTTGACCTTTATGTATTTCTTCTGGAAACTAGGAGATCCATTTCCCATTCTCAGCCCCAAACATGGTGAGTGTATGTGGTGGGGAGGGGAAAAGGGTTATCATTTTCTACTTTGCAAAAAATCAATTTTTATAAATTACTTTTTATGGGAAACACAACAAGTTATTTCTCTAAAAAAATGTTTGGTTTTGAACTGAATTTTTCTTTCATCCTAGGAGGTATCAGATGCTGGTTTGGGAACAGACTTATATCATTTTAGAGCAGGAGTTTTGACTTTAGGTTAGTGAATGAACTTTAAGGGAATAATGGATTGAGAAAGGTATCTTTAACTTTAGCCTCCTGGTTTTTATGCAGAATGATGGGAATGCATATGTATATTTGGAAGTGAGGTATCCATAAGCTCTTATGAGATTCCCAAAGTGGTCTGTGACCCAGAGGTAAATGGTCAGTGCTCAAGTGATAACAAAGATCGTCTCTAGGGAGTGTTTGTATTCTGGAAAAGAGCAATGACATATATTAGTCGATGAAAAGCTTTTTAGGAGTTAGTGTCTCTCCACACAAAAAAGTTCATTTTAAATACAACAAGTGGTCGTGGACAGAGCCCTGCTTTCTATGCTAATCAATGGGCAAAATCCCTCAACAAGCAAGTTCTTCTAGAACTACTTCAGAAATAAATACTCCTCCAGAATGTTATATTAGAGCACCTACCTGTAATGGATATACTGGGACTTTCATATACTGAAGCTTTTTTTTTTTTTTTATATACATCTTTTCATTTTACTGTCCTGCCGTACCTGTCAAGGTTCTTATAGCAGAAAACAGGTTCTACTCTAACTAGTTTAAACAGGAAGTGGTTTATTACAGTGTATTGGGAGTTTTTAGAAATTCTGGCAAAGTAGGGTGTCAAACTTGAGTGCTACATAGTAAAGAGAAACACCCAACCACATAGTACTACATTTGGAGGAAAAAGAAAACCATAGAAGTTGTCACCTGCCACTTAGGACCTATGACTGGGGACCAGACATTAGAAATGGCTCCAGCTGCTCCAGTTTCCAAGTGTTGTCATCACTCCCACATTATTCACGTCTGTGTTTGAGGTCTCAAATGGGCAAGTGGATATGAGGCAACCCAGGTGACATTCAGAATCTTAGTTTCAGATCTAAATGTAAGACCAGAAACTATAAAGCTCCTAGAGGAGAACATAGGCAAAACACTCTCTGACATAAATCACAGCTAGATCTTCTATGACCCACCTCCCAGAATATTGGAAATAAAAGCAAAAATAAACAAATGGGACCTAATGAAACTTAAAAGCTTTTGCACAACAAAGGAAACTATAAGCAAGGTGAAAAGACAGCCTTCAGAATGGGAGAAAAGAATAGCAAATGAAGCAACAGACAAAGGATTAATCTCAAAAATATACAAGCAACTCCTGCAGCTCAATTCCAGAAAAATAAATGACCCAATCAAAAAATGGGCCAAAGAACTAAACAGACATTTCTCCAAAGAAGACATACAGATGGCTAACAAACACATGAAAAGATGCTCAACATCACTCATTATCAGAGAAATGCAAATCAAAACCTCGATGAGGTACCATTACACGCCAGTCAGGATGGCTGCTATCCAAAAGTCTACAAGCAATAAATGCTGGAGAGGGTGTAAAGAAAAGGGAACCCTCTTACACTGTTGGTGGGAATGCAAACTAGTACAGCCACTATGGAGAACAGTGTGGAGATTCGTTAAAAAACTGGAAATAGAACTGCCATATGACCCAGCAATCCCACTCCTGGGCATACACACCAAGGAAACCAGAACTTAAAGAGACACATGCACCCCAATGTTCATCGCAGCACTGTCTATAATAGCCAGGACATGGAAGCAACCTAGATGCCCATCAGCAGATGAATGGATAAGGAAGCTGTGGTACATATACACCATGGAATATTACTCAGCCATTAAAAAGAATACATTTGAATCAGTTCTAATGAGATGGATGAAACGAGCTCATTATACAGAGTGAAGTAAGCCAGAAAGATAAACACCAATACAGTATACTAGCGCATATATATGGAGTTTAGAAAGATGGTAACGATAACCCTATATGCAAGACAGCAAAAGAGACACAGATGTATAGAACAGACTTTTGGACTCTCTAGGAGAAGGTGAGGGTGGGATGATCTGAGAGAATAGCATTGAAACATGTATATTATCAAGTGTGAAGCAGATTGCCAGCCCAGGTTTGATGCATGAGACAAGTGCTTGGGGCTGGTGCACTGGGATGACCCAGAGGGATGGGATGGGGAGAGCGGTGGGAGGGTGGTACAGGATGGGGAACACATGTAAATCCATGACTGATTCATGTCAATGTATGGCAAAAACCACTACAATATTGTAAAGTAATTAGCTTCCAACTAATAAAAATAATTGGGAAGAAAAGAAAAAAATAAATAAAAGCATGTGCAATGTTATAAACTGTGTACTTTTTAAACAAAAATAACTATTTTGAAATTTCACATAATATCAAATAAGTCCCCAAAAGTTAAACACCAGCATACTGAAATCCTTCATATTCTTATCGTGTTGTAAAATACTTTCCACGTCCTGACAACTGTTCTCTTTATCTGTCCTGCCAAATTAAAGTTTCTAGAATGTTCTATCAGCCTGGATAGTCCTTCACCTCTGTTCTGCCTGGAAAATATCTATTTATTTATTCAGTATTCAACTCTTGTCAATTCCTCTAAGAAGACTTTCCTGGCGGTCATTAGGAGATGTCAGTTTCTCCTGCTTCAGTACACTTATATCACCTTTAAAACCTGTGATTACTTGTTTCCTTATCCAACTTCCTCGTTAACCTGTGAGCTCCCTGAGGTCAGGTCATTTTATCCTTAGTGCCTGTCATGGAACCTAGCACATAATAAGTGTTTAATACATATTTATTGAACTAGTGAATGAAAAAAATTGGTTCTCCAAGTTCAAGAATGTAACACTCTGGTTAGGAATTTAAGATTTGCTAGTGTGATCAGCATGCCCATGTCATTGTATGACAAAAGTTGGAGTAGAGAGGCCCTGATGATATGCTTCTCATATAAACTGTTTCAAATGAATGCCCAGAGAGAGATTTGTCTGTGATACTAGAAATGAGGGACAGTAGTGGTAAGAGGACCCCAGAGCTGCTAACAGTGATAGTGCAAGCTCACATGTAGTTCAAAGGTGTGACTAATGCCTTTTTCCAGCCTTCTGGAGAGCAGTCAAGTCACGTGACCAGTGCAGCCAGACAGTGCCTGAGAGGGATAAAGACTATCACATCTATTGTAACTTCATCCATCCCTTTTTTGAATTCTGTAGGGATATCCTGAAGAATACACCCAGAGGAAGAGCTAACAAATAGTTTCAGTGTTAGTCTTTCCTTTGTGCTCCAGTAAATAAGCATTTTGGTTTTATTTCTGAATGTTCAAGTATCTAATTAATTTGACCCTGTAAGAGAAATAAGGAGGAAGAAAAGTTTAGGCAATAGCTAAGAAGCAGCCAGGCTTACACTGCCTTTTAGAGCTTTCACCAGACTGTCCCAACAACCAGTGTGGTTTGTTGCTATGGACACCATGGAAAAAACTATAAGGTTCGATCTTTACTTATATGAAAAAATGTCTGAAAAAAAGAAAATTAAATTTTAAAAAAAGAAAAAATGTCTGTAAAAGTATTCCTTGTGCAGTGCCTGCACCTAGGAAGGTTGGAAGACATTCCATAGTAGGAAAGAGTAAGAGAAACTAAGAAGTCATATGAAGCTAGAAGGAATCTGTGTGAGCAAATAGCATCAGTGAGATAGTCTTCTGCAAATCACTTAATCCTTCTGACTTTCCATTTATGAGCTAGAAAACAAGAGTTATAATGGTTAACCTTTACTTCATAGAAATACTGAGATTAAGTAGATAGTATTAAAAGTACTTTAAGCCCGAAAAAGATACTTAATAAAGGGACAGTACCTTAAAGAGAATAAAAGAGAGGGGACATTTTTTTCCAGTTTTTTATATAACCTGTATTAATCCCTTGGGGTTTTCTTTTTTCTAATGTAACTTGGTGATAATTATGTATCCACAGTCAACAAACATTTGTTGAACACCTTTCATGTGCCAGGCAGTAAGTAAAGATCAATAAGATATGAATCCTTCCTGTAAAAAGGATACAAATTCAAGAGATATGTGAAGAGTACCTTCAACAGAATTTGGATTTATTCATTCATTTAAAATTCTACAAATATTTGTTGAGCACCTACTTTATATTAACTGCTAGAGATACAACCATGAACAAAAGCTATCATAGAAAATAATGCAGATAAGGATATCAAATTTATTGCAAGCCCTTAGCATCAATCTTTCTGATAAAGTGATATTCAAGCTGAGATTTAAAGGACAAAACAAAAGGTATATTCAACAGGAAGTCACAAGAGACATCATGTAAAGCCCTGAGGTGTATTCAAGACCAAGTAAGAGACCGCGAATAGAAACTAATGATATAGATTTTTTTTATTGGGTGACCAGATAGTTGATAATGTCATTTGCTAAGAAAAGTAATACAGAAGAAGGAAGATGATTTTAGTTTAGGATATGTAGAATTTGTGTTGCCTGTGTGCATCTAAGTGATATTCAGTAGGTAATTAGATACACAAATCAGGAACTTAAAAGTATAGATTTATCTGTCCTCTTGGAGATAATTCCAGGAATCTAAAAAATTAGATATCATCAGCTAAATGCTGTTAGGTGACACTGGGGAAACAGACAAGATCACCCAAGGAAAATGTATAGACTGAGATGAAAGAGGGAGTTCTGGTCCATGGAGAGCAAAAACAGACCAAGAAAAAGCAAGTAGAGAAGGAAAACAGAAATGGTCGTATAAAAGCCAAGAAAGGAAAATAATGTAAAATAGGAATAATTCAATGTCATAAATGATCAAATAAAACAAGGGTTGGAAAATGTTGAATTTTGCAATCAGAAGAAAATTCCTGACCATATTATGATAATGACTAAGAGTCCAGGCTCTGGAGCTAGGCTGTTTGGGTTTAAATCCTGACTCTGCCACTTATTAGCTATGTTAGCTTGACTGAGTTACTTAACTTCTCTGTGCCTCTATTTCATCATCTGTAAAGTGAGATCTTCAGTAATATCCACCTCAGAGTTGTTATGAGAATTAAATGAATTTCACTTTTCACTTTCATGCATTGGAGATGGAAATGGCATCCCACTCCAGTGTTCTTGCCTGGAGAATCCCAGGGATGGCAGAGCCTGGTGGGCTGCCCTCTATGGGGTCGCACAGAGTCGGACACGACTGAAGCGACTTAGCAGCAGTAGCAGCAGAATACTTAAAACAGTACGTAGTATATAACAGGTGCTTGGTGAATATTACCTATTAGAATATTACCTATATTATGATTTTTAGTGAAAGCACTTTCATTCAGTGTAGAACAGTGGGATGAAAGCTGAGTTGCAGCCAGTTGAAGAATAAATGGACGTGAGAGAAGCTCCTCCATTTAAGGGGTCAATAGAGTGGGTTGGTAACTAGATGTACACTCAAGGCCAAGGACAGACTTTTTCTTAGGAAAGAAACTTGAAACTGAAAGGAAAAAATCGGCAAAGAAGGAAAGATTGAAGATAAAAGAGAGGGAGAGAGAGAGAGAGAGAGGACAGACAGTAAAACAAATTTTAGAGGGGGAAGGGGCATAAGATCAAAAGCACAGGAAGAGAAGCCTTAGCTGTGGACACCGTCTTGTTCTGAAGGGGGCAAGTTAGAAGGATGATAGCAGATGTAAATGTTTGAAGGTAGTTGATGTCTAATAACTTCTTTCTTACATGATAAGCACATTAGCTTAAAAGAACAAAGATTGGAATAAAGGGGTTAAAGTATTATCTGCTAAGGGGTAGAGGGAGAGATGACTGACCAAGGGCAAGAAAAGGATTCCTTAGTAGTGAATGATTTCTGTTAAGACTGGAGACCATACTCTTATAATGGCATCAGTGTCAGCATGCATTCTAGTAGTTTTGGGCAACTCAGGCATGGGCACTGGGAAAGCAGAGTGTCAGGTTGATCTAAGGTTAGGAGTTTGCAGATCAATGCTTTAGGAGGAGAGTAGGGGCTGAGGGTCCCGACGAGAAGTTAAACAAGCTTGAAGTCCAGGTTCAGCAAAGAAGGAATTAGAAGGTCAGGGGATGCAAAAGACTAGAGACCAGCGGTCACAATGAGCTCTAAAATGGCGTAGTGGAAACACAGACACAGGAGGACTTAAGTATTGAAAGTACAGCTTCAGAGCCCATAGAATTCCTGAGTGGTCCCTCTGGTGTTAGGCCACAGGAGTGGATGGCTGAAGTCGGCTCTATCCTAGAAATAGGAAGTGAGACCGAATTTGAACTAGTTTTTTCCTGTGACACGACTTTCTGAGTTACTCTTAGCGTTGCTTTCTTTTACTTATTCCAAATACATAAAAAATAGGATTTATTTTAACTACCACACTGATTTTCAGCATTCTCAAAGAATAGGAAACAATTGATAATTGGAATAAAATTGAGTATCTAAAACTCACATACTTACTCATTCTATAAATTCAGCCCATTTATTAGATGCATTATGTGCTTATTGGTGGCAAAAATGAATAAGACATAGCTAAAGAACTGATGACATTAGGGGAAAATATGTAGACTGAAGGTAACTATAGTGGAAAGTATTATCTCCTATTTATACTTTTCCAGCAGATTTGCTTTCCTGAAAGTACTACTTTGTTAGAGTTCACGTTACCTTGAGTAAATAGTCAGCAAATGTTATTGTTATTTTACCATTGCCCAAGAATAGAGATGATTCTGGAAGCACTTGGGATAAGAAGAAAATCAACAGACTTTTATATTTATTAGAGAAAAATCCACATATTAATAATTTAGCTCATGTAAGTTAGCTAAAAGTAATGGTTGCTGTTTTCAGTGATGTTTCCTTTTGCTGTGAGATGAAAGCCGGTTTATCTGTATCACCTGGCATTAATGTGCTTTCATATTTTTAGGGATCTTATCCATAGAACAACTCATCAGCCGGGTAGGTGTGATTGGCGTGACTCTCATGGCTCTCCTTTCTGGATTTGGTGCTGTCAACTGTCCGTACACGTACATGTCCTACTTCCTCAGGTAACAAGAATTTTGTCTTTTCCTTTTCTTCCCATTACTTCTTGAATACATATGTCACATCATGCCCCCATCATTAATACTTAAATATTAGATCTATGATACTGCCTTTTTATTCTTCTCTGTCCTTTTGGATATTGGCCTAGGAATCTTTCTAAATGAGTCCTATTACTTATATATTGCTTGACCTTGTTATTTATCCTACATTTATTTTTAAAATGGCAGTTTCAATCTGACCTCCAACCCCTTTCACTCCCACTTTTTAAAGCACATTTCTAATGGACAACAATGTGAGCCAGTCCTAACTTCAGCAAATTGGTTCCTCCCAAAGGTAAAACAGTAGACGACAATGCCAAGTTTAAAGTGTAGATACACATATATCCTAAATGTCACTGGATCAAGTCTAAGGAAATATAAGATAGCTAGTTACTTTCTGCTCCCCTGAGGCCCCTGGAGTATTGGCTATTAAAAAGTGACAATAAAGGCATTTTTTTTGCTTATTATACTTATTTTAATATTCCCCAGGAAAAGTACAGTTCCTTAAATTACTCGGTAATGACTGAGGTTCCTGTGTTACTCCAGCTGCCCTGTATTATGCCCAAAGATGGAACCCCAAACTCTGCTAACAGCTTATGCTTATTACAGGAATGTGACTGACACAGATATTCTAGCCCTGGAACGCCGACTGCTCCAAACTATGGATATGATCATAAGCAAAAAGAAAAGGTAAGCTGTCAGCATGGTAAAAACTTGTGCTGTTCAAATTTCTCAACAAGGAAATTTGACATGACTGGTGCTAACAAGGAATTTCATCTCATTTATTTTTAAGTTAGGGAACTACCAGAGACTTTAGTGTCTAATCTTGTGTGAAGGAAAATTTTCAAATCAACCTTACTTCCTAACTTCAAATATAAATTCTCTTAGATAAATTTTAGAATATCTTTTAATATTTGAAGGTATTCTACATTGAGTGTTTTAACAGTCTATTGTCCTGCATTTTTATAAACTTTTTCATACTTTGTTTCAACTTCCTTTTCTCCAACTACTTTATAAAATCCTTCAGTCTCCCAACTATTGTTGTTTTTATTATTTTAAAAGTACTTTTAAAATGTATGTTTTCAAAGTGGCATTTCTAGAAATTTGTGTCTCAGTGAGTAAAAGCACAGATGCTAGATTCAGACTATCTGGATCTGAATCTTTGGCCTACAACTTGGTGTGACTTTAAGGTAGTTGCTTTATTTCCTTATGTCCTGATTTACTTATCTGTAAAATGGTAATAATGATAATGAGTTGACTGACATGCAGACTTCTTAGAATAGTGAACTATAAATAGCTAAGGGAAACTATTTATTAATAATCTTGGCAGGACAGTCATTTGGTTTTAATATTTTGCCTTTATTCATTCATATGAATGAATCATTCACTTAATTGTAGAAAGCCTAGTTTATGTTGGACACTATAATAAATGCTGAATAGTACATGGAGATAGAATGATGAGCAAGGTAATCAATTCCTACCTTCGTGAAACTTATTAGTCTACTGTTTTTATTAGAGTTAGTATTACTCATATAGAAATGTCATAGAAGCTCTAAGTTGATGAGTGTTTTTCCATTTCATGTGTCTTCTTTCAACACTTTCCTATAGTAAGATACATAATCAAGTCTTATGATTAATGTAAGACTTAATGTAAGAGAGAACAATAGATATTGGAATGATGAAGAGGTCCAGATTCACCAACTAATTCTTATCTCCATTTCTATACATCTTCACTAGGGGACTGGAAGTAGATACGTATGTGTATACATTTATTTACTTATATATGTTTTGTATTAATAATATTCAAACTCAACAGTTTATTTTACATGAATGAATATGATTGTCGATTTTTAGAATACAGCAATAAGAGCAGTGTTGCTGCTGCTCTGCTCAGTCGCTTCAGTCGTGTCCGACTCTGTGTGACCCCACAGACGGCAGCCCACCAGGCTCCCCCGTCCCTGGGATTCTCCAGGCAAGAACACTGGAGTGGGCTGCCACTTCTTTCTCCAGTGCATGAAAGTGAAAGGTGAAAGTGAAGTCACTCAGTCGTGTCTGACTCTTAGCCACCCCATGGACTATAGCATCCGTCCATGGGATTTTCCAGGCAAGAGTACTGGAGTGGGTTGCCATGTTATTCAGTATTAAAACATACTGTTTTATATAGAAACATACTGTTTGGATTCCCAAGATTATTCTCCCTTTTACTGTATTTACTTTATTCATGTAGAGAGATGAATATAAAGTCATGACTCACATCAAATGCAGATGTTCACTTTTAAGACATTTCATCAATAATCTTTCTTACCATTTGGCTCTGATCTGTACATGAACCCCTATAGACCTTGTTAACTCAGGATCTGGGATGGCTTGTGGTCCTGTAGCATGTCTTCATAATTTGAGTGGCTCTCAGAAGAATCAGCCTCCCAATTTGACCTAATTATCACAGTTCTCTACCTGGTGGAACTACCAGTTCAAGTACAGCTAGATAAACTGCTTGCTAGAACAAAAAATAACAGTCCTCAGAAAAATAAAACAGATTCCAAAGTCACTGAAACATAATATCTACAAAGTCAAGTCTTCAGTCAAAGCTTGCTGGGCATACAAAGAAACAGAACTGTGCAACCCATATTCAAGATAAAAAGCAACTAATAGACACTTAACTCCAGGTGGGCGCAGATAACAGCTTTAACAAACAGACTTGAAAACAGCTATTATAAATACATTTTTAAAAATGAAAGAATATACAGTATTAACTAGTGAACGGAAAAGGAGTCTCAAAAGAGAAATAGAAACTATATTTTTAAAAAGAAGCAAAAGGAAATTCAAAAGCTGAAAACAACAGTAACTAAAATGAAAATTTTACTAGGTAGGCTTAGCAGAGTTAAGATAGCAGAAGAATTATTTAGTGAACTTGAAAGTAGGTCAATAGAAATTATTCAGTCTGAAGAATAGAGAAATAAAAGATGAAAGAAAAATGAATGAAAATCTCAGGATGAAGCACTATCAAGCAGTCCAACAGGTACCTGTAGTTGGAGTCCTCTAGGATTAAGGAGCAAAAAAAAGTACTTAAAGGAATAATGGCCAAAGGCCTCCCAAATTTGGTGGAAAACATTAATTTACAGATCTAAGAGGCTTAAGTCAAACACAAGTTTGACTAGTTTTATATAGTCAGATTGCTGAAAGACAAAAAGTCTTGAAAGCATTAAGAGAAAAATTATGAATAGATATAGTTGTAGCATGCCAGGCTTTCTTGTCCTTCACTATCTCCTGGAGTTTGCTCAAACTCATGTCCATAGCTTTCCTTCCAAAAAGCAAGCATCTTTTAGTTTCATGGCTGCAGTCACTGTCTGCAGTGATTTTGGAGCCCAAGAAAATAAAATCTGTCACTGTTTCCACTTTTCCCCCATCTGTTTGCCATGAAGTAATAAATCTAGGGGAACCATGAAGAAAGTAATACAACTTGGAAACTATATTCCATTCACTCAGTATCCAGGTAAAGGTAATTTTAACAGGAAACAGTTAAGTCAATGTGGCCAATACACTTAACATTCTTTTAATGCTTTTTAAAATTTTTTGTTTATTTTTAAATTTTTATTTATTTTTTTTGGTTCCACTGGGTCTTTGGTTGCTGTGCGTAGGCTTACTCTAGTTGCAGCAAGCAGGAGCCACTCTTTGTTGTGGTGCAAAGGCTTCTCATTGCAGTGACTTCTCTTGTGGAGCATGGGCTGGCTCTAGGGCACACGGGCTTTAGTAGTTGTGGCAAATGGATTTAGTTGCCCCGAGGCATATGAAATCTCCCCAGACCAGTGTTAAAACCCATGTCCCCTGCATTGTCAAGCAGATTTTTAACCACTGGACCACCAGGGCAGTCTTTATTGTATTATTTTAGCCAATGGCTTAATTTAGCCTACAGAAATACCATGTGGTATTTGGTACCATTTGTATTGGTCCTAACCATGAACACCGGTGCTGCTTCTTTATCCTTAGTGCTTCTATCTCTTGTCACCCTTTTGAGGTTAACGTTGAATTAAATTCTTCTTTAGTTCTACAAATCTACTTTTATTAAACTCATCTTGTGTTTTTTTTTTTTTTTTAAGCCTGTAGGCCTTGGCCTATTGTACCCTTCAAGTAACCATTAATGAACAAATGGTCTATTTTTCCTCACAAGGACCCTGTTCTTAATATCTGTGTGATAGGCTGGAACATGCCAGCAGCCACCACTGACGTGGTAGGTCCTTCCATAAACTGATAGGAAGAACAAATGTCCCACTGATTTATTCAGTAGTAGGAAGAGATTAACATTAGAGAGAGAATGGTGCTTTAGAAGAGGCCAGGTTTGTGTGATTTTCTGATTTTTTTTTTCTTTTGTTAGCTTCTGAAAAGGAAGGAAAGAAACATTTATTGAGTTCCTGCCCTGTACCTGATCCTTTATCTAGGCATGTTAGCTGTTATTTTATTTTGTTCTTAAATGATAATGGTAATAAGTAAATATATTGTTTCGTTGATCTTCCTAATCATCCAGAGATGAGGACATGAAAACTCTAAAGCCTTACAGTTTCCAAGTGGCAGATCCAATCTTCAGATTTATTGCCAGCTCCAATTCTGTGCTCCTTCACCTATTCCACATTCCTTCTGGGAGTGTATAGTTTTCCCTCAGTTGTAAGCAGTAGAAAAGTGGGACTCCAGAATTTATTCCTTTCCTGAACAGCTCAGCAAATGAAAGGAGCAGCTATGAGACGACAAGAATGGACTTTGAGGGTCCATGCTCCCTTGCTGAGGTTTTACATTTTCTTTTTTTAACAGTAGGTCCTTGTTGGTTATCTATTTTAATTATAGCTGTGTGTCCATGTCCATCCCAAACTCCCTAACTATCCCTTTCCCCCATCCTTACCCCCACCATTCCCCACCCCTGGCAACCGTAAGTTCATTCTCTAAGTCTTTACATTTTCTTTTATTTCAGGATGGCAATGACACGGAGGACTATTTTCCAGAAGGGGGAGGTGCATAACAAACCATCAGGATTCTGGGGGATGATAAAGAGCGTTACCACTTCAGCACCAGGAAGTGAAAGTATCCTTTATCCATTGGCTTGTTTCTTTTTCTCAACTGTGGACCAAAGGCAGAAGAAAAATTAGTGTTGGGACAGAGACATTCTCTTCTAAGATACCTGACTGCATCACAGTTCAGCTGGTCAGGACTGGGCTTAGGAAAAAGAAAGCCTTAGATAATCCTAAAATAATAAAACCATTGTCTTTGAGCTGAAGGGATCCAAACAAGTCAGTCTTTCCATTTTACAGATGAGAAAATAGACCCAGAGAAGTTAAGTCACACAGTGGCTTGTGGCAAATGTAAGACCAGAACTGTGGTCTCCTTAGTTCTTTCCACTACACTATTATATTTCCCAACTTGAAAAAAACACCACAGAACAGTGACTCCCTAAAATGACTGGTTTGTATATGGATTGTAAGGGCCCATTTCTAAAGCAGTCAGTTTTAGAAACACATTTTAAGCAGCTCTTTATCTCCAGTAACTTTCTGGTTTAAAGAATCAAGGAGATTGTGTTAATAAATTTGTCTTGGCCCAGGTGGTTGCAGTGTTAAACTAATTCCCAAATTGAGTAACCACATCTCTTTGTGGCTACCAGGCTCTCAAGCCAAAATTTGGCGTGAGGGACTAGAGGTGAGATAGCTTAAGCGTATTCCTCCCTTCTCTGGCCTGAGGAAGAACAAATTTCCTTTTGCCTCAATTGAAGGAAAAGAATGTAACCTGTTCTTGCTATAAATTATGATATACCTTTCTGGTGTGAAATGCAGGTAGGAATTAGAACAAACAAAATGGGATGACAACAGGAGAGAGGGGGGTAAAAAGGTGACTTTAAATTTATTTAAACATTTATTTCATGTCTCCTATTTCCAAACAGTGCGCTAAACTGATGAGCAGAAGATAGCCTCTCTCCTCAAGGAACTTAACTGCCTAATCATGGGGGAGCCAGACTTGTAACTGAGCCATGTAGTCAGTGGCCTGAACTGTGCCAATAGCAGCCACTACTGAGGAGGGAGCTGAAGGGCACTTGCTGATTTGGGTAATAGAGGGAAAAATCACAGAGAGGAGGGAGGATTTGGATTAAAACCAATTAAACTTCTGTTTTAGAAAGGGCTATCTTTACTATTTTTATGACTTAAAAATTCATAAAAGCCAAACTTTAGGTTTAAGCTATCTCAGCAACACTAAACCAAGTCAAAAAAGTATCAGGATTATTGAACTTCTCTGAGTCCTTTCCTAAATGGAGAGGATAATCACACAGCCTCACTGCCTTCTTAGAAGGTGGCATAGAGTAATGGAAAGAGCAGACCTTGGAGTAAGGCAGCTCTGACTTTGCTTCCACGCCTATTAGCTGTGTGACTTTGAGCAAGATATTTGACTCTCTGAGCTTTACTTTCCTTATCTGCAAAATGGATAATGACACCTATCTCATGGGATTGTTGTGAATGATAGAAGATAAGATCTGTAAAGAACTGAAGAAGGTAATGTCTATAAATCCCAGCCTGTATTAGAACACAGTAAATATTAGATCCCTTTTCCTAACATCGTATTTATTCAAGATAATGCAAGAGAAAACTTTGCTATATATTGTAGGTGTTTTTCTTACTATGTAACCTTTTGAGATTTCAAAAATGACATTTGACTTAAGCTAACTAGATAAAGCAAAAATAAACAGAAGTACCTACCTGAGCCACTTTCAAGCTAGTGTAAAACTGAGTGGTAGGTGTTTGGTGGTGGTGCTGTTAATGGTAAAGCTTTTATACACCTGTGTCTGAGATTGGAAAAATAGTTCTGAAATAGTACTGCTGGCTATTGAAGCAGGAAATTGGAAATATGGGCAGTTCCTAGGACCCGCTATAGAAGAAACCAAAAGCATGTGCTTTCTTCATTGCTATTCCTTGAAACTTCTGTGTGATTTAAACCTTGATGCCCATTTTGTGCCAGATCTTACTCTTATTCAACAGGAAGTGGATGCTTTGGAAGAACTAAGCAGGCAACTTTTTCTGGAAACAGCTGATCTATATGCTACCAAGGTACAGAGCAAGGAAGCTGCAGTATGGTTTTTACCAATGTGATTGAAGAAAGAGCAAGACTAAATAAGCTTTGTAGCATCCTCTATGGCCAGGCCATGTAAGAGGCACCTCAGTAGCTTCAGTATCAGTCATGAAGCACTGATACCTGGACTCTTTGTGACATTGCTCCTACCAGTAGCAAAACCCTTAATGGAACGCTCTCAAAAATGGAAACTACTGGAATAGTCAGAAGAAGCTTTTAATCATCTAGGAAGGTTGCACACATCACTTCCTGCTGATGGCCAAGATCAAGAGGGTAGCTCCTATGGTAGCTCTTGTGATTGTTTTTTATTCTCTTGCAAGTTAGTAATATTGGAAGAGCAGTAAGATATCCATCTGCCGTGGTCTATTGTTATTGTTAGTCCTTAAGTTATGTCTGACTCTTTTGTGATCCCATAGACTATAGGCCGCCAGGCTCCTCTGTCCATGGGATTTCCCGGGCAAGAATACTGGACTGGATTGCCATTTCCTTCTCCAGGGTGTCTTCCTGACCCAGAGATCGAACCCAAGTCTCTTGCACTGGCAGGTGGATTCTGGGCCACTGGGGAAGCCCCTGCTGTGGTCTAGCTCTATTTTAAAGGAGCCAGATTAGGAAGGAACCTAACTACAAGAAGAAACTTTCCTATGTACACCTAAAATGCAATATAATTTAAACATGCCAAATCTGTTATTTAAGGTTGTTCAGACTATTTTAATCCTTTTTGAGGATCACTTCACAGGAATAGCTGTATAGGATAGAGAGAAACATAGACTTTAGAGACAGGTAGACCTGAGCCTAACTTCCCTTACTCACTAGCTGTGTGTCCTTAAGCAAGTTATTTAACCTTTCTAAGCCTTCATTTTCTTATCTGTAAAATTAAAAAGGACGTACCTCGTAAGAGTTGTTATGAAAATTAAAGTAGACACTGCATGTAAGGTGTTTATCCTAATTTTTGGTTTAAAGTAATCATTCAATAAATTTTCCCACTACTACTATTATTGTTATTTTAATATTATTATCGTGTGTTATTTTAATATTATTATTGTATTAAGGTTTTAATCCTTAGCCTGAACAGTGATTTATAGAGGCAGAAATATTTTTGTAGGATGTAAGTATACATTTTGCTAGGACTAACCGTGTTTTGTGTTTATTCTCCCTCAGGAGAGAATAGAATACTCCAAAACTTTCAAAGGGAAATACTTTAATTTTCTGGGTTACTTCTTCTCTATTTACTGTGTTTGGAAAATTTTCATGGTAAGTATATTTTTTTAATTATCAGGGTTTAGATGATTTTCTCTAGTAATGGCAGAGAGAAAATTGGGTTTGGTTGAGGCCGTGAACTAAGTGCCAAATCCAACTGCATTAACAGAGCATGTCATCTTTCACATATCTGAGCCTCTTCCCCCTCTTCTTTTTGGGTTCCCTAGAAACAGGAGGTTGCATTTGTCTTCTGTCAGAAATCATTAGTAAGTTCTTAGGTTGTGAAATATATGAAGTGCCTATAGGGGTTTCCTGTTTTACACCCTACTCTTCATATTACCCATGAGTACATGACTATATAACACTACTCCAACCTTCAGCTCAGAACAGAAACCACCTGTCCTTTTTAATAATCTGTATATACCCGAAAAAAGTAAATTCTAAAACATATTCCTACAGATAAATTCATCTTCTGTGCTTCCAGCTCTTACTCTTTTGTGGCTTGCCCTCCCGCTCTATTCTTTATGTGCATTTGATGCACTGCTTTATTTGTCTTTACTTGTGACCCATCTGCAGGTATTAATGGATTTCAGTGTGATTATAAAAAAGGCTGATTTGACTTTCTAGTTTGATGACTTTCCCACTGAGGCTGTGCTTGCACAAAGAGGAGCTTTGTCAGCTTGTTAATTTTGATCAGTGTAGATGAATGGAAGATTCTAGATTTAACAGATGTAAATGTTATAAAAAATTGATGTTAATACCCATTCAGATGACATTTTAAAATCTTGACTTCTTCAGCGGGAGAGGATAAATGAAGATAGTGTGTTCAGTTATCAAGTATTCATATTATTAAGCTACTAAAGGTTTCCCTGAGATGCAGCCTTTAGGAGAGTGTAACATTTTTTAACAGCTTTATTGAGATGTGGTTGACATTCAACAAACTGTACATATTTAACATATACAATTTGGTAGGTTTTGATACATGCATATACCTATGCAATGGCCATCAGCCAATCAACATAGAGAACATACCCATCCATCACTTCTGAATGTTTCCTCAGGCCCCTTTGTCTCTCTATACTTTGTAGTATTCCACTGTATGGATGCACCACAATTTGTTTTATCTGTTCACCTGCTGATCAATATTTGTTTGTTCCCCATTTGGGAATATTACAAATAAAGTTGCTGTGAATATTTGTCTACAAGTCTGTGTTTGGACATATGTTCTCTTTTCTCTTGGGAGAAAGCATTTGCGTGTAGAATGGCTGGATCATATGGCAGACATATGGTTAACTTTTGAAGAAATGGCCAAACTTTTCCAAAGAGGTTGTACCATTTTACATTCCTACCTGCAGTATGTGAGAGTTTCAATTATTCCACATCCTTGCTAAGGCTGTGTAGTCAGTCTTTTAAATCTTAGATGTTTTAATAGATATGAGGTGGTACTAAATCATTTTAATTTGCATTTTCCTAATGCCTAATGATGTTGAACAACTTTTATGTGCTTTTTTGCCACCTGTGTATCCTCTCTGGTGATGTATCTGTTCAGATTTTTTGCCAGTTTTTTAATTGTGCTCAGTCATTCAGTTATGTCCAACTCTTTGCAGCCCCATGGACTGTAGACCTCCAGGCTCCTCTATCCATAGAATTTTCCAGGCAAGAATACTGGAGTGGGGTGCCATTTCCTCCTCCAGGGGATTTTCCCAACCCAGCGATTGAACCCACATTTCTTACATCTCCTGCTTTGGCAGGCAGATTCTTTACCATTGGGCCACCTGTGAAGCCCATTTTTTAAATAGGTTGATTGTTTTCTTTTTGTTGGGCTTGAGAGTTTTTCAGTATATTCTGGTAACCTTTTATCAAATATGTGATTTTTAAATATTTTCTCCCATCAGTGACTTGGCTTTTCATTCTGTTAGTATCCTTCAGAAATCAAAAGGTCTTAATTTCAATGATGTCCAATCTATTCTTCTTTTATTATAAATTATGCTTTTGTGTTGTATCTAAGAAATCTTTGTCTAACCTGGGGTCCCAAAGATTTTTTTTCATGTTTTCTTAATATGAAAAATATAAAATAGAAATTTTATAGTTTTAGATTTTACATTTATGTCTGTGAGCCATCTTAAGTTAAATTTCTAATATGATATTGGAGTATGAATCCAAGTTCACTTTTTTCACATAGATATCCAGGTGTTCTAGCACCATTCATTGAAAAGAGTATCATTTCTCCATTGAGGCAATTTTGCAATTTTTAAAAAAAAAAAAACTAATTGACCTTATGTATATGGGTCTATTTCTGTTCTCTTTTTTTCTATTGAGATTTATGTGTATCTTATATATTTACTTCTGCCAGTACCACACTGTCTTGATCAATATGTCTTCCAATCGATGAACATGGTACAACTTTTTATCTATTTAGATTTTCTTAATTTTTCTCAGCAGTGTTTTATAGTTTTTGGTGTACAGATCTTTCTCATCTTTCATCAGATTTATCTAAGTATTTGATTTTTAGATGCTATTATAAATGACAATGTTTTTATAATTTTAATTTTCAAGTGTTAATAGTATATAGATATACAACTGATTCTTGTATATTGATCCTGTATTCTGTTACCTTGCTAAACTCTCTTATTGTTTCTAGAAGCTTTTTATAAATTACATAGGATTTCCTACATAGACAATTCCATCCTATCTTTTCCTCCTCTTCAAGCGTTACTGCACTGACCAAATCCTGCAGTAACAAAATTAAGTAAAGCAGTCACCCTGATTTTGTTCCTGATCTTAGGGGGAAAGCATCCAGTCTTACACCATTAAGTATGGTGTTAGCTGTTGGTTTTTCCTAGATGCCCTTTGTCAGATTGAGGAATTTTCTTTTATTAATAGTTTCTTAAGTGTTTTTAATCATGAAAGCATGTTTGATTTTGTCACTTCTGCATCTATGGAGATGATCATATGGTTTTTCTTTTTTAGTCTGCTAATACAGTAAAATTAATTTTTGAACATTAAACTGAACTCACATTCCTGGAGTAAACCTTACTTGGCCAAGTGTATTATTCTTTTAATGTTTTGTTAGATTTAATTTACTAATGTTTTGTTAAAGAGTTTTTGCATCTATGTTTATGAAGAATTTCAGAGTATAGTTTTCTTGTTAATGTCTTTGGTTTAGGTGTCTAACCTTAAACTATAAGTTGAGAAGTATTTCTTTCTCTTCCAATTAGTAGAAGGGTTTGCATGGAATATTAATATGTTAATAAATTAATGAATGTGATATATAATTAAATTCTGTAATTGAATGTTAATATATAAACATATTAACAACTTTATTAAATGGAGTCATGAGATGTGATCTTTTGTGGTTGGCTTACTAACATAATGTTTTCAAGGTTTATCTATATTGTAGCCTCTATCAATAAATACTTCATTCCTTTTTATGATCGAATAATATTTATTCCATTATATGGATATGCCACATTAATTTAAATTATCCACTCATTAGTTGATGAACATTTGAGTTGTTTTATTGTGACATTCTGGCCACTATAAATAATGCTGTTGAGCATTCATGTGTGTTTGTTTTGTGGGCTGTGCTGGGTCTTCATTGCTGTGCAGGCTTTTCTCTAGTTGCCGCGAGCAGGGGCTACTCTGCTGTTGCAGTGCAGTCTTCTCGTTGTGCTGGCTTCACTTGTTGCAGAGCACAGGCTCGAGGATGTGTGGACTCAGGAGTTGCAGCACATGGACTTAGCTGCTCTGCGACGTTTGGGACCTTCCTGGACTAGGGATCAAAGCTGTGTTTCCTGCATTGGCAGGTGGATTCTTTACCTCTAAGCCATCAGGGAAACCCCATGTATAAGTTTTTATGTGGACATGTGTTTCATTTCTCTTAGGTATATATCTGTAGAAGTAGAATTGCTGGGTTATATGCTTACTATATGTTTAACCTTCTAATAAACTGCCTAACTACCAGGCTGTTTTCCAAAGCATCTGCACCATTTATATTCCTGCCAGCAATGTGTGACAGTTGCAATTTCTCTACAGCCTCTCCAATACTTATTATCTATCTTTTTAATTATAGTCATTTTGTTGTTGTTTAGTCGCTGAGTCATTTCCAACTCTTTGCAACCCCATGAACTGCAGCACGCCAGGCTTGCCTGTCCTTCACTATCTCCGGTGTTGGCTCAAACTCATGTCCATTGAGTTGATGATGCCATCCAACCATCTTATCCTCTGTTGCCCACTTCTCTTCCTACCCTCAGCCTTTCCCAACATAAGGTTCTTTTCCAGTAAGTGAGCTCTTCACATCAGATGGCCAGAGTATTGGAACTTCAACTTCAGCATCATTATTCCAATAAATATTTAGGGTTTATTTCCTTTAGGATTAGATTGGTTTGATCTCCTTGCAGTTCAAGGGACTCCCAAGAGTCTTTTCCAACACCACAATTCAAAAGCATCAATTCTTCAGTGCTCAGCCTTCTTTATGGTCCAGCTCTCACATCCATACATGACTACTGGAAAAACCATAGCTTTGACTAGATGGACCTTTGTCAGCAAAATAATGTCTCTGTTTTTTAATACTCTGTCTAGGTTTGTCATAGCTTTTCTTCCAAGGAGTCTTTGAATTTCATGGCAGCGGTCACTGTTTACAGTGATTTTAGAGCCCCCAAAAATAAAGTCTGTCACTGTTTCCATTGTTTCCCATCTATTTGCCATAAAGTAATAGGACCAGATGCCATCCCTGATCTCAGTTTTTTGAATGTTGAGTTTTAAGCCAGCTTTTTCACTGTCCTCTTTCATCTTCATCAAGAGGGTCTTTAGTTCCTCTTTGCTTTCTGCCATAAGGGTGGTGTCATCTGCATATCTGAGGTGATTGATATTTCTCCCAGCAATCTTGATTCCAGCTTGTACTTCCTCAAGCCCAGCGTTTCTCATGATGTACTCTGCATATAAGTTAATTAAGCAGGGTGACAATACACAGCCTTGACGTACTCCTTTCCCAATTTGGAACCAGTTTGTTGTTCCATGTCCAGTTATAACTGTTGCTTTTTGACCTACATACAGGTTTCTCCTTAGAGGAGGCAGGTCAGGTAGTCTGGTATTCCCATCTCTCTAAGAATTTTCTAGTTTCTTGTCATCCATACAGTCAAAGGTTTTAGCATGATCAATGAAGCAGAAGTCGATGTTTTTCTGGAATTCCCTTGCTTTTTCTATGATCCAATGGGTGTTAGCAATTTGATCTCTGATTCTTCTGACTTTTCTAACCCCTGCTTGTACATCTGGAATTTCTTGGTTCATGTACTATTGAAACCTAGCTTGAAGGATTTTGAGCATTACCTTGCTAGCATATGAAATGAATGCAACTGTGCAGTAGTTTGAACATTCTTTAGCATTGCCTTTCTTTGGGATTGTAATGAAACTGACCTTTTTCAGTCCTGTGGCCACTGCTGAGTTTTCCAAATTTGCTGGCATATTGAATGCAGCACTTTTAACAGCATTATCTTTTAAGATTTGAAATAACTCAGCTGAAATTCCATCACATCCACTAGCTTTGTAGTGATGCTTCCTAAGGCCCACTTGACTTCATACTCCAGGATGTCTGGCTCTAGGTAAGTGACCACACCATAGTGGTTATCCAGGTCATTAAGATCTTTCTTGTATAGTTCTTCTGTGTATTCTTGCTAGCTTTTCTTAATATCTTCTACTTCTGTTAGGTCCATACCGTTTCTGTCCTTTATCATGCCCATCTTTGCATGAAATGTCCCCTTGGTGTCTCTGATTTTCTTGAAGAGATCTCTAGTCTTTCCCATTCTATTGTTTTCCTCTGTTTCTTTGCATTGTTCACTTAAGAAAGCTTTCTTATCTCTCCTTGCTATTCTTTGGAACTCTGCCTTCAATTGGGTATATCTTTCAATATTTTGGTGGATGTGAATTGATATCTCTCATTCTTTTTTTTTCCTGATCAATCTGGATAGAAGTTTATCGATTTTTATTGAACTTTTCAAAGAACTAGCATCTGGCTTAATTGATTTTCTCTATTTTTCTGGTTTCTACTTCATTGATTTCTGCTCTGATCTTTATTATTTTTCTTCTGCTGCTCTTTTGGGTATCTTTTTCTGATTTCTTAAAGAGGAAGCTAAGATCATTGACTTGAAACTTTTTTTAGATGTAGGCATTTTAATGCTACAAATTTCTTACTAAGCACTATTTTATTTGTATATCACACATGCAACTTTTTTGATATGTCTATATTTATTTTCATCCGGTTCAAAATACTTTCTGATTTACTTTTTGATTTCTTCTTTGACTCATCGGTTATTTAGAAGTATGTTATAAAATATTTGGGCATCTTCTGAATATCTTTCTGTAACTACTTTCTAATTTAATTTCATGTGGTCTGAGAACATATTTTATATGATTTAAATCTTATAAGTCTATTGAGGCTTGTTTTCTGGCCCAGAGTATGGTCAACCATGGTTAATTAAGTTCTTCGTGCACTTGAATGGAAAGTGTATTCTACTCTGGTTGGGTGGAATAGCCTACAGGTCTCACTTAGGTCAAGTTGATTGATAATATTGTTAAGTTTTTCTAAACTCTTTCTGCTTTTCTGACTGCTTAATTATTGAGAGAGGGGTATTGAAATTTCCCCCTATTGTTGTGGATTTGCCTATTTCTTTTTTTAATTATATCATTTTTTTTCCTTCATATATGTCATGTAGGATCACTATGTACCCCTTGATGAAATGATTCTTTTATCATTATGAAATGACCCTTTTAGTCTCTGGCAACATTATTTTGCTATGAAATCTACTTTGTCTGATATTAATATAGACATTCCAGCTTTCTTTTGATTATCATTAGCATAATATATCTTTTTACATGCTTTTAGTTTTAACCTATTTGTATCTTTATATTTAAAGTGGACTTCTTGTAAACAACTTGCTTTTATATCTAATCTAATGGTCTCTGCCATTTATTTGTCATATTTGGACCAGGAGTCAGCCATCTGTAGCCCCTAGGCCAAATCCAGCCACCACCTGCTTTTATTTAAAAAGTTTGATTGGAACACAGCCAAGTCCATTTATCTACACAGTCATATGACCATGGCAGAGTTTGCCAACCTCTGGTTTAGACCATTTATATATTTTTTAAACTTTTTATTTTGTATTGGAGTATAGCCAATTAACAAACAATGTTGTGATAATTTCAGGTGAGCAGCAAAGGGACTCAACCATACATATACATGTGTCCATTCTCTCCAAACTCCCCTTCCATCCAGGCCACATAACACTGAGTTCCATGTGCTATACAGTAGTAAACCATTTATATTCAATGTGTTATTGTTATGGTTGAGCAACCCTGTTGCTGTATGTTTTTATTTGTCTTGTGTTATTTTTTCCTTTTGTCTTTCTTCTTTTGGATTAATCGATTATTTTTCATAATTCCGTTTGATCTTTGTTGGCTCGTCAGCTATAATAACTCTCCTTGTTGTTTTAGTGATTGCTATTAGAGCTTTCAGAAAATAACCATAGGGAATGACCCTGGAATCCCTTGATTCTCTTACCTTGTGTTTTACCAGAATGTTACCTTTCTGGATCCTAATAAATTGAGGTGTATATGTCATAGCCTTATCCCCCTTTACACTCTACAGAAAAGAAAGATAGGGTAGATACGGACTTTTGTTTGCCGATGTATGAATAGCCAAAATAGATTTCTTATGTATGATTTAGACTGAAAGTAGAATTGCATTTTTAGGAATATCCACCTGTAAGAAACACTTGGTGATTCATTATTTTGAATCATTTTTTGAAACTAATTTTTGAGATACTCTAATGTAAAGGTCTGTGTCTCTGTAGGCAACCATCAATATCGTATTTGACCGAGTTGGGAAAACTGATCCAGTCACAAGAGGCATTGAAATCACTGTGAATTATCTGGGGATCCAATTTGATGTAAGAGTTGTATCAAAATCTTTGTTTATGTTAAGATTCTATGTCCTTACTCTAGGTACTTGTTTCTGCTTTCATTCTTCTCCCTCTCTATTGTTTTGGCATATTCACATGGCAGATTCGTAAAGGGCCTAAAACCATAACTAATGACTGGAATTATTGTTTTCACGGGTAGTGATCACTTCTCAGTTCCTTCTCTTCTTAGTCACAGCTGCCACTCTCCAGCTTCTCCCTACCAAATATTCAAATATTTCTGTCTGTGATACTTGATGATATCTTTAAACATATAACTCACCTTTGATTCCTCTGGTAGAAAATTAGCTACTAATTAGTGTTTTTGTGTTAGAACTAAAATGATTTCTGCTATAAGAAATCTGTATAATTCATATGGGCTTTGAGCTAAAAATGGTTAACTGTCCCTTGTGCACAAATTTTTTTTTAATCTTCTTTCTACCTGTTTTATAATTGTGACAGTCTTGTCCCAATTTGAGTTTAATGTCTTTATTTGTAGAATAGTGCATTTTCCAGGTATTTATATGGCCGGTGATTCTAGCTGGTTGGCACTTTGGTAATAAAACCAGTATCACATTCTTAGTCCTTACGAGTGCCGTTTAGTTGTTCTATGATCCTGGCCGTAGTTTGCATGATACCCTCAGCTGGACGTGCCCCTGGTAGCTGGATAAAATGAAAATACACCAGAGCAAATTGAACTCCAGTCCTTGAGAAACAACTCAAGGCACACATTTCTTAGATGATAAATCAACAGTGTATCCTTTTTCATGTGAAGGAGCATGGTTTCTTTCCTTCAACTAGTATATAAATTATGTGGTAGAGCATGCTTCACTCATATGTATTTTTCTTTTAAAATTTTTTTACTGGGGTGAATTTTTAGAAATGCCCTTCCTTGTTAGTGCTTTTCTAGGGCTAGTTGCTGTGTATGTATATGTGTTCCATCTGTAACTCATCTACACACCACTCCACATTTCATAAATCTGAATAACATCTCTCAGATGTTGGCAATACAGCTCCCCTCTGATGCTTTTCAGCCTTGAATCAAACACAGGGTATCACAGCTGCCTCTCACTCTGAAGCAATCCAAGAGACGGAAAAGGTATCATCCTGTGATTCAAATAAAGGTCAACTACTTCCTAGACCATAGCTGAGAATGTCTACATACTCTTTTATTATTTAAGTTTTGGGTGATCAGAGAACTGTCATTCACAAATATTAAACATTATCAGGCTGCTATTTAGTTTCCTTTTAATTCATGCTTTTTACTTGAAGCTATGTTATTTGCTTTGTGTTTCTTCTGATTTATTAGTATTATTTTCATCATTTCACTGCATTTGCTGTCTTCTGTCCTTAAGTTTTAGGTCTGCTAATTAAGATACCCACTGAAGTCTTTGCATACATGTTTTTATTGCCACTTACTTACTAATGAAGTTCCCTCTCACAGTCACTTAAGTGATAATAATGTATCATCTTAGCTTTCCCATCTCTCTGAACAGAGATTTAACAAATATTTTTTCTTCCTCTTGTCTTGACAGGTGAAGTTCTGGTCCCAACACATTTCCTTCATTCTGGTTGGAATAATCATAGTCACATCTATCAGAGGACTGCTGATCACTCTTACCAAGGTAGGTTGTATCACAGAGTTGAAAAGTACTTAATTACATGTGGCACTGTGAGATAACTTTACCTAATTAAGATTTCTGCCTTCTGAGATCTTAAACAACAGCTACAAATTTGTAAAAGACATGCGACAGAATAAAAGAAAAAGTTAGACTAGCACATAAATTGATGATAATGTATTTACATCATACACCAGGCAGATAAGTACAGTTACCAAAGGTCATAGAATAAGATCACAATATGTTTCATTCACTGCTGTGTCACCAGCATCTAGAACAGAAACTGGTGCAGGTAGACACTGAGTAGCAGACAGTTGGAATGAATAAAGAAGGTGGTATTTGAGGTGAGACGAATAACTGGGAGAGTTACTTGTAAAGATATGGAAGCAGGAGAAGCTGAGTGCTGGGCTGTTTTCTGATCAACATAGGAAAGTTTCATGGAACTGGAAGGTAAATTCTCTGGCAGAAGAGGTGGGACTTCAAAATCCAAGAGCTGTTGAAATGAAAGGAGCAAAGAGGTTGGGAGGGGGAAAGGGCTCTGCAAACATTGAGCACAATTTTAGGAAGAGCCCAGGAACCCAGAAACAATTACAGGGGCTTGGAGTGGTCTGGTGTAATTTGCTTTAATGTTATGTAATGATGCTAAAGTCATATGTATCACATGGTTTCTGGTAAGTAGGAATCTTTTCACGTTATAATACTTAAAACCACCAACTTACCCATATCAGTTCAGTTTAGTTGCTAATTCCTGCCTGACTCATTACAACCCCATGGACTTCAGCACGCCAGGCTTCCCTGTCTTTCACTATCTCCTGGAGTTTGCTCAGATTCATGTCCATTGAGTCAGTGATGTCATCCAACCATCTCGTTCTCTGTCGCCCCCTTCTCCTGCCCTCAGTCTTCCCCAGCATCAGGGTCTTCTCTAATGAGTCGGCTCTTCGCATCAAGTGGCCAAAGTATCGGAGCTTCAGTTTCAGCATCGGTCCTTCCAGTGAATATTCAGGAATGATTTTGTTTAGGATTGACTGGTTTGATCTCCTTGCAGTCCAAGGGACTCTCAAGAGTCTTCTCCAACACCTCAGTTCAAAAGCATCAATTCTTCAGTGCTCAGCTTTCTTTATGGTCCCACTCTCACATCCATATGTCACTATTGGAAGAACCATAGCTTTTACTAGATGAACCTTTTTTGGCAAAGTAATGTCTCTGCTTTTTAATATGCTGTCTAGGTTGGTCATAACTTTTCTTCCTCGGAGGAAGCGTCTTTTAATTTCATGGCTGCAGTCACTCTCTGCAGTGATTTTGGATCTGTTTCCATTGTTTCCCCATCTATTTGCCATGAAGTGATGGGACTGGATGCCATGGCCTTAGTTTTTTGAATGTTGAGTTTTAAGCCAGCTTTTTCACTTTCGTCTTCTACTTTCATCAAGAGGCCCTTTTAGTTCCTCTTTCTGCCATAGGGATGGTGTCATCTGCATATCTGAGGTGATTGATACTTCTCCCAGCAATCTTGATTCCAGCTTGTGTTTCATCCAGCCCAGCATTTCTCATGATGTCCTCTGCATATAAGTTAAATAAGCAGGGTGACAATATACAGCCTTAAATTGGGAAGTACTCCTTTCCCAATTTGGAGCCAGTCTGTTTTTCCATGTTTGGTTGTAACTGTTGCTTCTTGGCTTGCATATAAACTTCTTAGGAGGCAGGTAGTGTTCTGGTATTCCCATCTCTTGAAGAATTTTCCACAGTTTGGTGTGATCCACACAGTCAAATGCTTTGGTGTAGTCAATAAATCAGATGTTTTTCTGGAACTCTCTTGCTTTTTCTGTGATCCGACAGATGTTGGCAATTTGATCTCTGGTTCCTCTGTGTTTTCTAAATCCAGCTTGAACATCTGGAAGTTCTTGGTTCAGATACTGTTGAAGCCTCACTTGGAGAATTTTGAGCACTGATTTGCTGGTATGTGAGATGAGTGCCACTGTGCAGTAGTCTGAGCATTCTTTGGTATTGCCTTTCTTTGGGATTGGAATGAAAACTGACCTTCTCCAGTCCTGTGGCCACTGCAGAGTTTTCCAAATTTGCTGTCATATTGAGTGCAGCACTTTAATAGCATCATCTTTTAGAATTTAAAATAGATTAACTGGAATTCGATCACCTCCACTAGCTTTGTTCATAGTGATGCTTCCTTCAAAGTATCACTAGTAGTGATGCTACTAATTTGTAGTAATATTTTCCCATACTTACCCATATGGGAAAACTATAAGTGGATCCTTTTGGGGCAGCCTGTTTAAATGTCTTATTTATAGCCTTAATCTTATGAACGGTTCTACACAAGCTGGTGGCATGGAAAAAACACTTTTATTTACATGCTAACTATACTAAATGTTGTTGACACAGGAATATAGAAGTACTGTATAATCATCTCTCCTCCCTTTCTTGACAGTTCTTTTATGCCATCTCCAGTAGTAAGTCCTCCAATGTCATTGTCCTGCTATTAGCACAGATAATGGTAAGTTTAATAAACTAGCTTTATGTGTAGAGCCGTAAAATACCAGAAATGTTTCATACTTTTTAGTATTTTAACAATTTCCTTTGTCTGTCACTGCATTCAAGCCCCTTCTGGATTCATTTGACCTATAGGGCATGTACTTCGTCTCATCTGTGCTGCTGATCCGAATGAGCATGCCTCTGGAGTACCGCACCATCATCACCGAAGTCCTTGGAGAGCTGCAATTCAACTTCTATCACCGTTGGTTTGATGTCATTTTCCTGGTCAGTGCTCTCTCCAGCATACTCTTCCTCTATCTGGCCCACAAACAGGCACCAGAGAAGCATATGGCACCTTGAACTCATGCCTATTACAGACTGCTACCGGCCAGTGGTGTCAGAATTTGGATATAAGAGGGAAAAACTGGAGGAGCCAGGGCCTAACATTTTTAAAACAACATAGTGCTGTGGTAGCATATTCTACCTGCAGCTTACGCCTTCGTCCTCAGATGACACTGTAATCATGAGTAGCTTCAGTTTCTCGTTTATATGAGAGAGAAGTAACTCAAGCTAGCACTCAGCCAAGAGTACGCTGTTTGGTTTGAGGCTGGTGGAGTATGCCAGGTGGTGGGGCTAAAAGGAGCCAAGAAACTAAAGGGAGAAAATACACTGGAACTCTGGGGTAAGAGAAATGTAAGGTAGCTGCTTAAACACATGAGATTCTGTTTAATTAAGGATCCCATGGAGGAGGTTATGACTTTCCCTTGAGATTGACTATCATTAAAATCAGAGATTGTTAACACTTGGGCCTTACTGTCATTCTATCAGGGATAGCTTGGTATCATGCTTGTGTGATCTAAGTCAGCATCCCAGCCCTCCTCCCCATCCCCTTCCCCCTTCAAATAACCAAAAGTTCATCTATGTTGGGGAAGGAGTGGTATGCAACTGAAATAGAGTGTACCAAGAGAGACTTCAGAGTATGACATTTTTCTTATTTCCTTTCAACTTATTTCAATCCCTGGGTTAGGAAGATCCCCTGGAGAAGGGAAAGGCTACCCACTCCAGTATTCTGGCCTGGACAATTTCACAGACTGTATAGTCCATAGGGTCACAAAGAGTCGGACACGACTGAGCAACTTCCACTTTCACTTTAAACTAGTAATATTTAAAAGGGAATTACTCTAAAGTCACTGGTGATATTTCATTTTTTCTTTTCATCTGCCATTTGTGGGGTTGTGGGGTAAAACAATGACTAACTTAACTGGAATAGGTCACTTTCCTATCCTAGGACTCAGTCTTCATCTGTAATAGGAAGCTTTTGGAAAATTTGTAGGACACTCAGAAATGCAATTTAAGAAAATCTTGAATTTTATTACCAGAAAGTCTCTCTTTGTTACTGAGATCTTATTCTGAGTTTTGTTGTGTTGGGGGTTTCTAGAGGCAAAATGAAGGTTAAAACAAAAAAAGTTTACCAGAAACAAAAGCACTATTAAGGTTCTATCAGCCAACAGGGAAAATTCAAGCATACTCAAAAGGCATTTTTAATGGCATTTATTTCAGCAACAACAACATTCTTACAATAGCATGGTTTTAATAGGCTTATCTGCTCAGATACCTTAATTAGCAGTTCTCACATATACAGATTTATGAATCATCTTTGGTGCTCTGGGAACCTATAGAAGAAATAACATCAAACAGAGAAGAGCAGTTAAGTTGAAAGTTGAAAGAGATCTCATGAAAAGCATATGGCTCGTATATTAACTTTTCCTAAGTTGGCCATAAATAAGCTTTCTGCAGTAGCCACCCCTGAGACAGATGACAGCAGAAGACAATCACATGTGATGAACTGGTTTCCAAGGAGTTCTTCTCTAACAAAGACAGTAAACGGATGTCAGCTCATTCCTTGGGAAAGGATTCCTATTAAATACCAAGAAACAGCTGTCAGCCAGAGCCAGTGCTTGTTCTCTTCACATCTGTGTGTCTTCAGAATTGGAAGAAGAATGAGAGGCTGTACTGTGGGCCTGTGCAAAAGAAAACAGATGTGTAAGTGATAAGAGTGTGAACTTAAGGAGATGGGTGGTCTGTTTTAGATTTGCACCTCTTGAGTCAGGAAGAAGAGTCACTCACTAGAAGCTTGGTGTCCATAATTCTGCACTTGGCTTCATTTCCAGCTTGCTGTTTGACCCTGACACATTCCTTTTATTATCTATATATATATATACATATTTCTTTTCTATAAACTAGCATAGTACTATAATTGACTTTCTATAGAGTTATTATAGAATTTTTTAAAAGACATCTAGAATACTTTCTTTGTGAAACAATATAGGAAACAAGGTCAATGGCAACATGTATGCTATGGTCTGCATGTTTGTATCTCCCCAAAGTGCAGAGGTTCAGATCCTGTTTCCCAAGGTGATGAGGAGGTGATTAGGTCAGGAGCGCGAGCTCTCATGACTCAGATTAGGCCTTTATAAGTGGCCTCCCAGAATTCCTTAGCTCCTTCTACCATATGAAGGCAAGCCAGAAGTCCGCAGTCTGCAACCTGGAAGAGGGCCTTCACTAGACCCTGAATCTGCCAGTGCCGTAATCTTGGGCTTCTGAGCCTCCACAACTGTGAGAAATAAATGTTTGTTGTATATAAGCCACCAAGTCTATGGTATTTTGTTTAGCAGCCCAAATAGACTAAGACAGCTTATATTCATTAAAAATGAGTATTTGCTTTTTAGAGTACCAATCTGCAAAAATAATGTAATGAAAAAAATGTAAAACTTTTATTTAGAGTCTTGGCTTTGTCATACATTTCCTTTATGAACTTGGATAGTTTACTTTTGGGCCTCAAGTTCATCTATGAAGAGAAATTGAGACTTGTCAAGGAATTTATCTAAATGAAATACAAACAGAATAATGTTTATTCTTTCCCAGTAATGAAACTTGAATACCTGCCAGTTATTTTAAAAAGAATATTGTCTCTAACCACCACCATTCATTTTCATGCTCACCATGAACCAGGCACTGTTCAGAGACTTTAACAGTCTTAATATATCCTGGTAACAATCCTACAAGTTATCTTTGTTTTATAGGTGGGGAAACTGAGGCACAGAGAATAAATCCATTTTTTTCTGTTACTTGTTACCCAAGGCTGGTAAATTACCCAGCCTATTACCCAAGAGTGATAAATGGCAATTCCAGAATTTGTATGTAAATAGTCTGATTTGGGTTCTTCTGGTGTTTTCATTGTAATTTTGATAAGTTACTGTCAACTCCATGCTATGAAAAATTAGTTTATTCTTAAACTACCTCCTCTCACCCATGGTACTGAATTTGCTAGTTCTCTTTACACTGTAATTTTCTAGTGTTTTAGGAGAACTGTGGTAAGCGTAGATACATGGTGCACTTGTTAAGGACTTTACCGTACTCTGTTTAGTTAGATCACTAAAAACAATGTGTCACCACTCACTCGTTCTCGTTCTTCTGCAGTGTGTGAGTCTTGCTCTGATTCTTCCAGCCTTCCTTCATCAGGATCAGGGTCGTCATCCAGCGGATCAGCCATGGAGGAAACGATAGGGATTTTCTTAGCCTGGAAATAATCATAGGCCTTCTTTCCACAGACTAAGAGTGTGATAGTCTTGCCACTGCTCTGGATTCTGTCCACCACCTTCTCATAGGGCTCATCCAGCATGTTCACTCCGTTCACCTCAATGATGACATCCTCATCCTCCAGCCCAGCCAGGTCAGCAGGGCCGCCCTTCTGCACCTGTGAGCAGAGTTCTGAGTTACCACTTCCAAACAGAGGCCACAGAGTGTTAGACTAGCAATTCTGCAGAGGAGAGATGAGGGCTTTGAGAATTTATTCTCAGTCATGTTGAGAATACAGACATTTCTCCTTGAGGTACAGAAGTTTAAAATGGTGCCCTAATGCTTTCTGCTTATGAAAGCTACAATTTCATAAGTGCTACTCAAAAGAATAGTGTTCACAGTGGTTGAATATCCTATTGTATATCTTTCATATGGTGCTTTCCAGGGTGAAGGCATTAGATTCCATAGGTGCCCCGTCTTCATTCCCAACTTGAGAGCTACAGAGATAGTCTTCTAACTGTCAGTATCTGCAGGATAGTGGCATTATGCCAGACACACAGAAGCAAACAAGTATTACTTCCAGACAAGAGTTGTTAGTAGTGACTATCAACTACAGTCATGTCAACTCACTCTGTTTATTTGATTTGAAATGTCTAAAGAGACACACAGATGTTTCAGAAACAAATGATGTGAACTTTGATATACTCATAGCTATCTTAAAGGGTATGAGACCAGTATTTACTTGAACCCAAGTGAGACACTCAGTATAAGCCTTTGGTGTAATCTTTTTACTGAGCCATTAGTGAGTGGGAGGAACTGAGACTCTCCTTAGTGTGGTTGTGTTCACTGGGCTGCTGGAACCAGCTCACCATACCTCTTTGACGAATGAGCCTGGTTGACCCTGAACCGCGTTTAAGTGAAAGCCATAGCCATCTTCACCTCTAGCCAGCCTGCAGAGTTTAGGCTTATGATCTCCTACTTCCTCTGTAGTTTCTGGGCTTGAGACCTCCAGAGGAGCAGGAGTAGGAGCTGGAGCCTCCTTGACAGAACCATTAGGCAGCTCTTGGCTTTGATAGTAGAAAAATGGAGAAAAGCCAGCCTTTTGAAAATAAAGTGGAAAAAAACATTAATGATAAGTATGAGAATTTACACTTTATTAAATGTGCTGGTTTAATTTATAAGGTATCCACTATGTTCCACTCCTCTTCCAGATACATCTGGTTGTGGGCTATAAAATATCTCTACTACCCCAAACAGAAAAGGTATAAAGGAGGATTGAGCTTAGTTACAGAATAATGAGCATAAACAAACATACATACATTTGTGTAAGCAAATGTACATACACATAAAAGCAGTATAGAATGTTGTACAAGGATCCAAATCTAACAGAACTGCTAGTTTATTCTGATTCCATGATAGTGAGCAAGTCACTGAACAAATTGTCAGCAGTCTCCCTGTTGGGAGATTATAAGACATTGAGTGACTTGCCCAATACCTCATGCAGAGGAGGTTCACTTCGCCCTTTCCTTCAGTAAGATGGTCTTCAGAACTGTTCAGAGCCCCTCAAACACATTAGAGAAAGTGAAACATAAGATGATATTTTTGTCACTATTTGAATTACAGTGATCATTTGGGGGAGTAGGTAGAGGAAGTTGGCAATCATACAGTCACATATGGTAACAAAAGTCAATTCCAGTCATTTACTACTTGCTTCTCCCACTCCCCGCTCCAGTCCTGTCTGTTGTACTCTGTTTTACTATTTGCTGCTATAACCATTAGCTGACACTCTGCTATGCTAGACTCCTATCTTTTTTTTTTTTTTTAAGCTTTTTATCTTGGATTGAAATATAGCCAGTTAACAATGTTGCGAGAGTTTCAGGTGGACAGCAGAGGGACTTAGCCATACATATACATGTATCCATTCTCTCCCAAACTCCATCCCATCCAGACTCCTCACTATCTTTAAATACTTCTAATCCATCTCAGCTCCCAGACTGTCCATGTGAAGAAGGCAGTGATGGTCTTAAATATAAAAAGGCAGAGAAACAGGAAACATAGGACTAGTTTTTGTTACAGAATGAAGAGTTTAGCTGACTGTGGGTTTTAGTTAAGAGAATTAAAACTTTATTTAGTTGTATATTTTATATAGCTGTATATTTGGATATGGTAAGATTTTGGATCAGCAGTTTAATTACTGCCCACAGGTGTGCAGGACATTTGTTAGGCAATGAGTAGAAAATCAAGCAATTGAAGCTAAGCCTGGCTGACCCCGAACCCGTTTAAGTGAAAGCCATAGCCATCTTCACCTTTAGCCAGCCTGCAGAGTTTAGGTTTATGGTCTCCTACTTCTTGTTCAACAACCTGGCTAAAACTGGATTTGGGGTCCTAGTATCATCTGTTTTACCCCAAGGCCACATCTTCCTTTCTAAACAAGAGTAGCACCAGCACAGGACTCCCCTGCTGATACAGTGGATGAGAATGCTGCCAATGCAGGGGACATGGGCCTGACCCCTGGTCTGGGAAGACCCTGCCTGCCTTAGGGCAACTAAACCTGTTCATCACAACTACTCGAGTCTGTGCCCTCTAGAGTCCGCAGCTGCAGCTACTGAAGCCCGTGTGCTCCACCTGTGCTCCACAAGAGAGGCCACCACAATGAGAAGCCCGCACACCACAACTAGAGAAAGTTCTCTCGCAGCAACAAAGACCCAGCACAACCTAAAATAAAATTTTTTTAAAAAGAGTAGCACCAGCACAGAACCTCCTACTTACCCAATTCAATGAACCTCAGATCTTTCAATGCTGTGCTTGCAAATCTTCCCACATTTCTTTCTCTTTAAAATGTGGAAAATTGTCAGTGACTCATCACATGCGAAAATACTTCTGCTATCACTACAGATCAACTGTATCTGACAATAGCAGCTAGTCTTGAGGCAGAGGATGATAATGAGTCTTTACTCATCTTCATTCAAATATTTGGGTGTCTGGTATGTGCCAAGAACTGGTCTAAGTGTTTGTTTTAGTCACTGATATATATATATATATATCAAAGATCCAACCCTCATGCACCTACCCATCTATGGAAGTTACTTTGGGAGAGAAGAGGGAGGAAGAGGATGGAGACAGGCATCTTAGATCCAATTTCTCTCATACTAATCAAAACATTAAAATTATAGTTAAGTCACTCTGTCGTAAGATTAGGAGGCATTGAAAAGGACTTGGGAATTCCCAGGTGGTGCTAGTGGTAGAGAACCTGCCTGCCAGCACAGGAGACACAGAAGACGCAGGCTTGATCCCTCGGTTGGGAAGATGCCCTGGAGGAGGAAATGGCAACTCACTCGTTTTCTTGACTGGAAAATACCATGGACAGAAGATCCTGGCAGGCTCCAGTCCATCATGGGGTTGCAAAGAGGCAGATGCAACTCAGCAAGCACACAAGCAAGCATGCATGAAGAGGACTTGATGCCTGAATTCCCTTTACAGCAGCTACTGCAGTGACCTTCTGACTTGTTTGATTTTTTTCCTCCAACTGGGAGCTCCCCACTCTGCAGAGCTTGTTCCTGGTAGCTTTGGTTGTCTTTAAGCCAAAAGCTAGCTCCTTATGCCTTCTCTATTTGGTGAAGCTGTGCCCAGTAGGACACCTCAAAAATAAGGCTACTTCCCACATGTAATAGCCTTTCAAATTCATGTGTGTGTGTGTGTGTGTTATTTGTTTTAAATCCATTTATCTGTCAATGGACACTTGGGTTGATTCCATCTTTTGGCTCTTGTGACTTGATTTGTGGCCTAGCACATGGTCTGTTCTGGAGACTATCCCATGTGCAGTTGAGAAGAACGTGTATTCCATTGTTGGGTAGAGTGTTCTTTGTTTAACTGTTAGATCTAACTGGTGCATTGTTCAAGTCCTCTAGTGCCTTACTTCTGTCTGATTATTCTATCCAGTATTGAGAATGGGCTATTGAAGTCTCCAACTATTATTGTAGAATTGTATTTCTCTTTTCAGTTTCATCAATTTTTGCTTCATGTATCTTCCAAGCTCTAACAATGTATAATTGACAGTTACAGTTGTGTATGTTTGAGGTGTACACATCATGATTTGCTAGACATATACATTGTGAAATGATTACCATGATCAAGTTAATTAACACAGATCCATTACCTTACATAGTTACAATTTAGCCTTTTAAATTCTTGACAATGTTTTCCTTTCTTCCCTAAAACCTATGGTTATTCAAACTAAATATTCACATAATGTCTTACAAAACCTATTCCCTGGTTACCTTTCTTGACACTGGCCTAAAGTGAGGTTGTCAGGACTGGACACATTGTTGATTAACTCATTTAACGCTTAATAACCACCCTTCGCCATAGATACACCCACCTTACAAGGAAGGAAACAGGCACAAGGAGGGTAATTTACCCAAAATTACATTACTGGTAATTTCAGGTGTAGTCTGATCAACTCAAAACAGTAATACTATCATCTTCAAAAGCCAAATGTCAATTAATGTAACCTTAAATTGAGTTTTTTGGGTAGGGGCAGCTACTTAGAGTGTCATCAAGTTTTCTGCACTTTTTTCTATAGTCATCAGTTCAGGCCTCACCATTTGGTATTTATACAATTTACTTTTAAGTTAGTTTAGTACTTGAAATATATTCCTGATTAAACTTTAAACTTACTAGTTTTTATTCTTCTATCTTGACTAGATATTTTAGATATTAGTCTCTAGTAATTATTTATCAACACATTAAGTCATCTGTATGACTTAAGTCTTTCCCATTCTGTTGTTTTCCTCTAACTCTTTGCATTGATTGCTGAGGAAGGCTTTCTTATCTCTCCTTGTACTCTTTGGAACTCTGCATTCAAATGGGAATATCTTTCCTTTTCTCCTTTGCTTTTTGCTTCTTTTCTTTTCATAGCTATTTGTAAGGCCTCCTCAGACAGCCATTTTGCTTTTTTGCATTTCTTTTCCATGGGGATGGTCTTGATCCCTGTCTCCTGTACAATGTCACGAACCTCTGTCCATAGTTCATCAGGATCATCGAAAAAGCAAGAGAGTTCCAGAAAAACATCTATTTCTGCTTTATTGATTATGCCAAAGCCTTTGACTGTGTGGATCACAATAAACTGTGGAAAATTCTTAAAGAGATGGGAATACCAGACCACCTGACCTGCCTCTTGAGAACCTGTATGCAGGTCAGGAAGCAACAGTTAGAACTGGACATGGAACAACAGACTGGTTCCAAATAGGAAAAGGAGTACATCAAGGCTGTATATTGTCACCCTGCTTACTTAACTTATATGCAGAGTACATCATGAGAAATGCTGGGCTGGATGAAGCACAAGCTGGAATCAAGATTGCTGGGAGAAGTATCTATAACCTCAGATATGCAGATGACACCACCCTGATGGCAGAAAGTGAAGAGGAACTAAAAAGCCTCTTGATGAAAGTGAAAGAGGAGAGTGAAAAACTTGGCTTAAAGTTCAACATTCAGAAAACTAAGATCATGGCATCTGGTCCCATCACTTCATGGGAAATAGATGGGGAAACAGTGGAAACAGTGTCAAACTTTATTTTTTGGGGCTCCCAGATCACTGCAGATGGTGACTGCAGCCATGAAATTAAAAGACGCTTACTCCTTGGAAGGAAAGTTATGACCAACCTAGACAGCATATTAAAAAGCAGAGACATTACTTTGCCAACAAAGGTCTGTCTGATCAAGGGTATGGTTTTTCCAGTGGTCATGTATGGATGTGAGAGTTGGACTGTGAAGAAAGCTGAGCGACGAAAAATTGATGCTTTTGAACTGTGGTGTTGGAGAAGACTCTTGAGCGTCCCTTGGACTGCAAGGAGATCCAACCAGTCCATCCTAAAGGAGATCAGTCCTGGGTGTTCATTGGAAGGACTGATGCTGAAGCTGAAACTCCAGTACTTTGGCCACCTCATGCGAAGAGTTGACTCATTGGAAAAGACCCTGATGCTGGGAGGGATTGGGGGCAGGAGGAGAAGGGGATGACAGAGGATGAGATGGCTGAATGGCATCACTGACTCCATGGACATGAGTTTGAGTAGACTCCAGGAGTTGGTGATGGACAGGGAGGCCTGGCGTGCTGTGATTCATGGGGTTGCAAAGAGTCGGATATGACTGAGTGACTGAACTGAACTGAACTGGTGACTTAAGTATATTAAATTGGTTTTCCATGTCTCCATCCATATTTAATAATATACTAGCTTAGGAACAAACAGCATGCTACTAGACATCTGTTCGGGTTGACATTTGGTCCAGTATCAAGTGCTCTTAGGTATGGTTGTTCAACTAGCTAAAAACCCATTAATTTTTCTATCATCCAGTTCACTCTTTAGTCTTCTTTACACAAATGTCTTGAAATGTCTATTCAAAATGTGCTAGAAGGGAGTATGGCATAATAAATTAAAACTTGCTTTCAAATACTGACTTCAGTCTTTGATAAAAGTGGGTGATTTTAGCCAGTCACTTAGTCTGTCTAAGCTTCAGGTTTTTTTAATCTGAAGGAGGCTAATTCTACCACCCAAAATATTCTTCCCTCTATATCATTTATATACCTTTGGATGCTTCTATTGTATATCACATAGAACAAGTTCATCTTTGTCCATTTTTGTGACCAACACCCAACAAGGCAGATGGCACTTTAGAAGGCCCCCGAATGTCTGCTAAGCTAGAGTGAACCTCAATTCTTGTGATAAAAGTGTTATAAAAAACCTTAAAATATGCAGACAATAGGTATTGTGACTAAAAGATAAAAGGAAATAAGGTTAGTTTGACACAGCTTGGTCTTGATGAGTCTATGTTTCTACTCCCTTGCTAAGGGTTTATAAAGTAATAATCCCTTCTAGGCTTTTACATGGGATTGATAGAACACATTGGTCTATAGGTTAAAATCCAGTCATTCTCTATTTGGGAAAGTTAGGACTACATCTGCGTATTTCCAGGCTATTTTTCATAGATTTTTCCCAGGTCACCAAGAGAAATTCTGAAGTTATATTTGCAAATTCTTTCAAAAATCTTATTTCCAAGGACTTAAACCTCATGAACCCATCACATTCTTTTATCTACCAATTTGAGCTTCAGTGCAGCCTTAATGATGATTGTTATGCCTCTTCCAGTATGAAGATCAAAGTGGTAACTTAACCAAAGTTTGAGGGCATGAGTGAATGGACCCAAACTTAATTCATGAATATGTGACCTTGTATTACTTACCAGTTTATATATGTTGTCTGTCTCTTTGTCTACCACCAACAGAGAGGTCTGATCTCCGCCCTTTCTAATCATTTCCACCACACTGTCATGATCAAGGGACTCCACAGACTTGCCATTGACAGCAACCACCAGGTCATTGTTCTTCAAGCCAGCCTTTTCTGCTGGACTTTTGGAATCTATGTCCTTGATGATTTGACCTACCCCCACCAAAAAAAAAAATTTAAATAAAATTATCAGAAAGATCCCTAGAAAACAAATGTGGGGATTTCTGCTGGGGCCTAAAGCCCTTATAAAATAGATATAAAAGGCATGCTGAGTACAACTCCTGTCCTTCCCACTAGGATATCTATACGCATCCTATCCACCTCAATCTGGTCAGAACTCATTACAGGAATAAACCCAGTCATTAATAATGAAAGAGTCTTAAATAAAAGAATTTATTACTAAAAGTGTTTGGGATTCAATCTTGACAAAACAGCATGCTAAGCAATAAGGGTCAGCAATGTCCCAGGTCAGTGTGCATACTTGTATGCTCATGTAGAAGCTAAGCCATAAAAAAGGGGAGGAGAGGGTGGGAAGAATGGTGAACAAAACCAAAGAATTCAGACTCCAGGAAACCCAAGGTAGCCTTTTAGTAGCAGTTGGGTAAATTCAGTAGTGAATGGATTTTTGAGTGCATGCCACACTTATGGGTGTTGAGTCTTCAGGAATTGAACTATCTTCACTAGAAGCCTTCAGATCTCTCACCCTTTTTTTTTTTTTTTTTTGCCCCTCATACAGTTTTAACAAGCTCCAATTTCACTTTTCCAGCTAGTTGCTTGGCATCTCTTGGTCACCTGATAGTGGGAGCACCATCCTCCTGTCACTGACACGTAGCATGATTCTTCCTCAGCATCCACTCCCTGTGTCTAATCAGCCAAGTCCTTCAGTGCTACCTTAATATTTTTACACATCTCTTCTGGAGCCCTCGTTCTTCTGCCTGAAATGCAGTTTGTATTCCTGTCTTGAATTCTTCCTAAACTGCTACCTTATCAGTTGCTCTCCCCTCCTTGTTTGCCTTCTCCAGTACAGACCTGCCTTCAGGTTCATCTTGATGCAGCATATGAGCAAGTCACTCCCCAGCACGACAGCATGAGTGTGAGCTTTGGAACTAAATAGACCTAATTTTGATTCTAGCTGTACTAGAACTATTTGACCATGTAAAAATTGTTGTATCTTCTTAAGTCCCCAATTACAGCAATTCTTGCAAAATTATTAGGAGTAATTGAGATGTGTAAAGCCCCCAAGCCAATGTAGGCTTAATTTTTCTTCTCTCTCACACTGTTCAAAAAATAACTCCCCACCAACCTGGAAATAAGTCTAAACTCCTCAACATGCACTCATAGTCCAGCATATGTCTCTTCAACTGACCTTTCTAACTTGATTTTCTGTGCTATACTTTAAATGGCCATCAAACTGAGCCTGTGTCTTCCTGCTTTATTCACACAATCTTATCTTCACGGATTGGACTTACTTGTCCCTATCCCATCACCTTGCCCAAATTCTATTCATACTACAAAGCCAGAGCTCAAGTGCTACCTTTACTATGAGGCCTCCCAATACCTTTTTAGTGAGAAAAACTTGCTCCAACATTGAATTTCCGTAGTATCTTAACTGCCCTCTTTTAAGATGTTTCTCACCATCTACCTTCAGTTATGGACATATGTGTCTTATCTCCTCAAGTAAATAGGGGTCTTCTGGACTGAAGAATTCTCATCGCATTCATTTGATATTCTCAAAGATCCTGAGGATGTTTTTATACCATATGAGCCAAACTAATGTTTCATAAATTAATGTAAATATATATGATGGAAAGAAAATGGCAACTTCGGGGTGAATAACAGTTTTCATGGCCTGAACCTACATTTTTTTTTCCTAATGTATTCAGCTTGTGTAGGAGGACCTTAATTCTTACTGAATTACAGGGAATCAGAAAGACTCCTGGTTCTATTCATGTCCCAGATCCCCACCCACACCTCTGCCTCAGATCTAGTGGTGTGTTGGCGCTGTCTCAAATCAGCTCATGAGAATACTTCTCAACTTTGCATTCTATGACAGCATGTTGTAGCTTGAAATCAGACATGGTGGGAGTATTTACACCACAACAAAGCAACACATGCTACAGATAGGGCTTTTTTTTTTTTTTCCCAGAGCCAATTTACTAGCATGCTACTGCTCAGATCCAAAATTCTGCCGCCTTATTCTGCTATGAAAACCTAAGGATACCCTGATGGGGGGGCTGTGGGGGCCTAATGGAACTCTGGAGTCACACTGGGATGAAGAATTGGATGGTTACACTGCCAAGTTTTCTGCTCTTCAAGTGCCTTACCTTTCTGTTCTGGGCTTTCCCTCAGGTAGAAACCATAGCCATTGCTTCCCTTCTTCATTTCTACTACACGGGGCTGGCAGGGTAGCAGTTTCAGACTGGCAGTTTCTCTCTTGACTTTTATCTTCTGCTCGCTATGGTGCTTGTCAGTTTCCTTGTCCACAAGCAGGAACGTGATGCGGCTTCCAGACTTCTTCACCTGCAACAACACTCACAGGTGAGGACCACCATCAGTCTCCGAGAAAGATGCTGGGAAATGGGAGAGTTTCTGCGTGGAGGCACAGTCTCCAGATTAACAGGACTTATGGGCTGTAAGTCCTGAGTTCAGCTGTAAACTGTTTTGTGCTACTTCACTGGTGTTTGTTTATCTTCCCTCATACAGTTGTTTCTCCCTTTGTTAAGTATGATGTCACCCACACAGATGCTAACTGAACCCAAGTGAAAGCTGGAATTCAGAAAACCCAGAAAGGTACTTAGGTGAAGACTAGGAAAGGAATTTGGAAAAGAAAGTAAAGGTCTACTTTGAAATATCATTCTACCAAGAAAAGATAAAGTTGGTCAATTTTCAAGGTTCCATATGACCCCAGAGGAAAACCTCTTGAGTGTTTTTCATGCATCATGGAATCATGCTGGGGCGTAAGATTTGGGGTATAACACATCAAATACTCCCCATGTGTAACTCGAGATTCATCACTCACACTGGTCACCTTCCAGCTTGTATTAAAACACTTTAGTAACATTGGTTCAACATCGAATTTATTACAAGTTTAGAGAGTGATTCCAGTCAATTACACATAAGATCCAGAAGATAATGGTTCTTTAGAACACTTTTCAAGACAACATGAAACTAGCAAAGGCCTCATTCCAAAACCCTATGTTAACACTGCTTACACCACTAGTCTGTTTGCTATTAATACAAAGGTTTAGCTTCCCATTATCATAGTCTTCCCATCATAAACTACCATTCCTGTCTTCCTGTCGCTTCCGATGAGAGCAGAGTGAAAGTTAAGGGTGAGAAAAGTACTCCTTTGGGATATACCTTTTCAACTACCTCCTCATGGCTGGCATCCTCTACATTCTCTCCATTCACTTCAATCACGTGGTCATCAACCAGGACTCCAGCTTTCATAGCCACACCTTGAGGTTTTATATCAGTCATGTACACTCCGTTTTTACCTGAAGGAGAGTAGGGGGTAATCAAGTGTCACAACGCTATTACACTGAAAGTCTAACAGCAAAGGGTTTTCTCCCAATAATATAAAACTAGAACTTCGCATTTTAGGGCTAACTCAAATAGACTTTAATACAGAAGGACAATTAGAACTCATAGCACAAACTTGACACAGCCATTACTCGGTTGATTTTCATTGATTTGAATAGGATTTCTGAGCCCAACTAAGTACACAGAAAGAATCTCAAGTGGCACTGGCCTCTTGAACCAGAAAGTAGCAAATCATGCCCACTCTGCATCACTGGGTCATACTCCCTCTCCTTTGCATTTGTAGAATTAGATGGCATCTGCTCTTCTGTCCAACTACCACATCCCAGTGGACTGAATGAATCTCACTGATGCAGGCTAAAGAAAACAGGCACAGGAAGAGAGGAAAGCATACACACACACGGTCAGTCTGGATTAGCAGGTAGTGTGATTTAGGTCTTTCTTAGAGAAATGCTGTCAGTTCTTTCAAGATATTAATATTTCAGCCTAGGCAAAGGGTACCTTCATTATGACTACATAAACCATTTGTAAAGAATAATAATAGTTTAAACTCTGCTTCCTTAAATTCTTGGCATTTCTCCTGTTACCTTTTTATATGTTTGTCATGAAGAAAACATTTTCTTCATAAAGCTAATTTAAACTTTTCACCACGGACATTACACGGAGGCCAAACGAATAGAGTCTGAACTGCAATTTCTTTTTTCTTTTTTTTTTTTTTTTACCATATTACTGATAATAAACCTCTGAGAAATGCCAAGCTTCCCTTGACCACCTATATCACTGTGTTTTAACAACTGACAAACTCAAGAGATATCTCTTATAGCTAGTTTATTTCTCTTGCTAACAGGTTAAATAAGCCTTCGAAACCATGTTTAATATTGGTCCACTCTTTCCAAGCCAAGCCTTAGTTGCTCAGTCATGTCTGACTCTTTGCAACCCCATGGGCTGTATATAGCCTCCCAGGCTCCTCTGTCCATGGAATTCTCTAGGCAAGAATACTGGAGTGGGTTGCCATTTCCTTCTCCAGGGGATCTTCCCAACCCAGGGATCAAACATGCATCTCTTACATCTCCTGCACTGGCAGGCAGGTTCTTTACCAATAGAGCCACCTAGGAAGCTCTTTATCACTTAACCAAATTATGACCCACCACCAGTGCCTCTCTAGTGCAGAAAGAACAGGGAAGGAGCAACATTAGAGGTGGAACCAAAACCCTAATTCAGCTATGGTTCCAACCTCAATCCCAGTGAAACCATTAGAAAACCATGGTCAACTGTTCATGGGTCAGCCTGCAACTCTGAAATTCTAGGAACAGAACTTGTAGTACTTTCTGATGGTTGGGGTTTCTCAAATCACTGTACCTCTCAGCTAGAGGTCAGGGAGACATCTCAGAGCATAGCCATAGCTGAGGGTACTATCTTGATGCCACAGGAGGGTGGGGATCTTGGCCGTGCCTGTAGCAACTGTAACAGCAGCTGATACATAAATAGGTGTGCAAGGATTTTTTGAATAAGTGACCACCTGGACACTCAGAGATGAAAAGAGATATCATTCTCATTCAAAAGTAGTTCACGGAGAACCTCCTTTTTCTTGCCTCTTATTCTCCATTCTCTCCTCCATCTTTACCCCCAAAGAAGCATCAACCCTCTAACCCTCTGGCCCGGAGGGCTCAGCTTAACAAACACAGGAGACAGGAGTGCCCAGTGTCCCTCCACAGCGCTGTTGTCCAACATCCTGATCCCTCTTTGCACAACTGTACAAAGGAAGGGCCAGGGAGAGAGAGGCTGCTGTTGAATCTCCATAGCAATTGACGAGTTAGTCAACGAAGTCATTAACAGATACCAATCTCTCTCTTCCAGAAAGCTGTTTGTCCCTGCCCCACCTTCAAGCTCACCTTGGACAGTTTTCAGAGAGAAGCCATAGCTACCCCCCTCCTTCACTAGGTAGCAGAGCCGTGGCTGCGTCCACATCTGTGCTCCTCCGTTCATCTCAGAGGGCGGCTTCTTATTGTTCAAACTCGACTCCTGACTTTGACCCAACGCTTTCAAGTCTACTTGCTTTTTCATGGCTTTCTCGTAGGAATCCCCATCCAGAACTAGTAAAGTCACTGAATTCCCACTCTTTCTGACCAGATCCACAACCTAAGAGGAAGAAAGAAAAAGATTAACTTTAACCAATAACCGTCTTATCAACCACCAGGGTTGTGGGTGAGAAAGCAGTGCTCACCATCTGACTCTGGAGATTCTATCAACTGACCCCTGACATCCGATAGTCAGTAGATTGTCCCCCAGCCATCTCCCCCTGGGCCCCACCAAGATCCAGGGACAGATTAGGCTGGGCCCTTAGCACCACTGGACACTATAGAGTGCAGCCCAAGCCCAGCCCAGGGAACTTCTACTCGGACTGCTCTTCTCCCGGGATGAATGCTGTCCTGAAGCACAGCATGTCCTGAGTCTACAGAGACAGCATAGTACAGTGAAAGAGCACCCACTTAGAGGCAGATAGAATTGGGGTGAGGTCAGACACTCCCATATGTTCACTGTGTGGAACACATTAGCAAGCTAAAGGATCAGCTTCCACTTCCTCGACTGTCAAATGGTACCTCACGGGTTGTGCCAAGGATTTAACAAAATAATGAATGTGAAATTGCTTAGTATAGTCCCGTTCACATAGCAAATATGCAATGCACATTAGACCTGACACTATTCAAACCTAGGAATAACTTTTACAGTTCTTGGTTAATCATAGGAGAGTTGATTAGCTGGCAGAGTAGAGCTGTAAAGGTGTCCTGCCCTACCAGTGGCAGCCAGGAAAGCTCCACTAACACCCAGAACTAAAATCATCAGAGATATAGGGGCTAAAGAGATCTTCCAAGAACTCCAAATGTCCCACTTACCTGCATATGCTCTTCCTTGTCCACAAAGACGCCATTGATCCTAAGAACTCTGTCTCCATCCTGGAGACCCGCCTTCTCTGCTGGGCTACCCTTCTCAATCACCCGGACCAGGTGGCCGTCAGTGTCCTTCTCAATTCGCAGGAAGAAGCCATAGCTTTTCCCTTCCTGTTTGGTTAGCTTACATTCTCGGGGGTGGAAGGTGGAGGCCATTTCTGTGATGAAAAGCAAATGGGTAAATCCTCGAGAAAGAGTCTAACTGGGGTGAGAAATCTGTACTCCATCTCCTATACATCTTTTCTTCTAATCACACCAGCTCCCAGCTGTTCAGGTAGCAACATTTGGGGTATGGGAGGTCACCTTCCAGGACTTGGTAGTGATTTCCAAATCTGTTCCTCCCCAAAGATGACCTTTCACTTGAGTTTCAGACCTATGTATTCAGCTAGGTACTGGACACAGATGCTTCAATTTCAGTAGTTCCAAAACCAAATTCCCTTTTGTCCCCTGACCAAAAGAAATTAGTTCCAAATATATTACTTAAAATTTTTAAGAAAATCCAAGTCCACTTCCATTTAAATATCTGAAGGGCTTGCCAAGTTCAAGGCATTGAAGATAAATCTGTGGACAAAACAAATCTATACTTTTCCTCTCATGTCAGGGAGAACATGTTTTTACAGAAACGTGGTGAATGATCTTCTAGGGAAGAACAGAGTGATGAGGGAGAATATAACAGAGTCTTGGGAGCAAGGAATGGGGTGGGAAGAATAAAGTACAGCTTCCTAGAGAAATGACTTTTCCAAGACCTGAAAAATTAGAGTGGTGAGATAGGACAAGATAAGGAAGACCTCAAACAATTAAAAATCAGAGAAGCCAGACCTAAGAGCTGACATGACACATTGGGAAGAGAAAAGTAGTTTCCAGGACCGTGAAGTTCTAGTCAGGAATAGGGATTCCCCCACAGAGAGAGGGTTCCCACTGCCGGGTCAGATTTATCCCTCCTGAAGCCCCTTCTTTTTCCACCGACCTTGCTACTACTTTCACCCCATTGTAGGAACAAGGTCCCGGGCCACAGGATGAGGAAAGGAAAAGTGTAAAAGCTTGGAGCCCTGTCACCCAGTCATTAAGTGTAAGATTCCTGCCAGGCACAGGAAGCTATATTCACTATCCTGTGATAAACCATAAAGGAAGATAATATGAAAAATATGTATAAGTGAATCACTTTGCTTTACAGCAGAAAGAACACAAAGTTGTATATCAACTATACATCAATAAAATTAAAAAAAAAAATTTCCGGCCAGGGGTCCCCAACCCCTTCTGGTGAAAGCAATTTTTTTTCCATAGGGGATTGAGAACAGAGGCCAGAACTGCTGGTGTGTGTAAAGCAGAGGCTAGACTCTGCTGGGTCAACTGCCTGCTGGGCAAACCCTCATGTTCCCCTCATCACAGCTCCCCACCAGTAACTCAGAATAAACCATCCGTCTCTCCTGGAAGGACAGGAGCAGAAAACTGCACAGGGGTGGGGAGGGTGAATAGGCTCCCTAGAAGCCACGCATGGTGTTTCCAGATGGCCATCTCTAACCTCCATGCCCACAGAAACACACAGTACACGTGGGGCAGAAAGCCTCCCATGGCCTGACCCCGTGGCTACTTCACTTGGTCTCTGCAGAGTCTGGCAGACAAGCCACCAGGGGCGTGGATGACTAAGCAGCCAAGGAAACAAAAACAGTGTTTCAAGTAATGTCTTACCAGGGCCTGACAAGAACCTAAGGCTGAGTTCACCCCACTGAGGACCAAGGGCGGAGAAAAGTAAAGACACAATCACCAAGGTTCCCACCCACACTTGGGAGAGTGTTAGCCGCTCTACTGTATCAGGACCAGCCACCAGGAAGATGCTGCTTTGGGGGGGACGGGGGGAAGTAGGCAATTAGGGGAGAAGAGGGCAGCACCAGAGTGGGGCTTCTCACACAGAGGCATCTGTGTGTGGTCCTTCTGACTCTGACCTTTGGCTTCTCTTTCTGCTGATCATCTATCCACGAGCATCGATTCCATTTTCCAACTTTAATCCACATCTATGTCCAAACCTACTCCTAGATTCCTATTAGCTCTCAATTTCATAGGCCTGAAAACTCTTAAAGGAAAAAAAAGAAAATCCCTCTGAAATTTGGAGGTAATTATAGAGACTCTTCATCCAAATCCTACAAAATTCTAAACATGTCCTTATAATTATTCAAAATAAAGAGCATTAGATATTTTCATCAAGAGATGAGGCTGTTTATAATCGTCATATGAATGCTCATTCCTAAAGTTTTTTGTTTAAACAATAAATGCTGGAGAGGGTGCAGAGAAAAGGCAACCCTCTTACACTGTTGGTGGGAATGCAAACTAGTACAGCCACTATGGAGAACAGTGTGAAGATTCATTAAAAAACTGGAAATAGAGCTGCCATATGACCCAGCAATCCCACTGCTGGGCATACACACCAGGAAACCAGATCTGAAAGAGACACGTGCACCCCAATGTTCATCGCAGCACTGTTTATAATAGCTAGGACATGGAAGCAACCTAGATGCCCATCAGCAGACGAATGGATAAGAAAGCTGTGGTACATATACACAATGGAATATTACTCAGCCATTAAAAAGAATGCATTTGAATCAGTTCTAATGAGGTGGATTAAACTGGAGCCTATTATACAGAGTGAAGTAAGTCAGAAAGAAAAACACCAATACAGTATATTAATACATATATATGGAATTTAGAAAGATGGTAACAATGACCCTATATGCAAGACAGCAAGAGAGACACAGATGTAAAGAACAGACTTCTGGACTCTGTGGGAGAAGGTAAGGGTGGGATGATTTGAGAGAATAGCATTGAAACATGTATATTATCATATGTGAAATAGATCGCCAGTCCAGGTTCGATGCATAAGACAGGATGCTCAGGGCTGGTGCACTGGGATGACCCTGAGAGATGGGATGGGGAGGGAGGTGGGAGGGGGTTCAGAATGGCTGATTCATGGCAGTGTATGGTAAAACCACTACAATATTGTAAAGTAATTAGCTTCCAATTAAAATAAATTAATTTTTGAAAAATAATAAAGTTGTTGTTTAGTCATTAATGTCCAACTCTTTGCAACCCCGTGGACTGTAGCCCATCAGGTTCCTCTGTCCATGGGATTCTCCAGGCAAGAATACTGGAGTGGGTTGCCATTCTCTTCTCCAGGAGATCTTCCTGACCCAGGGATCAAACCGGAGTCTCCTGCATTGCAGGCAAATTCTTTACCACTAAGCCACCAAGGAAGCCACACATTTCTAAGGTCAGTTCAGTTCAGTCACTCAGTCATATCCGACTCTTTGCGACCCCATGAATCACAGCATGCCAGGCCTCCCTGTCCATCACCAACTCCTAGAGTTTACTCAAAACTCATGTCCATCGAGTTGGTGATGCCATCCAGCCATCTCATTCTCTGTCATCCCCTTCTCCTCCTGCCCCCAATCCCTCCCAGCATCAGGGTCTTTTCCAATGAGTCAACTCTTCGCATGAGGTGGCCAAAGTACTGGAGTTTCAGCTTCAGCATCAGTCCTTCCAATGAACACCCAGGACTGATCTTTAGGATGGACTGGTTGGATCTCCTTGCAGTCCAAGGGACACTCAAGAGTCTTCTCCAACACCACAGTTCAAAAGCATCAATTTTTCGGCGCTCAGCTTTCTTCACAGTCCAATTCTCACATCCATACATGACCACTGGAAAAACCATAGCCTTGACCAGACGGACCTTTGTTGGCAAAGTAATGTCTCTGCTTTTTAATATGCTGTCTAGGTTGGTTATAAATTTCCTTCCAAGGAGTAAGCGTCTTTTAATTTCATGGCTGCAGTCACCATCTGCAGTGATCTTGGAGCCCAAAATAATAATAAGGTACCCGCCCATAAAACTCAGCCATCTCACACTCTGCGGTGGCAACCACAGGATCTCACTCTCAAGGATGGAAAGTGAAACCTCCCTGATAGCAGGACAGTCTAGTGTTTGGGGAGAGGAGAAGAGCAAAGCTTTCTCGTATCTCAAGAGACCTGAAAGTCTGAAATAAAAGGAAACACAAATACATTTCTGGGCAAAATCTCAAGTTGTTTTGTTTGTTTCAAGTTTCAAACAGCCAGAGAGTAATCACTCAGATCTGCACTTATGTCTTTGAGGGGTCAGATGTTCAAGGTCAGAGTTTCTTTTCAACATCTATGGTTGAAGCCCAGAGAATTAGAGCCAGTTCACCGTGATGAAAATACTGATAGAAACGCTACCACATTGATGGGGAAACAGCCACTGCTCCAAGCCCCGGGTTACATCCTTCCACCCTGTTTGCCCTCCCCACAATTCAACCGCTAAAGGATTAATGCTGGTGCCCACCTCAAACTGATGAAATATTTAACACTTTCAGTTGTATCGTGCAGAAAGCCAATCAAAACCTTCAAAGCCTGGACTTACATAGAGCCCTAAAACTATTTGTCTCCTTGCCATCTTGTATAGAGATGGTTCAGCCAGGAGTCAAGAGGACTGGGCTCTGGTACAGATCAGTCCTTGTGGGTCTAGTCCACGTCCTGGTGTTACACTGGCCCCTAAAGCAGGGCTGTAATCCGTCACTTTAGCAAGACTGTCACTGCTCCATGATGAGGATGCCTGGGACTCTGGAACCTGGGGCTGAGCTAGGAAGGACCTTTGTATTTAAGAGTGCTGTTTCCTGAAATATTAATGCATATATATGGAATCTAGAAAAATAGTACTAATGAACCTATTTGTAGGGCAGCAGTGGAGACACAAACACAGAGAACAGACTTGTGGTCACAGTCGGGGAAGGAGAAGGCGGGATGAATTGAGAGCGTAGCACTGAAACACATACATTACCATGTGTAAAGTAGATACCCGGTGGGAATTTGCTGTATGATTCAGGGAGCTCAGCCTGGCGCTCGGTGGCAACCTAGAGGAGGGGGCTGGGGTCAGGGGTGAGAGGGAGACTCAGGAGGGAAGGGATATACGTATACCATGGTTGATTCATGCTGATGTGTGATAGAAACCAGCACAACAGTATAAAGCCATTTTCCCCTCATTAAGAAATAAATTTTTTAAAATAGTGTTTCCTGTTTCTTCCTCCTTTTCCTGCAAATCAAAACCACAGTAAGATATCACCTCACATTCATCAGAATGGCTGTCATCAAAAAGACCACAACTAACAAGTGTTGATGAGTATGTAGAGAAAAGGAAACCCTCATACACTTGTTGGTGGGAATGTAAATGGGTGCATGGAAGACAGCACAAAGATTCCTCAAAAAATTAAAAATAGAATTATCATATGACCCAGCAATTCCACTCCTAGGTATATATCCAAAGAAAATGAACACTAATTTGGAAAGATACGCACCCCAATGTTCATAGCACTATTATTTACAATAGCCAAGATACAGAAGCAACCCAAGTGTCCATGGACAGATGAACGGATAAAGAAGATGTGGTACATATATACAATGGAAAACTACTTAGCCACAAACAAGAATGAAACTTTGCAACAACATGGCTGGACCTGGAGGGTTCTATGCTTCATGAAATAAATCAGACAGAGAAAGACAAATACTATATATTATCACTTATATGTGGAATCTAAAAAATAAAATGTATATAACAAAACAAAAATAGACTCACAGATATAAAAAACAAACTAGTAGTTACCAGTGGTGGGAGGGAAGCGGAGAGGGGCAAGACATGGGTCAGGGATTAAGAGATACAAACTACTGTGAATAAAATAAATTAGCTACAAGGATATATTGTACAGCACAGGAAATATAGCCAATATTTTATAATAACTTTAAGTGGAGTATGTATGTGCTCAGTTGCTCAGTCATGTCTCTCTTTGAGACCCCATGGACTGTAGCCCACCAGGCTCCTCTATCCACGGAATTCCCCAGGCAAGAAATACTAGAGTGGATTACCATTTCCTACTCCATTAAATGGAGTATAGTCTATAAAAATTTTGAATCAGTATGCTGCATACCTGAAACAGAATAGGGTAAATCATTATACTTCAATGTTTAAAAATTAAAAACAAGTGAAGGTAATGATTTAAAAAAAAAAAAAAAGATCCTGTTTCTTTAGCCCCCACCCCCATCTTCCACTTCCTGAGAATATGGTAGATAGATATGTAATTAATGAAGGCCCATAGATTTCTACAACATCATATGAGCAATCTGAAACTGGAGTCCATCAAACCCTCAGTCAGCTTTATTCCCCAGTTTAAATAGCCAAAATAAAATACTGGGAATGAAAGAAAGCTCTAACCATTTCTGAGCTCTGAGAAGAGTCAATTCTTGGCAACAAAGTTGTTTGTCTGTGGGAAGGAGAACCAAGTGCCAGCTGGTAGGTAGGGAAGACTCTAGGTAAGAGCCAAAGAGATTTTTAAAAATCAAACTTAATTATTAATCGAAACTTTAGACCCCACCTTCTAAAAGGATTAGATCATTGCTACCAGGAAAGGGAATAATATGTCCCTGGTCAAGGAGAAAATGCAGGTACATCTTAGAAGTTAGGGAGGAGGGCAGGTAGGACCTATGAAGGTGGCCAGAGAAAGGACTGAAACCACCACGTGATTTTCCACAGGAGAGAAATGTCTGGTAGGATTCAGGAGACCCTTCAAGGCCAAGGCAGGCAAAGGTCTCCCAGGTCCATCAACATGGGCTCATACCCAGTGCCAGGGGACACCCACCCTCCCAGCAGGGCTGGGTGGACCACAAGTCTGAGCAGGAGCTGCCCCTGAGAGGATCATGACCACAAAAGTGAGACTTACCACCAGAAGGGTTCAGCTTAGCTGGCCAAGGCCAGGAGGAAGCCTCAGTTTCCCCTCAGTTCGTGTGTTTGGGTCTAGAACCTGCAGGACTTCCCCCAACAAGGCTAGTTTGTGAAAATAGTGAGATTCCGTTTTAACTGATCCCCAGGTCAGTGGGATCCCCAGCAGTGAAGCACCACTGCCTTGTCACAGGCACCTCAAAAAGCCCTCTGTTCCGTGATAGTTGCTGTAAGTGGAAAGGTCCAATTAAAAAATACAATGGGCGGAAATGCTCCTAAGCCCCCCATTTCCACTCAGTGCAGGGGAGGACTAGAAGTGAGGGGATTTTAAAGGTACTTAGTTTATCAAAAGCCCTTGTCTCCTGAGAAATATTTGAGCATCTCAAGATCAGTGGGAACCTGATAAGAACACAAAGCATCTCCCAAAACAAAAGGAAACAGAGGGTTTTCCAAACTACTTCCTGCTCTAAAGCAGTTAGATAACTCCTGTTAGTTTCCAGGTGTTATTTTATGAAAGAAAAACAGAAACAGACTCACAGATCTTGAAATCAAACTTTTGGTTACAAAGGAGGAAAGTGAGGGAAAGTGATGAATGAGGAGATTGGGACTGACAGATACATACTACTATATATAAATATATATACATATTTATATAAAATAGATAACTAATAAGGACCTACTGTATAGCACAAGGAATTCCACTCAATATTTTGTAATAACCTATATGGGAAGAGAATGGGTATATTATATATATATATAAAATAATGAATGGATATATTATATACTTTATATATATATATAAACAGATATGCGTATTATATATACATGTATATAAGATTCACTTTGCTATACACCTGAAACAAACAAGACATTATAAATCAACTATATTCCAATAAAAGTTTTAAAAAAAAAGAATCCCCAAACCACTACAGATCAGATCAAACACAAGTCAGGGAAGAGCAAATTTTTCTGAGGAAGAAAAAGATAACTCCTGGAAAAGTGAAGTCAGCAAGAATTAGAGGATCTTCATTCATCTCAGTCCTGGGAGTTGTCTGCCCAAAGGCAGCAGCTGGTTTCCTCTGACAGAACAGATTTTCTCAGTGGTTAGCATAAATCTATAGACCATCAGGTGATGCAAGTAATAGTAAATCACATTACTATTTAAAATTCACCATGCTATATTCAGGCATGCTACATGATCTCATTTAATCCTCACAGTCACCTTACATGTTTAATCTCAATCCTAGCTGGCCCTCAGAATCACTAGCAGAGACTTATAAAAACAGATGCTTAGTTAGGCCCCACCTCAGATCTACTGACTCAGCCCAGGCTTGAAACGGAACATGGGCATGTTTAGAATCCCCATGAGTTTAACAAACTCTTGCTCAAAAGCACTCTTTCTGCTCCCAGCTCCCCTTCTCTCCCCCTCGGCCTTGGGATAACACCCTCACGGGTCAGAGAAGAATGTCAAGGCTGGGTGAACTATTAACAGCTACCTTGAGCTAACCTTTACTCCACTTGAGAAACAAAGGCGGCAGCCTGGTTAGGAGAGGTTCTCAGGATCCCGCTCTGCCCACGGTCCCTCCTGACCTGCAGCACGGGAGTGTGTGGCAAGCTAAAGCCTGTGCCTCTGCTTCCCACCACATTCTAGATCTGACCCAGGCAGACAGAATCCAGCAGATGAAAGCAAACTTTAATAGCCCCACAGGCTCTTTGTTCTGTGAATTAAGTCTGAGGGGACCTTTTCCAGCCCCCCTAAACCTAACCATCTTAAGAGTTGAGGCTGGGACTTCCCTGATGGCTCAGTGGTTAAGAAACCACCTGCCAATGCAGGGGACAGGGGTTCAACCCCTGGTGCAGGAAGATTCCACGCGCTGTGATGGCACACCCGTGGAAGCCTGCATGCCTTAGAGCCTGTGCGCCGTGACAAGAGAAGACAGCACCATGAGAAACCTGAGCACCACAGCAAAGAGTAGCTCCCACTCACCTCAACTAGAGGAAGCCCGCACGCAGCAACAAAGACCCAGTACAGACAAAATATTTTTTTTTAAAAAGAGTTGAGGCCATTTCTCCTCCTCCATCATCCGATGGGTGGAAACCCAAACAACTAGATTCTCCAATGAGCATCCTGGAGTACATGCAACTTGTTTGGAATCATGAACAAAGATCCCTCAAAATTCTGCTGAACATGAAGAAGACATATTGGCCCAAATCTGATTTCATTTGTCCATGCCACAAATATTTGCCTCTACTGCAGATGGTGATTGCATCCATGAAATTGAAAGATGCTTGCTCCTTGGAAGAAAAGCTATGACCAACCTAGACAGCATATTAAAAAGCAGAGACATTACTTTGCCAACAAAGGTCTGTCTTGTCAAGGATATGGTTTTTCCAATAGTCATGTATGGATGTGAGAGTTGGACTATAAAGAATTGATGCTTTTGAACTGTGGTGTTGGAGAAGACTCGAGACTCCCTTGGTCTGCAAGGAGATCCAACCAGTCCATCCTAAAGGAGATCAGTCCTGGGTGTTCATTGGAAGGACTGATTAGGGACTGATGTTGAAACTGAAACTCCAATACTTTGGCCACCTGATGCGGAGAGCTGATTCATTTGAAAAGACCCTGATGCTGGGAAAGATTGAGGGCAGGAGGAGAAGGGGACGACAGAGGATGAGATGGTTGGATGGCATCACCAACTCGATGGATATGGGTTTGGGTGGACTCTGGGAGTTGGTGATGGACAGGGAGGCCTGGCGTGCTGTGGTTCATGGGGTTGCAAAGAGTTGGACACGACTGAGCAACTGAACTAAACTGAACTGATATGCAGAACACTGTTAAGTAGTTGAAGGAATAAAGTAAAACAACACCTCTATCCTCATGGACTTTATAGTTAAATAGGGGTGAAGAAAAGTTTTAGTACAGAATGAGCAACCACTATGAGCAGAGTATAAATGCCATGAGACCTACAACATGAGACAAATTAAGGAAAGCTTCGCAATTTACATAGGATTTGATTTAGACATTGACAACAGATGGGTAGGACTTCAATAGGACAGAAGTAGGAAAAGAATATTCTAGCCACAAAGAATAGTATGAACCTCAGGCATGGAAGTGGCAAAGTTCTTGGGGATGGTCAAAGAAGAGCTAAAACCCAAAGTGACTGAAGAACAGCCAACAGGAGGACAGCCAACACATCCTTTTGTCATGGGTGACAACTTAGACTGTAAAGGCCTCTAATAACAGTCCAAGGGATCTGGCCTTAGTTTTGTGGTCAGCAGGGACCAAGCAGGGGCTTCCATGGTGGCGCTATTGGTAAGGAATCCACCTGCCAATGCAGGAATCAGAAGAGACGCCTGGTTCAATCCCTGGGTCAGAAAGATTCCTTGGAGGAGGGCATGGCAACCCACTCTGGTATTCTTGCCTGGAGAATCCCATGGACAGAGGAGCCTGGCAGGCTACAGTCCATAGGGTCGCAAAGAGTCGGACACAACTGAAGCAACTTAGCATGCACTCAGGCATGGACCAAGCAAGGCTTATAAGCAGAGGAAGGACAGGATCAGAGTTGGGCTCCACGAGTGGTAGGAGGGATGGCCTGAAGCAAAGACACCCTGGAGGTAAGCCAGGTAAGAGGCTGTTGTACTAATCCTCCTCAAGTGCAGCCTGAGCCCACACCTCTACGTGAGGAGAGAGGTGGAAGAGCTGGAGGAACCAGAGAGGACTCAGCCACATGTGGTGTTAAGGCTTCAATCCTGTCCTCTCAGACTTCTCCATACAGAGACGGCCTCAGACAGGAAGGTACAACAACACAGGTGTACAAAACATTTAGTTACACTGACCATGAGATACACCAGGTCCCTGTGACTTTCCCTAATTACTGCCTACCTCACTCATGCACAGTTTGTTGTGGATTTGAGAGGGTAACAGGTAGGAAGGCCAGAGGTCCCCAAGGGGCAGGAAGAAATAAACTGCAAGTGGCAGTTTTTTTCCTTCTCTACACAAATTTAAAAGAGAAGCTTCTTTTAATTCTGTGTTGACTACACCTGATTCTGCCTTGAGCTAACCAATGCATTTTTCTTGTGGAAATATTTTTCTTAAGCTATGTTAATGAAACTATGTATTTGCTTTGGAATCTGCCTTTCTTCAAAATGGTTCTGCCTAAGACTAACTTTTTTCCTCTTCTCAAACCTTGAGCTAATGATGGCTTAACAAACCAGTATTCATATCAATTGTTTTATGACTGGGAAATAAAACTCATATTGTGGAGAGGGGCCTGATGAAACTCCCTCAGCCTTGAGGTGTCTCTCTTATCTGATCAACAGCTTTCTAACAGACATAAAACACCTTGCTAAAAACTAGCAAGGGGGCATTCTTTCTGCCTCCTTCTGATGTCTATGTCAGAAGCTTTCTCTCTCTCTCTTATACGTTAATAAAATTCTGTGACACAAAAAGCTCCAGTGGTCAAGCCTGGTCTCTGGCCCCGGATCGAAATCCTCTCCTCCAGAGGTTGCACAGAGTGGTACATGCACAATTCCGTCTTCTGAGGTCACTGCCCAATGTGAACACAGCTGTGCTTCTGACACCTGCTCTCAGCTCTGAGTTGCCAGAACACCCTAATTCTGTGGTCGTTTTCTCATCCTGTCTGCTCCCCCACAAGTGGTATACTTTCCCTGGACTTATCACCCTTGCTCATTTTTTTTCTGGGCTTCCTGTGTAGCTCAGTCTGTAAAGCATCTGCCTGCAGTGCAAGAGACCTGGGTTGGGAAGATCCCCTGAAGAAGGAAGTGGCAACCCACTCCAGTATCCTTGCCTGGAAAATCCCATGGACAGAGGAGCCTGGTGGGCTGAAGTCCGTGGGGTCCCAGAGTTGGGCACAATTGAGCAACTAACACTTCACCCTTGATACTTTTTCTACTTCAAGCCTTAGACTCCCCATCTGTTATGGACTCAATTGTTTCACTCCCAAAATTCATATGTTGAGGCCTTATGACTATTTGGAGATAGAGCCTTGTAAAGAGATAATTAAGGTTAAAAGAGGTCCAAAAATGTGGGTCTGGCATCTTTATAAGAAGACACATATATGTGTCTTCTTTCTCGGCATATATGCAGAGAAAGGGCCACGTGAAGACACAGTAAGAAGGCTGCCATCTGCAAACCAACAACAGAGGCCTCAGGAGAAACCAGTCCTGCTGGCCCCTTGACTTTGGACTTTTAGCCTCCAGAACTGTGAAGAAAGAAATTTCTGCTTAAGCAACAAGGGATTCTGTTATGTGGTATTCTGTTATGACAGCTAGGAGACTAATGCATCTTCCAAGTAACATTGCCTACTTGGGCTGAGTGTTAGAGAGGAAGAAGTCAAAAAAATAAAGAAAAAGACCCATAGGTTCATGCCTTGGTGACTGGCAGACAAGTTGTACCATTAAAAGATGGTATAGTCATGAAGAATGATATGGCAAAGTCAGTTTGAGATGGTTTTAAATAAGAGGACTAAAGAAAAAAAAAAAAAGGAATTGAATATCTACTTCACTTTACACACAAAAATTAACTCAACATCAAAGAAAAAATTAAGAGCTAGAACTGTTTCTTCTAAACTCTTAGAAGAAAACATGGGGATAAACCTTCAAAAGTTAAAAATTTTTAAAAATCAGAGGAGTTGGCAGGATATCCTGCAGGTAGACAGAAGTGTGGACCTGGAGCTCGGGCACTGGTGGCCTAGAATCCTCACAGCAGTGCTTATGTGACGCCCGGGAGTAAGAACATGAAAGGAGGGGAGCCAAGGATAAAGCCTTGGGTGATACTGATATCTAGGTGACAAGAGGAGGAAGCTGAGAAGGAATAATCAGATGGCCAAGATTTTACAGTCCAATCTAAAAGAGGAATTTCTATACAACATAGTTAACAATGCAAAACCCTGCTAGGAGATAAAGAGAATAAAAACAGAAAACACCACTAAGTTTAGAAAATGGAAGTTCAAGGCAGATAAGGGACTAAGAAGCAAGTGAACCCTAGTAAATAACAGAGGCAAGGAATAGAGATACATCCTGAAACAGATACATGAGAGCATTGGGATAGCAGTTTGAGGGGGAAGTAGGGTTAGTGGATGGGTTTATTTTTAACATTTGTATATCAAGGGATGATACAGACAGCATAGAAAATGGGTTTGGCCTTGATGAGATGGAATACTTCTACTGAGGCAGGAGATGAGTGGGGGAAATGAGACAAAGAGGAAGATAAGGTCAACTTACTGAGACAAATGAGGAACTTTGAGAATGTGGACCATTCCACATTCTCCACTGGGCCCCAAACTGATAAATCAGTGAAGGTGGCTAGGAGAGGAGTGTGGATTAGCAGTATTTACCTCCAAAGGCCACTGCTATGAGGAAATAAGAGCCCAGTGCGCTGGATCTTCCAATCTCTCAAGAGAACTTAAAAGTCCAGATTTATGTGAAATGTCCCCATATTTAAAAACAGGCAGCAATTTCAAAGTTTAAAAAAAAACTTCATGTAAAGTAAACAGAATTGGACCCCTGGGCTGGCAGTTTATAATCTTGGCAAAAAGGCTATCCAAAGCCTCAGCATTGTTTCACTATAAACAGGCAACACGTTGAATAAAAATTTCTAAGTAACAACTTAGGGCAAAATATATTTTTTTCATTAGACAGATAAATATAGATCTTATGAATTTATACAAGACCAATCAGCATGATTTCTCATGCCTTTTTCTCACTATGTATTAGGTTGATCAAAAAGTTCATTCAGGATTTTCCATAAGAGCCTATGGGAAAACTCAAACAAATTTTTGGCTTACCTAAGAAATCAAGAATAGAAGAAGAAAGTGGTCACTTTTACCCCAGGTTGGAGCATGACATGTTAAAAACAGACAGCTAGGAGGTGTTTACAATGAGCCCAGAGTTCATTAAAACATGAGACTCTGAGGCTGGTGTGAATTGTGAGGAAGAGAAACTGCATGAGGGCTTCCCAGGTGGTGCTAATGGTCAAGAATCCACCTGCCAATGCAGGAGACACAAGAGACCCAGGTTTGATCCCTGGGTCAGGAAGATCCGACGGAGTAGGAAATGGCAACCCATTCCAGTACTCTTACCTGGAAAATTCTGCGGACAGAAGAGCCTGTTGGGTTACAGTCCATGGAGCCACAAAGAGTCGGACACAACTGAGCATGCATGCAGCACTGAGCTACAAAGATGGAGTGATGGAAAAGACGAAGTGTTCTAGCTTCTGTTCTAGTTCTAGTGCTAGTTCTTTACCAGCTGAGCCACAAGGGAAACCTAGTGCTAGTTCTAATTCTAGTTCTGACTGGGCAGGATGAATGGGGAGAGGGAGGATGAGGGGACTGAAAGAACAGTTTTGAAAATTAAGCGGCTGACATAGGAAAAGTCATCTTAAACAATGTTTACAGAGTAAACAGAGTAGTTTCCAGTAACAAAAAGTCTAAACATAGGTATGTGCCTGATGTGAAGGGAGTTTATTTCCATTTTCCCTGAGCATTCTAGTCTGGATAAAGTACATTAGAAAGAACCAGAGTTTTAAAGCCAAACCCGCTTTTTAATTCCACTGTTACCACTTGCTAGCTATGAGAACATGTGTGGCTTCCTTAATTTTGACCTGGAGATAGAAATATACCAGAAATAGGAAATGCACGTGGGTCAATTCACCAGGCCAAGATCACTGAAGATGGATGGTGTAGAGCAATCTAAGCACAGTGTCTGGAGCAGAGAAGCCCACTCCAGGTGAACCATATTCCCTGCTCTCTGGTGGAAGTCCTGAGTCCATGGGAATCCCATTCCCTGTGATGACATTTGAGCGGAGTTGCGATTTTCCTTGGGAAGCCAACAAGAGATTGAGTGATGGATTAGGGATGAGCAGGCATCTGGATTGCCAGGTCAGAGATTCTCTGTCTCCTCACTCTGGACCACCTCTGCAAAGTTAGTTTTAGCTGCTGAAAAGTCGGCTGAAGATTTTGTTTCCCCATGAAATCAAGCTCAAATAATGAACTCAGATTTCCCTAAGAACTACCATGTAAGACTGAAAGCTAGGGAATTACCAAAATGGAACCAAATGCCATGTGTTAAGGAGGTAAAAGATTCTGGGGAACTTTTACAGAATTAAACTGGCCAGAGAGTTCAAACATCTGAAGAAAATGAGTTCTAACAGATATGAGTACAAGATAGAGCAGCCAAGGGACCCACATACAAGGGTGGAGAAGATGGAGTGAGGGAAGTTTCGCCTAACATCCTGAGGTGTGGCTGGATCACGGTTACCAGGGAGTAACTAGGGAACAGGTTCCCTCACTGGACCAGCATCACCGGATTTCCAAAAGATTAGAGAAAGGATGTGGGATAAACAGCATTCTGCTTGGAGGGGGAAATCAGAAAGGGGCTGTGATCAGAGACAGCCAGGTGCAATGACTACTGTCAGGAAAGAAAATACCCAGTGCTGTCTTCTTTGTCTTTCTCCTCAAGTCTAGGATGTAGTTGATCATTCTATAAATACAGTCATCTACTACCATCAGTCATGAGTGCTTTGGATCAACCACCATCTTATAAAATAGATACTCCATCTATTTTAGATAAGAGGAAAATGGTTAGGAATAAATGGTGCAGACAGTGTCAGACTGCAAAGAAAACACAACCTCTCCTTACAAGGTGCTTATGTAACCAACACCCAAGGCATGAAAAACTCAAAGAACAAAAACTGAGCAAGATAGTGGGCAATAATGTTTAATCCTAGTTACTGCAACTGTAAGAGGATGTTTGTATAACCTAGGATGTAACCAGAGAGTAAATGATATCCGTTTCATTGAGGCATGAGGGGAAGAGAGGGCAGGAACTCTCGGCTGACATTCAAACTGAATGTTATTCACTTTGCCATAAAAACTCCATGCTGGTCTATAAAACACTTTGAACTTCAGTAAGGAGAAAGCAACCTTCCCAGGAAGCTCAGCCAGGCATATCCACATATCACACCCTTGTGAGAAATGCTGCCTCTTCAGCATTGCTGTGTAACGAGTTAGACAAAGAAATCACTAGACTTTTGTTGGACTTCCCTGGTGGCTTGGTTGGTAAAGAATCTGCCTGCAATGCTAGGAGACCTGGTTCGATCCCAGGGTTGGGAAGATCCCCTGGAGAATAAAATGGCAACTCATTCCAGATTTCTTGCCTGGAGACTTCCATGCTCAGCGGAGCCCGACAGGCCATGGGGTCACAAAGAGTCGGACACAACTGAGTGACTAACACAGACTTTCGTTGGAAAACTACAACTGGTAGAGACTGGTGATATTATGTCAGCACCTATAGACCATCAGAGAATCCTCTATAGCTGACAGCCCTGATCAAGGGCCTCCGTGCTGGGCCAGGTGTGTCTGCCTTCTTTCACAGCCTGCCTAAGAGCCTTGGGAGACACGGTTTCTTCCAACAACATAAAAGAAATCCTATTGTATCTCAGTTGGTATTGACAGATGTCTCAAGCAAGGAGGAGATAAATGAAATTCAATTTCATCCTTCTTCAAAAATATTTCACCTAGAACAGATCCAGTATCTTTGCTGCAGATTATATTTAAGCCAGCTGGATTCCTCCTTTAAAAAGCAACAGATGTGGAAATTCAAAACACTCAGTGTATTAGTTTTAAATTAGTATCAAAAATAGAAAAATAAGTGGGGCCCCAAGATATGTTTTTGCTAACTATATTTTCCCACTGTAAAGATTACTGTTTGGTCTTCGGCAGCCATAAATTTCAAGTATGGGAAATTAATGAAATGTGTTCCAGTAGAGAAGAGTGCCCAGAGGCCTGGTGAGTGATTCTTGTTTCTCTTTTACGATAAGGAATGGAATCTGCTTATCTTGAAATTTATTTGGCCTGCTGGTACTGAATGCCCCTCCCCCCACCCACCCATCATGAACGATACTTTGTCCTAGAAGACAGGACTCCTGGTTGGAGTTCAAGGCCTTCCCCACTCTACTTGCTGATCTAAGAGTGCTGCAAGTTGGGAGAGAGAGGAAGTCAGTATCACGTGAAAACAAGAGTCGCCCTTGGAGAAAGGATACTTTGTGGTGCTGACAGAACTGGTCCCTGAAAACAGCCAAACTAGCCTGAGGATTGGCCAGAACTGAGAGTGTCTTCCAAAGTAGTGTCTCCCAAGTAAAGTATCTTGCTTTTCAATACCTTTTGAAACTGCATTTCTGCCCCCTGGCTTTTTTCCCTATAACTTAAAGTCCTCTGGCCTCTCCCAGACACTGCCTCCAGACAAATTGCCTGGTCTTTCTTTCATCATGTTAGTCTCTAAAAATATCACTTAAGAACCTAAAATCCACCAGATTGTCATACTGAGAGAAGTAAGTCAGACAGAGAAGGAGAAATAGCATTTGACATCTCTTATATGTGGAATTCAAAAAGAAGTGACAAAAATGAACTTACTTACAAAACAGAGAACAAATTTATGGTTGCAAGGAAGTGGGGAAGGATGGGGGAAGGGATAGTTAGGGAGTTTGGGAAGGTTGTGCACACACTGATATATTTAAAATGGATAACCAAAAAGGACGTACTGTATAGCACATGGAACTCTGCTCAATGTTATGTGGCAGTCTGGATGGGAGGAGGGTTTAGGGGAGAATGGAAACATGTATATATATGGCTGCATTCCTTCGCTGTCCACCTGAAAATATCACAATATTGTTAACGGGTTATACTCCAAAACAAAATAAAAAGTTTAAAAAAAAAAAGAACCTAAAAGTCCAAACTCCTTGATCAGGCTTTGAGGCACAACATAAGCAAGCCCAACTTTATCCCCCTCTGCTCCTCAGTGTCACCTTTTGGCACACATGTGGTCACTCACACCCAGCCCGCCCTTTGCTCACTCCATATGCTCTGCCTGAAACACCTCCAGCCCCCACCCCCAACTATTTATTTATAGTAAGTCATATTTTTTTCCAAGTGGATGAATTAAAGACCTAACCATATTCAAGGCTCAGTTCAAATTTTAGGTCATATGCAAATCCTTGCCTGACCCCTACAATGATTCTGAAGGAATCACTCCAGCCTCTAAATTTCAACTAGAAAAGAAAATGTTTGTTATTTTATACACATTTATTGAGCTCCTACTAGGCTCCAAGCACCAGCGTAGGTTACATTTTATGAGTTCTCACTTAATCCTAATGGTCCGTTTCACAAGAGAAAATGTAAGCTGGTTTTCCATGACTGTTTGGATAAGCAGCAGAACCTGGATTTAAACTCAGTTGAATCTGGGTTCCTCCCACCATCTGCCCAGCCTCCCAACCATGAGGGCTGTGTTAGGGAACCCAAGTAGTTAGACTGGGAGGAGGAAGGCATTCCAGGCAAAAGGAATAGCAGAGGCATGTTCACGAATGGGGAAGGGGGGGGGAGGGCGGGCAGGGTACATCCTTGGTAGCTCAGCAGTAAAGAGTCTGCCTGCCAGTGCAGGAGATGCGAGTTCAATCCCTAGGCAGGGAAGATCCCCTGGAGGAGGAATGGGCAACCCACTCCAGTATTCTTGCCTAGGAAATCCTATGGACAGAGGAGCCTGGAGGGCTACAGTCCATAGGGTAGCAAAAAGAGTTGGACACGATTTAGTGACTAAGCAAGCACACATGTTCATGAATGGTGAATCTCGGACCACAGCTGCCATGGAGTTGAGTAGGAGCTATCTTTCATATTTATCAAAACTCCTCCCCACTGCCTGGGTTTCTTCCTTCCTTGGGGTCGTGCCCGTCATAAAACTGTCTGATGATCACCAGAATAGTAGCACTTAAGGTGCAAGAGGTACTATGCGCTTCTCCAGTCTCCTCATAACATTAGGAACTAGGTTCTATGACGCCCATTTGACTGATGAGGAAATAAGCAATTTCCTCATTTCCTCATGAGAGTAAGAATACATCTGCTCTGTAATTCAGGTTTCTAATACTTAATCATTTAGTGATGATGCTCACCAGGCAAAGAGATTATCATGAAGGGCCAAGGAAAGGAGATGCTGAACTCTTTAGGAAAATACGTCTAGTTCTAGCTCTGCCTTGCCACTCTCATCAAATTCCTGTACAACAAATGTGAAAATCATTTAACCAAGATGTCCAGAGACATCCATTCCCACTCCATCAGACTTAGGACTTTAAGGGCCTCCCAAGTGGCACTAGTGGTAAAGAACCCACCTGCCAATTCAAGAGCCACAGGTTCAATCCCTAGGTCGGGAAGATCCCCTGGAGGAGGGCATGGCAACCCACACCAGTATTCTTGCCTGGAGAATCCCATGGGCAGAGGAGTCTGGCGGGCTGCAGTCCACAGAGTTGGATATGACTGAAGTGACTTAGCATGCACGCAGGCAAGGACCTTAAGTGCCTGAGACAGTATCAGAGTTCTTCAGCCTCCTCCTTGATTAAGGCGTTATCCAAACATACTGACTCTATTCTTGCAGCTCTCTCCCTGCCACAGTAAATTCCATTTATCGGCGAAGCTTTGCATCTACTCTATGCCAGGTATTGTTCTAAGAGCAGGTAACACAAGTCAAGACTGCTGCTCTCTGGAGCTTAACATCTGCCAAAGGCGACAAAAAGTAAACAAGATGATTTCTGATGATAAAGCCTACAAATGATGAGATCCAGTGGTGAGGTGGAAGGAGGAAGCTGAATTTAAAAGCCATTCCGGGGAAGGTAACACTTCCATTCATACCCAAATGACAAGCAGGAGCCAGCGTTCAAAGCTCCAGCATCTATCCTATTTGGAGAGGGGCGGGGGTTGGGGGGAGGACACCAGCAATTGTCCAATCTCAGCCCCTTACTGGCAGATGAGTAAACAGAGACTCAGTGAGATGAATACAATTCGTTCCACATTTCTTAAGGACTTCCCAGTTGGCTCAGACGGTAAAGAGTCTGCCTGCAATGAGTGAGAGCCGGGTTTGATCCTGGGGTTGGGAAGATCCCCTGGAGAAGGAAATGGCAACCCTCTCCAGGATTCTTGCCTGGAAAATCCCACGGATGGAGGAGCCTGGCGGGCTACAGTTCATGGGATCGCAAAGAGTCAGACACACTGAGCAACTAACACTTTCACTTTCAACGAGATTAAAACACAAGATCTCCCAGCTGACCACAAGGCTGCCCCACTCTTCCACAGGGCCTCTGGAGACACATATTTGAAAAGTAAGCACATTTGTGGTTATGCTTGAACACATATTTCTAATTTTATTTTCAATACAGCCTTGGGGAAAAGATGAGAGGCTTTGATAGGCAATAAACTTGAGGCTCCAGTTGGCAAAGGGACTTGTCTAATAGCCTGTCACTAACAACTGAATCAAAGCCCAAGTTATTTGTATTCCAGTCCCATGTTCCTTCCCTGGGATGACAAAGAGTTGTCTAACCAGTGGTCTATGAACATAAGACATCATTACTAGCAACTTCATAGTTTATGGTGCAAAGAACAAACAAAAGAGTCAAAGATAAGAACAATTTACTTTGTCATAACACAGAGACTCAAAGTCCCTGAGTTATTTGCTGCAGGGAAGAACATGTGACTCCAGGTGACTAGACAACCATGGCCTGAGACAAAGAGCCCCTGTGCCTTTTGGAAATAGGACTGAGAGTTTGCTCATGGGTACAAGGTTGCAAGAACTGTAGCTGAGGAGGTGTATGTTCCTGCAGAGCCAGCCCAGACCAGGAATCTCCTCCACTGGGGAGCCCCAAGACGTCAGTCACACTTAAGTCCCTTGACCATTTCCGCTTAGGAAGTAAGTTACTAAGTAGCGGCTCTCAAATGTCCCTTCCCACAAGAATCATCTGAAGGCATGTTGCAGAAGGAAAAAAAAAGATTTTTCATGGTCTCACAAGATCCAGAGAACTAGACACTCCAGGGGGTAAAGTCTGGGGATCTGTTTTAAAATTCGGTCAGCCTAAAAATCCACCAACTTTTATTTCTGAGCGCTGTAACATGATAAAAGGTGTTTTTATTATCCAGTGAGAAAGTTGTTAGGTTGTACCTTTTAACGGCTGCTTCTAAAAGAAAATCTCTACTACCCAAAGGCCTTGAACAGTGAAAAGGTCCTGTGAGAGAGAATCTCCCTGGAAATCTGTGAAGTCTGTCGTCTCCCTCCCTCTGGCTACACATCAAACGCCCGTGCGACCCTGGGAAACCTTGCTCTGAGAGTCAGATTACCTATTCTCTTGTGAAGCAGACCCCAGCCTGTAAGGTCCGGGTGTCTCATGCACAGAGAACCTCAGACTGTGGAGAATCCCTCACCCCCCAGTCCCACCATCACCAAACGGGCCTGCCTGCCTTCTTCCCCACCAGGCTCTCTTCTGCCCTGGATGACCAGCTACTACGTAGAAATGGAAAAAGAAAAAGAAAGAAGGGGATCTGGGCCTAGGTGGTCAGGACCCTCAGTCACAGGGACCCCGAGTCAGTTCTTACCTAGGTCCTGGAGGAAGAAGCGCCACTGGCTTCACCAGGCAGTTCTCTCTCTGCTGGTGAGCTCTACTTGGAACTCACTGGACTTTGAACAAAGGTTGATTTAAAAGCTGATATATTTAACAGGGATGTGTGGTCTGAGTTCAAATGACCTCTGTCCAGCTTGCTGTCAGCTGGCTGGGCTCTGAGCTGGGCAAACCTGGAAAACCCTCAGCAAACCCAAGGCTCGGGCCCACCTGCCTAGAGAGGGGAGCAGAGCGGGGAGGGGAGGAGGGGCCTTCCGCTCGGCAGATGCCTCAGTCACACCCAAGCAATACCCAAGCCTCAGAGCCACCACTGTCCCCCAGGCCAAGGGCAGCACTGATCACCAGCACCTGAGCACCCTGAGGTCTTCCTGGGGAGCAGTACCTGTGCCACCTCACCCGCAGGAGGCCACAGGCCAAGAAGTCCTGGTAAAAGGAGCAAAGCTCCGTGTACGCCCATCCTGCCTCCTCTCCACCTGGCATTCTTACTTTCAGGCTCCCTAGAAGCTAAGCCAGTAAAGCCCCTGCTCTTATTTCCCAACTCCTTTGCTCTCCTCATACACTCTCCTCTCTCTCTTTTCCCTTTCTCTGTCTTACCTGAGGGTGCTCTGTTTCTCTTCTCCGACAACTGGTTTCCCCGTCCACGCTCAGAACCTCTCAGGCAAGCCCAGCTGGGCAGGTGCAGGCACTTCCACAAGCTCCTGGGCTGGCGCCTGGGAAGCCCAGTGGCGTCCTGAGCTCAGCCCCCAACCCCGAGCAGCTGATCCCTATCAGCAGCACCCACACAGGCAGACCCAGTGCTGGGCTTCTTACTGACCTGGATCCTCAGCCCACACTGGAAATCAGGGCAAGAGATTGCTCCGAGCAGTGAAGCAAAGAGAACCACAGGCTGAGGACAGGGTGGCCTCGCCCTCCTCCACCTACATTCCAAGGGCTTCTTGTCTATGCTGGGCCTTGGCTGCTCTCAGGTGAAGGCATGGCAGGAGCCAGAGGGTAAATGGTCAACAATGACAAACATCTGAGCAGCTAGCTCATATCAGGTCATCTCCACCTTCACATCTACCTGGGCCTCCTACATGTCTTCCAAAGTAGACAGTAGAAGGGGAAAGATCTGGATGTAAGATCAGAACACCTGGATTCAAATTCTGACTCCATCGCTTACCAAGTGTTTGATCTAGGGGAATTTATTTATTTTGACTGCCTCGTGTCTTCGTTGCTGCAGTCAGACTTTCTCTAGTTGCAGTGATCCGGGGCTACTCTCTAGTTGCGATACATGGGCTTCTTGTTGAGGTGGCTTCTCTTATCTTGTTATGGAATTCAGGCTCTAGGGTGTGTGGACTTCAGTAATTGTGGCACACGGGCTTAGTTGCCCTGCAGCATGTGGGATCTTCCTGGACTAGGGATTGAACCCATGTCCCCTGCATTAGCAGGTGGATTCTTAACCACTGGACCACCAAGAAACCTTGAGGAATTCATTTTTAACTCTGAGTCTCACTTACTTTCATCAGGTAAATGGTTGTTATAACATTGTTTTTAGAAGTCACTTTTATATTGAATCAAAACATCTCTCACTTCTGCCCCTGAGTCCTCACGGCTCCCTCTGAGCTACACATTAAGTCTACTCTTTATTCTGCATAGCAGTTCTTCAAATATTTGAAGGCTGATGTATTCCCCATGTGTATGTTAGTCGCTCAGTCGTGTCCAATTCTTTGTGTCCCTATGGAATATAGTCTGCCAGGCCCCTCTGTCTGTGGAATTCTCCAGGCAAGAATACTGGAGTGGGTTGCCATTTCTTTCTCCAGGGGATCTTCCCGATAGGGATCAAACCCCAGTCTCCTGAATTGCAGGCAGATTCTTTACCACTGAGCCACCAGGGAAGCCATATCCCCCATAAACCTTCATTCCTCTGGGAGTCAATGGATTCCTTCATTCCTTCAGGTGGTCTGCCTTTGCCATGACTTCAATACTTCTTGCCCTGGATCCCAGCCTGTCAACATTCCTCTTAAAATCAAAGGCCAAAAGGGGAAACTTGGAGGTGAGGGAATTAGTTCTTTATCTGGAGTGTGGGTTTTGCCTACAATGACCAACCAAACTATACACTTACAAGTGGATGAGTTGTGTTGCATTGAAATAATTCTTTAATTTTTAAACTAGCCAAAGTCAGCAGAATTATTCTTGAAATTCCTAAAATTAAAAAAAAAATTGGATGATTAAAAGAAAAGGCAACTTCACAGTGCAGTTTACCCTCAGTCTGTATTCAGAGACTTCTTAGCCTTACTCTTCACCCCAGGCCAAATGGGATAAATAGCAATAGCCTGGAAACTGGAAATAAAAGAGGCCTTGATATACAGATACACTATGGGTTCAAAATTAAATAGAAACAAGCAATTGTTTGTTTTAATGACAAAATTCTTCCCCACTGTGGAACTGAATGAGGTTTGCCCTCACTAAAATTTGGATTTCAAAAAATCTCATGGCAATAAGTGGCTGTGATCTGGTTAATGCAAAGCAGAGTAGGTCTTTTTGCTGGTTATTTAAATCAATTACTTAGATCTAGACATTAAAGACAAGGGTAAATAACATTGTCTATTGTGTGTGCCTGGTAAGCCTTTATATCCTTTATTGTTAACCCTCAGCATGATCTTATGAGACAATATCCCCATTTTACAGATAAGAAGCCTTTAAATCTATGTGGTTAATTATCCTATCAGATCTCCTGGCTCAGAAGGCTTACAGAGCCTGTCTGTTTCCTTAGGTAGAATTGTTTTTCCTCTACAATAAGGCCTCCCACCATCCAGGGAATGTGCTCTTCTTCCCTAGAGGTACTCAAGAAGAGGCTGACAATTACCTGTGTCATGTTACAGAAAGAAGTCCTGCATTGTTAGGGGATTGGAGTAGGTGATTTCTTGGGTTGCTTCCAACTCCAAGATTCTGTGAATCTAAATGCTGTGGGTCCTGCCCATGAGGATATAGTGGACTCCTGCCCCGGTGTGTGTCGGGGCAAGAGTTATGAGCATGGAATTTGGCATCAAACAGATGCTGAATTGAATCTTAAATCTGCCATTAACAGTTTTATATTTTTTATTGTGAGCTTAAGTTTGCCTGGGCTTTATCTATGGAACACCTGGCATCTTGGGTGGAGCGTTTTCTGTTTTGTTTTTGTCAAGCAGATCTTCTCCATACACACAGAATGGTGAAGAAAGACATGAAAAACCTTGGTTTAATTTATGTTGGTTACTTGCTGTAATGCTTCTAGATCATGCAAATAATGAATATCAGTTATAGCACCAGCACCTCCTGAAAGCAGATCCATGGTCAGGATCTTGCAAGAGAAGATTCTTTTTCTTCTCAGAGTCCAGGCCAAGACAGATGCTTTCCTTCTTATTCCTGATCCATTTTACTCTGTTCTGTTTTTTAAATAAACCTATCACCTTTTATCATGTTTATATAATGTTTATTAATTATATTGTCTCTTCCCCACCTGAATATTATCTCCCCAGGAATAGAGATTTGTCATTGTTTTGTCACTGTATTCCAAGAGCCTAGAATATAAGCCTAGCTTACAGCAAGCTTTCCAAAAATGAATGAATGAGTGAATAAATGAATCTCCTTTTGCCAACAGGATTGGTTTTTACCCCACCCTTTCACTGAGACTGTTGTGAGATTCTGGGCTCCAAGCAGGGTCTCAGTTCCTAGGTCTTAACTCCTGTCCCAAAGTGACCCTGGGAAACAGACTACTTGGTTACTGGTTTTCAGCTTTCTCCTTACTTACTTTCACTTCACTTTCTCTTCACTTCTGGACCTTAGCAATTTCTTTCCTCTTTTCCAAGTTCAACTATCTAGTTGAAAACAATTTTTAAAATATATTTTACCCAGTATTTCCATGAACTTTGTAGAGAAATGGATTTCAGATTTTCTAGTCTGCCATGTTTCCAGAAATGATTCTATCACTTAGCATTACTTTGCCTCTCAAAACGTCAGCTTTAGACAATGCTGCAAACATACAATAATCAAAGCAGTGTGGTATTGGCACAAAAACAGACATATGGATCAAAGGAACAGCCTAGAGAGCCCAGAGAAACAGACATATGGATCAAAGGAACAGCCTAGAGAGCCCAGAAATAACCCACACACTGATGGTCAATTAGTCTTTAACAAAGGAGACAAGACTATATATATACAATGGAGAAAAGACAGTCTGTTAAGCAAGTGGTATTTGGAAAGCCAGGCAGCTGAATCAATGAAGTTAGAACACTTCTTCACACCATACACAAAAATAAAATGGCTTAAAGACTGCAATATAAGATATGATATCATAAAACTCCTAGAAGACAACACAGGCAAAATATTCTTGGACATAAATCATAGCAATGTTTTCTCAGGTCAGTCTCCCAAGGCAAAAGAAATAAAAGTAAAAATAAACAAATAGGACCTAATCAAACTTATAAACTTCTGCACAGCAAAGGAAACCATAAACAAAGTGAAAAGACAACCTATGGACTGGGAGAAAATAATTGCAAAGAATGCAAACAACAAGGGCTTAATCTTCAAAATATACAAATAGCTTATATAGCTCAATAAAAAAGAGGGGGGGGGGGGGCAAAAGACCTAAATAGACATTTCTCCAAAGAAGACATAAAGATAGCTAAAAAGCACATGAAAAAAAATGCTCAACATCACTAATTATTAGAGAAATGCAAATCAAAATTACAATGAGGTTCACCTCATACTAATCAGAATGGCCATCATCAAAAAGTCTACAAATGATAAAAGCCGAAGAGGGTGTGGAGAATAGGGAACTCTCCTACACTGTTGGGAGGAATGTAAGTTGGTACAGCCACTATGGAGAACATTATGAAGGTTCCTTGAAAAACTAAAAATAGGATTTCCCTGGTACTCCAGTGGTTAGGAATCTGCCTGTCAATGCAGGGGACATGGGTTTGATCTCTGGTCCAGGAAGATTCCACATGCCATGGGGTAAATAAGTCCATGCTCTGGAGCCCATGTGCCACAACCACTGAAGCCCATACTCTGCAACTAGAGAAGCCACCGCAGTGAGAAACCCACACACCACAATCAGCGAGTCGCCACCTTTCACCACAGCAAGAGAATGCTTACAAGCAACAGTAAGGACTCAGTGGGTCAGAAAGAAACTAAAAATATAGTTACCATATGATCCAGCAATCCCACTCTTGGGCATTGACTCCAGAAAAGACAAAAAACTCTAATTAAAAAAGATACACACACCTCCTCCCCCCTGAAAAAGATACATATACCCCAATATTCATAGCAGCACTACTTACATAGCCAAGGCATGAAAGCAACCTAAATATCCATCAACAGATGAATGGATAAAGATGTAGTACATATATCCAATAGAATATGACTCCATCATAAAGTAAAAATGATATAATGCCACATGCAGCAACAAGGATGGACCTAGAGATTATCATACTAAGTGAAGTAAGTCAGACAAAGACAAATATATGACTTGTATATGAAATCTAAAAAAGAATGATGCAGATTAAATTATTTACAAAACAGAAACAGACCCACAGACATAGAAAACAAACTTATAGTTACCAAAAGGGAAAGGCGAGAAGGATAAATTAAGAGGTTGGGAGTACACTACTATATATAAAATTAACAAGGTCCTACTGTATAGCACAGGAAATTATAATCAATATCTTATAATAACATATAAGGAAAAAGAATGTGAAAATTATATATGTATAACTATATATATATAGATAGATAGATAGATATAACTGAATCACTGTATACCAGAAACTAACACAACATTGTAAATCAACTATACTTCAATTCTTAAAAATTCATTAAAGAAAAAAACTCCAGCTTCTTCTATGAAGTACAGATACTAACAACCTTAGAGTATTTCTTGGAGACTTAAAAAGACATTTGTAGACCACCCAGAACCTGATGAACCCTCAATAGAAAATAACATTATTGTGGTTTTTGCAAGAACAAGACTTCTTAATTTATGGGCACACGTTGTACAAGCAAGCTCATGGAAATAAACGGGCTAGAAGTACACAGTGGACAATTTTGTTCAGGAGTTCAGAATGTTTTGGGGCATCATGGATGGCATTTTTGCCCACACACAACACAGCATTTTGTGCAAGTGATCAGGAACAGAAAACTAAAACAACAATCCCAATGCTTTCCATTTTTTTTCCTATCATGTTCACATGGAGAAATTGGTAACAGTTACATAGCTCATCCCTAGAGTAAACAGATGAGGTTTTTTAATGCTGGAGTGACCTGCGTAGGGCCAACTGTCCCAAGCTCTGCCCAGACTCCCCAGAGGGTGAGGGGATCAATATTTGGGCATGCTTGTAGAAAACTAGAAAACATCATCGAGGGCTTCCCTGATGGCTCGGTGGTAAAGAATCTGCCTGCCGATGTGGGAAACATAGATTGGATCCCTGATCTGGGAAGATGCCACGTGGCACAGAGCTAAGCCCACATGCCACATTTGTTGAGCCTCTGCTCTAGAGCCCAGGGACTGCCAACAACTGAGCCCACATACCACAGCTACTGAAGCCCACCCTCTAGAACCTGTGCTCTGCAACAAGAAGTCTGTGCACCACAACTGAACAGTAGCCCTGCACTCTGCAAACGAGAAAAGTTCAGGCAGTAATGAAGACCCAGCACAGCCGAAAAAAAAGTAAAAATATTTTTAAAAAATCATTGAGAGCAACTAAATAAAATTAAACAAATGAAGATTTTACTATATCCATTGATTGAAACTTCAGCTCTAAGATAGTTCTCCAAACTGATCTACAGATTATTGTATTTCTAATCAAATTTCCCACAGGGATTGTTTGGTTATATATTTGGGGTTTTTTTAGTGAAACTCGACAAGCTCATTCTGAAAAAATAAGAATAAGGAAGGAGTTGTTCTCCTGGGTGGCAAGATACTAGAGAGACAATAACTACTACAATATGGCGTTGGCTCAAGGTAAACTGTAACACTGGAATAGACTAAAAAGCCCCCGGACCAACCCATAGAAATAGAAGCAATATGACAACAACAGAGGAAAAGGCAAGTCTTTTTTCAATAAATTGCTCTGGTATATTCCTTTGTGGTCTGGTTCATTTCATTCAATATGGTATTTGTGAGATTTATCCAAGTTGTTGTGTGTAGTTGTAGTTCATTTGTCTTCATTCTGGTATTCTGTTATATAATGTAAAAACAGCAGTCAGAGCTTGGGGTGATGCCTGCTCAGGTGGCAACACAGTATCCACAATTGGAAGGGATCTATATCTTGGCATTGGCATACTTCAAGAATCTTGGATCTCTCCACCTCAATTGTTTTTATTTCGCAAAAGTATATATAACATAAAATTTACCATTTTAACCATTTTTTAGTGTCAGAGGCATTATGTACTTTCACACTGTTGTACAACAATCACCACCATCCATCTCCAGAACCTCTTTATCTTCCCAAACTGAAACTACACGTCTATTAAACAACAACTGCCCATTGTCATCCCCTGGGGCTCTGGCAACCACCATTCTACTCTCTGTCTTTATGAATTTGACTACTCTAGGTACCTTTTACAAGTGGAATCACACAGTATTTGTCTTTTTGTGACTGGCCTATTTCACTTAGCAAATATCTTCAAGGTTTATCCATGCTTAGCATGTATTAGAATTTTCCTTTTCAAGACTGAATAATATTCCATTGTGTGTATACAACATATTTTATGTATTCATTCACTCATTGTTGAGTGGATTACTTTTGACTATTGTGAATAATGTTGCTATGAAAATGAGTGTACAGACATCTGTTAGAGTTCCTGCTTTCAGTGCTTTTGAGTATATACCCAGAAGTGTAATTGCTGGATTGTATGGCAATTTTATGTTTAATTTTTTAAGGAACTGCCATACTGTTTTTCCACAGCAGCTGCTCTATTTGCATTATCAACAATGCACAAAGCTTCCAATTTCTCTGTATCTTCACCAACACTTGATATTTTCTGTATTTTTAAAATAATAGCCATCCTAATGGGTGTGAAATGACATCTCATTATGGTTTTGATCTGCATTTCCCAAAATATTAGAAATGTGCTTATTAAAACTTTTGTATATCTTCTTTGGAGAAATGTGTATTCAAGTCCTCTGCCCATTTTTTAATCAAATTGCTTGATTTTCTGTTCTTGAGTTGTACCAACTCAATTTTTTTACTATGCAAAATGACTCAAAGAGGTGAAGTGACTTAACCAAGTCACTTAACCCCAAGTTCAGAACAGAGCCATGGATAAAAAACTTGTGATTTTAGGGATACAAAGATGGTTTAATATCTACAAATCAACCAGTGTGATAAAACACATTAACAAAAGGAAGGATAAAAATCATGTAATCATCTCAATTGACACAGAAAAAACTTTTGACAAAATTCAACATCCATTCATTTTAAAGTCACATCAAAGTTGGTATAGAGGGAATATATCTCAACATAATAAAGGACATTTATGACAGACCCACAACTAACATTATACTGAATGGTGAAAAGCTGAAAGCCTTTCCTCTAAGATCAAGAATAAGACAAGGATGTTCACTCTCACCACTTCTATTTAACATAGTATTGGAAGTCCTAGCTACAGCAATCAGAAAAGAAAAAGAAATAAAAGGCATCCAAATTAGAAGGGAAGAAGTAGAATTCACTATTTGCAGATGACATTACACTTAGATAATACTTTGACAATACTTTAGCTACCTGATGTGAAGATCCAACTCATTGGAAAAGACCCTGATGCTGGGAAAGATTGAGGGCAGGAGGAGAAGGGGGTGACAGAGGATGAGACATTTGGATGGCATCATCAACTCAATGGACATAAGTTTGAGCAAACTCCAGGAGATACTGGCGTGTTATAGTCCATGGGGTTGCAAAGAATGGTACATGACTGAGAGACTGAACAACAATGACAACAAATGACACTAGAAAACCCTAAAGTCTCCACAGAAAGTTGTTAGAACTAATAAATGAATTCAGTAAAGTTGCAGGATACAAGGTAAATATATAGAAATTTGCTATTTTCCTATACACTAATAATGAACTATCCAAAAGAGAAAATAAGAAAATAATCTTGTTCAAAATTGCATCAAAAAGAATAAAGTACCAAGGAGTAAACAATGAAGGAGGTGAAATAACTGGAAACTACAAAGCACTGATGAAGGAAATTAATGATACAAATAAATAGAAAGTTATCTTGTGCTTTTGCATTGGAAGAATTAATATTGTTGAAATGTCCATACTACCCAAAGTAATCTACACATTTAATGCAATCCATATCAAAATACCCATGACCTTTTTCACAGAACTAGAACAAATAATCCTAAAATCTATACAGAACCACAAAGGATCCTGAATTGCCAAAGCAATCTTGAGGAAAAAGAATAAAGCTGAAAGGATCACTCCCTAACTTCAGACTATAGACTGTACTACAAAGCTACAGTAATCAAAACAGTATGGTACTGGCACAAGACATACACTGAAACAGAACATAGAGCCCAGGAATAAATCTACACATGAGGGCAATTAATCTAGGACATACAATGAGGAAAACACAGTCTCCACAATAAGCAGTGCTAGGAAAACTGGAGTGCTACATGCAAAAGAATGAAATTATAACATTTTCTCATACCTTATATAAAAATAAACTCAAAATGAATTAAAGACCTAATTGTAAGACCTGAAACCATAAAACCATAAAACTTGTATAAGATAACATAGGCAGAATACTCTTTGACATAAATTGTAGGAATATTTTTTTGATCTATCTCCTAAAGTAAATGAAAAGAAAAAATTTTTAAAAACTAGACCTAATAAAGCTTAAAAGCTTTGCACAGTAAAGGAAACTGTCAACAGAATGAAAAAATAATCTATTGAATGGGAGAAAGTATTTGCAAATGATATGACTGATAAGGGATTAATACCCAAAATAGATAAACAACTCATACAACTCAATATCAAAATAAACAACCTGATTCAAAAATGGGCAAAAAGGGAGGGAGGTGGGAGGGGGGATCAGGATGGGGAACACATGTAAATCCATGGCTTATTCATGTCAAAGTATGGCAAAAACCACTACAATATTGTAAAGTAATTAGCATCCAACTAATAAAAATAAATGAAAAAAAAAAATGGGCAAAAGACCTGAATAGACATTTTTGAAAAAAGAAGAAATATGGATGGCCAACAGGCATATGAAAACATACTCAACACTAATCATCAGAGAAATGTAAATCAAAATAATAATGAAATCCCACCTCACACCTGTCAAAATGATTATCATCAGAAATTCTACAAATAATAAATGCTGGAAAAGGTGTTGAGAAAGGAGACCCTTCAACTGTTGGTAGGAATGTAAACTGGTGCAGCCACTATGGAGAACAATAGACAGTTTCTCAAAAAAACTAAAAATAGAACTACCATATGATACAGCAATTCTACTGTTAGGCATACATTTGGAAAAAATGGAAACATTAATTTGAAAAATTCATGTACCCCAATGTTCATTACAGCATTGTTTATAATAACCAAGATACGGAATCAACTTAAGTATCTACCAACAGATCAATAAATGAAGAAAATGTGGTATATAAAATGGAATACTAGCCATAAAAATGAATGAAATTCTGCCATTTGCAACAGTGTAGATGGACCTAGAGAGCATTATGCTTAATGGAATAAGTCAGACAGAGAGAGACAAATTGTGTGTGTTCACTTATATGTGGAATCTAAACATTAAAACAAACAAATAAATATAATAAAACAGAAACAGATTCACAGATATAGAAACAAACTGTAACTAGTGGTTACAGGTGGGAGAGGAAATGGGGGAGGGGCAAAACAGGGTATGGGATTAAAAGTTAAAAAGTACTGTGTATAAAAAAAACTACTATGTATAAAATAAGTAAGCAATAAGAATATATTGTACAGCACAGGGAAATATAGCCATTATTTTTCAATAACTTTAAATGGCATATAATCTATAAACATATTGAATCACTATATTGTATACCTGAAACTAATATTGCAAATCAACTATAGTTCAATAAAAAGTAAATCCAAGGCCAATGTCCTTCTACTACACCAGTCTGCCTGGTTTAGTACAAGATTCTAGCCTCCACCCTTTACATTTCAGATATATCTGTGATATGTTCATATTTTTACCCCAACTTCAGACCTGATTATCCTTGTCTTTTTAGTAGCTCATTAACTTACCCAGAGCCTGATATTTTAAGCTCCAGCAGTTTTCTGCCCCTGACTGAGTCAATGTTTATGAGAGTCTTCTTTGTTATTCCCTAGATTACTCTGGCCTCATCCAACACCTGAAGAGACATTCTGTTTAGTCTGCATAACTTTGGAGGAATTTATTAGGCCAGGGTCCAGATAGAGAATTGAGATAAATGTTTTACAGCAGTACCAGGCAATGGGCAGGAGGAAGGGCAAAGTCATGGTCCTCAGCTGGTTTACACACTGTGGCCCCACATGATTGCTGAGTTAAACTTCCTAGTGTTTTTTCAGCGACCAGGTAGCAGGTCAAGGCAGGTCTGAGGACCCCGAGAGAGCTGTGACTTATTAATACTTGCAAGTTGGCTACAAAGGATACTTTAGTAGTTATTCCCTCCCTCTTCCTTTTCCCAGCTGAGGGGTCAGAATACACAGTACTTTTCCACTGGTGGAGGCGGGGGCGGGAAACTGAGGTGCAGAGCAAGAACAGGCCATGTCCTCCCTTCCTGAATGTATCAAAGTCTGGGCACTCTTGGAATACAGATTAGGGTCTATCCTTACCTATTTCTGAAAGACACAGAAATGGAGGATCAGTGGTCCTTGGGAAGTTTCGATTCTGTCTAAAAGAGCCAGCTTCTCTGGGGCCCCAAAGGGACAAGCTTAGGGACAGGAAAACAAGGAAAGTGCCAGGGACTCCAGCCCTCACAGGGAGACTGAGGACCATCCCATTCAGGAGTGAAAGGCCAGTGAGAGAGAATAAAGACAAGGAACAGATTAATGGACCCAAGTCTATGGCATGATTTAAAAGACACACCTGCCTCAAAGTACTGCCTCCTTCAGGATGATCTCAGGACTCCTTGACGCTCTAGTTAAGAGAACCAACTAAGTCGTGTGCATGCTGTTTTTCCCCATTGCTTAGAATTCTAACATGTCGGAAACACACACGCACATACAATACTCACCTTCGTTATCCACTGAAGAAAGTACCTCTTCTCAGAAGCCCGTCAGATTAAAGATGATCCCATCTGATATGCCATAAGGTGGTATACAGTCTTTATGCCCCCAGCTACAGGAGTGCTGAAATCCTACCCTCAGCAGTGAATCCCTTGCTAAACAGCATCGTTTTCCTTTCCCCTAGATCAGCCTGGAAATCTTCTGAAGGACAAAATGTTAAGTCCCTGATTCAAAGACTTGGGCATCAGGAGGCCTGGGATTCCTAGGGGCTGTAGGAAGGCAGATGTCACAAAATGCAGGAGGCTAGTTTCCTCGACTCCTTTGGCCAAAGACAGAGCTCGGCAGCAGCCTTATAACAGAGCTCAGGACTGGGACTCACACCTGCCTCTTGCGGGGCAGCTGTCAAAAGGTAATAAGCAGAGAAAGATGGGGATCTGTAGCTTCAAAGCCACGTGCTGTGTGACTTTGCTGTCTAAGAGGCAGGGAACTGCAGAAAGGAGCTGTCTTCCTATTTGCTCACACAGCACAGTGTGGCTTTGTGGTGACAGTGAGCTGTGACTGCAGCCATTTCTGTCACCAGGCTGCTGTATTCTGAAAAAACCTGGTATATCGCCATATGGCTCAGCAGGTGGAGCAGGTGGCGGTGTTCAGGCTGCCGAGCCAGCAGTTCTGCAGGAGGGAGGCCTGGCTGCAAAGGAACTGGTGTCCTCTGTGACCAGGAAGAGGTAAGACACTCTCCTGAACACCAGTGACTTAGGCAGACAGATTTTTTTCTGCCTTCAGTTTAGAACTTGAGGTCATTATTCCCAGTAAGCCATTCACTACAGACTGGAAATTAGGATTGAAACTGTGAGAGGCATTGCTCCCAGAGCCTGCCTTGTCATCCTAATACCTACACCCCCAAAGCTGCCACACCATCCCCATAAAAAACAGCTCTGACTCTCTCCTCATGATGTTACCAAGGACTCTGGGCAAGAGGCCAATAGATACAGAGGCAGGGGGTGGGGACTGAAATGCCTACACAGCTTTGCTCTAAATGCCCTCTGGCCCTGAAGTTTGGTTTCCTTCCAGAAAACTATTGGCTGTACCAAAGGGGTCAGTTCACCCTTCCCCAGGGAAGACGCCGGGTCTCCCACCAGGCCCATGAAGCCAGGAGAGGCAGAGGCCAAGACAGAGAAAAAAAGTAAACCCCTTTTCTCTGTCAGCCTCTGACATGCTTCTTCACATGGCCTGTTGCCCAGGTCGCTCTCACAGCAGTCACAAAGCAAGTGTAAGCCCCAGGTCAGACCCAGGATCAGAGTGATCTCCCCAGCCAACACCCCACACACAGTAAGAGCCCCATGAGGAGGCAGCCAGGGGAGCTTCAAGGGGAAATGTGACAGAATAACAAATTTTTCCTTATGTGCAGATGTGGCCTCAGGCATTTCATTGCCAAAAAGTCTGATGGGGTCAAGTGAAATGTGGAAATTAGCCATAAAAGCTAAAGTGATCTTTGGCGGCAGTGAGTATACTAGCCTCCAACTATGCTGAGGCCAATGGCAGGTCTGAGCTCCATGCACACTTGACAAGGGAACTTTACAAACCAGACCGTTTGGAGGAGAGTAACAAAAATGAAGGAAATATTGACTGTGCCATAAGGAATAGGTGAAGAAACAAAGGATATTTACCCCAGAAAGCAGAAATGTTAGCTAAAATGATTAACTTTCTTTAGTGATTTGATGAGATCCCACATAGAGAAGGGTTTCCCTGGTGGCTCAGACAGTAAAGAATCCACCTGCAATGTGGGAGACCTGGGTTCAATCCCTGGGTTAGGAAGATACCTTGCAGAAGGAAATGGCAATCCACTCCAGTATTCTTGCCTGGAGAATCCCCATGGACAGAGGTGCCTGGTGGGCTACAGTCGATCAGGTCACAAAGAGTCAGACATGACTGAGACTGAGCGCATACACACATGGAGAAGGAAATCCGGGTAATGCTAAAACTCAACATTTGTTGACTACTTACTATGTGCCAAAAAACAAGCTAATTATTTTATACACATTTTATCATTTACTCTAAACATCTTATTTAGATATTTTAGAAACCTATTATTTCCATTCTACAGATCAGGAAAATTCAGAAAAGCTGAGAGACCTGCCCAAGTTCACATACCTAGTGGGAGAGTAAGGAGATGAGCCCAGGCCTGTGACTCAACCACCATCCACAGACATGTTCTGTGTGGCACTTTCAGCAGAATTAGGAGCAATGGTTGGGTGGAAGTAAAAGGAAGGCAGTTCTGAAGGCAACAGAAGGGAGAATTTTCAAACAACTGGAGGGTTCAACAAAGAATAGTGGGTGGGAGCTGTGAGTGGTCATGAGCCACACACAACTAGAGATAAAAGCTGAGGATTCAAGAAGTATTAAATAACACAGTTGTCAAGAATTTCAGCAACAGCAGCACCTGGGGACTTATTAGGAGCCCAGATCCTTGGACTCCACTGCAACCCTAATGAATCAGAAACTTAATGGCTGGGCCCAGACATGTGTATTTTACCAAACCATCCAGGTGATTCTGATACACACTCAATTTTGAGAACCACTGACAAGAAAGCTTCTACACCCTGCCAGGGACTGGACTAGATGACTGTGTTCATCCCTTCCATCTCTAAGACCTCACAGTTCTACAAAAGTGAGATACAAGTATGATTTAACAACTAACCAGATTTTCTTTTAACATGGAGCACTTTATAGAAATATCTTGGAAACAGTATATCAGCCTTTAAATTGTGTGATTGGACTCAGGTACCTCAGACATGTGAAGGCTGACAAGATAAATATCTGGGAGACTGTGGGCAACGGGGCTGCCCCTCGAGCCAGCAAGCAACCTACGTTCTAGCCACCTCAGCCACTTCACTGGTTTCCAAACAAGCCCCAAGTGTCCCCGCTCCTTGTTCATTCCTATTGTTCTTCTATCTGAAAAGCACTTACCTTTTGAAATCGTCTCTTCTTTAAAAGCTCAGTTCAAATGTCACCGTTCATGAAAGTGCCCAGCAGTATCTGGTGCGCGGGTTAGTCCCTCTTCCCGCTTTCCTTCCTGGTGTCCTCTCACTTCTGGGTGACTTGCAGCACCTGGAGAAGTCGGTCGGCTCTGGCTCCCAGAGGTGGGGCCTCAGCAGAGTGTGTTCTCCTGAGAGGACGCCGGCACTCAGGCACATCAGCCCCCCAGTGCCTACCATACAATGATGCTCAGTGCGGAGGGATCAGAAGCAGCACCTTAGGAAAATGACTTAGGCGACTATTTACAAGATGCACAGATGCCGCCTCACTGTGAGAAACAAGCCTTCTATGATTCAGTCTCTAGCCCTGAGGCCTCTGCAGAACTTGGAGGTTTTCGCAGTAACCAGTGGAATGCATATCTATGCTGCTGGGGCTCAGGGGGCCCGCCTTCATGAATCTACAGCCCTGTTATGTTCAGCTCCTCTTTGTGTTCATAACAATCTTTGTTATATAATCCCTGGATGATGAGAAATGCTGAATGCCCTCAGAGCCAACCTTCTAAGTACCCCACAGAGACAAGCATGGACAAATCTCCTTTTTAGGGAACCAGGAGGTCACAAATTTGACCACTATTGTAAGGACAGCAAAGAAGGATACCGGGTTACCAGATACCAGGTCCAATTTAAGAGTTTATGTCAGCAGGGTCAGGTGTCCTGTGGGCCGTGGTGGACTGGCCTTGTGACCAGGATGCTGGTGAGAGACATGGAAAGGGGATGGAAGACCCCCCTTCTCAACAAGGGTTTCTATACCACAGGCTCCTGAAATTGACTCATTCAGAATACTGAAAGCTGAATACTTCGATGGAATAACAAGATGTTCCTGATGTATGTCTTACCTGACAATGCCCAGACAATGGTTTCCTTGTCCATTGAAAGGACCTCAAACTCCAGAAGTCCTGTTACTATTTGGGGGTGGGGCACAGAGTACCACAAAAGAGGAATTCCCTGTCCACACAAGTGGAGAGGGACTCTGGTCATTAAAAAAACTTCCCCCAACCCAGTTAGGGCCCCTGGGTAGCCCAGCACTGGTTGGTGATCACGGTAGAGTTTGCTGCAGAGCCAGGGGACTTCCTGTCATGCTGGCTCCCTTCTGGCACAGGGCCTGGCCCAGTCTTGCAGAGGTTAGAGTTTCTCGTTCTCAGACCAAGGCTCTCTCTACCAAAGTACACAATCTAGAGTTTAGGAATAATCGCCGCAGTCTCCCCGGCCATCAACAACCAAGGAGGAACAGAACAGAATAGAAATGGGTGAGGGGGTCATGAGTGAAGAAATAAGGTCAGTCGCCCACCCCCTCACCTCTACATATAGGACCATTTGACTGCCATCACCCCTCATCACCCTTGCTCCCCCAGCCTCCCTGCATCACTCCTGGCCCATCTTCCCCTTCATCCTGAAGCAGCTCTGTTCTCTGTCCTGTGCTGTGCTTAGTCACTCAGTCATGTTGGACTCTTTGCAATCCTATGGACTGTAGCCCACCAGGCTCCTCTGTCCATGGAATTCTCCAGGCAAGAATACTGGAGTGGGTTGCCATGCCCTCCTCCAGGGGATCTTCCCAACCCAGGGATCGAACCCAGGTGTCCCACATTGCAGGTGGTTTCTTTACCATCTGAGGCAAGACCCAGTAATTAGACTGATTGTGGAATGTGGCCAAGGAATGAGCCCAGGACAGGAAGGCGTTGTCTGGAGAGTCAAACGGCAGACTCAGGATTTTTGGAGTCAGAAGTAGGCCCACATAGATTAACAGGCCCACCTGGAAAGTAAAAAGTAAAAGCATAGAGAATAAAGACATAAAAATGCCATCACTTAGTCAGGGTCAGGATGCACCCACGAGTCAATTTTTGGCACCTTCACAGCTGAGGGAAAAGAAAGAATAACCTGGTAAGGGCCTTCCTTCCCAGAGGAGATTGACCCCAGATCCCAATGTCTTTATCAGGACCTCAGTGTCCTTCTCCTAAACAAGTCTTCTCTCAAGAAAAGACTAGGCACCTTACTTTATACTTGAGGGCACATTTTGTCCTTATATCTTCAAGATATTAAGATATTCTAATTTCAGTCTTATCCTTATAGTAAACTACCAAGTGAAAAATCTTTGTCCCTCAAGGTGAAGAAAATAGAGTGTTTTTTCTCAGCCTTTTCAGCACCTTAGTCTATTTCTAACACACACACACACACACACAAAAGACAGAGGAAAAAGAGAAAGTGGTAGAGAAGGAGGCAGAGGAGACAGAGAAGAAAAGATTTCACAGGGGGAGTGGAGGAGGAGGAGAAAAGCAGAAAGACCCGTGACTGCTAATAAAGAACTCATTCTCTGGCGTTAAAAGACCATATATACCAGTAATGAGGGCACCAGCAATGACAGAAGAGGGGGATGGGGCTTCAACAAAAATGAAGAGTAAGTTGAGGGTTGAGAGCTCAAAGAGCTTTCACCAGAGCCCCCAGCCTGAGAGCAGGAAAGAACTTCTGTCCTAAGGTTAAGAGGCCCACTGGGGACCTGGGGCCTGGGAGCGGGGATGGGACAGTAGACAGGACTGGTCAGGCAAGGACAGGCTTCCAGTGAGGTCCCTGGGAAGCCCCATGTCTTGAAATGTTCTTTGCCCTCAAGAGCCTGGGAAGAGAAGTGACCCTCACGCCCACGAAGCCTTAGTGCTCAATCTTCCCCAGGAGGCATTCAGGGGTACACCCTGTCCTGACAATTTCCTCAAACGGGAAGGAACCACACTGTGTGTGCATGGGAGGGAGAGCCAGGTGAACTCCTTGAAGTAACTGTACCTGACAAAGTCTAAATTGCTTATGCAGTTCTAAGTCCTCCAGGCTCCTTTCTTCTGTTCAGTCTTGAGGAATGAATGAAAAAGGGTCATTCTTATCAATAAAAAGGAGATAGTTAGCAGAGGAAAGTTACCAAGGCTTGAATCAATTCTCCTCTGGATCCCAAGCCTAGCCTGGGAAAAGACACTAGGCTCCATGGAGCTTAGAGCTGGCCCTGTGAGGTGCCTTGAGGGGAGCTCACATCCCAGATGTAGGCTCTGGGGGTGATGCAAACAAGGGAGGCTTTGGCCACTGGCATGTTTCTGGCAGAGTAAACCTGGAAATTCCGGGGTGAAGATATTGGTTTGGAGATAGTTCTCCCCAGGTTGCAGAGTTATGCACTTTAGTGGGAAGACCCTTCACCTAGGAATCAGGAGACCTGGTTGCCTCAGTTTCCCCACAGACAAAATAAGGAGCCAGTCCTGCAGGACCTTTTAACTGGGGAGTGCTTGGATTCACTCATGAGATCGTGAATTAGGAAGAAATGTTACATCTTTATCTTCACCAGTCTCTAGTTAAAAGTTAGCATTTGCTTTCATTATGAATGTAGGCAACAAACCACATTAGAATTCGCCATCAATAGAAATTACAGTTATTTACAAATCTCTTTAGAGTTGTTGTAGATTTTTTAATATGTCATACATGCTCATCACTTCTGTGAAATTACAATTGTTTATTTAGACTGATGCTACTTCTAAAGAAACCCATACATCACTCTATCACACATTCTTCTAATGTTTGGACAACTGTTTTTATATAATTTGTTTCCTTTGTTATTCTATATATTTTATGAATTTTTAAATGTTATTTTGTGAAGAAGATCCACAGGCTTCACCAGACAACAGAAGTGTTGATAACGCATTTATGTTAAGGTCGAGAAGCCCTGCTCTAGTGTGTTGAGAGGGGTCAGAGTAGGAGGCCTGAGAAAGCAGACAAGTGATCCAAGAGTCTCCTGACTGAACTTTGGCTGACTGACAACCCTGCCTCTACCCTAAGGAAGTTGTGGTGACTGATGAAATCCTGTCTCTGAGTCTCAAGCATTTTTTTCAATGTTGTGGGAGATCTGCAAACAGAGGTGTTTGTGTGTATTGCTAACCTTCCAGCTCCTCTGAGAGGCTAGGTCTGGGCTTTGGGAGAGGAGAGAATGGAGTCTCTTCCTTACAATCTTGTCCCCACCAGTAACAGTCCACATGTCCCAGAAAACCTCGGGTACAGCTTCACGTGCCATTTAAGCATCACATGCCCATGATGCAGCTTGAAACACAAGAGGAATGTGAGCCTGATTTAGGAACGTGCCTTCCATCACAGGAAGCTTGCATCTGAAACCAGGACTCAGGCGTCTCCCATTTGAAAAGGTCAGGGAAAGGAGTCCATGCCCTCTGGCTGCGGCTGAGGTCACTCCATATGGAGAGTCCACAGGCTCTAGGCAGCCAAGGGAGTTCAGGAAACCCCGGGAAAAGGCCAAAATGTGAGGGTGCCAGTTGGTGCCAGCCTAGTCAGCATCCATGTATTTGCCCGTTCTGCTCTATGAGGGAGATAAGACTTGTCCCCACACATGTGGTGGACCCAGAATGTCCCCAAACTTCCCGCCCCACCACTTTTCCTGCTATTTAGTGCCAGCTGCAACTCTAGTACAGGCTGTAACCCCAGGACCCATCAGGCCCGTAATTGCATATCCCTACCCTAGACCTCTGCTTCTAGTTTAGGTTTTCCTGGGTGAACCCGCAAGCTCCACCCCGCGCCCGGCTCAAGGGGCCAAAGCCTGGGCTCAGGAAGGCTCCAAGAAGGCAGCGCCCTCTAGTGGTCAGAGTGCAGAACCAGCAGGGCTCTGCCTGCATCACACGAGGATGCTCACAAGCACCAAGGTGACTTATTCCAAGAGCATCCTTGTCCCGTGGACCCCGCCTACCCACAGCCCTCCATAACAGCCCATGACAGACTTACACGCTCTGCTCCAGCTCGGCCCTAGGCACCACGAAGCCCGGCGACTCTTGTATCACCTCCGGCAAGCCTGCCAGACTTGTCTGCCGCTCTCTTCTTGGAAGCATTCCCTGCACTGCCCCCTCCTGTCCCGCTGCACCAGTCCCTTAGGGAACGTGCCTGGAAAAGGGATATGACCTCATATCTCGCAGCTAGCTAGTGCAAAGCCAGGTTGTTTATTCATTAAGTCCTGTCGGACTCTTTTGCAACCTCATGGAGGGTAGCCTCCCAGGCTCCCCTGTCCGTGGGAGGGGAGGGGACAGTATTCTCCCTGTCACAGGCAAGAATACTGCAGCAGGTTGCCATTTTCTTCTCCAGGGGATCTTCCCAACCCAGGGATCGAACCTGTGTCTCCTGCATTGGCAGGCAGGTTCTCTACCACTGAGTCATGAGGAAAGCCGAATGCAGAGCCAGGTCTGGAAGTCAAATCTCCCCCAGTCTACTCACCACCCATAAGGCACCAGCAAACATCTATCAAGGCCTAATTCCACTGTCACCTTGAAGCCTTTCCAGATCCCTCATCTAGAATTTCTCCATCCCTATTCCTCGATACACTTTACAACCTTATTATTGTTATCAGTCCCTTGTGTTGCAGCTGTTCCTGAATGGCTGGATGGGTGGGAGAAAAGAAGCAAAGAAAATTCCAAGAGAAAGACCTCATAACTTAGGAGTTAGAATCCTTGCTCCCCTACTTAGAAGCTGTGATTTTAAAGTGGTCACAGTGCCTCTCTAAGCCTCCATGCACTTTAGCTCAAATGACAAATTTTTAAATAACCATAATACCTCAGTGTTTGATAAGAACCAAACACAGGTCTTCCCTGGTGGTCTAAGAGGCTAAGAATCCACCTGCCAATGCATGGGGCATGGGTTCAACTCCTGGTTCAAGAAGATTCCACAGGCTGCAGAGCAACTAAGCCCCTTCACTACAACTACCAAAGTCTGTACACCCTAGAGCCGGTGCTCAGCAACAAGAGAAGCCACCAGAAGGAGAAGCCCACACATCACAACTAGAGAAAGCCCACATGAAGCAACGAAGACCCAGCACAGCCAAAACTTTTAAAATTCTTTAAATGTAAAGTTAACAAAAAAGAACTAAACACAGTCATGTATGTGTATGTGCCTGAGACACTGTAAATTGTCTCAAATGTGAGGAACCATTAAAAACATAATCATGGTTAGCATTTTTTGAGCCCTTACTCTATGCCAGGTGCTATAATATATGGTTTACACAGGTTGCTTTGTTTAACTCACACAACAAATCTGGGAAGAGAATATTATTATCACCATCTTATAGATAAATAAACTGATTTTCAGAAAGGTTTAAAAACCTGCCCAACATTATACAGCTAATAATTGTCCAAGCTAGATCACAAACCTATCCTAATTCTACAGGCTGCATTTAACCACTAAAATAGTTTGTCCTTGTATTTTAGTTCTTTCTGTGTCCTATGTTGCCTGACACATCATAGGTGTTCAGGTTTGTCAAAGATATTCATTTATTAAAGACTTAGTGTAGTGCCTGTCCCAGGAGCCTAAGAAACTTGTCACACAAGTAAATTTTGGAATCAAGAGTTGGACACAAGCTGCTGGACTTAACCACATCCTTTGGTGGAATCACTGCAGTCCTTTTTATCTTTCTTTTCCAATCAGATAATGCTTGGTAATGAGACCCAACAGGCTTTCTTGGTGGCTCAGTAGTAAAGAATCCACCTGCAAGGCAGGCCCAGCTTTGATCCCTGGGTTCAGGAAGATCCTCTCCAGAAGCGAATGACTACCCACTCCAGTATTCTTGCCTGGAGAATTCTATGGACAGAGGAGCCTGGTAGACTATAGTCCACAGGGTCCCAAAGAGTCATAAGTGAATGACTGACAACATTACATTGTTAACATCCTGCTGAATTGGTTTGTTATTTTTTTCTTTTGTATTTCCAGGTGAATATTTAGTAATTTCACATGAATAAGTGAGATTGGTCTGTAGACCTTTATATGTTTTCTTTTAGGATTAGAAAGTGAAAAGTGAAGTGTTAGTCACTCAGTTGTGTCCAGCTCTCTGCAATACCATGGATTGTAGCCTGCAAGGCTCCTCTATCCATGGAATCCTCCAGGCAAGAATACTGGAATGGGTTGCCATTTCCTTCTCCAGGGGATATTCACCACCCAGGAATCAAACCCAGGTCTCCTGCATTACAGGTGGATTCTTTACTGTCTAAGCCACCAAGGAAGGTATTAGTAAAAAGAAATCAGATTTCTTCCTTCTTCTATGCTGCCAATTTGAATAGCATCAGAATCCAAAGTCGTGCTTTCTGAAAAGATAGTACCAAATAATACTCTCAATTTTTCCTATGGTTATTTGGCCTTTTAGGTTTTTTCTTTCTTTTTGACTCAGTTTTGGTTATTTGTATTTTATAGAAATTTATTTCTGTTTTTCTAACTTGTCAGCATACAATGCTAGAAAAATACCCTTTATAATTTTTAATTCCTTTGATATTTATGATTATTTTTTATTCCTAATTTTTACTTTTTCCTTTTATTCAACTAGTTTATTTTATTGTGTTCCCCACCCCCATAGGGACATGGTCTGAAATTTGAAGGATAATTAAGAGTTTACAGGCAAAGAAAGAAATGAAAATATCTCTGGAGAAGTAAACATTATGGACAGAAATATGCAGCTGTAAAATAGCTTCGGGGTATTGAAGGGGACGACAGAGGATGGGATGGTTGGATGGCATCATGGACTCAATGGACATGAGTTTGGGTAAACTCCAGAAGTTGGTGATGGACAGGGAGGCCTGGTGTGCTGCAGTCCATGGGGTTGCCAAGAGTCAGACATGACTGAGTGACTGAACTAAACTGAACTCGGCTACAACATCATGATAAGGGTAGGACACTGAGCAGGTACTAGACTTGGAAGAAATCTCACCAGTGAGTATTATTTCACTGTCACCTCATTTTTTCAGCATACCCTCAAGAGCCAAAGACCTGATGGGAACATCCTATTAGTCCAATTCCATCTTTCAGAGGGTGGGGAAAAGGTGTATCTGGTCTTTTGGGCTCCTGGAAGGAAATCAGGGTTCTGCCTTCTACCAACACTCTCACAGGGAGATAATGAGGGAGAAAGGAGGAGCAGCTGGTTCCATCAAAAGATACTATTGAGTAGCCACAAGAATGACAAATACCCACCACATGGAGTCACTGAAATCTTTCAATTGGGGAGAAAGTCAGGTTCAAATCTGTGTGTTTGTTTTTTCAATATTTAAAAGTAGGCAGCCTCCTCACTTACAAATGAGGAAATAAAGTTCAGGGGAGGACCTCAGACAAGACAAGCAAACAGTCATCAAGAGTTGAAATCAGGAAACCATAAACAACATGAAAAGACAATGTATAGAATGAAAGAAAATATTTGCAAATGATGTGACTGACAAGGGATTCATCTCCAAAATATACAAACAACTCACATCAGTTCAGTTCAGTTCAGTCGTTCGGTTGTGTCCGACTCTGTGACCCCATGAATTGCAGCACGCCAGGCCTCCCTGTCCATCACCAACTCCCGGAGTCTACTCAAACTCATGTCCATCGAGTCGGTGATGCTGTCCAGCCACCTCATCCTCTGTCGTCCCCTTCTCCTCCTGCCCCCAATCCCTCCCAGCATCAGGGTCTTTTCCAATGAGTCAACTCTTTGCATGAGGTGGCCAAAGTATTGAAGTTTCAGCTTCAGCATCAGTCCTTCCAATGAACACTCAGGACTTATCTCCTTTAGGATGGACTGGTTGGATCTCCCTGCAGTCCAAGGGACGCTCAAGAGTCTTCTCCAACACCACAGTTCAAAAGCATCAATTCTTCGGCGCTCTTCTTTACAGTCCCACTTTCACATCCATACATGACCACTGGAAAAACCAAAGCCTTGACTAGACGGACCTTTGTTGGCAAAGTAATGTCTCTGCTTTTTAATATGCTATCTAGGTTGGTCATAACTTTCCTTCCAAGGAGTAAGCGTCTTTCAGTTTCATGGCTGCAGTCACCATCTGCAGTGATTTTGGAGCCCCCCAAAAATAAAGTCTGACACTGCTTCCACTGTCTCCCCATCCATTTCCCATGAGGTGATGGGACCAGATGCCATAGCTCAATATAAAAAACAAACAAAACACCCAATCAAAAAATGGATGGAAAATCTAAATAGACATTTCTCCAAGGAAGACATACAGATGGCCAAAAAGCACATGAAAAGATGCTCAATGTTACTAATTAGTAGAGAAATGCAAATCAAAATCACAATGAGGTATCACCCACACCAGTCAGAATGGTCATCATGAAAAAATCTACAAAAATAAGTGCTGGAGAGGGTGTGGAGTAAAGGGAACCCTCCTACACTGTTGGTGGGAATATAAATTGGTACAATTGCTATGGACAACAGTATGAAAAGTCCTTAAAACATGAAATACTGAACTACCATATGATCCAGTAATCCCACTCCCAGGCATATATCTGCAGAAAAACATACTTCAAAAAGACACATGCAACTCAATGTTCACGGCAGCACTATTTGCAAAAGCCAAGACATGGAAGCAACTTAAATGTCCACTGACAGAGGAGTGGATAGAAGATGTGGTACATATTTACAATGAAATATTACAGTAATTTTAAAAAAACAATGCCATTTGCAGCAGTGCAGATGAATCTGGAGATTGTCATACTGAATGAAGTAAGTCAGACAGATGTCAACCACAAATTGGTACTTGCCATCTACCTCTACAAGGATTAAATCATGTGCTGCTATAGCTGCTGATTTTCAACACCCCCTGAAAAGGGTTCAGGGAGAACAGAAACGAGACACTGTAGACTCAAGGAAAAACTGGTCTTCCTAACTATTTAACAGATAGTAAGATATTTTCAGGAGTCGATTTTATGAGTCCAACTCTTGTATCTTCTCAGATCTAGGAATGCACTAAAATCCTTCATGGTGACAGCTATTCTTCATGACTAGCAGAAACCTTCAGGAGACAAGCAGAAATCTTCCAGAAAAACATGTGCTTGATTGCATGTATTCTCTTCACCAAAATAACTTATTTTCCCTGCCTCTTCCCCCCTGCCTCTTTATAGAGTAGTTCTCAAAGAGCTATCTGAGGTGCAATTTCCTGGGTTGCAGTCCGCATTTTGCCCCAAATAAAGTAAACTCATAACTCTCACAATTGTGTATTTTTTTAAGTCAACACAGAGAAGGACAAATACCATATGATATCACTTGTATGTGGAATCTAAAAATAAAAATGGTACAAATGAACTTTTTTTTTGATGGTTAAAGGCAATTAATAAAGTATTCAATATTTATTCTTGATATCTTAAAAATTCAATAAAATAGAAATAAACATATATTCCTTAACATAATAAAATAGCTAGCACAATGCTTAATAAGGAAACAATTGAAGAATCCCCCATTAAACTAAGGAAAAAGACAGGACTCATTATCACCACTATTATTTAATATCTTCTGAAGATATTAGCCAACACAATTAGATAGGAAAAAGAAATCAGAAATATAAAAACAGAAAATGAAGCAATTATCACTGTTTACACATAAGATGATTATATGACTAGAAAATCCAAGAGAATCAACTGAAAAATTATTAAAAACAATTATAGAATTGAGTAAGAGACAGTAACTGGGTATGAAATTAATATATAATCGTCATTGGTCTTTTAGGTGTGAAAAACACTGAAGAGATAAAAGGTATAATGAATGATAACAAAATTAAAATGACAAACATAAAGGATACAATAGGAAAAACATAACATTTTCAATAGTGACATAAAATATAAAATACTAAGAAATAAACTTAAGAAATGGACAAGACCTTTATTTTAAAACACAAGACTTTTAAAAATGGTAAGGAATATCATGCTCTTGGATGAAATAAAATCAGTGTCACTGGAAGCAACATAGATGTCCATCGACAGAGGAATGGATAAAGAAGATGTCATTTGTATACACAATGGAGTATTATTTAGGCATTAAAAAGGATGAAATAACGCCATTTACAGCAACATGGATGGACCAAGGACATCAACCCTATAGGAGATGAGCAATTTCACAGAAAGGGACAAACAAATGTCTCTTGAACATATAAAATGTGTTTAACATAGGTCATGATAAGATAACTGTAAATTAGAACTGTATGAAGACCATTTCTCACTTCTCAAATTATCATCATGTTGTTGGCATGGGTATGAGGAAGCATTTCATATGTTGCTGGTGGAAAGGTATGCTGGTGCAACCTCTGTGGAGGACAATATGGCAACTTTCCCAAAATTGCAAACGCATATACCCTTTGACCAGCAATGCCATTTCTACAGATTCATCGTTAGCAAAATAATGCATGTACAAGGTAGGGTTTAGGAAACCTACATCAGACTAACTAAGTGAGGTTGCTGCTGGAAGCAGGGAGATGGTCTTGGATCTCTGTCAGGCCTAGTGTAGGAGATCTCCTTGTGCTTTCAGGAAAACCGAGGCCAAGGACACCAGCAGAGCCAACATCTGCTATTACTGGGGCTGCTGACAACATGCAACATGCTGATGGAGAGGCTGCTGTGCCCTACCCATTCTTCTGGCAATTGTGGACATCTAGCTTCATGGTGATCAGAGCCCATCCAAAGATCCCCAGAGCAGAGACAGTCATCAGGGAGAATCCTGAGTTCATGAGGGATGGGACCCATGATTTTTTTTTTTTTTTTTTTTTTCTGGTGGGGAAGAAAAGGACCCATTTTTCATGACACTAATGAAAGGGTGAAAAATACAGTTTATTTTTCTTTTTTTTTAAGAACTAATACTATTGCCCTTCCCATCAGACATCTGCCTCTGCTATATGTTGCAAAAAACCTGGTAATCTGGCCCTTAGGCTCTTATATACTATAAATTTATAAAATCCAGATTTGATATCCAGATACTCCAGTATTTGTCAACTTTAGCAACCATTTAACTACTCTGTGCCTCAGTTTATCTGTAAAATGGGAAAACTAATACCTGTCTCTAGGCCTATACCATAAATATATACAAAAGAACTTTTTAATAGTTAAAGGACCTATAGAAGTTCAAGTTGAAGAATAGAAATAAAATATAAACCACTTCAGAATGAAGAACTGGGATTGCAGACCTACCTCAGATACAGGTATAGTCTGTAGGTTACTCTTCTAACAGAGAGAGTTACTCTTCTATTCAGTGTCTAGGGAGCAGCCCCATCTCTGCCTCAACATTTTTATGTGAGTGGATTTAGTTAACCATGTATATACCTGTCTTTCACGGCTAACACTTTCCTTCCTATTCCAGAATGAATGCACACCCTCAGCTCAACTTCCCAGGAGGGAAAGCAACTGTAAGGCTTAAGAAAGAAGAGACTGAGGTGGGAATAGTGTTTTTTGTGCAAGGACAAGTTTTGAGATTGTTCCCGAGACAAGCTTGAAGCAACTGAGACTTAAATAGGATCCTGGGAGAGATGGTATTAGTGAAGTATCATCTCAGTTGGTGTTCACCATAAACCAAGCCATTCCATTGGACAGTGAGACCTACCAATGTTGTGCCAGAAGCCGCAAGCTGGATATCCACCTTCAGGGCCATTTTTGTCTATGTGAGTCATAGCTAAGCTTCTGATGTCATCCCAATGCCACCAGGTGGAACAGTGAGCAGGGTCCACAGTTAGAGACAGTAGTAGTTATTTCAGATCCTGAAATCTGGCCCTGGTTATTTCCAAGGCAATAACCTTGGAAAAAGAGTCCTTCCCATTACTTAAATCCTTTGCCATCACTCCCATTGGCAAATGCTGCCTTTCCTCAAAGCATGGATACAAAGGTATCTCATTTGGTCTTTAATTTATAAGTGGATAGGTGTCTTGAAGAGCATTTAGTCATAAGAAATAGAAACCTGGACTTACCTATTGGCACAGTGGCTAGGAATCCAGCTGCCAATGCAGGGGACATGGGTTTGATCCTTGGTCCAGGCAGATCCTACATGCTGCAGAGCAACTAAGTCCATGTGCATCAACTACTGAGCCCACAATCTAGAGCCTGCAAGCTGCAACTACTGAGCCTGTGTGCTGCAACCACTGAAGCTGGTGTGCCTAGAGCCTGTGCTTTGCAACAAGAAGCCACAATGAGAAGCCTGTGCACCACAATCAAGAGTAGCCCCCCCCCCCCCCAAAAAAAAAAGAGTAGCCCTGGTCACCACAGCTAGGGAAAGCCCACATGCAGCAACAAAGACCCAGCACAACCAAAAATTTTTGGTTTTTTTTTTTTAAAGAATAAATCTTAAGAATGTTCATCAGAAAAAAAAATCTATTAAAAAAAAGAAATAGAAACCCACTCAAATTGTCACAGATTTGGGGGGCAGGGAATAACAGTAAGTACAGCAAGCCCTCATGAGTTCTGGAATCAGCAACCAGAAAACCAACAGAGCCCGAGCTACTGTCTTAATCTCTTCGGGGTGGCAAGCCCTCTCATCTCTGCACGTTTCCTGCGTGTATGTTCCCCTGCTTTGTTACTACTTTGTGTGCATGTGCACAGTCCTTTCAGTCATGTCCTACTCTTCACGACCCCATGGATCATAGCCAGCCAGGCTCCTCTGTTCATAGATTTTTCCCAACAAGAATACTGGAGTGGGTTGCCAGGCCCTCCTCCAGGGGATCTTCCCAACCCAGGGATGGAACTACCATCTTTTGCACTGCAGGCAGATTCTTTACCACAGAGTCACCAGGCTTTAGCACAGCCTAAATATGGGCACTCCAACTTAAACTTTATATATGACTTCCTCCTATTCCCAGACAAGAGAGCAAGTCTTCAAAACTGTAAATTATGTTCCAGCTAGAATTCTATACCCAACCAAACTACCAGTTAAACATGAGGAAAGAATACTCAGTTTGACACACAATGACTCAAAAAAAAAAGGTGCTTCAGTAAACCAAGAAGGTGAATCAGTACAGCGGATAAAATGGGATCCAGAAAATGAGAAAACTAATATGGGGAAGGGGATAAAGAAATTCTAGAAGGAAAAAGGACCCAAACGAGTAATTAGTTGTGAAGAAAGCAAATGATAGAGGGCTCAGAAAGATCTCTAAGGGGTGAAATGGGATTGACGCATCATCTTTCTGAAGGTCAATGAGAGATCTGATAAAGATATGGATATAGAAAACTCTGCCTGTTTAAGATAATCATCATCTCCAGGGAAAACACGAAATTTCACAAAAGGAAGCACAATTATAGCTCACAATTTGGCTCTGTAATAAGTAACATTTACAGAATTCAAATTATGTAAAAATAAAATTTGTGATATAATGATTTTTGAAAGATGCAGAGAAGGGTAGAGGTTTAAGAGAACTATACCCTCATTTTCTGTAACACAAAGTCAGTAGACAATGTCTAAACTTTATCATCAAGAAGTGGCAGTCTTAGGGCTCTGTGTAGGAATCTGGTAAAACACCTCAAAGAGTTGATAGTGTACATGCCAATAAAATGGAAAACTTGGAAGAAATGGACAAATTCTTAGAAAAGTATAACTTCCCAAAACTGAACCAGGAAGAAATAGAAGATCTTAACAGACCCATCACAAACTCGAAACTGTAATCAGAAATCTTCCAGCAAACAAAAGCCCAGGACCAGATGGCTTCACAGCTGAATTCTAGCAAAAATTTAGAGAAGAGCTAACATCTATCGTACTCAAACTCGTCCGGAAAATTGCAGAAGGTAAACTTCCAAATTCATTCTATAAGGTCACCATCACCCTAATTCCAAAACCAGACAAAGATGCCACAAAAAAAGAAAACTACAGGCCAATATCACTGATGAACATAGATACAAAAATCCTTAACAAAATTCTAGCAAACAGAATCCAACAACATATTAAAAAGATCATACATCATGACCAAGTGGGCTTTATCCCAGGGATGCAAGGATTCTTCGGCATCTGCAAATCAATCAATGTAATACACCACATTAACAAATTGAAAGATACAAACCATATGATTATCTCAATAGATGCAGAAAAAGCCTTTGACAAAATTCAACATCCATTTATGATAAAAACTCTCCAGAAAACAGGAATAGAAGGAACATACCTCAACATAATAAAAGCTATATATATGACAAACCCACAGCAAACATTATCCTCAATGGTGAAAACTGAAAGCATTTCCCCTAAAGTCAGGAACAAGACAAAGGTGCCCACTCTCACCACTACTATTCAACATAGTTTTGGAAGTGTTGGCCACAGCAATCAGAGCAGGAAAAGAAATAAAAGGAAACCAGATAGGAAAAGAAGAAGTAAAACTCTCACTGTTTGCAGATGACATGATCCTCTACATAGAAAACCCTAAAGACTCTACCAGAAAATTACTAGAGCTAATCAATGATATAGTAAACAATAATATAGTAAAGTTGCAGGATATAAAATTAACACACAGAAATCCCTTGCATTCCTATACACTAACAATGAGAAAACAGAAAGAGAAATTAAGGAAACAATACCATTCACCACTGCAACAAAAAGAATAAAATACTTAGGAGTATATCTACCTAAAGAAACAAAAGACCTATATACAGAAAACTATAAAACACTGATGAAAGAAATCAAAGAGGACACAAACAGATGGAGAAATATACCGTGTTCATGGATTGGAAGAATCAATATTGTCAAAATGGCTATACTACCCAAAGCAATCTATAGATTCAATGCAATCCCTATCAAGCTACCAACAGTATTTTTCACAGAACTAGAACAAATAATTTCACAATTTGTGTGGAAATACAAAAAACCTCGAATAGCCAAAGCAATCTTGAGAAAGAAGAATGGAACTGGAGGAATCAACCTGCCTGACTTCAGGCTCTACTACAAAGCCACAGTCATCAAGACAGTATAGTACTGGCACAAAGACAGAAATATAGAATCAATGGAACAAAATAGAAAGCCCAGAGGTAAATCCACGTACCTATGGACACCTTATCTTCAACAAAGGAGGCAAGAATATACAATGGAAAAAAGACAACCTCTTTAACAAGTGGTGCTGGGAAAACTGGTCAACCACTTGTAAAAGAATGAAACTAGAACACTTTCTAACACCATACACAAAAACAAACTCAAAATGGATTAAAGATCTAAATGTAAGACCAGAAACTATAAAACTCCTAGAGGAGAACATAGGCAAAACACTCTCCGATATAAATCACAGCTAGATCCTCTATGACCCACCTCCCAGAATATTGGAAATAAAAGCAAAAATAAACAAATGGGACCTAATGAAACTTAAAAGCTTTTGCACAACAAAGGAAACTATAAGCAAGGTGAAAAGACAGCCTTCAGAATGGGAGAAAAGAATAGCAAATGAAGCAAAAGACAAAGGATCAATCTCAAAAATATACAGGCAACCCCTGCAGCTCAATTCCAGAAAAATAAATGACCCAATCAAAAAATGGGCCAAAGATCTAAACAGACATTTCTCCAAAGAAGACATACAGATGGCTAACGAACACATGAAAAGATGCTCAACATCACTCATTATCCAAGAAATGCAAATCAAAACCACAATGAGGTGCCATTACACACCAGTCAGAATGGCTGCTATCCAAAAGTCTACAAGCAATAAATGCTGGAGAGGGTGTGGAGCAAAGGGAACCCTCTTACATTGTTGGTGGGAATGCAAACTAGTACAGCCACTATGGAGAACAGTGTGGAGATTCATTAAAAAACTGAAAATAGAACTGTCATATGACCCAGCAATCCCACTCCTGGGCATACACACCAAGGGAACCAGAACTGAAAGAGACACGTGTACCCCAATGTTCATCGCAGCACTGTTTATAATAGCCAGGATACGGAAGCAACCTAGATGTCCCTTGGCAGACGAATAGATAAGAAAGCTGTGGTACATATACACCATGGAATATTATTCAGCCATTAAAAAGAATACATCTGAATCAGTTCTAATGAGATGGATGAAACTGGAGCCCATTATAGAGAGTGAAGTAAGCCAGAAAGATAAACACCAATACAGTATACTAACACATATATATGGAATTTAGAAAGATGGTAATGATAACCCTATATGCAAGACAGAAAAAGACACACAAAACGTATAGAACAGACTTTTGGACTCTATAGGAGAAGGCGAGGGTGGGATGATCTGAGAGAATAGCATTGAAACATGTCTATTATCAAGTGTGAAACAGATCGCCAGTCCAGGTTGGATGCATAAGACAAGTGTCAGGGCTGGTGCACTGGGATGACCCAGAGGGATGGGATGGGGAGGGAGGTGGGAGGGGGGTTCAGGATGGGGAACACATGTAAATCCATGGCTGATTCATGTCAAAGTATGGCAAAAACCACTACAATATTGTAAAGTAATTAGCCTCCAACTAATAAAAATAAATGAAAAAAAAAAAAAAAAAAAAACTATCAAGTGGTTGTCTCTGGGGATAAAAGCACACTATTATTTTTTATGAACTTTCATATACTATCTTTTTGACTTTAAGAAAAATAGATCTAAATTACACTTCAGTTCAGTTTAGTCGCTCAGCCGTGTCCAACTCTTTGTGACCCCATGAATCGCAGCACGCCAGGCCTCCCTGTCCATCACCAACTCCCGGAGTTTACTCAAACACCTACCCACCCCCAAACAGAATCTACCTACAATGCAGGAGACCTGGGTTTGATTCCTGGAAAGATCCCCTGGAGAAGGGAATGGCAACCCACTTTAGTATCCTTGCCTGGAGAAGTCCATGGACAGAGGAGCCTGGTGGGCTACAGTCCATGGGGTCACAAAGAGTCAGACATGACTGGTTGACTAACACTTCACCCCAAATAAAAACCTATCCCAGAGCCTTTTAACAAATATTTTCATCACCACCTACAGTTACTAGTCAATCCAAATTTTCTACTTCAGCCTAAGGGAATTTGTTTTCCTCCTAGCTTTCTGGTGTCTTCCCATCTGACCTAACCAGCTTAACATTCAGCACTTCCATTCTCTCCCTTATCAAACTTTCATCTCTACTGGCTTCTGTGACTATTTTCTGGTTTTTCTACCTCTCTGGCTGTTCTTTTCTTTCCTCTGCCTGTTTCCTCCTCCCGCCTCTCAAACATGAAAATTCATTCAAGACTCACTCCCCACTCCTTCAGTCCTTTCTACTCTCTCTCCCAATTTCTCATCCACCCTCATGATTTAAACCTGCAACACCCTGCAACTGACCCACAAATCAACTCTAACCTCTTTCCTAAGTTTCAATTTAAAAAATCTATCCTGACAGCTAGACTCCTTGTTCTTGAATGCCCTCCCATTTCCTCACTCAAAATCCTATCTCTGAGACCATATTTTTGTCCATGATTCACAGTCACATCCTTGGTTCCTCCTTTTTCTCTTCCCCTATCTGGTCAGTAAGTACTAGTTCTTTCCCACATTCATTTCTTTCTTTCCAAAGGTGTTTTCCAGGTCTTCAACATCTCACAGTTAGTATAGTCTCCTAAGTGGTAAACCTCAGATCTCAAATCTGCCCATGTCTTTTTCAATATTTAACCTCCCACACCTACCTCAGGGCCTGGCACTGAGCTACTGCCTAATAAATAGTCCATCATCTCTAAATACGATCTCTACCTCTAATCCATACTGCCACCAGACATCTAAAATGTAAATCTGTACAAACTACACACCATTCAGAGTTTTGATGGCTTTTCACTGTCATGCAGCAGTGAATTAGTTTAGCCTGGCCCTGGAGGTGCTCTAAGAAATTTCATTCTACTACTTAAGTGAATACTGTTCTGGTTAATCTCTCTAATGGAAACTCCCCTTTTATTCATCTGAACAGACTGATTGCATATTCCAGGCACAGTGCTAAGCCTTGGAGAATAGAATGGGAGTATACGGCTCAGAGGTTAAAGCGTCTGCCTGCAATGTGGGAGACCTGGGTTCCACCTCTGGGTTGGGAAGATCCCCTGGAGCAGGAAATGGCAACCCACTCCAGTATTCTTGCCTGGAGAATCCCATGGATGAAGGAGCCTGGTAGGCTACTGTCCACGAGGTTGCAAAGAGTTGGACACAACTGAGTGACTTCACTTCACTTCACTTCACTACTCCTTAAGTATCTCTATTAATACTTGTGATGGTTCTCCTTAAGATAGAGTCTTTCTCATCCTCAGCATACTTAAGTACTACAGTCAGTAAATATGGATGCTCACCAAATGTGGAAATAAGGTTCTTTTTGGAAGGTGAAATAAGGCCAAAGAGGTAACAGATAATACCAATAAACAATGTCTACCATGTACTGAGTGTTTACTGTGTGCCAGGCATTGTGCTGATATATTATTTCATTTAATTTTCATGGCCTTTTGAGGTAGGCAGTATTCTTGTCATGTGACAGATCAAACTCAAAGGTAATCTGTGTTAAGTTCACTCAGCTAGTAAAGAGTGGTAAATAAAAATCCAGACCTATTAAAAAATCCAAGATTTTAACTTAGACTAAACTGCTTGACTCACTCCAGAACATGGTTTTCAAATGAGATTTGGGGACACTCAAATCTAAGGTAACTAAGCTATTTTAGCTGTCTCTCTGGCCTTTAGAGTTCCTTCAAGGTAGGCCGATTTGCATCCCCACTGTGACACACATAGATTCTATATTTATGTACTGTTGCTTAAATACGTCATCATCACCACCCACAAACGTTAAAAAATACTTATGTGGGCAACTAATTATACTGAGAGGTATCCTTGGAGATCATGAAAAAGATGTCCTGAGATTATGCAAAAGGAGGTATTAATTTTCAAAACTTTCTCCTGATCCACTGATTCTCTTCTGAACTGCAGTAATGGTACTGAAACACAGAGGACACCCTGAGTTTGGCCACAGTAAATGTGTTCTCAGCTCAGGTTTCCTGAGAGAACAGTCTGGATGATGCTGTTCACCAGCCTGGTGACCCTTCAAGGTATGTTCAGAAGGGCCTTAAGTGCCACAAGAAATGAGGGTGCTATACCTTGAACATCTTGACTCCCCTCCAGGAGATGAGTGGAAAGGAAGTCCAGAATGGGACAGTGAAATGCTCCCCAGGCCCTGGCTGTCCACAAGACAGTATGAGGGCAAAACTGGTCCAAATGGACTAGTGACTTCATACTAACTAGGAGAGGTAGATTAATCAGACTTTCCATTGGGTAGGAGGTCACACCTATGAGAGAAAGCCTGTGGGAGAGGCAAGCAAACATCCCTAACTTACTGGATGAACAGAAGGCTACAAGTTGAGGCAACAGATGTCTGGCTACAGTGTGAAGATAAGAAAGGCAAGAAACAGACTTGGTCTGGAGGTGGGCTTTAAACAATGCAGCTCTTAAGCAAAGGATGATGGCCAGTCTGAGTACATAAAACACTTGTAGTTGAGTCCTCTGAGCATCAACGTAAATCAATTTTCCCTATTAAATAAAAAAAGACACTGGAATTTACAATGGTTTACCATTTCATGTCTGCATAATCGGCAACTGATACAGGTTTTTGCCTCTCTTTGACATTCTTAATTTCAAGCCTATTGAGGCCTTCCTCAATAGAAAGTAATACTTTCTTACTTTAAGTATTACCTACAGTAAGTAATACTTTCCAAGTGCCACCAGAATGCAAGCTCTATAAATATGGTAAGGTCTTTGTCTTTTTTACCCCAACAAAAAAAACAGTATCAGGCACATAACAGGCTCTTAGTAAATTTGTTTAAAGAATCTGTATGATGGGCTAGGCTTTACAAGGTGCTTCTAACCTTTCAGGTAAAGATTCCCTGATTACTCACCAGCAAATATGTATAAAGAGGTTAAAGGTTGCCCCAGGGCACAGGAATTAATACAGGACTGTCTCACTCTAAAATCTGTGCACTCAGTGATCACCTACTACATGCTAAGCAATTTCTCTTTCAACTCCATCACCACTCTCCCCATTCTGAGACTGCCTCCTCCCATTTCCAGAAGCAGGACCACCTAACACTCTTACTTCACCCCTTAAGCTAAACTATCAAAAGAAAACAAAGACTTAATCTGTGCTCCTTGGCAAGCATCTGCCAAATGTAAGCCTATGCCAGTTTTCAGGAGGAAACTGATGAATATCATGCAGTCTGACCCTTCAGACATAATTCTTTATTGACTCCAAATCCTCTCAGGTGGCTATTTCATTGACAAAATAAATTTTAATTATTCATACAGATTAAAAACTTTAAAGAGGAAATTTGGTTTAGCCATACAACCTACTATCATTTATTACTACCTCCGACTCCTAAGTTATGCTAGAGGAAAAAAAATCTCTACACTCTTTTCCTTTTTTCCAGCCAGGTGAAGAGAATGAACTTTGACAGTTCATCCCTTTAATCCCTCTCCCAACTCAAGACTCAGCAGAACTATGGATGTGGTAGTGTTCAGTAAAACAAAAACACACATTTTCTCAGACCCAGAGAAATGACTAGGTCAGGTTACCATGCATACAAGTGACAAAAATGAGGGAACTTTCCTGGATCTCTATGCCTCCTGCAGTTCATGAAGCCAATTTCAGTAAGTGTCCCTGTCCTTTCACTGTGCCAGGCATTCATTGCAATACATGGAAAACATACCTTGAAATTGAATGGCATCTATTTCTTCTTTCATTGTCCTACCTTCCAGCAAGGAGAGATCAAAGGTAGGCTTCTTCTCCACTTCCATCAGGATCATGCAGATTTCACAAGATCACAATTGCAACTTTAAGCAGTAAGACACAACACATGTTAAGACTTTCTTCCCTCCTTTCTTTGTCCATTCCCTCCAGTCATAAGGGTCTATCAAACACACATCCCAGGATGAAGTAGATCAGGTATTTTGTTGCTATCCTTAAGTTTGTAGCATAATACAAACCTTCCTTTTTCTTTCTACAGCTTTGTAAGCTTTGTGCCAGAAGAAATTTTTTTTAAAAGCTACAGCAAGAGAAAACTGACTTTCTTTAGCTTGGTATCTTTCACATCACAGTATGCAGAGAAGGAAATAACTGGGAAAAGGTGAAGAGAGGCTAAGTATGCCAAGAATATGGGAAATATAAGATGGGCAAGTAAATGTATTCCTTCATCTCCCCTCCTCACTGCCAGAACAAAGCTAACTTTCTTCCTACCTCGGGCACCAGTAAACAGTGCAGCTCTCACAAAAGCAGTTGGTGTACAGTTCTCACTCAAATACTGGCTAAGTATGTTGTGTTTTTGTACCCTGGAAGAGCTTTTCCTCTATGCCTTCTGAACAAAGTCAAATAAACCAGCAAGTCAAACAAAATGAGAACACCAATGTTTTTGGAAGAAATTTTATTTCACACTTCCCTTAAGGGAAGGTGGACGAAACAAGCAAACACAGTTAGGATAGGAAAAGAACACCAGACTCAGTAACTGACTTGGCAGAAAATGAGGAAACAAAGAGACCTTGGTGTTGAACAGCATCCATGTAGTGGTGCTGGGGAAAGAGAAAGATTTATTTGTGTAGGCCAGGTGCACCACAGATCCTAATTGTCCAGCTTCAATGAAGTATACTTGTCAACCTCGCTGATCATCTCTCTTTTTAAATAAACATCAAAGCAGTATTTGCAGCCTTTTCTTTTCTCCCTAAGTTCACAAATCCTCTTGTCTCTCTTTGGACAGATAACCTCTTATCATAGTTAAGCAGAGAGGTGGGGGCAGGATATTCCTGATAGGAGGAACTAACTATATGAATAAAGAGGTGGGAACACAATTCAACCGGGGCTAAATGGCAAACCATCAAAGGGAAACAGACACCTTACCTGTGATCCTTGGCCAGGACCTGCAAAATGGGAGAGCTGAAGTTTATAGGAACAGAGGGAGAAAGGCTGAAAACAGATGGGTTAAGACCTTTATTAGTGAACCTCAAACTAAGGATTTTGGATTTTGTTGTCTCATGGAGGTAAAAAGACTAGGCATGAAGTCAAAAGGCCTGAATTCAAATTCTGACTCCGTAACATACAAGCTACGTGTCTACGTGTCCTTGGGCAAATGAAGTTTTGAGATACTATTTCTAACTATTTGTATCTACTTATCTGTAAAATGGCATATTTCTTTTTTTTTTTTTTTTAATCTTGAGAATCAGTTATCCATTTGAAAATCAACTTTTTAAATCATTCATCCAGATGACCTCAGAGATTCTTTTTTCTTATTCTAAGATTGTAATTCTGTGGAAAGTAATTAGAAATCTTCCATAGAGGTAAAGTGTGCATTCTCTCTGAATATTTTTGCTGTGTTTTGGGGTAGACTCTTTGATTCATCTTCTGCCAGTAGGTTCTGTCTCACCTTCAGTCTCCCCATCATTATATATATTTGTTTCATTTCTCCATACTAGAACCCCCTCAAAAATCATATGCTCTCTATGTGACTTGGCTTTTAAATTGTGGCAGCCAAATGTCATTGTTACTCCTTTTTCTCATATTCATATCACTTTGCTGTAATGTGCTATGCTAGGTCACTCAGTCATGTCCAACTCTTTGTGACCCCGTGGACTGTAGCCCTCCAGGCTCCTCTGTATATGGGGATTCTCCAGGCAAGAATACTGGAGTGGATTGCCATACACTTCTGCAAGGGATCTTCCTAACCCAGGGATTGAACCCAGGTCTCCCATATTGCAGGCAGATTCTTTACCAGCTGAATCACCAGGGAAGCTCACTTTAAATATTCATAATTGGATTTTCTTTCTTTTTTTTTTTTTTTTAGTATTATTTCTTTTTATTTTTCTTTATTTTTATTTTTTTTTAGACAACATAATTTATTATATCTTTGTTGTCATATGATTATGTTATTTGCAGCTTCTTATGACCCTACATAAAATGGCATATTTCTTACTTTATCTTCTGTTTCCATAGGATTCTTCTGAGAATCAAATGAGATTCTAATCCAGAATCACTGGAATTAAACCCAGAACCACTGGAATTCTGACTCTGAAGTCTCCAAAGCTTTCTCCACTGTAGTATACTCACTTTAATCTTTATTGACCTGTTTTATGTACTAGTGCTGTTCTTTTAACTAAATTTTAAGTTTACATGAGCGGAGACGTCTTTTACATTTTCACTATTCAAAGACTCTTCTGAAACTACTCCATATTATACAATCACTGGAAGTCTCACAAAGAAGCCACATCCAACTGTAGAAAAAGTTTTTATCCATTGTGCTGTGCTAATTATAGCCTACATAAAAAAAATCTGCAGAAAGGACACATGATTACTGGCCAAGTTTATCAAGACATTCAAGAGCATTAGACTACTAACTCTGACTTGAACTAAGCAGAATAAACAAAGCCAACAGTAAGTCAGGAGTCCCACTTCTAAAGAATTTATTTATTCTGCTTATTTCAAGACAGTTAAACAGAAATTTGAAATACTTACATCTTGACTTTCAAAGTGTATTAATACCACTGATTTCAAATAAGCCTATAAATTTCCATCCATGAATAAGTACTTTTCTGGACACACGTCTAAACTTCAATCTATATGAGTGATTCATAACCGAAGGAATTTGAACCTCTGTAAGGCCATGCAGTTACATAAGAAATCTGTATAAGTATTATCTCTAACATAAGGCAGGTATTATCTCTAACATTTTAATCTTACAAATAACTATATACTTCTCTTCAACTGGATGTAGATTCTTGTGTAATTAATAAAGACGAATTGATTTAAAAGCATTACTGAAAGCATAGCAGCTTTTTGCTGTGTGTTTGTTCCAGCAAAAGATGCTAAAACTACAATTACAATCTTGTTGGGAGGGAATCTAATAATTTTTGGACCTCAAAAATGATACATCTTATTAGAAAAGGAATCATAAGCTTACATTCCATGATTTATAGATATTAAGTGTTTCAGGTGAAAGAGGAAAGGTAACATATGGGCTCTACTTCTGGGGACACCTTAAGTGTAATTCGGCAAAACACAAAGTTTACATGTAAAAAATTTGAAACTTGAGTGCCTATAATTCCACTTATCTGGCAGTATATGAGAGATCAAAACCTCAATAATGTCCACTGGATAAGACATTTTGATCCTCTCTTGATCCTGGAAAAGATTTCTGGTTGTACACTTTGTATTCTACACATTCTATTTTAAAACCCATGGCACAGCCTGCTGGAATGCTGACATTACTGCAACTTACAATTCCCCGCCCCCCAACAGGATGGACACCTGTGATATGTTCACCTCAGTGTTCCCCAACCTTTTTGACACAAGGCACTAGTTTCATGGAAGATAATTTTTCCACAGATAAGGGTGGGGAAATGGCTTCAGGATGATTCAAGAGTGGTACAATTTATTATGCCTCCACTGATCTGACAGGAGGCGGAGCTCAGATGGTTATGTGAGGGGGACCGGTTGTAAATACAGACAAAGCTTCGCTTGCTCACCTGACATTCACCTCCTGCTGCGTGGCACAGTTCCTAACAGGACATGGACCAGTACCGGTCCACGGCCCAGGGGTGAGATCCCCTGGTCTACCCCACCAAATCTTCCCCCCAACTCCCTACATCAGAACTTATGCTAGATTCATTCTGGAAATTTTCAGTAAGAGTACTCTCTCCTGCTAGTACCCTCAAACTCCCAAATCTCCACTGGTACATTCTTGCAAACAGCACCTTTATCTTCCTACTTCTCTACCACAGAGACCAACGCAATTTCCCCTAGCAATCAAATATCTATTCATCAGCCCTGCTCCTTCTCCTAAATCCGTCTTCCTTCACAGACATCAGTGGCCTTCCTAGATCAGCTCTAAAAATCAACTCTGAGGTGGTGTCTCTCACTTCTCTAAACCCCAGAGGCTGTCTTGTTGTTGTTCAAAACAAACTACAATCCCTTCCTGATTAGATTTTGTCAAGTACTGATATACCTGTACTCCTTGAGAAATAGCACTTGGACACCAAGAAGAATGAAAGTGAAGCACACCGAAGGTCATGTGAGAAGTCAATTTGTCATCAATAATTTATCAAGAAAGAAATTTTAAAAACAACAGACAACTATGTTAGAGTTCACCTAATTATAATACAGGAAAAACAGGTAATGAACACCCTTTCCTCAAAGCCATTTATTCTCAGCCTTCAAAAATGATAACCAGACTTGTAGCTCCAGTGAAACCCTTTGCCACACATCACATAACAGGATGCCTGCCCAAGCCAACAGTGCCCCATAATAGAGAAGGATAGAGACACACGGGCCTAAGGCAGGTACAATGAGGGAATCAGACCGTGAGGCTCCAGCCCTCTGCTGCATCCCTGCTCACTTATCTATTTCAGCGCCCACGAAATCCCTTCTTCCTCTAGAGTGAAATGTGCATATATGCATGTGCCTATGGACACACACCACACACATGTTCAATATAAAGACATAAACAAGGAACTTTTCTAATAATTATTTAATCCAAGTGAGACTCGTTGAGGGGGAAACAAGTTCTTCTCATCAAATCTTCCTTCTAACTTGAGAAGTAACTATTGGACCAGACAGAGTATTGCTTAAGGAAAACATTTAACAAGTATTTGCTCATTTGTTATGCAGCAAATGTTCACAACTAAGGAAGCTATTTGGACTCTCCAGGTTTCCCAACTCTTCAGAGAACTGGCAATAAGAGGAATTTTGAGGGAAAATTAATTGTTAGTACCAGGATTATTCCTTCTCTCTGTTGAATGTTCATCATTTTGCCCTGCCCACCCAACTGCCCAATTCTAATTCATCTGGAAACTACCCAAGAAGCAATAATCACTCGGAGGCCAGCTTGGAGCTGACCCACATAACTTCTTAACTTTCGAGTCTACCAATCTCTAGGAAGTCTCTCCTAGAGACTTTGTTATATGCTAACAAAGTTTTATTTCCTCTTATTTCAAATTATAATGAAAAAAGGTTAAGGAAAAAAAGATATTTATGAATGAGAAAACAATCTGCTTATCTCTGCATGGAACTCAAAGGGTAGGTCATTTAGTACAAATGTAAAGGCCTCAAGTCTAATGCCTAAGATTTGAAATTGCAACTTTCTTCTATTCGCTTTGATAATGAGGGAAAGCTGAATCATCTCTCCTAGGAAGGCTGACTCCAAGTAAGGCTCCAGTTTCCTGAGTCTGTGAACATTCAGGCTGTAAAGAAATGAATATCTGAAAAGTCTTCTGCTTTGGGCACTATATCAAACTGTGTTTGGATCCATAATCATGTGGCCCAATTCTTTATAATAAATCTCTATACACATGTACACACACAACCTTATGATTCAGCTTCTCTGGAGAACCCTAAACACTCCTTACCTAAATTAACCTGGAAGTCTGACACATTTCCTATTCTTTGAAGAAACACTACAGATTCATTAAGTAGGAGGGGTCTTGGAAACAGCAAAAAGATTTATCTCCTTTATCTAAAAGAATAAAAAAAAAGTGAAGGAAATTTCAGATAACTTAGATTGATGCCATCTGCTATTCTTATATTGAAAAGTTAAATCCCTATCCAGCACTTTGTTTGCATACCTTTGTAAAGCCACTCAAGAGTCTTTCTAGTTGTCTAGTTTAGATTAGTTCAGTTGCTCAGTCATGTCTGACTCTTTGCAACCCCATGCACTGCAGCACGCCAGGGTTCCCTGTCCATCACCAACTCCCGAGGCTTGCCCAAACTCATGTCCATCGAGTTGGTGGTGCCATCCAACCATCTCATCCTCTGTCGCCCCCTGCTCCTCCTGCCTTCAATCTTTCCCAGCATCAGGTCTTTTCCAATGAGTCAGTTCTTTGCATCAGGTGGCCAAAGTATTGGAGCTTCAGCTTCAGCCTCAGTTCTTCCAATGAATATTCAGGAATGATTTCCTTGAGGACTGACTGGTTGGATCTCCTTGCAGTCCAAGGGACTCTCAAGAGTCTTCTCCAACACCACAGTTCAAAAGCATCAATTCTTTGGCGCTCAGCTTTCTTTATAGTCCAACTCTCACATCCATACATGACTACTGAAAACCATAGCTCTGACAAGACGGACCTTTGATGGCAAAGTAATGTCTCTGCTTTTTAATATGCTGTCTAGGTTGGTCATAGCTTTTCTTCCAAGGAGCAAGCAACTTTTAATTTCATGGCTGCAGTCACCATCTGCAGTGATTTTGGAGCCTAAGAAAATAAAGTCTCCACTGTTTCCATTGTTTCCCCATCTATTTGCCATGAAGTGATGGAACCAGATGTCATGATCTTAGTTTTCTGAATGTTGAGTTTTAAGCCACCTTTTTCACTCTCCTCTTTCACTTTCATCAAAAGGCTCTTTAGTTCTTCTTCACTTTCTGCCATAAGGGTGGTATCATCTGCGTATCTGAGGCTATTGATATTTCTCCCAGCAATCTTGATTCCAGCTTGTGCTTCATCCAGCCTGGCATTTCGCATGATGTACTCTACCTATAAGTTAAATAAGCAAGATGATAATATACAGCCTTGAAGTACCCCTTTCCCGATTTGGAACCAGTCTCTTGTGCCATGTCCGGTTCTAACTGTTGCTTCTTGACCTGCATACAGATTTCTCAGGAGACAGGTAAGGTGGTCTGGTATTCCCATCTTTTGAAGAATCTTCCATAGTTTGTTGTGATCCACACTGTCAAAGGCTTTGGAATAGTCAATAAAACAGAAGTAGATGTTTTTCTGGAACTTTCTTCCTTTTTCTGTGATCCAAAAGGTGTTGGCAACTTGATCTCTGGTTCCTCTGCTTTTTCTAAATTCAGCTTGAACATCTGGAAGTTCATGGTTCACGTACTACTGAAGTATGGTTTGGAGAATTTTGAGCATTACTTTGCTAACGTGTGAGGTGAGTAAAATTGTGCGGTAGTTTGAACACTCTTTGATTGTGTGGTAGTTTGAACATTCTTTAGCATTGCCTTTCTTTGGGATTGGAATGAAAACTGACCTTTTGCAATCCTGTGGCTACTGCTGAGTTTTCCAATCTGCTGGCATATTGAGTGCAGCACCTTAACAGCATCATCATCTAACTGGCATCATTCTAGTTCTCTAGTTGAAAGTAAAAATATACCTGCCTGTCCTGGCATCTCCAGATACTAACAAAACTTCCAGGCTAACATCATTTTTCTGAGACAGCTGATACTGTCAATATTGTTTTACTTGAAAACCATAACATACTTCAACTTCGTTTGAGCCCGTCTCAACCTAAGCAATGGCTGTTCACAATATACCTCTTCTGTCACCTCTGACTCATCACCTCTCCGCATTCAAAGCCAATGTGTATCTCTGGGTTACATTTCAATAACCATAGTAAACAGTTCACATTCTCCAAAGAAACTCTCTACAGAGGTATAACATAAGAGGCATATGAGAAAACGTTTCATTCTCTCTGGGCCCAACCTGAATCATACCTTATGGTCACAACTTTTAGAAGCAGGCTATTAATTCAGCATTAAATTCTCCCACTTTCTCTCTTCCCTCCCCTACTCCTCTATCCTCTACTAAATTACACAGATATCTCTAACCCCACCCTTCATGCCCAAAACCAGTGTGTGACAGACTCCTAGCCAAGAAAGAGACTCACCAAAGACTCACCTTATTGTTTTGATCATTCCAACCATGAAGGGCTGATAAGACCACACCAATGGTGCCCCTCTTGTCACCCTTTTTGGTGCACCAACTGTGGTTACATGTTCCCATCATTTATTTTTAAGACTTTGAAGTTCCAACAACATTCTTAAGCTTCTTCATTTATTCAACTTTAAACACTTAAATGCACCAAAGAGCATGTGCATGTACATGGGAAAAAAGGCTGAAAAAAGGCGGCCTATCTCTCCTAGGCTAAGTTGTTTCAGCATGATCACAAAAATCAATATGACTGCGAGTAAAGCCAGAACCAAGCAAACAAAAAGGTTTCAGAGATGATAAATGAACTTTAAAAATTAAAATGAAACAACATAAAGTCTCAATTCCTGAAGACCAATGAATTATAAAAAAAAAAATATGAATTAGCTGTAGAAGCAGTAATAAAATAATCCTATTTCTGTGAGGGAAATTACTTTAAGGTCCCCAGGATAAACAATGAGTTGAGAATCACTAAAAAACCTTAGAACCAGAGATTTCAAACATCTGTCTTTCTGAGCCTTTATCCTGCCCAACTTATTCCCAAAAAGGAACCAGAATCAGATTCCTACCAACATAAAACTCTTAAGACATGTCATTTGTCATGTTGGTTTCTACAGAAGCTGCATCTTACGAAGTAGTCTTTAAAAATGAAAATGAGAAAACCAAAGAGTACAATTAGAAGCCTTTCCACCGTAACTTTGTTTTGATTTGCTCTCTAAAGATTTAAGGGAAAAAAAAATCAATAGTCTCATATTCCTGATTTAACAGTACCTCACTCCATGGCGAATGTGGCCAAGAGTAGATGCTTTTGTACAATTAAAACAGAAGCACTTTATCAGCAGGACTTTAGGGCTCTGGTTCCACTGTATTTACTATAAAGTACACTAAAGACGGTGGACGTTGAAGAAAGAGGTGGAAACAACCATCACAAGGTAACATGACAGACAGCAAGACCCTAGGCAGACTTTAAGGAACCAATTCTATTCTGGCAGGGAAACCCACATAATTAACCAATTCTATTCTAGCAGGGGAAACCCACATAATTAAGTTTCACACTTACAAAATTATCACTCTGAATTCAGGAACAAGAGGCATTTGGTTCTAGATACAATTCCATCTGTAGACACTAACTTTAAATTTAGAGAAGAAAAACACTCAGTGAATTAATATTATGAGTTAGGGTTTCTTAAGTGATTCCTAAATCCACCTACTATTTTTTTTGCATTGATACAATTAATAGCTGGGATAGGTCTACCATGGCCCTGGCTCAGACATGCTCTTTAGTCTCAGAAAGTCCATCGGTCATGGAGTTGGCTGTCACTGCTAAATCTGCTGCTTGCAGAAGCCCCCGAGCTCTGTGTTTGCTGAGTAGAGTCCTCACCATTTAAGCTCTTCCTACATACAGGACACGCGTCATGCTGAAATGGAAAGAAGATACAAGTCCATGTGAACAGCCTGACCCGAGAGGCTGGAAGAACTAACTAAACACTTAAGAAACCTTGACAGTTAGCATGTAGATAAACAAAAGGGGCATGCATTCTCACAAGAGTACCCGCTGGGCTTCAACTGTAACTCCAGGACATCTCCCAAATAGAACTTTTAACAGAACAGACAAAGAATTCGAGGCAGCAACTTAACAATAGCTAACACATACTATCAAACAGAACTAACTGGAAACAATGACCTGAGATGGTCTAGAGCAGGGGTCAGCAAACTTGCTCTGTTAAAAGGAAAAATAGTAAATATTTCAGACTCTGCAGGCCACACCACCAATGTTCCAACTACTCAATTCTGCTGAGGGAGCACAAAAGTAGCCATAGACCATCTGTAAACAAATGAGCATAGCTGTGTTCCAATGAAACTTCATTTACAAAAATAGGTGGCAGGCCACCGAGACCTGTAGGCTATAGTTTGCTAACCCCTGGTCAGAGAAGTTCTGAACAGATTAATAACCTAAAACACAGTAATGGTGCTACGAGGAGTTAGCCAGAAACTAAAATCTGATTCGCTTGGCTCTCTACTAACCGTTAATTATGCCCTTACTGATCCAAGACATGACTGGCACAGGGGCCCCATCACAGATGACGGTTGTCTGTACTTACCAGTTCTAACCATGGCACAATACAACTGCTGTGAAAGTAGTGGTTGCAAGGTAACTGCCGGACTTCCTCCTCAACTGTGTAATCCTCTTTGCATACAGGACACTCTAAGCCCTTATCTGTTAGAGAAGGAAATGCCTTTTAAAATAAACAAGCAAAAAGAAGGAAAAAAACCCCAGCCCATTGTCTTTACCAACCAAAGGGACACAAAGAAAAAACAAAGTGCGTCTAAGGTGGAGGCAGAGAAGAAGCAGAATTTTATTTCAAAATGGGGACAGAGGTGGTAATAGCCAGGGATATGAAAAGGACTGATGAATGGGCCCGTTCCAATAAGGTCCAGACAACAACTCTATGAGGCCTATTTTTCAACATAAAGAGTTGGAAGAACTGGGGCTTAAATTATCTGTTAAGTAAAACAGGAAAAACATCTTCTCAAATGTGTGAAAGTCTTCTGGCAGTTTCTACTTAGGAAACACTGGCAATCTGTCCACCACAACCAAAGGACTCATCTCAGCAATCTTAGCAGTTCTCATTCAATGTGTCAAGCCACTTTCACTCTACTACTTTCGACATTACACATCCTATTTCATCATGGTTAACCTAAAGCCCTTTCTACAAGTTGTTTATTAAAAGCTGTACCAGGAGGTACTGCTACAGAACTGCAAGGCCCAAGGGTAACTCAGGCTCCAAGTCCAGAGACAGGAAACCTTCTTCTGAGAGAAAATGGCTACAAACTGAACTAGGATTACCAAGCAGCAAATTCCAAGTTTCCCAAGTTTGGCTAGTAACACCAGCTAGTCTATCTCTCCAGCAGCTGGGGTGTGTATGCTACATGCTCCACAGTATTCACAGCATTTGGAGTAAAATACCACTTAAAAGATTCATTCCCTCCTCTCTACTCCCACGATGTTTGCCCTAATTCCAGCTTTTACTTCTCATGCCTAGTTTACTGCAATAGCCTCTTAGGTAACAACTCTGACTCCAAGCCTTCCAAATATATCCTATACTTTGCTACCAGTTAGTTTTACCAGCTCCACAGCAATTCCCAGCTCATCTTTTCTTGGATTCTCAGTTGGCATCCCCAAAATCAACAGATTCAAAATTTAAAAAATCACATCACCTCCTTATCCAAACCAGGGCCTGCTCACAATTCTTCCATCCTTGATGATGTCAGTACCACCTCTGTAGTTACAGAGTTGCAAAACTTTAGAATCAACTTTCCCCCTTTTCCCCTCCTTACCTTATGCAATCAAAGAGGAAAGCCTTTCTTCAAAAATGATCTGAGTCTACCCTTTCTTTTGTAGCACTGCCACCATCACCTGAACCCCATCAGAATGTTGCAATAGCCCATTAAGAATATTTCTGCTCCTTCCCTCTTCCAATATTTTAGATACTACCCTCCAAACTAATCTTCCCCCAAAATCAAATTCCTTCATTCCTCCAGTTAGGGACCTACAAAATTTACCTACTACCTCAAACACCCAGCCCTAACTCCTCTGCCAGTTTCAGGGTCCTCTACAACAAGGACCTCTCCAGTCATACGTATCCAATTACATCTCCGATTCATACATACCTCCCATCAATCCACAGATTAGATTCTATTTCAGATCTAATGAGGTTACATCCTTATACCTAATTCAGACTCCATGTCCATACTGACGTTCTTCATTGGTTCATACTTGGCCATAAATGGAATAATCTAAGATGGCCCATCCTGTCTTTTAAAATCTTCTGACTCTCTAAAGTAGAATTCATGGGGAAAGAAACTCCAAGTACAAAATAATGTCCCTCATCACTAAGTTCTTTTCATGCTTATAAATAAAATATCTATGTCTAATGTACCTAAGTACCTACCTAATTTGTGAAACAAATTCCTAGCCTCCTATTTTTTTTCTTCCTTTTCCCCCAGAGTATCATTTGCTCAAGTACTTTTTATAATAATGTCTAATCATTTGGTGAGTTTTGCTTCCTCTAGTAAGTTCTTCAAGAAATCAAGTTTTATATATCTTTGTACTTCTTTATTTCCTGCATGGCAACTAGAAAAATAGCATGGTAATTGATCAGGAATTACCTGTTGACTAACCCTAATGAAGGGATAGGTACCTTTCCTATTGTAGGAACTTTAGGAGTGCTACAGTTTCATGGAAGATTTTTAATACAGTACATGGCTCAGATTCTGAACAGATATAATAAAATGAAACACACATATGAAAATGAACCTACCAACTTGTTCCTGAGTTACTGTCACTGTTGCAAGAGATGTGATCTTTTCCTTGTCAGCTGGGGGAGGCCCTGTATTTTCCAGTTGTCCTAAAAGCTACAAAAAAAAAAAAAAAGGCAAAGAAGAAGTGGCAGACATCGACCTATCCCTAAGGAGGGAGCTGCTCCATCTGAGAACAGTGCAGACATTAGAAATGTTAGTTGCTTTGGCTTCCACAAGGCTCTGAGAGGCTTGGGTTTGCCCTTTCCTGTTGCCAGAATAATTGTTTTACAATTTCAGAGTGACATTAGTATAAGCCTACAGACAGATCCATCATTGCAAGGCTCACCTCTGGGCATAAAGCAGCTTGGAGGCAGCAAAAGGGTTGTGATGTCACAAATAAAACTACACCTTAACAGAAAATGATACTTAACCAGTTTAAAAACTTCGTTTTGCTGAAAGAAAGAAAAAGGTGAGAGTATGGAAAGTAGCATAAGGTAAGCCAAGAAATAGGTAAATTACTGCCTACAAGAAGACCTGGATATAAATGACATGCTTTCTAGTCTCAGCAATCCACAAGAGAAATGAAAAACCAATTAAATTAAAATAAACATAAACAAGTGGAAGCAATTATTCATGGCATGGGAATACCTTTTTCTCTGCTTCCTTCCCCTACTTTGCTCCATCTAGCAGAAATTCCTGCTTCAACATGTGAGGAGACCTTTCTTTTTTGTGAAGTACTTGTCAATAGAATCCTCATAGGAATGAACAAGAGGCCAAAACAGAAAATATTGTTTGTTATAGAAGTTTTTTCCTTTGGAGTTGAAGCTATCTTCTAGAAAGTTCCCTAGGACCAAGAAAGTACATGGATGCTGAGCTAAACCCATAAACCATTTATCTCTTTAGTAAAACAGAAACCCACAAGCTCAAAATATTAGGGAAAGCAGAGTGACTGCCATTCCAGAAAGTAGCAGAAGGAAAGCAGGAAGCCTGTGGAACCGTGAGACAGACTAAACAGACACCCTCAAACGGCAGCTCCTCACCTGGGTTACAATGGCATCAAGCCCTGTCTGACCCCAGGCATAGTCCCCGGGGTTGGAGTGCAGCATCCCGCTCCTATACATGAGATGAGACAGACAGCATTAGATGGAGTGACCAGGCTCCGCCTTACACCACAGAAAAGCTGGCAGAGGAATCCTGCTCCCTCTCAGAGCTGGCACGTCACTAGTTCTCTAGAACCAAGTGGCAAAGAACTTCTCAGTGATTTCAAGGTCAAACAGATTATCCAGAGGCAGTCTCTCATTCTCCAGGAATTTCTGCTTAACTGTATGGAACATAAAATGTGTAGTTACCTAAAATACCACCTGACAAACCAGAGCAAAAAGAGTAACTCATGGCCTGCTGGTTAAAAGTTTGTCTCCTCTGTGCCCATTTTAATTAAACATAGATGGAGCTGCTTTTTAAGGAGATTTTTCCCTTCCTGAGTGGCCAAAATTGACAGCAGAGTTCCCTCATTCTAAGGGGCAGCCTGTGGCCCTACACAAAGAGCAGCTTTCAAGTAGAGAAGCAGCCACAGCATATCTCCGAATCACAACTTAGAGCAGTTACAAAGGGGATTTGGCAGCACCTCTTTCTGGAGCTGCTGGTATACTACCCTGCATGACAGATATCCAGACTCTTTGGCTGGAACATGCTTAAAGAAACTAGAGGCTGAAAAAAAAAAAAAAGAAACTAGAGACTGGAAAACAGGGTAACTGTGTGGAAGGACCAAGGTCCCTCTGAGCAAAGAAGCCTTCTGGGGTAGAGTCAGAAGTGGCAAATAATTGTCCAGACAAGAAGACATTTCATCTTTAACCTGTACCGTAATTAACTGTCACTCTGTTACTGAATTTAAGCCTTTTGTTTCTTCTGAAAAAACCTTCTTACTTTGAGAAAAGGAAGTGAAGCAATGTTTTTAATTTCAGAAATTCTTAAGGAATAAAATCTTCCCATATAATCTCGAAGAGAAACTCACAAATCAGACACCAAACTTGGTAGGGACCACCTTACTCCCTACCTTAGCACGACCCTCAGACTTGAGTATGAATGGAATCAGACACCCTCCAGGACCAGGATGGCACTCATCAACCTTAATTATACAAAAGTAAGTTCTGATTAAGTCTGGGCTCAGCAGACAACAGCCTGCCAATCACACCTGTACACTCACCTGTGCAGTTCCTTTTGTCTCTCATTACGACACAGAAACTACAGTACTGGAAATTATGCTACTCCAGGAGCGTAAGACAGAAGGCAACTAGTTACTTACCAAGAAAATGGGGATCCAGGAATGAATCCTGCAATGATCTGTTGTAGTACTCTGTTGAAGAAAAAAAATTAGGGAAGACAACAGACTCATGAAAGTACTCTATAGATATCCATGGCTGACTCATCACCAACTCCTTCCCCAAAACACAATGGCTTTTCACTGTATCCAATAGCACCAGAAATCAGTGCTACCTGGTAGACTGCTACTTTGCTATTATGGCTGTCTTCCTGAGCTATGCTGCCTTATGTAATAATAGATTTTTATGAATTAAGCAGGAAAGGACTCTGACTGTATAGTTAGTGTTCAAACTATGATTCCTGGATCCTTGGCAGCAACATGCAAGGCTTAAAGAGATGCTAGGCCAGTGGGATTCTGGACCCACCTCCTTGCAACAAGAGTAGTTCCATTTTTATGTGTTATATACATTGTGCAAAACACTATTTAAAGGTACAGCATCCCCGCCCACCCCTTTATTTGGCTGTGCTGGGTTGTCTTTGCTGCTCGGGCTGTTTTCTAGTTGTGGTGCTGTTTGTAGAGGTTTTTCACTCCTGTGAAAAAAACTTCTCTTATTGCACAGCACAGGCCCTAGGACATGGGGGCTTCAGCAGTTGTGGCTCCAGGGCTCTAGAGCACAGGCTCAACAGTTGTGGAACACGGGCTTAGTTCCTCCATGGTGTGTGCGATCTTCCCAGACCAGGGATTGAACTCATATCTCCTGCAGTGGCAGGCAGATTCTTTACCACTGAGCCACCAGGGAAGCCCTAAAGAGCCTTTTTAAAAAACAATTCCATGAGAGCTAACTAAGACGTTCACAAGTTACTCCTCTTTTGGGTGTAGGTTGGACTTAATGACTTTTTTTTTTTTTAATGTACAACTGACATATAACATTGTATTTTTTTTTCAGGTACAACATGATTTGATGTTTGTATATATCACAAATGCATCATAATAAAACATTCATTACCATACATAGTTATAAAATTTTACTTTCTTACGATCTACTCTCTTAGCAACTTTCAAACACACAATACACTATTAAAATACTGTAATGTAATTAATAGTAATGAACTATACTCGATCTCATTGTGGGTTTCATTTACATTTCCCTGATAATACAGTCATTGTGCTATATGTTATATCCCCAATATTTATTTTATAGCTGGAAATTTGTATCTTTTGACCCCCTTCACCGATTTTACTTCTCCCCCAACCCCTGCCTATGGCAACCCACCAATCTGTTCTCTTTTATCTATGAACCTAGATACTGAATTCTTTTTTTTTTTTTTTAAGATTCCACCTATAAGATTATATAGTATTTGTCTTTCTCTCTCTGATTTATTTCACTTAGCATGTCCTCAGGGTCCATTCATGTTGTTGCAAATGGCAAGCTTTCAGTCTATTTTAGAGCTGAATAATATTCCACTGTATCTATACCACAGTTTCTTTATCCATTCATCCATCAGCAGACCCTTAGGTTGCTTCCATGTCTTGGCTATGGTAAACAATGTTGCAACAATCATGGGATGCATGTATCTTTTCAAATTTGTCCTTCTGTTTTCTTCAGATGAATATCCAGAAGAGGAATTGCTGGATCATAAGGCAATTCTTTTTTTTTTTTTTTTTTTGAGGAACCTCCATATTGTTTTCCACATTGGCTATACCAATTTACATTCCCAACAACAGTATATCGGGGGCTCAGTCTCTTTTCTTGACACCCTCATCACTTGTTATTTCTTATCTTTTTGATTATAGCCATTCTAACCGGTGTGAGGTGATAGCTCACTGTGGCTTTGATTTGTATTTCTCTGATGATTAGCGATGGCAGAGCATCTTTTCATGTGCCTGTTGGCCAGCTATATGTTTTTTTCAGAAAAATATCTATTCAAGTCCTCTGCACATTTTTTAATTCGGATGTTTGTTTTTATTGTTGAGTTGCATGAGTTCTTTGTGTCATTTTGGATATTAGTCTCCTGTTGGATATATCATTTGCAAATACTTTCTCCAATTCAGTTGGTTTCCTTTTCATTCTGTTGATTTCCTTAGCCATGCAGAAGCTTTTCATAGTCTGTTTATTTTTGTTTTCATTGCCTCTGCTTTTGGAGTCATCCAAAAAAATCATCACCAAGACTGCTGTCAAGGAGCTTCCTGCCTGTTTTCTTATAGGCATTTTACAGTTTCAGGTCATGTGTTCCAGTCTTTAATCCATTTTGAGTTAATTTTTGTATGGTGTAAGACACTGATCCAATTTCATCCTTTTCCTTGTGGCTATCCAGTTTTTCCAACACCACTTATTAAACAGACTGTTCTTTCTCCACTGTATATTCTTGGCTCCTCTGTCATAAACTAATTGACCATATATGCATAGACTTCTGGCCCTCTGTTACCTTGATTTAGATGTCTATTTTCATGCCAATACCATACTGTGACTTACTTCTTTTTTTTTATTAAAAATTAAATTTATTTCATTGCCAAAGTTAAGGAAGTCAAATAAGACACAAAGGCTTATTTAAACAGATTCTTAAAGATTCTCTGTCTTATCCAACCTCCTGTTCCTGCTCCCGGGAGGGAGTCACTTTCTGTGGTTGCTTCTGGGATTCTTAAATATTCATGTTCCTAAGTACTATCATGATTAATTTGTCTCTTGATCAATCAGCTGTAGTCATTCACTTATTGATTTACTGATTTCCTCTTGGAGTAGATGAGCATTTAGCTTGTGAGCTCATTACTCCAGTCTCATCCTGTCCTCCAGCTACTCTGCTTTCCTCTTCCAGACAGAGTCTGCTCAGTGATTCTGGCTATATCAGTATCAGTTGTGACTTACTTCTTAACAATAGAATATGGCAGGATAATCATGACTTCTAAAAGTCAAAGTGGAAGTGGAAGTGAAGTCGCTTAGTCGTGTCCAACTCTCTGCGACCCCATGGACTGCAGCCTACCAGGCTCCTCTGTCCATGGGATTTTCCAGGCAAGAATACAGGAGTGGGCCGCCATTTCCTTCTCCAAGGATAGGTCATAAAAGGCATTGTGGCTTCTTCCTTGCACCCTCTCATGGATTACTTTCTCTGGCAAAGTACCATATCAAGCAATCCTGTGGAAATGCCCACATGATAAAGAACTGAGGCTTCCTGGCAATACCCAGAACAAACTTGCCAAAATCTGAGTAATTCCCAATTGATTCTTCAGAAAACTACAGCAACAGCCAGTGAACTGACTGTAAGCTCATGAGATTCTGGGCCAGAACCACCTAGCTAAGCTGCCCTCAAATTCCTGACCCACTGAATCTATGAGATAAGAAATGTTTGTTGTTTAAGTCTCTAAGCTCTGGGGTAACTGTCATACAGCAATAGATACCTAATAGATTCTGATACCCAGAAGTGAGTGCATGCATGCTAAGTTGTGTCTGACTCTTTGAAATCCCATGGACTGCAGCCTGCCAGGCTCCTCTGCCCATGGAGTTTTCCAGGCAAGAACACTGCAGGAGGGTTGCCATTTCCTCCTCCAGGGGAGCTACCAGACCCAGGGGTCAAACAGATGTCTCTTGTGTCTCTCGCACTGGCAGGTGGATTCCTTACGACTGGGCCACCTGGGAAGCTTGCTGTAAAAAAAAACAAAAACCCCCTAAAATGTGGAAATAGCTCTGGAATACAGCAGAGGGCAGAGGTGGAAGGAAGAGTTATGGGTGAGTACTTAAGGGAAAGTGAGGAAAACAGGAGGGAAAGAGATCCTTGTTATGTAGTGGCAAAAGCCTGTCATCAGATGGGAAGTAGAAGTTAAGCTCGTGAATGGGATGATAATCTAGCTAACAAGACTTCCAGACAGGAATGTTGAAGGTCCCTTTTGGTTCCATCCTGCTGCATTAAAATGCAAAAGAAGAGGACTACATTAAAGGAAGAATACTTAAAAAGGAGTTAAGATTGGATCATTCTGAAAATTCCCAGCCTCTCCAGATGGCAAATGATACTAAAATTAAGAAATGGCTTTTAAAAAAAAGAAAGAAAGAAAGAAATGGTTTTCAAGCAAAGATCAAATCATGGGCATTGCCAAAACAAAAGAGTGTGGCTATAAAAATTCTTCATGAAGACCTCTGAAAGATAGTGCCTAGAGAATTATTCAATTAAACAACTGTGGATGTTGTATTATTAATAGTTTCCTGGGGCTGCCATAACATATTCCCACAAACTGGGTAGCTAAAACAACAGGAGTTTATTCTCTCATAACTTTGGAAGTCGGAAATCTGAAATCAAGATGCTGACAGGGGCCACCCTGGTGATTCAGTGGTAAAGAATCCACCTGTCAGTGCAGGAGACATTAACAGATGTGGATTTGATCCTTGGGTTAGAAAGACTCCCCTGGAGGAGGGCATGGCAACCCAATATTCTTGCCTAGAGAATTTCATGAACAGAAGATCCTGGCAGGCTACAATCCATAGGGTTGCAAAGAGTCAGACACAACTGAAGCATCTGAGCACACACACACATAAAAGACCTTACTTCCAAACAAGATCATATTCACAGCTAAGTTAGGAAGTTAGGACTTGAACACTGGTGGAGTATACAGGTCTACCCACAACAAATACTGTCCTTCAGCAATATTGGCAGAAGTCCATGGTAAAAAAGAGAGTACCTAAAAAAGACTTGCAAGCGTAGCTTTTGTTAATGGCATGAACTTTACTAATACTCACAGGAGACCCAAAGTTTTAAAAAGAAACACTACCACCTTAAGTTGAAAAGTACAGAGGCAGTACAAAATGAAAAGAGATCTTTTAGGCCCTCAAAATTCTACTGGCAAGATGCAGGCTAAGAAAACTATGGAGCTGCAAATCTGGACTGCTTTTCATGGAAAAAAATGACTCACAGGGTGGAATCAAGAGCCAGGAAGGAGGAAACAAGAGCCACAGAGAAGCCTTCCTGGGCAGAAGTAGAATGAAGTCCTAATCAAGGACCGTCCAACATTTACCCAGACAAACATCAAAATTGCTATGAATTTCAGTAACTTCTGTGTGCCTTACATCTTCTCCCTTTCTAAACAGAAATCTCTATACCTGTTTATTATATGCCTGTCCCATCACTATATGTTGTATATGTGAGGAGTAGAAAACTTGGGTCTTTGGTTTCTAGATCTCCACATCAAAGGGAATTCTGTCTATACCCAAAGAGCCTCATCCATACTCAGACCTAAGTAAATGACACCTGGATTTAAAGTTGATGCTATAAAGGGACAAGACTTCTGGTGGGTCTTGGGAGGAGGTGAGTGTATTTCTCACATGGGAGAAATTTCTGGCCAAAGGTTAAATTGTGGTAGTTTTAAAAAAATATGTCCGGGGCTTCCCTGGCAGTCCAGTGGTTAAGACACTGCTTGCACTGCAGGGAGTGCAGATTCGATCCCTGGTCAGAGAACTAAGACCCCCACATGCCGTGCAGCATGGCCAAAAAATTAAGAAAAAACAATTTTTTTTTTAAATTTTGTAAATAAAAACATGTACACAAATTCTTTAATATTCCTCCTCATGAACGTGGGCTAGACTTGGTGACTCACTTCTTACAGATAAAATATGGCTGAAGTGACAGTATTTGTCTTTTGAGATCAGGATACAAAAGGCATTATGGTTTTTCCCTTCTTCGTTTTTCTCTCTTGGATCACTTACTCTAGGGGAAGCCAGCTGCCAAGTCATGAAGACAACAAAGAGTCCTATGGAGAAGTCCACACAGTGAGGAATTGAGGCCTCCTGCCAACAGCAATGTTAGTTCACCCATCTTGAAATGGATCTTACCAGTCCCAGGTAAGTATTCAGAATACTGCTGCCACTGCAGACATTTTGATTACAACATCACGAAGAACTTTACCAAAAACACCTAGCTAAGCTGCTCCCAAATTCCTGTCCCTCAGAAACTGTGAGATGATAAATGTCTGTTGTTAAAAGCTGCTATGGGGTTCCCTGATAGCTCAGTTGGTAAAGAATCCTCCTGCAATGCAGGAGACCCTGGTTCAATTCCTGGGTCAGGAAGATCCACTGGAGAAGGGATGGGCCACCCACTCCAATATTCCTGGGCTTCCCTTCTGGCTCAGTTGATGAAGAATCCGCCCACAATGCGGGAGACCTGGGTTCGATCTCTGGGTTGGGAAGATCCCCTGGAGAAGGGAGAGGCTACCCACTCCAGTATTCTGACCTGGAGAATTCCATGGACTTTATAGTCCATGGGGTTGCAGAGAATTGGACATGACTGAGCAATAACTCTATCTATCATAAATTGCTAAATTTGTATAATCTGTTTACCCAGCAACAAATGACTAGTACATCCTCGTTTGCTAGTAAAGGCATATCTCAGCAATATCACAGGTGTGGTTCTAGACCACTGCTGCTGCTGCAGCTAAGTCGCTTCAGTCGAGTCCGACTCTGTGTAATCCCATAGACAGCAGCCCACCAAGCTCCTCTGTCCCTGGGATTCTCCAGGCAAAAACACTGGAGTGGGTTGCCATTTCCTTCTCCAGACCACTGCAATAAAGCAAACGTTGCAATAAAATCACTCGTATGAATTTTTTGGTTTCCCAGTGCATATAAAAGTTACGTTTACACTTTATTGTTGTCCACTGTGTGATAAAATTACGTCTAAAACAATGTACATACCTTAATTTTAAAATATTTCATTGTTTAAAAATGCTAACCATCATCTGAACCTTCAGCAAGTTAGTAGTAATACCAAAGACCACTGATCAAAGCTCACCACAGCAAATACAATAATGAAAAAGTTTAAAATATTACGAGAATTACCAAAATGTGACAGAGACATGAAGTGAGCAAATGCAGTTGAAAAAATGGCACTGAGAAATTTGTTGGATACAGGGTTGCCACAAACCTTCAATTTGTAAAAAATGGACCATCTGCTAAGTGTAATAAAGCAAAGTGCAATGAAAATTGCGGAGCTGTACAGCTGGCCCTCTGTACCCACAGGTTCTGCATCTGTGAACTACTGAGGGGAGGGGGGAAACTCAAGAAAGCTCCAAAAAGCAAAACTTGAATTTGCTGTTCACCACCAACTATTTATATAGCATTTACATTGTTTAAAGTGTTAAGTGCTAAGTAACCTAAAGATGACTTAAAGTATACAGAAGGATGTACTATAGGTTATTTGCAAATACTGTTTTCTATCAGAGATGTGAGTTCTCAGAGTTGGGGACCAGCAGGGGGCACAGGGTGTCCTGGAACCAATCCGTCCAACAGATACTGAGGGATGACTAACTAGAACAGTTAATCACATACTTGAATTAACCAATAAGTAAGTGGTAATAATCAAGTTTGAGACAGAGACAGAGAGAAAGACTCTAGTTCCCTGAGGCTCTAAAACAGACCCTATATAAATACTTGGAACTGCCAGGGACACCTCAGGGGATCAGCTGCTGATTTCGCCTTTATCAGCTGCTTACTCTCCAGAAGTGAGATGCAGGTTCCATCTCAGCAGCTCAAGGTGACCCCAGTAAGTGTATTAGCTGATGTCAGGAAATTATCTTCAATAGATACATACACAGTATTTACAGTGACTTTTTTTAAACAAATACTTTCTTGTTAAAGTAACAGGAGCTAAAAGGGGTGGGGGAAGAGGTTTATGTATTTAATTTTAGCAACCCACAGAAGAGAAAAATAAATCCACAGGGTCTGGAAGGGAAGATAAATGCTAAAATCAGATAAGAGTATTCACTTAAGTCTCCAGAGCTATATTCTCTCTAGGTTTTGCTCCTAGCTCCCTTCTCAGTCTCCTCTACTTATTCTTCCTACCTTCCAAACTTCTAATCAAGGAGGGCTCAGAGCTCAATTCCCTGAGCTCTTCTATTTTCTATCTTAACTCTTTTGGCAATTTCATCCAGTTTTATATTTAAGTACCATATATAGGCAACAACTTCCAGGTTTTATCTCCAGCCAAGACCTCTCCCTACTCAACATCATCACCTGAATGTGTAGTAAGAGCCTCAAACTTATTATGTCCAAAACTGAACTCTTAGATCTTCTCCCCTAAACCCGTCCCTTCTAGCATTCCCCATCTTAGCTGATGGTGGCTCCATTTTTCTAGTTGTTCAGACAAAAACCTTTATGTCATCCTTAACTCTTCTTTCTGTTACACCTCATATCCAATCTGCCAGTAAATCCTATCATGCCCAATGTCAATCTTTACCTAGAATCCAACTTTTTTTTTAAACTAACCCTCATCCAAGCCACTGGCATCTCTAACTTTAATGCAACAGCCTCCTAACTGGTTTCTCTGCTTCTGTCTTTGCCCCCGTGCCCCTTGTACACACACATGCCACTCGCCATTCTCTTACCAACACAGCAGTCACAATGGTCATTTAAAGGTGTAAGTTAGACCATGCCATTCCTCTACTGTAAAACTCCTACTGGACTTCCACTGCACTCAGAATAAAAGCCTTTATAATAGCCTACCAGTCTCTACATGATCTCAGACTCACCTCCTGATCTCTGGCCCCAACAAGTTCTCTGTGACCTCATCTCCTACTATTCCCCTCACTTATTCTGCTCTCTCTACATCAGACTCTCCTTGTTGGTACCTTCCTAGCTCATTCCCTCATTTCTTTTATGTCTATTTAAATATGTTCTGAATAAGGCCTTTGCTGACTATACTTTTTGAAGCTTCACTTCTCCCACACTCCCAAACTCCCTCCCCTTTTTCTTTTCCATATCATTTACTGCTGTTTAACACTCTAATGGTTAGGTTTATTTTGCTTGTCTGTCATCCCCCATTAGTATTTAAATTCCACAAGGGCAATCTTTTTTTTTTTTTTTTTTTTTTACTGTTTTGTTGACTAATGTAGTATGCCCAACATCCTGAATAGCACTTGGCAGTAATACACAAACGCTTATTGAATGACTTAAGAGACCTTAAGATGGGGCCCAATCAGATAGTCATTGAAAAATATATTCAATCTATGAAGATTTAAAAAAGAGATTATAAAATAAGTATAGTATGATTCCTTTTCAACTATATAGATGTAGGTATCTCATATATACTTATGTAAAAGGTCTACATGATTATGTATCAAGAAACAACTGTGGCTAATTTCTGGGTAATGCTGTTTTTTCAACCCAAGCCAAAAAACAAAACAAAATAAACCTACTATTTTTAAATAACAGAAAAAGTCAATTCTAAAAATTTGAGTGTGAGCAGTGGTCAGTAAACAATGGTCCCAGAACCTAGGGTTAACTTCAGGAGAACATATTTTAGGTTGAAAACCTGACAAGCAGGATAAAAAGTTATACTACTTCTCAAATCAATAGGACAAACTGTTATCAGGAAGAAGCCAAGCCAAAATTTAATCAATAAAAAAACTTATAAAATATGAAATTGTACAGTACTTTCAAAATACTGGGTAACAGTGTAATGATAACTACTGTAAAGTAATAACAATCATGTGGAACAATCTGGGTTGATATGCCCCAAAGATGTGTTCCATTTACATTTACATGAACAAAAAGAAAAAATAAACTGAACTTAAAACTTCCTAAGTTTTACTTACTGACACACTAATATGTGTTCCTTACAAGGAAAATTTTGAGAAAGTTAGGCAAATGCTTAATTCTTTTTTTCCCCTAATTGTCAAGACTATAAAACACTATTAAAATTTCTTTAAGTATTTTGAAACAGTCACAATCCCACCAACTACAAATATCATCATTCTTGCCATATTCTGGCTCCAATATTTAACTGGCTTCATATCTTCAGGCAATTTACCTAACCTCTCTGTGCCTCAGTTTCTACTGTAAAATGGAATATTCATAGTAACTTATCCAGAGTTATAATGAAGATTAAACAAATAATTGTAAAGCACTCAAACTACTATCTGGCACAAAGTCTTAGCTATTATTACTACTAATTCATATGTTCCATTTACCTCTTAGAAACATAATTACAATTATTCATTCATTCAACACAAACATAAAGTGTGTGTGTTGTGTGTTTGTGCTCAGTGGTGTCTGACTTTGTGAATTCATGGACTGGAGTCTGCCAGGCTCCTTTGTCCATGGGATTTCCCAGGAAAGAATGTTGGAGTGGGTTACCACTTCTTTCTCCAGAAGATTCATTCAACACAAATATATACAGTATTCACTATAAAACAGACACTAACTAGAAGCTGGGAATACAAATATGAATAAAATGCCACCCTAAACCACTGATCCCAGAAGTAACTGAAAAGGTTGTAACAGATCTGGTCCCCTAAAAGATGCTAGGCCCAGATAAAAATTACAGGTAACTTTTATCAAACCTTTAAAAGATAGATAATTCCTGATTTAAACTATTCTCAACCATAAAAACAAACCAAGATTTCCCAGTTTATTTTACCAAACTAAAATAACCCTGATACCAAAATCTGATAAAGATTATACAAGAAAATTACCAGCTTCCCAAAAATCCTAAAAAAGATTAGGAAGAAATCAACTCCAACAATGCATTAAAAGATCAATGCTTCTTTTACAAAGTAGTTTTTAATCAAAGTCTGATGAATTCATAGTGTTCATTCAATGTTAGAAAATCTATTAATAAAATGCACTAATTGTTTAAAGGAGAAAAACTATAAGGGTCATCTTCACAGGACTGCAAAGAGCATTTGATAAAATCACTCACCATCCTCAATTAAAAGCCCATAATAAATCAGGAATAAAATAAATGTGACAGTGCACATATTAGGAACCAAAAGCAAATATGTTTAATAAAGAAACACTAATTCACTCTTACTGAAGTCAGGAAGAAGACAAAGATAACTATTAGGTAACTTTGTTTTGATAATAAAGTCAATGCAACAGATAAGAAAAATAATGAGGCATAAACACAGGGAAAAACTATGATCAATATTTGTAAATGATACACCTGTTAATCTAGAAAACTTAGAAAATAAAATGAATAACTATTAGAGCTAATAAGACAACTAAATTAAGGAGCAAGGTGTTGGGTAGCAATCTATCTATCAGTTTAAAAATTAAGTGAAACTATAAAATTTTACTGAATACACCAAAAAAGAACCATACAAACTGAGACATGAGCCATGGGTCCAGATGAGAAGTTTCAATATTATAAAAAGTACCAACTGTCCCCAAATAAATGAAATTCCAATCAAAATTCCAATGGGATAAGAGAAGTCAGAGATTGACAAATTACATTTAAAATTCATTTGAAAGAGTAAATGTAAGAGAAGCACTCAGCAGTTTTTAAAAATGAATAATAATGAAATAGATTTTCACTACTAGTTATCAAATCATACTACAAAACTATAGAAAGTAATTCAGGAAGACATAGGCAAAGGAGCATCCAAAAAAATATCAGATCATAATACAGAATCTAGAGATGAATATGAAACTGTATACATAACAAAGGTAACATTTCAAGTCAGATGGATTATTTAATAAATGATAATGCGAAATAACTTTATACTCATATATTTGGAGGGGACATAGTAACTTAAAAAATGCACAAGAACAATACCACTCAGTACCAGAAGTGTGTGCACAAAACACAGATATCCTCCCTGGAAGTGGATAGAGGCACATATCCACTGGGATAAATGCTCTAATGTTCTTATAAACTTGGAACTACCATTAGCTGTCAATCATTTTACACAGGAGAGCTATCTAATAATGATGCCAACAAAGAGAGGACAGAGACAGATGATGATAATATACTGACCAACCACTTAGATCCATCTAAGAACATCTAATTTACATCAGTGGTCAATACTGCCCCCACACAGCAACTGAGAAATCCAAAGAGACGGTTTTGCTAGATACAATAAATGAGGTAGTACCATTCATACTCAATAGATAGGAAGGAGCAGTACTAGTCATCCTGCCAAGAAATGGGAAGACAGCCGGGAACTGTTTTCCAACATACGTAATTTGTGAACATCCTGCCTGGACATTCATTTGGGGAATGTCTGTTTAGAATTAACTGAATTTTCTAGTAACACATCTACAGTGAAAATTAAGGGAAAATTATACATTCCAACCCCCAGCACTTTCCCAGGAAGTCTTCACCACTTTGGAAAATCCTAACACTAGCAATCACGGGTTCGATCCCTGGGTGGGGAAGATCTCTTGGAGTAGGAAGTGGGAACCCACTCCAGTATTCTTGCCTGGGAAATCCCATGGACAGAGGAGTCTGACAGGCTACAGTCCAGGGGGTCGCAAAGAGTCAGACATGCTGTTTGTGGTAGACGGAGATGGTAGATATTACATTCTCATACCATCTGCCTATCATATTCTTTTTTTTTTAATTATAGACATTTATTCTTTATTTGAAAAATCTATACACATAATCAGAACATATAGCTTAAAATTTCTTTTTAGTGGAAAGGAATCCAAGGTCTCAAGAGCTTTGATAAGCCTGCAACATATTTTCTGGAGATCACTTAACTGAGCCCTTTGAGACTCTGGAACAAAACAGGAGAAAAACTGGTTCAAGAAAATCAGCATTTAAAATTTTGAAATCAAACTACTTATTCTTAATTCTAAACATTCAGAACTGGAAAGAACTGTAACAATTCCTCTTCTGTATTTCCAACATGCTCAGATTTACCCTAGCAAAGAGATGCCTGCTCTACTGGAAGACATAATGCAAACAGAATAAATTAAACAGAAGATGGTAGTATGCTTTTTGGCCACCCATGTGGCTTGTGGGATTTCAGTTCACCGACCAAGGATGGAACGCAGGCCATAGCAGTGAGAGCCCGGAATCCTAACCATTAGGCCACCAGGGAACTCCTGGTGGTATGCTTTTTAAGGAGGACACAATTGATGGCCTGTGGCAAGTTTATAGAATGATAAGGATTTTGAGAGTGGGGATGAGAAAAATAGCTATAGAAAAAGTAAGACTGCAAACAAGAACTTATATTGATAACTGAACTGAGCAATGATATACCTTTAAACAAAGGTGGACCTCATTTACCTAATGTCCAATTTCCATCAGTTTCAATACATACCATTGTGGATACCACTACTGACTACTTTGCATAATCAGGATTCCATAGACCCCATGGAGACATGGAATTCAATGAGAAGCCTTCATCTTTTATGTGAAATTCAAAGGCATTATGAAGACTGAGGTCAACTGAGCTAACCAGATTAACTAGGATTTGTTTCATTTTTAAGAGAACCCTTCTGCAACAGTTCTATTTAATTCTCCTAAAAATGGTGGCACTCTTTTAAACTTTTCTCCTTTCAGAAGCAGCAGGTATATAAATGGGATGCTGGATTAAACCTAAAAATAGGGGCACTGGTCAACTTTCATTATTTTTCTACATATAATCATGGCAAAAGGTTAGGAAATCCCTCTTCCCACTCTACACATTTCTAATCAAAATATAATTTGAAAGTTTGTCCTTGCCAAACTAAAACAGTTACTTAAAAATAAACCAGCAGAGCACTGCATCACCTCAGTAAAGCTGAAGGTCTCATCATACGCACCAACAAATCTACAGGGGTGGTTTCTACACCCCTCTTTTGAAGATTTTATCTCACACCTCTCATACCACACAGCATTTTAAACACTGACATATAACTCCCTAATAAGATAAAGCAAAGATGAAAGTGTTCATAAAGCCAGGGATGAGCAGCTTCCACATGATTTTTAACTCTATAGAGTTTCAGGATTAAGCTGTCAGTAAGGCTTTGATTCATGTTAAATACTGTATGGATGATGTTAATGTCGCCCCCAGGCCCCATTTCCTGGCCTACTCCTTAGAACTATTTCCATGAAAATGTATTTTAAAATAAATAAATAAATAAAGGGGTGTAAAAGATAAAACTATTTATCTTATTAAACACACTATCACTTAAGTCTTCTAATATTATTGCACTTTAATTCTCATAATTTCCCAATGCATTCACGAAGCAATCTGCAGAAAATGTTTTAACAAATTAAAGAGCTTTTTAAATCTGATATTTGTATGTATTTGTGAAATGATTATCACATAAGTCCAGTTAATATTCGTCACCATATAGTTTAAAATTTTTTTAACATGAGAACTTTTAAGACCTGCTCTCTTAGCAATTTCCAAATATGCAATAACATTATTAACTATAGCAGCCACACTGTACATTATATTCCCATGACTTAATTTATAATATAACTGAAAATCTGTCCTTTTTGACACCCTTCACCCATTTCACCCACCTACCACCCTAAAATCCCTCTGGCAACCACCAATCTGTTCTCTGTATCTATGAACCTGGCTAATGAAATTTATTTTTTAAGATTCCACCTATAAGATCATACAGTATTTGTCTTTCTTTGATTTATTTCATGCAGCATAATGCCTGCAAGGTCCATCCATGTTGTTGCAAATGGCAAAATTTCATCCTTTTTCATGGCTGAATAACATACACGCACATATATATATGTATATCACAATTTTTTTTAATCTATTCATCCATCAATGGCTCCTTAGGTTGTTTCCATGTCTTGGCTATGGAAAACAATGCTGCAACAAACATGGGATGCCATGTATCTTTTCATATTTGTGTTTTTGTTTTCTTCAGATAAATACCCAGGAATGGAACTGCTGGATCATAAAGTAGTCCTCCTATTTTTAATTTTTTTGAGAAACCTCCATATTGTTTCCCACAGTGGCTACACCAATTTACATTCCTACCAACAGTGTAAAGGGGTTTGCTCCCTTTTCTCCGCAACCTCATCAACACTTATTTTTTGTCTTTTTGATAACAGCCATTCTAACAGGTATAAGGTGATATTTCACTGTGGTTTTGATTTGTATTCCTCTGATGATTAGTGATGCATGGCATCCTTTCATGTCCTTTCTGGCCATTTGTATGTCTTCTTTGGAAAAATGTCTATTCAGGTCTTCTGCCCATCTTTTAAACAGATTGTTAGGCTATTTGCCCTTCATTTTGTAGATGATTTCCTTTGCTGAGCAGAAGCTTTTTATCCTTTGATGCAGTTCCACTGTTCATTTTTGCTTTTGGAGTCAGATCCAAAAAATCATCACCAAGATCAATGTCAAGGAGCTTACTGCCTATGTTACCTCATATGGATTTTATGGTTTCAGGTCTTATGTACAAGTCTTTAATCTATCTTGAGTTAACGTCTGTGGATGGTATAAGACAATTTCATTCTTTTGCATGTGGTGACTCTCAGCCCCATAATGGCATCTAGCTTTCTCCTCGGCAATAGACTGAAGGCTTTCAGCAAATTTCCACTGCTTAACATCCTGATGGACAGGCCTGCCATAGGATGCATCCTTAGGAAATGTGCATTTACAGCCACTAAAATACACACAAATCCAATATACAACATAATCTCACTTGGCCTTGTATCCCAGTCTATGCACTTTATCAAGCCAAGTGGGGCAGGCAGTCTCACAGAGCTCTGAGAGCTGGCAATACTGTACCCTGAAAAGAAAGTGCATTACATCTACTGATTCTTCCTCTATAGCTCCTGGATGTATTAATACTTGTATCAATACAAGTACCCATCTTGGCTTACCTAACGGCTGCTGCCAGACAGAAAGGCACTATCACTTTCTTAGTGATTCTCCACACAGAAGCAAGCATCTGGTATTTCACAGCCTCCCAAATCAGTCACAGCCAAGTATTTATAAATTTAAAAACATATTTTTTATGTATTACTTTTAGTTCTCTTTTATATTAGTTGGAGAATAATAATATAGGCATAAATGTTTTAATATATTTTATAGGTTATATTATGAACAAATTCTAAATCAGGATAATAAGAAATGATATCATATTTGCTAAAAAAGGAGAGATGTTGGGTCTGATATGGCCAAGAACCACTTGAGTTATATGAACCAACACATTCTAATTTTCTCAAGTTATATTAAATTGAATTTTTATTGCTTATAACAAGAGTTCTGACCATTATAACCAAAAAGCACTAGATAAAAAAATACTGGGAGAAAATATGGGAATATCTTATTTTTTTATTTTTTGTTTTTTGGGAATATTTTAAAATCATGAAATAAGGAGAGAGACTTTCTAAGTATGGTATGAAATCTAAAATATGTAATATGTAAACAATATATAAAAAAAATAAAAAAATAAAATCACTTGAAAAAGTAAAAAAATATATATATATATAAAAGATTAAGATCTTTGCTACATAGAGAGAACCCCTATAACAATTTTTTAATTCCATAATAAGAAAACCAAGCAAAGAATATTAATAAACAATTCATAAAAGAAAAAATATAAACACCTAATAATTATATGAAAATAAGCTTAATCAAATGAAAAAATTAAAAAGACATAGAAAGTAATATTTAGCATATTACTAGCATATTTTTGTCTATCAGATCATGAAAGATAAAGACTGATAACAGTTTGATAAGGATATTCTGTATATTTCAAATACTGTTGGTAAGAATATAATGCTATAGTCTTTCAGAAGAGCAACTGAACAGTATCAATTTTCAAATGGTCATATCCTTTGACCCAGCTATTTCTCTCTTAGAATTTTATACTCCAGCAAGAAGATTTCAGAAAAACATCTACTTTCTGCTTCACTGACTATGCAAAAGCCTTTGACTGCATGGATCACAACAAACTGGAAAATTCTTAGAGACTGGAATACCAGACCATCTTACATGTTTCCTGAGAAACCTGCATGCAGGTCAAGAAGTAACAGTTAGAACCAGACATGGAACAACAGATTAGTTCAAAAATTGGGAAAGGAGTACATCAGGCTGTGTATTGTCATCAGGCTTTTTTAACTTATATGGAGAGTACATTATGTGAAACGCTGGGCTGGATGAATCACAAGCTGGAATCAAGATTGCTGGGAGAAATATCAACAAACTCAGATATGCAGATGATACCACCTTAATGGCAGAAAATGAAGAGGAACTAAAGAGCCTCTTGATGAAGGTGACAGAGGACAGATGGCTTAAAAATCAACATTCAAAAAACTAAAATCATGGCATCTGGTCCCATCACTTCATGGCAAATGGATGGAGGAAAAGTGGAAACAGTAAACAGTGACAGATTTTATTTTCTTGGGCTCCAAATCACTGTGGACGGTGACTGCAGCCAAGAAATTAAAAGACACTCCTTGGAAGAAAAGTTATGACAAACTTAGACAGCATATTGAAAAGCAAAGACATCACTTAGGTGACAAAGGTCTGTATAGTCAAAGCTATTGTTTTTCCAGTAATCATGTATGGATGTGAGAGCTGGACCATAAAGAAGGCTGAGTGCCAAAGAATCAATGCTTTTGAACTGTGGTGTTGGAGAACACTCTTGAGAGTCCCTTGGACAGCAAGGAGATCAAACTGGTCAATCCTAAAGGAAATCAACCAAGAATATTCATCACAAGGACTCATGCTGAAGTTGAAGCTCCAACACATGGCCACCTGATACGAAGAGCCGACTCTGGGAAAGATCCTGATGCTGGGAAAGACTGAGGGCAGGAGAAGGGGGTGACAGAGAATGAGATGGTTGGATGTCACTACAGACTCAATGGACCTGAGTTTGAGCAAACTCCAGGAGAAGCACAGAGAAGACTGGCATGCTATAGTTCATGGAGTTGCAGAGTCAAACATGATTTAGCCATTGAACAATAACAAAATGAGAACAGCAACAACACCTACCATTTTACATGGATTAAATGAGATAAGTAGAAAAAGCACAAAGCACAATGCTATGCATATGGCAAACACTTAAAAATTTAGTGTTTATCATTCCTACTAAATGGCATCCATGAGATCAAGGACCACTATCTGTTTTGCTCACCATCATAATCCCCAGTATCCAGTAAAGTGTCCCAACATAAAAGACACTCAATAAGTATTCGTTGAGTGAATGTTTTGCAATCACAAGATTCTATCTTTCTATTAAATTTCATATTAACTCCATCACTCCAATTTATTGAGGTCTTTTTGAATCCTAATGTTATCCAATATATCCGCTACCTCTTTCAGTATCTTCTGAAACTTTGATAAACATATCACCTAGATATTTATCTGAAATATTAATAAAAATGTTAACTAGAGACCTATGTAATCAGTTTTATCATCTTTCAGTTTATCATCATTGGTAAACTGGTACTAGTTGAGTATAGACATTCAATTTGGCTTCATTTTCATTCTGCATATATATTTTCATCTTGTCCACAAAGATAGTAAGTATGAAAATCTTATATCAATTAGATTATGTCAATATGTCCTTCACTGAAACTACCCTTAAAAAGAATTTAAAATAACAACTGAGTACTCACCTTTCAAAAGCTGGGGATCTCTCAGGACGAGTACTTCCTCGAGATCTGTATCTCTGAGTCATTGACAGCCGTGGAGGCCGACTTGGACCCCAGAAGTCAGAGTGAGTTTGGTGACTCCTCTCATTGGCTCTGTTATCTTGGTCCAGTAGACTGCTACTTAGAAAGGGTCTAAAATCTTGGAAAAACATCGTGGGGTCCAAACGGTCCCAGAACTAGTAAAAACCAAAAATAAACAACATGTTACTTGTTTCAAGAAAAGGTGACAAAGGAAACAGGATGAAAAAAATATTGAAAAAAAGATAGGATTAATTTTTAAGACTTCAAAATTCAGCAGTTCCAAATTTTAAAAATGTATGCTTCCCAATTTCATGGAAGAAAAAAGAGAAGTCTTTCAAGTGTATGCACAGGGGGAAGATTTTGTATACCAAGAAATAATTCCCTTCATACAGAAAGAAGTCAATGGCCAGACCTTAATACTGAGCTCATAGCCACATGGCTCTGACCAGTTTCCCACACTGAAATAAAAAACATGAGCCAAAGGTTGATCATGAACTTCTGTCCTAAGTACAATCAATCATCTAGATCAACATTATAACCTTGTGTATTGTAACAATGACATCCACATTTCTACCATAGAATAACCTAAGATTAAATAAAATGGATGTATACACTGTGGGGGAAAAAAAAAGCATCAACACTACAAAGTGAAGACAGATGTCTATAAAATACTTAACTTATAGAAGGTGCATGAGAAATCTGTGTCAAAGCTGTGCCAAAGCAGTGCAAGAAGGTCTGATAAGGCCATTCTATTGTACACACTTTTTACTAAAAGTGCATTGGCATGGGATAGGCATGTCTAGGGGCAAGGGGGAAGGGGTTTGTTGGGTTTTGCCAAGGAATCACTAAACAAAGAGTAAGAGGGGAAAAATCCAAGTCACCTCTAAAATAATTTAAATTTTATTTATTTGGGCATCAGATATTTCAAGAGCTCCACAGAACACAACTTACTGCACTCCATCCAACCAAGTACATAACTCTGGTCACATCCTGGTCTTTTCATGTTGTTTTGAAGTTTTAAATAAAATAAAAAGAACCTAATTATTTATTGTATTTTAGTAAGTTACTAAAATATTAAACTACTCAGTACATGACCTTAGATCCTAAAATCCTCACAGCTCCTCCACCCCAGACTGATCTTTCTTCCAGAGACCCATACTAGCAACAGCCTCCTTTAGAAATACTCAGAGAAGGGTTAGCAGCTCAGTTGCACATTAAGCTAAGCTGATTCCAGGACCATTTCTAGTCTCAATCTACCTTCCAATAATTTGTCACATCAATTCTTGAAGTTAAGGGGTTTGTTTAGGTTTGTCGATAACATTTTTTGCTAATTTTTCCAATTTATAATTTCTGCTTTATTTTCAAAGATGCTTTCTCCCTTTTTAGTTAAAAATATGCAATAAATATAAATTATAAAAATGCAAGTGCAGAATATAAAATACAAAGTACAATATAGCTTCCATTCTCTCATCTGTGACCAAACCCTACCCCTAATTCCAAAGAACTACTGAGAGGTTAATTTGGTATGCAGAATTCCAGTTTTTGTTTTTGTTTTTCTTGAGAGGGAATTGTTAAATTTTTATCTTTTGTTTTCCTTTTTATATTTTATGACTTCGTTGTTGTTGTTTGTTATAGTTCTAGAACACAGGCGCCATTCCACTAATAGAAACTGAGAGAACATAGAGACAGAACTATCTGATGAATACACACAATGACTAGAAAAGAAATATTAAGAGACTTTCAGTTTATGAAAAGTTTACCTTAGTTTATGAAAAGACTTATTTTACCTCTGAGAAATCATCCCCCCAAATAGGTCCTATATTAACAACTGCAAAAACTAAACAAACCCAAATGAAACAAAAGCAAATAAAACTTCAAAACATTAAAATACAGTGCAAAAAAATGGTATGACAAATTTAAGTCATTTTCCAGCCTTTCAATCAATAAAAGGCTGTGACTGTGTCTTTCTTTGGATTCAGGTCCTCCTTTTAAAATTATGGCCTAAAGCCCTTGCCCCAAATGATGGGGAGGCTGAGGAGGGGGTTAAACGGAGCAGTGGAACACCCAGTCTGTGACATCTGACAGCATGCACATTCACAGTGGGCCAGCACAGCAATGGCGACACTCCCCTATTCTCACTGGTAAAGCTTTAGAATTCCAGATCTTTAAATATATATGTGTACATACATTCACCAGTTTTTACAAACATACACACACATTTATTCAACAAATACTTACTGAGCATGTACTATATCCCAATCACTTTCTGGGAATGATTAGAATAGAGCGATTAACAAGATGTCAAAAAACAAATAAGAACTTGTGCCCTAAAAGATTTCATTTTCAAGTGGAAAGAGCAACACTCTCCCTCCCTCCAAAAAAAAACAATGCCATGAAAGGAAAAAAAGGCTTCCAATGAATAACTCAGAACACACAAAGGCATATCATTCTTTTCAACAACAGCACAGTATGGATGTTTTATGTTTTATATAGTCTTTAACATTTCTTATTATAATATATAGCATTTGACACATGTAAAATGACACAATAAATGAGGTATAAGAAAATAAAACAGGACTTCCCTGGTGGCGATAAGAATCGACCTGCCAATGCAGGAAACATGGGTTCCATCCCTCGTCTGAGAAGATCCCACATGCTGTGAACCAACAAGTTCCGTGCGCCACAACCACCGAGGCCCACATGCCCTAGAGCCTGTACTCCACAAGAGAAGCCAACACAATGAGAAGCCTGTGCACCGCAGCAAGGAGTAGACCCAGTTCTCCGTCAACTAGAGAAAGCCTGCACACAGCAATGAAGGCCCAGCGCAAACAAAAAAAGTAAAAATAAATAAATTAAAATTTTTAAAAAAGAAAACATATGGTCATGTAACCATCTCTTAGCTCATATGACCAAAACCACTGAAACCCTTTGTCCCTCCCTCCTCCAACCTCCAGGGATAACCACTACCCTCAATTTTTTCTTTTCCATTCCTTAAATAGTTTTACCACAAATATACATATCCATAAATAAAATGTGCCTTATGAATTAATATGAAAGTGCCTAATGAAAGCACTTGCTTTTCTGTCTCCACACATTTATTTTCACACACACTTTATGCCACACTTTTTAAAATCTTTTCTTCCCTCAATAAACATAAGGACATACTGTTCCCAGTTTTTTGCCATTACAAACAGCCAGTGTGAACATTCTTATATATGTTTTCTGCTATAAAGACAGGGAGTTTCTGTTAGTGGTCTATACAACTTTATATATGGTCTATATTAATGCCATATTGTTTTCCAAAGTGGTTGAACCAATTTACACATCCACCATGAGTGTTGAAGGGTTTCCACTGTATCAAATCCTGGCGAACACTTGATAATAGGGCTTTTTTAAAAAAATAGTTTTTACCAGTCTTCAAGACAGAAAACAACTGTTATCACCTAGAGGTTTCTCTTTCTGTTTTCTGTGTATAAGAATCTACAAGGGGTTGATTTTTTAAATGTGTATTTTTCTATCCTACTGCAGAAAGTAAACTCAACAGGTCTATAGTAAGCCTGAAAGACTCCCTTCAGCATTTCTTGTATAGATGGTATAAACCATATAGTAATGAACTCCCTCAGCTACTGTTTATCTGGGAATGCCTTAATATCTCCTTCATTCTTGAAGACAGTTTGATTGGATTTAGAATTTCAAGGTGGCCATTTTTTTCTTTCAACACTTTAAATATGTTATCTCACTGCCTTCTCAGTGCAGTTCAGTTCAGTCGCTCAGTCGTGTCCAACTCTTTGCGATCCCATGCACTGCAGCACACCAGGCCTCCCTGTCCATCACCAACTCCCAGAGTTTACTCAAATTCATGTCCATTGAGCTGGTGATGCCATCCAATCATCTCATCCTCTGTCGTACCCTTTTCCTTCTGCCTTCAATCTTTCCCAGCATCAGGGTCTTTTCAAATGAGTCAGTTCTTCATATCAGGTGGCCAAAGGGTTTGAGTTTCAGCTTCAACATCAGTCCTTCCAATGAATATTCAGGATTGGTTTCCTTTATGATGGACTGGTTGGATCTCCTTGCAATCCAAGGGACTCTCAAGAGTCTTCCCCAACACCACAGTTCAAAAGCATCAATTCTTCGGCACTCAGCGTTCTTTACCGTCCATCTATACTATACTATCCTCTCACATCCACACATGACTACTGTAAAAACCATAGCTCTGACGAGATGGACCTTTGTTGGCAAAGTAATGTCTCTGCTTTTTAATATGCTGTCTAGTTTGGTCATAACTTTTCTTCCAAGGAGTAAGTTACTTTTAATTTCATGACTGCAGTCATCATCTGCAGTGATTTTGGAGGCCAAAAAACTAAGTCTGCCACTGCTTCCCCATCTATTTGCCATGAAGTGATGGGACCGGATGCCATGATCTTTGTTTTCTGAATGTTGAGCTTTAAGCCATCTTTTTCACTCTCCTCTTTCACTTTCATCAAGAGGCTCTTTAGTTCCTCTTCACTTTCTGCCATAAGGGTGGTGTCATATGCATATGTGAGGATATTTCTCCAGGCAATCTTGATTCCAGCTTGTGCTTCATCCAGCCCAGCGTTTCTCATGATGTACTCTGCATATAAGTTAAATAAGCACGGTGACAATATACAGCCTTGACGTACTCCTTTTCCTATTTGGAACCAGTCTGCTGTTCTACATCCAGTTCTAACTGTTGCTTCCTGACCTACATAGAGATTTCTCAAGAGGCAGGTCAGGTGGTCTGATATTCGCATCTCTTGAAGAATTTTCCACAGTTTATTGTGATCCACACAGTCAAAGGCGTTGGCATAGTCAATAAAGCAGAAATAGATGTTTTTCTGGAATTCTCTCGCTGTTTTGATGATCCAGCGGATGTTGGCAATTTGATCTCTGGTTCCTCTGCCTTTTCTAAAACCAGCTTGAACATCTGGAAGTTCACGGTTCATGTATTGTTGAAGCCTGGCTTGGAGAATTTTGAGCATTACTTTACTAGCATGTGAGATGAGTGCAATTGTGCGGTAGTTTGAGAATCCTTTGGCATTGCCTTTCTTTGGGACTGGAATGAAAACTGACTTTCTCCAGTCCTGTGGCCACTGCTGAGTTTTCCAAATTTGCCTTCATAGAGTACAGCACTTTCACAGCATCATCTTTTAGGATTTGAAATAGATTAGCTCGAATTCCACCACCTCCACTAGCTTTGTTCGTAGTGATGCTCCCTAAGGCGCACTTGACTTCACACTCCATGATGTCCGGCTCTAGGTGAGTGATCATACCATCGTGATTATCTGGGTCGTGAAGATCTTTTTTGTACAGTTCTTCTGTGTTTTCTTGCCACCTCTTCTTAGTATCTTCTGCTTCTGTTAGGTCCATACCATTTCTGTCCTTTATTGAGCCCATCTTTGCATGAAATATTCCCTTAGTATCTCTCATTTTCCTGAAGTGATCTCTAGTCTTTCCCATTCTGTTATTTTCCTCTATTTCTTTGCACTGATCACTGAGGAAGGCTTTCTTCTCTCTCCTTGTTATTCTTTGGAACTCTGCATTCAAATGGGTATATCTTTCCTTTTCTCCTTTGCTTTTCGCTTCTCTTCTTTTCAGAGCTATTTGTAAGGCCTCCTCAGACAGCCATTTTATTTTTTTGCATTTCTTTTTCTTGGGGATGGTCTTGATCCCTGTCTCCTGTACAATGTCACGAACCTCCGTCCATAGTTCATCAGGCTCTCTGTCTGTCAGATCCAGTCCCTTAACTCTGTTTCTCACTTCCACTGCGTAATCATTAAGGATTTGATTTAGGTCACACCTGAATGGTCCAGTGGTTTTCCCTACTTTCTTCAATTAAGTCTGAATTTGGCAATAAGGAGTTCATGATCTAAGCCACAGTCAGCTCCCGGTCTTCTTTTTGCTGACTGTACAGAGCTTCTCCATCTTTGGCTGCAAAGAATATAATCAGTCTGATTTCAGTATTGACCATCTGGTGATGTCCATGTGTAGAGTCTTCTCTTGTGTTGTTGGAAGAGGGTGTTTGCTGTGACCAGTGCGTTCTCTTGGCAAAACTCTATTAGCCTTTGCCCGCTTCATTCCTTACTCCAAGGCCAAATTTGCCTGTTACTCCAGGTGTTTCTTGACTTCCTACTTTTGCATTCCAATCCCCTATAATGAAAAGGACATGGTTTTGGGGTGTTAGTTCTAGAAGGCCTTGTAGGTCTTCATAGAACTGTTCAACTTGAGCTTCTTCAGCATTATTGGTCGGGGCATAGACTTGGTTTACCGTGATATTGAATGATTTACCTTGGAAATGAACAGAGATTAGTCTGTCATTTTTGAGATTGCATCCAAGTACTGCATTTCGGAGTCTTCTGTTGACTATGATGGCTACTCCATTTCTTCTAAGGGATTCCTGCCCACAGTAGTAGATATAGTTGTCATCTGAGTTAAATTCACCCATTCCAGTCCATTTTAATTCACTGATTCCTAAAATGTCAACTTTCACTCTTGCCATCTCCTGTTTGACTACTTCCAATTTACCGTGATTCATGGACCTAACATTCCAGGTTCCTATGCAATTTTGCTCTTTACAGCATCAGACCTTGCTTCTATCACCAGTCACATCCACAATTGGGTACTGTTTTTGCTTTAGCTCCGTCTCTTCTTTCTTTCTGGAGTTATTTCTCCACTGATCTCCAGGAGCATATTGGGCACCTACTGACCTGGGGAGTTCCTCTTTCAGTGTCCTATCTTTTTGCCATTTTATACTGCTCGTGCGGTTCTCAAGGCAACAATACTGAAGTGGTTTGCCATTCCGTTTTCCAGCGGACCACATTTTGTCAGTACTCTCCATCATGACCCATCCGTCTTGGGTGGCCCTACAAGGCATGGCTCATAGTTTCACTGAGTTAGACAAGGCTGTGGTCCATGTGATCAGATTGGTTAGTTTTCTGTGATTGTGGTTTTCAGTCTATCTGCCCTCTTGGAGAAGGATAAGAGGCTTATGGAAGTTTCCTGATGGGAGAGACTGACAGAGGGGGAAACAGGGTCTTGTTCTGATGGGTGGGGCCATACTCAGTAAATCATTAATCCAATTTTCTGTTGATGGGTGGAGCTGTGTTAATATAAAAACTAAATATTTTTTTTAAAAAAATGTATTGAAGTATAGCTGATTTGCAATGTTGTGTTAGTTTCAGGTATAAGCAAAGTGATTCAGTTATATATGTTTATATATGTGTATATGTGTAATATATGTATGTATATGTGCATATATAGACATATATCTCCCTGTTTTTTATCTATTTTATATATAGCTTTGTTATCAGTTAATCCCAAACTCCTAATTTATCCTTTCCCCTTTGGTAGTTTGTTTTCTATGTGGGTCTGTTTTGTAAATAAATTCACTCATATCTTTTTTTAGATTCTGCATATAAGTGATATTATATGATATTTGTCTTTCTCTGTCTGACTTACTTCACATGAAAATTTCTAGGTCCATCCTAGAAATTGGTACAAATGTTGGTACAAATGCATTATTATTTTTAAATGGCCGGGTAGTATTTTACATTGTGCATGTGTATATGTGCGTGTGTACCTCACATCTTCTTTATCCTTTCATCTGTCAGTGGACATTTAGGTTGCTTTCATGTCTTGGCTACTGTAAGTAGTGCTGCTGTGAACACTGGAGTGCATACATCTTTTCAAATTAGACTTTTTGTCTTTTACAGATATATGCCCAGGAATGAGATTGCTTGATCATATGGTAATTCTATTTTTAGTTTTATGGTTTTTTTTTTTAAGATTATTTCTTCTTGGTTGTGCTTGGTCTTCATTGCTATGCACAGGCTTTCTCTAGTTGCGGATAGCAGGGGCTACTCTCTAGTTTCAGTACGTGGGCTTCTCATTACGGAGGCTTCTCTTGTCGAGGAGCACAGGCTCTAGGGTACGCAGGTTTCAGTAGTTACGAAGCACGAGCTCAGTAGTTGTGGCTAGGTTCTAAAGGGCTGGCTTAGTAGTTGTGGTGCATGGGCTTGGTCGGCCCACAGCATGTGGGATCTTCCTGAACAGGGATCAAACCCATGTCCCCTGCACTGGCAGGCAGATTCTTAACCCCCAGACCACCAGGGAAGCCCTACTTTTAGTTTTTTAAGGAATCTCCATACTGTTCTCCAAAGTGGCTGCACCAATTTACATTCCCATAAACAGTGTGAGAGTGTTCCCTTTTCTCTACACCCTTTTTAGCATTTATTATTTGTAGACTTGTTCGTGATAGCTATCACTGTGGTTTTGATTTTCATTTCTGTAATAATTAGTAATGCTGAACATCTTTTCATATGCCTATTGGTCATCTATATATACATATGTCTTCTTTGGATAAATATTTGAAATTTTTGATTAGAAGAAAAATTAAGCACCAAACTCATAATATCAATAATCTGCATTGATAATTACACATGAATTATTGCATCTAACATTTGTAAAAATTCTGAAGGAACCCAAGCTTAGAAGCAGCTTCAACATCAGCATAAGGCATTTTCTACTTGTTTAGAACTGCAAATTAGCGCAAACAGACAGTAGCAGTCAATGTATTTGTCCCAAGATACTACTGTATGTTGACCATACAACACCTGATAAAAAGAGCACACCACACAAATTTCCACCAAATCAACACTAAGGAAAACAATAGCTTCAGGTCATTTGCCTCTGAGCAGACTTAAGACAAACGTAAGAGAAAAAAATAGCTCACACAATAAAACTGGGTATTCAAGGCAAGTTAAAAACAGATATTGTTTATTTTAGATTCTTTTCTCACATAGGTTATCACAAGAATATCACAAGATGGAGTGACTTCCCCGGTGGTCCAGTGGCTAAGACTGTACTACCAATGCAGGGGGCCTGAGTTGGCTCCCTAGTCAGGGAACTAGATCCCACATGCAACTAAGAGTGCCCGAATGCTGCAACTAAGACCTGGTGCAGCGAAATAAATAAATAATATGGAGAATTAGCAAAATTTGCTATACACTAACCACGATTATATAAGCTAGCCAGAAGAACTTTCCAAAAAAGATGTTAATGACCCAGATAACCATGATGGTGTGATCACTCACCTAGAGCCAGACATCCTGGAGTCCGAAGTCAAGTGGGCCTTAGGAAGCATCACTACAAACAAACCTAGTGGAGGTGATGAAATTCCAGCTGAGCTATTTCAAGTCCTAAAAGATGATGCTGTGAAAGTGCTGTACTCAATATGAAGGCAAATTTGGAAACATCAGCAGTGGCCACAGCACTGGGAAAGGTCAGTTTTCATTTTAATCCCAAAAAAAGGCAATGCTAAAGAATGTTCAAACTACAGAAGTTGCGCTCATCTCACATGCTAGCAAAGTAATGCTCAAAATTCTCCAAGCGAGGATGTATGCTGTATGTGGGATCTACTTCCCTGACCAGGGAGCCAATTCAGGCCACCTGCATTGGGAGCACAGTCTTAGCCACTGGACCACTGGGGAAGTCACTCCATCTTTTTTATATTGAACATGTAAGTATTTCAGCCCACATATTTTTTGAAGCATCATTTTTTTACCTCCAATGCAGAGTAACATTTTCAGTTTTTCAAGACAGAACTTGTCAATTAGGTGCTAGCAAAGTAATGCTCAAATTCTCCAGGCAAGACTTAAAAAGTACATGAACCATGAACTTCCAGATGTTCAAGCTGGATGTAGAAAACACAAAGGAACCAGAGATCAAATTGCTAACATCCGTTGGATCATCGAAAAAGCAAGAAAACTCCAGAAAAATATTTACTTCTGCTTTACTGACTACGCCAAACCCTTTGACTGTGTGGATCACAACAAACTGTGGAACATTCTTAAAGAGATGGGAATACCAGATCACCTTATCTGCCTCCTGAGAAATCTATATGCAGGTCAAGAAGCAACAGTCAGAACCGAACATGGAACAACAGATTGGTTCCAAATTAGGGAAGGAGTACATCAAGGCTGTATATATTGTCACCTTGATTATTTAATTTATATGCAGAGTACATCATGCGAAATGCCAGGCTGGATGAAGCACAAGCTGGAATCAAGAATGCAGGAAGAAATATCAGTAACTTCAGATATGCATATGACACCACCCTTATGGTAGAAAGCGAAGAGGGACTAAAGAGCCTCCTGATGAAAGTGAAAGAGGAGAGTGAATAAGCTGGCTTAAACTCAACATTCAAAAAATTATCATCATGGCACGCATCCAGTCCCATCACTTCATGGCAAATAAATGGGGAAACAATGGAAACAGTAACAGACTTTAATTCTCTTGAGCTCCAAAATCACTGCAGGTAGTGACTGCAGCCATGAAATTAAAAGACACTTGGCTCCTTGAAAGAAAAGCTATGACCAACCTAGACATGACAGCATATTAAAAAGCAGAGACATTACTTTGCCAACAAAGTTCTGTCTAGTCAAACTATGGTTTTTCCAGTAGTCATATATGGATGTGAGAGTTGGGATCATAAAGGAAGCTGAGCTCTGAAGAACTGATGCTTTTGAACTGTGGTGTTGGAGAAGACTCTTGAAGAGTCCCTTGGACAGCAAGGAGATCAAACCAGTCAATCGTAAAGGAAATCAGTCCTGAATATTCATTGGAAGGACTGATGCTGAAGCTGAGGCTCCAATACTTTGGCCACCTGATGTAGAAGAACTCACTCCTTGGAAAAGACCCTGATGCTGGGAAAGAATGAAGGCAGGAAGAGAAGGGGATGACAGAGGATGAGATGGTTGGATGGCATCACCAACTCAATGGACATGAACTTTAGCAAGTGTCAGGAGTTGGTGATGGACAGAGTGGCCTGGCGTGCTGCAGTCCATGAGGTCGCAAAGAGTGGAACACGACTGAGCAACCGAACTGAACCATGATTATATGAGCACCTCAAATACTATGGTCAATTCTTTGAAAAGTTAGAGTTACTATATGGCCCAGCAATTTCCCTCCTACTTATATACTTGAGAACACACAAAATACATACAGAAAAAAATTACACATATTCACAGCAATGTTATCTAAAATGGTTAAAAAGTGTAAATAATGGAAATGTCCATCAACTGATGAGCAGATAAACAAAATGTAGTATATCCATACAGCAGGTCATGCAGCCATAAAAAAGAATTAAGTACCGATACATGCTATGAAACATAGATGTGTCAAGAAAACATTATGTTAAGTGAGTCAGTCACAAAGGTCACATACTGTATCATTCATTCCATTTATATCAAATGTCCTAAACAGGCAAAAGCACAGAAACAGAAAACAAACTCATGGTTTCCTAGAGCTGGGGGAATTGCGGAGAAAACAGACTGACTACTAACGGATACAGGGTTTCTTCCAGGGGTGATGAAAAAGTTCTAGAATTAGACAGTGGCGATGGTGATATAAGTTAGTGAATACACCAAACCACAATATGTATACTTTACACAGGATTTGAATTATATCTCCAAAAAAAAAAAATTATGGTCTACAGAGATGAGTCAGCTGAGGGTGATTTCTAAATTACTAACTTTAGAAGTGCAATTTTGAAAAAAGTTCACAAGCAATCTTACGAAAGCACTAAATCAAGATACAGAACATTTTCATCACCTCCAAATGTTTCCTAATGCATCTTGGTAATCCCCTCCTCCTGCCCCTCCCTGCCCTCAAGCAGCCACTAATCACTCTGTGATTTGCATTTTCTCAAATTTTATACTTTCCAGGAGTTCATGTAAAGGGAATCATACTGTATGTATTCTTTGGCTTCTTTCACTCAGCTTAATTGAGACTCATTCTAATTTTTACATGAATCAAGGGTTTATGTTGAGTCACATTCCACATACTTTATATTGCTGAATAGTATTTCTATACTATGGATATACCACAATTTGTTTATCCATTCACCTGTTGATGGGCACTTGTAATGTTTCTAATTTTTATTATTACAATAGTTGCTATGCACAATTATGTACATATCTTAGGGGAGTACAATGGTTAAATCATATGGCTGATATTTCTAAAAAAAAAAAAGCTGTTTGCTAAAGTGGTTGGACCATTTTTACAATCAATTTCAGTTGCTCCACAGCCTTACCAAAAGTTAATATCGTCAGTCTTGTAAAGTTTAGCCATCCTGATAGCTATGTAGTAGCTCACTTTGGCGAGTTGTTTGTTCGTTTGTTTTGGGCCGTACCACATAGCATGTGGGATCTTAGTTTCCCACCCAGGAACTGAACCATGCCCTCTCCAGTGGAAGTTCGAGAGGCCTAACGACTGGGCCACCAGGGAATTCCCTCATTGTGGTTTTAATGGCATTTTCCTAAGTACTCAATGGACATGAATTTGAGCAAACTATAGGAGACAGTGGGGGACAGAGGAGCCTGGCATGCTTCAGTCCATTCAGTCACAAAGAATCAGACATAACTAAACAACTAAACAACGACAAACAACAACTAACAATGTTGAGATTTCTTCTGCCATCTGTACACCTTCTTTGGTAAAGGAGATTGTTTAAATCTTTTGCAATTTTCTAAAAATGGGTTGTTTTCTCATTATTCCATTTTAAGAGGTCTCTACATAGCCTGGATACAAGTTTTCAATCAAATATAAAATTCCTAAATTTTATAAAAATACAGAGTATTCAAATGCTATTCACAAAGAAAAAAATATGATGTCCAGTGCCCACCCACTCCTTAAAATCTAAACACTGTGCCATAAATTATGTCTTGAAAGCACCTTTTTCCAAATGAGTTTAAGCTTACAGACTATAGATGTGGTCAACTGGCAGTCACTGAACAAAAAACTGGCAAGGCTGACACCAAAACTATTTTCTGTTTCATTCTTGTTCTTTCAGTTACCATTGAGTTTATATTACATTCTTTGCTTGGCAACAGAATTACTGGTGTGAACTTAGTACTGAATTAGAGAAACATAGTTATTCTTTGAACAACTGCTGAAGAGTTCTGGAGTTGATATTTCCAAATGGACTGGATATAAAGCAGGTAGCACTGTGAAATGAGCTCTTTTAACTCTTTATACTAAAAAATGAGACAGATGAAAGACCTGGTTGAATTAATTCATCCTTTAAGATCACATCCAGGGTGCAGCTACTCAAAGAATCCAAACTCTACCTGGCATTTGAGTACAAGCCCTCTGGCTGAGACTGAGAAGAACAGCAAACAGCTAAAGGGAAGACTTACTTGAGAAAAGAAAGTTAAAGATTTGAAATCTTTACTGTCTTTACTAGGTTTAATCATTTAAAATTACCATCTTTGTAGGTCAAGAACAATAGAATATTAACAATTTTATTTAGCTCAGCTTAATTTACTGTTGTTCTTGATTACTTCAGAGCCTTCTCCACAGGTCCCAGGAGCACACACACAAGAGGATAGTGGGTACTGGAGAGAGGCTTCATGAAAGCAGACATAATAGTGCCCTCCCAGACCACTCATCTCCTCGCCTAACTGCCAGAGGTACTAGTCCCAGATCCTTGCTAACTACAGACTTCAATTATTAAACTCAAAGGTGAGAAGGGAAGACTCAAGAGCTTCCACGTCCACTTCTAACCTCTTTATTCATTCCTCATTACTCTTTCCTACCAGAGGAATGATGCATCTGATTGCTAAGTAGCAAAAACCTAACATCTGCTAAGTCACATATCTCCAGTTGGTGGAGTTCATGTATAAGGACTCTGCACAAAGGCCAAAAAAGTGATTCTGAGTATTTGTGCCTGCTCTGCTGCCTCTAATTCTCAGGAGGGGCATCCTGTGCAGACTTAGGATGTTCATTTGGCCACATCATTTGTCAAATGTGGTTTCCAACTTCACTGAATAAAAATTAAATCTTTATTTCCATCTCTCTAGCATCTATACTTTACTTCTCAGCATGTTCTAGACTCTGAGATGAAGTGAAGAGGTATAATCAATAATCAACCATCATGTACAGCCAGACATGTTTTAACACAGGAAAACAGTTTAATATAGAGAAGGCATGAAAGAATATGAAGCCATAAAATAGATAACTCATAATTAGGAAGAGTCAAGAAAAAAATTTATGCTATAATCCTAAGTAAATTTTAAAAATCAGAAATACAACATAGCATATTCTATGATACATCTGAAAACAGTTATGAAGCATGAATGTGAGAAATGGAAAGTACGAGAAAGAAAGAAAATGAAAAAGGGAGGGAAGGAAAGGATGAAATAAAAAATAAGGTAATGATAATATGGAAGATTTTTTAAAAATCTTCTTCATGTTGTTATAATATCTTTCAGTATCTATGCCTCAGGACAAAACCTGAAAGGAAATATATAAAGGAGGCTCTTAGAACAGTGGAACTCCAGATGTATTTTAACACCTTTTTTATTGCCTAATACAGTGCTGCATATGTACAAAAACAAATTTTATTTAAATAAATATAAATCAGGCTGCTCAGAGTACCTTGCCTTCTTGCACACCTGGGAGTTCTTTTTCTAGAAAACTATCTATCTTATTTTCTGCTAATCCGAGGCAGAAGCCATAGCCACTCTTGCACTGAAGTGATATACTCAGGAAAGCTGAAACTTTCAGATCAGATGTCTCTCTGGCACCAGGTCAGGGTCAGAAGCTTTCAAGTAATCAATGAAATGCTCAGATAGCAATGGGTTCAATTCCCCAGATTATCAACAGGGACCTCAGTATAACTATGTCCTCTCTCTCTACAATCTATTAGCAACATTTCTAAATTCACTCTCCACCAACCCTCACACATTACTCAAACATTGTTCCCATTTCACTGGCAACTCTTCTCCATCCTCATCCACTCTTCCTGTTTCCCCCACCCCAGACCTCATTTAGGAAACACACACACACACACACACACACACACACACACACACACACACACACACATACGCTTGGATTAAGCCTCTTCTAATATATCTAGTGTTTTAAGAATCCAGCATTAATAAATAATAATTAAGAAAATAATCTCTACATTGTACAAGCAACTCTGAAGAAAAATAGAGCAAAACTGAGCATAAGCATTTGCTGGAATTATAAACTGAAATATAGAAAAGAAAAACAACTCTTCGTTTCCAAACATAATTTTCTTTCTAAGCTTTTCCTCTAGGGATATGGGTATAATTATGAACTTAAAGCCTATGAACACTGTCTAGAGGAAAAGTGTTAGTGTTTTCTCATCTCTTTGCTTATCTAAATTCCACCTACCCTTTAAGGCTCTAGTACTTGAAGCCTTGTTTAACCTTCTCCATGAAGTATTAATAACAGCTAAAATTTATTAAGCACTCACTATACGGCAGGCACACTGGCCCACACACCTGGCATATATCGACTCAATCCTCACAACTCCTCTCTGAGGCAGGTATTATTATTTTCCCCAATTTACAAAGGAGGAAACAGAGGCAGTGAAAAATTCTAAGTAATTTTGCCCAGGTTACACAGTCTGTAAGCAGTAGACCCAGGATTTAAACTTAGGCAATCTGGATCTGGGCATATCACTACGTCATTTGACCTCTTTTCCTAAACATCTTAGTCTTTTCAAAGACTGCAGCCCAACTAACCTGTCCTTTATACTGTCTGTCATATACACCCCACAATAAGTTTATTATACCCTCTGTACATTCTTTCTTGTATTCATACTTGTTTCATATGTTTGCACTTGCTCCCCAACTAAATTATAAGTTCCTCACACTCCAGGCAACTGTAACACTTGTTTCTTGCCCCAACTTCTAACAGAGTGCTGGAAGTGCACTCAACATACACTTCTTAGCTGATTTTAATCCTTGACAACTTCTACAATACTAGAAGACAGATTTTTTTCTATATAAGTACAAAATATTTTAAAAGGAGAAAACGGAAATATTCCCTTTGATGACAAGGGAAAATTGGGTGTAATCATGCCCTTGCTACAAATCCTGAAGAACATGATGTCACAGGCTATGACTAGGCGAAATTATTTCAACACCTGAAGGATAACTCACACAGTGTCAGATTTAGCATTACTAAAGTTAGGAAACTGACTAAATATATATATATTTATTTTAATTCTGAATGCATCTTCTCCTAGTGAGTCATAACTACAAAACTTGTATTTCTATCTCCTAAAAGAGAACACTTAAGGAAAATCAGATGAAGTTTTTCCTCTGCATATGTATAACCAGTTAAGTGACAATCTGTGTTATCAGGAATAGCACACACAAGGGAAAAAACATACTAAAACTGGAAAGGCTTCCAGGCCTGGTGAGCGGAATCAATTTTAAGTAATGTTTTTTCATCCATCAAAACAATAAAATGGGAGTTCAAAGACATAATCTATCTTGAATCACACTAACCAACCCACGTATCAAGTCAGTTCAGAGTTAAGTAAAAAGTTCAATACCGGATATTGGGAAGTACCACAGACCGTAAGTAAAAGAAAATACCCTTAATAAAACAGGACTGTTACCCAAACATTAAGTTTCTTGACTATAAATCCAATAACATAAAAAATCTGGGGAGCTGAGAATTTCCTGGTGGCCCAGTGGTGAGGACTTGGTGCTTTCACTACTGGGGCCTGGGTTCAATCCCTGGTCGAGGAACTAACTAGGATGGGAACTAAGATCCTACAAGGTGCACAGTGTGGCCAAAAAAAAAAGTCTGGGAGCTGCAAGTCTTAAAAATAATTTTCAGAGGATACAGGAGAGAAGCTTAGGGTTTTATGGGCTTCTTACTGAATACCAGTTTTCAGAAATACCTGCAAATACAGTTTTAATTTATACACAAATAAACACTAAAAAGTTTTGCTTATTCTCAAAACTTGAACTATTTCCAAAAAAAGGTTAATGTGATCCTGAAATACAGAGAAATTCCGTTATGGGATTTGATTTTTTTTTCTTTTAGCATCTGTTAGCTTTCTAGGGCTAACCAAACTATATGGCAGTAGGAGCAAAAGCAAACCAGTGTTTTCTGTAGGCAGAGGGGGGTCTACCCTTGTGAGATACAGTCTCTTAATGCTTATAAACAAAAAGTACTTAATGTCACTTAAAACTGTACACCTTAGGGCTTCCCTGGTGGCTCTGGGGCAAGGAAGCCACCTGCCAATGCAGTAGAAATGGGTTTGCTCACTGATTCAGAAAGATCCCACACGTCACATGGCAACGAAGCTTGTGCACCACAACTATTGAGCCCACGCTCTAGAGCCCAAGAGCCACGCCTACTGAGTCCACCACTGTCACACTGTCACATCACTGTCACACCACTGTCACAACCACTGAAGCCCACAGGCCCCAGAGTTTGTGCTTCGCAGGAAGAGAACCCACATTATATAAAGAACTGGAAATTAACTACAGGTCCTATCTTGAGACCTGGAAGGCAAGTAAATATCTTATCCTTAATCTGGCACCCAAATTCCAATACATATACCAAACTACCACATTCATTAAAGGTAATCTCTAGAAACCAGTACCTCTGTGTAAAACTGTAGGCTGTGCCTCACTGTGACTTCAATTATAACTCATCCCCTGCTCTTCACTTGACAGTCACACCACTAAGAGTCTGCAACACAGTTATTAAAAAAAAAAACACAAGCTTTCCAATCTCACACTACATACACAATATAGAAGCAGAAAATAACCGAAAACACCACCTAATCCAAGGTTTACTAAAAATAACATGCCAAAGCCCCAACTATTGAACACAAATCTTTCTAAGACTACTCTTGCCTACATTTTCCTTAAACATTCTGAGGTTTTGCTGCACTGGCAAGTGAAAATCTGTCACTGTTTTAGCACGAGCCCACTACCTAAAGAATCCATAGAGCCAAAGAAAAACTTACCTCTGAAAACTGTGTTGATGTGCTGCTGCCACCACCTAAAAAACTGAAGAGAAAAAGCAATGAGAAGTGATTCTATTTTCTATTCCCAGGAATAAGCTTCCCTCCCAGAACCTAAATATAGAATGGTACAATGAGAACAAATCCCAATAAGGAAAAATAGCTCATTCCAATGTGACACCTACAAAGGAAATTATGAAGAACCTGCATGTGGATTAATCTATGAAAAATACTATAACAAACTACAAAATCAAGGAAAAACCAAATGAAAAATTAGAGAGAGGGGCCATCACAGAGAAGGAAGAAGGACCCACAGCCAGCAATGCAACTCAAACCTGAGCAAAGGAAGAAAAATATTTATTCTCAGAAGCTAAAAAATAAAACTAGATTCTCCAAATAATATTTCACTAAAAAACCACTAACCATCAGATGAACACACAACATTTGAAACTACTAGAAATGATTAAATGTAGTAATGCAAGGGGTCTGGTACAATATTTAGCATCTTATAAAAGGGCACAATAAATATTTTTTCTTCTGATGATGATTATCTTACCCACCCCTCAGAGCCATCCTCCATTAAGACTTTACTAAACTCACCATTGGAAGGACTGATGCTGAAGCTGAAACTCCAATACTTTGGCCACCTCATGCGAAGAGTTGATTCATTGGAAAAGACCCTGATGCTGGGAGGGATTGGGGGCAGGAGGAGAAGGGGATGACAGAGGATGAGATGGCTGGATGGCATCACCGACTCGATGGACATGAGAGTTTGAGTAAACTCCGGGAGTTGGTGATGAACAGAGAGGCCTGGCGTGCTGCGATTCATGGGGTCGCAAAGAGTCAAACATGACTGGGCGACTGAACTGAACTGAAACTCACCAAACAAGACTCATCCACAGCCCTCTGCACTCTTGATTGTGATTCTAAATTTGACCTTATATTATACATATCTAGAACTTGTTTCATCCATTTCTACTTCTTACCCTTCTTTCAGAAACATAAAATTCAGAGGGTAAATACTGTATTTTATTAATACCACAAATATATGTATTTATTATATATCAGCCATTATACACAGCACTCACCACTTTTGATAATGCTGCTTTACTATATCCTGCATTGATAACTCAAAAGTAAACATTACTGAATTAATATTGCATGTGTAAACCAATTGCCAAAGACTAGGAAAAAATATTAGATCCCATTGTCCTCACGAAATTTGCAAAGAGAGAAAACTGGCTAAAACACTTTGACAGAAAGGGGATGGAAAGAATACCAAGAACTGCTGGATATCACTTTTACTTCAAGAGACAAACAAGGGCACAAAAGTACACACGTTAGCACACAAGCATGCACACACTCACCCCAACGCTATAAAGTCCACAAATTACTACAGCAGCTTTCATTTTCAGAATTACAATAGCAATCCAGGCACTGCACTCAGCTCATTGAGAAAACACACACACCCTGGTTAGTCTGGAACCAAAAGTGAAAAAACGAAAGCTAACGCCATTCTCTATCTATGGCATCATTCTCAAGCCTTATTCTCTGATTAGAAACCATTTAACAACTGTTATTTGTTTCAAAAGTTTAATGTCTTTTGTAAAAAACACTTCCTATGTAGAACAAGCCCCAAATTACCAGTGCCTCTATAAATAATTAAATTACCACTGTATCCATTTTATTGCTCAAGCCTAGACAGGCTTCCCGGAGAAGGCAATGCCACCCCACTCCAGTATTCTTGCCTGGAAAATCCCATGGATGGAGGAGCCTGGTGGGCTGCAGTCCATGGGGTCACTAAGAGTCGGACACGACTGAGCGACTTCACTTTCACTTGTCACTTTCATGCATTGGAGAAGGAAATGGCAACCCACTCTAGTGTTCTTGCCTGGAGAATCCCGGGGATGGGGAGCCTGGTGGGCTGCTGTCTATGGGGTCGCACAAAGTCGGACACAACTGAAGCGACTTAGCAGCAGCAGACAGGCTTCCAGGGCTCTTACTGCCTTTACCATATATTGACAGCTTCCAGGATTCAGGTATCTTTGGTAATTAAAGCTACCAAATCTTTCTTTTAGGGTTCTTCTATCCCTGCAACTCCACCAGCCTTCCCTTTCCTTAAATTCCTTTGTATATTAAAAATGACAGAGCTGGGGTTCCTTGGTGGCTCAGTGGTGAAGAATCCACCTGCCAATGCAGGAGACACAGGTTCAATCCCTGATCCAGGAAGATCCCACATGCAGCATGGCAACCACGTCTGTACACCACAACTCGTGAGCCCGTGCTGCAGAGCCTGGGAGCTGCAACCACTGTGCCCGCTGCTGAGCCCCCTCTAGAGCCCTCGGGCCTCAGCCATTGGAGCCCACAGGCCATAGAGCCCTTGGTCCACAACAAGAGAAGCCACCACAATGAGAGGCCTGAGCACCGCAACTGGAGAGCAGCCCCTGCTCGCATCACCTAGTAAAAAGCCCATGCACAGCAGCAAAGGCCCAGCACAGCCAAAAACAAATAAATAATTTTTAAAAAAATAATGATAGGGCTAATCATAGAAAAGGGATAATAAAAACAAACACATTTTTCTGAGAAATGTTACAAAGCTTAAGAAAATTTACAAGATGCTCCTCCAGATGAATGTCTAATAGCAAATGGAACCCATTATCCAATGTTCACATAAGGACTTGCTCTCATTAATTTTTACCATCCACTACTTAACACTGTAATTGCTAAGTATTCAAATCAGCAAATGTTCATAAACTTTATAGAAGGAAATAAATACCCTGCTACCTCTAAGACACTGATTCTAAGCAAAGATTTCTTCAACTATTTAAAACACTGATCTTTCAAAAGACATGATCTTTGCATCTGCTACCAATAGCACCTGTACAAGACAACCTTTAACTCACAAAAGCACAAATAAAAAAGTAACTCAAGTGAGAGCAGGAGCCACAGAATTCCGTTTTCTTCTAGAAAAGATTCATCTTGTAGTTAATCACCAACCTCATGGCTAAAGAAACCAAAATTAGTATTCAAAACCTTTGAAAAAATGCTCCCCCCGAAAACAACTAACATGCTCTATAACACATGCAGAGCATACCCTGCTTGAAACAAGTATATGATGCAATTATAACAGCACAAATAAAAAGCTATCCCAAGTTAGCATGCCATCCACACAAAATTGCTAATTCTGCCATCATGCGAATCTTTTAGACTGAGCTGGTATTGTGTTATTTAAAACCAAGATTATTACATCAAGTGTTTGTAGCAAACTAGATCCTCATGCCATATGTTGCCCCAGAAGCTCCAGGTCAGATTATACATATAATCACTGATCATTAATAAAGTTAAACTAATTGTACATACTGTAAAATGTGTAGTTTTTCCTGGTTGTGGAAGGGAACTTCAACTTTATATTCTGCCAACAGCAACAGTAAAGGAATTATTTACTGCCATCAAAACCCCCAAAGTCACTCCAAGGTTAAAAGAAGCCCTCCTGTCAACACTATTTTACTTTTTAATAAGCTTTCATAGTTTTAATCATATTAATCAAGAAGGAATATATAACATTGTCACTTTCAGAAATAACTTCCCCCTTTTATAGGTTTTATACCATCAGTAAGAGCAACAAGAGCCAATTTCAAGCATTACCAACACACTAATACTACAGTGGCAAGATGGTATGTTTGACCTCAATAATCCTAATAAGCACAAAGGACCCAAGGCTTCCTCAAGAATAACAACTCAGTTTCCCTGGCTAGAAGAGCCTGTTTATCTTACTAGGTAATCTTTGTCATAAGTTGCTCCCCAGCCCACCAAAGGGGTATAACAGCAATCTACCTTCAGGCAACAGAGTAGTCACTAAAAACCAACCAATAATCCAAGAGAAACCCCAAAGTCTCAGAAAATATATGAAAACTCATCAAATTTACTCTGATAGGGATACAGAGGTTTCCCAAGAACACCACAGTAGATCTCAAGACACCTACTATCACATTTTCCTAATTTTCCCATTTTTCTCTCCCTTTGCTCTGCTACTTTTCTTCTTTCTCTCTCTCTCAGCAGAGTGTAAATTATAAAACAAATTTCTTTCTATTCAGTTGATGCTAAAAACCATAATTTTTATAACAGAATGCCTTATTTATTCATGGGCTTGTACTATACCTGGAATCATCTGTCACTTCTTCAATAAAACCTGATTCACATCTGGGACAAGTATATTCCTATAAAAGAAAGGAAGACAAAAATGAGTCTTTCACCAGAAAGCTAAGTATATACTTACAGAACAATATGCAGTACACAAGCTGATGTTGTGAAATGCTGTTTGTACTTGCTGACTCTCAGGATAGTTTTTTCTGTTATACTCCAGCAAGTAATGAATTCCATGTGATAATTATAGAATGGCTTCATAAGTGATTCCCACTGAAAGCTAAAAGGAAGAATGTCAAAGTTTGTTTTCTTTAACTTGAATTTTTTTTTTAACTGTAATGAGTTCATTATCTAATTTTCTCTTCAAATCTAGTGAAAAAGCTCCAAGAGATGTATCAGAGCAGTAAAAGATTATAACATTCAATGGGCACAGATATTGCTATTTTTTTCCTGCTATGCTGTTTTTTTCCTTTATCTACTCCTTGCCTTTTTGCCACACTATCATAACCCAAGCTAGTACTGGCTCTGAACAACGACAGGAGACATAAACTGAATCACAGAATAAATCAATTTGTAGACTAGGAATTTACAGTGAAGTTTTACAGTATTTCTAACCTATTTTTTGATTATCAATGGTTCCAAATAAAACTTAAATATTCTCAGGTATTCTATAGACATGTTAATTCAAATAACCAGAATAATTCCATTAGGTCAGCTTCTATTTCCTTCATTACCAGGAATCTTTCTTTTAATTAAATATCAAGCTTTTGGGCCAATTATCTGAGTCTAGAACTTCTGGGTTAACTTGATGGATTTCTCCACTCCAAGGCTCTAATTGGGTGGCTCAGACAGTAAAGAATCTGCCTGCAATGCGGGAGACGGGGGTCCAATCCCTGGGTCAGGAAGATCCCCAGGAGAAGGAAATGGCAACCCACTCCAGAATTCTCGCCTGGAGAATCCCATGGACAGGGGAGCCTGGCAGGCTACAGTCCATGGGGTCACAAAGAGTTGGACGTGACTGAACAACATTGGGGCTGATAAGAAAGAATATACTTCAGAGGTTGCTTTACCACAATTTTAAAAAGTATATTTTAACTATTAATACCTATTAAAATAGATCTGGAAAAGACATCTTCAACTATTTTCTTGCTCGCTATATTTTCTAAACCCCAAAGTTCGTCTTATCAGAAGGAAAAGTAAGCTGTATTTGCCTACTCAAACAGAGTTAGAAATGTAACTCAAACATTCAAATGCTTTCTTAAAAGAGGCAAAAAGAAAAAAATCAATCCCTTCTATCAAGAAGATTAGTTTGGTGAGCAGTCAATGTAAGAAAAACATTTAAATTTAATAAAACAATTGCTTTAAGCAATGCACACTGGGAATATAAACAAATACCAAAGTTCTCCTGAGGGAATCAGGAAAAGCTTTATCTGAAACAGAGACTTAAAATATTAGTCTATTTGCTCAATAAAAAAGGAAATTATGAGCTAAAAATCATAATAGAATATAGCATGCAAGGTGGTTAGAGGGGAACGGTATGATTAGTGTGAATAGGCAGGCTAAAACCAGACTATGGAAAACTTAGATTACCATGAAATTTATCCTGTAGAGCAGAAACTCTCAACCTTTTTTCTTCTCTACACACATGAAAGATGAGAAACACTAGTAATGGGCATACTGTGAATTACCCCAGGCAGAAAATAATCTGGAGAACATATAAATTCCTGAGCCCCTCCCTCTGCTCCTTCATCCCCTATCCTCCCAGGTAGCAGTAACTATGTTCCTTTCTCTCCCACAAAGAAAGTTATCTGAAAGCAAGTGAGATGGCCTACAGAAAGCTACCTTAAATCTATTTTAATGTTTAAAGTTAAAAAGAAAAAAATCAATTAAAAAATGTTGTGATTTGTGATTTGCATCCCAATGTCAGGCCCTCCTCTTTCTTTTCTCTTCCTCTCTCATTCATTCCCACTGTTTTACATGAAAAATAAAAAAATAAAAATAAATAAATATCCTCTAGGTGCAACAACTCCCAAATGTGTTATCTCCAACCCAGGTCACTCTTCTGGACTCCAGATTCATTTCTCCTCAAATGTATTCTCTCTCATGCTCTTTCTCTCTTACACACACACACTTATCAAGAGGTGGCATATCAAATTTGTTCATACTGGAAAAGTCGGGAGCCACTCCCGACTCCTCCCTCTCTGTCATTTTCCACATCCAACCATCAAATCCTGGGACTTCTACTGCGAACACATTTCTCAAATCTACTCCATGCCTTTTTGCCACACTATCATAACCCAAGCCAGCACTGGCTCTAAACAATGAATAAGTTCCCTCTCAAGTGCTGTCCTGCTTCTCTTCCAGGCTCTTCCCATCTGTTCTGCGTGATAAAGTCAGAATGATTTTTCTAAAACATAAAACAGACCATATCATCCCATCTTAAAACCTTTCAACTATTTCCAGAAACACTAAGAATAAAATTAAAGTCTTAAAAATTACTTACAAGGCCTTGATTCAGCTGGTCCCTGTTTAACTTGCCAACCTCATTTTAGGCTACGCTGCCTCAGTGAATTCCAGCCACAAAGAACTTCTTTCAATCATTCTAACTCATCAAGCTAATCCCTGCCTCAAGCTTTCACACATTCTGCTCCTACAACTGAAAACACTATTCCCCTAACTCTTTGCATGGCAAGGGATTTCCAGTCTTTTAGGTCTCCATTTTAAGGTCATGTCAGAAAGCCCCTCTTTCACCATTCAGTCTAAAGTGCTTTCCTCCTCTTTTTTGAAAAGAATTTATTTATTTTTGGTTGCACTGAGTCTTTGTTGCTGTGTGTGAGCTTTCTCGAGTTGCAGCAAGCAGGGGCTACTCATCGTTGAGGTGCATGGGCTCCCCACTGCAGTGGCTTCTCTGGTTGCGGAGCACAGGCTCCAGGCACACAGGCTTCAGGAGCGGTGGTGCCGGAAGCTCAGCCACTCTGCAGCGTGTGGATTCTCCCGGGCCAGGGATTGAACCTGTGTTCCCTGCACTCACAGGCAGATTCCTACCCACCTGTAACACCAGGGAAGTCCCCTCCTCTTCTTATTTTCTCCTTATGGCACCTAATTCATTCCTTTATAGCACTTATCACAGTTTGTAATTATATATTTGTTTAATGCTTTCTTAATATCTGTACCCATTCAGAAAGCTTTAAGTTTCATAAAGGCAGGGTTCAGATCAATTTTGTTTACCATTATATCCCTAAGACAGTCAGGTATTCAATAAATACTTACTGAATAAACAAACATGAAATTACTTGCCACACACCTCACAACTAGGAGTCAAAGTACCAGAATCTAATACAATCAGAGAATGGTAAGAATGAAAGTAAACAATTAAAAGAGCTGGAAGTTTAAGAAGTTGGGGCCTGCTCATGGGATAGTGAAGCCTAAGATTTCAAAAGAAGCAGTGTTTTGGATGATCACAAAGTCCAAGATAAAGCTATGAGAGTAGGTGGTATAATAATTATACAATTATCATTGTATAATCACATTTATTTCATAATCAACATTAAGCATGTATAGAAATATTATACATGTACTTATTAAATTTTTAATTGGAGGATAACTGCTTTACAATATTGTGTTGGTTTCTACCATACACCAACATGCATCAGCCATAGGTACACATATGTCCCCTCCCTCTCAAATCTCCCTCCCACCTCCTACCCCATCCCACCCCTCCAGGATGTCACAGAGCACCTGATTTGAGCTTGGTGCATCATGCAACAAATTTTCATATCTATTTTACATATGGTAAGTTATGTTCCACGCTACTCTCTCCATTCACCCCATCCACTTCTTTCCTCACTGTGTCCACAGTCTGTTCTTTATGTCTGCATCTCCACTGCTGCCCTGCGAACAGGCTCCTTGATTCCATATATAGGTGTTAATACACGATATTTGTTTTTCTCTTTCTGACTTATTCTGTATAACAGGCTCTAGGTTCATCCACCTCATTAGGATTGAATGTATTCTTTTTCATGGCTGAGTAATATTCTATTGTGTATCTGTACCACAACTTTTTTATTAATTCATCTGTCGATGGACATCTAAGTTGCTTCCATGTCCCAGCTGTTGTAAATAGTGCTGCAACGAAAGCTGGGGTACATGTGGCTCTTTCAATTATGGTTTTCTCAGGGTATATGCCCAATGGAGGGATTACTGCATCATATGGCAATTCTACTCCTAGTTTTTTAAGCACTATCCATTATGTTCTCCATAGTGACAGTATCAATTTACATTCCCACCATGGAGTAAGTAAGGTCTTTAAAGGGTCATCTACACTGATCCTGAACTTTCAATGATGTTTAGAACTATGATAAAAAGAAAATAATTTCAGAAGGTAGGTATCATAATTGAGAAGACAGAAGAGAGACTTGAAGCAAGAATCACACTGACTTAGAGTAGAGAAATGTACAAGTTCTCTCTTCGTGATTCCAGACATAGTTCTAAGAACCAGATCACTGAATGTGGAGAGCCCTGTGACTTCTTTACCTATAGAATACTGAGCTAATTCCAGACAATGCTCTTAACTGCCTAACAGTTTCTGCTTTCTGAGTCTTAAAGCCCTGAGCAGCCACACAAGTCTGGGCTACTCTGCTGGACAGCAAGCAAAGAGGAACTAAAGAACCTCTTGATGAGGATGAAACAAGAGACAGAAAAGACTGGCTTAAAACTCAACAGTCAAAAAAAGATCATCATGACATCCAGTCCCATCACTCCATGGCAAACAGAAGAGGAAAAAGTGGAAACAGTGACAGATTTTACTTTCTTGGGCTCCAAAATCACTCCAATCAATGACTGCAGCCAAGAAATTAAAAGATACTAGCTCCTTGGAAGAAAAGCTAGGACAAACCTAGACAGCATATTAAAAAGCAGAGACATTAACTTTGCCAACAAAAGTCTGTATAGTCAAAGCTATGGTTTTTTTCAGTAATCATATAAGGATATAAGAGTTGGACCATAAAGTTGAGTGCCAAAGGATTGATGCTTTTGAATTATGGTGCTGGAGAAAACTCTTGAGAGTCCCTTGGACAGCAAGGAGATCAAACCACTCAATCCTAACGGAAATCAAACCCTGAATATTCATTGCATGGACTGATGCTGAAGCTCCAATACTTTGGCCACTTGAAGCAAAGGGTCGACTCACTGGAAAAACCCCTGATGCGGACAAAGATTGAGAGCAGGAGAAGGGGACAACAGAAGATGAGATGGCTGGATGGCATCATCAACTCAACGAACGAGTTCAGCAAACTCCGAGAGACAGTGAAGGACAGGGAAACCTGACATGCTGCAATCAATAGGGTCACAAAGAGTCAGACATGACTTAGCAATTAAACAACAGCTCTGCTGGACAGACAGGTCACACAGACAAGCACTGAGACATCAGAGAAGGACTGGATTGTAAGAGGGAAAAACTACCTTGGAGGTCCATCCCAGCAGGGCCTTCAGACGGCTCCCTCCAGTTTTGTGGACTACAAACATATGAAAGATCTCAAGTGAGAATTGACCAGCTCAACTCTATAAATCCACAGGAACATGAAAGATAATACTGTTTCAAGTCACTAAAGTTTGGGGTGACTCTTTAGGCAGTAAGAGAAAACCAGAATATTGACCAAGGGATGAAGAGCTTTGAATCCTGGTCTTTTTTGAATTTAAAACCCCATATTCTTTTCATTACACCTCACTGATTGACAATAATTACTCTTTTAAAGAAAGGAATAGAACTATAATTTGCTGATGATTGAATGGAAAAGTTTATGTCAAGGCCAAATGAGGACTTGGGAGATTCAGCAACATTCCAGCCCCCTCCTCTCCTTAACAGGACAGAATTACCCTGATGAACACATTTCAGGGTGTGAAACCTTCTATCTTACAAGATCAGTAATTTAATCTAGCACCTAGAGAAGACCTGTCTCTTAAGAGGAAGATTCACATAAAAACAAATTAAGAGGCCATGTATATAAAAACCAGAATGCCAATTTAATTTCAATGAAAAAGTTACCGAGTGGCTCATTTACTTTTACTATTCAGCACAGTCTTCCTCAATAAATAATTCTACCTGAACAGAGGAAAGACACATGAATAGAGGAGTTTTGGAATCACAGACCTTTATTCTAAACTCAAGTCTCTATTTATGAGTTGTATTATTATAAAGGTTAAGCTGTTTGCAAATAACCTAATGCAATGATTGCCACATTAGACATATAATATAGTTACTGTAGTTATTCCAGATTATAATCACCTGTTAAAAAAGCAGAGACTCGGAGCAGTAGGCAACTGAATATATAGCCTGTGTCATCAGGCTAAGATAGCCTAATATATCAATTTCCACTATCAGCATAAAACCAGATTCTCAAAATCAATGATCTGTGTTTCTTCTCCCTCTGGGCAGGAAGAAAACAGCGTATGTTTGCCCCTGACTCTTTTTTCTATTCTTTCACTGCTGATCTACAATTTCCACACCTTCCTCTAACAAGTACATTCTTTCTCCTGTTAAAATATAATACAATTACTTGGCTATATTTTCTTACTTACAATCACAATTCAGTCCTGCCCTACACTGAGATTACACCCAGACTAGATTTTAAGTATTTCTCTCTTGGGTCACTTCTAAAGATGGCTAACGTGGCATTTTAATTTTTCCTAATTTTTTTTCAGAAGTAATATTAAGTTCACTTTGGGGGAACATCCATGAATTAAGGAGAATTTGTAAGAAGATCAAACAAGAACCAAACCTAGTCTCTGACTCTACACTCTTCCCACATCCAAGCCTTGGTCTTAGTATATCATCCTGAATATATCCAGATAACAGAGTTTTAAATTTTAAGCATAATAGGTTTTGGAGGGGAGGGCAAAACAAGGATAAAAGTGAAGTTAAAGGCTCACTACAGGTCCGGCACTATGCATGTCTCCAAACTAAACTGCTTTCCTTCAGGGTCTGAACATTTACTATATACAACTCCAGCGAAGGCACTCAGTAGCAGGTACACTTGAATGAACTACTTTGGAAGATCCACTGCCTGTTTCATCTAAAAATATCCACAAGGAGAAGTATTTTTCACCATTAGTAGTCTGAATCAGGGACAACTCCCTAAGTACAGCTTAGCCCTGATGTTTAACTCACTTAGAAGAATAGTCCTAGAAGACACAAAGCACTCAGAATGTAAGTGAAAAGGGACTTTTGGGGTTTTTCTTTCTGTGTGTGTGGTTTTTAGGGGGAAAGGATGGTTTTAATGCATTATTTTATTTTCCTTCTCATATTTCATGGGCTAATATCACAAAATGTGAGGTCTTGGTAAAACAATAACCTAAGCCAAGACTTATTTATATTAAATCCCATACTGTGAAATTTATATACCCTTGAACCTTATACAAATTTATATCCAATGTTTATTCATAATATGAAATACAATATAAAAACTTACTATTTATTTTCTAATTCCACAGCTTTGTTTTTCTATGTGTTCACAATCAAAATCAGTTTTTTATTTTAGATAAAAGAAAAGCCTATTTTCTGCGTCATTTGACAGAATCCAAATCTAAGATCACAATATTAAGTCAGTCATGTTCTATTGTTCATATTCTCCAGAGTATCACAAGGCAAATTACTGAGAAACTCCTAATTAGAAGGATTAGGAACAAACTGAAACACACCACAGCTCCTACCTAGGCTAGAACCCACCACACCATGAATTTCATGTCAACTTACGTCTCTAACATCAACCACACTGCTTTTCTCCTAGAGAAAGTGAAAGTTGCTCAGTTGTGTCTGACTCTGCGACCCCATGTACTATATATAGTCCATGGAATTCTTCAGACCAGAATACTGGTGTAGATAGCCATTCCCTTCTCCAGGGGATCTTCCCAACCCAGGACCAAACCCAGGTCTCCCGCATTGCAGGTGGATTCTTTACCATCTGAGCCACCAGGAAAGCCCAAGAATACTGGAGTGGGTAGCCTATCCCTTCTCCAGTGGATCTTCCCAACCAGGAATCGAAATGGGGTCTCCTGCACAGCAGGCGGATTCTCTACCAGCTAAACTACCAGGGAAGCCCTTAAGTTTTCCATAATCTCCTATGATCATTCTTTTACAATCCAGGTTACACTTTCTGCCTTTTTAAAAGCATCAAGTGAACCCCAAAACAAAGTTAATAGATCTGAAATAGGCTGGGACTTGGGACCCTTTACTGGAGTGCTTGCACCTGGACAAACTAAGCAACTAAAAGCAAGAGTTTCAGGAAAACATCTGCTTTACTGATTAGGACAAAGCCTCTGACTGTGTGGATCACAACAAACTGGAAAATTTTTCAAGAGATGGGAATACCAGACCACCTGACCTGCCTCCTGAGAAATCTGTATGCAGGTCAAGAAGCAACAATTAGAACTGGACATGGAACAACAGACTGGTTCCAAATTGGGAAAGAAGTATGTCAAGGCTGTATATTGTCACCCTGCTTATTTAACTTATATGCAGAAATCATCACGCGAAATATCAGCCTAGATGAAGCACAAGATGGAATCAAGATTGCCAGGAGAAATATCAATAACCTCAGATATGCAGATGACACCACCCTTACGCAGAAAGTGAAGAGGAACTGAAGAGCCTCTTGATGAAAGTGAAAGAGAGTGAAAAAGGTGGCTTAAAACTCAACATTCAAAAAACTATCATCATGCCATCACTTCATGGCAAATAGATGGGGAAACAATGGAAACAGTGAGAGACTTTATTTTTTTAGGCTCCAAAATCACTGCAGATGGTGACTGCAGCCATGAAATTAAAAGATGCTTGCTCCTTGGAAGAAAAGTTATGACAAACCTAGACAGTGTATTAAAAAGCAGAGACATTACTTTGCTGACAAAGGTTTGTCTTATCAAAGCTATGGTTTTCCCAGCAGTCATGTATGGATGTGAGAGTCGGACTATAAAGAAAGCTGAGCACCAAAGAATTGATGCTTTTGAACTGTGGGGTTGGAGAAGACTCTTGAGAGTCCCTTGGACTGCAAGGAGATCCAACTAGTCAATCCTAAAGAAAATCAGTCCTGAATATTCATTGGAAGAACTGATGCTGAAGCTCCACTACTTTGGCCACCTGATGCAAAGAACTGACTCACTGGAAAAGAGCATGATGCTGGGAAAGACTGAAGGCAGGAGAAGGGGACAACAGAGGATGAGATAGTTGGATGGCACCACCAACTCGATGGACATGAGTTTGAGCAAGTTCTGGGAGTTGGTGATGTACAGGAAGGCCTGGGGTGCCACAGTCCATGGGGTCGCAAAGAGTCAGACACAACTAAGCGACTGAACTGAATTGAACAGTAACTGCATATACGTGCAGTTGGGGCAATTATGAACAGTAAGATACAAAAAGGCCACAAACTGACTGACTTTTCGGAGATGTAGGCAGTGTTGGGAACAAAAGCACATGGTACCTGCACACAGCATCACCTGAGGTGGGCAGACCACCTAAACTATGTTTCCTGCCCAACCCACCCATCCACCCCTACCCTTACCTCATTTAAGGAACCACTAGCTCACCTCACCTCAGAAAATGAGCAAGAGTACCTGTTTCTTACTTGAAGCACAAGTCCCAATAAAGCCTTGCCTGAACTTCTCAGCTGGCCTCTCATCAATTTCTATTGATTAATGAGTCCACAGACCCAAGTCAGTAACAGAACTTCTGGGTTCTATTCCCAGTTCCACCAGTTCATGGTCTTTGGGAAGACCTGTTTCTCCATCTGTAAAACTAGAACACAGTTTGTTCTAGACACCAATGTTGTCTTCATTTACTTGTCTCCTCTAACTCTCCTTCAGGAAAACAAGAAGTCTCGTTCATTCAATTCTTATTTTGAGGTTAAATAATACTGAAGATTTGGGGGATTCCCAGGTGGCTCAGTTGTAAAGAATCCACCTGCCAAGCAGGAGATGCCAGTCTTATCCCTGGGTTGGGAAGATCCCCTCAAGAAGGAAATGGCAACCACTCCAGTGTTCCTGCCTCAGAAATCCCACAGACAGAGAAGCCTTGCTAGCTACAGTCCATGGGGCTGTGAAAGAGGAAGAACACAACCTAGCAACTGAACAACAACCACACTTAAGATTAGGATATTCACAGAAGTTTGTTTTATATGTCTTTACTTCCCTAAGTGGAATTTTATTATTAGAACATAAACTTTGTACATGATTTCAGTGACTTTTAATCCCAGGTTATTTTTCTTTCCCCACCAAGTATGCTTTTCTTTCTGCACAATGCTTAGAATGTAGAGCTTAGAATATAATTGCTGAATGCATGAAGGTTGTCAGTTTAAGTAAGAAGACTCTATCAGCCTAAACTGAACGTAGGAAGACAAACTTTTCCCTCAGACTGTGACGGCACACAACAGAACTAAGGGCAAACTTTTAGGATCACTTACCATTTTATATCTATGCCACTGAGTTGTTCCCCTTCTGGCTGCCTTTACTGTAAGCAAGCAAAGAACACTATAACTAAACCCTTTCTGGCTACACTGTATTAACTTTATCTCTGATAATTCTTGTAATTTAGTCAATTTATTTTTTCCTTAGAAAATCTGGCTTCTTGACCATCTGATCAAATTATATCAAATAACACTTTGTCTCCTGACCTGATTTTCTGCCTTGTTACACAATGAACCAAAGAAAGTTGGTTGACTATATATTCCTGTTTGGAATCCCTGATAGTGTCAACCTTTCAGGTTTGGAATGAAGGAACAAAATGATGACGGTTGTGAATGTTACTATTTTTAGGGAATAAATGCAGTTCTAATGGCCTGAAACTCAGTCACAGCTCTCCAAATATTTAAACTGTAAAGGTATCTTTGTATAACACTAAAAAACTGTGGCCTGATGGTAGACTTTTATTTTTGTAAACTGGTTTTCTTCCTGAATAACAGTCAGGGGGACAATCACTTAATACTTAAGTTCAGAGAACTAATTCACACTCAGTAACAGATTTCTGGAATCCTTTTATGGCACGAGTGTTGCAAGATGAGAAAGACCAATGTTACACTGCTAACCTTATTAAAAACCTTGGGAACTCTGAATTTGCTCATCGAATACAGATTGTATGCTAAAACAGAATGCTAGTAAAGAACAGTTCTCAAAGCTTTCTAAGAGATTGTTCCAGGGTTAAAATCCTCAGTTTGGCCCAAATAAAATTTTCCATTTCAAAAACAAACAAAAAAGAACCAAAATCCTAGTATATTATTAAAACAAGTCTCCCTAACTGAATTAGCACCTACACTTGGCATAGAATAATAATAAGCCAATAATTTTAGTGATTAGTAAAATAAGGTTGAAAAATTTAGGGAATTAAACACTTTCATTATTCTTATTTGTGAATATTACTTCCCAACACTTTTTAATCATAAATACGCAAATTAAAAACAGCAGTAAAAGCTAATTTGCTGAATTTACCTATTACATGTTATTAAACAAAAAGTAAATGTACCATTATAGTTTTCACACTATATCAGCAATCAAAATAACAGTAGTTTAGGTTCAGATCTGCACAGCATCAAAGTGAGTGGCAAGTAGGTGAATATAGGATACCTTGCCTACTTCCTGTGATACCTGTCGAACTCATCAAGGAAAGAGATCAGTACCTTAACAGATTTTCAAGGAAAACAAAACTAACTGGCCTGTTTTGGGGAAAGAGGCTGGGCAATCTATTTAACAGTGTGCCTGGTTTAAAATCACCAGTCACTTCTATTTATTATACATGTATCTGTATACCTCTAAGGAACTCTGAAATAACAACTGAACTTTAAAAAAAAAAAGGCTTCAAAAAAATCTTTCGGGATCTAACCTAAACTTTTTTATGTGAAACTGTAAGAACCACCTAAAATGTTTCTACTATGGTAAAGGCCTTATTTCTCTACAAATAAGGACTGCTCGTTCCTACACAACCTTTCAATGAGAGGTTACATAGCTCCATTTCTCTGAATGCCCACTCAAGCTTTCAATGGGCACACCTCAGTATTATTTTACAGTGGGATACACCAAGACAAACTGAGAGGGTCAGATGACTCAACTTCAATCCTATGAACAAACAGTATTAGAACAAGGCTTGATAACTTCAATTCACCAACTCAACCAAGAATTTGGGGAAACTAAAAGTTTAAGCACAAAATCTCCTAAGCTCATGAAAACTCTCAAGAACATTAAGAGAAACAGAGAAAGTAATGCTTAATTAATGCAAAGATGAGCTACAGAAAAACTGCAAGTTAGACTTGGTGTCTGCTTTTTACTTTGTTTTCAAACTGGAATTTCCAGATGTCTTACTAAGTTACTTGTTGTGTTACTACTTCAATTAATTTCCAACTGACAAAAAAATCTGCATACTTTTAGAAGTTGCCCCAGTGTGTAACTTGAGAGGCGTGATCCAATTTCTCTGGTCTCGGTAACCACAAGGAGAGAAAGTGACCCCAAGTGATACTGCTATAATAGAATGCCACTTAACTACCTTCTAAACAATCCCTCCCATCAGGGCTTTAGTTAAAATTATCTCAATTTTATCTCACTGAAAACTCTCAACAGGATTCCAAAATTAGAAATCAAAGCTACCCCAGGACAAAACCTTCAGCAGCAGTGACACAAGACAACGACTATCCTTTTATCCTTCTACACCTGGGTTCCTGAACCACAGTGCTCTGGACATTTTGGGCCCAATAACTTTTTGCTGTTGGGGCTGTCCTGGTCATTGAAGCAGGTTTAGCAGCATCCCCAGTCTCTATCCACCAGGAGCCAGCAACAAGCCTCCCTTTCCGGTAGCTGCGACAACAACCCTGCTGCAGAAAAGGTCTACAGACATTGCCAAATTTCCTCCTAAAAAGTAAAACTGCCCCCAGTTGAGAACCACTGCTCCACATTATCTCCTTTATCAATCAACATTAAGCTGTGGAGAGTTGAAAAGAAGTCAGCATTTACAGGCTTATTCTCAGACCCTTCTAATTTGACTAGAGAGAATAAGAAACAATCCACATGGTTTTTCCTCTTCGGATATGATGGCTGGCTGAGAGACCTCAGCATCCTCTCCCTTAATGTAAGCAAAGGTCATAAAAAGCCAAGTAAACATAAAGAAACAAAAAGTATTAGCAGCCAAAAAGTGCTACTTCCCGTTAAAAATATAAGGAATTTCACCTGTGGTGAGTTTAAGGTTTTTGTTCTTCTTCATACTGAAAAAAATCCCAAGATTTCCCCAAGATATACATAAAAGTCAATTTATCAGCAGAATCTCAAGACTAGAACTAGCCTTCTACCCATAAGAACATGCCTATCTTTCTTCTAGCTCCTTGCAGGAATATAATTACTGACACTGTTATATTCAAACTTCGCATGATAGTGGTTGCATTTTGTTCCACCGAAGCCTTTTAGATAAAGATCTCATACCATTAACACCACTACTTTTTAAAAATAACTATTGGGTAACTCAATAGTTAAAAATAACTCAAGGGCTTGCTTCCTGATGGCTCAGCTTGGTGGTTCAGCAGTCAAGACTGTCTGCCAATGCAGAAGCTGCAGGTTCGATCCCTGGGTTGGGAAGACCCCCTCAAGAAGGAAAAACCCACGTCAGTATTCTTCTCTGGGAAATCCCACGGACAGAGGAGCCTGGCGGGCTATAGTCCATGGGGTCGCAAAAGAGTCAGACACAACTTACCAGCTCTATAACAATTCAACTCAGAATATGTCAAGAGACATTTAATAAGCAACTGCTATAAAGCACAGAAAGATGCTAGATTATCAAGCAGATTTTTTAGATGGTAAGTCACCAATAGCAGAATTTAAGAAATCTAAAACCTCTAAAATCCAGTTCAAACCACTAATTCCTTCCTTCAGTTCAACAAAACTACTAATATTACTTAAGACACCATTCTAGGATCTTCCTAAGAGTCATGCACTTTTAAAACTCTAGGTCAGACTTCCCTGGTGGTACAGTAGATAGGAATTCGCCTGCCAAGGCAGGGGACACAGGTTAGATCCCCGGTCCAAGAAGATTCTATGTCACAGAGCAACAAAAGTCCATTCACCATAACTACTGAGCCCCTGGGTCACAACTACCAGGCCCATATGCCTAGAGCCTGTGCTCTCCAACAAGCCACTACAATGAGATGCCCATGCACCCCAACGAAGAGTAGGCCCCGCTCACCACAACTAGAGAATGCCCACACACAGCAACAAAGACCATTGCAACCAAAAATAAGTAAGTAAATTTAAAAAAAAATAAAAAGTAAGGACAGGGAGCTTAGAGCTTTAAGAATCACAAAGTCTTTAAGAAGTCTACTTTCGAGCTTCTCTTATGGGGTGGTTAGAAAGTTTTCCTGTATTAGAGTCATTACAAGTATAGCACAATAACAATGATTTGTATTGTTGTTTAGTCACTAAGTCGTGTCCGACTCTTGCAATCCCATGGACTGTAACCTGCCAGGCTCCTCTGTTCATGGGATTCTCTAGGCAAGAACACTGGAGTAGGTTGCCATTTCATTCTCCAGGAGATCTTCCTGACCCAGGAAACAAACTTGGGTCTCCTGCATTGCAGGCAGATTCTTTACCAACTAAGCTACAAGGGATTTGTATAGTACCTGGAAAAGAAACAAACTAGGTAATATTACTTATTAATAAGGATGACATTTTATTAGTCCAAAGGTGATATAATAAAGAGACGGAAGAGGGAGAGAAGTTGGCTATTTTCTTCAGGCAAAGCCTCAGAGGTGAGTAATACACTTGCAGTCCTTAACGAGACTGGCCTCCTCGCCAGCCTAGATACTCTGATCTCCATAAAACACTTAGGAACCACCCTAGTTTCATCAATACTAAAAGTTGTTTACTCTGCATGATTTATCTCACCTGTTCAGTGACTCTACAGAATTTAATCTCATAGGTAATATTCCCTGACCTTGACTTTAAAAGGGGAGAGGACAGTATGGATCTCTGTGGCACCGCCCAGTCATCCCTGAGGGGCATTTCTCAGTGCTGCGTACTTAACTCCATCAGTCTTGGCTTCACAGTGTCTCTCAGTGGATAGACAGGTGAGGCAGAAGCTTCTGCTATATTCTGAAAATAACTTTAAGTTACTTAAGTATTTCCTCTGTCATCTGATGATCAAAAATATACAATACTAATTTACCCAATGATACTTAATATAAACTTGAAATACTAGGGCTTCAGACCATATAATCAAAATCCTTTATTTTAAAATCCAAGTTTAGAGGAGGACTCACCCTCTCCCTCCCTAACTCATCTGGGGCAGACAAAGAAGACAGCTGTAAGGCCGATTCACCCAATGCCAATTCAGAGAAAAATTGGCAAGAGGAGGCAGACCTGAATGAAGCATAGAGCGCATGCATTGCTCTGCTTTTGCCTAAGCGCCAACCATGCTGGCCACTTGGAATATGCTGACCTATCTTTGTCCACTTGTCTTGATTTTTCTAGGCTGGAATGCCTCCAAGAAACCTTCCCTGACTCAGACCCCAGCCTAAGTGATCTGCCTCTCCTTTCCTCTTAAGCTATCAATGGCTTCCTGGATGCACTTGTTTATAGGCCTCTGGACCCTTCTCTGTTCACTCTCAGCTTGATGCCAAGCAGGGTCCTGTGGGGCTACTACACATGGAGGCTGTTTTGTGCCCAATTTCTTATAGGGAAGACTCCAGCCTCCATGACCTTCTCTTGAGTCCCACAGGGCAAAACAACTGCTAATCAAAGGAGGAGCAGCCAATGAACCACCTGAGGCAAGATTAAGGGACCAGAGAGGCTCATCAAGATTAGGAAACCCGAACACCTACCACCTAAGACCCTGCACACAACCCCACCCTCTTGAAACCTTGCAGAGAGTGCAAGACTGTTACTGCCTTGATCCTTTTCATATACCCCTGCCTAACGATATAACGGAGAAGGCAATGGCAACCCACTCCAGTATTCTTGCCTGGAAAATCCCATGGATGGAGGAGCCTGGTAGGCTGTAGTCCATGGGGTCGCTAAGAGTCGGACACAACTGAGCGACTTCACTTTCATGCATTGGAGAAGGAAATGGCAACCCACTCCAGTGTTCTTGCCTGGAAAATCCCAAGGACGGAGAAGCCTGGTGGGCTGCCGTCTATGGGGTTGCACAGAGTCAGACAGGACTGAAGCGACTTAGCAACAGCAGCAGCAACTATATAACCTCTCCCTACTCACCGGGGAAAAAACTGGCTTGAAAATCAAAATTCAAAAAACGAAGATCAAGGCATCCAGTCCCATCATTTCATGGCAAACAGATGGGGAAACAATGGAAACAGTGACAGACTTTATTTTCTTGGGCTCCAAAATCACTGCAGATGGTGACTTCAGCCATGAAATTAAAAGACGGTTGCTCCTTGGAAGAAAAGCTGTGACAGAAGAAAGACTTCTGTCTTTCATGCAGAAGAAAAACATAGCGTATTAAAAAGCAGAGAAATCACTTTGCCAACAAAGGTCCATATAATTAAAGCTACGGTTTTTCCAGTAGTCATGTACGAATGTGAGAACTGGACCATAAAGAAGGCTAAGAGAGGAAGAACTGATGCTTTCAAACTGTGGTGCTAGAGAAGACTCTTCAGAATCCCCTGGACAGCAAGATCAAACCAGTCAATCATAAAGGAAATCAACCCTGAATATCCTTGGAAGGACTGATGCTGAAACTGACACTCCAATACTTTGGCTACCTGATGAAAACAGCCAACTCACTGGAAAAGACCCTGATGCTAGGAAAAACTGAGGGCAAGACGAGAAGGGGGTAACAGAGGATGAGATGGTAGGATGGCATCTCTGACTCAATGGACCTGAATTTGAGCAAACTCCGGGACATAGTGAAGGACAGGGAAGCCTGGAGTGCTGCAGTCAAAACGGTCGCAAACAGTCGAACAGGACTTAGTGACTGAATAACAACTCACCAGGGAGGAGGGCACAGTTCTTTTTGCCTGGTAAAGTAATAAAGCCACTCTTTCCTTTTCCAAAAAACTTAATTAATTAATTTAAAAATAAAATCCAAGTTTAATATTTACTAAATTTTACTAAAACTATTTTCACTGTAAACAGGGAAACATTTTTAATAAAAAAGAAAATTCCTGAATCATTATTCACTTCTAAAATGAAGACTTTTTTGAAACCTAACAATACCACCGAATAATATTTTCATTCTAAAATCTCAAAAAAACTGAGTAGCCATTGCCCTTTTGTGAAGAACACTAACAACACAGAAATCTCCATTTGTAAGGGTTTGTCCCTCTTTGCACCAGAAACAGAAGGATAGTGAAACCTCAATTCTTATCAATGGAGAAGTCCTGACTTAAATCTGCAAACAATCATGCTTGTTTACCATGTTTTGCATGATAATCTGCCAAAACTGGTTTCCCCTCTTCCCCAAAGTTTTCTGTTTCTAGCTGAAGATAGTACTTAATGTAATGGCTTTATAGTCATTTCAGGGAGAGATTCAGTTTTTCTTGGCATCTCCCCTGTATATAGGAGGTATACATGTTATTAAACTTTTTTCTCCAGGAAAAAATAAAAAATAAAATTCCCTTCACGATTTCCCCCTCATTTCTTAGTACCTCCTTTCTAAAAGAAATTTGTCTTCTTATCTGAGAGGATCCAAATCAAAAACACACGAAGTTGAGATAGACAGATCAAGATTAGCAGTAAGGAGCAGTATGGCAAAAAGCAGACAGACACAAACACAACCAAAAAGCAGCAAACAAAACTAAAACAGCATGTAGATGAAACTATGACTACAAAATTGGGGGTGGGGCAAATAGTGAAGAAACAAAATGCTCTAAGAGCCCGAAAAAGCACAACCTTTAGGCAAAAAGGCTCTACCTTTAGGCACTTTCTCCCTGGCCTCCATTGGTGTTTCTAAGAAATAAGATATACAGACACACTTTAGTAGGTTTTCTTACAGATTTTATCAGAGACGCTGTAAACACCGAGGGAAGTTGTTAGGCACCCTGACTTAAGGCTGAACACAGATACTTCTAAGGAGAAAAACAATCATAACTAGCTAAAGATGGTTGGCCAAAGGCAGGATTAACATTCATCCTGGTGGGTCTATAGCCCAAGCCAAAAAAGCCTGTGTGGTTTCGGTGTTGTAGCTGACGAGCTTGCTGCAGAAGCACTTTTTTTTTCACAGCCATAGCACTACCTCTCTAGGGACTAACAAAATCCGGCAGAGAGTAGTGAAAACCAATTTTACATTAGATGATGCAGTCCCCAGCATTCTGTCCTAGATCTTTTTTATTAAGCGAAGAGAGAACCAGAGGAGGAAGGGTGAGTAAGGCAGGTGGTGCGAAAGACACTGGCAGCATGACAATCAAAATAAGCAAGTTGAAACAATATGTTCTGCCTTCTTCCTAAAGCCATTTCCTTCAATAGTGATAGGGAGCGCAGGCAGTCTGCAAGTCATTAGCACACTGCCGTTTTCACTTTCAGAAGAACACTGGAAACCCCTGAAGAGCAAAATCCCCCTCTCCATCCCAGTTACCTTCCAACCCTCTCTTTCTCTCCGAGTTTTCTTGCTTCCTTTCCTAGGGACGACCGAATAAGGACAATTCTCGGCAATCCGCTATTTTGCTTTAATGAGGGGGAAGGGGGAGGGTCTGGTAAAAATTGGAAAAGGAATAAAGGTGAGAGACAACAGCGGAAAGAATATCGAACTGCAGGAAAAGAGAGGTCATCGTGGGAAGGAGACAAGGTGAAGAAGAGTGCATGAAAACAGGGGACATGTCAGAAGAGAACTTGCTAAAGAAGGCCAAAAAAATTAAAAATGGAGCGCGGGAGGGGGGAGGGAGGAGCTGGTCAAGACGGGAGAGAAAGTGAGGGGCAGGTGGAACATCCGAGCGAGAGTGCGGAGTCTGGGCCGAGACGCCGGGGCAGCAGGCTCCTGGAGAGACCGATGTCAGGTGAATCGGGATTGTATGGGAAGCTTAACCCCCACTCCAGGACATCTGGGAGAGGAATCCGGGCCGATGCCCGAGCGCAGAGAAACCGGGCTCTTACCGGTAGTTTGGGGCTGACCTCGCCCTTGCAAAAGTGGCAGAAAAACCGGTGCGCGGCAACCGCAGAGCCCGCGCCGGCCCCGGCCGCCGAAGCCTCCGCCATTTTTCTCTTTCGCCACGGCTGTCCGAGAGGGCAGCCGGCCGGTCTTTCGCCAGGCCGCTACCTCCCGGCTGCTGTCGCCTCCTCGGCCGCCGCCGCCGCTTCCTCAGTGCTGCCAGCCTCTCCAGATCTGGCCCGCGTGAGTCACGTGAGTCCGCCCAGCCCACAGCGGCGGTGGCGCGGCTGCTGACCCCGCGGCCCGCCTCCCAGAACCAAAGAGGCGCAGGAAGGAGAGTCAGCCCGCCGCCGCCCGCCTGCCGTCTTCTCAAACAGCCCCTCGCCGGTCCTCCAAACTCCCAGCGAGAAGAAAGAAAGAGCGTCCCCGGAAACCACCGAAACGCTGGGGTAGAGCGGCACACGTTTTTCCTCTTCGCCGGTCCTCCTCGGTTGCCGCGCTCCTGCGCGAAGGGACCTTGGGCTCCCCCTCTGCCCCGGCGGTCAGCGGGAACCTCACGAAGCAGTCGTGGGGAACTCGGCGGCGTTACGTTGCACTGACCCAGAGGTTAGTGGAAAATGCGGTCTGAAAGAGGCAGCCCTGTCCCTGGACCCGGGGATCCAATCCGGAACCGGAACCAGCGGGAAGGGAGTGAAGAGCCAGGACCCAGGCTCTCTAGAAATCCTTTTAGAGGATGGCAGAGGGTCTGGAGATGTGTCCCGAAAGACCTGTGGATGGGAATAGTGAAGCTGAAAGGCAAAGTCTGGGTTGGCTTCTGAAGAATTGGGAGAAATAAATGCACAAACCAGTGTTTGATAGGACTTGTGATTGTATAGTTAACCATGTCTGTTTCTTTTTGTGTCTACTTAGTGAAGAAATCGAAATTTCAGAATTAAATACTGCCCTGCTAACAACATACTTCATCTCCTATCTGAAACACCCTATCATTTACCTCCTAACTTACTTTGCAAAGTTGTTTGCCTGTTCAGTCCCAATAGGAGTGAAACAATGAGGTATAGAATCTAAGGTCTGTGATAGATCGCAAAACCATCTACACCCAATCTTTCAAGAAAATTAGAACCATACATGATCCCATAAAGATAAATCTCACATACATAGGTTTCCAGTCTTCTTTTTCAATGCGTGTGGGGGTTTTTTCACAATAATTAAACTTTCCTCTACATTTTGCTTTGTAACCTGCATCTTTCACTTAATGAATACTTTTCTACACTAATACATATTGTATTATGAATGTTGGCATGGAACTCCATTATATGCATATACCATAATTTATTGGAATAATCACTTATTAGGTTCCCAGAATATCATTATTCTAAAGTGACATATTTTTATCATTCCCTTGGAACAGAATATCCAAAACAAAAGCATTTAGGTCAAAGATATGCAAGATTTTAAGGCTTTTGGTATATCTACTGTCAAATTGCCATCTAGGAAGAACATGAATTTACATTCAGCAATTCTGCTCCCAACATAAAAGAAAAACTTCCCATCATACTGTCTTTTATTTTTTTCCTAGCTCTGAGACTCCTCAGCATAATGACTCAAGCAGAAATTAAACTGTGTTCTTTGTTGCTGCAAGAGCATTTTGGAGAGATTGTAGAAAAAATTGGAGTCCACCTAATCAGAACTGGCGGCCAGCCCCTAAGAGTTATTGCCCATGACACAGGAACTTCGCTGGATCAGGTATGTTTGGATCACATCAATTTGCTTTCATTTCATTAATTTCTTTTACCTACCCTTGAATATTGTTACTGCCTGCCCCACAAGGACAGAGGAGCCTGCTGTGCTGCAGTCCATAGGGTTGCAAAGAGTCAGACATGAGTAAGAGACTGGATAACCCTACAAAATGGAAAAGAGCAAAGTCTGCCCTAGGATCAGAATGGTGTTATTTAACAGGAGAGAGAGAATGAGACATAGGGCCCAAGGTTCTGCTTCTCAAAGAGTTCTGGCTCCTTGTATCTTCTTAGGCAAATCTTTCCCCCTCTATCCCATACTTCATTTATTCATAATGAGTCTGTTAATCTCAGTACTACATTTTAGGAATGAGAATAATAGAGGGGAAGTAAACTGTACTTTGAAAGATAAAGATTGGAGGAAATATGAGCATCATAGTAAGGAATCTTCCTGATTTTTTCCACTCACGATTCTAACTATTCCAGTGGAGAGAGGGAGCAATTTGCAGCTGTCTCTTGATATTTAGGAAACTGTTGGACAAAACTTGCCAGCAGTAATGAACTGCATCTTCAGATTTTTCTTCTCTTTCTTTTATATCCTCTCTAGGTAAAAAAAGCCCTTTGTGTCCTCATCCAGCACAACTTGGTGATACATCAAGTGCACAAACGTGGCGTGGTGGAGTATGAAGCCCAGTGCAGCCGGGTGTTGCGAATGCTTAGGTATCCCCGGTACATCTATACCGCCAAAACACTGTACAGTGACACGGGAGAGCTGATTGTTGAGGAGCTGCTGTTGAATGGCAAAATGACAATGTCCGCTGTTGTGAAGAAAGTAGCAGATAGGCTCACAGAGACTATGGAAGGTCAGTACTGTGTCCACGGCTGTTGACGAAAGCATAGATTGACTGGCTGCAGGAGTGAACCCTTAGCTATCTGAGGCCGTCTCATGCCTGTTTCCTCCTGTCATACAGATGGCAAGACCATGGACTATGCTGAGGTGTCAAACACATTTGTGCGACTCGTGGACACACACTTTGTGCAGCGTTGCCCCTTGGTGCCTGCCACTGAGAATTCAGACACTGGGCCGCCACCACCTGCCCCCACTCTTGTCATCAATGAAAAGGACATGTACCTGGTTCCTAAACTGAGCTTGATAGGTAAGGAATTTTGCCCCTGAGATCTGTGACTTGCCCTAATTGTAGATTCTTTCATGAAAGTTTCATAGTGATTGTTAAATGAATGACTTAATCAATGAAGCAGTTACCAAGGATTTGCTCTATGCCAGATACTGTGGTATAAAGTGATGAAAAAAACATTATGGTCCCTGCCCTCCATAAGGCATTACATTAATCAGATAGTCTCACAAAGAAAAAGTATGAAAAGTGTGTTAGCAGTGTTAGGAAAATATATAACAGGGGACCAGATTTACCTGGGAGTTGGGGGCACATGCTTCTTTGAGAAAATGGCATTTGAACCAAGATTTGAAGCAGAAGTAGGAGCCAGTCAGTGAGGTAAGGTGTGAAGAGGTACAGAGGATAAGCATTCTTGGCAAAAGAAATTGTATGTAGTGAGGGAAAAAAAACAGTATATTTGAGGAATTAAAAGAAGATCAGTGTAGTTAAAGCATAGAGAGCAAAGGAAAGAGAGCCATACAATAAGGTTAGAGAGATAGGCAGGGAATAGATCATGCAAGACCTCATAGAGCACTTGTTCTTTATCCTAGATGCGAAGGAAAACTACTAAAGGATTTTAGAGGAAGTAACATGATCTAATTTGCATTTTAAAAATATGTTTCTGTCTGCAGAAAGGATGGGGCAAAAGTAAATGTAGACAAACCAGTGAATAATCAGGCATAGAAGGGGTGAGGAAAACAGAAATCAAGAATGACATCTGGCTGGCGTACATGGAAGGATGAGCATACCGTTCACTGTGAAAGGAAGCCTTGGAACAGAAGCAGTTTGAGGGAGAGAGACTATGAGTTTCTTTTTGAACATGTTGAGTTTCAGATGACTTCATCATTAACTTGAATTTCTTGTAGTTCTCCATCTCCTCAACATCTCTTACCTAGAGGCCACTACAGATGTCTTTGGGATAGCGACACCTGCTGTCACCTTCCGCCGTTTCCTGTCATCATAGGAGATGTAGCCTATCAGTGCAACTGTTCTGTTTGGCAGGGAAAGGTAAAAGGAGGAGATCGTCTGATGAAGATGCTACTGGGGAGCCCAAGGCCAAGAGACCAAAACAGACCACAGATAACAAAGAGGTAATGATGCTTCTGGACTTGGAGTCTTCACTCTGAGGCCAGCCAGGAAGAGCACTGAGATAACAAGCCCCAAAAGAGCTTCAAGTTTCTTGGGTTGAGAAGTAGTAGGATTATGAACTTCATCAAATGTTGGCCTGGGACAGACTAACAAAGAGGGCACCCCATTACTGTCTCTCTGCTGTCCATTACTGTCTCCCTTCTGAGGCTCAACCTCATTGGACAGAGGTAGTAGCTTATGCAAAAATAAAGGGCCTAGAAAAAGTTTAAATTGATCACTGTGGCTGGACTATAGAGACCACAGGGATGAGTGGACACAAATGAGTCTAGAAAGATATATGTAGGCCTGAGCTCTTACATTCAAATGCCTTCTCAGCATCCCTTTAAAGATGTCTAGTAAGCATCCCGAAAGTAGTATGACTAGAACAGAGTAATTGATTTCTCATTCCTAGCTATCTATTCCCTCCTAAGCTTTCCTCATCTTAGGGACATCACCAAGACAAACCACCTAGGATACCATTTGCTTAAACCAAAGTCCTGGGAGCCATCTGACCTCACAGTAAAACCTGTCAACCCAATTTCTAAAATTAATTCAAATCTGACTATTTCTTACCAGTCACCTTAGTCCAAACCACTATCACTGTAGTGAAGACTTCACCAACGCTCTCCTAAGTGGTCTCTCTGCCTACATTCATACCTACATAAGAGCCAAAATGACTTCCTAAATTGTTCTTTAAAAAAAAGAAAAACCCATCACTGATATTTGACTCCTTTAAAACTTCCCATTACTCCTAGAAGCAATCTAGATCTTTACCATGGATTATTACCCTTTACATGAACTAAGTCTTTGCATGATCTGCTGGAGACGAGGCTCTCCAATCTCAGCTCTTCCTTCCGTCCCTCAAATGTGTCATACATGCTCTTTCTAGTCTTTTGGCTTTCGTCCCTAGGATTTCTTCGTTAGATCTTCATGTAGTTGCCTCTTTTTCATCATTCCGATCTCAGTTCAAATGCTGTTTTTTAAGAGCTCGCGCACCTTTGCCCAGTCTCTACTCCATTCTCTACCACATTTTCCCATTTCATCTTCACAGCATTTAAAGGTAGATGAAATTATGTATTATTTGTGCTCCCAATAGACTGTAACTCTTTGAGGACAATATCTTGTCCCTGGTACCTGGAATACTAGCATAATATCAATAAATATTTTTTGATTGACTAAGAGGTTTACACTTCACCCTGAAGATAAGGGGGAGTCGTAGACAGGTGAATGAAGTAGCTAGATTTAAGTTTTAGAAATGTTACTATAGTACAGTGGTTCATAACTTGTACAATTTCATGGATGCATTTCAGAGAGTCCACCTGTACTTGTTCATATGTACATTTTTCTATAGAGTACTCATAGCTTTTTTCAGATTCTTCAGGGGAACTGTACCTTAAAAGCTGAAAAAGCACAGCTCTGTGAGAAACAGGGAGGACAGTGCGAAAAAAAAAAGATTAAAAACAGAAAACCAAATTATCCTCTTTTATAGTGTTCATTAAAAAAAAAAAAGAAAATTAGTTAGGAGGCTACCTATAGTCATTCAGGTGAGTCAAGATTAGAGCCTAAAATAAGGTAATGACAAGATAAAGAAAAGTAGACCTCTGATTGGGCTTCCCTTGTGGCTCGGCTGGTAAAGAATCCGCCTGCAATGTGGGAGACCTGGGTTTGATCCCTGGGTTGGGAACATTCCCTGGAGAAGGGAAAGGCTACCCACTCCAGTATTCTGGCCTGGAGAATTCCATGGGCTGTATAGTCCATGGGATCACAAAGAGTCGGACACAACTGAGCAACTTTCACTTCACTAAATCCACACAATTGAATGTTTTTTTTCTCCAACCAATTTAGTCACTATTGTATAGGAAAAGGAACAGTGAAATCCAAACCCCTCCCCTGAAAACTTCACTGTATCTAAATGTTTCTTTCTGGTACTTTTCTCCTCCTCAGCCCATTCCAGATGATGGGATTTATTGGCAGGCCAACCTTGACAGATTCCACCAGCACTTCCGTGACCAAGCCATTGTCAGCGCAGTTGCCAACAGGATGGACCAGGTGATATCTCAATGGGTGGGACAGTGGCTATCAGGAACATGACACTGTTTACCGGACGTGGCCATTGGCATATAGCCAGAGCCCCTGCAGCAGAGTGAATTCTGAATTCCAGTTCACTGTTCAAACCTAGACCAGTAGTGAGATCGTGAGGACCATGCTCCGGATGAGTGAGGTCACCACTCCCTCTGGTGCCCCCTTCACCCAGCCATTGTCTTCCAATGAGGTGAGCTTCATGCTTCTTAAACTAGTTTTCTGACAGATTCTTGGATATTCTAATTATTATACGTAGAGCCTGGGATTAGGTTAGGTCCAGACCTTGAAAGAAAGGGTTTTTGCCATTTGAGGTGGAACAGTGATTATCCCCAGGTGGTACGTACTGAAACATTTGGCCTCTTAGGAATTCAGCCTTTAAAAACCTAAACCACTATTTTGTCAAAGTACAAGTAATTCTTTTTTTTTTCATTTTTAATATATTTTATTGAAGTAAAGTTGATTTACAATGTTAATTTCTGCTCTACAGCAAAGTGATATTATTTGGCTGCTTGTATTTTTTTTCAGTATATTATATATTTTTTAATGTTTTAATATTTTGTTTATTAAGTTTTATTGATTTAATATATCAAATACTTTATATTCTGTTACTGTTTGTAATCATACCAATATTTATCCATGTTAAATATAGTTGTGTTTTTACAGTGTTTAGATTTTTTTAAGTTATTATATAACAAAAATTTAAATACAAATGTTTTTCCAATGACAAAAATAATTATATGGACCTGTATTTAGAGATCTATAGTTCTTTTTTAATATTTATTTATTTATTTAGCTGCACTGGGTCTTAGTTGCTACACGTGGAATCTTTAATCTTTGTTGCAGCATGCATTATCTTTCATTGCAGCATGCAAACTTAGTTGCAGCATGTGGGGTCTAGTTCCCTGACCAGGGATTGAACGTGGGCACCCTGCTTTGGGAGCACAGAGTCTCAGCCACTGGACCCCCAGGGAAGTCCCTAGAAATGTATAGTTTTTCAAAGTTGTAGTTCCCCAAACTTTCAGAAATGGCAGGCAAGTGCTGTATCTTGTAGATGGTAGTTACATGGGTATATACAATTATCAGCACTCATCAAACTGAATCCTTACAATCTGTGCTTCTTGTATGTAACATACTCTAATTTAAATACATATGTAGTTTTGCATAATCCCAACCCCAGAGATCTTTGTCAGTAGTTTGGTACATATCTTTATTCAGACATCTTACATATAGTCTCATTCAAATGTGGGTATATGTATATTTTTTAATAAAAATTTTAAAAGGGATTATACTCTGGATACTATTCTAAACTTGCTTCTCTCATATGACAGTATACATAAACTTCCTTTTCATGATCTATCTCATTCTTTATAATGGCCATATCACATTCCACTTAAGGGGCCACACTGTACTATATTTTAATGAATTTCTTATTATTGGACATATGAATTCTTTCTAGTTTTTTACTCTTATCAACAATGCTGCTGTGCTTTGGGACATTTTTATACTTGTGATATCTAAAATTAAAACATCTTTATTTCAGCAATGTCACCAGTTCTAAGTTCCCAAACCCATTTTCACTGTCTCTTTTTGCTCCATAGATCTTCAGATCCCTACCTGTTGGCTATAACATCTCTAAGCAAGTTCTTGATCAGTATCTCACTCTGCTGGCAGATGATCCAGTAAGTCTTTTTTTCTTTTTTTTTTTTCTTTTCTTTCTTTTTTCTATTGTGTTTAGGATTAATTTCTGCCGCTGATAACTGGTAGCAGTCTTCTGCGGCTTCATTCTCTACCTAGCCAGCTCAGACAACTTCTCTACCATCGCCTGATGGGAGAGCCTCCTGCTACCGACTCTAGTGGATTTGCTCTTCTGGAAACAGAATCACTGGACTTTCCATTCAGATAACACATGTTCTCTCTCCCTCTTTTTTTAATAGCTAGAGTTTGTTGGAAAGTCTGGCGACAGTGGTGGAGGAATGTATGTCATCAGTATCCTTATGGGTGGTTATTTCCTTAACAGTCAGGCAGCCTGAACTATGAAACAGAAGGGTGACTTTAGGAAAGATTTGATATTTAGTATACTAAGTGGGGAAGGGAATGGCAACCCACTCCAGTATTCTTGCCTAGAGAATTCCACGGTCAGAAGAGCCTGGCAGGCTACAGTCCATGGGGTCGCAGAGTTGGACACGACTGAGCAACTAACACACACATACAGTATACTAAGTAAGTTAGAAAATTGAACTAAAACACTGATGATAAAGAAGTAAAACAGACTGTTAACTAACTAAATTTTAGTTAATCAAAACCCTGACTTAAGCACCTTAAGTTAATTAAGGTTTTGAAATACTTACATAACATAAATGAGACTAATGTGAAAAAATAGTATTTAAATTTTAAATTAACGACTCGGGAGTAAAACTAAGAGCACAATATTCAGGCCAAAACATTATGGAGTGACCTTTACCCTCTACATAAAGACCTGCATAAGGCTCTAGGATCTCTAGCCACGGCCACTCTGGAGTCCGTCGTACAAGAGAGGTAAGAGGGTTACCCTGAAAGGTTTGGGGGTCAGGTACTTCCTTTCACACCCCATTTGAACAAGTGATTTGATCATTAGGTAAGCAACCAGTATAGGCACACCTTGGTACATCTTGCCCCATTTTCTATTGGACTGCTATGGATCCCATCTATTACTGCTCTTTACCCTAAATACCCTGCTGCTTAATTCCCAGGGATGCCAATTCATCATCCTTCCTAACACCTTTCCTTACAAATGGGGGAACTGAGGCATTCGAGTCAGCAGTTGGTGACACTCTTATGATAAGCAGTATTGTCATTGATCTGTGGAGTTAGGAAGGATTCTCTGATTGCTATTCCTCTCAGGTCCTTGCTCCACACATAAGACACTAAACAACCCTCTGTGACTAAGAACTAAAGCTAATTTATTTTGGCATGCCATTTGCTTTCTTTATTCCTTTCCAGATTTGGATCTCGCTGTGCCAGAATATTCCGTCTAGTTTTACAAAAGAAACACCTGGAGCAGAAGCAAGTAGAAGATTTTGCAATGATTCCAGCAAAGGAGGCAAAGGATATGCTTTATAAGATGCTCTCAGAAAATTTCATATCACTGCAGGTAACAATAATTGCCAACCAGCAGAGGTGACAGATGAGAGAAATTGCTGAAGCAAATATTCTGAACCTCAAACAAACTCTGTATCCATCTTTGAGACAGAATAAAAAAAAAAAAAATTGACAAAGACATAGCAAGCACTTGCAAGATAACTATGGAGCTTTATCTGGACTTGTAAAAAAGAGGCACAGCCAAGAAATCACCCCAGAATCACCCTACCTTTTTTTCTTTAGCTCCTTGTTCCTGTGATTTATCCTTTCCTCAAGCCTTAAGTTTATTACCGGTCAGTCTATCAATAGCACCTGTTGGGTCCTCACTGCATGCAGAGCTATGTACTCTACCCTAAAAGGAAGTAAGATAGAATGGATTTTGGAATCAGAATCACAGCTCTGTCTATCACCCAGTTACACTAAGCAAATTACCTACCGTCCTTCTTCCCACCTACAAAATGGTTATAGATGGAGGTAACAGAAATAATATAGTTTGTTGTAAAAATCAAATACAGTCTACTTGGCACATAAGAGTTGCTCAGTAAATGTTAAGTCCCTTCTCTTTCTTCCCCACTCAGGATGTTGACAATCAAAGGGAAAAACAGGACATCCCAGCGCTCCATATGGCTGATTATGCTATAAACACAGATGCTGTATGCCTGGGGGAGAGGGAATATAGGTGAAAGAGAGGGCTTAGTAACTCCAGATGGCACAGGTATTTACTTTGCCAGTTCTGAAGGAAAGTATAATGTCCCTTATTTTTCTTTCTGTGGACAAACAGGAAATTCCCAAAACACCAGACCATGCCCCATCCCGGACCTTCTATTTATACACTGTGAGCATCCTGTCAGCTGCCCGGATGCTGCTGCATAGGTGCTACAAGGTAACTCCTCCCCATCCCCTCTACAGAGATGTCTCACCCTGGCACCCCCTTTAGTTGTTTTGCCTGAGCTACTTATATAGAACTATGTGCATTTCTTCTCTCCCCTCAGAGTGTAGCGAACTTAATAGAAAGGAGACAATTTGAAACCAAAGAAAACAAGTGAGTAACATTTTTCAACTGAGTAATTACATTTTTCAAGGCCATAAAGCTTATGGGGAAATTTCCTATAGAAACGGAAACCAATAGAGATAATAACCTGTCTGGTTGCACTGAATTATTGGCTTAGTTTGGCATAATCATGCATTCGTATACACTTTTCTCATATATCCCCAGTGAAATAGTTTTGCAGATTGAATTTATGAGCAACATGTAAACTGGCACCAAATTTTAAGTACAAGGGAGAAGCAGCAGGAGTTTCAGGAATAGTCACATTTCTAATTAAACTCGTAGAAAACGTCCTTAGAGAGTGACACTGTCCACTTTGACCAGGAACATAGTAAAGGGGGAGTTATGCCCCAGGTCTATGGGATAAAAGAATTTCCAAGGCTAGGGGACATGCCTCAGAGTTGTGTTGTTCTGACAGGCGTCTACTAGAAAAGTCTCAGAGGGTAGAAGCCATCATTGCATCTATGCAGGCTACAGGTGCAGAGGAGGCACAACTACAAGAAATAGAGGAGATGATCACAGCCCCCGAACGCCAGCAGCTAGAGACCCTGAAACGCAACGTCAACAAGTAAGCCTCACAAACCTCAAAGCTGTGTTTCAAAGTACCCTCCAAACAAACCCACTTTGATGTCCTGCCGCCCCTCCTTCTTAACATGAGCAAACTGAAACTCACTATCTTCCTCCTCACGTCAATTAACAGAATTTAATCCACCTATTTTCCTAAGCTCAAATTTCTGAAGATATTCTCAGCTTCTCGTCCCTCACCTCTCTCTCTCTCCTCTCATCTCTTTTCTCTCTCCTCTCTCTCTCTGTCTCATGTTCACCACAACTGTTGATGTTACTTCAGCTGTGTGTCCCAAATCTGGCCTTTCATCTTGCTCTCCATGCACGCCCTTCTCACCTTTTTCCCAGACCTTTGCAGTCACCTCCCCCTTCAAACCATTTCTTATAATGCTTTCAAAGTTAGTTTCTTTAAAGGGATTGATATCACTCTTCTACTTTAAATGCTTTATTGACTTCTTGTTTACAGCAAAAAGACCAGCCTCCTTGGCCTAACATACAAGTCCTTTCATGGTTTCATACTAGCCTGTCCCTTCATCCTCATTTCCTTTCACTCCTCACCATAGACCTTCATAGGGATTGCTTTGAATCTGTAGATTACTCTGGGAAAGATTGCCATCTTAATGATACTAAATCTTCCAACCCATGAATATGAAAAGTCTTTCCATTTACTTAGTTCTTCCTTAATCTCTTTCAATGATGTTTTCATTATTCAAGTCTTACAGTTTTTTTGGTTAAATTTATTCCTGTTTATTTTTTTGATGCTGTTTTAGTGTTTTCTTAAATTTCATTCTTGAATTGTTCATTGCCAGTGTGTGGAAATAGAACTGATTTTTGTGTTTTGATTTTACATCCTGCAATTTTGCCAATTCATTTACTAGATGTGGTAAGTTTTTTGTGGATCCTTTGAGATTTTTCTGTCCATAGGATTATGTCATCTGTGAATTAGAAATAGCTTTACTTCTTCCTTTTAAATCCAGATGCCTTTTGTTTGTTTTTCTTGCCTAATTTCCAGACTAGAACTTCCAGTGAAATGTTGAATGGAAGTAAAAAGCAGGCATCCTTGTCTTGTTCCTAATCATAGGGGGAAAGTTTTCAGTCATTCTCCACTAAGTATGATGCTCAGTATGGGTTTTTCATAGATGATTTTTATCAGTATATCAGTAGAAGCAGTACTCCCTTCTATTCCTAATCACTTTCAGCCTCAGCCACTCTCAGCTTCTATTTTAAAAGACACTAGGTCCTTTTACACCTGTGCCTTTAACATGTGCTTTTTCCTCCTTGCAAATGAGACTATAACTTCTCCTGGAACAGAGGCGTTGTTTTTTGAACCCTCAGCAATTCCCACAGTGCCTAGCACACACTAGATGCTTGGTCAGTGGGAGAATGAGCTATTAGTTCTCCTGCCTTCTGCCCAGTACTTTCGAGGGTAACCAGTCCAGCCTCTAATCTTAAATACGCTGATAAATGTTCAGTCTGGACAGATGCTCTCATTTTTTTCATTCAGGTTGGATGCCTGTGAGATCCAGGTGGATGAAACCATCTTCCTGCTGGAGTCATACATCGAGAGCACCATGAAGAGACAGTGACCCAGAAGAAAAGTTTCCCTCCAGAGATCTGAGGGGATTGGAAGGACGAATAAAGGAGTAGGAGAGGATCCAGATTCTGTACTGACATTCCCTCTCCCTACCACCCAGAGTACACCAGAGTGTGACCTGTCTTTTTTTTAAGTTTGCTAATCCTGTTTTAGAACCATCATTATATTCTACCCTCATCAAATCTTGGCAGGAGAAAGAACCTTAAATCAACTAGATTAATCATCTATTAGATGCATCAGTTCCCACCGAGAACACAGCTAAAGCTGTGTTTGAACATCTCTGACAATGAGAAAAACTTCTTCCTAAGCTTTTTATTCCATTTTCAAAAAGCTGCACCTGCTCTTTACTTTGTTAAACTGTAATATTAAACACACACACAGTGTAGAGAATGTGAAAGACTACCACGGAGAGGGGGATAAAAGCTATTTTTAGGGCTAGCAGGTGGATTGGCCCAAGCAGCCATACTAGAATCTATGGATAAATGTCACATTTGCCAGCTCTGGGCTTCTAACACATCTGAAATTATGTGTGTGAAACACTTAGCACAGTGCTTGGCATATGATAAGCACTCAATAAATCACTGACTTTCTCTTCACCATTATTCCTAAAAACTGGCAATTGTAACTTCCCTCTCTCAGTACTGTGGATAGATGACTATTCTAGTTGGTATAATTTGTCCCAGCAGCTTCATTTCATTTAAAGCAGTTAGGTGTTGTTTCATAATCACTTCAGTTTGCTCCTACCAGTGTTTGTCCTAATTCATTAAATATTGGAATGCCAATTAACTGTAGATACAATATACAAAGATAACTCTTAATACAATACCGTCTCTGCCTTCAAGACACTTACCATTATTTTTCAGCACAAGTTACGTCCCCAGTACTCGGATGCAATGATGAATAGCCTCGAGCACAAACGTAATGAAAGAAGACAAATAAGTTCAAGGATGTGTTGGGGGACTGTAGTATAGAAGTAAAGGGGGGAAGGGTTAGGCAAAGAAGTAAGCAAAGAGAAGTGACACAATCTGTATTTTGAAAGATAGGGATTTACCAGGTGAAAGGGGGAAAGACCCCAGAGGGAAGTAGAGCGTTTCTTAGGGGAACCACAAATAGGATATGACTAGAAAACGGCATAAGTCCTGCCAGAATTGACAGGCAGGAGCAAGGACTGGTGGGTCCTTGCTATGCTGTGGTAAGTAGCTTAGCTTATCCTGAGAGCACTGAGAAGCAAAATGAGCAGACTTGTGTTTTGGAAAGATCACTCTGAACTGTAGAGAATGAATTGGTGGGGGCAGGACTATTTCAGTTTAGTCACTCAGTCACGTCCGACTCTGTGACACCATGGACTGCTGCACGCCAGGCCTCCCTGTCCATCACCAGCTCCCAGGGTTTACTCAAACTCATGTCCACTGAGTCGGTGATGCCATCCAACCATCTCATCCTCTGTCGTCCCCTTCTCCTGCCTTCAATTTTTCCCAGCATCAGTGTCTTTTCAAATGAATCAGTTCTTTGCATCACGTGGCCAAAGTATTGGAGTGTCAGCTTCAGCATCAGTCCTTCCAAAGAATATTCAGGGCTGATTACCTTTAGGATGGACTACTTACAGACTTGCAATAATACCTCGGGCAGAATATGAGGAAGACTTGAACTAGGGCACTGGAGGCTGGAGATTACACGGATTTGAGAACATTTAAGGAGGTAGAATCTGGTGGACTTGGCTGCCATTTGAGTGAAAAGAAAGAGAAGGTGACAAGAATGCTTCCTGGGTGTCTGGCTAAGAGATAGATGTAATTAATCCCAGGTGTTAACCTGCTAGCACAGGTGTGCAGAGTGCCCCGGAGAGATACTTACATAGTTCCACCCTTGACTGGTGGGAAATGACACGTGAGTCCAGAAATCACTCAGTCTGGGGATCATTTTCCTAAACAGAAGATGGGAGGACAAGAGGAGCTGAGGATTTAGAGGCGTTCCGCTTTGTCATTTATTACACTCCTGGATCATCCCCAAGGCTCTTCCCTAAATTTCCCCCTGGGCCGTTCCGGAAGCCCGGCTTCCTTCCGAGCCGGCGGAAAGCTCGGAGGGGAAGCGCTGCTGGGCCACCAGAGGGCGCCCAGCGCGCCGGAGCCGTGATGGCGGCGACACGGGTGCTGCTACTCCTCTCCGGGCGCCCGGAGTCGGTGAGCTTCGCGCAGAGTGTGTGCGGCCTCCTGGGCGGGTCGGGGCTCGGGCCGTGGCCCACGCACTGCGGCCTGAAGCGCGGACAACTGGTTCTCTCGGATAAGCCTTTCCCAGGCGCGTCGGCCAGGCTTCCGCTCCAGGTGGGGCGGAGGGGACGCGACGGGGCGGGTGAAGGGCCGAAGGAAGGGACCGGGAGCGGGGTGGGGGGGAGCTGGAGGCGAGAGGCCTGGGCCGGTCACCTGCCTCGGGCTCCTCCAGTTCCTTGTCTCTCCTGCGATGTTAACCCCAGTGGCTCCCTCCCGCCAGCGACCCCCTTTCTGCCCTTTTGCGGCCCTGGACCAACAGCCCAGGGCTCCGGGGGTCGAGCTGCCCCCGAATGGTCGAGGTGTGGATCTGGGTGTGGCGGTCATTCTGCAGTCCAGCGATCAGACTGTTTTGTTGACGCGAAGGACAAGCACCCTCAAAGTTTCGCCCAACCTCTGGGTACCGCCAGGTGAGTGACCGGAGAAGGCCCAATGTCCAGGAAAGAAGCCTGCCTCTACCCCACAGTGCTCTTCCCAGTCTCAGAATGACAGAAGTAGGCCCAGAAGTGTGATAGGTCCCCGAATCACAAGGGGCTACAACTGCACCTGTGCCCACTGGCGGAGGGGGCAAGCATAGTGAATGGGGGGGGTCCCTGGACAGGAACACTACCTTTCACCTACTGGTCCCACTGTTGTTGCAGGTGGGCATGTGGAACCTGATGAAGAGGTAACCAATCAACCCAGCCAACCTGCACCCTCTGCTGAAGAAGAGACCCTGTCTGGGACCAGGCTGGAGTGTGGGCTGGGGGAAGGGCAAACACAGGACTTGTAGGAGCCAGGCATTGGCCTCTCTGACCTCCTATCCTCTCACCCCCCAGCTGCTGGATGGGGGGCTTCGAGAGCTTTGGGAGGAAAGTGGACTCCAGCTGCCCCAGGGCCAGTTCTCCTGGGTCCCTCTGGGGTTATGGGAGGTGAGACAGGGGCCTGGGAGAGGTTCCTTCCTATCTAACCAAGAGCACGTAAAAAATACTAACCCAACAAAGCCCACAGAACAGCCCTACTTGCCTTGACCACAGGGGAACTGATGGAGTGTGGGTGGTTTGGAGTCCCCAATCCCATGACTCTGACCCATGTCCCTCCTATACCATTTCTACTCTCCACTTCCTCAGCTGCGTTTTCAAAGTCTCAAAAAGGGACAGGAAGTTCTCTATTTTTCTTCTTAGTCTGCCTACCCCCCTAAGCTGAGCTGGGGTCTCCCCAAATACCATCACATCGTCCTCTACCTACTTGTCATCTCCCAGGAGTCACAGCAGCAGCTCCAGGTAGGGCTGACAAAAAGGAAATGGGGCTGAGGCCCAGACAAACTGGTTCCAACGATGACTAAGCTGGGGGGAAAGTCAGAGATAACCACGAAATACAATAGCCTCTCCCCTGTCCCTGCTCCAAGTCTCTCCATTCCACCTGTGGGTAGGCTGTGATCAAGAACAGGTCTTCCAAGAGAGGCCTTGACTAAAGGATCAACATGTCTGGCCCCAGGCCCGGATTCAACCAAATGCAGGAGAGGTGAGTGCCTTCATGTGGCTGGGACCAGACATAGCAGCTGCAGTGGCTGCCACAGAGGATGGGACAGAGACCCTCAAACATCTTCCCCAGGACCTACCATCTTCTGTCCCGTAAGTAGGAACTTCTCCCTATCCCTCCAACACATAGACCCTGAGAAGTTCACCTTCTGTCTCCTCCTCAGGGGAAGATGTGTGTTGTGGGGGAGATTTAGGGAGGGAGTTGGTCAACTGATAATGAAGAAAGCACATAGATCAAAGACACTGCCTATGATACTCCCAAGGGTTCCTGTCTAACTGGCTAGCTTTGAAGACCTCCCTGGGTTTCAGTCCCGCACTCTCATTGGGGCAAGTCACTTTACCCTCCTTTCTGTAAAATGAGGTTAACCCCCCCCAACCCCTCTCCTGTGGTGGTTGGAGGATCACATGACCTAATGGATATAGAAGTGGGCCTGGCTAAGCCACAAGGCCCAGCCCAGACAGGAGCCGTCATTCTGCAGTGCAGTGGAACTAGCAGAGAATGGAGGAGCCCGCCTTCTGGCCTTGCCCACATCTACCCTGCTGCGGACAACACCAGCCACGGCAGACTGCAGAGAGAGGGTCAGCTCTGGGACCAAGTTTGCCCTCACGCTCTGGCTGCAACATCTGGGCAGGTAAGGATGAGGAAGGACATAAGGACTCCACAGTGTTGGGCTGAAGGGGCTAGTGTGCTTATGGGCTTGGGGAAAAGAAGGGAAGAAAGAGCAACTACCCTGGGAAGTCCTCGGTGTAACACCCCTACCATGAGGAAGTGGAGCTCACTTGGACCCAGGGCCAGCAAGGGAAGAACAGAGCATGGACCTCCCTCCCCACCTCCCCACACCAGGGATCTGGAAAGCCGAGTGCTTAATCCCCTCCCCAGCCCACCTCCGTGACACTCACAGAACATTCACAACCTTTATTATGAGTAAGAACTTTGCTACAACTGTGAAAATAAAAAGTAAAATTACAACATAGATCCTAGGCCCCAGAGGAGCCTGAAAAGGGAGACAGGAGAGAGCACAAGGATGCTCCCCCCTCCCAGGAAAGGTGCAGAATGAGCCAGACCTAACCCCAGGGCCACCAGCCTTGAGAAGCTCAGGCCCCAGGCTGGTCAGCGTAAGCAACGTTGTGAACTTAAATATATAAATAGAGACCCAGGCAGTCAGCCAGGCCCTTCTCCCAAACGCCTGGGAATCCGGGCTAAGGCCTTATCTCCTCCTCAGTCATACTGGGCAGTAGGAGGCAAGGAAAGTCATCTTTGGAATATTTTGGTTTTTCTTGTTTACGCACAAAATATCTGCAACCCAAAATAGAATTCTCCCTCCACGTGTCTGCCTATCTCAGTTACTCTACCTGTCTGTTTGGCCAAAGAAAACGGAATGGACGTGAAGAGACGATGGAGTGGGGAAGGAACAGAGCCGGCTGTGGGGGCTGGGAAGAGAGGGCATCTGGGGAACATGAGAAAAGCCCCCTCCCCACAAGGCTCAAGACAGTCAAGGCTGAGGACTCAGCCCTTTCCCCAACTCACGTCCCATCCCATCTGCCTCCCACTGCCTAGGTTAACGGACCCAAAGGAATGTGCTGGATGTCAAAGAACATTTCCAAAAACAGACCCCAGATGTCCTTAAAAAGGTTAAATATTAACCCTTTGGGTGCTAGCCTCGTCAGGCAGAGATAAGGCCAAAAAACCAGTGTCCATGAAGGTATTTCTGGCCTTTGACCAAAGCCCCCTCCCCACCCCAAGGGGTCAGAGCGGCCAGGAGTCTAGACTCCACAGCATACTTGTTCAGTGTTGGGAGACTCAGTCCAGGGAAATGATGTCTGACCGACAGCCAGCCAAAGAGGGACCTGAGGGCAGGGGTCCTCCGTGCCCCTCCCTTAAGGTCCCCCCAGGGGCCACAATGCTACTGACACGGCCAGGAGGGGGTGCCGGCGTGGCACTGCGGTGAGAGCTCCCCAACGTGGGGGTGAGCGGGCCCAGGAAGTGGGAAGGGGTCCCTCGGTACTGGAAGAAGTGGCCCAGGGCATCCTGTTCATCTAGTGAGGTGATGACAGAGGGACCATAGTGCTGGGAGGAAGCAAGAGTGTGGTGTAAGATTTTATCCGGACCTTCCTTACCCGCCTCCCAGTCACTCATCTCACAAATATCATATGGAATAAATCAACCCCTCAGAATCCCAAAGAGTTCTCTGAGAAGCAGGAGAGCTCTCCTCTGACTCCTTCCCCCACATCCCCACACCCCACCCCTCTTCCCTGCCCTGAGACAGCCCCACCAGCTCGGCCCTGTGGGCGTCTGAAATGTGTGGAATGTCCGGCTAGGGCAGTCACGGTGCTCAAGTGCACATGGGTTGGGGGCAGGGTGAGGGTGAGCAGACAAGAGCAGAACTACCCAAAAACTAGAGACAAACAGTAAGTTACGGGACAGAGGAAGACACGGGTGAGAATCTGAGGACGTCCCAGGCGGGGCCTCCGAGGGAAATAATCTGCCCGTACCACCCCACCCTTCCTTCATGAAGAAGCCGATTTAGGTCTCCCAGGAAAATGAGGGGCCCCATCAGTGCCTAGAGAGAAAGCTTCAGAGATCTGAGGTGGAGAAGGGACCGCTTACCTGACTCTCAGTCTGAAGGAAAGAAAATAAATCTAAACCTGGTAGGAAAAGAAAAATTAAAATCAGCCTCCTATCTAAACATCACACAGACACACAGACACACACACTCAAAGAAGTTCCCTGGATTGTAGCCCTTTACAGAAAAGCAAGGGTTCTGAGCGGGTTTGGGGGAGGACGCGGTAGTGCAGGGCCCCATGCTGTGAGCCGTGTCATACCTTGGATATCAGCCCCGAGAGGGAAGGCAGGCGGGTACTCATGGAGGGGGAGACTGGACAGGAAATCCCCGCCCAGCGTGCCCACAGCAGGGCTCCGCAGCACCGAAGAGGGCTGGTGACCAGATGTCAGGACTCTGTGAGGGAAGAGGTGGAATCACAGGTGCCCTCACCCAGTTCAGCATCCCAAGTCCCCTCTCTGCCCCAGGGTTTGCGCATTCCTGATTTCTCCCTCTGTGCCCTGTGCTGTAGATTCAGTCTGTTTCTTCATACCCTTTGCTTCCAGGTAGAGCCGGGATGGCAGCTGAGGTGACAGGACAGTGCTTCTTCGTCGGGGGCAGGTCCTCCTCGTCTGAGGAGCTTTCTACTGTCAGGTCAATAACTTCAACCTTCTTCTTACTCTCCGATGGATTGCCCTCTTGGACTGGGCTATACTGGAGGCCTGTGGGTGGTAAGAAGACTGTGTCTCAGAGAAGAAGCCACACAAGACTTAGCTCAACTGGGAGACAGGGGGTCACTCACCATCCAGCCCATACCCTGGCGGGGGGCAAACCTCAGATGCCTCCTTCTTGGGTTTCATTGGGCACCAGGATCCATCTTCCATGAACTGGATCTCATCACAATCCGAGCAGGAATTAAGAATCTCCATGAATAAACTGGGGGAGAGGAAAGATGGGAATTCACGTGGCTGGAACAGTGGCCACAGAGTTCTAGGACTCACCTTCCTGAACCTGTTTCCTCATCTGCAAATTAGGGCTGTTATCCACCCTCCTGACCTCTCTGGGTTGTTGGAATCAAAATAAGGTATATAAAGAAAGTGAAAGTGAAGTCGCTCAGTTGTGTCTGCCTCTTTGTAACCCCATGGACTCTATGGGCCAGAATACTGGAGTGGGTAGCCTTTCCCTTCTCCAGATGTTCCCAACCCAGGGATCAAACCCAGGTCTCCCACATTGCAGGTGGATTCTTTACAAGCTGAGCCACAAGGGAAGCCCAAGAATACTGGAGTGGGTGGCCTATCCCTTCTCCAGGGGATCTTCTCGACCCAGGAATCGAACCAGGGTCTCCTGCATTGCAGGTGGATTCTTTACCAACTGAGCTATGAGGGAAGCCCAAGGTGTATAAAAGAGCTGTGAAAACTTTAAATGCTAAGTTTTAAAATAAATACATTCTTAAAAATCTGTTTCGTGTGGTACTAGGGACAAGACAGAAGGCGCAGAGGTACAGAACACTACGAAAGTGTTAGCCACTCAGTCATGTCCCAATCTTTGTGACCCCATGGACTGTAGCCTGCCAGGTTCCTCTGTCCATGGGATTTCCCAGGCAAGAATACTGGAGTGGGTAGCCATTCCCTTCTCCAGGGGATCTTCCTGACCCAGGGATTGAACCCGGGTGTCCTGCATTGCAGGCAGATTCTTTACCATTCAGAGCCACCAGGGAAGCCCTCTGTACAGAACTCTATAAACCACTTCAAAAAAGGCACTGGTAACAAGAACCATAACAGAGAATCTGGAAGAGAGTTAAAACTTGCTAGATCAGCACATCCAGGACCTCAAAAGAACCTGACTGCTATGTACAGTAAGACGTCAGGTGATTGTTCTATGTAACAGTTCATATACTTGGCTCTGCCACTTGATTTACAGTATAACTTTGAGCAAGATACTCCATCTTTCTAGGCTTCAGCTTCCCTCACCTATGATGACAGGGTTATTGGCATCTCACAGGATTCAATGAGATAAGGCATGCAAAGTTCTCAGCACAATGTGTAGTGAGTCCTCAATGTTGGGAAGATACATAATATTTATATAAAATAGACCAGTAAGAGGGTTCAAGGGAGGGGAATTAAGTTAAAGATATGGATTTATATATGGGGGGGGGGGGCAGTCATAGCAGATATCCTCAGTAAAAGGAAGCAGAATGTAGAATGGTCCTACCCATCAATGATAAGAGATTCATAGGGAGCTTTCTTGTCACACACAGGACATGTCCACGTTGGCTTCTTCTCGTTCATCTGTAGATAAAGGGCAGCATCGAAGCTCTGCAGGTGGGCGCAGGTGAGGGCGCGACAAGGGACAGTCAAGCGCATCTTCCCGAGCTGAGAGAGACAAGTTCTCTGGTCAGAGTCCCCATGTCCCAGAAAGCTTTCTGCTAACTGCCCTACAAACCCTCATCTGCATCCAGAAGTTCATCCCACCCCTCCAACCCCTTCTCCTCCTCCTCCTGTCCCTGGTACCCACCGGGCACATGAGTGACACCCGGAGACTCGTAGTAGCCACCTCACTGTCCGGGTCAGCGGTCAACTTCTCCTTGACTGAAACAAGAGTGGGGCCAGAGCCACAGGGTCAGCAAGGCTGGAGAGGCCTGGGAGATGCTAAAGCCAGAAGCAGATGGCCCCGGCTGAGAGGTAGCTGGGGAGAGAGCCTTTGGGGGCCCATGGGATATCATATGGGGGTGGCCTGGGGCCTGCATTATGAAGGCTGTGGGGGAAGGGCATCTCCCAGTCCCTAAAGATGCTTAATCTTTAGCATCTTTGGCAGAGACAACCTAGACACTCGGTAGAGAAAACCTAGAGGGAACTGAAGTATCGCCAAGAGGGTTAGAGTAGACGATACTTAAGACTCTTTCTAGGGACTTCCCTGGTGATCAGTGGTTAATACTTCATGTTACTGCAAGGGGCACGGATTCAATCCCTGGTCAGGGAACTAAACCTGCATGCCATAAATAATTAAAATTTTAAGTTTAAAAAAGACTTTCTGGTCTGGAGAACCCATATTCCAACAGTTAGGGTCTGTGAGGTACAAAGCAGATGTATAACTGGGAATGCAAGAGTGTCACCCAATGCCTCAAAAGTGGGGAATGGCCCCACTTTTCAACCACAAAGACTGGTAAGAGGGGTACCACAAGGGTGAGGGTTCATGTAAAAGGTAACAAGGTAAGTTGTCACAAGAAGGGTGTAAGTTTAACTATAAAGACCAGGGGCCAAGAAAAACTGGATCTGGGTTGAGGGAAGAGGGACAAGATGTTACTCACTCAGTGCCCGGGAGTGGTCTGGGTTCCGGATGCCCTTTGCTCTGAGTTTTTGTAGCAGGGTCCCTGCCGTCAGCTGCCTCACCAGGTACACAGACAAGGAGTAATTCTACTTGGAGGTGGGGGAAACAATTAGCCTCTGCATTGTACACGACTACCACCACCTCCGCTTTGTCACACGAGGGCCAGAGACAGCAAGTTAAGGGAGAGAGACCCACAAAAAGATGGGTGATTCCCCAGCCCAAGACACTTAATGGTTCCCTCTCATTCCCTGCAGGCTTCTCCAGGCTCCCTGCCTCAACCATGCTCACCCGTCCAAACTCAGACGACCAGTTGACCACGATGGTGTTGGGAACAGTGGCCGAGAGACGAGCCAGGGGTGTGATGTTGATGGGGCGGCTGGGTCTCTTGGGTTCAGCCCCGTTCTTGGTAGGGGGAAGGTAACCCTGGAGGAGATGGGGGGCAGACTGGTCAACACATCTTGTCTTAGGTTACTCAGTTCCCAGAGAAAAGGTCAGCTCACTCTCTGACCAAGGAGATGGGGGCCCATTCAGTGACTCAGAAAACTGGGGCACTATCTAGGATTGGGAGTGAGGTTCATTCCTGGGGGAAAAGGAGAGCTTATTCACTGACCAAAGATAAAGGAACCTGTTCACTGCTTTCTTAAAAAGGAAGAGTAGGGATACCTGATTTCTTCTAACCCTCAACTCTAGGATCATCACTTCTGAGAATCTTCTCTGAGTCTTTGAGTTGAACTAATATCCCTCCTGATGCTGGGAAAGATTGAAGGCAAAAGGAGAAAAGGGCAGCAGAGGATGAGATGATTGAATACCAACACTGATTCAATGGACATGAACTTGGGTGAACTCTGGGAGATGGTGAAGGACACAGAGGACTTGCATGCTATAGTCCATGGGGTCGCAAAGAGTTGTACACAACTTAGCGACTGAACAACAACAATGTCCCTCCTCTGGGTTCTAAGAGAACCTTTATTCATCCCTGTCCTAGTTGTCACTAGACTATATTGATTCAGGCAGTAAACTGAGCACCTACTATGTGTCAGGCACTGTACTAGGCATGTCTCTTTCATAATAGATGTGTAGCTAACATTGAAGAACTGAAATAAGGACAGGGTGACTGTCAGAAGAAGAAGAGCATTTACCGGCAGGGGGCACAGTTTCCCATTGACCTTGACAAAGAGGTTGGGGGGGAAGTAATCTTCCTGGGGGCAGCTGGTCTCACAGAGACAGAACCTGGTAACAGATAAGAGAAGATGAAAGTGTGGGAGGCAGTTTCTGGAACAAAATCTGATAGAGAGAAGTAGGCAATCTCAGAAAATCAGTCAAGGATATCTGTAGCCTTTAGCTTCCAAACAAGAACTCCAGGGCTAGGGTGGATGTGAACGGAGCAGGGATATCTCCTAATAGGAACACTCACACCCTCACTTCGTTCCCACCCTCAGTGGGAGTCCTGCTGGGAGACAGCACCAACTCACCTTAACTGCACCTGTATGGTATAATCGCATTTGGCTCCTGGCAGAACCTCTCTGAAACAGGGAGGGAGAAGGAGAGATGTCAGTATGTGGCCCCTGGCAGGTAGCACAGGGGTGAACAGATAAACAGAGAGTTAGATGTCCAGTGGATAGAGATGAGACACACAAGAGAATGAGGGAAAAAACAGGTGCAGGAAGATGGTGAGAAGGAGGGCAAAAAAGAAAAGAAGAAAGTCAGACAGCAGAGTCTCAGGGTAACCACCCAAGGATGAGGCAGGAGGACTCAAAGAGACATACCTGGAAGTGAGAATCTGCTGCACTTGCTGGGGGGTGAGGGCAAAGGTGAAGTGCGCTTCCTCGAACCGCTGGCTAGAAGTAGATGCTGAAGACACAAAGGGGCAGTTACTCCCAAGCCCATGCCCAGGTGGCCACAGAAGTGGCCCCATCCCAGCGTGCTGATCTCACAGGATGAAAGCCTAAGAAAGGCTTGAGGAAGAGGCAGGGAGGCCAGGAAGACCCAGGGACCACAAAGAGCCATACCGAGGGTGGTGGGCCGGATGAGCTCCCCGTAGATTTCATAGAAGGGCAATGGTTTCATGGTAACGTCAGGATGCACAGGCTGGGGCAGAGGAGGGTGCATGTCCACTTCACGCTTGGGGCCCAGCAGGGTACCAGGGGCCAAGAGGGCCGGGGGAATGGGAGCCAGAGGACCGGGAGAGCCTACAGGAGGGGTTCCAGGGGGCAAGGCGAGCAGGGAAAGATCAGAGGGCCCCAGGGTCTTGCGGGGAAAGCGTCGGCGGTAAAGCTCTTTGATCTTCATCTGGACGCTGGGGGCACAGCTGGACTTGAGGAGGTGTAGGGCCTTGGCCAGGAGCTCGTGCTTCCGTCCACTCTTGTTTCGGCCAGCAAAGCCGAGGAGCACCTGGAGCTCAGACACCCGGAAACTCATCACCATGTGCTGTGGAGATCAGAGAAGCTTGAGGATCCTACCTTGCACAGGCCTGTCCTGCCAAAGACACTGGGGCTGAGCTATTCGGTGGGCAACGCACTTTCCCTCCAGCACGGATCTGAAAAATGCTCTGTAGCCCGTGGATTACTGCCACACTGCCTACCTGGCTAAAAGGACATCTAAGTCCCATTCTAGCAACCCTCAGGTCACCTCTCCACTACCCCCCAGGCTTGAGCAATCCTGTCTCCCCATCCTGTGAGTTGACCAGGTGGGAGAGGGTGCATGCCACCCTACACCACACCTTTGAGTCCACTACAGCCTCCTCCCACCTCCCTGCCTTGACCCTGGACCCTCCTTTAAGCCGCTTATCTCCTCTCCTGCTCTTTCTCAGACTCTCAGACCCATCCTAGCCTCCTGGGAAGAGGACAGGAGACAGAGAGGAGAGGGAGAAGAGGATTCAGGCCAGACAGCCCCGCAGGGAAGAAAGGGGCCAGGTGGCTGGAGGCTTGTGCCTCGAAGTCAACTCCTCTCCACACCTCAATCTACCTCAGCTATTTTCCCCAAGCTTTTGTGGCCAGGTCAGGGCTCAATGCTCATAACTCCCCAAACCTTTTATTGGTGTTATTTACATAACCACTCACCCCTCAGTCCTATTTTTTCTGGGAGAGAAACAGGACCAAATCTTGGGGTGAGGGGTTAACAATGAATTGTGAAGTCCAGGTATCCTTCCTGTTTACCTGTTTACTTCATCTGCCAGGAACTAATAACCTGCTTCTCCTACCCAGAGAAAGTAAGTGATCCTTCCCTTCCTCCACAGCGGTGGGAGAAACAAGGGGAAAGCTCTAAAGAGAGCCCCTGGAAGAATGGGGAGAAAGTGAGCAGCCCCTGAGCCAGACTGCAGAACTGCACGCTCTCCTAGGAAGCTGGAACCAGTGACTAGACCTCAGGCCTTCCCATGACTCTGGTTCCATTTCAAAAGGCAGAATAAAGCCAGGAGGCAAGGGGGTGAACCCCATGGTTTTTAAAGATTCTGCGAGATGGTTATCCTCAAGATTCTGGTAGTGGTAAACTCTCCGCTTAAAGGACTCACGTCTGTGAATCTCCAGGAGACCCTGTCACGGGCCGATCTAACTAGTCATCTGAAATTCTTACGAAGGCATTATGGCTTTGGGCCCCTTTTGAGGAATATGACTAAAAACTTGCTCCTCTACCTTTATCCCCATCCTTATCTCCTTTGTCCTGTCTTTATTTCTCCATTAACTTTGTCAAGAAATTCTCCTTTTCAATCCCATAGTCTCACACCTCTCTCTCTGCCCAGAGATACCGACTCACTAAGGCAGGACCTTCCTCTCAGCCTTCAGGATGCTTCTGCCCCACCCCTTCGATCTATCCGTACAGCCCCGCCCCCTAGATCTCAGCCACCTACTGGTACTTCCCAAGGCTCGGATCCCAACAGCAGCCCCAAAGTCCCTATCCTCTCAGCGCCTTTCCCCCAGGAACCTCCCGGTAATCGGCCCCCCAGCCCCATTCCCATCATCTGCCCCCTACTGTCACATCTCTAGGCCTCGATCGACTCGCCCACTTTGCCTCTACAGCAGCTTTTCCTCCCCGCCCTGCCCCTACATCTGCCCCTACTACCAAATCCGACTTCTACCCCGCGTCCCCGCCCCCTGAGCCTCGGCCCCCAGCAGCTGCAATTCCCCTCGGCCCCACCCCTACATCTGCCCCGCGGCCCCGCCCCCGGAGCCCCGCGCAGCCCCTTCCTCGCCCACAGCCACTTCTCACCATCCCCAGCAGCCAGTCCCCACCACGTCTCCGGCCCCCACCCGAGCCCTCAGCACCCAGTCTCGGTCGCTTCCCAGACTCGGCGTACAGCCGGGCTCAGTCCAGATGGGGATGGGGGAGGGGGCCGGTACCTTTAATTCGCCCAGCTCCGCCATCTTGAGACATCGCAGGCGCCCGAGCCCGAGCCGGAGCTCAGGCCCAGGGACCGGCGCACAACTCTCCACCCCGGCGCCGGCCGCAAATGCCGCCTGCTCCGCCCCGTCCGGCCCCCTACACCTCCCCTTCCCGGCCCCGCCCGCCGGGTTTCGGACGAACCCCAGCCTCAGCCCCTCCCTCCACAGCCGGACCCAGCCGCTGCACGTCTTTGGCCGCGGTGCCAGACCCATAGACCCTGAGGGAGTGTGCAGTCCGAAGGATCGCGGGGTCCCCGGTGGCATGGGAGAGGAGGTGAACCCGAAGTACCCGGGGGAGGGGGGCCTTGCCACGCCGGAGTCGGGAAGGGATGAGCTTTGAGAAAGCCAAAGATACTTGGGATATGGAGGGGAAAGTCTCGAGAAGGGCTTAATCTCAGAGAAATGGGGGAGGGGAGAGCGAAGTTGGAGCAAACCCCCTCATCTCCCTATCTACAAATTTAACCAGCCAAATAAGAGTTTCACGAACTCGGGAAATGGCTGAGATCTAATCCATTTTAGGGACGCTATGGAGTCGTGAATAGTTTATTTCAAGACGGCTATTCTCAATTCTTCACCCCCTCCCCACCCCCACTGGTTACATTGTATCTCCTGGTCCCGCGGCAGGACTCAAATTCGCCAGCAAAAAAGTTTCGTGCGGAGAGTGGGACTTACCAGCACAGTTGCAGGGAGCAGGGAGGGGGCTCGGGACGCTCCGAGGGTGGGCTGGGGAGATGGGGGGGGAGGGGGCCCGGCGCCGCTCCCAAGGTCTGCACGGCTGGAGGTCGGTCCGGCAGCTGGACGTTGCAGCCGCAGCTCCGCCCGGGCGGGAGCTCAGCCCGGCCCAGCGCTGGGGCTGGGGCCGCCCCCTCCTGGATGAGCCCGCCAGGACAGCGGAGAAGTGGGGAGGGGGCGGAGTCTGAGACGGGAGAGGGCGGGACTCTGAGTCTGCGGAGGAAAGATTAACTCCTCTAGGGAGTGGATGCGAGAGACGTTCTTGGATCTCGCCATTCTCACTACTGTTCTGACTCCCTGCAAGCAAACCCTTGTATGCGTTTTGAGTGGAAGTATGCTGCAAATAAGACGGTGTGGGCCAGAAATCCGATCGCTTAAAGAGGTACCTACTTACAGTGAGTCTCTCCCTACGGGAAAGAAAACATGAGCTGCTAAAATCCGAAGTGTACCTAAACCCTACCTCCACCTGTGGTCCCCTACTTCCTACCTCAAATACACAGACTGTCACCAGAGACTTAAGAGCTTTAATGTAGTTGAAGGTGAATGGAGGGGAGGTTTTCTCACCGAGGAAGGGCGCTTTTTCTGCCTCTCTCTGAACTGCCTACTCTCCTTCCTCCAAAGCCATAGACCTTCTCAACTAAGCTAATCACTCGCAGACAGTTCCCTTGAAAATACCAACTTGATACCAGCGGTTTACCCAAACTAGGTATTGGAAAAATACACAGCATTTTGTACTTAGTTGGTTGGGACCTAAGTGATAATGTCATTTGTTCAATAAATATTTGATTACTGTTCAGAGATTGTTAGGTGGTGAGGACATAAAATCCTTGCAGGAGTTTCCAGTCTAGCAGCAGCCAGATGGTTAAACCAATAATTGGCATACAGAAAGAGTACTTTAGTAAATAGTATGAATAATCCTCTCATTTTGCTTACTTTCAATATAATCCTTCCCATGAGACCCCAAAACTGTAAGATTGAAGGTGCCAGCCTACCAACATCCCCCGGTACCTGCTGAACTGGACCATGCCCAACTACTTTGTGGATTTTGTCCCTAGAGAGGATGTCTACCCTCTCCTGACATTCAGGTTCTTTCCTTGCTGCCCTGCTGCCAGCAGTAGTGAAACCTCAAGCTCAAATATTTGGTTCTAAATCCCAACTGCTCCCTCCAACACTTGAGTCTTCATCAAACCCTGAGCTCATTTTTTTGTTAAGTCCTCTATATCAAAGGAGGAGAAGGGGACAACAGAGGATGAGATGGTTGGATGGCATCACTGACTCAATGGACATGAGTTTGAGCAAGCATCGGGAGATGGTGCAGGACATAGAAACCTGGCCTGCTGCAGTCCATTGGGGTTGCAAAGAGTTGGACAAGACTGAGCAACTAACTGAGCAACAGCAACAAATCAAAAGTTATGTGGACTAGTTTATATCTTCTAGAATTTTCAGTGGTTTCAGGGGAAGGAGAATAGGAAAGATTAAAAAAAAGAGAGAGATGGGGAAAGTCTTTGGAAATGATGGGTATGTTCATCATCTTGATGGTGTGATGGTTTATGGGTGTATGTGCTGTGCTTCGTCACTCAGTTGTGTCAGACTCTTTACGACCCCATGGACTATAGCCCACCAGGCTCCTCTGTCTATGGGGATTCTGCAGGCAAGAATACTGGAGTGGGTTGCCATGCCCTCCAGGGGATCTTCCCAGCCCAGTGATCAAACCCAGGTCTCCTGAATTGCAGGTAGATTCCTTGCTGTCTAGCCACCAGGGAAGCCCAAGAATACTGGGGTGGGTAGCCTATCCCTGCTCCAGGGGATCCTTCTGACCCAGGAATCGAACTGGTGTCTGCGGCATAGCAGGCGAATTCTTTACTGGCTGAGCTACCAGGGAAGCCCCTTATGACTTTATAATAAATATGTCAAAATTGATCAAACTGTACACTTTACGTGCAGCTTATTGTATGTCAGTTATACCTCAATAAAGCTGTAAAAATATAAAGGAAAAAAGTCAACCTCACCTTGATTGCTAGTAATTTAATAAAGGAGGGATCCCCTATAATAGTTCATTTGAATCCCCAAGAAAAAGAGGAAACACTCTTCCGAGGAGGAGCTGCTCAGCAATGGACTTGAAGAGGTTGCTGATAGTGTTGCAGGGAGAAGTCAATTCTGACTCCATGTTGGAACTGTTTCTTTGACTTGCTTTCCATTGTTTTTGTTATTATAATCATACATAAAGCCCTACTTCAGAGAATTCTGCCCCTCTGCCTCACTGTTAAGCAAAAGTGCCTTTGTTCATAACCCTGTCCACTTGTAGATTGCAGGAAGAAAGAAATTAACACATCCCCTTGCCTGAGGCTTGCCATTCTAGGAGATATTTGCAAGATTAATGGCCTTTTTTTTACTTTGTTTCCTCACCTACCACTGCCCTCCATCTCTGATCCATAAAAGAACCTGGTATCCAGACCCAGGACAAGATGGTTATTTTGAGATGCTGCCATCTTCTGGGTCAACCAGTTTTCCAAATAAAATTCCTTGCCTCAACATCTTGTCTCTCAGAGTCCTTGGCCTGCCATGCAGCAAGCAGAGTGAACTTGGATCGGTAACAGTAGCAAGAGCAGCAGCTCCAAGAGAAAGTTCCAAAAGCTATCCCAAGGAGATTAGAATGGACATTTCACTGATGGGGCATAACTCATGGAGATATTCCCCAACCCATCCGCTATATCTCAAGAAAAACAAATTCACAAGGGGAAAAAAGAAAGCTAATTGCAGTTTTAAGTTCTAGCATCCCTATAGGATAACACAGAACTAGGAACCAGGGCTCCTGGGTCTGATCCTGCCTGCAAGCTCTGTCTATCCCCAGTGCCTAGCACTTAGTAGACCCTCTTCACATCAGTGTAATAAAGTTATGTGACCAGACAAAGAATGAACTGCACATCAGAACCAAGTTTCAGATCGAGGACATTCAAAAACATGGTGTGGGGTTCAAACCCCATCAGGGCTCACCAAGCTTCACCTCCTCTCATGCATACATCCCATCTGAAGAAGGAGAGAGAAGTGAAGCAGGAATAGTTAAGTCCCTACTGAAGTTCTACTAAAGAGACAGTCCAGGAGGAAAGACAGGAACATTAAGACTAGAGTTACTTTGAGAAAGAAAGATTTATTTATGAAATCAAGGAAAATGTCAGGGCTTGAGTTGTTGGGTAACAGTTTTGGGGGTTGTATAAAGGGAGACTACTTAGGAAAACCCATGGCTGGAGAAGTTTCTACTTCTGTGTTAATATTAACATCATTGACCATTCCCACAGCTCAGCCATCCTGGGATCAGCTTCCAGGAACCCCAGAGGAAGCCAAAGGCATGACTTCCATTACCAGAACTGTTTCCTGACTCGAACTTAGCAAAATGATCTCCCCTTCTCTGGGCCCTTCTCTCAGCCATCTCTGCATTCTTCCCACTCCTCACTGCATATACAATAAGGACTGTTATATTCCTTTTCTATTCTGTGGTAACTCGAAGAGCAGGAAGGAAAAGAGAAGTTCTGTTCCCCTTAATAGAAGTGACTTTGACCTTCTGATGCTCTTTTGGCAACTGCACCCTTCTTTTTCCCCATCAATTCCTCCTCTCTTCATTCTCCCAACCTTAAAGAAGTCCTTTGCCCATCCGCATAAACCCTGGAACTGACCTCATCTTCTCTAGGACCTAATCTTCATAGCTGCCCTTTTCCTGGCCAAACCCTGAAGACAGGCTCCGCAGCCCTGCGTGGCCCCCCGTCTTCCACGACAGCCCCTCCCCACCCTTCTCTCAGCCCAGTCAGTCTCTTTACTGCCAAGTCTCTTTACGCTGCCGCCTGAGCCAGCGTAACCCAGCAGGGGGCGGGCTGAGAGAAGGAATTGGGAGGGATCAATGTGGGGGCCACCGTTCCAAATACTTGAGTAACCGACCGCCTCCCTCGCACCTAGCAGTCTGACTGGTGGAGGGGCGGGAAGGGGCGGAGACCCAGGGGAAGTAACCCAGAGATACATTTGTATCAGTCTGAGGACAGAACTGGAGGGAAGAAGCCAAAGCTGAGTATCCCTTTATCCCTTTTCCAGGAATCAGACTTTTCAACCCTCTTTGCACCTGGGGCAAAGGACGGTGACTTCATGAAACCAGGCACCTCAAATCTAGACACCGAGTTTAAGATATGATAGAATATTTTAGACTGTACATCCTGAAGAAAATCTAGGTCCCTTAATCTCTCCTTCTTAAAAAAGAGTGAAAAAATAAATAAATAAATAAAAATAAAAAAGACAGTGGACTGAGGAGTCCCAAGGTAGAAAGACTAGAGCTGTTCAGTCAGTACGAAACAGATGCTAAGAGAAAGGAGTGTCGATATCCATTTTTACAGAAGGCTGTTTTTCCAACTGTGAGAATGCTGTTTTTCAAACTGGGTCTTGACTCATTAGTGGACGTAACCAATATGTTATGATGGAATATAGAATAGAATAGAAATAATAAGGGTAAATATTATTTCAGGTATGTACACACAGGACATAAAATGTATTTCTTTGGATCATAATCAAAGTTTGAAAGTAGCTAATTTACAGGGCCATTTGTGATCAAAAAAGAATGAAAAGATTCCTTCCCCATGCCCCCTTTAGAAGAAACAAGGACACCCAACACCATCCTGCCTCCCGCTTTATTCTCCATAGAGCCGGCTTCCACCCACACCTCCTCTGATCTCATCCATGCTGATTCCAGGGTTCAGGTTCTCAGGTCTGGGGTCCATAATGTCAGGTGAAGCTCCACCCACACCGGCCCCAGTGGCCAACCCACCACCCACCACAGCCTGATGGAGCCTCTGCCAACCAGGATGCTCTGTTCCCTGAAAGAGGAAATTCAAGGATGAAATGCACACACTTCTATACCCTCAGTCTCCTCCCACCCATGCCAAGAGGCTAAAGATGATCCTCACCTATCCAGACTAGAGAAGATAGCCAGCTGCATGGGGGTCGGGAGAAAGACAGAGGATGACTACACTTTGAATGAGTGGTGGGGGAGTGAAGGAGATTCTGGAATCTGTAGAATCCCACTCTAGGAAACAACCGTGCATCACTGTCCCACCATCACTCATCTTTAACTGGTTTCTCTCCACCCCAGACCTTAGGAAAGTCACTCAACTCCTCCTTTCCATCTCTTATCCCGTAAGTTAGACCCCTTCGGTTTATCTGCTCACTGACTCCTGACTTCACCCAGGCATTCCCCATATCATGTCTACTCAAGTGACCTCACTTCAAATAGTCTATGCCCCCACAAGATATGTGCCACTCTATCTCCCTAGTGTCAGCTATTACCTGGGACAAAAGGAGACTCCAATTTCCATCCTTAACCCCCTTTCTCCCAAGCTCCTTCCCTCATCATCCTGAGTCCATAACTCACAACAGAGAGATCCCATATTCTTCAGGGCATGGGTTGCCTCACTCCTGTATGCTGAGGATTCGCAAGAGGATATTATACACGTCCTGTTCCATGTAGCCCTGTAGGTGGCAGGAAAGAAACAAAAGGAGATGAACAGAACATGAGAGGGAGAGTTTCTGCGGTAGATTGCAACTTACTATGTGCATTCTTAACCTCACTTAATAGTACCTCACTATTAACCTCACTTAATAGTACTTCTCCATAGCTGTTGCCTAATCTTTACAAGGAAGATAATGACATCGACTTTTCAGGACTGCTGTGAGGATTACAATTGTGAATACGGAGCAAAGCACCAGGTACAAAAATAAGTGTTCAATTCTTTGTAGTTATTATTAGTTCCTAATAAAGGAGCAAGCCACTCACCTGTTCTTCCTTGGTGAGGGATAAGCTGGCTCGGGAGGAAACTGAGCAAGGGCATGTTCTGTGTACTAAGTTGCTTCAGTTGTGTCTGACTCTTGCGACCCCATGGACTGTAGCCCACCAGGCTCCTCTGTCCATGGAATTCTCCAGGCAAGAATACTGGAGTGGGTTGCCATGTCCTCCTCCAGGGGATCTTCCCAACCCAGGGGTCAAGCCCTCGTCTCTTACACCTCCTGCATTGGCAGGCAGGTTCTTTACTACTAGCATCACCTGGGAAATGCCCCAAGAAAGGGCATAGGGACAGGAAAAAGCCTTTCAGTCAGTCAGAGAATTAGAAAGGAGGGGCAAACACCTCTTCCCTTCACATTCATACTCTTGATCTGCCTCATGAGGTCCAGAAACCTGACACTGGAACATTTAAAGTCCAGCTTTCTGAGAGATGACGTCTTTGCAGTTAAGAGAAGAGGCACCAAATGCAATGCCCCCTGCCCAGCTCGCTGCCTCTACCTCCCCCCAGGCTCACCTGAGCAGCATTCAGCAGATGCTTCCTATAGGTAGAGATGATCTCTTCATGGGTCTTCTGGGAATCCTGGGAGTAAGCATCAGTGGGAGGTCATGTGACTCACCCTCCTCCCCCAAACATGAGGAAAACAAAGGGAAGTGGTCGGCTATGGCAGGTGGGCTCCCTTGGCCCCTGAGTACCTCAGCCTAGACCACCGCCTGGCCTCTGGATCCCCAGAATCTCTCCCACAGACACATCACTGCCACTCTGCACCCTCCTCTCTAGCGGTGCCCATCTCCCGAGGACCAAACATACCTGCAGCTGTAGGGCAAGGCGAGCATTATCTCCCCGAACAGCTAGAACCTCCTCTGAAAGCTGCTCCAGCTTCTTCAACAATTCCTTGATCTGAGGCCAAAAGGAAACGGAATCAATGAGGCCCTGGTCATTTCCCACTCCAGGACCACTCAAAGTCAAGGTCAGTTGCCATTTATTGGGTATTTAATATCTGCCACGTGCTTTTACACACATTGTCTCATTTAATCCTCAAAACAACTCTTCTGTTCTAAGAAAAACAATACTTCTCGAGGGAAGTATTATCATTCACGTTTTATAGATAAGGAGCCGGAGTTAAGTAATTTGTCAAAATCACACAGCTAATAAGTGATGAAATCAAGATTTGATTTTGAATCAAGATTTCTCTGAATTCATGGCCCACACTCTTTGCTCCTTACTGAATCCTGAATGACTTCTGGCTGTTGACCACTGAAGGAAATGGAGATGAGTTTTTGTGGTTCGTGAGGTTGAGACACAAATGCACTTAATCATAACCAGCTGTAATAGGAATGGTGGCAGGAATGGCAGGAGTAGCTAACCTTTACTGGGTACTAGCCATTTGCCAAAAATTTTCTGAGTATTTTAAATGTAATATTTAATGTAATCCTCATAACAACTGTTATTACCCTCATTTTATATATGAGAAAACTGAGGCTTAGATAACTCACACAAGGTCAATCAGTTTGGGTTTTTTGTTTGTTTTCTGTTTGGCCACTCATGGCATGCAGGATCCTACTTCCTAGACTAGGGTTGAACCTGTGCCCCTTGCAGTGGAAGCTCCAGTTCCTAACCACTGGCCTGCCCGGGAAGCCCTTCAATCAGTTAGTTTTGAAATTGAAATTCAAATGCAGACAGTCTCAATTAAGAGCCACTATACTATTTTCTTTTGCTCATTTGTCTAATCATCTTCAACACCAACATAAAATTCCTTCTTTAATTAACCCCATCCAACACTGATTCCTATTCTATATAACATTCCTTCTACGTTCATGTACTTTATATTCTGTCAAATGTAACTCCCTACAGTTTTTAATCCTTCTAAATTTGATCATGTACACAAATTTTAATAAGTCTGAACTCATTGCACAAGTAGTTCTAGAATTATTAAATTCATTTGTAAATTTATTTTTTTTTAATTCATAAAAACATGTCTTTTAAAAATATATAGACATATTCACTTTTGGAGCAATCATTAGTAAACTCGAGTATCTAACACATTGGTTTTCAAATTTTTTCCTCTGCATGGCACCCTCTTTTCCAATGAAACTCTTTTGTAGAACCTACTCTGAAGTGAGAGGGGAGCTTCCGAACCCTGAGCCCCAAATTTTAATACCTAAGCTCCCTTCTCTCTTGAATTTATACCTTACTTCCAATTTTCAACCCCAAACCCCCTCAGACCCAGGAGAACATTGTGTGGTCCTTGCAATTGACTGGGGTTCTGCTTGGACTATTAATCTGACTGGCCAAAGATGGTTTCAGGTCGTACGTGCCTGCCAAGTCGCTTCAGCGCGTCCGACTCTGCGACCCGTGGACTGTAGCTCGCCAGGCTCCTCTGTCCATGGAATTCTCCAGGCAAAACCACTGGAATGGGTTGCCATGCCTACCTCAAGGTGACCTTCCTGACTCAGGGATCGAGCCCGTGTCTCCTGCGGCTCCTGAATTGCCGGCGGGTTCGTTACCGCTGAGCCACCGGGGAAGCCCGTTTCAGGGCCGCAGACCCTAAGCACGCAGAAACCGTCCCTGATACTCCCTTCGGCAGGCTGTCTGGCCTGCTCACCTTGGCCTCCTTGTCCCGGCAAGCGCCGATGAGATGCTCCACCTTCTCTCTGAGCAGCTCCGCCGTCTTCTCGAACTGTTCCGAGCGTCCGCGCATCTCACTGGCCTGGCGCTCGTGCTCCGCCGCGCGCGCGGCCAGGTCCCCGCTCCGGCGCCGCTCCTCGGCCGCCGCCTCCCGCAGCCGACCCATCTCCCGGCAGGCCGTATTATACTTTTCCAGCAGGGCCTTTAGCTCCTGGCCCCAAGCCTGGGCCTGGGCCACCAGGGAGCCCCGAGTTTTCTCGTGCTGCCGCAGGCTGGCCGCCTCCCGGGCCCTCAGCTCCTCCACTTCCTCGGTGGCTTGGTAGAGCAGCTGCTTCAACTTCCCGATCTCCTGGCTCTTCCCGCTCATCGTGGCCTGAACTGCCCGCAGCTCTTCCTCCAGCTTCCCCAGGTCTTGCTCCAGAGCCTCCACCTGAGGGGAAGCCAAGGCCTCCCCACAGCGAGGCTCGCCACGGCGGGAAGGGGAGCCCCGCAGCTGCTGGTTTTCCTCCTCCAGCCGAGCCAGCCGCTGCTGAGCCTCGCGGTGCCTGGCCACCAAGGCGCTGATGCAGGCCTGCAGCTCTTCCAGGGGCGCGGTGACTGTGCTCCGTGCACTCCCCTGGCCTACCAGGTCTGGGGGCAGGCAGTCCCACAGCCCCTGGAGGCCTCTGTTCTGGGAGGCCAGGCGCTTCCGCAGCTTCTCGGTGGCCTCCTTCTCCAGGGCCAGTTCATCTGTCAGCAGCCCCACACTCCTCCGCAACTGCTGTAGCTGGACCTGCGCCTCCGGCCTGGGCACAAACTCCCGCTGTAGCCGCTGGCTCAGGGACTGCAGCTCCCCCTGCAACCGCTGCCGCTCCCGGCCCAGCTCCCCCAGCTCCTCCAGCAAGTTACTGTTGCTCAGTCTCAGGGCGGACACCTCCTTCTCCAGCTGTCCCCTGGCCTGGCCTCCTCCTGGCATCTGGTCCCCTCCAGGAGCCCCTAGAGGCTCTCCCCGGGCCCCAGGGACCCTTTTCTCCTCTTCTTCATCTTCTTGGGTGATGGCCCCTGGGACTGACTTGAGCGCTCCCTCTCTGGTCTCCTGGGCAGGGGCCTCAGGTTTCATCTGCAATCCTGCTTTTGCTCGATCCAGTCTCACCAGCACCTGCTCCAACCTGGCCTCCATCTTCTCCCAGGCAGCTGCTGCAGCCTCAGCCCGGGGTGTCCCCAGAGCTCCCTCCAAGATGGGTCTTGATAAAGCCCCCCGGGCGGCATCCTTTTCTCGCCACACCGCAGCCAGCTCCTCCCTCAGCTGTAGCAGGAGCTGATTCATGGCTGCTGTGCCCACTGGCTCAGCCACTGTGCTTGTGGGTTCAGCCCCTGGAGCCTGGGGCCTCTCCTTCCGGCCAGAAAACAGCTGGTCAGTATGATCAGGGCGAAGGGCCTGCCCATCACTGTTGGTCAGTTGCTGTCCTGTGGTTTCCCCTACAGTCTCAGACTTTGGGCTCTGGGGTGGCTCCTGTTCTTCTGGTTGGGACCTTCCCTGGGCTTCATACTGGATCTCCCCTGGGACTGAATCCTCAGCCTTCTTGGAAGCTAATACTGGGTTGCCTGCCGCTGCAGCTGTGGCCTGCTGATGCTTCTTCAGCTCTTGTATGTGCTTAGCCAGCAGGTTGAGGGTACAACCCTGTTCCATGCCATCTCCTCCAGGCCGGAGACTAGAGCCCTGGTCCCCTGGAGCTCTGGGCTCTTGGGACAGGAGGAGCCCCAGCTCCCGCACCTGTTCTTGAATCTGTTTCTCCAGGCCCAGGTAAGCTGTAGCTTGAGCCTTGCACTCTTCCGTCTTTCGCAGCAGCTCCTGCTCCAACTGAGAAACTTTTCTCTTCTCCTCTTCATACTTCCACTTCCACTCCTCTGAACATGGATCCTCGTCCTCTTCTTCCTCCTGCTCCTCCTCAGGCTCTGCCCTCCACGGGCTCTTAGGTGGCGCACCCACCTGAGGCTCAGAGGGAGAGGCCTGTGTAGAAAAAGGAACAGTGACGTCAACCCAGGCTGCTAGCCTTTCTTCTCTTAGACTGTCTCGATGCCCCAACGATCCCTGCCTGGGAGACATCCCAGCGGGAAAGACTGGGGTGGGTCAGAAGCAAAAGGAGTAGGTGCTTAGGGTCTTACCTGGGATGCAGGATCCAAGTGTTGAACTGGCCCCTGACCTACACGAAAAGACATGGGAGAGATGAGAGAGGAGACAGTGCCCACATGCTTTTAGCCCACACTCTGGCTTCAGACTTTCTCTGAAAGGAGTGGCCCCTGTGTTCATTCTTAACCACACGTGTCTTTCTGGTGCCAGAAGCCACCCCTATTTGATGGATCCCTAAGTAGCCAGCAATGTAGGTTCCCTGTCCCAGAGAAATGTCGGCTCATTTATTTCTTTCACTCACTTATGTATTGGACACTGTGCCAATAAGTACTGTTACAGTTAGAAACCAGGAGCCAATGGCGAGCAAGACAGAGGAGGTTATCTGAGGGGGTTACAGTATAGTAGGGGCAAGAGACAGATTGACAATTGAATCACACAAATAGATGTACAATTACAACTCATAAATGCTAGCAGTAGTGCTAGCCAGAGTTGCCTTCAGGGAGAGACAAGGTTGCATTAAAGAATTTTGTGACCTTGCTTTTGGGAAGTGGGAGGCATCTCATAGCAGAAGTAATAAATAAGTAAATTCTCCACTAAAGTGACAGTTATTTATCACATGGATTGTTTCCATGGAAACAAATGGGATTCTAAGAAGCTTCTTTGATTCTAAGGCTATCAAGGAGCATCTTGGAGTCACAAAAGCAGATTGGCTTTACCCCCTCGGCCCTGCCGGTTCAGGGCCTGCCGCAGCAGCCTCCACAGGGTCCTGTCTTGTGTGCGTAGGGCGTAATGCAAAGCATCATGCCCTGTGCTGTCCACTGCCCCCGCATCTGCTCCATGGCTCAGGAGCAGTTCAGCCACCTCAGCACTGCCTTTTTCACAGGCCAGGATCAGAGCCGATCTGTGGGGTGAGACAAATCTGAGCATAGGTTTTTCTCATGAAATCCTGGAGTCCTGGTTTCCAAAAACAAAAACCAAAAAAAAATCCACTTGCAAGGCCAGCTCTCACTAAGTGTGGTCAGGAGAACCACAGACCGTCACCAGTAAGTGACAAAGCATTAGGCCAGAACAGAACTGTTCAGATGTCATTCCAGGAGCTGTGACATCAGAAAGCGGGGAGCCCATTTGAGGGGCTCCATTTTCCTCTGCTTTATATGTTGAGTTTCTATATAAGTTCTTTACTAGGTAAACAGACTCTATGTCTTAGAACATAGTTTGAAAGCCAGTCAATTAAAATAGTGGTTCCAGGAGTATTAATTCTACTTCCAGAGTCATCTATGCTAGAAGGATGGTGCCGGCAGCAGCAGAATAGGAAAGTATAAAGAATAAAGAAAACATTCTTAACTCACCAAGGGGAAAACAATGAAGCACAAGCAGGGCACTTCTGAACCACCACTGGGAAGAAAGGTGGTTCCCAAGAAAACAGAGACCAGTCTCCCCATCTCACACACCACACACACACACACACACACACACACACCACTGGGAAGAAAGGCGGTTCCCAAGAAAACAGAGACCAATCTCCCCATCTCACACACACACACACACACTTTGCCCAGTGGCTCCTTTTTAGATTGTCAGGGTTGGGATTTGGGATGGGATGATAGAAGGCTCACTTGTCATTCTTGTCAGTGACATTAACCCGGGCACCTCTCTGCAGTAGCTGTGAGCAGATAGCTGCGTGACCTCCCAGCGAGGCAATCATTAGCGGTGTACGTCCATCCTGCACAGATTGTGGGAACAGGGTTCATGAGGAGACAGGGGAACCAGGGCTTTGGCACAGTCCTACCAACTCCCTTATTCCCACACCTCTCCAGGAAAAGAACGCCAATTCTGGGGCTAAATACTCCTTCTCAGAGGGTTGAAAACTCTCCAGAAGTTAAGCCTTAACCTTTCTGTGTGGAAAAGGAGGAGGGGCAGAGGGAGAAGGAAGAAGAGGTGGTACCACACAACATTTGGTCATGGAACTTGGCTAGTTAACTTCAAAGAAAGCAGCAGCCTCCCCATATAGGGCCCTGCCAACACTCACATTATCCAGGACGTCCAGGAAGGCTTCATGATCACACAAGAGGAGCACACTTGAGGCACAGCCAGAGGAGGCTATGGAGGGTTACAGGATGATTGGGTTCAGCGGAAGCAGGAAGGGCACCTCTCAGACCACAATGCAGTATCCTCTCTAAACCTTTCAGCAGTCAACTCTGGCCTGCCCTTCCCCCACAAATGTTATCCTCCCCTCCCTCCCCACCTTCTGGTCCCAGCAGCCCCGTTTCCCATTAGTCCCCTGGCACACACCTGCCCAGTGCAATGGACTACGATTTTCTGCATCTACAGCGTCTTCATTGGCACCATGCTGCAAACAATCAAAGGGAAGCAGCATGGAGCATGGTGTTAACACTGTCATCTCCCACCCTGCTGTATCCGTTGTAGAACCAGCTTTCATTGTACTAGAGGGAGGGGCAGAGGGATCATGGCTATGGCCAACTACTAGGCAAGTCCAGTTTATTCCTTGCAGACGATAGGCAGTCTTGAATTTCAGCCCTGGTTCATAAACCTAGGGCCTAAGAAAAATCAGATTATAGGTAAATAAACACATTAAGGAAAATAACACCTGAGTCCATGTCTGGTACTTTAGGATCATAAATGAGAATCTTGGAAAGAGCAAGGGAGAACAAAGCAGAATATCTGTTGGCACAATGGCATGGTTGAACTGGGCCTTTTGAACTTTGAGAAGCTTATTTCTGAACTGTCCACATGTCATTTCACATATATATTTCTCTTTGTACTCCTAGACTACAAACTCCTCAAGAACAGACAGCAGACTTTGGGTTTAACATGAACACCTCTGCCATCCTTCCACCCACCCATCATCACAGCAGTCAGTCTCTGCAGCGGCTCTGCCAGTGGTGAAACTCGATACACGCATATTGACTGACTGGGTGTCAGTCCCTGGCAACGCTGCTTTTTGATGTGCCCTGGAGGGCAACATTAAGCTGGGTGCCTGCACATTGCAGATATTAAATAAATACTGACAAATTAATGAATGAGAGATTACCAGCTCTCTTACTGGGGATGTGAGGGGTACATTTGACCAAATGTTGCTAGTGAGTACAAGACAGTCAGGAGTCTCTGGGTCCACTTCTTCCTTTCACAGGAGTAGTATCAGGGGTCTCTCTTACCTGCAGCAGGACCTTGACACATTGTGGCTGGCAAGAAATGGTGGCCAAGTGCAGGGCGGTACTTCCTAGAAACAGAAAGAAGCAGGGAATGGGGGTAGGTGGCCCCACGGATGCTGATGACTCACAGGGAGGGAAGGCGAGAGACGCACAGATAATCAGAGGGAGATTAGAGAGAGAAACTCTCAGCCACATGGGGCCAGAAATTCCTGTTCCCCAAGTGCCTGGTACCCACAGTGGAGGTGGGAGTGAGAGTGAGGTAGGCCCAGCTTGCAAGGAGGGGAACCCCTGAAAGCAGGCCGGCTGGGACTTAACAAGGAGAGAAGCAGGGGGGACTAGAGTTTGAACACCCAGCAGGGCCCAGCACTGCCCCACCCCGCCCCTCACTGCTGCTGTAAAGGGAAAAGCAAGTAGCATGACCCAGTGCTCAGTCTAACTCACCGTCCTCATTCTTGCTGTTGATGTCAGCCCCATTGGCAAGTAGTATAGTCAGACATTCTGTCAGGCCTTTGGAGGCGGCCAGATGAAACCTGCCAGAGGCAAGGCCGGGAGGCAGAAAGATAAAGGGGCCTCATAAAGATGAGGAATAGTTTTACTCAGTCAGTCATGTCCAATTCTCTGTGACCCCATGTACTGTAGCCTGTCAGCTCCTCTGTCCATGGGATACTCCAGGCATGAATACTGGAGTGGCTTGCCATTCATTTCTCCAGGGGATCTTCCCCAACTGGGGGAATCTTCTAAGCCCTGCTTGCTATGCTCCATCACCCCAAAGCCAATTCCAGAGGCAGAAAGGGAAGTTCCCCTAGCCTGACCTTCTGAGAAAGAGAAGCCTATGTAAATGGCCTACTGTTATAATGTCAGAGGAGGCTAGAAGCAAAGTAGAAAGAAGAGCTATGGGTCTTAAGCAATGAGTATCTCAGGGTGTCCAGGGTACACATAATTACCTGTCACTCTGAGCCCAATACCCTTAGCAGACTGGAAATGTCACAGTAAGAGTGGGCCAGAGCAGAGGGCTGGACATTTGCAGGCGGACTTGGGCAGAGACAAGGAATAATATCCCTCTTGTACTAATCACCTCTTCCAGCCACATGATGCTCATGGCCACCACTGTACTCCTAGTTTCTCAAGCACATACCCTCTGACTTGTGCAATGAAGAAATACCCTACTTCATGTATGTTTCAGTTTTCCATTTGTTTCATGGCTTTATTCCTTTCTCAGTCGGTTTTGCTGATGTGGGTCATGTGGTGTAAGGACCTCAAGGACAATCTCTTCTTCTCCCACTGTGTGCAGCACTTGAGAAGTAGTGAAGATTTATTGATATACTTGCTAATTAAGACAAAAAAGGGCTCTGAAGTTATAGATGTTTCCTAGTCTTACATCACATCCAGGCTTGAGGTTTTTAAAGAGAACCGCATACCAAGAGGGAAAAAGAAATGGCAACCACTCCAGTATTCCCTGGGAAATCCCATGGACAGAGGAGCCTGGAGGGCTACAGTCCATAGGGTCGCAAAGGGTCAGACACGACTAAGCAACTGAACATGACACACATTCCAAGGTGGGGATCAAGACGACTTACGGGGACTGGCCGTTCGAGTCTAGCTTAGTGGGTCGGGCAGATTTCCTGGAGGCCAAGGCAGCCACGCGTCCCACGTCCCCCCGCTGCACCGCCTCCAGCAGCTTCTGATCACGGCGGTTCCATCTCTCCACCTGGACCAGAGCAACACATTGTGAGAATATAAGAGGTGGGGGTAGAGCCGAGGAAGAAAAAAGATGGTTAGGAGGCCAAGCAAGGGAAAAGGGACATCCTGAGGTCCTTTCAGTGTTCTACAAGTCACTCACCCTAGGTCACTGAATGCTTCATAGTTGGCCCAGTTCAATATTCGCCAATGCACATGCCCCTGGGGACTACTGCCAGTTATTGCCTGCTCTGGACCAAAAGAGGCTTGGACTACTGAATTAAAAATCATTGTTTGAGTCCTGAATGCTAGTGTTTCAAATGTCTTTTTTTAAAATCAGCACTGTGATTATTTGTAGGCGCACAACCTCCCAGCAGTCCTAGCCTTGACTCCTTCGCTTTTGGTCGTTAGGTCTTGCTGGAGCAAACTGAACCAAATTGACCATCCCAGACTTGGGTTCACCTTGCCTCTCAACCCCCTCTGCTGCTGTTTTTTGTTCTCAGATATTTGAGAAATCAAGGCACCTAGCTTTGGGTCACAGTTAGGAGTCTAAATACCTAGCCATACCATCTCTACCCATTGGCTTTGGGGTGCAAAATTTGGAGGAGAAGCACAGAGTTTCCATTTTCCCTTCTCATACCCAGGCCCTTTGGCTAGTCCCTCTTCCCCTTCCCTGGCAACACCAACCAAAAGGCCAAGATAGGTCTCCAGCTAGGCTGGAGGAGGCAGAAGAGACTGCTGCCCTCCTCCACCCTGCCCTCCCTCCTCATTTTCCTGGCAGAGAGCAGCTGTTCCAGACAAGATCCACACCTGGGCATACATTGTTCTACTATGCCAGCTTGACTTTTTCAGGTGGTAGGGTAATTACAATAATTGAAGTATTACAGGGCATGAAAGAGCTGTGTAAAAGCACCCAGAGCCGAAAGCCTAGAAAAGCCTTGTTTGCTCCAGAGAAGAGAAAGGAAAGGATGGAAGGATACAGAAATCTGTGGAATGGTGAAAAGACCCCTAGGCGAATACTTGGCAGCAGGCCTAAGTTCAGGGCCTGGTTCGACCACTTCCTCAGCTATGTGACCTAGAGTAAGCCATTGAACACCTCTAACCTGTTTCCTCATCTATAAAATGTGGAAATTAATTACTACTTCATCATGTTGTATGAAATGAGCTAATGTATATAAAATCTGTTTGTAAACTGTAAAAAGCATTACAAGTGTATGGCATCCTTATGAAAAAAAAACAGGAAGTGGTGGGGGATTGGTGGTGGCACATTGCATTTTACGAGGTGTAATCGAAACAAGAAAGAAGCTATAGGAGGAGGTGGGGAAAAATAGAGTCTCTGGAAGCCAGCTCATTTTCAAATACTGTTTACATAGCCAGGGCAAATTATTAATCAAGAACAGGAAAGATTTTAAATGCCTACACCATAAAATTATCTAAGGTAAATGGTTCCTGAGGTAACACTCCTGAGGTAATTCCTCGTAGCCCTTTTAAGTGTTATTTCAATTAACCTTTCAACGTTCCTGGAAAGTAGTTAGGGCTGATATTATTTTATCTAGTTGACAGAAAAGAAACTGAAGTGCACTGAGGTTAGATAACTGTCCAGGGGCACACCACAGAATAGTGGTAAAATTGAGATTAGAACCCAATGCCCTATCTTAGTTCTCACCACCAGGTCATATGAATACTGAGCTATGGAAGGTTTATTTATTTTCAAATAAACAGTCTAAGACCGCCTCCAGGGTAAAGCCACCCACATTCAGACACTAATCCCTGCAAGAGGAAGAGTCTCCAAACAGGTTAATTCTCAAAGGACAAAATAAGCAAAGTGACTGCTCAACAGACTGAGATGTAATAACACATTATCCAATGTCCCCTGGGGGCTACGTCACCCTCAGAAAAGGCAGAGAGCTAGAACTACACCTACATCACAGGACACCACCATTAGCTGACCTCAATCTGAAGTTCTCTGTTTAAAATTATGATTCTAACACTTTTTATCCTTGTGAACTGAGGCATGTAACAACTTCTCTGAACCAGTTTCCTAATAAAATAACACTATATAAAGTACCTAGCTCTGTCACATAGGAGGTACACAATAAACATTAGTTCTAATCACTATGCTTCTCAAACTTGCTGGGCACATTCTGGATATTCCTGGGTTCAGAATTCTCCATCCAGGGGAGTTGGAGGAAGGGTTCTTGCTCCTACTGGCCAATAGTCAAGCTGTATAGATGGTAATGGTATTTCTTAGCAAAGTGGATAATTCTCTTTCCAGCTCGATAGTTTTAAAATCTACCTCATTTACTTTCTGTAATCTTGTTATACCAAGAAGAATTTTAAATAGGTAGAAATTCTTCATAGCCAAACCTCTGCAGAGCTAGGGTGAAGAAGAACAGAGGGGGTCCTCCCTGGCTATCCAATGGTTAAGACTCAGCATTTCCAGCAGAGGGCATGGGTTCAATCTCTGGTTGGGGAAGCAAGATCCCATATGGCTGCATGGTGTGGCCAAAACAAAACAAAACACAGAAGGATGCTTCTGAATCTGAATTCCAAGATCTAATCTATTTTTCATCCCAGCACCTTGGGAAAGAGGCACTGAATAACCATCACAGCCTCAAGGGAGCAATCACCAAATTAATTAGCAAACTCAAAAACAAGGATAAGCTTTGTATTTCTGTAGCCAAGACTAGGGGTGCCTTTGTAGAAGTAATTGCAGCCTCTTCTTATCTCTGGCTGTGTGCCCATGAGCGTCCTATGAAGACGAAATATGCCAACAGTAGAGAGAATGGCTACCACTGTATAGGATGGGTAAATGGAAATGGTTTTGCTGCCCTGTAGAAACCAGGAGTTGACTCTCAATTTTTAAAACACAATTGAGGGAATTCCCTGTTGGTCCAGTGGCTGAGACTCTGTGCTCCCAATGCAAGGGGCCCAGGTTTGATCCCTGGTCAGGGAACTAGATCCCACATGACAATGAAGAGTTCACATGTCCCAACCTAAGAACCTGCATACCGCAACAAAGATCAAAGATTCCATATGCTGCAACAAAGGATGCAGCCAAATAAGTAAATAAAGTTTTTTTTAAAAAATAACAAAATGCAATTGACATTTTTCTAACCTGATTCAGTGCCTACTGTTTAAAGCTATTTTCTGGTTTATACATAAGCAGAGTAAGCTAACACAGAAGACACTCCTTGGGACTAAAACAAAATGAGATCATAGGAGTTAAGTTTTTGTTTGTTTCTTGAACTTCCTATATGTATTCTGGATGACTTAGATTAATTTTTAAATGATCACTGATCCTTCAGTTCTCATCTCAGTCTGAGAGTACAGTGAACCCAGGGGTCGGAGAGAGGATGGAAAGGGGCAATCTTCTGCCATGACTAGGAAGCTAGGCTTTGGGAGTGGTCAGGAAGGCTGTGACACTACTTCTCTGACAAACTGGTTCAGAGTGGTTAGCCACCCAGGGAGTGGAGGAATTTATCATGAGAAGTGTGGGGAAGTTTCATGAGGAAACAATTTACAGCTTAAACTAGTCTATTTTCAATGTTATTGGATCCCTACCTTGACTGAGGAAACAGTTTTCTTTCCAGCTAAGTAGTTCTAAATCCATCTAATTTGCTACCTATAATCTTGTTGTACTAAGAAGAGTTTAGAATGGGTAGAAATTCTTCATGGCCAAACCTCTGTAGAGCTGGGACGAAGAAAGACAGAGGGATGCTTTCCAATTTCAATATTCACCCCATTGTTCACCCCAGCTCCCTGAAAAGAAGGCATGGACCAACAACTGGAGAATCAGGAAGAATGAAACAGTTTCCCCATTCCTAAGGAGCAGGCAGACTCCACAAACCTGAAAGGGAAGGGCAATGTGGAGGACTTTCAGTAACCAAAGAAGAGTCCATGTGAATGAGAAAATCATCATGAGTTAAGACACTCTGGGTTGCCTCAGTTTCTGGTACCTTTAACAGTCATTCAATAATGTCTTTTGATTGGTTGATTAATGCATGGAAACTAATGGGGAAGCAAACATAAGTGGGATGAGGACAGGCTTCAACAGAGTACCTACTCTTGCCTCATAGCTTGCTTTCAGATTTCTGTGACCCGCTCATGCAGAAGAAGCTGAGCATTTCTCATGTTTGCTCAATGAGTGACAGCACTAAGTCAAGTTAGGCTAAGCAATGTTACTACAGGTAGCTGGCCACATTACTTCTAAATGAGCCACCATCTCAGTGTCCACAGAAAATTTTGTCCCCTGATAGGAGGTCTGTCTGTAAGAGAACTTCAGAAAAGAAGCACCTATACCCTCCCTTGGCCACTCCCTCCTGCAGACTTTCTCCCTGTGTCCTGTTCTGGGAGAACCTCGGGAGCGGATTGACTTCTAGGAACTCTCAGAGTGAATCCACTTTATCCTCTTCTCTCACCATCACCGTTCCCCAGCTGACTCAAAGGAAGCAGAGTAAAAGCCCTAAACAACTGGGTGAGGGTTTAGTATGAAGGAAGATTCTGGGGAGAAGCAGGCAAAAGGCCTTGACTGACCCAAGAACCCGTCTGATGACCAGGCACCGCAGTGAACTGGCCAGAGTGGAATCTGCAAACAATTTACCCATTCCTTGGGGAGCAGCCAGGCAACTGTGCCTCCTCTGGCAGTGCCTGTCAGTGTGGCCAGACTGGACTGCAAGATTAACCCACAGAGAGCAGGTAGAAAGAGATCAGGGAGTTGAACCACCACTGGGCAGAGGCGGGCAGAGGTTGGAGAGGGAGAACAGGAGAAGGCTGCTGCTGTGGGAATCCCAACTGGAAAGAGGTTTGGAGTGTTGTCTGAGAGCCAGCGGTGGCGATAAGAGAATGGGAGTGGAAGTGGTATGGGGTGAGATGGGGACAAGGACAGAGAAAACTATGAAGGAGGGCTAGGGAAGGCACGGGGCTGCAGGTACTTGTTGGACTGAGAGCAAGGATAGGACCATAGAGGAGAGCAGGGTCGTGAGGATAGAGTAGGGCTGGGAAATGGAGTGTGGGGCAGTACGTGGGAGATAGAAAGGAGCTTGGGGCTGAGCCCAGGCTGGGGATAGGACAGACGCCTGATGGCAGTTCAGTACTGGGAAACAGGATAGAAGTAGAAAACAGCGCCTTTACGAGAGAACCAGGGGCTCCAGGGAACGTATCAGAAGCTGGGGTGTAGAATCTAGGAGGACAAGAAAGGGTCAAGGGAAAGAACCTTGGTGAGGGCAGAGGTTAGGAAGGCAAGTCAAGTCTAAGGTACAGGGTCTTGAGGAAGGTAGGGCTGGAGGGCTGCACTACGGAGTGGAAGAGCTAGAAAGACGGATAGAGATACAAGGCCATGATGCGTGGAGTCGGGACTCAGGACTCTGTCACCACAGGGCTTGGACCTCAGCCCCATGCCCAGCCTCCCAGACATTTTAGCACATACCGCCACCTGTGAGCTGGAGCAGGAGAAGATGCGCTTCATGGCCGGGGCCGGGGCCACGGGGGGAACGGGGACGCGCGGAGAGCCGGGCCACAGGTTCCTGAACCCACAGGACTCGGCTGCAGCTGTGTTAGAGAGCTGTCAAATGCAGAACGGGATCTGCCCCAGACCCGCCCCAAGACCTACCGCGTTCAATCAGAGACTAGAACCCGAGGGCTGGGCTTAAAACTCCGCCCCTCACCCAGCCCTGCTCGGCCGCTGCGGAGGCAGAAGTCCTGCAGTATCCGCCCGAGAAGTGGGCTTGGTCTCAAACTTGCTCTCCCAAGCCTAACCCGCTCCCAGCTCTGACTTGCTCAATCCGAAAAGGGACGCCACCGGCTCCGGCTAAAACTCCTCCCCTGGCTCCGCCCCTCCCCGCAGCTCCACGCTGCGGTCCCGCCCTCAAGCCCTGTCTCGGGCCCGCCCCTCCGAGCACCAACACGAGATTCTCCGCAACTGCTCCGATCTTAGCAACTGTCGCGTTTAACCGCTCGTGACGACGGTCCGATTCTATCCAGAGACCTTTGCCAACTTAGTTACCTTTGCTTCCTCTCTCCATTCCGCAGCCCAAACCCAGGCACAAAAAAAGGTTTGAAGAGAGCGTTTTGGAAACGGCAGGAGATCGTGGTACCGAGTCAAGGACTGAGCAGGATGACCCACCGCAACCTGAAGAAGGGGGACCAGGTTTAATATTCTAACACATCTCTAAATTAGAAAAAGGCATAGGGAGAGGAAGGGTTTTTTTTTGTTTTTTAGCATCCCTTTCCACAAAAATGGGCTTCCCTGGTAGCTCAGACGGTGAAGCGTCTGCCTACAATGCGGGAGACCCAGGTTCGATCCCTGGGTCGGGAAGATCTCCTGGAGAAGGAAATGGCAACCCACTCCAGTATTCTTGCCTGGAAAATCCCATGGACTGAGGATCCTGGTAGGCTACAGTCCATGGGGTCGCAAAGAGTCGGACACGACTAAGCGACTTCACTTCACTTCCACAAAAATACTCACAAAACTGTCTTCACTATTTCCACTGCCCTTTAAATTCACATTCTTAGCAGTTCATGCTAGGTCAGTTGCAGCCAGTCTACCTGTCTCTTCTCCTTCATCCAAAGAGAGCACACTCAAGTGCATATGAAAGCCTACAGATTAAAGTTGAGTTCTCAGTGTGATTTACAAGGTTTATTAGGAGCCGCACCCTACCTTCTCAAGTCTCATCTCTCACTACTTTCACAAAGAGCCTGATGTTGAGGCTGTTCTAATCTACGACAGTTCCCTTTCCAACTGGTGATTAACCCTCCCTGGAATATCTCCTCTCACACTTGGTGGTCCTTCACACTTGGTGGCCCCTCAAGACACAAAACATTTTTTTCTGTAAACTTTTAAAGTTCTGCCAACCCCAACTAAAAAAAGTATGCCTCTTGTATGTGACACACTTCTTGTGTGCGACTATTGTCTAGCAACCAGCTCTCTGTATTTGCCATTTGTTTACATGCTTTTTTCCCCTACTAGACTGGGCTCATTGATGGTAGAAGTTGCATTTTATATTATTCCCATTGCCTAGAACATATTAGGTGCTTAACGTCTTATGAGTGAACAAAATAATGAATGAAGGAACAAAGGACCAACAATGAGAAGAAAGCAACACCTTTCTGTGGGTCTGAGGCAAGTCTGTTATTCTACAGTTGCTTCTCAAACTGGCTGTGCTTCAAAGGAAGAGATAACAGGCTTATAGAAAAATAGATTGAGGCTAGAGGAAGTCCCATCCTGGAGCTGAGCAGTAGGGAGGAGCGGGATCTCTAGGTGGAGAAAAATATTAATCATGTGGAGAGAGAATGCGATGAACCAGTCTTTGAGGATATCCATCTCCCTTTGTGGGCTGACTCGGGATAAGGAGGGGGAATCTGTCAACATAACCATGGCCTCAGTCCCTGACCCAGAAACAGTGTGCTCCATAAAGGTTGATGAAATGATAGCCTATGTGCTGAGGGCCACCATGGATCCTCCAGGTACAAAATAACACCAGCTTGCCACAGAATGATTGTCCCTGCCTAATAAGCTAGAAAGGCCACTATTCTCAGGGTTAGGCAACAAAGGCAGAGACATGGTCTCTAGAAGCCCATTGCTGAAGCGCCCATGTCCCTTGAGGATAATAGAAGAACCCTGGGTGTCTAAAGAAATCTAATCAATCAGATTTCTACCTTTAGAGCCTTAAGTTAATCACCTAATTATCGTCTTTCTGGGCTTGAGGGCTTATATCAAAGGGGATGAGGCATAGGGTAAGATTTAGTGGCAGGAGATAATAACACATAGGAAAACAAATCTTGAGAGTCTGTGAAGAGCAGGCAAGTCACCAGATCATGAGCATCACTTGGTGCTTCAATATAGCTCCTCAGTCCTCACAATGCAGGTTATGTAGGGTAGGTTTTCTTATAACAAATTATTTTTATAACAGTAGTTACCATTTATTGAGTACTTACTATATGTTCACTTTACTTCAATTACCTCATTTAGTCCTCACAATCCTAATACATTTATTTTTAAATATTTGGCTGAGCTGTGTCTTAACTGTGACTTGCAGGATCTTCAATCCTCATAGCAGCATGTGGGATCTTTACTTGTAGCATGTAGGATCTAGTTCCCTGACCAGGGATTGAACCTTGGCTCCCTGCAATGTGAGCATGGAGTCTTAGCCACTGAACCACCAGGGAAGTCTGAACCTTAATAAGTTTAAAGTCAAGAAAGTCAAGACTTAGAGAAGTTAAATCTGTTCAATGTCCAACAGGTTTTATGTGGTATGTTGTTTAGTTGATCAATCATGTCCAACTCTTTTGCAACCTCATATTCTGTAACCCTCGAGGCTCCTCTATCCATGGGATTTCTCAGGCAAGAATACTGGAGTGGGTTGCCATTTCCTTCTCCAGGGGATCATCCTGGGCTAGGGCTTGAGTCCACATCTGCATTCGCAGATGAGTTCTTTCCCACTGAGCCACCAGGGAAGCCCTTCAAGTGGTATAGCTTAAACTCAAGTCTGTCTTCATTCTTAACCACTGTTCTACACAACCTCTTAATCTGAACCTCAGGGTAGTCATGGCTTGCCCAAAGCCATATAGCTCATAAATGGCAGACCTGGAATTTCTCTAGGCCTATGTGCTTACCAAACCAAACCTACACATTTTACACTCTATGCTCACGTAAACAGGTGAGGATTGCAGGAGGCTAGGGCATATCTCCAGTAGGAGAGTCACAGAAATCACTTCAAATCCTTCATAACTTCATCTTCCAGGGACTCAACTGTATAGGGTCTCAGGTGAATCAAGGCTCCACCTCTCACAATTTGTGAGCAGTCTATATCCCAGGGAACTCAAGAAGAACCAGAAGTCATTTGATACTGAACTTCATTTGTTCTGACCATCTGATAAACTGTCCACCCTATTAGAAAACAGAGACAATGCTGTCTGTACAAGGTCAGAGACAAGTCAAAATAAACTCTCTGACCAGATCTCAAGAACAGCCCTGGAGGAGAATCTGTGGCTACTAGTCAATTGCCCAGCCAAGTCCCCTCTCTCCTTGGCTGTAAATGGGTGTTGATTCTTCAAGTGGCTGTCAGAGCTGCTCTCTGGAAACCAATATCTGACTTTGGTATCCAGAGTCTTGGTTACAAAGAACTGAAAGTTACCCAGTTGTCAAGGAGAATCCATTCCTCTTTACTGGCCATGACCAAAAAGTGAGAGTTGGGGGTGAGGGGATGGAGGGTGGGGGTTGTTCAGAGATAGAAATTAACTTGGGAATTTCCAGTAAACATTAGGCAAGGGCTGGCAAACTGATGCCACCAGAGAATCCTCACAAGATGGCTGGAGATGCCCCAGGAATATTTCGTAGGAGCTATTTGTGCTATATAACCAGTGCCAAGCAAGTAAGGGCTTGCTTCCCAGAGACCTCTTGCCACCTTCTTCAGCTTCTTCCTTAATTCAGACCCCACTTGTTCAGACCCCTTGGTGCTTCTGCCTCCCAAATCTAGTAAGGTGAAAGGGTTTCGTACCATCAAGCAGCAATCCTGTCCCTTCTCTCTAGTTTCTATAAGGAGGCTCCAAGGAGGGCTTAAGAGGGTGTGTGGCCTAAGAAGAAAAAACTGCCTGGGGCATCCAGTCTTTCCTGTTATTCCAGCTCCAGCCACATGGGGGCCCCTGGCTCCAGAGAATCCGGCGCCCAGCCCTGGCTTTGCTCCCAGGGAAGGCTGCCGAGCTGGGACACCCTTGCCCAGCAGGCCTGGAGCAGTTCCCTTTCACCAACACCTGAGGGCGGGCGAGCGCGGGCGAGTGCACCACGAAAGTCTCGGGTTTCAGGGGGAATGGCAGTTGCCTGTCTAAAGGCTTCTCTGTTTCTTGGAATTGTACAGAATGTCTCTTGTGGCTTTTCCTCCTCCCTCCTTTTTTCCTGTTGACTCTCCCCATCCGGCCCTCTGAATCACCAGACTCCACAGGAAAGCAGCAGATGTTGACTTTACTTCATGCAAGCCAACGTCAGCGCTCTCCTGTGGAGTGGGGAGAAGGCAGGAAGGTGAGAGGTGGGGGAATGGTGGAAGATAACCCTCGTCCTTTCCAGTGGGGGAATCTGAAAGAACTCAGGGACCTAGGCAAAAAAAAAAAAATGCTTGATTCCCAGGGACAGGGGGAAAAAGGGGCCCTACACTAAGGCCCCAGAGTAAGCTCTGGAGCCAGGATCACACGGAGGGAAGCACAGGGTGGGAATGTTCCTGGTTTTAGTGCCAGCCCTTCTTGTCTGAGGTGAGGCCTCATCTCTTGCCAGCAGCATCCTCATGACTCAAAAGTCAAGTCAGGCTGCAGGTCGGGGGAGACAGTCCAGAGGCTTTCTTCCTCTTGCACCATCTGAGCCCCCAAACTTCTGCTCTTAGGCAAGTCTTTTGGAGAAGCTGCAAGAGAGGTCTTTATGGACTTTATTCTACATTCATTGCTCCAATTTCTCTTCTCTTTTTTCTCCCTCAGGGATTTTCTTCCGGGCAAAGAAGCCAAGCTGTAGGGAAAGAGATAAGGGTCATCACCAAATGCCCTGCCTGGGGACCCTGCCAAAGGCCCTTAGAGATATCTGAAGCCTTCAGTTTGTTCTGCTTCCAAAAATGAGATTTAAATTTATTTTATTTGACTTTGGCTTAATTCAACTAAGATTCGTGAAGGAGATCTGGAGACACCCACAGCCTGCTTAGTTGCCCAGCACAAACCCAGTTTTCCTTGCTGTAATGAAGGATACCTTAACTCATGGGCACCATGCCCCACACAGTCCACTACAGCAGTGCTTACCTTCCAAAGGCAGAAAACAAGCAGAGCAAGCAGGAGCAGCCCTCCCAGGACACTGCCAATGAGGATCCACAGAGAGATGAGGACAGGGCGGGACTGAATCACCTCCAGGAGGCTCTGCATAGAGAGGAGAGCTGGTTTTTACTTGCACCCTTTTGCTCAATTAGCTTCACCCCACACTGTAGCAAACTCAGCCCCCAAACAGAAGAATAAAAGAGAAGAAACTGAGGTCAGAATGGAGGCAGGGGGATCCACCATTCTGATTGATCGCTTCTGACTCCCTGAATGCTGCCTAATGAAGACACCCCTGTTGTGAACAAGCTCATGGGTGCCCTGATGCTATCGCCACCCTTACTAGTTTCACAGCTCTCAAACTCAGTCTCCAGCCCTACCTCACTCCACCGGGAGGCTTCAGTCAGCAGTAGGACGCTGCCCTCTTCAGTGCCCAGTTCGAAGGTACTGACTACTGTCAGAGACTTGAATTTGGCCTGTGGGATGGAAAGAGATTTAAAGTGAGCCATGAAAAAAAAAATTTCTTTAATAAATAAGTAAATAAAAATTAAAAAAATAAAATAAAGTGAGCCATGATTGGCCTCACTGGTGGCTCAGCAGTAAAGAACCCGCCTGCCAATGCAGGAGACTGGGGTTTGATTCCTGGTTCTGGAAGATCCCCTAGAGAAGAAAATGGTAACCCACTCTAGTATTCTTGCCTGGGAAATCCCATGGACAGAGGAGCCTGACAGGCTATAGTCCATGGGGTTGCAAAAAAGTCAGACACGACTTAGCGACTAACAACAACAAATACATCATCAGGTGGAACAGGTCTCAGGACCTTAATGGCAAAGATGAGGCTGGGGGGATAACTTCCAGGACCCTCAAGACCAGAAGAAAAGGTTGGAGAGCGATAGGGAAAGAGAAGAAGGGTAACAGATGGAAAGCCTGTGGCCCTTCGTAGACTCTGCATGCTCTACTCCTCAGGAAGTGCATTCAACTCCTCTTTTTTTGGCTAAACTCCCACCCTTCCTTCAGGTTGAAGTTTAGATGTCATCCCCTCTGGGAAGTAAAAAGGTGTTTCCTCCTAATCCCCATCACCCTGGACTAGATTATAATATTCTGTTTATTTCTCTTTCACCTCTGTTGAACAATAAGATCCTTGAGGTCAAGCGTTAGTAACTTACGTGTCCCTACTGCCTAGCACAACTTCTCAATAAACCTTTGTTAAAAGAGTAAATAAATGAATGAAAAAAGGATACCAAAGAGAGATAAAGAGAGAACCGGACTTAGGGAAGGATGGTATGTCAGACTTAACTTTCCTGAAAAATGCCTGCATCCCAGGGATCTTATATTATTCAAAGTAGATGGCACATAGGAAAGTACAATATAAACTCCTAGTACTAAACAGCTGTTATAATTAAGATATCATTGCCCTGCTAAGGAACTCACACTGACTCCTGACTGCCTATCATGTTAAATTCAACTCCTCAGCTTTAAAGAATTTCATAATTTAGATCCCTTTCACTATACAATATCACTTCCCACTACCCTCCATGCATATCCTACATGTAATATCAACTCTTTACTGGCTCATTTAATAAAATTATATTAAATCACTATAATGAATTAACTAGACATGCTCAGTCGTGTCTGACTCTTTGCAACTCCATGGACTGTAGCCTGCCAGGCTCCTCTGTCCATGGAATTTTCCAGGCAAGGATACCGGAATGGGTTGCCATTTCCTTTTCCAGGAGATCTTCCCAACCCAGGGATCAAACCCGCATATATTACGTCTCCTGCATTGGCAGGCAGGTTCTTTACCTGGGAACCTTTTACTAGTGTCATCTGGGAAACCATGATGCTAAATGTTGGGTGTATTCTCCTTAATCACAGGGGAGTATATATATAACACAGGGCCTTTTATATAGAAGGCATTTGATGGATTGATTGAATTTAGGTATCCTATATACCTTAGTGATAATAACACTAAGGGATGATAAATGGAGGATAATACAATAACAGTAACTAGCTTTGAGTGAGTGCATCTCCTTAGTTTGTTCTTTACAACAACTTCATGAAGTAGATATTTTCTTCCTTATTTTACAGATGAGGAGAAAGAAGCTTAGAAAAATGAAATAACATTGCTAGTAGGAGGCAAAGCTCAAACTTGAACATGAATCTGTCTCCAAAATGCCTACGCTAAAGTCCCAGAGAGCAGCAGCAGGGGAGAGTAGTAGAAAAGGAAAAGTTTACCCTCCGGAAAAATTCATTGTGAACCAGCCTCAGGAGTCCAACAGAGATCTCGGTCCCCTTTGCCAGCCGCCCCAGGTGGCACCTCACAACCTGGCAGCGGGTATTACTCTCATTCTACCGGAAGAGAGAGACTGATCAGGACCCTGGAGGAGGAACAATCCCCATGCCCCACTCCGGGCTCTACCTTCCACCCCAAAGCTCTGAACTCCACTGCTCCTCCCTGCATTCCTGCTCTGGACACCTTCCTCACCCCTCTGTGACTCATACCAGCCTGCTTGTGTGCTGAAGCTCCTCTGGATGCACCGGGGGCCCTGGGGGTTCGGTCAGGTTCTGCACTGTGCAGCTTGCCTAGAGGAAGAGCAAACTTGAGGGATCCCCTGGATGGTGAGAGGCCGGCCCCTCCAGGCTGAGCAGGAGCACACCACCCACACTCTTGAAGTTCTTCCCTGGGTAATCCCTTTCTTTCTTCTCAAAGAAGGTACATATGGAAAAGAAAGCACCCCACCACCCCAGAGAGGGAGGATCCCTGCGAGCAGAGACCCAGCAGATGAGGAGCTGGGTGAGTCCACCAGATCAAGGTGGCAGGGTTCCACAGGCCCCCAGGCCAGACTCACATTGTTAGTGATGACTTGAGACAGTGACAGGAAGTAGTTGCCCCCATAGGCCACAGCTGGAAGGAGGGCTGAGATGATGAGGCCACTGACCACATAGCAGCCAAGGTTCTGAACCTAAAGGGAGGATTGGAAAAGGAAGGGGTGAGAGACAGAGAAAGACCCTTCCTCACCTGTTCCACTTTACCCTCGAGGCCACTGAAATCTAAGAGAGACCCTTCCCATCCTTTTCCCAGGACTCCTCTCCATCCCTCTGCTCATGCCAAGGCCCCTCTGGCTTCTCACCCTAAGAGTGGTTTTGAATTCGGGGCCAGGGCCCACTGGGAGGGTTCCATAGGGGTGGACCTCATAGCGGTGCAGAGTGGACTCGCTGCGTGGACACCAAGTCAGGAGGTGTATGGTCACAGCCGTGACACAGAAACACAGGCATATGATCAGCACACGGACAGATTCATGGTAGGAAGGGCCAGCACATGAATAAAGATATGGGGGTACACAACGAAGACAGAAATGAAATATGACACAGACTTGGCATAAACTTTATGGCCATATCCCACCACCCCAGCTCCAACCCCCAGGGCCCAGCAAAGCCCTACAACTAGGATGTATAGGTGTACCCATACCTACGAAAGAGAAATGCTTAAAAGGGAAGGTTCAGCATGAGTGGGATTAAGGCCAAAAAGATGGGGCAACCCCAAGGGTTTGCTGTTCAGAAACACTGAAGTACATGGAGAGAGAGGGAGCGAACATAAAGAGGACGAGTCTGGGGTCAGAATGGGGTCCCAGTGAGGAGCTAAGCCATACCTGGAGAATAGGAGGTGAGGCTCATACTGAATGTAGGCTGAGGTCTGGGCTGTGTTATCTCGAAGCGTTCCATTTCTCTCCAGGCTACTGCTGTAGGGTCAAGGGGAAGGCTCACATCCCAGCCCTGTCTCAGACACCCTTCTCTGGAGTGAGGGAGTCATGCTGCTTCCACCCCCACCCTCGCGCCCACATCACCACCATCAAGACCTAAAAGGAGAGGGCTGGGAGCAGATGCCCACTCCTCTCACCTGGTGGCTGTCAGCCTCACAAGGACCTGGCTCAGGAGGAAGGAGCAGCTAAACTCAAACTCTAGCAGGAAGGTCACCTAAGGGCAAGGGACACGGGGACATGGTAGGTTTCTCTTCATGGGACAACTAGAGAGGAATGTAGCCTCTGTGAGCCTCCTTCCCTAAACTCCCAGGCCCCGCAGATTCCAGCCCCTGATCTCTCAAAGCCCCCTTCTCATCCTGGGCCCCGACTCACCTTGGCTCCCATCTGGAAGACAGGATGCCCCACGCTGCAGAGCCGGGCATGCGGGGAGGGGGCTGCACACTCCACCTTCACTGGGCTGTTGCTCTGAGAACAGAGGAAGCAGGCTGTGCTGGGGCTGCGACTGCCCTCTTGCCTGTGGCCTCCAAACACAGCCTTTCCCAGAGGCCCTCAGAGCCAGCACTCCAATTGGCTTCCTCCTTCCCTGATTCCCCTGAACTCCCTTCCCCAAGGGCACCTGAGGAGTGAAACTGGACAGGTGGAGGTTTCTGGAGAAGCCGAGACTCAGGCTAGTGTTGTAGGCATTCTCCTTCTTGTTCTCCAGAGTTGCTGACACCAGCACTTTCCGCCGGCCACCTCGAACCACGAACGGGTCCTTCCTAGGAGTGGTGGATAAAGGACAGCCCAGAGTTGAAGGAGAGCCAGAAGCCTCACTTCTGTTTTCCTGGGCAGAAACAGCCCTCCATCTCCCTTGAAGTCCCTTCAGGTCTGTCTCAAGTCAGCCCGGTTTGGCCCGTTCATGTCCATCCCACCTGGAGCCTCTGATGTCCATATTAGCTTGAAGTACTAAATCTGTGACACATTCATTGTCAGGGCCACAGTCCTTGGAGAAGGGGACCTAGAGGAGAGAGAGGGTGCTGAGGACTGAGAGGAAGGCAAGGGAGAAAGAAATGGGATTGGAGGACACGTGAAAAGAGAAGAGTGGGTGCCTAGGTCAGATTCCACTGTGATCTCATGTCTGCCCCCACCCCTTTCTCCTGAATTCACTGAGAATCGCAATGTGGCGACGAAAGGGCGGGGACAGACAGGGCTTGGCACTGCTGACCAGCTTTCGGATGGAGGTGGGTGAGCCCTCATCCAGCACGGGCCCTGGCTTTGTGGTGTTGTCCAAAGCAAAGGTCACAGTCAAGGACACTGGCCGGAGGTAATCTGAAGTATCCTGAGAGAAACCAGAGTGAAGGATCATGGGGAACCAGGGTAAGGGAGACGACCCAGGAATCTTGGTAGAATGTGGCAATTACACTGATCATTTACTGAGCATTTCCTGTGTGCTAGGTACTGTCCTAAGGTTTTATCAATACTATTACATTTAATTCTAAGACAACTCCTATAACATTGTTATTAATCTCCCCTTTTCAGGCAAAGAAACTAAGGTTTGCAGGTGATGTGACTTGCCAGAATGCACAGGTGCTAAATGGCAGAGCAGGATTCAAACCCAGATCAGCCTGCCTCCAAAGTCTGAACTCTCTCACTTTTCCCACTTCGGCTTTCTTGCCGATCCAACAGAATCTTCTTCTCTGATTCAGCCTTCCTCTAGCTCCCAGGCCCTGATGCCAAGCAGTTCCTGCCCCCTCCTCACCAGCACGTGGAAGTGCAGTTGCTCACAAGTTATGTTCCCCACACTGAGCCGGAGCCGCCGAGGGGACAGCCTCTGGCCAGAGCCATCAAATGCTGCCCGGGCTGCAGTTGTCCACTCGTCCAGCGATGCTGTGAACCGCACATCTGAATGGGGTGGGCAAGAGTGCAGGTGGAGAGGGGTCCTGAGACTAGGGCAGGGAGGGGTTGGACTGCTGCCCAGGGCGCACCCTAGTCACTCACAGAATCGGCGATCCCAGCGGCCGGGAGTGCGGGAGGTCACTTGGAAGCAAAGGGCTGCGGACAGGCAGGTTGCCTCCTGGCCTCGCCGCTTACAGTCCCTCTGAACCACGCTGATGGCCGGCGGGGTCACATCTAGTGAAGGGGCCAGGCGGACAATGGGCTGGGAGCTGGAAACAGGGTGGGAAAGAAAGTCTAGCCACGGGAAGAAGCCCTTAGAGAAAGGCGATCCCCAGTATTTGCCTCCCTGAGATCAAAGGAAAGAATAAGGAGCTGGGCTGACACATGAGTCACCCTCCCCTGAACCTTTGGACAGAAGTAAGCTAATAGCTGATATTCAATAAGCACTTGCCATGTGCTCTAGGCACGGTGTTTAGATCTTTGTGCGGATTATCATATTTAATCCTCACCACAAGCCTATAAGGCAGGTATAGTTATTATTCCCATTTTATAAAGTAGGAGAATGGTAGCACAGAGTAAGTTGATCAAGAAGCCAGATGTAAGTCTGTAACTCCAAAGCCCTTGCTTTTAACAGCTGTGCCATGTTGTCCACTGCTGCCTGAGCTGGGACTGCTCACCTGAGCAGGATGGCTGCCCCTTGGGCACCCACGGCCACATCAACCAGGTCATCACCATCTAGATCCAGCCGGCCATCCACACTTCGGCCAAAGTAGCTGAGGGCCTGCGGCATGGAGACAGCGGCAATCCGCTGAGAGGGAGAGAGGAGAGACTGAGCAGGGACTCACACACCTGGTTTCTGAGGCCTCCCGTCTGGCTTTTTCTAATTCTCCCCTCAAGCATGAGGCTGCTGCTACTGCTGCTAAGTTGCTTCAGTCATGTCCGACTCTGTGCGACCCCATAGACAGCAGCCCACCAGGCTCCCCCATCCCTGGGATTCTCCAGGCAAGAACACTGGAGTAGGTTGCCATTTCCTTCTCCAATGCATGAAAGTGAAAAGTGAAAGTGAAGTCGCTCAGTCATGTCCGACTCCCAGTGATCCCATGGACTGCAGCCTACCAGGCTCCTCCATCCATGGGGTTTTCCAGGCAAGCGTACTGGAGTGGGTTGCCATTGCCTTCACCGCAAGCATGAGGAGGAAGGAGAAAAACCTGTGTGTGTTCAGGAGTCCCTAGTACAGCAAATGTTTCCTGCCCCCATCACTTCACCTCTTTGACTACTGATTAAAAAAAACAAAGGCATTTGTTGGACTTCCCAGGTGCATAAGACTCCACCTGCCAATGCAGGGGACATGGGTTCAATCCCTAGTCCGGGAAGATTCCACCTGCTGCAGAGCAACTGACCCCATGTGCCACAACTACTGAGCCTGCACTCTAGAGCCCGAGGGTCACAACTACTGAGCCCTCATGCTGCAACTACGGAAGCCTGCACTCTCGGACCTGTGAGCCACAGCTACTGAAGCCTGAGAGCCTAGAGCCCCTGCTCCACAACAAGAGAAACCACCGCGGTCAGAAGGCCGAGCACCTAAACAAAGAGTAGCCTCCACTCACCACTAGAGAAAGCCCTTACAAAAGCAACAGACTCAGCCCAGCCAAAAATAAATAAATAAAAATAAACAATAAAAAAAAGGCACTTGTTCAGCTTGGGTCTCAAGCCCAGGGGAACGATGATAAGAAAAGGGTGTGTACCCCCTTCCCCCCACCATGCCCCTACTTCACTGGGGCTTTTCTGACCTGTGCAGGACGCGGCCGGACTCCTCTCTGGGCCCCGTGATAGAGGTACAGGGCTCCATGGTGCCCATCCTCCAGGGGCGCCCCCACAGCCACATCAGCAAAACCATCTTGGTTCAAATCAGGAAGAGCACTCATGGCAAAGCCAAACCGAGCATCCTGGGGGATTTCTGGCTGAAGTGTTCTCTGGAGTGTCAGCAAGGATGGCTGGTGGCGGTGAGGAGAAGGCCGAAGGTGCTGATCAGAGTCCCGACTTGTCGGCCAGCCCTCAAATGTGTGTGCCTCCCCTCCCCCCTCTGCCCCCTAAAGACAAGTTCTAGGGCATCCCAGCAAGGCTCACCTGGCCCACCAGATACACATAAACGCGTCCTGTCTCCTTGTTCTGGGGCCCCAGGAACATGGGGGCAGCCACAAGTAAGACATCAGTTGTTCCATCCCCGTCGATGTCCAATGGGCAGAGTTCGCTGCCAAAGTATGAGCCAATCTGGAGAGTGGTGGGCAGTGGTGATCCCAGGGGAAAGGGAAGGCAAGATTATGGACAAGTGGGAAGCACCTGCTGATCTGGCCCTCACATCCCTGACAACCAGAATTCATCATACATTTCTAAGGCCCCTCTCTTGCCCCTTCACCATCTTCCCACAGCCTGGCATCCCTCCCCCAGCAGCCTGGAGTCCCTGGGGACCCAACCTTGGATGCCCTACCTGCTCCCCCTGGAGGCTCTGGGCGACCCTCACAGCCCCATCTTTCTTAAGTTGGAAGGCGATGACCTTTCCTCGATGCCTAAACCGAGGAGCCCCTGAGAGAAAGAGGCGGCGACCACCCCGCAAAAACATGGAGGAAACAGAGTAACCTAGAAGTGGACAAGGAATCAGGGGTGAAGGGAAAGAAAATGGGGTCAGAGTAGGAGGGTTCCCTAAAGGCACAGAAGGGGGTCTCAAGGAAAGTAGCAGATCAGTGAGAAACTGCATGAGTTAGCAGTGAGTACCTGATAGCCCCCACTGGGGAAGCATTTTCCGCCACACTCTAGTCCTTTGCAGCTCTCTGCTACTCACCCAGGTAGGCGGCATGGTTCTGCAATGCAGGGGGGAATTCATCTTCCAGGGCTGTCCGTGGTGGGAAGAGGCGGCGACCTTCTTCAAGCCATAACACTGAGCCCCCCCAGTCATAAGCCCCCACCATTCCAAAGAGAATCCCATCCTGTAGGGCAGAACCAGATTGGGTCATTGAGAAGACAGTGGGGAATAAGAAGAAAAAACTCTCCAGGAGTGAGAGGGTCACTGAGGGCAGACTGGGGTTGGTTGGAAAGGCATGGGAAGGTCAGCATGGACGTTAGTTAAAGGGGCAGTGTAGAAGAGCACTGGGATTGAAGTTGTCTGAGTTAGAGGCTGGAAGGAGTCAGATGTTGAGAGGGGTCATGGGGGTGGTCAGAGTCTGTCCAACCTTTAGCTGATGAGTAGAGAAACCAATCTGAGACATTTCCAGCCCAAAGGAGCTTTCATTTTCTCCATGGGACCCTGGAGTGTAAGAAAACATTGAGGCAATATAATGGAAGATGGTTCCCCCTTTGACCTAATAAACTTTTCCCAGGACTCCACCTATACCCCAGAACTCCCCCTGCCCTGTCCTCTTTTTCTCCAGAGTAATCATTACCCTCAAGGCCAAAAATCCGGTCCCCTAATGCATCCACAATGTCAGTCAGTGCTGCTTCATCTGTGACATTGAAGAAGAATTTCTCGTCTGGATCACTGGCAATAGCTCTGATTTCTCGCAGGAAAGAACTGGGGTCTCGCTGCCGCCGGAGGTAGTGACCAAGGACCTGGGGTCAGGAGATCAAGGTGGGGTGTGTTAGTTGTATGTTGTGAGTGGTCTGGGAAGTTATCAATATCCATTTTCCTTAAGTTCCCAGTCCTCAGTGTCACCATCCCCACCCCCTCCCTTTCTTCCAGATCCAGAGTTGATTCTCACCGCAATCCCATAGCGTGTCACTCTTCCGGCCTCACAGGCCTGCAGTGCTGTGGGAAGCTCCTCTCCGTCGTGGGACTCCCCATCAGTGACAACCACCAGTAGCCTGGCAGCCTCTGGTCGGCCCCCACGGGACTGGCTGAATCCTTCTGTACTGAGAAGAGAAACAAAAGAGTGAGGTGTGATCAGATGTGTGCAGATAGATACACATACCCAGTACTTAACACTGTCAGCTGTTCACTGAGGTCAGACCTTTTGCCTTTTAGCCCATTTCCCCAAATGTCTAGCATAGAGACTGGCATACAGTAATAAAAGCTCGTGTCAGGGTATCCTATAACATACAGAGCAGCATATCATCAATGCAAATAAGTATAAAATCCATCCACTCATAGATTCATTCAGCAAATATTGTATTTAGGGGGATAAATATTAAGGGTGAGGGGAAAAAAGTGAAAGTGTTAGTCGCAGCCAAATCTTTGGACCCCATGGAATATGTAGCCTGCCTTTCAGCCTCCTCTGTCCATGGAGTTCTCCAAGCAAGAATACTGGAGTGGGTTGCCATTCTCTTCTTCAGGGGATCTTCCCAACCCAGGGAATGAACCCAGGTCTCCTGCATTGCAGGCAGATTCTTTACCAGCTGAGCCACCAGTATGTAGAATAAAAAATGGTCAGGTCAGGGGAGTCTTCCCAGAGATGAGTTTTGCAGAGTTAGGAAAATGGGTGAGAACATGAGCGGTGGAGAACCCAAGGGCCAACATCAAAGTGGGAGTGAATGGGCTTCCCTGGTGGTTCAGTGATTGAGAATCCACCTGCCAATACAAGGGACACAGGTTTGATCCCTGGTCCAGGAAGGTTCCACATGCCACAGAGCAGCTAAGCCGATAAGCCACAACTATTGAGTCTGTGCTCCAGAGCTCTTGAGCTGCAACTACTGAAGCCCAAGAGCCCTACAGTCCGTGCTCCACAAGAGAAGTAACCACAGTGAGAAGCCCATGCACTGCAACGAAGAGTAGCGCCTGCTTGCTGCAACTAGAGAAAGCCTGCACGTGGCAACAAAGACCCAGAGCAGCCAAAGATCAATCAATCAATCAATCAATAAACAAATAGCAAATAAATCTGTTTTTAAAAAAGGGGGAATGGAGGTATACAGACAGAATTCCATCTGCAGACATAAAGCAGAAACATGGAGAGACATAGACAGACACTTTGTAGAAAGGCAATGAGGAATGCAAATGATGGGCAATTTAGACTCACCCCACCCACCATTAGCATGGAAGCAAACATAAGCAAGCAACACATGTCGGAATGTACACACTGCACTCCAAACCTTCCCCTAGCCCTTCTGGCCTCCCAAACTCCCCTTCCCAGTGTCTCACCAGGCCATCATTATTGCTTGAGCAGTCTTTGTTTCTCGTCCCTCTCGCCGGCTCAGGTTCCTTGCCGCTCTCACCACTTCTTCCTTGGTTCGGAAATCTCCCAGGGACCACTCATGGACAGAGCTCTCTCCATATTGTACTAGTCCCACCTGAGAATAAAGTGTGCATGCTAACGGAGTGTGTGTAATGGGCAGGGGGCGGAAGAAGGAAGTATGTGAGGGAGGGGAGATGAGCACCTGGATGCTACTGAAGAAACTGCCTACATTCATCTTCTCTCTCCCTGATTCTTCCCTCCATGCCCACCCATCCTGCCTTCTCTTACCTGTATCTGTTCCGGGTCAATAAACAGTCTCCCTACCAGTCTTCGTAGGAATGTCTGAACTTCAGACCATGGATAGATGCTGTTGGAGCCATCCAAGACAATGACGACATCCATGTATGTGGGGCAGCCTAAGAGAAGGGGTGATGGTGATGGGGAACAGAGGGCAAAGGATATTGGGCACGGGGGCAACAAGGAAAGAAGTCACAGGAAATTGTTAGTCGTTCAATAGTGTTTGACTCTTGGTGACCCCATAGACTATAGCCCACCAGGCTTCTTTGTCCATGGGATTTCCTAGACAAGAATACTGGAATGGGTTGCCATTTCCTTTTCCAGGGGATCTTCCTGACCCGGGGATTGAACCCACGTCTCCTGCAGGCAGGAGTTCTTTACCACTGGCAGGCAGATTCTTTACCACTGTGTCACAGGAGGGCACATTTAATTCAAACTATTAGGCACTTCTTACATACAGAGAAGATTACCCAGTCCTAGGTAAATATAGAACTGAATAAAAGAGAAGATGGGAATACATACAATTGACTCAAAAACAACGAAGAGGGAATTAAGCACAAGTGGAAACTTAGCACCATTTTATGTTGTGAGAGAACAATAGAGGATCAGTTCTGATGGTGGGGGATAAAAGGAGGCAGCAACTGAGAAAATACTGAAGACTGGAGATGTTTGAAGAGAACATAAGGAAAGGCATTTGGGTGGAGAACACTTTATTTTTTTATTTTTTTATTTTTTTTTGAGAACACTTTAAATAAAAGGAGATGGAGGTATAAAAACAGATGACATACACAAGAAAAGTGAGGTGAAGGCTATAGCCAAAGTGTAGGGTATGGAGGGATATAGTGAGAGTTGAGTTCTGAAGTTGGTTAAATCAGTTTGGACACAACTGAGTGACTGAATAAATCAGTTCATGCAGTCTTGATGCCCTGGTAAAGACTCTGAATTCTTATCTGTTAGGAAACATGGAGCCTTCGCAGACACGTTAGGTCACAGTGAGGATAGCCATGCAGGTCCCTGGTCAAGCATCATACACTGAGGCCCCATCTTTTTCCCACCCTGCACCCCCTATTCTGGGGACTTGGGCCCTTCTCCTGGCTCACGTTGTGCGGTGGGTGCCAGGCTTCCCTGGGGCCGGAACGAAGCATCTACACGGGCACATATTCCAGAACTGAAGACAGATGAGCCACAAGCACGAGACCAGAGAGGGGCACAAGCCTGGGGATTGGTGAGGGAAACAGTTACTCCTAGGCTTGTAGGGCATCCTCAGAATATGCTCCTTGTCAACGGAGGCAGTGAGACCACTCCCTGAGATTTCCCTTCTTGCTTTCTAGGGTTTTTAACTCCTTAACCTCTTCCCATAGACCAATTTCCCTTACCAGACTGCCCTTTTCTCTACCACGAACCTTCAGAGACCCTACCACCACTCTTTCCTTAGCTTACCATGAATCCCCCATTGCCATCTGTCTCTAACAGAGACATCCCCAGGTGCATGTTCACAGCAGGACGAGATGAATTTCCCAGTGGATAGTCACCTGGTTGAAGGGGAGTGGAAGAACATGAGGTCACGAGGTCACAGATGGGGTGACTGAGTTCAAGGTGATTTTGGAAGAGGATGAGAAGGGGTCAGGATCAGTTCAGGAACGAGGAGTGTGTGGGATATGGAGGTGAATAAGTGAGGTGTGATATCACTCATATGTGGAATCTAATTTTTTAAACTATATAAATGAACTTGTTTACAAAGCAGAAACAGACTCACAGACTTAGAAAACACATTTATGGTTACCAAAGGGGAAATGTGGGGTGGGGGATAAATTAGGAGCTTGAGATTAACATACACACACTATTAATATAAAATAGATAACCAACAAGGACCTACTGTATAGCACAGGGAACTCTACTCAACATTCTGTAATAACCTGTATCAGAAAAGAATCTGAAAAATGGATATATGTGTATGCATAACTGAACCATTTTGCTGTACACTTGAAAATAACACAGCATTGTAAATTAACTATAATCCAAAAAAAATTTTTTTTAAAGAAGTGAGATGTAAGGGATCAAAGTCACTAGTATATTAAGGTTAGGGGTTAGAAGAGTGAGGAATCTTCTTACCCAAGTGGCCCTTGGCACAGGGGGCACTGTGGGAGCCCCCTACAAGGCAGCGATAAACGTCCCCCCTTCGGTCACCTGAAGGCCCATCCCAGGGGGCACCCACCAGCATCCTGGGGGGAGGAAATGAATATAAGCACAGTGTGAATATGACACTTAAGATAGGCCAGAGGGAAAGGGCGTGGTGACGGCAAGTCTAGAGCCCCAGTCATTTCCAAAGAACCAGGTTAGTTTCTATTTCCATCCACCTTGCCTCCCCTTTCACAGCTCTACTCCAGTCCCAACCCCTTGGCCCCCTGATTTGCTCCTCACCATCGTCGTCCACCCCCAACATGTTGTAAGACACTGTATCCAAATTCAGTCTCCGGTGGGCCTAGAAATAGGCGTGGGCGATGCACATCCAGGTTAAAGGGGGAGCAGAGACCTGGGGGGTGGGGGTGGGGGGGGCAGGATCATAAGGTTAGCAGGAACCAGTCAGAAAGGCTAATGAGTGCACAGAGGAAAAGGCAGAGAGAAGCCGCAAAGGGAACATACTGATCTCAGCCTAATTCCCTTTGTCTTACAAGCTGCCCTGGACTCCATCAATGTCCTGCACTCAGAGCTCCAAGCAAGGATGATTTCCTTCCTGTGTTTGGGTAGAGATGTCTAAGCTGTGGCCCTCTGCCATGCTGTTGCACAGCTGTATTTCCATTCCTATCCTTGAAATCTCATTCACAGACATGCCTGGAAGAGGCAACTTCCTCTTTTCTATATCATTCCTCCTACACATCCTCCTCTCCAGGCCAAGTGAGGGTTGCCTTTCTGCAGCCCCAGAACAACTATTCTTTCCAAATTCTACCCAAACCCAGGACCATAGAGAGAACAAGAGGAGGTTAGAGAACACTGCATGTTTGGGTCTCTTCTGGTTTCTTCTTGACTCCCAGTATCATTGTTACTCTCTCACTCTTTCTCCAGTGTCTAGGTCTCTGGTTGATTCCAGCCCTGGAAACCTCAGTGGTAATTAACTGGGTGGAGCCACTTGCCTGCCTACACACACAGTTTGCCATCCATCCTTTCCAAGGGTCCCATCACTCCCAAAGTTTCTCACCATCTGCTTCCTAACTCATCCCCCTCCTGACGCCCCTTGCCTGCTTGCATTTCTTCCTTAACTCTCAGCCCACTCTGAAGACCCCCGCAATCGTGTCCTGGCTGACTCTTCCCTCCCAACCCAAACTCGCTTAAAATCAGAGCTGGTATTTTAGGAAACAAAGATTACAGGGCACTGATGAGGAAAAATTCCAGGCCTCTTGTCCCTCCCATGCTTCTTTCCCTGAGACTTGCTCCTTCAAATAACCCTTCAGGCCACCCCACCACCACTTTCACCAATGGCTATTGCTCTGTCTCAAAACATGCTCATTTTCAGAAAGGTATTTTGTATGTGAGCCTTACTGCATCTGGGAAGCTGGCAGGGCTATACTACCAGTAACTGTAGCTCATTGGTTAGATAAACGCAGAGTTCTGACCACAATGTTAGTTATTCCTCAGGAGCCCACAGACCACCAAGGATAGGGAGAATTAGGGAGGGGTGGGGGCGGGTAACAGTAATCAGACTAGCCACGTGGAAGTTCACATCATGTTTCTTTTTGGTCAACTCCAAGGTTTAGGACAAAGTTTTATATAATTGGACATAAATATTACACAAGGCAGTGGACAGCTTCAGCCTTTGCCAGGCAGTCATATGTGTGGGCATAAGAATGCAAACCCATGCATGCATGCGCACACATGTACACACATACACACACACAACACAGAACCAGTTAACCTCACCAGCTAACTCCCAAAGAATTTTAACTGTAAAGGTCCCAAGGCCAAAAATCTGTGTATCTTCCATTCCCACCAGAAACCAAGAAGTTAACCTCCCTCACCTGTCAGGAACATCAGGGGCAAGAACAGGTGAGGGATGAGGGGGAATTCCATGCCTTGATGTTCTCTGTCCGTGTGAGAAGTCCTCTCTGCCTCTGTCCCTCTCCTTCTCTGTTTTCTTTACTTTCCCTCCCATCCTGCCCCCTCCCACCAGCAGCTAAAAATAAAGTTGGAAGGAATGGGAGGAGTGATGGTGGGGAACTGTGGGGAGCCCTAGCCCAAGGAAAGGAGGAATGAGCGATTTTAGTGTATTTCTCTGCCTTGGTGCTGCCCCCTGGAGGCATCATTTCAGTTTCCAAAGAGAACCTAACTCTTGACTTTGTCATTTCTTTTTTTACAAAGATTTGGAAATCTAAATGGAGGGTTAATTCAGCTTATATCAAATAACACTATCAATATTTCACTGATTTTTTTTCCACTGATTTTTTAATTTTTTTAAATTTTTTTTTTAATCAGCCATGGATTTACATTTGCTCCCCATCCCCATCCCCCCTCCCACCTCCCTCTCTGCCCGATCCCTCTGGGTCTTCCCAGTGCACCAGGTCCGAGCACTTGTCTCATGCATCCAGCCTGGGCTGGTGATCTGTTTCACCCTAGATAATATACATGTTTCAATGCTGTTCTCTCAAAACATCCCACCCTCGCCTTCTCCCACAGAGTCCAAAAGACGGTTCTATACATCTGTGTCTCTTTTTCTGTTTTGCATTGTCATTTCTTTCTATTCCTTTTTTTCTGTCCTTTGTTGTTTGAAGCAATAATGCTTTCCCCGAGTTTGGAATAGAAGATAGGAGTGGGAAATAGATTCTTTTTACATCCTAACCTTACTTATCTCAATCTGGAATATGGAAAATTAAAGAGTTGATAACAGTGATATCATTTCCCCACCTACTCAAAGAGTCCTAACAAGTGAAGACACAGCCCACCCACAAACCAAGACTCACCCACTCCACTTAGTTCTGCTTGTGACTCTTAGCCTATGCTACCTATGGTGTTATAGCTTTTGGAGGAAATATAAACCATAAATTGGTATGGGGTATGTTTTGTGGAACCAGTATAATTACTTTACCATTATACCCTCATCTCCTCAGCTAGGTTATAAACTTCTGCCGTTGGGACCATGGTGCCTCTTAGCTTTTATATCTCTACCACTTAGTATTATGGCCTACATACTGTAGACACTCAATAAAAGTCTGCAGGTAATGATGCCAGTGGCTAATCCCATGGAAAACCCAAACCAAAGTAACAGAAATAGGGGCCTCAGATGACCAGAACACACAGGACCAGACCAAATATCAATGAGCAAATTGATCTTTAATCTGCTAACCTGGAAGGCTTGCTCTCCATCATGGGCTTGGGCCTCAGCTATTTACACAGAATCATTGTACAATATTTACAAGATGCTAGACATAGCATCATTCTATATAGGCAAAGAAGGGGTATGGAAAGGCTAGAACAAAACCATGAAATCAAAGTGTAAGCAGAAACTTGCAGGTGTGAGTGGAAAGAAGGGGAATGGCAAATCATGAGGGAGGATAGTGAAGTAGACATGAGTGAGGAAAAGGAAGCATGAAACTACTTCTGGTGCAGGTGGGAAGAGTCCACTGGGACACAAAGCCTTTAAAATTATGATCTGGAGTCTGGAGGCAAAAATAACTGCCACAAGTCACTTTTGTGAGGAAAAGGAAGAAGGCAATTAGAACCTTACAGACCATACTTTCTACTTCCCATACCAAAAAGTAATTCTGCTGATTAAATTCCTATGACAGGGAGCTGAGAAGGTACAAAAGGGATACAGAGACAGAATCTTAAACAGATTTAAGAGACAGTATAAAGAGTCAGGGGAGATACAGACAATGCAATGAAGGAGGAAAAGAACAAAAGCTCCAACAGATCTGAACATGTGAATCATCCAGTTGATTTCACAAATCACCTTTCCTCATCCCATCTTCCCCAAAGTTCCTTCCTTTTATTCTCAACTCTCTGGGTTTTAACTTTAACCAAGGAGTGGAGTTAGAATGAGTCTGGGACACAGGGACGATCTATAAAATTCCATCTCACCAATTCAGGTCCCCTCCTTATCCTGTACCAGCATATCAGGGCTTGAGTCGTAGCCAAGGGCAGATTAGGGTGAGAATAGACAGGATGGAGGACACGAGGCCACAAAGCCCCACAATCCCAGGGCCACAGCGCCAGAGGCCTAGTTTGTCCAGTGGGATGAAGAGATCACAGGCATTTCTGACCATATCCAGCAGGAGAGGGGGATGACCCCGAAGGACCCGAGCCAGCAGCAGGACCCGGAGCCGAAGCTTCAGAGCCACCTGGGGCAGACCTCCTCCTGGAGCCCCTGGACCCCCAGGTCCTCCAGTTTCAATTCCTCCTAGGACTCCTCCAGAACCCTTCAGTCGCCGACTACAAGCTGAAGACTCTTGTTCCATCAGTAGGCGGATCTCATAAGCATCACGGCTCAAATTCATGATGAGGGAAAACAGATAGTACCTGGGATACACAGAGAAGAAGGGTCAGGACAGGTACATATACCCACCTAGCAAATCCAACAGAACACTTAAACTTTTTTCCCTCATAGTGCAAACAGATTATACATTAGAATATCAGAAGTGAATGTTATTACTCACTATTAGAAACATCCTTCCACCTTTCTGTAACTAATGTGTTTATGTATGTGTACCTTAAGATCCTGGTTTAAAAGTAATGAGGATCATGAAACAGTCCAAGATTAACCTCAAATTTCACTTTTCCACTTGGCAACTCATTAGCACACATGCATTCAACCTGAACTACAATAATGCAACTTTAAAAAAAAAAAAAGAACAGCTTCAGTTGTTTCAAAGATTCACACACATAATTTAAATACAATCCTTTTGTTAAAAGGGGGGAAAAAAAGAAGCCAAGCTTGCCAAATGTGATATATTGTAAATTCCTTAAGAACAGCCTACATTAAAAAAAATTTTTTAAATCCATTCTGAGAACAGTGGTCTGTATTCAGTTTAACTGTCCTATCTGTAATATATACCCTGAATCCAATCACATCTATCTATTATACTTAGACCATAGTCTAAGCCAGGGGTGCCCAATCCCTGGAACTGGGCAGTACAGCAGGAGGTAAGTCAGCGAAGCTTCATCTATATTTACAGCCTCTCCCTATTCTTACACCCCCTTGGTCTGTGGAAAAATTTTCCACAAAACTGGTTCCTGGTGCCAAGAAGGTTGGGGACCATTAGTCTAACCTACCATCATCTCTTGCTTGAACTGCTACCTTAGTCTTTTAACTGGTTTCCCCATGGTCACTCTTGCCCACCACACCTAACAATCTAATTTCATATAGCAGCTGGCATAAATGTAAATCACATTATACCCTTTCTTAAAACTCTCGATGGTTTCCTTCCTATCACATTTAGAATAAAATACTACAGAACTCAACAAGCGACTCTGCCTCTCTATCTTGTACTATTCTTTCCCTCAACCACTATGCTCCAACCACACTGGTTTCTTTTTATATTTTGATCCCATTCAGCTGATTCCTGCTTTAGGATCTTTACATTACCTAGTCCTTCAGTTGGGAATATTCTCCCTCAAAAATCTTCACATGGCTGGCTCTTCCTTGCACTTCATGTCTGAGCTTAAATGTCACCTCTTCAGAGAGGTCTTCTCTAACCTCCCATTCTAAAGTAGCAAGCCATTTACCATCTTATCACTTGACCTTATTTTAATTTCCTACATAGCATTTACCACTCTCTGATGTTATTCTTATTTACTGTGTCTTTGTCCCTTCCCATTACAATGTAAGTTCCATAGGAGGAAGGATCTTGTTTGTCTTTACCACTGCATCCTTGTGTCTAGGCTTATGCCTAGCACATAGTAAGAGCTAAATAAATATTTATGGAATGAAAGAGTAGACATGACATAGAAACTCTTCCAGGGAGTTGCTTTTCCATACCATTCAAGCCATGCCTCTGCCCCTACCTCTCACATACCATAAGCCTTGTTATAATTGTAAATCACTGAGAAAGATGAAAAGCAGGACATAAGCAGAGATGGAAAGAAGCAATATAATGTAAAATAACAAAGCGAATCATAGGGAAGCAAAAAAATATATAGGTGATATACAGACAGAAAATTTTATTCTCAAATCATATTCCTTTCCACCTTCACTACCAGCCTGCTCTTTAATCCAAGCCAACACCATTTCATTAGAGAATCTTCTCCTCTTTAGTTCTACCGCAATCCATTTTCCACAGTACAGAAAGAGAGATCTTCTAAATGCAATTTGAATCATGTTACATCCCTTCTCAGAACCACTGGACTTGGGATACAATTTAAACAAAACTAAATGAAAAAAATCCTACCATTACCTAGACGGGCTTGCATGAATGATCTGGCCCTGGTCTACCTCTCCAGTTTGAACTTATGTCCCTGGCTTTAGTCAACCACACTGGCTTTCTTTCTACCTCTCTAATTCTAAGAAGTCTTTCTTGCTTCAAGGTCTTAGAATGAGTTATTTTCTGTTCCTTCTTTCTACTGCTTGCTTTGCATAACTTCTACTCAGACTTCAGGTCTGAAACAAAATTTAATTTTCTTAAAGGGTTCTCTTTTTCCTGACCTTTCTATCTAGATTAGCTCCCCCTGTTATAAAGCTCTAACATCCTATGTATGTGCTAAGTCGCTTCAGTTGTGTCTGACTCTGACCCTATGGACTGTATCTCGCCAGGTTCCTCTGTCAATGGAATCTTCCAGGCAAGAATACTGGAGTGGGCTGCCATGCCCTCCTCCAGGGGCTAACATCCTATACTTTCCCACAAATATTCAGTTTGGTGATTATTTGTTTTAATATCGGACTCCCCTACTAAACTAGAAGCTTCATGAGAGCAGGAACCATATCTACTTAGCTCTTTGCTCTATTCCCTGGCTCACAGTAAGCAGCTACTAAGTATTTTTAGAATGAATGTGTAGACAGTGAAGGGCATAAATCTGTGGTATAGACAGAAGAATTAAAGCAATATAATTAATATTTAGTCTTGCCCAGTCTTAGTCATTCATCATGAAAGAGCATCTGTCTTCCATCTGCCTCCATTCATTCTTCTCTGATGGTTTAAGATCTAAATGAAGGTTGAAGCCAAGTGATTAAGATGTGTATATTCTGGGAAGACCCTAAAAGATTGTTCTCTCATGAAAGGCAAGGTAGGCAGTATGAAGAATACGATAGACCTTGTAGGATAAAAGAATATCAAACCTGAAAGAACGCTGGGCCCACTTCTCCTGATCCACACGGGGAGCGAGTCCAGACTTCCCAGCCCATAGGACATTGTCACAGGCGAAGTACAAGGCTCTATTGAGATGACTAACAGTGATGCAGAATCTCAGGACAACATCTGATAGGTGCACAGCTCGTTTGGCTGACTCAAGGGCATCTGCTGAGTTACCGAGGCGTAGAACTTGTGGGGAACAGCAACAGAAAGCAAGGATGTGAAAGTAGAAAGGCAAACAGAGAGCAAGATACAGAGAAAGAGAGAAAGCAAGAGAGTGAAAGTCAGGCAAGTGATAGAAACAATAATAAACAATTTTTTAAAAAACAGCAGAAAATGCAATCTTTTTTAGTTCAAATTTTTTATTAATTTGTGTCCCAGTTTAGCTTTCTCAAATCTGCCTCATTCTCTCCAATCCTTCACTGACCTTATCCCTGCTCTCTTATCTCAGCTGGGAGGCCTGCACAGGATAAGTACAGAGGCAAACCACAATGAATTGGCACTGGTCAAAAATAGGAAGGAGGGACTAAGGAATAATGGCTGGGGATGGAGGAAGTGTTGGAGTAATAAAAGGAAAGGCCTAGTTACTTACGCTTTCTTCCTAGGCTCAGATGACCTTCCAGTTGTCGAATCTGTTTCTGTAACTCAGGACTGGCCCCATGTTTCTGCAGTGCATGGCCAAGAAGGGAGCAAGCATATTGGGCAGCCCTGGAGGATAGAGAGGTAAGGTAAGGTGGAGACTTCCTTTATCTCCCCCTCAAAAATGTCCTCCAAAAGGCAACCATGGATCACCCCTTTCCCAGTTTGAGACCATTCCCCTTCCTCCTCTTCAGACCTATATCTTAGTTTCTTCCCCAGGCCAAGGGAAGAGAAAGGCATTGAGGATAAAAAGGAGCCTAGTAGGGGCTGGGAAACACTACTTCCAATGGAGGAAATAAGAGATTTAACAATGATGCAGCCTGAAGAGGACAGTGAAGAAGGCAGGAGGACTATCGCAAAATCACAAGCACCTCAGTGTGAGTGTGTAATGTTCTGTGAGGGGCGGGAGATGGCTGAAGAACAGGTCAGTCTTCAAAATAGGTGAACTAAGAGATCTTCAAGGCCCTTGAGATGAATGAAGACTAGACGGCAGGGCGGAGGTGGAGGAGCTAGTGGGTGACAGTAGGGTAAAGGCAACGGGAACTCAGGAGTGCCTCCTTAGCTCTGGGGACAGAGTCCACCCAGATCGCTATCTGTCACGGGGAGAACGCTCCTCGTCCCACCGTCGCCCAGGGAGGAAAGTGTTGGTCTTATGTGAACACACAACCCTGAGCCGCCTCCCCGCTGGCCCACTCGTGCCTCAGTTTCCCCATCTTTCTCACGGGCAGGAACGAACCAAGGCCTCGCGGCCGGCTCAAATCAGCCCCTCGCGGTCCGTCCGGGCCCCCGTAGCCCGAGTTGACCCTTTTTGACCCCCGTAGTGTGAACTGACCTCGCCTCACGAGGCTCTTCCTCTGCCCGCCCTCCTGCCCCCCTTTCCTATTCGGGCCGCACCTACACAGTCGCTCCCGGGCCTGGCTCTGGGCGCTGAAGCGGACCCAGGCGTCCATGACAGCGGCGGCACCCGTTCTGCAGCTCCGCTCCCGCCCCACTTCCCGCCCCACTTCCCGCCCCTAGTCACGCCTCCCGGACGACCCAACGGTGCCGCGCGAGGGACAAACATCATCAGAAAAGAAAGCGAGTGGAGCCGGCCCCTGAAACGGAATTTCAGAACGAGAAGCACTTGTCTCTGGGCATACGTCTGTATGGTTTGTGTGTTTGGCGCGGGGGGGTCGGGGGGGCAATTTGGGGAGGTGGAGGGGTGTGTGTGTGTGTGTGCGCGTGGTCTCCGTCGTCTCATTCTCTTATCTGAAGATCTCTATTTCCTGAGCAAGCTTCCAGAGGCACAGTCTTCTTTAAATATTCTGGACCAAGGGTGAGGTTTGCAGGAGTCGGGGCGGAGCGAGAAGGCGCCGCAGTGCTCTCTCCAGGACCACTAGGATGGGGTTGCCCCTGACGCAGGGGTGCTTACAGCTGAACACTCGCAACACACACACACACACACACACACACACTCTCTCTCTCTCTCTCTCTCTCTCTCTCTCTCTCTCTCTCTCATTCTCACGCTCCTATCGAATTCAGGGCTCCAGGGGGCTAAAGGAGTCTTTGGAAGTAGAAGCCAGCACCAGATTCCTAGTCCCTGCAAGCCCCTGACAGTTGGCCAGGTGACCTCCAGATTACAGACGGAGTCTCCACAGGTGGAGGCTTTAGTGGACGAAATTCGCAAAATAACCATCTCAGATCCTGAGGAGAGAGAAGGAATTGGACGCAGTTCACCTCTTCAGACCCACACTTCATCGCCCCACCCCTTTTCTTTCCAGGTCACGTGTCTGCAGGCAACGTCACCCCTTGGGGGTCATCAGCGGCGGGGGAGGAGGTCTGGGTAGCATCAGGAGTAGAGGTGGAGGGCGCAGAGCTGCCCACCTTCTGTTGCCGCGAAGGTGCTAGTGGGAGTGACTGTCGTGCTGTTTGTTTCTTCGGCTGGAGGGAACCTGGCCGTGCTGTGGTCAGTGACACGACCGCAACCCAACCAGCTCCGTCCCTCTCCGGTACGACGACTGTTTGCCCATTTAGACATTGCAGACTTACTGGTCATTTTGTGGTTATGCCTCTAGATGCGACCTGGAATATCACTGTTCAATGGCTGGCCGGGGACATTGCATGTCGGACACTCGTTCCTGAAACTAGTGGCCATGTATGCCGCAGCTTTCCTGCCTGTGGTCATTGGGTTTGACTGCCAGGCAGCTGTACTCCACCCGTTTGGACCGCGCTCAGCTGGAAGGAAGCTGCTTGGGGTAGCCTGGGGACTCAGCCTCCTGCTCGCCTCGCCCCAGGTGAGTGACTTGGGACTCAGGGCTAGACTGAACAAGAATTTGAGTACACATGAGCCTTCGGATTCAAGCGGTGTGCTTGGCCATGGTCAACATTAATCCTCAGGGTGGGGTGGGAGCCTCTGCTCTTTTTCAAGTTAAGATCATTGCATGTTAATTTGTATTTCTGTTGAGTCTTTTTTACTGCACTTGTCTTCCATCTCTTTGCATCATCCTAGTCCCACCTTCTTCAGATTATTGCAGGAAAGCTTCAGAGCATGGAGTTTCCTCCATGGGAAGATATTAAGAAGACAGTGACAAGAAAACTAAAAAAAAAACCAAAAAAACAGTGAAATCCGGGACTTTGGGTAAAACTTTGTGATACCTTCACTCATTTAAAAAAAAAAAAAAATGCAGTTCCCCCAGGTGCATTAAATGCTCTGTCAAGGATAGAGCAACAAAGTCCTGCCTTCAACAAATTTATAGATGAGTGCAGAGTCAAATAAGTAGGCAATTACAATATAATGTCAAGTGTTATGCTAAAGCTAAGCATAACAGCTAAGGAACAATGGGGGTTGTCTGGCCCACTTTTGGTCGTTCAGGGAAAGCTTCCTGACTTCCCAGAGATATCAAAATTTCATTCTTGAAAGATAGGTGTTAAAACAAAGCAGGAGGAATGCTGGAGAAGGTGGAGGGTAGAAAATCTCAAAAGTAATCACAGTTAAAGTTGAGGGCTAGAAAATGGCAAGTAATGAGCCTGGAGGGGAAGGAAGAACCAATTTCACAAATATTAAGCTTGTACTTTATCCTAAGGGCAGTGGGGAAACACTAAAGTAAAAAAGGTAGAGAGTGACATAATCAGATTTGTATTTTTTACTCTAGCTTTATTGTGTCAAAACTGAAACAAAAGGGTGCATCTGAACTTGAGTACCAATTAATTAAATCTCAGTAGTGAAAACAAACTATAAATCTAGAAGAAAAAAAAAAGCTAAATATGGAGCAATTCCTTCAAAACAAAAACAAAACCACTAACACAATCTGGGAGAAGGGAGTAAAGCAGCATCTCTGAGCCTACGGTTGGGATTATGTCAGGGAGAGGGGTAAAATTTCAGTCTCAGGAATAATGCATTGTAGTCACATTTAAGATTGGATTCCCAAATCCTCAAATATTAGAAATGTAACTACCAAAAGTTAGTCTGACTGCAGTTCTAAGACAAACAAAACATACTGCTTCCAACAGTATGTTGTAAACAAGACCCCTTTGCCTGTTGCCTCAGTGCAAAGAAATTGGGTTTATATGAAATGAATTTTAGAAGTGGACTGGGAACTAGGACTGTTTTTGTTGTTTGTATTAATTTGCTCTGTTTTTTTTCTGAGTCTAGGCTCTACCATTAACTAGCTGGATAACTGTCTAAAACACTTGAAATGCATAGACCACAAGATTATGAAATAGATGAATTTCATCCTTCCTTGTAGCCTGACAATCCAACAATGCAATTTCTACTTGCTTCAATAGCAAACTGATGGTAACATGATTCAGGTGCAAAAGATGTTATTTTGGGTTCCAAATTATCAACCTCTTGTATAAATTCTGCAATGCCCATATGTTGCATTTAAAATATGTCAATAAAAAATTGTTAGCATGGTCAAAGGAATATTGGTGTAGTTAGAAATTATTTTCGTAGACTCATTTCCAAGTATCAGAAGTAAAGGTTTCTATAGTAGGTGGTAAAATATAAAATGCATATAGTCAGAGGCTGGACTAAAATATAAGTGCCCGAGCCTTGCCTATTTTTAAACCTTCTCACAAATCAGATGTTTCTAGGCATAGTGCCAAGCCATGCACAAACACCACCCTCACCGCAGCGCTCCCCCTGCTCCCCCTTGCCCCCCACCCCCACCACCAAAAGAAAAAAAAAAAAAAAAAAAACAACCCAGCCAGGAATATATGGACTCAAGACAGGGTTAAAGCAAAGAACACTCCCCTACTAGAATAGCCTGGTCATAACGCCAAGCAGTTCATAAAATCATATGTCTGCGACTAATACTATTCACTTTTCCTAAAAGTCCCTCTGCCAGCTGAAATTCCTTTCTGAAAGGCCTCATATCTAAGAATTTGATACCTACTAAGCCTGCCTTTTATCAAACTGACTAAATTTACCTTACCTGAACCAAGGTACACACCCTGAAGCTCTCAGTTGAAAAATGCTCTTTACTGATTCAAACTAAAAACCAGTTTACCAAAAAAAGGAGGGGCAGCCAACAGCATTTGGAAAATGTTAAATTTTATTAATGTTATTTCACCATTATAGTTATTGTACATAGGACTATTACTAAAGTCACTTTAGAGAGTGACTGCAAAATAGCCTGCAACTCTAGCACCTCCCATTTTATACAAGATTTCTTTTTCCACAGAATTAATTAGACACATCAGGAAAATTATTTCAGCTAAAAACTGTGAGGGGAAAAACATGTTGTTGAGGTGGTAGAGATATCCTCTTGTAAAATGGTAGATATAGATAGTACTCAAAAGACAGGATTCTTTAAGTTCTGGATTTAATAAGCATAGCCTAAGAGGAAAATAGGGATTTTCAAGATACATTTCTGACCTTTTAAATATGGCACCACGGATGTACCATTACTCAGCACTGCAGGGAATTAAGAATGGATTGAGATTATGTGCTGTTTTAGCTCCCAATTTCATAACAATCACACACACAAAAAAGAATGAATTAATCGGGAGGAGACAGTGTTGAATTGGTAGGTAGCTTGGCAGGGGAGAAGGGAGACCAGTTCTAATAGTCCTTGACTCCAATCGAGCTGTTCCTGTTCCATACCGTCCGACGCGCTGGTCCAGTTCCCTTCACTCAGTGTCACCAAAGGCAGCTTCAAGGCTCGATGGCAAGAGATCATCTATAACCTCTTCACCTTCTGCTGCCTCTTTCTGCTGCCACTGACTGCAATGACCATCTGCTATAGCCGAATTGTCTGCAGTGTGTCCACTCCTCAGACAAGGAAGGGGAACCATGGTGAGACTCCAACCCCCAGGCCCTAACCCATACCCTAAAACTATTGTCTAGCCTCATTAATATGACAGCTATCTATCAAACCAAGGGGCTTGCCCAGTGGCTCAGTGGTAAATAATCTGCCTGCATTGTAGGACATTCGAGTTCAATCCCTGGGTTGGGAAGATCCCCTGGAGAAGGAAATGGCAGCCCATTCCAGTATTCTTGACCGGGAAATCCCATGGACAGAGGAGCCTGGTGGGTTATAGCCTGTGGGGTCACAAAAGAATCAGATACAACTTAGCAACTAACAACAAACTGTATCTCTAGCAGCTAATGCCACACTAATTTCATTGAATGCCTTCAATTCTAACCAGCTACTAGCCATCCTTCTCTGAAGTTGAGCTAACTAGGCAAGAATTAAGGAGAAGGATGATCAGTATTCTCCTCTGCTCCTGGACACCAACAAGACTTCAAACAGACTTTGTAGCTTCATGTACCACAGCACCTCAATTGAAACCTTTTTTCCAGCACATCTGTCATAATCCCTGATGGGAAGGGAGCATACAGTCCCAGATTGGGAAGGGGAGGAGGGCTTGCAGCAGTCTCTTATAGAGGGAAGAGCTCTATCTCACAGTTTTTGCCTATCAATTTAGAAGCTGAGTGGTTCTGAATTTGAGTGTATTTTCTAAATTCCCAGCGCCTGCAGGTGAATTTGCCCTCCGCCGCTCCTCAGACAATCACTCCCGTGCTCGTCATTGGGCCCTACAACTGGCCCTACTTGTCCTGCTGACTTTCATCTTCTGCTGGACACCTTATTACCTTCTGGGTCTTTGGTACTGGTTCTCTCCCACCATGCTAACTGAAGTGCCTCCTAGGCTCAGCCACATCCTTTTCCTCTTTGGCCTTCTCAATGCTCCTCTGGATCCTCTCCTCTATGGGGCCTTCACCTTTAGCTGCCGAAGAGGGCATCAAGAACATAGTATAGACTCTTCCAGGGAAGGAGGTTCTGGAAGAGTGCCCCAACAGCAGATTCAAGCTCTTAGACAGATTGAAGTACAAACAAATTTGGCAGTAATAAAGGCAGGAGAGAAAAAAGAGACATTTCTATGATACTGTTTGCTCAGGACAGCCTATATAGGAACAGAAGGATTATTCCTTACTGTCATGAGAACATCTTACTTCTACCCCTGCTCTCTTAGCTTCAAAGAAAAAGAAATACTGAGCAGTGTCTCTACTTGACCCTAGCTGACACTGGAGACTGTATCGAACTAGAAACTCACACAGAATTCAGTCCCTGGGAGAAATATCTCACAGTGACCCATACTGCCTCACTGTAAATAGTACTCCAGAACTTACAATATTAGAAAAGGAAACTAAAGTAATTTTAGAAAACAAAAATTGGACATTTATTCATAATTCAAAAGAAACACTAAACAGGGTAAGAGGTTAAATATAAACACAGTGAGTTCCACCCCAGCCCTATTTCTCAAAGGTTTCACCATTTGCATGGTCAGATGGAATCTCTGCAGAGAACATCTAAACAACAGAGGATGGATCAGCGACGTCTCCGATCTGGACTCCTGCTGCGTCTTCGGCCACCTCTAGAAAAGAAAAGGGGCAGAGTCCATGAGAGGAACATAATACTATGTCCTTATTCTGTTTTGCTCATATTCCTTCCACTAAGATAATGTTTTGCCCTCTGCACTTTACCTCCTCTTGCCCTTGGGTGGACCCCGAACAAAACACCAGTCCACACTGATTGGCTGTCCCATCAAATCCTGGCCATTGAGTCCCTCCATAGCAGCCTGGGCCTCCTTGTATGTTTCATACTCAACTAGAGTATACCCCTGGAACAAGAAAAAGACAGATTATCAAAGCTCCATCAAGCTTTTTTCTACTCAACTAGAAAAATCTATCAACCTTAAACAACAAATGCACATCACATCCCTATTATATATACAACCTGTCTGTTTCTGCCTCTTTGCTCTATCTAACAATCAATTCCCAATCTCATTTTATTTCAAGTCTTGGCCAACCACAGCCAACGTGGGAGAACCACCAATGCTTTCTAAGGGTTATGATGAAGAGAAGCAATAGACTGTGGCTCAGGATACCTTCAGATATCCTGTACGTCTGTCCAGATTGAGGTGGATATTTTTTATTTCTCCATACTCTGCAAATTTATCATGGATGTCTTCTTCCGTGGCTTCCTCATGGACTCCAGTGACAAAGAGAATCCAACCTTCAACAGCTGTAGGGGAAGGGAGGAAAGTTGTCTAAGCGCAAGAAACACTTAAGCAAGATCACAGAAGTAGAGCGTGTGCAGGCTCCACAGAGATCGGTTAAGCGACCTCTGACTCCATTCCTACTGGATTTTATTTCATTGGTCCCTAATTTTCTACAAACAGATCCCTACAGGTTCCATTTACTTACAGCGTTGTGGTCCGGGTTCATCGCCGTCCTGCTCCACGCTGTCATAATCCTCACGCATCCGCGCTCGAGACCCCTCTTCTATTAGAAACACACAGCAGATCACCGGAAATCCCTCTTCACCCACTGTTCACCGTAGGTCTGAATGGGGATTCTAAAACTCGTAGCTCTCTCCATTCGACCCCATTCCACCCACAAACACTCACCGGACCCAAAGCCACGGCCCTTCCGTTTCTTCGCTTTTTCTTTCAGTTTGTGGATGCTCTCTGGAGCCCCAGAAGAGAAGGAATAAGTGAGAAAGGTAACAGTTGTTTACAACAATATTCTCTCTGCAAGACATTTGAAAGCAAACCCCACCACCTCCAGGCTGTCCCTTCCCGGCCCGCCCCTCTTCCTCCCAAAGGGGGCGGAGTCTCCAACCAACAGAACCCGGTTCCCCGGCTCGCATCCTCCCCACTGGGGAGAAAGATTATATTTTCTTAAAACGTCCTTCTCTCGCACCTTCCCCGCTTCCCGCAGCCGCCTCCACTGTCCTCACCGTCCCCATCCTCATCCATGGCGAAATCCTCGCCCCCGGCCTCATGAAGATCAAGTACGTCCGCCATCTTGCCTTCGCTCCAACTCTCGCCCGTGTCGCTCAGGCACTTGGCTCTTCGGGCAACTGTCGCGGAGGGAAAAGGTCATCAATCAAGTTGACCAATTAAAAACTAACACTAGGTCCCGCCCTCGGCGCGGTAAAAATACGCAATGGAGGCGGGCCTAGTTTGGGAAGATACCGGAAGTGTTTCTGTAGCCATCTTGAGCGGGTCAAGAGCTGAGCGCGGCAACCGTGTGCGGCGAGGTAGGGAGTGGGCGGGCCTAGTGAGTTCCTCTTAACCAGAGCTTCAGACAAGACTGAGCACCTAACACTCAGTAACTTAACCAGAGCAGTCAACGAAAAGTAACTACTGACTGAAAAGTGAAAGTGTCAGTCGCTAAGTCGGGTCAGTTCTTTGCGATCCCATGGGCTGTAGCCCGCCAGGCTCCTCTGTCCACGGAGCTCTCCAGGCAAGAATACTGGACGGGGTTGCCATTTCCTTGTGAAGCCCACCCCAATTTTTAATAGCGGATTGCTTTTCGTCTCTTGTCATTCCATACCAGGAAATGGGAGCCAAAGAAAGTTTTTTCTCTAAAAACTTGCAGGCCTATACTGTTCCGAGGAGCAGCCGGATCTGTGATGGAAGCATTAAAAAAAAAATTCAGTCAGCAATGCTACTTCAAAAAGCTGCTTCTGGAACGTACTGTAGCAGCGGCTTTCTCTCAAGAAAATCAGCCGACCTGTTTTCCCGTGAAATACTATTGATGAGACAGATATCAACTTTTCCTTTTTTATTTAATAATGTCTTAGGAAATTACGTGGCGGCTCCACACTTTTACTTCGGGGGCCCCTTTCAGTTCATGGTGGGGGAACTAAAATCCCGCAAACCCAGGGTCACGCACCCGCCCCCCCCCCCCCCCAAATTAAAATAGTCTCTTAAATTCTACCCACCGCTTCTGGGAAGTAAAAAGAAAAAGTCGTGATTTAAAATAAAACAGAGGCTTTAGCTTCTTTGAGGATAGTACAGATATTTCACGTTTAAAAACCCAGGAGTTGAGGCGAAAAAGAACTTTGCTCCCACATCCAACGTAGGCCTTAAACAAACAGTAGTGGATAAGTAGTCACTTATTTATTAATTTTTAAATCAGTTGTGAATGCCTATATGTGTCTAATATTAGAAGAGGTGCTAGCAATACAAGGGGAAATACAGTATCAACAATCACTTTATAATAACATTATGAAAGTGATCATTGCTATTACAAGGTACTACAGCAATACAAGTTTCTAATAGGACTGGAAATAAGGAGAGTGCATTTAAGGGAGGGCTTCCATTTAAACTGTGCTTGTAAGGCTGTTTTGCTTTCCAGGCAAAACAGTTGTATTGAGACTAAGACATATTAATCCATTCTCTACAGCACATAGTATGATCTTTAAAAAAAAAAAGTCACATCTCTACTGAAATCTCCCTAACTTATTATTTGCACTTAGAATAAAATTCAGACTCACAGCCTGCTCTGCCTATGTCTCCAGACTGTTTCACCACCATTCTTCCCTCTCACCTATTACTTTACTATACTTTTCTCAATTATGTTTACTCCCTATACTCAACTATGTTGTACACTTTCTTATCTCTGGACATTTTGTAACTTTCTGTCCATGATGAGCTTCCTCCAGCTTTTCACATGGCTGGTTCAACCCCATCCTGTAGGTCTCCCTGAAATACTGCTGTCACCCAAAGGAGTCTTCTCTATTCTATCCTTCACTCTTATTTCCTTCACAGAACTTAAAATCAAATCTTGAATTACTGTTTACTTTCTAGTTTGTTTACTGTCTGTCTTTCTCATTGGCAGAGATTCTTATTTATAACTATATCCTCAAAGTTCAGACCAGTGCCTGATTCATAGTAGACAATTGCTAAATACATATCCAATGAATATCAGGAGGGCAAGAAATTTTTTATGCCTGATGCTGTCTAATTAGGAAACAAAGTTGGAAATACAGTTTAGGGTCAAACTGTATGTCATGCTAAAAATTTTTAACGTACCCTATAGGCAAGAAATTTTTCTAATTCAATATTTTAGTATTCATAATTTTTAACATTTGCAAGTAGCCACCATAATATTTTTGATTTCTCTTTTTCCTTAAATAGACTGGCATTTTAAATTTACCTGCTGTGCTGTGCTTAGTTGCTTAGTCGTGTCCACCTGTTTGCAACCCCATGGACTGTAGCCCGCCAGGCTCCTCTGTCCATGGAATTCTCCAGGCAAGAGTACTGGAGTGGGTTGCCATGCCCTCCTCCAGGGGATCTTCCCAACCCAAGAATTGAACCTGGGTCTTCCACATTGCAGGTAGGATTCTTTACCATTGAGCTATCAGGGAAGCACCAAACAAATTTATACTGTTTAAATATCACTGCCATCAGTGGAGACCATACTTTTCTATTACAAATTCAGATAAAAGCATAACTAGTAAAAAATGAAAAATATTTGGCCATCTACCACCTAAAATCTTGTCAGATAATGCCAAAGGTTCACATATAAAACTTTGGGAAGTTCTGCTAAAGGTAAAGATAGCTAGATGATAGTTTAAGCAAGGGAGTGGTACAGTGATAAGTATTTTAGAAATAAATCTGATAGTAATGTAGAGGATGTGAAGAATGAAGGCAGAGATAATTAGGAAGCTGTTGCAGTGGTCCAGCCCTGAGATGCTAAAGGAATGAACGAAGACAGTAGATATGTACAAAATAGATTAGGAAGTTTATATAGGGGTAAACTCAACAGTAAGTGATTGATTAGATGATGGCAAAGAGGAAATGCAGGATATCTTTTATTTTTTGAAGGATCTCAAGGAGAATTGAGGTTCTAGCTTAGATTACTGGGCAGTAATTTCAGTAATGGGAGTCAAAGAGGAGCATGTATAGAGAAATGGATTTTATTTTAGATAAGATCAAAGAGCTTGTGTCATTCAGGTGGTAATATGCAATATGTGGAAATACAGATGTAAAAGCTCAAAAGAGGTTGAGGTGGAAGGAACAGGTTTGAGAATTATGCGTTTGATAGAGTTTAAGCCACCGCAGTGGGTGTGACTGCTAGGGGAAAAGGGCAGAACTTGAGGAGAAAGGGTCAAGAACCAAATTCAGGCTCCTCAAATATCTGGAGAAGGGGAAGCATATGCCATCTCCCAGCAATATAATCTTATTTCTTCCACCCTAAAAATACTAAGAAAAGTTCTTTTTTGAACTTTTTAAGAGAAAGGGTCATTTTAGAATTTCTCTGATACATGGGTCTCAAGAAAGAGTCAATATGGCTCACTAGACAAAAATCTATTTTTAATTGTATAAAATTATACATATAAAATACATAGAGAGTACTAAAAAGATAAGTAAAAATTTAACACCCAAAGTGGACATATCAGGGAACAATTTTTCTCAAGTTCTTTGGGATCGTACTGGTTGGTATTTGAGAAAAATAATCAAGGAGATGCAAAGACAAGTTCTTTCCATAGCTCACACCCCTTCCCAGAGAAAACAGCAAAGGAGAAATGAGGGTTTGTGATTTCTGGATTATAAACATAAATAAAAACTGAATAGACACACTTATTATTTAAAAGTAAGAAGCCTCTGTTCCAGCCTTACATGTGTTCATGGAAAAGAATACAGAGATGGGGCTTGGAGAATTCAAGGAAATCCCTTTCAGGTACTAATACAATTGTTGTTAAAGATTCCTTACCTCTGATCCCATATATACTGGTCACTAAGATAATTTCAAAAGCAAGAAAGCTGACTTTCATCTTTTCCCTATCTGATCCAAATGTGCAAATTGTAGCCTGTTTCCTAACCTATTTCTAAAAGCAAAGTGTATAATTGTTAAATGGAAAGTGTAATTGCAGGAATATTAAATTTCCCAAACTCAGTTTAGGAAGTGCACTGAGCTATAATACAGTATAAGGTGATTACAGAAACAAGAAGAAAATATATCTTAGAGAAATGTATAAAAAATTCTCCCAAAGGGGAATGCTTTAGCTATACTCCAGATCATCTTTCTCCTGTTTTACCCAGGGAAGAGGTAGGGGAAGAGAATAGTATTCATATTAAAAACATAAGTAGCTGATCACTGATTCTCTTTCCCCTCCTGGAGTTTCTCATGGTTCCCATTAGGAAGTGCCATAATGCCAAAGTATCTTCTAATTTTCCTGATCAGCTCATGCTCTAATAATCATTTTGGAGGAAGAGGAAAGAAAAGAAGAACACCAATGTGAATCTAGTTATATACATCTAAGGTCATAAACAGTAGCCACTTCATGGGAGTAGGAGGAGCATAGCCCTCACCAAATTGGACAGATGTTTCCAAAAACCAAAATGATGGGAGGAGGTTTTTAAGAAAGGGAAATATGTTTTACCTTCTACCAATCTTTGCAGCAGGAAGATCTATAGACAGGGCTTAACTGAGCTTGGTGAGCAGGGAGGAGGAGTGAAAAGAGAATATTGAAAGATAAGTAACTTCAACCCTTGGTATGGTATCTATGCCCCAGAAGCAACACAGGTGATAAACCCCTGAAGGCTGTGTTTATAATTCCTCTCTTGTTCCTGGGAAGTTTCTCAGCGATGATTTTAAAATTAAGAAACCACCAGCTCTCCACTTCCTTTCAAATAATAAAGTGAGGAAGCCCTAAAATAAAGTACCGTTTGTAGGCAGAAGAGGAGTAAGGTGGTAGTGTGTGGTGTAGGTTATGAAGTAACCTAGTTACTGAGGGAACAACTTGGTACCAAGTAGGCCCAGCTCAAGATAAAACCAAAGCCAAAAAAAAAAAAAAAAAACCAAAGCCAAGTTTTCATTTTCATGCTCTGTTTGGTCCAAGAGAAAGCAGGAATGAGGATAAGGGTGGGGCTCACAGTCCTTATTCAAGCTCCTTGTTATTTTAAAAGGAGACATGAACATCTAGTAAGTCATTTTGTGCTATTGAAATGACTACACAGTTACTGGCAGGATAAGAGCCCACAAAGCTCTGAAGACAGCCTGCTCTTGTAAAGCAGTGTGGATATGTTTCAAAAGCAACTACATCCAAAAACTAGAAGTAAGAAAAGGGATATCTCAACAAATAGGAATCTAGGTGTAGAATTTATACATACACATATATATATATCTATATTTTAAAGTATAAAATTGAGAAAGTATGTACAGAAATCACACTAAGTCTTAGAAAGGACATACAAAAAATGGGCCTGGAGATGATGTGAGTATGTGGGTAGATGCCTAGCAGTTGGAGGAATGCATATTGCCCAACTGCCCAGCAGCCAGCATGAGAATATCTTTCTTCTCCTTGTGGAAGCGCAGCTCCTTGCCTGCCAGCCGGGCTTCATCCAGCTCCCGCTCAGTAGAGGCCAGCTCTCTAGACAGTGCCCCTGGCACACTCTGCTCCCGGCTCACCCAGTCCAATGCCATTTGGTGGCGAATATCATCATCTAGGGCTCGGTGTGAATAATGAGCCAACACTTCCTGGAGGGGGAAAGGAATGTGAAAGTCACGGACAAAGTAAAGGTTCATTCCTCATTAACCCAACCGGGACTAGGAACTCTCAGCCTTTGAGTCTTAACCAAAGTCAGCACTGGAGTCCTCTGAGGAGAGTCTTATGGGAAAACCTCCTGGTGGGAGAAGCAAGGCAGGTAAAAGAATCACAGTTAAGATTATAGGAATGAAGTGGGCACTTTACGTAAGACTTTCAAGACTCACAACCTGGTTCAGTTCAGTCACTCAGTCATGTCTGACTCTTTGCGCCCCCATGAATCACAGCACGCCAGGCCTCCCTGTCCATCACATACTCCCGGAGTTTACTCAAACTCATGCTCATCGAGTCGGTGATGCCATCCAGCCATCTTATCCTCTGTCATCCCCTTCTCCTCCTGCCCCCAATCCCTCCCAGCATCAGGGTCTTTTTCAATGAGTCAACTCTTCACATCAGGTGGCCAAAGTACTGGAGTTTCAGCTTCAGCATCAGTCCTTCCAATGAACACCCAGGACTTATCTCCTTCAGGATGGACTGGTTGGATCTCCTTGCAGTCCAAGGGATGCTCAAGAGTCTTCTCCAACACCACAGTTCAAAAGCATCAATTTTTCGGCACTCAGCTTTCTTCACAGTCCAACTCTCACATCCATACATGACCAATGGAAAAACCATAGCCTTGACCAGACGGCCCTTTGTTGGCAAAGTAATGTCTCTGCTTTTTAATATGCTATCTAGGTTGGTCATAACTTTCCTTCCAAGGAGTAAGCGTCTTTTAGTTTCATGGCTGCAGTCACCATCTACAGTGATTTTGGAGCCCCCAAAACTAAAGTCTGACACTGTTTCCACTGTCTCCCCATCTGTTTCCCATGAGGTGATGGGACCAGATGCCATGATCTTAGTTTTCTGAATGTTGAGCTTTAAGCCAACTTTTTCACTCTCCTCTTTCACTTTCATCAAGAGGCTTTTTACCACAACCTGGTAGACCTGCTTATTTATAACACAACAGCCACCTCAAAACAGCCCTTCTGCCAGACTCCCCTCATCCACAAGAACTCTTACCTGCCGAGAGCACTGTCTTTCCCTCATGGCCTTAAGGCTGCCATTCCAGTGCAGCAGTTGAAAAACTGTCATTAACTCCTGAAGGAAGAAAATATGAAGTGCCAGGACAGTGGTATATGGAGGTTGCATAAGAATTAAATATGGGGGGGAAGTACTTCCCTGGTGGTCCAGTGGTTAAGAATCTGCCTTGCAATGCAAGGGGATGCAGGTTCGATCCCTGGTCAGGGAACTAAGATCCCACATACCACAGAGCAACTAAGCCTGTTTTTGCCACATCTAGAGAGTCCATGCACCCCAACAAGAGATCCTGAGGTGCCCAAATACACAATTAAATGTTGTTTCTTAAAAAATAATTAAATGGGGAAACTTTCACAAAATTTATTTGTGGGAGCATGCCTTATACCAACTCTGATATGTCCTTGGGGCCTTGGGGGAAGGAAGATATTTATATTTTGACAAATATTCTATAACCTTTTCTCCCTTTCCAACTGAGTCTTAGTACGAGGTATGTGTGTATGTATGTGTCTGTGTGTGTGTATACAGTCTGATCCATGTTATTAGAGCCAGGGAAGTAGGTGGAATAGTATAGTACCTGAAACTCCAACATTGACTTGCCCTTGTTGGATTCCAACATGAATCGAAAAGCACCAATCCCTGTATTTGGGTTGTCAGCTTCCTCCCTGTTGCCCTGGTAAAAGAGGAAAGGAAAAGACAACAGATTTTCAGTCAGGATTATCACCTCAAGCAGCACTGTCTAGGAGAAATATAATGCAAGTCACATGTTTAATTTAGTTGTCATATTACAGTAAAAACAAACTATTAATTTTAATAGCATATTTTATTTAACCTAATATACTTAAAATATTATTTCAACTATAATTAGTGTAAAACTTATTAATGAAGCATTATTTTTCTTATACTAAGTTTTCAAAATCTGGTGTCTGTTTCATCTTACAGCATATCTCGATTCAAGTGCTCAATAGCTACATGTGGCTAGTGGCTATTCTGCTGCTCAGCACAATCCAGAGACCTCTGGAGCCATCACACATTTTAACTTAGGTGATAGAGATAAGTCAATCTGATTTTTCCTATTTTATAAAAGGGGAGAGCACTGAAACATAGAGGAGAGTCTTGATTTAGCTAAAATAACAGAGTGAGTTCAGCATATAAGACAGGACTAACCTACAGGACAATTAGCAAATGCATTTTAAAGAGTGGCTGTAAAAGTCATAAGCATGGCAAATTCTGGGTAGCAGTTTGGCCTCCTGGACATTTGCCTCGTGTGTCTTCCACTGGTGACATGACCCTGCCAGGGTCGAGTTAAGATACACTGTCCTACCTGTAAGCCTAAGTGTATGAAAAACAATACAGTATAGAAGTTAAGAACATGGACTGGACTACTCTTATGGTCTTGGTGGAGTCATTTAACCTCTGTTCCCCAGCTACCTTATTTGTAAAATGAGAATAATCATAGATCTATCTTACAGTATTATTTTAAGGACTAAAGATATTCTTTTAAAAATTTAAATTTAAAAAAGATAAATTTAGTCTAACAACTCCAAGCATATAATGTAAGTTCATTATCATATTGGACCTGGTATCCAGTTCCACAATCCAAATCCATTCTGGTACTGGCTCTGGTTTGTGCCATTTGGATGTTGGTTTCATATTATTGAAGATAATTCTAGGTCCAGGGTCTTGCGGGGACTTCCGAAATGAGGACATCTGGTTTACTAGTGATCCTTTTTGTCAACCTGATCTAGAAACATTAGGCCAGGAAACTAAGGAACACAGGGATCCAACTTTCTCCTCTTGCTTCCTAAGAGGTTTCCTGCTCTTTCTAGCCAGTTCCACCGCCCCCCCCCCCCCCCCCCCCGCAAACTCCCAAGATATGAAATTTATTCTGCTCTTTTTGAGCAAAGGGATCAGGTAGAGGTCAGGAGCCAATCAAGTTATATCCAAATTCAGTTTATTGTGGGATACTTTATCATGGGGTTTTACTGTATATGTATCACACCTTAAATAATGTCAGGCACTTAGTAAGCATACCATGCTAGTTTATTATCATTCTTTGCCTTCACTGTGCTAGAATCAACAAGAAGTCAGAACTACTCAAAATCAACCCAGTTTGTTTTGTGGCTCGTGAGAAATAATCATGCCATGCGTGGTTAAATCTTTGTGGTGAAACAAAGATCATAAAATTTGGATCTAGAAGTGAAAATCTAGAGGATGGGAGGGAAAAGGTGGTGATTTTCATTATTAGGATTTAGGGCTCTGAAGCAAGCAAGAGTCTTCATTCCTATCTAGAATTGTCCACTGCGATACCTCCATGATACAGCACAGCAGAGGCTGCAGGGCAGAGGAGTCCATCTGCCCCACACCTTTCTCAGTTCCCCTGAGAGTTGAGGGGATCAGTATCATGGCACATCTGTAAACTATCTGGAGTATACCAAACGGCACAACCCAACATTGGCAAGTTCCATCTCACGGGATACTTCTACACCTAACAAGGTTATAAATGAACTCTATTTATTCAATAGACATTTAATCACAGAATACTTGATTAGTGATAGGAACAGTAGAATATAATTGGAAAGGAATTAGAATTAATTTAATTTAACCTACTTATTTTACAAATGAGGAAATTCAGAACCACAGAGGCTAGGTTATTTGTCAGAAGACAGAATACAGTGTCAGATTCAGGACTTTTAAAGGACAAAAGTTAAAAGCAAAAAATGTGGACATTACTCTTTACCCATGGCTAAGACCAAATGAAAATCATTTTTTTTGGAGAAGGGGAATTCCACTGGGGTACTAATGAGAAATCCACTAAGTTCTCAATTTGAGAGGTTAATCAAAAAAGAATAGTGGCATGAGAAGAATAATAGTTTACATTTCTTAAACACTTTCTAACAGACACTGCAGGTGACCTACCCAATGTCTATTTACTTCTTCCATACGACAGGACCTACTCATCTCCCAATTACCTCAGGGAAGAATGATTTTATCCTAACTCCAAGTGGGTAAATCCTAATCTCTTTTGCCTGTAACTGATTTTAAGGTGAGAATTCTGGGCATGGGTGGTAGAGGAAAGGTCTGCTGGAGAGCTTTTGGGAGAAGAGTCCTTACTACTAAGGAGATACTAGAAAAGATGGTCTCTTTCTCTGAGTGTCATTTTCTCTGTATTTGACAAATGGAACTCTGTCTCTATCTTGTATCCTGACGGGAGTCAGCCCAAGGGCAAAGCCAATATCTAGAGGATAGCTGAGTGGAGAGATGGAAAGAGTTTTGGCCAGTAGATGACGATACTCTTTTTTTTTTTTTTCTCCAGGTTAAAAGTGCTTTAATGCTTCCCATGGCTCAGTGCTAAAGAATCTGCCTGCCAATACAGGAGACACAGGTTTGATCCCTGATTCGGGAGGATCCCACATGCCGCAGAGCAACTAAGCACCACAACTATTGAGACTGTGCTCTAGAGCCTGGGGGCTGCAACTACTGAAGCCCAGCACTCCCTAGAGACTGTACTCTGCAAAAAGAGAAACCACCCCAGTGGGAAGCCCACATACCGTAATTAGAGAGTAGCCCCCACTCACCGCAACTAGAGAAAAGCCTGTGTAGCAACAAATAGCCAGCACAGCCAAAAGTAAATAAATAAATAAATAAAAATTGTTTTACAGCTTGCTTTGGACTTCCCTGGTGGTCTGGTGGTTGAGAATCTGCTAGCCAATGCAGGGGGCTCAGTTGGATCACTGGTCCAGGAAGATCCCACATGCCAAGGAGCAACTAAGCCTGTGCTCCACAACCACTGAGGCCCACATGCTCTAGGGCTCACATACCGTAACTACTGAGCTACCCCCCCAAGAGCCCACGCACCACAACTAGAGAGTAGCCCACACTCGCCACAACTAGAGAAAGCCTGGACACAACAATGAAGACCTAGTACAGACAAAAAAAAACAGTCTGCTTCGTTCAGATCTGGTGACTAGACTCCCAGACAGCTGATTTTGCAGGAAATTTTGCACCTGAGTGTCTCCCCACTTCACTGTCCCAAGAGTGTGCTCCTGCAGATAGGATGACAGAACTCGTCCTTTATGTTAAAATGGGACTGGTCTTCAGGCTTGAAGTCCAGGTTGGAGCTACTGTCCTAAATGATGACATTCTTAACCCATGGAATCATCCAGTCCTGAAATCTGCCCTACTTCTAGACTTCTTATCATGTTAGGTAATACATTTCCTTCCTTTATTTATTAAGTCAATTTGAAGTGAAATTTTCTATTATTTGCATCCAAAGGTACCTAAACAGATAACATGTGCTAAATGCTGGAACATAATCTCTTTTACCCAATAATCCTATGTGATAGGCATAACTGTTATCCTATTTTACAGATTAGGAAACTGGAAAAGACTAACTTGTTCAAAGTCACATAACAAGTAGAACCAAAATTTCAAAATAAATTCAGAGCCCATGCTCATAAACACTGCTTTCTATAATCCGAACTGATGTTTCATTTTATAATATCAATACATTAGATGATTTAGGACTGAAAAATGTGCTTTTGAAATTTTAACTGATTTGATTAATATAAAATGTTTTGTTCCCTGCAGACACTGCTTGACAGGGGCAAAGACTAATAGGAGAAAAACAGATGGGTCCTAGGTAACAGAAGGATTATGAGTCAAAGTGTTCAACACTAATCAACAAAACAGATAACTGAAGCAGTTTAGTATATATAATTACATCTTAAATGTAAAGAAAACAGAAACAGAAAATTAACCTGACTTTATCTTCCTATCGATAGTCTTTTGAGAGGAAGGATGAAGGCAGTGCTAATTTTTAAGATGTACCTCTAAGCTAGAAAATTTGTAAGCTGACTTGGGTTCTAGTCTTGGTTCTACCATCTACAAGCTATATTACTTTAGGCAAAACTTCACTTCTATGTTTTTAATTTCCTAATCTGTAAAAGAGGGGTATCAATAGTACTTATACCTCATAGGGAGGGCTTCCCTCATAGCTCAGTTGGTAAAGAATCTGCCTGTAATGCAGGAGATCCATGTTCATTTCCTGGGTTGGGAAGATCCCCTGGGAGAAGGAAATGGCAACCCACTCCAGTATTCTTGACTGGAGAATCCAGTGGGCAGAGGACCCTGGCAGGCTGCAGTGCACGGGGTAGCAAGAGTCGGACACGAATTAGCAACTAAACCACCATCACCACCACCATACCTCATAGGACTGTTGTGAAGATGAAATGAGATAAACTACATATAAATCCCCTAGAATAGTCCCTGGTACAAAATAAATACATAGTTATGATTAGCTATGGTTATCATCATTATCATCTGAAAGAAGAGATGTTCTTTTTAAAGAGAGTAAATAAATTATCCTCCACATTCCTAGGAACATGAAGACAAGACATTTATATTGTAACATGTTCTTTATTAATAAGATGAAGTAATGGAGGCAGGAAACAAGTGACAATAGAAACAGTTGTATAAAAAAAGAGCGAAGGAAAAAGGGAGTAAGGTCTTAAACCAAAATTGGGAAAAGCAAAATTCCAGTTCAATTTTTATTCTATAATATCTCTAAAAGTCCATAAATCTTAAAATAAAGATTTCTAGATACCAGAGGCATAATGAAAGAGACAAAATAACAAAAACATACATAGATTTAGAGACTGAAGCATTTGGAACATGTAATACAAAAGACTGACAGAAAATAAACAGAACAGAATGTAGACAGGAAAGAAAACCAAGAATTCATGCTCTGTTTCCCAGTAATACACAAGATTTCACAATCAGCCAGTTCTCCCATCCCCCACTCTCCTCCTTTCCAACTCCAAGTAACTTACATTGAAAGATGCCAGGGCCTCAGAGACACTCTTCTCAATGAACTCATCAGTGATTCTTCGGGAAGGATGTTCATTAAACACAGAGTTCATTAGTGCAATCTTTGCAGCACTCCGCCGGGCTTCAGCTTTTGTGGGGCAAAACTAGGCAGTAAACAGAGAAAATATGTGTATATGTGTATCTGAGAGAGAGGAAGAAAGAAGTGGAAGGAAACACTTGGCATGGACAACACTTGGATACTCTGGAAAACTCAGTTTGTTCTACATGTCCTCCAAAGTTTTCATTGTAAAATGGTCAGGGCACTTGGAAACATGAGTTTGAGTCCACATCCTGGAGTCATTAAGAAAGTGGAGACAGCTGTAGCTCGGACCAAACTGAAGGCAGGGTGGAGGAGACCGCTGACGTCAGCAGGCAATCACTGGACACAAAAGGTACCTCTGTTTAAACTGTCAGCAGAATTAATTACTCAAAAGCCAGATTCTGGCCAGTCTGTTAGAAATCTGGATCTTGTTCTTTTACTCTGTAGACAGGCAAGATTTTTTTTATCCCCCTATATAACCTAAGATTAGAACAAAGCTGTATCTAGGTTACTTCTGCAGAGGAGCCCTCTAGTCTCTATCCGAAGCACCCATTTGGGATTCTTGGACTTTACCCTTAGCTATGTGCAGGCAGTTTCCCCACTAACGCAGTGAGCCAGGGAACTATCCGTGAATGGAGTCTAAGATCTGAGGAGGGATTTTATAGTCTTTCCCCCACCCCCTCCCAGCAGAGGCAAAGAGAAGAGAGGTAGCTAGGGAAAGGAAAGCTGACTTGAGGAAAACAATAAAAACTTAAAAATTAACTCATTTTTTATATTGTATCCAACATATGTATCAAAAAGAGTCTGATTTTCAAAAGTCTTGAATCACTCAACTTCAGATCCCTAGCCACCTTTAAAATTCATTTTTACTGGCTGTTTCAAAGGCCTCTATGCTCTTTGTCATTTATGATTAGGATAAGAGAAAAGAAAGAACGTGATGTAATTTTAAAAAGTACACCAGATTATGTTTGCTACTTAACCATTCTTAATTTCAGTAATTCCCAATTTCCTTTAGCTGACAGGTCTCTCTGAGACAACATATGGAGTTTGGTACATTAATCCTACATCTTCCTGCTTATTTAGTTTCTGTTTCCACTTCTCTCACTATTTATTAGCCTGTTGCCCATTCTACTGTATGGTGCTCTTTCTGAAAAATCATATATGAAGAAAACCACCAGGAGAAATCTCACCTGCCAAAGTGGATATAAAAGATATAAGCTAAAAGAGGCCAAGAGAGATAATTCTACTCTTTCAGGAAATAATAGAAACTGAGTTACTATAATGGCCCAGTTTGGGGCATCCTGGAGAAGGGAAAGGCTACCCACTCCAGTATTCTGCCCTGGAGAATTCCATGGACTGTATAGTCCATGGGGTCTCAAAGAGTTGGACACAACTGAGCGACTTCCACTCACTTGGGGCATCACCATAAGATTACTACATCTTTATTCAACGGTATGATGAGGTAGGAGAAGGAAGGAAAGATCTTATTTTCTAGAAGCAAAAGATAAACATTAGTTACCTTGGGCACATATTTATTTCTCTGAAATGGCTGGGGTGCTGAGAGAAACATTTAGTCACCCGATTTGAAATGAAGCTCCCTTTGGACAGTTTCTATTTGAGACTGCAACTGAGCTACAATGGCACTCATTCGTGCAACAGATTTATTAAATGTCTATTCTGTGCTGGGCACTGAGTTGGACGGTAGAGATTTAAAACTGAATAAGAAAGAAGACTGACACTATCTCTGCCACCATAGAGCATAGTCCACTAGGACAGAGAAACACTCAATAACGATATGTTGTGGTAAGTGATTTGATACTGGAAGTTCAAGGTGCTATGGAAGCACATAGCGGAGGGTATAACTTTGTCTAAGGGTTATTCAAGCCACACAGAAAACAGAACAAAAGTGTCTAGTTTAGTTCAGTTCAGTCACTCAGTTGTGTCCGACTTTCGCGACCCCATGAACCGCAGCACGCCAGGCCTCCCTGTCCATCACCAACTCCTGGAGTCCACCCAAACCCATGTCCATCGAGTTGGTGATGCCATCCAACCATCTCATCCTCTGTCGTCCACTTCTCCTCCTGCCCTCAATCTTTCCCAGAATCAGGGTCTTTTCAAGTGAGTCAGTTCTTTGCATCAGGTGGCCAAAGTACTGGAGTTTCAGCTTTAACATCAGTCCTTCCAATGAACACCCAGGACTGATCTCCTTTAGTATGAACTGGTTGGATCTCCTTGCAGTGTCTAGTCTCCTCCCTAAATTCCTATTCAGGCTCTAAGTTGACATTTCAGGAAGCTACTCTCCTATCTGCAAAGTGAAAAGTTCATCTTTGTAGATAATATTCACACTGGTCAAATTTCTTGTTACTCTATAATTTTATCAACTCTTTTCATCATCATACACAAGTCTTTTATATAACTGTAGAATGGCAGTACCAGAAATACTGGCTAGAAATAATCTACTCTATCTCCTTCATGTTATAAATGGAGAAACCGAGGCCCATAGAAATTACTTGACTTGCCCTGCTGGCAGTCAGGGGAATGAGAATTTGGACCTGCTAACTCTTAGATGAGTACTATTTCCACCATACATAGTCCTTCTCCTTTGATTTCTTAGAGAACTCAAACACTGCTTTCCTTGGCCATAGCCTATGAAAAAGTAGTGTGGGCAATGGATATTAACCTATGTCCTCAAAAAGAGACAGCAGGAAACTGGAAAGCCAGATCAGAACATGAGTTAGGTGCTAGTAGTTTGCTTTTCTTTCAGCTTTCAAAAACTCAAACTCATCTGACAGAAAACAACAAAATTATGTAAAGCAATTATCTTTCAATTAAAAATAAATAAATAAATAAATAAAACTCAAACCCACTGGAGGAGGGCATGACAACCCATTCCAGTATTCTTATCTGGAGAATCTCGTGAACAGCAGCACTTGGCAGGCTCCATTAGATCTCAAAGAGTCAGGCACGACTCAAGTGACTTAGCACACACACTAAAAAGAAAAGCATGCTACAAAGGTTGTTTTCTGGTCAAATGAGCCTCAGATGCTTATTAGAATAATTTACCCAGAACTGGTCCAAGTCTTCAAACAGGTGACTTGGGACAGAGATTTAATGACCAAAGTGATAGAGAAAGAAAGCCACTACTAGCACCTACGCTTTATCTCTGCTGCATTTGCCTCCCGGCTCTTACCTGGAAACTCCCAAAGCAACTTCCCCCAGGCAGGGTGACGTAGCAGACATAGGGAGGACTGCTGGCGGGAACCATCTCGTAAACCACTAGGGCCCCATTCTTCAAGTCAGCCCCTCGTGACTGTTTCATCTGCCAGAATTCCTGAAGTGCCTCCACCACATTCACTATGAAAAGAGAAGTAGTTAAGTTCAGCAATGAGAATGCTTCCAAATGGTGCTCTGCTTCAATACACTATCTGTAACCTGTACTTACACGAAGTGACTACCCCCTCTAAGATCCCCACCTATCACCATTTAGAAGCATTTAAACCCATGTCCACCGAGTTGGTGATGCCATCCAACCATCTCATCCTCTGTCGTCCCCTTCTCCTCCTGCCTTCAATCTTTCCCAGCATCAGGGTCTTTTCCAATGAGTTGGCTCTTCACATTAGGTGGCCAAAGTATTGGAGCTTCAGCTTCAGCATCAGTCCTTCCAATGAATATTCAGGGTCAATTTCCTTCAGGATTGACTGGTTTGGTCTCCTTGCTGTCCAGAGGACTTTCAGGAGTCTTCTCCAGCACCACAGTTCAAAGGCATCAATTCTTTGGCGTTCTGCCTTCTTTACGGTCCAGCTCTCACATACAGTAATTAGTTGTAAATAGGGTAAAATCAAACTCCAGACTTGACACTGTATTCCAGGACAGTTCCCTGCATCCCCTAATACCTAGATTCAATTATTCCACAAAAATTATCGAGTACCTACTGTGTGCTAGACTGTGTGCTGGTGCTAGGCTACAATCATGAGCAAAACCCTGTTCCTTTTCCCTTGCAGCTTACAGTCTAAACAGGGAGAGAGAGATTAACCAAATAATCTCAAACAAATTAAAAACTACAACTGAGATAAATGCTATAAAGGAGTGGTAAACGGTGGGAAATGTAGGAACATGTGACCTAATTAAGAAGGTCCAAGAAAACTACCCTGACAAGGTAATATTTAAGCTAGGATATAAGTATCACTAGGTAAAAAGGTGAGAGAAAAGTGCTCTGAACAGAAGAAATAGCATGGACAACGGCTCTGTAGCAGCAGGAAGTACAATGAATAAGGAGACTAGTGTGGCCAGAAAAGAGACAGTGAGGGGTAATATAATGCAAAATGAGGTTGCAAGAAAAAAAAAAAAGCCAGGGCTAGATCAGGTCAGATGTGATGGGTCATGTTAGAATACTGGCTTTATCCTGGAACAATGGGAAGCTACTGAAAGGTTTTTAAATGGACAGTGGGATAAAATCAGTTTGCCTTTGGAAAGGATCTCTTTGACTCTAGGGTTCCAAAATTTCAAGTGGCTTTAACTAAAAGCCTCATAACAATAAACTATCATACACATTCACCAATATCTTCCATGACCACTCTCTACCCTTTGTTACAACAAGGACTTGTTAATTCTACTATATTATGTGAGTTAAGGTCTGACAAGGAGAAGACACCAAGATGGGTCAGACATCCAAGAGATTTGTTGGGGAGGAAAAAGGAGAAGGGAGAGTTTTCAGACCAGGTTCAAGGTCTGACACCTGTGGAAGGAGAGAGGGAAGGCAGGAAGTGTGGATATGAGAGTCTCAGACTGTAGCACAGTTCCAAGAAAGGTTTGGCCAGGTACTCAAACCAAAGGAATCACACATCTTAGGATGTCCCCTGCTGCTCTCAGTCACAGACAGCAGCCTGCAGGCAGTATGGCCTCAATGCAAACATGGTGATGAGCTCAGAGGGGACAGCAGTTTAAGACTGTCAGTCAGTTATGCTCCCTGCCGCACCAGATATGAACCAGCACACTTTCATGGCTGCCACATACACACTAAGCAAAATGTTGAGCACTCAATAGGTGCACAGCTCTGTTCCAGACATTAGAGATGCCAAGACGAGTAACATAGATTTCCTGCCAGGAAGGTGTTCAAAATATAGTGGACAAGAATAACTCAGCTGCTCTGCAACTGAAGCAAGCACACCATGTACCAACCAGGGTTTGAAAAGCAGCATAAGCTCTTAACTAATACCCTATATTTAACTGACTTTTAAAAATGTTCATTCTTCCATTAAAAGACAGCATGAAAAGAAAACTTTCTCTTTCCCACCCTTAGTTTTAGCAGGGACTCTTCAGAGGTCATTGCTGCCTAGAAAGCTTAGCCACCTTAGTTCTTTTCATTGAGATCTTTTCAGGCTCAGTTCCCTCTTTGAGGCAATCTAGCACAACGTGTTGGGTGACAGGTCCCCTGACATGCAAACAACAAGGAGAATATTGAAATAAAGAGGAAGGGGAGAAGACTGCTATAATGGGGAAGGGCCTATTAAAACGCATATGACCATTCTATATCCAGTTAAATCCCTTTTGGCACAGACCATAGGACTTTTTAAAAATTTTTTTAGGACTTTTTTTTAATGATTACTCAAAGCCAAATGAAATAGGGAGTCTTATTTCAGAAATGTGAGTATGAAATGAGAAATTGGGCAAATGATCAGGGAAAAAGGCAATGAATTGTGATCTGCGTTTGAAAATGCTCATAAGTGTTACTCGCTCAGTTGTGTCCAGCCCTTTGCAATCCCATGGACTGTAGCCCACCAGGCTCCTCTGTCCATGAAGTTCTCCAGGCAAGAATGTTGAATCTTCCCTCCCATTTCCTTCTCTAGGGCATCTTCCCTGGCTAGGGATCAAACCTGGGTCTCCCGCATTGCAGGCAGATTCTTTACGTCTGAACCACCAGGGAAGCCCATGAAGCTCATTCATTTCTAGAGCTAAAAGGGACTTCAGAGATTATCTAGTTTATCTCAGGCTAAGGAAGGGTAAGTGACTTGGTTGAGGTCACATAGCTGGAGCAGAACCTGATGCCAATGTTTTTTCCAACTTGGGAATCTTAACCCAGGGTCCAAAGTCCAGTCCATGGTTGAACTTCATAGGGGTTCACCAGACCTTTAAAACTCTAAGTAAAATTAAGCATGTCTCTTGTGTGTGTGTGCATATGAGTATTTGTGTGTGTGTGCATGTGCATGTGTAGGAGAATGAATCCTCTGAAAATCAGAGGATTTTCAGTGACAAACCATGGATATAATGGTTTCCATAAGGATGGCTAAAGGACAGTGAGGTAGAAGGGTAGCAATTACTGAGACATACACATCTGACAGCTACAATTGGTTTCTGGAGGTAACTGATATATGCTGGGCTGAAAGGGACAGGAAAGACCAAGGTAGTGAAGAACATTTAAGTGCTTGTACCATAATTTTGAACAACAACATGAAAAGAGAATACTTTCAGTTTTTCCCTTAGGAGATAAAGTATTAGATGAATGTCTAAGTGGTAAGAGAGACAGAGTGCACATACACCAGAGTAAAAATACTAAAACAACACATGAAACTATAATAAAAAATTTTATAAAAATAAACAATTTTATAGTGGGGCAGCATGGATAAATATATAATGAAATTAAGTGAGTGAGAAGGTTCTCTCTGATCATACAATATGGTAAACATAGTGTGGCTTGGCTTAATTCATGTTACTATGAAGATAGGGAAACTGGTTAACAATAATTCACCTGACTTTTCCTAATTCAGTTTGTAGAAGGTACCCCTGAATAGCCCACAGTGCACAGTCTCCAGAAGGGAGGGATTGAAAAGTGACAGTGACTTTGGGAGAGGACTATGGTAAGTGGAATAATGTGCCTGCCGAGAGGTTCATGTCCTAATCCTTGGAACTTGTGAATGTTACCTTATGTGGCGAAGATTTTGCAGATGTGATTAAGTTAGGGATCTGAGATGGAGAAATTATCATGGATTATCTTGGTGCATCCTAAATATAAACACAGGGGTCCTTAGGGAAGGAGACTTGATGAAAAAGAGAAGAGGAGAAAGCAGCAGGAACATGGAGGCAGAGATTAGAATGATGCTGTCACAAGCCAGGGAATTCTGATAGCACCAGAAGCTGGAAGAGGCAAAGAAACAGATTCTCCCCTAGAGCCTCTGGAGGGTGCACAGGCCTGCTGTGACACCTGGACTGTGGCCCAGTGACACTGACTTTTAACTTCTGGGCTTTAGAACTGTGAGAGAATAAATTTCTTCTGTTTTAAGCTAAGTGTGTGATAATTTGTTAAAGCAGCCACGGGAAACAAATACGGGGTCTAATCCTACATTTCAAACATTGGAAATATCCAGACCAATCATTTTATTAATAACTACATAGTCACTTAGAACAAAGAAGCTGCCTGTGATTCTGAGGAATAGGAACAACTAAACAGAAAATACCACATAAGATTCATTTGTTCAACATAGTGGAGTAGCTGGGCTGAATTTCCAATCATGTAACAATATGTACTATAAAAGGATAGCAATTTTTTTTAATTTATTTGGCTGCAGAGGCTCTTTAGCTGCAGCATGTGGGAATCTAGTTCCCTGACCAGGGATCAAAGCCTGGTTCCCTGCGTTGGCAGTGAGTCTTAGCCACTGGACCACCAGGCAAGTCCCATGGGACGGCAATAAGTTTTTTAAAAGATAGGTTTGAAGAGGGTAACAGAAGTTACAGATCAAGGAAAGCAACTTGGTTGTTCAAGGCAATTGTGCCAGATTAGAGATTATCAGCTGTGAGTCATTAGAAGAAGGGGTCTCTATGCCATGTGGAAAAGGGGTAAATGAAATGGTAATGCTAACAGTACCTATCAAATGCACAGTTTTCAAAGTATTCCACATGCATAATAATAGCAACCACCCATTGAGTACTAACTAGCTGCTGCATGCATTCATTTAATCCACGTATAACTATTAAGATAGGCATTGTAATACCCACTGTACAAATGGTGAACAAGTTAGGAAACAGACCACAGTGGCAGAACCAGAATTTAGAACCAATGTTTGTTTGCCTCCCAAACCAATCCTCTTTCTGCTGTATTGTCCTGTTTTATTGCATCATTGTCACAAATGCTCTATAAAGTGGTCTGTGAGCTCCATGAAGATAGGGACTGAGTGTCATGTTCACCCCTGGTGATCAATAAATATTCATTAACTGAATGAATGGAACAGGTGAGGCCTAGAGAGAGAAAGTAATTTATCCAAGATCACACAGCCACTATTTGACAGGGCCAGATTCTCTGATTCCACATCCTGTGCACTAAACTGGTTAAGAACCTACAGCATACTGAGCTAGGTGTGCATCTTGGGTGGGGACTGCAGGGAGAGATATAGGACAAATAAGTGAGATAACAGAAGAATCTAATGCTGAGAGCCTACGGGAGTGAAGGTAAATCTAAAGACCATGCCTGGAAGGTGAAAGATTTGAATTGAAGATAATCCAGTAAAGCATTGCTGGATTGAGGACTGGTCTGGGCAAAGACTAAAGTAAATTATATGCAGGGGAATACAGCCAGCCCCCAAATACCATGCCATCAGTCACAAGGGTGTGTGGACACAGGCCAGTGGCAGTTTTGCCTATTAATTGAAGCAGAGTAAGTGATTCCATGTGGTGAAAGTCTTCTGAGCCAAATCGGCAGAGATTCTGCTTGCCTGAAGCTGAACTATCTGCCAAACTTTCCCAAAGTACTGGCTGGACACCCAGACTGGAAATGAGAAACTCAAGAATAATGAGAAGGACTGTGGTGGGAGGTAGGCAAGCTGGAGGACTGAACTGCTGAAGAGTCTGAATGCTAACTGGTTGCTCTTTGTCAGTATAATTCCCTTGTACCCTTACCCTCATTTTTTCTAAGGAAGTGGAAAAGTTTTTACAGGATGCTCAGTTTAAACCAGAGCCTCTTGAGGTAACACAGACAAAAAAAATTGTCACTCCTCTATAATTTTAATAAACACCTATAAGATTCTAGGAAGAAGGCATCAGATTTAGGGTTGCTACTCCTATGCTCAGAAGCAAAGACTGTCCCTTGGTCTCAATTTAAAAGAGGCCTGAAGTAACAGGACAATAACTAATGGCAATTCCATTACAGTGCCCTGTTAACTCTAGGAGTTAAACTAGAAAAAACAATTAGATTCCCTCATGATGCATTTCAAGATAATATGCATTTGTATTCCAAGCACCTAGCAGAGTGCCAGCCCCTTGGTAGCAGTTCAAAATGAAGAACAAAGGGAAACTGATGGGAAATGTATCATTGTGCAAATAAAGCAAAATAGATCTTAAAATTTTCATAGGAATCATTGGTTTTACACTGTTAGGATTTAACAGTGGGAGAAAATATGTGTTCTTCCCAAAGAAATGAACCAATAAACCTGAGAGGATATTTATCATTTTTAAAGTACCCATTATATCTGTCAGGTGCAATATCTCATTTATTGAGACAATTTCTTTTTCCAAAGAAAATCAAAGCTCAGTGAAGTTAAGTCTCTTCCACAGAGACATAGCTGGCAAGTGACAGAGATTTAATCTGGAATTTAATCCAGACTTGTCTGACTCCAAAGCCTTTGTGTGTGCTGTTCTCACTGCACTTTCTCAGGAAGAAAAAAAAGTCATTACTATCTACAAAGAAAACCCTGCAACCTTTCTCTGTACCAAAGAGATAAACTAGAAAGTTAGAGATACCGTCACTTCCAGGTCAAGCAGGACTTAACCATGCAGAGAGAAATGATGTCTCAGAAATTTCAGGCCTGAATTCTGTACTCCACACCCCTTACTATATATTTCTTTTTACACTATAAATCTTGGAACTCAAACTCATGATATCCTGCACTGGTTAAACACAAACAACAAAGAAAATCCTCACAGCCCCCTTTTCAGAAACCCGGGAAATTACGCATCTTTAAAATGAAGATTTCTAAAGGAAATAGGGTTTCTGTCTGGCTCATTTCCACTGAATTTAACATTGAGAGAGCCAAGGCCTGGGATTTATCCTCAGTTCCTGGGCAAGGGCCAGGAAAACAGAGCCAGACAGACAGAGAGGCTGGAGTTGTGTGAGGCTCCACACTTAAAAAGACACCGAAGTAGGGCACTAAGTCATAGGAAGCTGGCAGGGGTCCAAATTTAAAAGCACAATTTACAGGTGGCTTGTGAAAGCCCTGCCTAATTCCCCAGTAAATCTGAAGTTGCACTGGAAATCTCAGAGTGACATAAGTAAGAAAAGAATTTAAAAGTCAAGGTTAAGGAGATAGAGTAAATTAGCCGGGAGCCCAGGAACTGCTGAGATCACAGAAGACTGAGAGGATGTGGCTGAGAAATGTCTTGGTTCTGAGATAAAGGATAGGATCCCACACAATGGGGACTGGTCTGTAAAGGCAGAGAGATGTTAAAGCACTAAGCTACAGGAGGAAGTCCATTTCTAAAGAGGAAAAGATTGGGAAGAAAAGAAGGCTACATCTGTAAAAACGGGTCCCTGGAGAATATAGTAGTAACTCAATAAAGGGGAGGGGTGAGAGGCTTAAACGTGTGTATGAATATGCGCGTCTGTGCGTGTGTGCGTCTGTGTGTGTGTAGCCCTGAAGGAAACTCCCCAAAAGGAAATGCATGTGAGGGCTCTGAGCCAGGAAAAGCGATCCAGAGGACTGTGGGAGCAAAGCTCTCTTACAGAGAGGGTGTCCCGGAGGAGGCCAGACCCCGCAGACTCACCTCGGCCATAGCCCTGCGTGTGTTTGGCGAAGCTTCTCACCACGGCCTCCACGGCCTCCCGCAGTACCACAGGGCTGCCTGCGGCGCCCGGGGGCAGCGGCAGCCCGGCGGCCCCGGACAGAAGCAGAGGCGGCGGGGGCGGTGCGGGGGGCGGCGGGGCCGGCGGGGGGCCCGCTGGGGGTGTGGCGGTGGCAGCCGCGGCCCCAGTCACTCCGGGCCGAAGCGCTCGCAGAGTGCCTCTCCCGCTGGTGCCCACTCCAGGCTGCAGTCGCTGCGCTCGCAAGGTCTCCATCCCGGCCGCCAGTGGAGTAGCGGCCCGGAGGCTGCCAGCCTGGCGAGCTAACGGTCCCAGCCGCCCCCGCCAGCGAGCGCCCAGGGACTGAAGGAGGTGCCGGAGCCCAGCCGTCAGTCAAACGGGGGCGGGGACGAGCCAAGTCCTATGCCAATCACCAGAGATGGGGCGGGAGCTGGCCGGCTGCCCCTCCACAATAGGCAAATTATTGAGGGCGGAGGTTCTGAGCAACCAATTACAAAGAGAAAAAGCGATACCTCTACCCTGGAGAAGCTTAGCTCTGGCGCATCTTTTCGAGTACTAGAAAGCGGGCCAGACTCACAGGGCGAGGCTAGAGGGGGAAAAAAGGGGGGCCTGGATGCATGACTGGGGAGAACTGTAGACAGAATGAGTAGATTCTTAGTCTTGGTCGGATCACTTCATTTCATAGATGTAGATGAGGAAAGTGACTCAGAAAAGTGATATGACTTGTTCAAGATCATATGCAGTTGATAGTGGAGCTAAAGGAAGGAAAGATACTGACATTTAATGAGCACATACTTACTGTACGTCAGACACTATACAATGTACTTTAGTGAATTGTCTTATCTAATAATTGCAATCACTAACTAGATTTTATTATCTTATGGATAAGGAAACTGACAGGCTAGATACATTGTCCAAAATTAAATAGCCAGGAGGTAGCAAAGGAGGGTTTAGACAATAGGTCTTCTGATTTCCAATATTTTAATCTTTTTGTTATAATGCATCGTTGGGTAATTTTCTGATTTCACCAATTCTAAGTTGAAGGAAGAAACAGTAGAATTTCTCCCTTACCTATTGTTATAGCAAGGAAGAGTTAGAGTATAGGAAGAAAACCAGCAAGCTGAAAGGTCCAAGGGGCAAATTAAGACAGGCACCTTTGTTCATAGAACCGTTCAGGCTGGGTTCCTCCAATTACTGTTACTCTTACACACACACTACACACATGCACACACATACACACACCCTTTGTCAGTTGAATATCATACCATTTTTACCTAGGTGGAAGTTATACTATTTCTCTCTCTCCCTCCCTCTCTCTCCACCCAACAGGGCCTTGGAAATCAAGGATAGGTAAACAGAAGAAGTAGAAAAAAAAAAAAAAAGGATGAAATGCAGTTGGTGAGATGAAAGTTAGCCCCCCACCAAGGAAAAACTGAGTGGTCAAGAAGCAGGAAGCTTGAAAGAGGGACAGTTAATCTACTGTAATATAGCTGCTGATGGTGAAGGGGGCAGATTCTTTGCAGGAATCTTAAAGAACTTAAGGATGGGCATAGGGGAGACTGAGGGAAATGAAAACCTATCAGATGCCTTAAAATCTTCAAGATATGGGACACTTGCCTCTTCTTCTACAACCACAGTTGGTTTCCTGGAAAGAAGGTGGATGGAGCCTTGAAGAAACCCTTGATCTTTACAGCTATAGTTAGTATCACCCTCCCTCCCTAGTCCTCATCCCCCCACACCCTCCACCCCCAGCAGAAGTGACAAAACAGAGACTTCTGAACACATTTATTTGACAAATCAAGTGGAGAGAGGAATGATTTAAGGTTACTCCCCATGTCAACCTGTGGGGGTGTTCATAAGCTCAGATGGACAGAAGAGCAGCTTAGAGCCCATGACCCACCTCCTGGGAAAATGAAACAACCTGGTGTATTGGTTAGGGGTATGGGGTGGGAAGAAAAAGCTGGAAGCTGAGAAGTAAAGCTGAGAGCAGGAAGGGCAGCAGCAGAACTGAGGCTGGGGATTGCTGCAGGATATTCCCAAGGGGAGTAGAGAAGCTATCCTGAAAAGTGTTTAGGGCTAGAAGCAGGGTGTGAACAAGGAGCCAGGCCTGGATTGAAAAGCAAGACCTGCGGAATGGGGTGGGATATTCACGAAGACGGTAGCATGTCCAAAATCATGAGCAGGCTGTGTTGCAGGGCATACATGGAAAGCAAGGGATTACTATTGCAGGAGGGCAAAGAGATTGGAGATTACCCATAAGTAGGGGCTCCCTAATGCTTCTGAACAAATGCAAGTTGAGTTTGGGACCCTTTGGGGGCCCTAGCACAAGTGGTCCTGTGTGCGCTGTGCCCATGGGCATGAGAAATTCCCATATGCACGGTGAAGTGACGAGGGCATGAATGCATGAGTCTATATGCCCAATAAATAGAGTACTTACCCTTCCCTGCAAAAACGAGTACTGTGCTTGTGGACACATGTTTACCCATGTATGTGTGCCTCGTGCCCATGAGCACATGCAAGAGACCTCTATGTCCATAGTGTGTGTGTGAGAACTGGTTTTCCCACCCGTCCCAAGGTCCTGATCCCCACCCGCCTTGGCTCCTCTCACTCCTCTCAGCGCCCAGGCTCCCCTGGCCCGCCTAGACTCTGGAAGCCCCCTAGCAGGCGGATCTGCTCAGTCTGCATGGAGTGGCGTCTCACCAACTTGCGCTTGGTCCTGGGAGAGCCTGGCGCCCCCGCCTGGGGAGGGGCGGGCAGTGAAGGCGCCCGACCTCCGGGTTGGGGGCGAATGTCGGGGATGGGAGGATGGGGGCTGACATTGAGCGGGGGCAGGAAACCTGGCCGCGTTTGCGCGATGTGGTCCAGGAGCAACGTCCCCGAGCCCCTCCGCTCCAGCAACCCGGGACTCCGCCTCCGCCCGCTCAGCGGAGATACAGCCCCAGGAAGACTCTCCTGGGACTGGCGCGGGGAGGAAACCGAGCCGGCTGGAGGGAGGGTCAGCGGGGAGGCGCTGTATCTGCGGCGCTCCAGGGACGGGCGGCTGCACTCGGGCGAGTCGGGGCAAAGATTTCCGGGAGTATCGAGCTCCACCGACTCCATGCGGCTCAGTTTCTGCCTCAGCCCTGAAGAGGGGCCAGGCTCCTGAGCTTCTGGCGCTGTGTTTCTGCGAGAGAGAGGACCCCCACCCGTCACTTTCTCCGCCCACGGGGGCGGGTCCTCTGGGCCTTCGGTGCTGTGACGTCGGGAAAGACGCGGTCGACCTGTCAGGGTCAGGCCGTTGAATTCGGCGGTCAGGCGGTCGACCCCCGGCCTCCCTTCTGCAGGCGGGACCGGTTGAGGAGGGGCCACTAGGCCCCAGGGCTCGGAGTTGAGCCTTTTGAGGGGTTTTGGAGGATGGCGGGGTGGTTTGGGGAGTGGCTCGGAAGGGGAGGGGTCATCGGGGGGCTTAGGAAGAGGGAATTCAAATACGTCCCTCTTTTCCTCTTCTTCCTGGGCGCGAGGGGATAACAATCCTCGTCCTCCCACTCCTGCAGTCTGCAGTTGGATTTCCGAAGGCGATGTGCAGACCCCGGGGCTAGGAGGAGTGGGAGCGGGGTCCTCCACCCCCGGGGACGGTGGGGAATTGAGATACTGGCGTGTCTTCTTGGTGCCGGAGGGCGAGGTGTCAGTGGTAATGATGATGACCTCCGTGCCCTTGGCCTTGCAGGCGTCCAGCAGCGTGGCAAGGGTCTCGCGATCCCCGCGGTCCAAGGCGTGGACAAGTGCCGAGGCGCCGGCGTGATCTCGGACTGAGGGGTCCGCGCCATGGGCAAGGAGCAGGGAGGCCACCGCGGCGCCCCCGCCGCCCGCGCAAGCGTGCATGAGCGCCGTGCGCCCTAGGCGATCTGCGATGTTGGGGTCCGCGCCTTGCTCCAGAAGGTAGCGTACCATGCGTGCCTTGTTCTGGGGGTCGTCGTACCGGGCCCGACAGGCCGCCATTAGCGCAGTCTCCCCTTGAGCATCACCCTCATTCACGTAGGCGCCCCCCTCCAGAAGCAAACGGGCCAAGCGTAGCTTACCCTGACCCACGGCCCGAAGAAGAGCGTGGCCCTCGGTGTGCAGCATAGCTGCAGCTGGGGAGAAAGCACCGTTGGAGCCGGGATTGGGACCTGCCGAGGACGCCTAGGGGGGTGAGGGTGGTGGCTGGCAGAGGCCTGCGGGCTCAGTGGCGAAGCCAATCCCTGCAAAAAAGAGAAAGGTCTTATTTACTGATTCAGGCAGGGAAACTGAGGCACAGGTGGAAGGACCCGCGTGGGATGGGGGAGATCTCCACGGCATGGCACATAGTCCTTCTTCTAACTCATGCCTCTGAGCCGCCCCCATCCCCCCAGCGCATGCCTGAGGAGATGAGAAGGGTGCACCCGCACTGAAGGACGAGCGCGCGTGCAAACGCGTACGTGCACGCGCAGGGATATCCGCACCCCCACCCTCACCCCACGGCTTATCAGACCTTTCCAGCATCCCCCTTTTCTTATCCGCACTTGGAATCCCCCTTTCTAGGATGTTGAACGCCACCCACCCACACACATGCACCCATACATTCACACACACAGTCCCATTCCTAACCTCTTTTAGGTTGCCACAGCCCCACAGACTGAATGGGGGGAGGGAGGCAGCTTGCGTTTGGGACCTAAAACGGGTGGGGGGGAGAATTGGGGGGTTCTTTTGCCCCTGCTATATACCCCATCACTCCTTGTTCTTTCCCCTCCCAGGTTGTGCACCCAAATAGATACCTGTAAGTCCGCAGAATCTCCTCCGGGCCAGGGCTGAGGCCAGGGCCACGGGGCAGCTGGGGTGGCGGAGCCGGGTTCCTGGGGGCCCACATGGCGTGGGGGTGGGCACTCGGATTCCCTTGGTGTCAGTATCTGCGCCCGGGCACAGAATCCTGGTCCCTCCTCCCGGTGCGCCCCGGGCACAGCGCCGGCTCCGGAGGAGAGAAGCTGGGGGGGGGGGGGGGGGCGGAGCTATGCCTCGCTATTTATAGCCTAGTCTCTGCGGGTGGGGGCGTCGGGCACCAAACCATTACCCCACCCATGCACACATAAACCCTCAAAAGCTAGAGGCTCCAATCCTGACTTCCCTTTCTTAGCCCCTCAGTCACAACAAACCTAAATGTTCCTTAAGAGACTCCTCCGCGACCCAGACTGGGACCATCCCAATTCTTCGTCTAGCTTCAACAGATCCCCATTCTCCGCTCTTCGTGCGTTGATGCGCGCCTGTGCATCAGATCTGACCTGCCACACGCGGTACATGGTACACTATACAGAAAGGTGGAGAGAGAGGCGATGGGATCCACAGCTGGAGTCCTTACTGTATAGAGGGAGGCAAGAGATCTGGCTGCCTTCTCCTAGTTTAAATGTCAGAGGGAGCTGGAGTCAGACACAGCGATACATCTTCATTCCACCTCCCAGCAACCGGAACATGCATCACAAATAAACTTGGACCTCAGCTCCCTTATACAGACTTCTTAGATAAGTATGCAGAGGTTGGGTCATTTTTAGATACTGCAAGGGGTTATTCCCAGATACCTCCTCCCCATATTTTTGGAGGGATGGGAGGAAGAGAGAGAAAAGGGGCAGAGAAGGGTGAACCTTGTAACACATTCTCTCTCATTGCATCTATTTATTCTCGGCCTTTTCCCATCTTGTTTGAAGGTCTCCGAATCGTTCCTTAAAGTCTTCTTTCTCCCTATCTGTAGCAGTCGGTTTCTCTCAGTGTCTATCTCTGCCTCTCCTCACCACCTGCCCTGTCTCCATGGTTACCATAGCTTCCATCTGCATATTTTAGGAATGAGTTTGTGTCCAGCTGGAAGGCGTCAGGGGAAGTGGGGGGGGGGGGTGAGGAAAAAATCCTAAGGATTTGGAAAACTCACCTGAGATAATTCAGAGGCTGGAGGCCACCAGACAGAAGATATAATGTTCCTGAAGAAGGGGGAGAGAGAAATATTTGCAGGGAAGCTACCCATTTTTGTTAGGTACCATGTTTCGATTCCTGGGTCTGGAAGATCCCCTGGAGAAGGAAATGGCAACCCACCCCGGTATTCTTTCCTGGAGAATCCCATGAACAGAAGAGCCTGGCAGGGTGCAGTCCACAGGGTCACAAAGAGTTGGACACACCTGAAGCAACTTAGCATGCACACACCATTTACTGAAAACCAACTATGTGCCAATTATGTAAGTACTTTACACACATTATCTCCAATCCTCACAACAATGCTATAAGGTAGGAATTATTTTCTTGTTATAAAGAAACTGTAACTTTAGTAAAGTTAAGCAGTTCTCCAAAGCCTCACAGTTCTGTTTCTGTCCTATTCCGAAGGCTGGGTGCTTGCCACTACACCAACAGCCTTCCCAGTCCAGAGGCTTCACTCCCAGGGCCATTGTCTATGACCTCAGGGTTATTCTTGACTAACTTCTAGATTCTATCTCTACTCTGATCTCTTTCCCATTGTTTCTGGTTTTTTTTTTTTTTTTTTTTTTTTTGTGAAAGTGGGACCCCTCCTCCCAACCCCACCCTCTTTAACCAAAGGCTAGGAGGAGCTGGAAGGAGGTCGAAGATGCAGTAAACACTGGACTCCTGCCCTATCTCCCCAATTCTGGTTATCTGATTTCCTAATCCTTCCTTTCCCAAAGCCTCTTTCCATCTTCTCACAGACATGGCAGCAACCTACAGGAAAACATTTTTCTAGAAAAGAAATACTCATGGGTGGTGCTGGAGGGAAGCAGCGCAGAACTGAAGGGAAGACTGGAGGAATGAGGGAGAGGCCAAGTGTGAAGCCACGAAAAGAATGACCCTTCAGGGAGCAGGTTTCACAGAGTTTAATTTCTCTGTGGAAGCTCTTTCTATCGAGTCCCTAGGTGAAATCTAAGGATCAGCTTCCTTCTGTGAACCGTCGCCAGGCCAAGCGGTCCTCCATCTGAGATGAGGTCTGAAATGACTGACCCCTTGGTTCTGCAACCCCATCTTTCTACTCACTCGGCTTGTCTAGCCTGAGTTCCGGCTAACTCCCTCCCTCCCTCCCTTCCTCGGCTTCAAGTGGGCGGGCCTCCTCGGCTTCCCCTAGATTGGCTGGGAGAACTCACCAATGGGGAGCTCTGGGAGGCGGACCTAGTACGCCACCAGCTTGAGGAAGACAGGCAAATTTCAAGTTGGCCGCGGCGTGTTTTCCGCCTGGGGGAGGGGCAGCAGGTAAGGCCCCGACTGGGTGGCTCTGACCTGGTGCCATCCCGCACCTCCCGAACTAGTTCACCGGGGACCAGCTGCTAACTAGAGAGACAGCGCTTTCCGGCAGCCTGTTGGATCTGCCCCCTTCTACTTCCCCACTCTCTCCCTGTGGGTTCGCTTTGCTGTGTTGATTACACACTGGAGAACCGTAGTTTTCCTTCGCGCAAAGGGGAGATATATTAAAGGAGAAAGTGGAAGACTCTGTCTGGTACCTCTGAGCCTTTACTATGAACCAGCTTCTCCTAAATCTATTAGTATTAAGAGCTTGACAGACTCCCGTTGTTTATCAAAACTCTGATGAAATATTACCTCCTACCTGTAGCTTTCCTGGACCAGTTTTTTTTTTTTTCAGGATTAATTGTTCCCCAGTCTGACAATAGCATTTTATGCGTACTTTTACTGGAGCCCTGACTGCCTGCTCCCTCTTTAATGTTTCTATTCTACTTAGAGTATAAAGTTTTGTAGGGCAAGTTCTAGGATTTAATACAATGCAATGTATTATGTAGTAAATGCACAGTGCCCAGTAAAAGTTAATTGGATGGAATTGATTGGAAAGGAAGAATTTAAACTTCTGATGTAATTAGGGAGCAATTAATAAAACACAAAGTAAAATACAATACAGTATATCATTATGACCTCTTAAGTTGGTGGTTCATAGTGTAATTGCTCACAAAGTCCAGAGACGGGTGAAAGCTAAGAGGACTGGGATGGTGAAGGGAGCCTTTAGGAATCACAAGGTCTCAAGTTTGGAACAGACCTTAGGAGTCATGTATTCATTCTTTCAGCACATATTTATTGAGCATCTACTATATATCAGACATAATGCCAGAGAATGCCGATCATAGTGAATCCTTTACTTTAGATAGGCATCCTTCCTCTGATAAACCATATTTAGTAAATTATTATTCAGCTTCTGTTTAAACTTTTTAGTAAGAGAACTTCCTATCTCACTTTGCTCTGCAATCAATATCCAACAAATACAACAAGAAATATATGGCTCAACAAAATGTATTCCACATTTTCACTGTAAAAGAGACAGAACTGTCCTAATGGTAACATTCTTAAAGATAAAGAAAATCATCTCTATGTTTTCTGTTTATAGAAGTAATATACATTTATCCTAGAAAACCATAAAATGTCTATTATATCATGACAGTGATATAGTGTTACTATTTTAATATATATCCCTTCAATTTATTTCCTGCATGTATACATATATATATATGTGTGTTTTTTGTATATATTACACACATAGGGATATACAACAAATACAACCTTTTATCATGCTTTCTCCACTTTACATCATATTGTGAACATTTTTCTGCCTTTAAATATTATTTGAAATTTTTATTATGTCTACATAATAGTGTAAGATGGATATTTGATTTTTTTAACCCTTCATATTTTAAAAAATAAAGCCCACTTATTGAAGTTGGTCATTAGGTCTTTTTTTTGTTTAAGATTATTTCTTGGCAGTGGTGGGTCTTCGTTGCTTCAAGTAGGCTTTCTCTAGTTGTGTCTAGTTATGGCAAATGGGGGCTACTCTTTGTTGCGGTGTGCGGGCTTCTCATTGCGGTGGCTTCTCCTGTTGAGGAGCACAGTCTCTAAGCGCATGGGCTTCAGGAGTTGCAATGCGTGGGCTCAGTAGGTGCAGCAGATGGGCTTAGTTACTCCATGGCATGTGGGATCTTCCAGGACCAGAGACTGAACCAGTGTCCTTTGTGTTGCAAGGCAGATTCTTAACCACTGGACCGCTGAGGAAGCCCCTGCTGCTGCTGCTGCTAAGTCGCTTCAGTGGTGTCCAACTCTTAGCGACCCCATGGACAGCAGCCCACCAGGCTCCTCTGTCCACGGGATTCTCCAGGCAAGAATACTGGAGTGGGTTGCCATTTCCTTCTCCAGTGAGGAAGCCCCAGCCATTCATTTTTTGTTGGACTATTTAGGTTATTTCAGAATTTGTGCTACCATGGATAGCTCTTTGATAAACATGATTTTATATCTCTAACTATGTATCTGATGATTTCTTTGGATAAGTTTTAAAAGTGGGATTACTGGATTAAGGATATTAACTTTTAAAAGGCTGTAGATTCAAAAAGTCAAATTGTTCACCCAAAATATTATATTTATAATTCTTCCAGTGAGGTATGAGAGTGTCCACTTCAAAAAAACTCATGGAAGCCTGATTAATTTTTAAATCTTTGCCAATTCTATAGATAAAAAATGGTTTGACCATTCTTGTTAATTGCCTATTCATGTTCTTTGCATATTTATCCTATTGGGATGATTTTTCTTTATTTCCATGAGTTCTAATATAATAAGAGTGTTAACTCTTTGTCTTATTTATTACAAATATAGCAAATTCTAAACGTTAGAGTGCTCCAAGCCTTAGTCCCTGGATCTCTTCTTTTCTCTCTTCACATCCACTCCTTTAGGAATCTCTTCCCAGTCTCATGACTTGAAACATTTGTATATTGAGACCTCCATTAGAATGTAAGCTCCTTTTAAACTCCATGGGTGCAGCAGTTTTTTGTCCATTTTACTCACTGCTACATCCCTAGTATTTGAAACAGTGCTTGACACTGAATAAGAACTAAGTAAATATTCGTTGAATGAATTAAGATGGTTTTTTATTATTATCTCCATTTTACAGATAAGGAAACATCAACCCTCCCTACTATTCACTCTTGCACTCCCCTTCCCCCACAAACAACAGGATCTCACATATATTATACTCATTCTCAACTGTGCTGAACTGTGTAATGTAGTAGAAGTTATTAAGAAGCAGTTTTCAAAAAAAAATACAGAAAAGCAATAACATCAAATTTAAGAAAGGCTTTTTAGTAACTTCTACCATATTAAAACAGTTATGGCACAGTTGGGAATGAGTATAACATATGTGGGATGTTGTTTGTGGGGGAAGGAGAATGCATGATATTTATGGAGGGGCAGTTTGGGACCAGATTATAGGAAACCTTACATCTTCAAGAGTCACAATCACTTCATCACAATCTTAAATAGAAGAGCCTTGTAGATTCCTGAGCTGAATAGGGTATAGATGGATGGTTTACAGTTTCCTAACCACCAGTTTAGTGCCTTAATTAAATAAAAATTTGTCTTCTTTTTACCCCACATTTCTTGAGGGTCACTTGGTCAGTATGTGGAAATGGAGTTAGATTTGTCTAACCTCAAAGCTCATGACCTTTTCTTAACTCCTCATTGCTTTGCAATCAAAACAGCTCCTGTCTCCACTGATAGAACTGTGTCCATCGGGTGGAGGGACACCTAAGCTGGCTAGTTAAAAGTGTTTTCCCTTGAAAGGGCCTGAAAACACAATGGCAAATTCTTACTCCCTCTCTCACATCCACAAGACAGGATCTCTCACCTAACGTGTTCTTTAAATCAGATCACAGTTTAATCTGTTAACTAACAGCTGTGTTTTGTTTGTTTATTACTTCGTATTGGACTTTACAATGTGTTCGTTTCTGCTTACAGCACAGTCAATCAGCTGTATGTACACATATATCATCTCTTTTTTAGATTTCCCTCCCATTTAGATCACCATAGAGCCCTGAGTAAAGTTCCCTGTGTGGTACAGTAGGTTCTCATTAGTTATCTATTGTATACATAGTATCAATAGTGTATATATGTTGATCCCAGCCTCCCAATTCATCCCATCCACCCTCTTACTCTTTGGTATCCATGTTTGTTTTCTATGTCTGTCTCTATTTTTGCTTTGCAAATAAGATCATCTACACCATTTTTCTAGATTCCACATATATGTGTTAATATGTGATATTGATTTTTCTCTTTCTGACTTACTTCACTCTGTATGGCAGTTTCTAGGTCCATCCAAGTCTCTGCAAATAGCAGAATTTCATTCCTTTTTATGGCTGAGTAATATTCCATTGTGTTATATTATATGGATCACACCGTCTTTATCCATTTATCTGTCGATGTACATTTAGACTGCTTCCATATCATGGCTATTGCAAAAAGTGCTGCAGTGAGCATTGGGGTGCATGTATCTTTTTGAATTATGGTTTTCTCCAAGTATTTGCCTAGGAGTGAGATTTCTGGGTCATATGGTAGTTCTAATTTTAGTTTTTAAAGGAATCTCCATGCTGTTCCCCCATCGTGTCTGAACCAGTTTACATTCCCCCCAACTTTTGTAAGAGGGTTCCATTTTCTCCGTACCCTCTCCAGCATTTATTGTTTGTAGACTTTTTGATGATGGCCATTCTGCCTAATGTGAGGTGATACCTCATTAACAGCTGTCTTTTCCTCACATTTTTCATGGCAGTTGAACTTGAAGCTTTCCAGATTTCTTAAGCAAACATTCCCCTACCCTCTCCTTCCTGCTACATATTGTTAATCTCATCTACTATTCAGGTACTATATTTTTAATTTTCTAATGAATGTTTTCCTCATTATAAAAGCAATACCTTTTTGGTACAGAGGAAAAACAACGCTTAAAATACACATTACCAAAAAATCTCCAAATCCCATCACCTTGAATTAACCGATGTTAATTCTTGCTGTATACCCTTTAAGAACAACTTTTCTGTAAAGCAATTATCCTTCAATAAAAAATAAATTAATTTTTAAAAAAAGAACAACTTTTTTACTTATATGTATGGGTGTGTGTAAGTTTGACAAAATAGCTTACCTTGAATATATTTTTAAATCTTTTTTTTCCCTGACTAATCTTTTATGGAGTGCATTTTGTTGAGTCATGTGTTTCTTGTTTTATTTGTTGGATTTTGATTAAAGAACAAATATCCAAAAATGGAATGACTTGTAAAGTGAGATAAAAAGATTTGCTAAAAAAGTTTAAATTGAAGCTGTCTAACAGTTTACTAGATATGGTTTATCAAAGGAAAGTTGAATGTCTAAAGTAAAGGATTCACCATAATCTCTGTTGTCTAGCATGTCTGGCTTATAGTGGTGATGGTTGTGGTTTAGTTGCTAAGTCGTGTCTGACTCTTGCGACCCCATGGACTGTGTAGCCTGCCAGGCTCCTCTGTCCATGGATTCTCCAGGCAAGAATACGGGAGTGGGTTACCATTTCCTTCTCCAGGGGATCTTCCTGACCTGGGAATCAAACCCGGGTCTCCTGCATTGTAGGCAAATTCTTTACCAACTGAGCTACAAGTTATAGTAGATTACAGTAGATGCTCAATAAATATTTGTTGAAAGAAAGAAAGGAAACATGATTTCTAAGGTCTGATCCAAACTTGGGACCTTGTGATTCCCAAAGCCTCCCCTCACCATCCCAGTCCTCTTAGTTTTCTCTCTTCTCTGGACTAGGGGAACAATTATATTATGAACCACTAATTTGAAAGGTCATGATTATGTATTATATTGTCTTTTGTTGTTCCATAACTAACATGTTATTAGTATGTACGCTTATATGATGTGATGAAAACGTCACTTTATCTTGTTGATCATCCTCCTCCAAATCTACAACCCCAGTCTAATCAAGAGAAAAACCTCAGAAAAATTCCAATAGAGGAACATCCTATAATATATTTGACCAGTAATCTTTAATAAAACTGTCAGGGTAATGAAAAACAAGGAAGGTCAGAGAACTGTGAATTTTGAATTGATACTTATGTTTCTTTCTTTATTAATAGATTTTATTTCTTAAAACACTTTGAGATTTACAGAAAAACTGAGCAGATAGTACAAAAAGTTTTCATACACCCTGGCACCAGTTTCACCTATTATTAACATCATATATTAATATGGTATATTTGTTATAATTAATGAATAAATATTGATACATTGTAATTATGTAAAGTCTGTACTTGATTTGGACTTCCTTAGTTTTACCTAATGCTCTTTTTCTGTTCCAGGATCCTGTCCAGGATACCACATTACATTTAGTTATCATGGCCTTGTTATGTCTATATATATAGACACGTATATATGCACAAACTGTATATATAATACAGAAATGGAATTGAAAGGATGCATATGCAAATATTTGTAATGATTATTAGTACATCATGGTTAGTAGATATTTTGCTTTATACCTCATTTGTATCTTTTCAGGTTTTCTAGAATAAATATACACTACTACTGTAATTAGAAAACAAAAGGAATGTTTTTTTTTTTTAAGAATGCTACCACTAGGACAGCTCTCTCTTTTACAATGAAAGTGTGAACTTTTCTTGTTTTTGATGACCCTGACAGTTTTGAAGAGTACTGGTCACGTATATTATAGGATGCTTCTCCATTGGAATTTGTCTGCGTTTTCTCTTCTCTTTACAGACTGGGGTATTGGTTTAGGGGAGGAAGATATCACATCTGCTAGTGGTAAAGGATCTGCCTGCCAATGCAGGAGACGCTAGGGACACAGTTTCGATCTCTGAGTCGGGAAGATCCCCTAGAGAAGGAATGGCAACCCACTCCTGTATTCTTGCCTGGAAAATTCCATGGCCAGAGGAGCCTGATGAGCTACAGTCCAAGGGGCCACAAAGAGTTGGACATGACTGAGCACACAAGGGTACATATTAATGATACAATTTAAAGTTGTTCACGTTGACCTTGGTCACCTGACTGAAGTAATGCTTGTCCAATTTCTATACTGTAAAGTTACCCTCCCCCACACCTTTCCAAAATTGTTTTGGACAAAATTCCCTATGCACAGGCCATACTTAAGCAGTGAGGAATTACACTCTCCCCTTTTAGGGTGGAATCCCTAGTGTTTCAGATGGTAAAGCATCTGCCTGCAATGCAGGAGACCTAGGTTTGATCGCTGGGTCTGGAAGATCCCCTGGAGAAGGGAATGGCAACCTACTCCAGTATTCTTGCCTGGAGAATTCCACAGACAGAGGAGCCTGGTGGGCTACAGTTCATGGGGTTTTAAAGAGTCAGGCACAACTAAATGACTAACACTTTCTTTCTACATAATTTATTTGGAATTCAGTATATGGGATTTTTTTCTCTCCCATGTATTAATTTGTTCAAATGTTTATTTATATCAGTACAGTCTGTTGGATATTTATTTTATACTTTGATATTACATTCCAATACTTCTTTATTTTATGGTTCCACTTGTTCAGGCTTTGGCTGTTGGAAGCTCTTTCATTTGCCTCTTACGTACCTTTGACAGAGCCCCATCAATGTGTGTGCTGTTTTTTGAGCACTTTCTTACTTTCTGGCACTATAAGATACTTCAATCTCATCTTGTGTATTTCCTGCCCCATTGGAGAAGCTGCATTTCTCCAAGAAGCCCTGGTTCCTTTTGCTGGAGAGTGGTATGAGAAACCAAGATCTGGGTGCTAGGTATGTTCCCTGCTACTGTGATATAATTTCTTTCAAGTTTCTTTTTCATTTGGTGACTTTCTTTATTCCCCATCCTATCTGACTGGTTTTTCAAAAATCATGGTAAGAGGCAGAGTTCAGTTACAGTAGCAGGAAGAACTTTCAATTCATCACAGTTGATTACATGGAAGGGGCTGCCTTGGGTGAAAGTGGACACCATCTCTCTAGGAAAATGCCACCAAAAGCTGAATGACTGACAGTTTACAGAAGATAGTACTGTACTGGGAGGATTATTGAGCTAGAAGACTCCATGTGTCCTTCCAGTTCTAAGATTCTGTGTTTCCAATTGGCACTTAAAAAGATCTGTTTGAGTGTAATATCTATTCTCACACACACACACCCCACCCCCAACCAATTGACAGTGAGACTGATGACTCATTTCTGTTCCCTCACAGTGTCTGGCACACTACCTTTTTCATGGTAGATGCTTAATAAATGTTTTGCTGAAATGCATTGCATTAGATTGAATTGGGGCCTAGTTGGGTTTGGAAAGTGAGGGAGAGAAAGAATTCAAAGATCATATGTAGATATGTAGCTGATGATAAACATCCAGTTAACTTGGCAACATAGGGAAATTTTATACAAGTGTCTAGTCACTTTCCTCCTTGTGCTTCAGTTACACCAGTTACACCATGTTGCAATTACCTGTCCTGTTGGGACCATGTCTCATCCTGATTTATATTTTCAGTAATACCTTGCCTGGCACCACGCTTCCTCAAAATTCATTGAGTTAAACTGGCTTTTCACGTCTCTGGGAGAAATGATTTGAGTGTGTTGTACCTCCCTGGTTTCCTGTCCATTCTGCTGTACTTTTTCTCTTTGTTTTTGTCTTTATCAGGTTTTTCCCATTGGATGTCTGAATCCCCAGGCCCCCTCCATCATGGCCAGCCGGGGTGGGGGCCGGGGTTGTGGCCGGGGCCAGTTGACCTTCAACGTGGAGGCTGTGGGCATTGGGAAGGGGGATGCTTTGCCCCCACCCACCCTGCAGCCTTCTCCACTCTTCCCTGTGAGTGTCTGCCCCCCTTTCCCAAGACTCCCTTATGCCCTTGACTGACTGTATGCAATCCTGGATTCCTCCTGGGTCATCAAAATCATCCTCATCTGGTCCCTCCCTGTCTCTGTACTTGCAACTTACATGGGATGTTTTCCAGACTAGGAAGTGTCTGCCCTTACTTTTTATACTCTCTGCTCCCCAGCTTTCAAAATGCTGTGTTGCTCCCAGCATTTGCCTTTGGTCCCCTGCTCAGTGGGAGCATTGGATAGAAGTGTGGGGAGAGGAGAGGCCCTCCCAGATTTATACTCCAGCATTTTTTCTCTGAACTGACCATTGCCTCTGCCTTCTTAGCCCTTGGAGTTCCGCCCAGTGCCTCTGCCCTCTGGAGAGGAAGGGGAATATGTCCTGGCCCTGAAGCAGGAGCTTCGAGGGGCCATGCGGCAGCTCCCCTACTTCATCCGGCCTGCTGTCCCCAAGAGAGGTCAGTTGGATGTTCTGAGTGCCTTTCATGAGTAGTGCCCTGTACTTAGCACCACTGGGGCCCCAGAGAGGTCAGAAGAGACACAGAAAGTTCACTGCCTAGCTGGGGAGATCATAGTAATTACCCCTGCATTTGAAATAACATTATGGTATCCATGGTTTGTTTTGAGTTTCACAATAGTCTTGGACAGTAAGAGCTTAAGTATTAAGGTGCCCATTTTACAGATATAATGGGGAGCTGTATTAAAATTTTTTTAACAATCTGGATATTGCAGGCACTAACCAGTCGGAACGAGTTGAGAAGGGTCTCTGAGAAGCCCTACAAATTAAAATATTAGCCCTTTGGTTTGTGGCTCATGGAGAGGTCACGGAGCCAGGAGGGACTGGAGAAGGGGGTATACTTGGGAGGCCTGGGATAGTGGATATTTACCAGTTGGTATGGAAGTATAGTATTTCAGTGTATTGACAACTGGTACTTTCCTCCTAAAGCTCTAGAAGCTGAAGTTCAGACAGTTGAAAGACTTGCCCAAGTTAGTCCCATGAACAAGGAGTAGAGGGAAGACAAAAACCCTATTTTCTTGCTCTAGTATGCTTTCCACTGTAACGCACTCCCAGTCAGTATAGCCATGCCTTGGGGTTAAGAGAGATAGCAAAAACATTGCAATTTGGGGTGGTGAAAAGACAGGTTAAAGGAGTGTTGAAGGTCCCCACTGAAGCTGCCCTCCCTGGGCTCTGGGTTTGGGGTGAGAAAAACGACAATTTCTGAGTTTTGAGAGACCCTCAGGAGGAACCCGAGGCTTCTGATAGGATAAAACTTTGACCCTTGACCTCTGATCCCTCAGATGTGGAGCGTTACTCAGACAAATATCAGATGTCAGGGCCGATTGACAATGCCATCGATTGGAACCCTGGTAGGTGATGGGGCTTTTCATTGACTTATTTTCTTTCAAATGCTTGAGCTGCCTCAAGCCACCACCCTATCCACCCTCCTCTGTCCCCAACCTCCACCCTATTCTGGAGGCTTAGATGTGCTCCAGGGTACTCACAGACTCTACAAACCTGGTAAATGTCTCCTACTCCTCTGGAGGTATCCAAACCACAGTTCTGTTCCAAGCAACTTTGACCCAACCCTTTCTGGCCTCACCCTTACCCCGATCCTTATCTCTCCTTTAAAAGAGTCACCATTCATAGGAGACCCCAGGCAGAGTCTGGCTGATTTTTACATTCCTGCTGTTTCTAGATTGGCGACGTCTGCCCCGGGAGCTAAAGATCCGTGTGCGGAAGCTACAGAAGGAACGTGAGTGTATCTGGAAAAAGGAGGGAAAGTAGAGATTTCCTTCATCAACTGGAGGGCCAAGGCTGTGGGTGGTCTTGCCTGTTCTCCCGATGCCTACCTACCCCATCTACCCAGTATGGCTGCTGGGTGCCCTGGTGGCCACGTGAGGGCAGCAAAGTGACATGGTCTACGCAAGAGGGTGACAGAAAGCTAAGAAGTTTGCTCTCTCATGGTTCACCTTGTGATCCTCTCACCAGGGACCACCATTATACTCCCCAAGAGACCCCTTAAGACCACAGAAGATAAGGAGGAAACAATACAGAAACTAGAGGTAAGGAAGAAATGTGAATAGAGGCCCCAGATTCATTCCTCTGCTTTGGCCCATGGGTGCCTCAGTTCTTCCCGTCTGTAAGTTGAGTCTGGTTTCTCTTCCTGTTCATCCTCACATAAGACTCTGGAGAAGAAGGAGGAAGAAGTGACTTCAGAGGAAGATGAGGAGAAAGAAGAAGAAGAAGAGAAGGAAGAGGAAGAAGAAGAGGAGTATGATGAAGAAGAACATGAAGAGGTAAAGGGAGCCAACTTTCATTCTCAGACCCCGTCTTTTCCACTCATAAGCTCTAGGGATCTCAACTCTGTCCACCAGGGATGTTCTCTTCAGAAGGTTGGAGAGCCAAAGGAGATACTGCCCACAAAGGATAGTACCCTCCACTTTATCTGTCCTTAGGCTCTTCTTAAGAGTGAACCACAGCTTGAAGGGACCTCCCAAGCCTGGAGAGCTGTGATTGTGAGGGGAGGAGACTAGTACCTAGGGAGAAAGGAGAACGCTGAAAGCATGCCTGACCTAACCTTTCTTCCTCCCTTCCTTTTTTTCTGTTTCAGGAAACTGATTACATCATGTCATATTTTGACAATGGGGAGGACTTTGGGGGTGACAGTGATGACAATATGGATGAGGCTATATACTGAAGACGGACTCTAAACAATACCCTGGACCTTCATATCTTTCTTGATTTAGGACACAGAGAGTAACTGTCCCCTATTATTTCATTTTGTGGACAAGCAAATCCTTTGCTTAGAATCCAGCTAACCTGTTTGGTCCCTGGAGACAGAAATGGAGAGTGACAGTAGATAGCTCTCTTTTCTGCCCTTACCCTCCCTCTCTCCTGTGGTGTGGTATCACCTCTGATATCTTGGGGGAAAGGGCAAAGGACCAGTGTCTCAGTTGTATGAAAGGAAAAAAGGAGGGTCAAAATGAGGACTGGAGTTGTTAGTGCTGAGGTTTCTGTACACATACTCCTAACTATTTTTTATAGTTCTTTCTGGGTGTGAGCGGTTAAGAGGAATAAGGGCAGTTTTACAGTTTCAATAAAATGATTTTATCTGTCTCTCTGTCCAGGGTGAGGCCTAGTTGGGAGAAGGCTGGAGGAATGAAGGGGATGACTAGTAAACCTTTCTTCTCTCCTTCCCTGTTGAGAGTCCAGTGTAACACACTGGGCATTACAGCCTTCCTGTTCTTTGCCCCTTCCCTCCTACCCCCATGGTGGGACACCTACTCCCAACCTAGCTCTGCCAAGGAACATTCAGGAACTCATTGGCAGGGCTCCGCGGAGTGAGCTGTAGACAGCCCATGCCCTGAAGACAAGCTGACTTCTGAGCTTCTGGTCCTCAGGCAATGGGGACGTGATTGTCTCTGTTCACATGTGTTCATGGGACACAGGCTCTCACATTCCCACACTTGACCTTGATCTTGTCCTTGTTTACAAGGAATGATTACAGCAATTTTTGTGGAGTCAAGAAAACCAAGTGTGGGGAGGGAGGAGGTGCTGATTGTTCTTTAGCACACTCACTCACCCTCTTCCAGACCCTGGGAACCTCACTTTGAAGGGTGTGTTGTGAAGAGGGAGCCCACTGAATATCGTATTCTCCACCTGCAGAAGCTGCTGTGTGGCTGAGTTGCAGTTTCTCTTCTGTGGAATTAGCCTTTCTCTCACTCCCTTGGTGTGGAGGGGGATGGGGTAGGCAGTACTGCTTTACAGGAAGTAAGGAGGGTGCGGAGGAAGGGAGTGACTTAGGGACACTCAGCTCTAAGAGGTGCTTTCTCTCCCACGCAGTCCTCCCGTTGGGTGAGATCACTTCCCTAGGCTCTGATTGGCTTCCGAGGAAGCCTTGGCCGTACTGATTGGTTCCAGCCACTTGACATGCAACAGTCACGGGCGAGCTGCGTGTCCAGAATAGGGACTGGATAAGGAGGCAGCCACAGAGAGCTGTGGATGCTGTCATAGCGACCTTACTAAACATTTGAAAGCCATAAAGATGGGAGGCGGGAGAAGCTTCAAGAAAGTCCCCAGCCATATTTAGGCAGGCAGATTGAATTCCCTGTGGCATCGAGTGACAGAGACTGGCAATCTACTGTTAGATATTTTTGACCCCATTGTAAAGAAGGAACAGGGGTTGTGAGTCCATTGAGGGAAGGCACCTTAAAAGCCAGGTTTGGGTGTGGTAGTAAGTGTTAGGTAGTCGGTGTGATAGGAAGAAGCAGCCAGGAGAACAGAGAAGGAAACTGAAATAGAGACAGAACATTCCAGAGTTATTGAGCAATTTGTGATGACTGATGTGTTTCCTTTTCTAGTTCTCTGAGGTATTGTGTGAGTGTGTTGGAGGGAGGGGCCAAGGGACCTGTCTCAGGGGTTTTCCATAGATACAGCCTATGATTGTGGCTAGGAAGAAATCAGCAAGAAACAAAAATAAAAGACCCTGAAAAAAATCTCCTTTTGCCTAACTCACCTGCACATACACACACACCAGACCTTATCTGGTTAACTAGATCTGTGTCTATGTAGGGGGCACAGCTGGCCTCCTTAATCCCACCTAATGCCAGCATGTGTACTTAAAAAAGAGTGGGAACAAAGAAGAATTCTAGATAAGAGACTGAACGCACACCTCTGCCTGCCTCTTTACACGTACATCCTTTTCCCATGAAATAGGGGAAAGGATAAAGGTTAAGAGTGGCCTCTGGGGAATCTGTTGTACTGCCTCAGAGACCAAGTGTCAAGAGAGATCAGTCCATTCTTGGACTGTTTCCTATCTGGCCTGTCCTTCCTGGCAGGTGACCTTGCCGAACAAAGCCAGAGACAAGGGACCCAGCAGCTTCCCCAGATTCCGGAACAGTTCCAGGAATGAGCTAGACTGTTTCCATTGACCTTTCCCCTACTTTCCATAGGCTCTGTTGGGCAGGCTGAAGCTGAAGCCTAGGGCTCAGTACATGGCATGGGTACTGCTAGTCCTCTGGAGGACCATCTGAAAGGGCTGAGGTCAATACACTGCTTACAAACACTTAGAGAGGCCCCACACTGTTCTCGCTCAGCCCTGTATTACGTGTTTGCTAGTGCTGAACAGATTGTTACCATTCCCATGACCGAGGCCGCTCTGGTCCCAGGCAGGGTAGATTCTTAGGCAAGAATCGTATCCTTCCCTACCCTATGTGCCATAGCCTGTTGTTCCCCTCCCGCCTTGGGCTGGAAGCTTGAGATTGGGTCTGCAGGTTTGGGCTCAGGGACTCAAGTGATTTGAAGGAGTGCTAAATGGGAGATGCAACATGCAGTTTAGAAGATAGGGAGTGGAAACTGAAGAAAATTAGAGGGTCAAATATTGGATGCCCAGAACACCCATGGTTTGGTGAGAAAAGGACGCATATTTTCCTCAATTCATTTTTTAAAGATTTTTTAAAATATGGACCATTTTTAAAAAGTCCTTATTGAATTTGTTACAATATAGCTTCTGTTTTATTTTTTGGCCACCAGGCATCTGAGATCTTAGCTCCCCAATCAGGGATCAAATCCAGCCCCCACTCCCACCCCCACATTGGAAGGAGGAGTCTTAACCACTGGCCTGCCAGGGAAGTCCCCTCAATTCATTTTTATTGCTGTTGAACTTTGAAAGGAAGGAAGGGTGACTTGTAGGCGTAGCCTAGTTTGAGAACTAAGCCAAGGGGGAAGCTGCCATTTCAACTGGGCAAAGCACTGATTTGTGGTCCTAGTTTCACCATTTCATAGCTTTGTGCCCTTGGGGAAGTCATATCCAGTCTACGAGTCTCAAATTCTTCATGTATGAAGCAGAATTTAGACATCCACAAGGAATCTTTCAAGTCGTTGTTGATCCGCTGCAAGAATCCAAGTGGTCCTGAGAACAAAGGTGAAGATGTGTCCAACTTTTGCTGAACTCATTCCATCCGTTGGGTTTCCCCACCCCATTTTCATCTGGACATGCTAAAGATATCTCAGGCATCTAGCAGTCCTTTCCAAGAAACTGCTTCAGCCCAAGTTAACTAGCAAGGAAGAAGAGTTCAAGGTCACAACCACCAAGCCAGGACTCAAGGAGGCTCCTAGGGAATTTCTGACTGAGGAAGGGGCCTATGGGGCAGATCTCCTCTATCCTTCTCACATAGCATGTCTGGCCAGAGGATAAAGAGGAGAAATGAGCTAAACAGAAATAGCTCCCTTAGCTAATACAGCCAGAACAGTGGTGACCTCTTCTTCACTGACCTTTCCCCTACTGAGACTTACTTTTTCCCCAAGATCATTTGGGACTAGAAAGCTGGAAATAAGTTCTAGTTTCCTAGAATCACCTCAAAAAGGGCTTTGCATTATCCCCAACAGGACTTAATTTGCCATTTTGTATTCTGGAGGGAAAGGAGGTTCCCTCTGCAACTCTAATGGGAGTCAGTGGAAAGAGAGTGATCCAACCCTAACTGTAGGACCTGAGAGGCTAAGTGTGAACAGCCTGGGCACCAAGACTTTTGGGAAAGGAATCCAGGGATTCGTCAACCCAGTCCTGACCAATGCAGGGGGTGGTGTGCCCCAACGACCTCTGACTCTGGGACTGTTCTCCATTCTCAAACTTCTCCTCCTCCTGGCATTCTCAGCTGTGGACTGGGGGTTCCCAAAACTTGGACCCCTGCCTCTCCTTGAATCTTCTCCACCCTGTAATTCCATTTCCCTTAGTATAAAATGGACAAGGAGAAATATCCAACTGTGTCTCTAACATTCTCTGTTACACTCAGGGTGGCACTAATAGTGGACTTTCTTGGTGGCTCAAAAGTACAGAATCTGTCTGCCAACACAGGAGACATGGGTTCAATCCCTGGGTCTAGAAGATCCCCTGGAGAAGGAAATGGCAACCCACTCCAGTGTTCTTACATGGGAAATCCCATGGACAGAGGAGCCTAGTGGACTACAGTCCATGGGTTCGCAAAGAGGTGGACACGACTTAATGACTAAAACACCACCACGACAGCATCAATAGTGCTGGAACAGGAGGGAGGTTAGACCTGTCTTTGCCACCAAAGGAGTGGAGGAAACAAGCTGAGTCAGGGACACAGATCTGGGGTATTTCCTATCTTGGAAAGAATAGATGACATCCATGTAGACGGGGAAAGGAGTCCCAGTGCTCATCCTCCTTATATTCTTCTGTGGCCAGAGAAACAGACATACTGGAGAAGAAATTCCTACTTCTAAGGAGGTCAGGGTAACTCTTTGCCTCATTTTTTCTTGGGCAGGGGCGGTAAGAGGATGTGAAACAAAGATGGGCTCAGTGAGAGAAAGGACAAATGCTGACTAGTCCTTTTCTCAGCCCTCCGCTTCCTGTCTGCAAGCCTCTTCCTTGGCCCCTGGACAATGATTCCTGTCTGACCATACTTGGCTGGTCTTGGCCCTTCACCTCTCCCATACTTGGCGCCTGTTTTGACACTAGCTTTTCACCCTGAGCCACCACTCTAACACCTGTCCAGAGCTATCAGGGGTGTCTACAAACTTCTCAGGAGCTGGGCTGGGCTAGGTCAGGAGGGGAGGCTAAGAGCCAGAAAGCAAGCTTGTCCCTCCAACTCATTGTCTTTCAGATTCCTTTCCTTTTCTGACTCTCTAGCCACATCTTTCTTTCCATGTCTCTTTTTGCCTCATGTCTTTAGCATCGTGCTACTGAAATTAGTTTACCAACGGGTGATATGGTGAATATATTTGGAGCCGCAGGCTACACATGGCACATCTTCCAGAATGTCAAATTTACTTTTAAGATTTGGTAGGGGAAGATACACTATTCTTATACGAAAACTACACAAATATATTCTGCCGTATAAGTCAAAACTTGTAGTTTTTAAACATAAAACAGATACTTCAAAGACATTTCTGGCTTGTGACAGGTTACTTTGGATGGTTCTGGAACCCTGGGGGGGGGGAAATTCAGTCTCCGTAATCTTAGGGGTCCTTCAGAGGAAATACTAGGGAAGCTCTGCTTAGACCAGAGGTAACAACCTAAGACAAACCTTAACACCAGACAAGGGTATAAAGAAGTGAAGCAGGTGAGTGGAATGCAATAGGGGATGGCGAGAACTGATACATGTGAGTCTGCTTAACTCTTAGCTCCAGCGGGTTGATGCCACCAAGGAGTGTGGGCTCAGTGTTACCAAAGATGGTTACTTTCTAGGGGGAGCCAGACAGTGGGGTTTACTGACATCTGATTGTTTAGTGTTTGTGCTGTACTTAGTCACTCAGTTGTGTCCCGTCTCTTTGCGACCCCATGAACTGTAGCCCGTCAGGCTCCTCTGTCCCTGGGGATTCTCCAGGCAAGAATACTAGAGTGGGTTGCCATGCCCTCCTCCCGGATATTTAAAATGTTTACAACCAATTCAAATATTGATATTTAAGAAAAAACTGTAGAAATGTCTAAATACCTGCAAGCTGATTCCACCCATGGGCCCATGGTTTGCTGCCTCTGACCTCTACCAACATTTCTTCTACTTTCCAAAGGTATGTGTGGCCCAAACCTGGCCTTCCAAGACCTCCAATTCTCTTCCCAAGAGTCGGGGGCAGTAAGGTTCATGAGGCTGCAGGAGAGAATGGAGTTCTCCTACAGGACAACTCGGGAAATATAATTAAAGAGAAGCCTTTGGGTACCAGTGGCAGGCAACATTTTCTCCAGCAAAAGCAAAGGAGCCATTGGTCAGCACCCAACCACCTTTCCCCTGATATTCAGGGATATGGAGCTGAAAACATATTGGGGTCTGAAACAGAAATCAAAGATTCCTCAGAGTTGGAAGATGAGGCAAGCACGAAAGATGAAACAGAGAAAGGGGAGAACAGGAGACGAAGGAAAGAAGGAAACTGTGAGCCTGGATAGGCGAAGGAGGAAGTTGGAATATAGACAGGTGGACTGGAGAGGGAGCGGTCTTTAGCCACAGAACCATACAAGGAAAACACAGTTCTCACAGTCATGAACACCACCTCTCCTCCCAGCAACTGAAATCCTTCCTCTGTCCATCTATCCAAGAGGATAAAAATATCTGAGCTGGGTACCCAGCCAGACATTTCCAAGAACCTGTTTACTGACTGTTTGATTGACTTGGAGAGATGGTCAGCAGCTCCATCACTCAGCGAGGAATAAGAATGGACCTGAGTGACATCTCAGGACCCAAAGCCTGTGGGTTTCACAATTCCATCCCCGTGTTCTGCCTCTCCTCCTCCTTCTCCCATCACTTTACTACCTGAAGACGACCAACCGATTGGTAGTCAGAAAAACTCCAGCCTTCAGAGCCTGTCCATTCTTTTCTCCATACATAACAGGATCCCTAGGGGACACAGCAGGGTCACACCAAGGGAAGGGTCAAGACAAGACAGGAATAGCCTAAATTGGCTAAATTGAGCTTCATCAGTGGAGCTCACCTCCACTGGTTTTTGTGCTACTCAGTCATGCATTTACCTTAGGGAAGTAAATCAAATGAGATGCAATGCCTTCAAATGAAGAGTCTGAGAGTTCTTCATAGTGTCACATTGTATATCCATCACTCTCTGTTTCTCAGCTTATCACTTCAAGTGGGAATCTTTCCCCTGAAATTGTGTACTGAAAAGATTGTTGTTGTTTAGTTACTGAGTCGTGTCCAACTCTGGCAACACCACAGTACTGAAAAGTTGAGAACTCAATTAACTAATTTCCAGAAGGTGGAGTAACTCCAGAGGCCTGTGAAGCACACAGGAGTGTGAAAGAACTATACCATGGGAGTGTGCAGAGGGCCTGTCCTGGCCCAGTGGTCGGGAGTCCCAATAACGGGCCACCTCTCTCCCACCACAAAATTAACTAAGGTGGAGTCAGCTTCTGTACCCTGACCTCTTCTCAGACTCCTTTGTTCCCCCAACACGGGAAGGGAATTCAGAGGAACAGAGAGTAGTGTTATTTATGACAGGTCAGAGGAAGACAGTTCTGGGGACATGCCTGGGACTGAGCTAATCAAGGTGGTTGGTGGTGGTGAATATGCCTTCGCAATATTTTAGATAATAAGCACTTGTTTCCAGACTTTCCTGGTGGCACAGTGGATAGGAATCCACCTGCCAATGCAAGGGACATAAGTTCGATCTCTGGTACAGGAAGATCCCACATCTTCCTTAGGACAACTAAGCCTGTTTGCCACAACCACTGAACCCAAACTCTAGAGCCCACAAGCTGAAACTATGGAAGTCCGTGAGCCTACAGCTCATGCTCTGCAACAAGAGAAGCCACCACAATGAGAAGCCCGTGCACACCAGAGCTAGAGAGTAGGCCCTGCTCTCGTTAATTAGAGAAAGCCCATGGGAAGAATGAAGATCCAGAACAGCCAAAAATAAATAAATATTTAAAATTTTTAAAAAGCACTTGTTTGCCATTGTTGAAACACTTCCCACAGATTTTTTAAATCATTACAGCAATTTTCTAAGGTAGGTAGTAGTATTATTTTCCATTTTACAGATAAACTGTAGCACAGGTTAAACAAATTGCAAGGTCATACAGTTTGTTAAGTGGTGGAAGTAGGGTTTGAATTTAGATAGCTTGACTCCAGGGTACATGTGCTTAATTACCACTCTATACTGTTTCTCCTTAATAGTATAAGAAGGCTGATCTTGAACTTCTTCTAGGCTATAGACTCACCTATTGGGCCAGGACCGCAGCCCTGGATTTGTAGCTATCTTTGAGAGGGAGTTTTTCAGCTTAGGAAATGGAAGTGGATATAGGGACAGAACAGAGACTGAACTCCAGAACTACTGAGTTCAGGATGCTTGAGACAAGGGTTGGGCCACTGGAGGGTCGGCAAAACATTTTCCTTATCCATCTTACGCATTTTGTCACCTAGAGATAGTCCATGGAAGGAATTCTAGGAAAAGGTCTATATAGTAGTGAAGAAACTGGGCAAAAGTCACTTCTTCAGCCCAGTTCATAACCTTTAGCTCTTATGTGATTTTTTTTTTTATTGACCAGGTGCTTGGGCAGATCTTCTCCATACTTTTCTCTCCCAAATTATATCTTTGTTTATTCCAGTCTGTTCAGAGTTATCAGGGTGGTCCAGGATCCTGATTGTAGAAGTATCAGTTATTTTCTTATTAATTTTACTTTCTCTGGCTATTTTCTCTCTTTAGATAGTTTTATTTCTGTCTTCTTTTAGATCTTCCTATACCAGGTTAGACCTAATGAATAAATGGTACTAAGAACTGGATCTCCTTTAATGGGTGTATGTGTAGGTTATAGTTCCTTAAAAATTAATAGACATATGAGAAGAGTATGGGAAAGGAAGACCCAAAATATCGACCCACTTAAATGGAGAAGCAGCTGGGCTAGGACCCAAGGAAGACTCCTTAAGTGGGCCCATATGTAGATGTCCTGAGGTGAGGTAGGAGTTGTGTATCAAACCCAAAAGGAAGTCCAGTAGAGACTTTTGTGCTTTTTAAGGGAGGGATGTATTTCCTCTGGGTGAACAGCTATAGCTGTCTACTTCCTTCCTCAGATTTTTCTGTGCTGTTCAACAGTCACTAGTCACATGGAACCAACTAAATTTAAAACAAAAAAAAAAATTCAGTTTGTCAGTAAAAAGCAGCCACACATTTCAGAGCTCACTTGTCACGTGTGAACAGTGCCTACTGTATTAGTGCAAATGTACCACCTTTCCATCATTACAGTTCTGTTGGACTGTACTGGATTTGAGCTATTAGGCTCCTGCTATCAGGAGGGGGTGCATATGTTCTGGCCCTTCAAGGCTCAAGTCTCTATGAGAACTTGGCTGTAAGTTATCTACCCTCTCCATCCCCTTCTTGTATCACACTCCAGTAGCCAGGCTGTGTACACAATCAACCAGAGTTGTGTGCTCCATGGTCTCCCCTTCTCTTTGTCCTGCCCTCTGGCCAGCTCTTGTCCTTGCCCCACCCCTCCAGTCCCTGGAAAACAAGCTCCAGAAAAACTTTTCCATCAACTTTGACCTGGTTTCAAATCTGGTCATAGATTTGAAAGAGGGAGGAGGCCATAAATTCTTGAATAGGTAAGAAATGGAGGAGGCAAAGGTGAGAGTGAAGGTGACCATGGCACCAGAGCTAGACCCTGATGCCTTGATAAAGAAAAAACAGGAGGCACAAAAGAGCTACTGAGAATGAAAGCTAGACACTAAGACTGAACTGGAAAATAATCTTTTCAATCTCACTTTCTGTTCAATTTACATTGATTTTATGACCGCTGTTGGCTCAGACGGTAAAGAATCTGCCTGCAATGCAGAGACACAGGTTTGATCCCTGGGTCAGGAAGGGCTACCCACTCCAATATTCTTGCCTGTAGAATTCCAGAGGACCCTGGTGGGCTACAGCCATGGGATTGTAAAGAGTCAGACACAACTGAACTAACACTTTCATTTTTAATGAACTTTCAGGAGTTTGAAGTTGGGAATTACTATGTGGAGATCCACAGAAAAGCCAACCCCCCTCTCCCAATAAAGGCTAAGGCTAGATTTGTCTGCAGAAGTTTAAATGCAACAGAAATCAGAAAGTATGTTAATCTCTGCCATCTTGGGGTTTTATCACTGTAAGTCACTCCTTTAGGAATAATAATCATTTCAATTAGAGGTGGAGCTGTGGTATCAATCTGTTATCACTCTACAAAGAAGTAACAGGAACGGTAAAGCATACTGTAAGGATGAAGGTGGATTTGAATGTTCAGCAAACATTTACTGAGTTATGATCATGTGCCTGGATAGGAATTGTTGTAGGAGATGCAGCGATTAAAAAAGAAAATGGTAGCTGTCTTCAAAAAACTTGATATTCTTAACTGTAAAAACCCTTTAGTCCTGTATTGTCTTCCTACATATAAACCACGTTTTTACTGGCAAGAAACTATGATGAAACCAAAATAAGAAATCAAAGTACCATAACACTTTCCTCCCAAATGCCCTTACAAAATTCATTTCTCTGTATTTCAGGAGCTCATTAAACAAGCAAAAGAAGCCTTATATACTCCAAAGTTGAAGAAGTTTAGTAATGATTAACTAAAGATGTAGAAAACTAGCTTAGACCACCAAAAGACCCCACTATTCACTGAACTTCTTCAGTGAATTGGACAAAAGACAATGTAGCTCAAATTCCTTCTCTCATGACCCTCCTAACCCCCATGCTGACTATAGTCCTTAGGATCAATAAGAAATGGTTTCTCTATAGGGTTTTCAACAATCTGAGTTGTGAAGTAAGGGGGAAAGCTCCTTTAGGCACATTTTTTTTCTAATAACTTCAATATTATCTCACAGACAAGAAGAGAAACTTTTTTTGCCATTAAAAAAAACTTTTTATTTTTTTACAAAGAATACCCCCACCTGGGGTGAAAAATATATCTGGTTAAGTACAAAATATAGTTTTTCTCATACAAAAAGATATACAATTAAAAAACAAAAAATGAAACCACCTTCAGCCCACATACTTTTCCAGAAAAGGGTAGATAGAGCTCAGAGCTCTGACACAGGACAGTGAACAAAGTGCTAAGGCGGAGAGTGACTGACCAAGTGCTAAAAACTGCAGTTGAGACAGGGGCTGTCAACAACCCTGTCTCCTAACACTGGGCAGGAAGTGAGCCCTTGGGGCTTCTGTGAAGATCTGCCTTCTGATTTCTCATGGCAACATCTGGATGCTCTGATCACAGTGTTGGGGCATTTTATCTAGGGTTTCTCCTTGGGTTTGGAGAAGTCACAGTGGGCAAGGCTGATAGCAGCAACCCTTCTCACGTAATCAGTGTCAGAACTGCAGAATTCTGAACACTGGACAAAGTCTCAAAAGCAGTAACACTTTTTTTTCCCTGTCATTGTGCTTACCCCTAGAGACATAGTAGACCAGTTTTAACTTCCATCTGAGAAAGGAAAAAACCCCAAATTTGACACAAACTAAAGTGCTAAGGACATTGCCTCAGAATCAATTCCAAGGAGTCACATGGAAAAAAAAAAAAAAACATTCTCCCACATAAAAATGTTTGCCAACAGGAGAACACAGTGCAATAGGCTCTAAAAATGGCTTTTAAGACCTCTGGTGGGGCACAGTTACTACTGCTTTATGACTGATTAAAAATACTTTCTAAACAAAGAAACTTAAGAGTTCCTCCCCTTTAATTCACAGGGGAAGCTTGCTCCAAAGTCCAAACCCAATCAATTCTGGCGGGCTTTTCTTTTTTTTCTGTAAGTGTACAAACAATGGGGAACAATGGTTTTAAGAACATCGTTTTCCCAAAGTTTTGGCCATGACCATTTTTTCTTTTCACTTTCTTAGTTTTCTAAATGGGCTCTCCTCCACATGGCAGAGGTTCAAGATCTATTGTTATAACAATATCTATTACATAATTCCCTCCATTCAACCGTAGGAACACCATTCCAGGATGCCATTTCTACCCCTTACTCAAAATTACTGAAAATGCCTCAATTTTCAAAGAGATTCAAGAAAATGGGATGGGCCTTAGTTTTTTTTCTAATGTGTTTTTAAACCCATCTAGCAAAAAACTCTACCACATCATCTCGCTGGCTGAAGATGAATGCGCACCCTTTAAGGCCCAGGAGATTGCCTGCAGATCACCTCCTATACTGGAGAGTCAGAGGCTGGGGTGGACCTGTACCCCACTGTGGAGACTGTTGAGTCTCTAAAAAATTAAAGAGTCCAGGAAGAGAGATAAAAAGAAACAGGTAGGTACAACTGCTTCTTTTCTTCCACATGTTCACTGCACATTGTTGTTCAGGATGCAGGGATCAACCTGGGAGGAAGAGAAGAAAAAGAGTATTTTAGTTTGGGTAAGGAAAAAAACAACAATCCAGTCTGGCAATCCCAAGAAGTTAACTTCCTATAAAAGGCTTAGCACAAATGTGGTAAATGACAATTCTCACCTCAGAATAAGTAGGTGGTGGCATGAACCTGAACTCCGGAGCATACATAAAAATAGGGCTGTCTTGAGAACCATCTGTGTCATCTAGCAGAGGAGTAGTGGGGCTCTCCAACCGGTGATCTTCAGCAATGCTATCCATATAGCAAGGAGGAGCTAGAGAGAGAAAGCATGGAGATAAGAAACCCAGCCAAGAAAAGCCTAACCATCACAATTTTACAAACCCACCCAGGCCAGAGGGGAAAAAATGATATTAGGTGTCTGGCTCACCTTCTGGGGTATCTGGGATGTTCAGGTCTACCCAACTCATCTCAGAGCTGGTTTGGCTGGCCATGCTGGACGTCCGGCTGCTGAGGCCTGACCTGCTGCCAATAACCAGAGGCAGGTCAAGAATGACTTTCTTGGAGCCAGGGACGCTAACGTAGATCTAGAAAGGAAGACATCAGTTTTTCAGGCTATAAATCTGGAGAAACACCACTATCATTTTGACGAATGAACAATTTCTCTCTCCAACCCCATCCACCCACTCACCAGTAAGGAGTATTCAACTCGCAGGATATTGCAGCCCAAGATAGAAGGCCTGATCTTCTGCACCCGAAGGCTCTTGCCACGCCATGATGCACAGGTTCCGGAAATAATATGATTGCCTCTGACTGATGACAACTTCTGCGTCAGCACCTTGGTTTGGCCATTGGCAAGGTAAGTGTGGCGGGCTACAATGGCAGCTTTGGGGATCACGATACGGGAACATGTATTCTCAAAATCAGCATGGATGTTAATCTCATCACCTGGCAATGAGAAAGATGAAAACTGATGCTCAGAGCAGTCCATGACTTTTAACCTGTCCCTGCCTCCTGCCCTTATTCCCAAACCCACAGTTCCTGTTTTAAGTCTCCCATTTTAAAGCACTAGATTTTTACCTTCACAGAATCCTTTTCTGTCAATTCGTGCAGAGACAGACACCCGCCCATCAGGTATGAACATGCAGGAAACTTTCTTCTCCTTTTTAGCTGACACAGGTTCCTATGTACAATGAAGTGTAAAAAGGCGTTTTGAGAATCTCTAGAGATCCTTTCTCTGCTTCTCTTTCCACTGCTTAAATTAGGTCGTTTTCCCTCCCACCTTGATGACTTAAGGACTTTATTCCCTGACTGGCTTCACTTTAATGCCCTAAAAACCTGATTATTTATCTCTGAAACCCAGAAGAATAGACTCTTAAAATGAATCTCACCAGTAAATCAGGAGTATTGACATCCACTAGATCCATCACTTCAAAGTTTTTCTTTGTCTCTTGAGTTGGCTGGCTGGGGCGATCAAGAAAAGCCTTCACCCAGTAGTCCACACACCCATATTTTCCTTTGAAAGATGTTCCCAGAGGCCTTTATCAAGAAAAAGCAAACAATTTAAAAATGCTCTCCAAGAAGAGTAACTATCAAAAGTGGGGAAGATTTTTACAGACAGGTAAGATCACAGATGCATTTAGTTCATAACCTACCCCTGAGGAAGTTCAAAGCCGAACTTGTATTCATATTTGTTTCCAGGTCTCATGATCACCATCTCATTCTCACCTGAAGGGAGAGAAAAAGGAGTAGTTTCTAGGTTTCTTGTTACACTTAAAATGCATCTGTGCTATAAGGAATTTTTGGGCAGCATGCAAGAGTTATTGCAGAACCCCTTATGTTCTTAAATGAGATTCTGATGCATTCGCTGGGCAAAAAGTTGCAAAGCCCTACAGTGCTGAAAGCACTATTAACCTATTATCATCTCAAACAAGAAGCAAGCAAAGAACAAGCAATTTATGAAGACATAAAAATCTTTCAATAGCTAAGTCAACATCCCTCAGGATCACCCGCAGAACACAGCACCCTGAGAAGTTGCACAAATCACCCTTTTTGGGGGGTGGGGGGGAGTCTGCAAGTTAAAACTAAAGAAGATAAGGAAGCCACACAAAATTCAAACCTCACAACCCAAGCAAGCAACTTAGGATCTACAGTGTGGGCTTTATCTGTATCAATCCGCTTTCACCCTCCAGCAAACAGTTGGGTCACTCACCAGCTGGTTGGTCGTCCAGGAGAAGCGTGTCTTCGTAGCGTAGGTAGTCCAACGTCTGCTTGCACTGCTGGGATCCCTGCATCCACAGGACTTTGGCCACTCCGCAAGCCAGGATCCTCACAGCTTTGACTCGAGTGACTTCACACACTTCTACTATCACCCGACCAGCCACCTTCTCCCCACTGCCGTACACCTTTTCCGGGTCGTTAAAGACCACCTCGAAAGACTTGATCTTCTTGAACATCACCATGTTGGGCTGGGTTTGCTTAAGAGTTAAAAATGACGACAAAACAAAACTCTCAAAGGATCCTTTGCTGTTAAAACTTTTTCACTTTTCACTTCTCTACTAAATTTTTGAAAACACGTCCACCCAAAAATGTAAGCCGCGAATTATATCAAGAGATCGCAAGAGAAAAATAAGCTTTCTTTGCTTTCTTTCCCTCTAACAGCTGGAGGAAAGCTCCAAATCTCAGCGGGAAGGCTTCACGAGCCCCACCTCAGAAGACGAAAGGATAGTTTGCAACTGAGAGCCGGAAACTGCTTTATATAGTAGCCCGGCAGGCAGGTCCACGCGAGCGCTGGCCTGGAGGCTCGTGCTGCCCTCGTGCACAGCTCTCCCATTGGCTGCCCGCTCCTTGTTTACCAGGAGCCCCACCAATCAGCGAGGTCTCAGCAGCGCGTGGACACAGTGTGCTCCTGGCGGGGAAAATGGTTGTTGTGCATCGCTGCGGGGCTGGGAGGAGGGGGCGGCGGGGCTATAGGGCGGCTTCCCCTGTGCCCAAGGAAGGAATGCTTCGCTGACTCCAAAATTTAGCCGAGGCCAGTGGTCTTCGAAGGGCGGGTGCGGATGCTTTTGGAGTGGGAGCTATATTTTGAGGTAAAAAGAAAATGTGCTTATGATGGAATTTCGTGCCTAACCTCAGCCAATGTAATTAATTTAGAAGCGACTGTTTATTCCCGGCTCACAAATCGCAAGTCGTGTGAAAAACAATCCCAGAGCTCCAAGAATACTTTAGGATGGGGCGGAGGACAGGGAGTTCAGTCGTTACTGTTCCGGAAGATCCCCTTTGTCCTTCTCTTGCCCCCCATCGCTCTTAAAAATCAACAAACAACCCCCTGTTACTTCCCGTTCCCCCCATAAAAAATCCCGGCTGTGTGGAAGGAAAGGAGAACTTGTCACAAATTTTTAACCTCTCCAGTGGTCACAGCAAAGCGCATGTGTGGGACTGATTGGCCACCCGCCACTCCCTTTCTAGCCCCTTGGGCTGGAGGCTGGGGGCTCTGGTCTGTGCGCCCCTGCCCCTCCCTGCGTCCTCCACTCGGTTCTCTCTGTTCTCTGGACCAGTACAGTACGGGCGTGTCCACATCCTGCCTCTTATCCCGTCATCTCTTCAGTCCCTATCTGCAGAGTTAGGGAACATTTTATTTTTGTTCTCCCAGTTACCTCATTACCTCTTCGTTAAAGTGTGTTCTTTCTCTTGAGTATCTCACTCACTCGCTGCTTCTCCAGGAAAGTAATTAAAAAAAAAAAAAAAAAAAAAGATGCTTCACTCTAGTCATCTTTTCCCTGAGTTATTTTAACTCTCTCGTCTTTCTCCCCTTTCCAACTTACTAAATCAAAGGTACACCTCTAAATCTGCTGCTCACACTCCTCACAGCCTTCAAGTTAGTTAAAAGCAGGAAAGTTGTCATTTGTCAGAGAGAAAGTGTCCGGGAAAGAGGGCCGTATTTCTGTTAGAAGGAACCATTCTGCAGTCTTTGAAAAGTTTTTCCCCCTAGACTGTTTAGAAATAAGTAAGAACGGGAAGAAAAGACAAAAGGATCTTTAGCACACTGTATGTTCAAGCTAAAAGAAACCCTGACTCTTCATCCTGTGTTATTTGGCTCTCTGTCAGATGGGTTTTTCCCTAGCTGGCCGTGAGGTGCCTTAGGAGCTGACTCCTGAGAAATTTTTCATAGATGCAATAAGAAAGACTTGTATGCACAGATAGAGGAATTCTTTTTCTTTGATTCCTGAGTTCCTCCCATGGGTTGGAGAATCAGGAGATTATTACCTCATTTCTTGTGCTAGAAAGAGGAAGACAGTGTTCCAGAGATTGAGATGGGGAAGTAAACAAGCATTAGGATATGTAGAGATCCTACCCTCTTAGCAAGAAGATGGCTATTCGTTGCTGTGAAGGATCCTTCTTATTGCTTGCACACCCTAACTGGGTTGACACCTTAAGGCTAACAAGTTACAACCCAACTGCACTATTAAGCAAGCTCAAGAATCAGACATCAAGACTATTGGAAAACACACACCCACAGGACCAACCCCCAGAACAAAAAGGGGAACATGTTGATCCTTAGGGTGTGTGGGTTTGAGGTGGCACCCTGTTTAAGAAAGTTAACCAATAAGGCCTGTGTTGTTTTTAGTTGGTCAACAATATTGGTTGAAGTAGGTAGAGCAGGGAAGGTGAGACTCTCACTAAAGTAATTTTAAAATGTTCAATCGTAGCTTCTGAGAGAATTTTTAGGTTGATAGATGAGCAAGTGTATGTAAATCTGAAATACCAAAATGTTGACAAATAAGTACATACATAATGACAATATTATTAAACAGTGTGTGATGTGTAACTGCATAAATGTTGAGGGGCAGGGAGGAGAGGTGAGTGTGACAGACCAGGGTGGTATATATTTGGAACATCTTAGAGAAAGGGGAATGCCAATATTTACTTGGGCACAGCTATGGAGTACTGACTTGATTTTTTTTTTTTAATCTTAATACCATTTTCTTTTGCTTTAAGTCCCTCTCTTGGGCTCCAGTTTCTTCTTTCTTTCCCATTTTGCAAAACTTAGTGCAGACCACTTGTTTGCGCTCTTTTGTGCCTGGGTTCCCTTAAATGCCAGAAAACGATTTCACTTTGGCAGCTGCTGCCTACCAGGCCTGTAGCCAAGATATGTTCTGAAATGGAGTTGTCCTGGACAGAGTTGTTTACAACCTTTCACCTTATAACCTGGTATTCTGATAAAAACGTGCCTTCTGATTCTTTTTCTCAGTTCCTGTGCCAAAGAAGAAAAAATCTTACAAACTTCTGTCCTGAAAACCGAGTACAAACATTTGTGGGATGCAAAGGAGGAAAACAGCAGGTCCAGTAAGGAACAGCAAAGGAGGGCTAAATCCAAGAGTTTTGCAGATTAGATCATCTTTACCTGTTCCTTCCCCACCCTCTTCAATCCCAGTATCAATAGGAAGCCAAGCGATGATTATTGTTTGCTTTACAGGAGGTGGTTGAGCAAAGCCAAAGCTTTTAGTGAGAGAAGTGCCCTCTACGCTCAGTTCCGATCAAATACAAAGAGCTGGTTGCATTTCGCTTTTCTTTAACTTATGTTCTGATAAACATTAGGACTCTAAAGACTCAAGGTTCCTAATAGCCCCCTTTTTTTCCCTTTTAATCACTACTTTCATTTCACTCTGAAAATTTCCCTTTTACTCTTATCTTTCCCATTTTCCTCTAGGGAATATTAATTTAGAGACAAATAAAGGTTTAAAAGAGAGTGTGGCATTTGAGGCTGATCAACTTTGGCTATTCCTCCAAGTCACTGAGCACCTGTAATGGACCAGGTCCTTTACATAATTATCTCAGTAATATTTTATTTATAGGTTCATCTGTCACCTTGTTATAGAAGGATTTAAGGTTAGATTATTTCATTTAATTCTCACAATAACTCTGTGACTCAGAGTTAAGTCAGGCTCAGAGGGTTAAGTAATTTCCCTGCAGTCACTGATTCTGTAAGTAGAGCAAAATCTTGAACCCAGGTCTGTCTGATCTAAAGTAGATACTCTTGGGGACTTCCCTGGCAGCCCAGCCATTAAGTCTCCCTGCTTCCACTGCAGGGGGTGTGGGTTTAGACTCTGATCAGGGACTAAGATGCCTTGAGTGTGGTGTGGCCAAAATAAATAAATAAACTAGATACTCTTTCTAATGTGTTATCCTGCTTCTCAGTGCTTTAACACATGGTTTCTTGTTTGATCTTCACTTTAAAGGGTTTAGGATAAGACTCATAAAATATTAAAGTTAAAGGGGACTCTAGCAGTCATATTTTTTTTAAAGAGAGGAACTTCCTTATTTTAGTTAAGTAGACTTGCTCTAGGACGTATAGCTAGTAACTGGTGGAGCCATTCTCCACTCAGTTTAAACTGAGGATTCTTAATACTTAATCTAGAGTCTTGTCTCTAGTTTGTTTTCTGAAGGTTCTTGTTTCTCAGCTTAGCTTTAATTATTAAAAAAAAAAAAAAACCACTTCATCTGAACAGATTGCTGGTTGCCTGGGGTAGGGAGTAGGTGAAGTGGGTGAAGGGAGTCAAAAGGTATAAACTTAACAGTTATAAAATAAATGTCATAGAGATGTAATGCACAGCATAGTGACTATAGTTAATAATACTATATTGCCTATGTGAAAGTTGCTAAGAGAGTAGATCTTAAAAGTTGTCATCACGAGAAAAAATCCTGTAATTATATATGGTGACAGATGTTAACTAGGCTTATTGTGGTGATCATTTTGCAACATATCTAAATGTCAATCATTAGATTGTACACTTGAAACTAATATAATGTTGTATGTCAAACATACCTCAATTTAAAAAACACTCATCTTGGGGCTTCCCTGGTGGTTCAGTGGTAAAGAATCAGCCTGCCAATGCTGTAGACACGGGTTCGATCCTTGATCTGAGAAGATCCCACATGCTTTGCAGCAACTAAGCCTGTGGGCCACTATTGAGCCTGGGCGCTAGAGCCCAGGAGCTGCAACTACTGAAGTCTGTGTTCTGCAACAAAAGAAGCCACTCCAGTGAGAAGTCTGTGTTCTGCAACAAAAGAAGCCACTCCAGTGAGAAGTCTGAGCACTGCAGCTAGCAAGTAGCCCCAGCTTGCCTCATCTAAAGATAAGCCCCAGCAGTTTAGAAGACCCAGAACAGCCATTAAAAAAAAGAAATCATCTCATCTTGAAGTCCATATTTTATGTTTATTGGTGTCTCTATTTTTCTACTATGTTGAGGAAGGAATGAAGATCTGAGAGTTGTCCAACTTCAGGGAAAGATGGAGAGAGGAGGTGAATTAATTTGTTCAAAACCACTGCAGACTCCTTTAAGATATTTCTTAAGGTAGCCTTATGATATAAAATACTTTTTTCCCTTTTCATGCTATCCCCCATATGTTTTCTTTCATTTACTGTCAAATTTCTTAAGAGAATAACTTTTGCCAGCTTTCTCTGTTGGCTAAACTTGTCCCTTTGTAGCCTGGCTTCTGCTGTCACTGAAATGATTTTCTTTAAGTTTCCAGAGGAAACCAGAGTCATTTTTTAGGTCATATTCCCCTTGACTTCTATATAATTTGAAAACTGCCATCTTTGTAAATTTAAATGTTCTTTTGGACTTTATCCTTTTCTCCCTTGTCAGAAATTCCTTTTTTCTCTGCCCCGCTGAAAGTTTTTCTTCTTGGCTGTCTCCTTTTCTGTCTTCAGGCTTTGTTGTTCAGTTTTTCCATCTGTACATCACTCATGGAAACCTCTAGCCTGTCTTGAAAGTTCTAGTTGGCATCTCAAACTCAACTTGTCTAGTATGGAATTCATAATCTTCTCCCTGTGCTCAAACTCACTTCTTACCCTTGTTTCTTTTAATGGGACCATTATATGTTCCCCTAGATATCAAGGCATAAAATCTAGAAACTGTCTTCAATTCCTTCCTTTCTGACATTCCTCACATTCAGTCAATTGCCAAATTCTGAAGAGGCCATCATTCCAGTGTTTTCCTAGAAGCTGTTATTTCTTACTGTCCTGCCATCACTCTGATTCATATCCTTGTTATTAATACTTTTGCATAAATTATTTTGAATAGTTTTAAACTGATCTTTCTGCTGTAATCCATAAACCTCAACTACATTAATCTTACACAGTTGAGTTCCTATCTGTTCTTTGATGCTCCCAAACCCTCTGCTTACTGAATCAGATTAAAATACTTCAATCTACTTAAAGCCTTCACAAAGTGACCTCAACTAAACTTTCCAGTCTTATTTCCCACTATTTCCTCAGAAATGTACCCTACTCCTCAGCCAAACCTGAGTACACTGTGTTCCCCTAATATATCTTTCTCTGCATTTGCTTATACTTTTCTCTCTACCTGGAATGCCTGACTTTCCTCCCCATCTCTACTTTTTAAAATCCTACCCGCTCTTCAGTAGATGGCCAAATAACTTTTCCTCTATGAAACCTTTCCTGATTCCCAAATCCCCTTATCTCTCACTTTATAGCCAAATAGAATTCCATTCTCTTTGAATACTCCATTCCACATTTTTTTTATATTTCTCATATGGAACTTACATGTAAAGTGTCTTTTTTCTCCTATGGAATGAATTCCTAGAGAGCAGGATCTGTATCCTTTTAAATATTTTTATTCTTCATAGCATCTAGAAGAGTACATTTCATAGAGAAAATATGTTATTAAATAGAAATTGAATTGATAGATTGGGATATGTTTGTGCAATAGAATATGCCACTAATTCAGAACCTAGTATTGTTTCTTATCAACAATAAGAAACCTAATCTCCGTTTCTTCTGCTACACTTGAACATAACCAGTCCCTCTTCCTCAAAGCCTATGGCCCAGTTACGTATAGAGCAAGGGTGGTGAGGCGGTGAGAGGTGATGGTTTGTTTTCCTATGAGGGAAAGTTGGACTGTACTGAGTTTATAAATATGAGGGAGCTGGGACATTTTGTGCTTAACCCAACTTCCGCTTTTCTGAGAAGTTCTTTCTTACACAATTCTGTAATCCAGTTGGCTCAGCCGTGCCACCCAGTGGATAAATTAAAGTACTATCGAGATCCTCTGCTTCACTGACTATGCTAAAGTCTACTGTGTGTGGATCACAACAAACTGTAGAATTCTTAAAGAGATGGGAATATCAGATCAGCTTACCTGCCTCCTGAGAAACCTGTATGCAGGTCAAGAAGCAACAGTTAGAACCAGACATGGAACAACGGACTGGTTCCAAATTGGGAAAGGAGCACGTCAAGGCTGTATATTGTCACCCTGGTTATTTAATCTTATATGCAGAGTACATCATGAGAAATGCCGGGCTGGATGAAGCACAAGCCAGAATCAAGATTGCTGGGAGAAACATCAACAACCTCAGATATGCAAATGATACCACCCTATGACAGAAAGCGAAGAGAAACTAAAGAGCCTCTTGATGAAGGCGAAAGAGGTGAGTGAAAAAGCTGTCTTAAAATTCAACATTCAGAAAACTAGGATCATGGTATCTGGTCCCATCACTTCATGGCAAATAGATGGGGAAACAGTGGAAACAGTGACAGACTTGACTTTTTTGGGCTCCAGAATCACTGCAGATGGTGACTGCAGCCATGAAATTAAAAGACTCTTGCTCCTTGGAAGAAAAGCTATGACAAACCTAGGTAGTATAGAATTGAAATGATGCTTTTGAACTGTGGTGCTGGAGAAGACTCTTGAGAGTCCCCTGGACTGCAAGGAGATCAAACCAGTCAATCCTAAAGGAAATCAATCCTGAATATTCATTGGAAGGACTCATTCTGAAGCTCCAATACTTTGGCCACCTGATGCAAAGAGCTGACTTACTAGAAAAGACCCTGATGCTGAGAAAAATTGAAGGCAGGAGGAGAAGGGGACGACAGAGGACGAGATGGTTGGGTGGCATCACCGACTCAATGACATGAGTTTGAGCAAGCTCTGGGAGGTGGTGAAAGACAGGGAAGCCTGGCTTGCTGTAGTCCATGGGGTCTCAAAAAGTTGGACACCACTGAGAGATTGAACAACAACAACAAAATCAAGATCCTTAGGCCACACAGAAGCATTTCTGAGACCAGAAACTTGACCAGACGGCTCCCCTGAGTGAGGAAGATGATTTTTTGATCTCAAGAAGAAGGAGATATTTTTGCAGAAAGGAATATTGCAATATAGAGAGCTCAAGAGGCTTGCTTAATTCACAGAACTAGGAAGAAATTCGTCTAATTTATGGTTTGAAAATTTTGCCACTAGCACATCTCTGATCCTTAAAAAAAGTCACCTCCTTTGTAAAGATTTCTCTGATTTCTACAAGCAGATTTGTCACTTTCTTTGTATTCTCAATAGCATATTGGACATATTTCTCTATATTATAAATGTTAATCATATATCTGTTTATTTGTTCCTCCCCACTAAACTGAGTTCCCCAAAGATAGGAGCCATATTTTCTTATGGTCTGGCATAGTTTAGGTGTTACAAAAATTCTAAATAAGGGTCAAAGTCAATCCATAGGATTATTTTAGCCTGATCAGCTAATGTGTCGCACATTTAGCACATCCCATTGCCCATTCTTCTGGTTTTGGTTTCTTCTCCAGCACTGATGGTATTCTCCCTGTAGGCTTGGTCGTGGTAGATGCAGGGCAGTGACCTCCATAAAGAGAAAATTAAACCATGGCAGAACATTTTCTGTTTCAGGTGCTACAGTTTTCAGCAAAGGACTTTTTGATTCTTTGCTGGAGTGAGGTGGGGTTGGAAGGCAGGATGAAAGACTGATTAATTTTTTAAAAAATCCAGCTTAACTAGTTCCTCATAGGTAGAAGTGGAAGAAGAATGCTGTATCAAAGACCGATTACACAGTTTTTATTGGGCCTTTGTTGCTGTGCAAGGGCTTTCTCTAGTTGTGGAAAGCCGGGACCACTCTTCATTGCAATGCACAGGCTTCTCATTGCCTTGGCTTCTCTTGTTTTAGAGCACGGCCTCTAGGCATGTAGGCTTCAGTTCTGGCCTGTGGGCTCTACAGTACAGACCCACAGGCTTAGTTGCTCCGAGGCATGTGGAATCTTCCCGGACTAGGGATGGAACCTGTGTCCCCTGCATTGGCAGGTGTATTCTTACCTGCTATACCACCAGGGAAGTCCACAAAACCCTTGATATTCAAAAGATTGGTTCTTTGAACCAGTAGCAAAGAATGATTCCACAGTAACCCTGCAGTAGAGGCAGAATCCAATTATATTTCTTGATTTCTCTTTCACTTTCTCAAAGCTGACCCTCCAATCACACAGAAATTATATCTCAGGAAACACATGTGACTTATTTCTTCCTAATAACTATTAGGAGGATGATGAATAATTTGGTTTGGGAGTAGGCAGGAAAACTGAGGAAGGCCTATTATTTTCTAATGTTCTGCCTTCCTTCCTTTCCTTAGTGCTGCTGCAGTTTCTTGGCACTGATTTGGAGAACCTGCAATTACTGGACCATGGAAATTATCTCTACTTCCTCGAGAAGAAATGTGGGAAGGAACTTGCCATGAAGTATACAAGGTGGGGTAAAGTGGGTAGGAAGGGGGTTGGGTGGGCTTGAAAAATGATGGAGATGTCCACAAGTATAAGAAGTTAAGGGGAAATACTCAGGACTGGCCAAGGTAGAAATGCAGTCTCTTTTTTTATTTATTTATTTTTTTCAGCTCAGAAGTGTCTTTAATGACCCCAGCGAGCAATCAGCAGAGGTTTCCTGAGAGGTTCAGGAGGGGGTCCAGGGACCTTGGGCCTGGAAGGGAAGGGCCATCCTCTCTCCGCGTGACCTTTGGGAGCTGCTGGGTGGAGGCTGTGGGAAGGGGGTCCCAAGCACAGGGCCTCTGGGTGCTGCACATCTCATAGCCGAGGCGGCCTGGGGCACTGATGAAGGTGCACGAAGGGCAGGGCCAGCCGGGCTGAAGGGGGCTGGGCAGGCTAGAGTTGGCTGGTTGAGGGGTTGGGGGCAGCCCCAATGACTGCGAGAACAGGCGGCCTAGTTCCCCATCCACCTTCTGGGGGCGTTGAGGACTGTGTCCTGGGGCTTCTTGGGGAGCTGAGAGCAGGTAGAGGAAAGCAGGGTCTCCGTCCCGCCGGATCCCATAGAAAACGAGGCTGTGTTCAGGGACAGACAGGCACCTCCCGATGACCCAGCGCCGCACGGCCGGTGGGAAGCCGAGCTCTGAGAACACCTGCTCCTGGAGGGCCCTGATGGTCAGTGGGGGTGAACCTGCAGTGAGACATGGGCAGAGGACGCAGCGTCTTCAACTGTGACCTGGAGCCTGATGGGGCCAGGAGGAAAGCCGGCCTCCTGGGGCTGGACCCTGAGGGCCACGCGATGCTGTGCCAGGATGGCTGCTGCTTGGGCTGCTCGCTTCTCATCCCCACCCTCTACAGCCCGGGTCAGGCGCCCTGCCAGCTCTCCTTTCTCCAGCAGGTCTCCAGGGCTCCAAGGACGATCCACCTTGGGTTGGGGGGCCTTGGGTGTGGGCACTTCAAGGGGACTGGGTGGGGAGACAGGGTGCGATTCTGGGGGTAGGGCTGGGGGCAAGATGTCACTGCCATTCTGTCCTACCGTGGTAGCATCTCGGACTAGGGCTGCCCTCCGCTGAGCCTCCTGAGGGTTGGCGAGGGGCAGGCTGAGATTCCCAGGCCCTCCCCGGTGGAGGCTGCAGCTCATGCTGGCGGGGGCCTCGGACTGTGTAGGAGACAGACTCCAAGGGCCACTCCAAACCACCGCCCTGGGGCCCACGCCCAGCATCTCCAGCCGGAAGTGCCCTGGTCGCTCGGGGTCCGCACTCAGCTGCAGCCTTCGCAGCTGGGCCTCCACGTCCAGGCCGGCGCCCAGCGGCCTCACCACGGCATGCACGGCCAGCAGCACCGTGGCCGAGCCGGGGTTGCCACCCGCTGGCGGCCGCAGTCTCTTTTTTAAAATCAAAATAATGTAATATAACTTAGTCAAAAATCCCATAATTTTAATTCTTACATAAAAAAACAGCAGTTCTCAGTTCACTCTAATTATTTCTCTTTCAATTATTTCAACTTTTTAATCTGGTATTTACTTCGTATTTCTTTTTCGTGAATGAATTAATTGATATTTTTTTGGCTGTGCTGGATCTTCGTTGCTGCAGGGCTTTCCCTAGTTGCGCTGCGCGGACTTCTTGTTGCAGTGGCTTCTCTGTTGAGCACAGGCTTTAGGTTCTCGGGCTTCGGTATTCGTGGTGCACAGGCTTAGCTGTTCCTTGGCATGTGGGATCTTCCCAGACCAGAGGCCGAACCAGTGTCCCCTGCATTGCAAGGCAGATTCTTAACCACTGGACCACCAGGGAAGCCTCTCATATTTCTAAATTATATATTTCTCTTTTATTTCTTAATTTATAAGTATTTGGCATGAATTTGAGCAAACTCTGGGAGATAGTGAAGGACAGGGAAGCCTGGCGTGCTGCAGTCCATGGGGTCAGTCGCTCCATCATGTCCAACTCTTTGCGACCCTTGGTCTGTAGCCCCCAGGCTCCTCTGTCCATAGGATTCTCCAGTCAAGAATACTGGAGTGCATAACCATTCCCTTCTCCAGGGTATCTTACCCACCCAGGGAGAGAACCCGGATCTCCTGCGTTGCATGCAGATTCTTTACCATCTGAGTCACCAGAGCAGCCCAATATTAGACATATCATACTCTCTTTTTGCTACAGTATTTGAAATTTTATGTGTCTTATACTCCCTATCCCTACCTTCCCATTCCTCCTACCTCATCCTCCTGATAGAGTTATATCACAATTTTGGCCAAGTCAGTAGTCAATATTAACATTATTATCACTATTATTGTTGTTTAGCCGCTGTGTCCAATTCTTTGTGACCCCACAGACTGCAGCACGCCAGGCTTCCCTATCCTTCACTGTCTCCCAGAGTTTGCTTAAATTCATGTCCATTGAGTCAGTGATGTTATCTAACTAGCCCATCCTCTGCCGCCCTCTTCTCCTTTTGCCTTCAACCTTTCCCAGCATCAAGATCTTTTCCAGTGAGTTGGCTGTTTGCATCAGGTGGCTGAAGTATTAGAGCTTCACCATCAGTCCTTGCAATAAATATTCAGGGTGGATTTCCTTAAGGATTGACTGGCTTGGTCTCCTTGCAGTCCAAGGGACTCCCAAGAGTCTTCTCCAGCACCACAATCCAATTATGACTATATTAATTCTAAATTATCACTATAAAGAACATCAATTGTGGAGTCAAGTAGTATATTTTGATTGTTTCATGTCTTGAACAACCCTTTGTTATGAAGCCATAATTATTTAAGCAATTTATTTAGTTTATTATGCACCTACCTTTAGTTTATTTCTTTTTTAAATTTATTTTTAATTGGAGGGTAATTGCTTTATAGTGTTGTGTTAGTTTCTGCTGTACGTCAGTCAGCCATAAGTATATACATATGTCCACTCCCTCTTGAACCTGCCTCCTTTAAGTTTATTTCTGAAATGCCAATTCAGAAATGTCAATTATTAATATTTTCTCTCAGATAGTCAACATATTAGACAATCTAAGAAATTAGTTTTCTTTCTCTTGAAGTGGGGCGCCAGCCCCACTGGGTAATTCTTTTTAGTCATCAGCGCCATCTGCTGACTGTTAGCGAAGTGGAAAGACAAAAATGAAGCACTGGCTTGTTTTTAAACCAGAAAATGTCCTTTCCATGATCTCTGACCTTGAGAATCTGGAGGAAGGAATATGGTCCTTGTGATAGAAGAGAGAGTATAAAATGTTTAAATATTCTCTTTCCTTTTTTTTATGTGAACTATTTTTAAAGTATTGGATTTGTTACAATATTGCTTCTGTTTTATGTTTTGTTGTTACAGTATTGCTTCTGTTTTATGTTTTAGTGTTTTGGCCTCCAGGGATGTGGGATCTTTGTTCCCAGATTAGGGATCAAACCCACACCCCCTGCACTGGAAGGCGAAGTCGTTATCACTGGACCAGCAGGGAAATCCCTAAATGCTCTCTTTGCCTTGTCATCCTCTTCTTTCCTGTTTTCCTAGAAGAAGGAAATTCTGTTATAATCTTCCTTTTTATACAGTGGTCTTTCTAAGCCTTTGACTTACCCACCAAAGGAAGAGGGAAAGGCCAGCTACCTATTTATTTTACTTACACATTTATTAGATGTACTGATGTTTGATAAACTGCACATATTTGAAGTGTATAGTTTCATGATTTTTTAAATCATTGCCACAATCAGGATAATGAACATTCTACTCCAGTTTCCTCATGTGTCTTTGTAAACCATCCCTCTGTCCCTCCCCAGACCATCCACAGGCAACCACTGATCTTTTTTCTGTCAGTATATATTAGTTTACACTTTTTATAATTTTATACAAATGGGAACATACAGTATGTACTCTTTTTTTGTTGTTGTTTGGCTTCTTTCCTTTACATTCTTATTTTGAGATTCATCATATTATTGTTTGTATCAGTAGTTTATTTCACTTTATTGCTGAGTGGTATTGTAGGCAAGTCTTTATCCTTGGAGAAACACTTAGAGGTGGACTGTTTAGAGTGTATGGTAAGTATATGCTTAACTTGTGAAGAAACTGCCAAAAATTTTACAAAGTAGTACTAATTTATATTCCCACCAATAGCATGTCAGAGCTTCACAATTTGCCAACACTTGATATGGTCAGTCTTTTTAATTTGAACCATTCCAGTGGTTATGTAGTGTTTTCTCCTTGTTTTTCAAATTTGATTTGCATTTCCATGATGAGTAATAATGTTGAGCATCTTTTCATGTGCTTATTTTGAACTATTCATTTTTAAATACTCCATTGATAATAGGGTTAACCCTGAGTTTGGGCAAATGAAGCAAATGACAGCTGCCATGAAAGAATCTCACTCCCCGATTGGCTATGAAATTCTTCTTAACTTACTTGAAATTCCCACACTTGAGGGATGAAGTTATGTACTCTTTTGAGTTAACCAATATAAAGAGCAGTTTCTCAAAAAGATGTTATGAGTTAAAATGCCTAAGTTATCTGTAAGTGAGGACAGCAATGGATATGTTTCCTCTAATTGTCTTCCATTAGAACAGATTGTTTTCTGGATTAGCTAAGTGTCTTAGTCACATTCGACTCTATGCGACCCCATGGACTGTAGCCCGCCAGGCTCCTCTGTCCATGGAATTCTCTAGGCAAGAATACTGGAGTGGGTTGCCATTTCCTCCTCCAGGGGATCTTCCTGACCCAGGGATTGAACCCATACCTTACAGGCAGATTCTTTACCATCTGAGCCATCAGGGAAGCAGGTCATCTTTAAAAGTAAAGAGACTGTTCTCTGGGGGAATGGCAGAGTGGCTGTGGTCCTTAGAGAAGATAGTTAGGGATAGAAGGTAAAGAATTGCAAAAGAAATCTGAAATAGCAGACCAACAAGCACTGGCTGGTGTGTATGTGTGCCCTGGGGAGTTAGGTTAGATGGGTGAGACTGAGAGAAGAGGGAGGACTGAAGCACTGTTACCTTAGAACATCCTGGACTAGAACAGCTTCTATTTGCTTTTCTTCTGCAAACTAGATTCCTTCTATCTGGGGCTTCCCCCTGCTTTCCAGCTCTCCCTTTTGGGTTTCATATGACAGAAGAAGAAAATAGTTTTTGTGATGGCAGCCACTGCCTGCAGCTCCCTTTCCCTGCCTAGTCCACAACTAAAATCTTCAGTAGCTGTTTTCTTGACAGGACAGTATAGTGTCAAGATTAAATTAAGTCTCCGAAGCCAGATTTCCTGGATTGAGTTTCTAGCTCTACCATTTGTAGGCTGCGTTACTGTGGAAAAGTTGCTTAGTCTTCCTGTACCTCATTTTCCTTATATAACAATAGAGATAAGAAAATTACCTTCCTTAGAGACTTGTGAGTATTAGATAAATTAATTATTTATTTTATTTTTTTTAATTAATAATTTTAAATTGTTTAGAAAATGGACTGGCAGGTTTTAAGCTCTCAATAAGTGTTAGCTGTTAATTGAATTTTAAACTCCTTGGCCCCACTTTCAAGGCACTTCATAATCTCGCTTCTATCCATTTATCCCTTACTTCTCATCTACTTCATTTGAATTTTGCTGGTTTCTTCACTGAATCATGAATCTGTGAATGTCTAGATGGTTTCCCCTGCCTGGAAGATCCTTAATTCAAAACCAATCTTACCCAGTCTTCAAAGATCACTTCAGATCCTATCTCCTCCATTACCTCTTATTATTTATTATTTGAGTTCTTCTCAATCATCTTCCCATTTGAATTCATAGTATCATGGAATTTAGTGAATAATTACACACTCATCACTCCATGTAAGTCAGTTTGTCTCCCTAATAGCCTGTAAACTTCCTGAAGGCAGAATATCTCATGCTTTTGAGCCCTCTTTCGGTGAAGTGAACACATTGACTTTATGCCATCTTAAGCGTCTGTAAAGAGATTCAACATAGACAGCAATGTGAAGACTCCATAGCTTTAATATCAGATTAGTTAGGGGTGGGGATGATAGCTTCTTTCCTACCTGTGTCATTCTCCAAAGACAAGAGATTCCTTTCACCAAAAATCCAAGCAACTCCCACTTCATTTATGAACCAAGAAAGCAGAATACATCTTTCCCACATCATACTTATCAAATAGATTCTTTTCCTCATCATTTCCTCCTCTTTCTACCTTCCAAGAGAAAATATAATTCGATTTTGAGTTTCTGATGGGTAATGATCATGTCTTCCTCTTTCAGTTCTTCTCTATTAAAAGTCTCAACCCTTAAGTTTTCTACTGATCCTCAGGACCCCATAACCTCTATGCTTGCAGGGGTGGTCTCAGGAGGAGATGGACTGGAACAATTTGCTTACTATAAAAGAGACTGGGAAAATTAGTGAAGAGCCCCTACTGAGGTCTGGAATGCAGAAACCTTGCCCAGAATCCTTATTCTGTGATCATTTCAACCCTAGACTGAAGTCCTCTCTCACTCTGGAAAAATGTTATTGTTTCATGTGTTTCTTACCCTCATCGTTTCCCTTCAGTGATTCTTATGTTCTCCCTTGCCAATCTCTATCTGCAAATCACTTCTAGACCCACCATGGTTACTGAATGCTGGCCTGGTTACTGAATGCAAAGCCACAGAACAAAGAGCCCAGAAAGAAGTGGAGCTAGGAGGGTTGCTGAGGAAAGAGGAACCCCAGCATCTGAGGGGAAGAGGTGTAGTTTTTCCAAGTCTGGCAGGAAGGCTCGGGCGTCCTCCAGAGCTGCCTGAGCTGCCACAGTAAAGTTAGGGTCACCGGAGATGACAACATCAAACACACAGGAATGAAAGTAAGCGTCTTCAACCGGCAGCCCTTCCTTGCACAGCTGCCTGGCAGCATCCATGGTTATAGTTCCCCGACGACTGCGCACTGAACGGGAGAGCCGCTGACTCGGAGGGCATCCCCCAACGCAGAGCTGCAGATCCTGGTCAGCTGAGAAGGCCCTGGCCACGTCCTCGGCCACTCTGATGGAGAAGGAGAGCTGCCCAGCTGTCTGCCGAATGATGATAGTTGTGCCAATGTAGGCGGCTCGGATCTCCACATGGCTCCCAGGGTTAGCCGTTCGAATGGACAAACTTGAGCCCCCAGGTCGATCACCTCCATTGATAGAACCATCTTCAAAGGCTGCGGGAAGGTTGTCTACCTCAGCCTGGTAGACCTTCTGATCAATGCATTCCTGCATGTTCTTAAATATAATGGTGAGCTGTAAGGGCAAGAGGGAAAACACAGTTTATCTGGGGCTCAGTGCAACCCTCCCCGCTTCCATCAACCAGGCCTCATTATTGTACATAGTCAGGGATCTGATCCCAGCAGAGATGCAAGGCTTATCATGGGCCTCACTCCTCGATCCTGTCTTTATGTTCCGATACTGTTTCATCCCTGCTCCATCCCTTTCCTTCCTGTTTGGGCTCAACCTCAGCTCCTGCCATAGGAGAAGGAAAAGTTTCCTTTCTGTAACTCCTCAACCCAGGGCTTCTCAACTTTCCTCTCCTCGGAGGGAAAGGGATTTACAGGAGCAAGTGTTCGGTAAGAGGGAGTGCTTCAAGATGTGGGAGTGGTTGAGGAGGAAAGGGAATAGAGCCGCGCTGCTGAAAACTGGTGGGGTTGGCATGGGAGTGGAACCCTGGGGTGACCATGGAGGAGCAGTTGAGTCCCTGACCTTCCGTGTGGTGGTGGCGTTGGCCCCCGATGCCACGGGGGAGCTGGTGGCCTGGACAAAGAGGAAGTCGTTATCCAGCAAGGGCCAGGCTCCTTGGACACGGCACGTGTGAAAGTGGTGATGGAAGGTGCGCACGTGAGGGTCCCCGAAGGAGGCGCAGTGCAAGAAGCCTGGGGGTTGTCGGTGCAGCCGGGAAAACCGGCCTTCATAGTCACAGGGGTCCGGGGCTGGGGAGCCAGAGGCGCGGATCGGGCCTGCGCCTGGAAAGACGGGGCCCCGGGGTGGGGGAGGGGCCGTCGGGCCCTGGCGGGAGCAGTTGTGCTGAATCATCAGGTCTTCGATGCCGTGCACAGCAGAATGGAAGGCGAGGTCCCCGCGGCAGGTGCGGGCCGTGCGCCGAGTGCAGAGCGCGTAGGAGCGGAGGGCTCGGCAGAGGCCGCTGGAGCCCACCCCTCCACCCCGGCCTCCTCCTCGAAGGGCTCCTGGTGAACCCCCACCTCTAAGGCTCAGAGTGGAAGATACATACTCAGCATTGCAGCGGAGGATCTTGCATTGAGAATAAGCTGAGGGAGGAAGGGAGAGAGGAGTGTGAGCTGGTCCCCAGATCCCCGCTCAACCTCAACCATAATTCTCCCAGGTCTCATGGGGGGATAGCAGCAGATCCTAAAACCCAGCTGAGAGCCTCCCTCAGTTCCCAGTCCCCAGCCGCCAGCCCCCAGCTTCCTAGTCTTGTCCTCATTCAGTCTTGCTAAAGATGGGTAAGCCCTGCTAGATCTCTTCTGCCTGTGGATCAAGGGCTTTCCCAGTGCCCTTCCCCAAGTTGAATGGTGAATAAAATATACCTATCTGAGAGTGGGGCAAGTGACTGGGACCCCTCAGCACCCATCTCATCTCATTCACCCAAGCTCACATGCCCACCCCTACATAGCAGCCTACCCCCTAGGTCCCCCAAAGCCTTACCTAACCCTTCCTTACCATGTCCACAGAGGAGCAGCAGGAGAGTGAGAATGCTTAGAGTTGGGGGACTGCCATGGGGGGACCAGGGACTAGGGGACTCGCCTGGGTCCCCCATACCTATCCAGCCAGGTCCCCCCAGGTTCCGGTTCTTTCCAGCTGATGACCCTCCTACCTAGTGAATTTTGACCGGACGTCCTGTAAGGGACTGAAAAAAGAAATGTGGCTGGGCATGGGGAAGAGAAGAGTTGAAGATTGTTCAGAATGATGTGAAGAGAATCTGGGAAGATCAAGAAAAGAATGAGCTAACTGGAGTTTAGGGGAAATGAGACTCCCTGAACTAAACATGAGGCTGTTAAGCCTCTGTGCCCTGCTTTTGTGACCACTTTCAGGCCCCTTATGCAATACCCCTAGGTGGGGGTGGAAGAAAGGTTGAGTGGACTCGGGGGGCAGAGTCCACTGTATTGCCCCATACTGAGCTACCAAACAGCAGAAATGTCAAAAAGAGGAATCATGTGGATAGATCAGATCTCAGTCGTACCAGTGGGCTCCCCAACAGAATTAGGATCTGAAAATACATCAGAGACTACCTCTTATTTGCTCTTCCCAATCAGGAGAGGACACCCTCCAGAGGTCATTCATTGATTTTCCTCCTTTGTGTCAGAATTTTCAGTAAGGAGGAGTAAGGGTGGGATACACATCCCATCTCTGGAATCAGTATTCAAATGAAAAGGGAGCCAGTCTGTTTCATCTACTGTAGAGAGCTAAAATTATCCCTCTGTCTCATGGAACAATGGATGCAAACCAAGCATGCAAATCAATATTTGTTATGAGTCAACATTTCTTCTTCATGAGTCAACATTTCTTCAAATCTGACTGAAGAACCACTCTTTCCATTGATCTTACCTTTCCATCGATCTTAACTTTGCAAGTTTAGAAGTCAGTCTTTTGATGAGGACAAGGCTTGGGGAGGGGCTAACTCCCTCCTGCCAGACCACTCTCTCTGGAGTCAGGGATATGACTGAGGGAGAGTCGTGCAGGAGGGAGAATAGGACGATGGGACTAGGGTTGTGGGGAGAAATCACAAGGAGTAATCCCCGCCCTTGGAAGCCCAGTGTGAAGGGCACTGATAAGTAGGAACAAGATAGAGGGTATCCGTGACTAATCATCTGAAGCTAAATTTGGCCTTGGCGAGGAAACCACAGAATAGGAGGTGTAGGAAACTTCTACTAAAGAAGGAGACTTCATCAGAAGTCTGGAGGTAACAGGAGGAGAGAGCTCAGACTCCCAGAGGAGAGATGGAGGTTTAAACTTCTAGTGGCCAGAGGCCAGAAAGCTTAAGACAGAAGGAGAAATGGAGACTGGGGCACCTTGGTATGGAAGAGATCCTAGATTTGCACCAGAGACATCCAAGTTGATGTCATAATTTTATGAGATTCTAACTTCAATTTAGAAGCTTTTTTAAAGGAATTGCAATTTAATTTTGACTTACTGTTTCCAGAGGTCAAACATTAGTCTGATATCCAATTCTCCAGCCATGACTGTCTACTGTATCAGTCAGCTCCAGCCAGGGAATCCCCCGTCTCTTTCTCCATGTCTCCCCTAGGTCCCCAGACCGGCTGCAGTCTCACTGAGGTCAGGGAACCAGAGAAGGTCTGGTGTGGGGGGAAGGGGGACTAGATGGCTGGCCGGAGTACTGGACAGCTGAGCGGGGGAGGGAGGTGGCTACTGAGTTGACTGTTTTAAAAATAGCTAAGTCCAAAATTCCAGGAGTGTTGATGGGGGTAGGCTGTTGGAGTGTTGGCAAGGGGGTGGGAAGGGTGGAGAGGGTAGGAGGATTAGAAAGAATATGGAGTATAGGGTGCCAAGTGGCACAGCAAGGATAGAAATATGACCAGCAAATCAGATATCCAGTGTGAGCTTACATGATTCTAGTCACTGCCTACTCCAAGCAGCCCTCCAGCACTGTCAATAATTTAAAAGCCCTCAGGCCTTTAAAAATTAGAATGGACAACTGTATACCTTTAGCTCACCACCCTTATCCCTGCCATATTGAATATTGCATTTAGTTTCTACAGAACATATCTAGGAGGTAGCTGACTTTAAATAAGGTCCATAGCAGAGGTAGTTCACAGCCCCTCCCCCATCTTTGTAGAGTATTTCAGAAGGCCTTAAAAAGCCAGCTGTCTAGAGAAGAAATCTGAGCTCTGAGTTGTTTAGGATGAGTGTTTGTTTCAGTCTACCAGCTCAGATCCTCGCAGCTGTCTATTCCCCAACCGCCTTCATTTTCATTACCTTATATATATAGCAGCTCCTCTTTGCAGGTATACACACAAACACATAAGCTTCTGAGTTGCTGAGGGAGGAGGCCAGCAAAGTCAATGAGGGAAAGAAGGAATGGGGATACAATTTTTTGAAGGGGAGAGGAACTTAGATAAAGTGAGAGAAAAAGAGATTCAGAAAGATACTTTTGTGGAGTAACATAATCTTGTGACCTTTTAAGAGATTGCAACCAAGGAATTTAGCCACGTTGTATTTTTGCAGTCATAGGCGTCAGGGATCATCATTTCTTAGTACCTGCCAAGTGAAATTAACACAAGGACTGATTTCAAATAGTGTCACTGAGGCACGTGCACTAATTTGCTCTACATTTAATTCAGAATCCAGAAGTCCACAGAATAAAATTTTTTTCTCTTCACCACATAAAGCCGTATCACAAGGGTTTTATTACAGAAATGTAAAATGACCCCACCCAAACAATCCAAGTGATTTAAAATCAATAATTTGACTGTGACATCCCAAGCGGTATATACATTTAAGGACAAAAAGAAGTGCAAAGATATTTTAAGTAGTCATATTATTGGTGGTAGAATTGGCATTGTTATTCTGAAAGTATTCTAGGTGTTGTTGTTGTTCAGTCGCTAAGTTGTGTCTGACTCTTTGTGACCCCACGGACTGCAGAATGCCGGGCTTCCCTGTCCTTCAGTATCTCCTGGAGTTTGCTCAAATTCATGTCCATTGAGTTGGTATTGCTGTCTAACCATCTCTTCCTCTGTTGCCCACTTTTCCTTTTGCCTTCAATCTTTCCCAGCATCAAGGTCTTTTCCAGTGAGTCAGCTCTTCACATCAGGTGGCCAAAGTATTGGAGCTTCAGCTTCAGTATCAGACCTTCCGATGAATATTCAGGATTGATTTCCTTTAGGATGGACTGGTTTGATTTCCTTGCAGTCCAGGGGAAGAGCCTTCTCCAGCACCACAATTCAAAAGTATCAATTCTTCACTGCTCAGCCTTCTTTATGGTCCAGTTCTCACATCTGTATGTGAATACTGGAAAAACCATAGCTTTGACTATAGAGACTTTTGTTGGCAAAGTGATGTCTTTGCTTTTTAATATGCTGTCTAGGTTTGTCATATCTTTCCTTCCAGGGAGCAAGAGTCTTTTAATTTCATGGCTGCGGTTACCGTCCACAGTGATTTTTAGTGTCCTGGAAAATGAAATCTGTCACTGCTTCCACTTTTTCCTCTTCTACTTGCTATGAAGTGATGGGACTGGATGCCATGATCTTAGTTTTTTGGATGCTGAGTTTTAAGCCAACTTTTTCACTCTCCTCTTTCACTCTCATCAAGAGACTCTTTAGTTCCTCTTTGCTTTCTGCCAGTGGTATCATCTCCATATGTAAGGTTGTTGATATTTCTCCTGGGAATCTTGATTCCAGCCTGTGATTCATCCAACCCAACATTTCACATGATGTACTCTGCATAGAAGTTAAATATGCAGGGTGACAGTATACAACTTTGTTGTACTCCTTTCCCAATTTTGAACCAGCCAGTTGTTTCATGTAAGGTTCTAACTGTTGCTTCTTGAGCTGCATACAGATTTCTCAGGACACAGGTAAGGTGATCAGGTATTTCCTTCCCTTTAAGAATTTTCCACAGTTTGTTGTGATCCACACAAAGACTTTCATGTAGTCAATGAAGCAGAAGATTTTCTGGAATTCCTTTACTTTCTCTATTATCCACTGAATGCTGACAATCTGATCTCTGGTTCCTCTGCCTTTTCTAAATTCAGCTTGTATATCTGAAAGTTCTCAATTCAAGTACTCCTGAAGCCTAGCTTGGAGGATTTTGAGCATAACCTTACTAGCATGCTAAATGAGTGCAATTGTCTGGTAGTTTGAACATTCTTTGGCACTGCCCTTCTTTGGGACTGGAATGAAAACTGACCTTTTCCAGTCCTGTGGCCACTGCTGAGTTTCTAAATTTTCTGACATATTGAGTACAGCACTTTAATAGCATCATCTTTTCAGATTTAAAATAGCTCAGCTGGAATTCCATCACCTCCACTGGCTATAACAAGAGAAATTAGAAAATATTTGTAATAGAATAAAAATGAAAAGAGAATTTGCAGGAATTTGTTGCCCTTCCTTAGGCCCACTTGACTTCACACTGCAGGATGTCTGGCTCTAGGTGAGTGATCACACCATCGTGGTTACCTGGGTCATTAAGACCTTTTTTGTATAGTTCTTCTATGTATTTTTGCCATGTCTTCTTAATCTCTTCTGCCTCTGTTAGGTCCCTACCATTTCTGTCTTTTATCATGCCCGTCCTTGCATGAAATGTTCCTTTGATATCTCCAATTTTCTTTTTTTTTCCTTTTCTTCCCCCAATTTTCTTGAAGAGATCTTACCCATTTTATTGTTTTCCTCTACTTTGCATTGTTCATTTAAGAAGGTCTTCTTAGCTTTGTGCAGTGGCAGTATCGTAGCCAATGAGGTTTATCCGAAGGTGCGATTATTGCTAATTGGAAAAAAAAAAAAAAAGGTCTTCTTATCTCTCCTTCCTATCTCTGCAACTCTGCGTTCAGTTGGGGATATCTTTCCCTTTCTCCCTTGCTTCTCCCTTCTCTTCTTTCCTCAGCTATTTGTAAAACCCCCCCAGACAATCACTTAGCCTTCTTGTATTTCTTTTTCTTTGGGATGGTTTTGATCACTGCCTCCTGTACAGTGTCATGAGCCTCTGTCCATAGTTCTTCAGGCAGTCTGTCTTCCAGATCTAATCCCTTGAATCTATTTGTCACCTACACCATATAATCATAAGGGATTGGCCTTATGGCCTAGTAAGTTTTCCCTAGCTTCTTCAACTTAAGTCTGAATTTTGCAATAAGGAGCTAATGATCTGAGCCATAGTCAGTTCCAGTTTTTGCTGACTGTATAGGGCTTCTCCATCTTCGGCTGCAAAGAATACAATCAATTGGATTTCAGTATTGACCATCTGGCGATGTCCATGTGTAGAGTCATCTCTTGTGTTGTTGGGAGGGGTATTTGGTATGACCACTGTGTTCTCTTGACAAAACTCTGTTAACCTTTGCCCTGCTTCATTTTGTACTCCAAGACCAAACTTGCCTATTATTCCAGGTATCTCTTGACTTCCTACTTTTACATTCCAATTCCCTATAATGAAGAGGACATCTTTTTTTGGTGTTAGTTCTAGAAGGTCTTGTAGGTCTTCATAGAACTGGTAAACTTCAGCTTCTTTGGCATCAATGGTTGGGGCATAGACTTGGATTACTGTGATGTTGAATTGTTTGCCTTGGAAATGAACCGACATCATATTGTTGTTTTTGAGATTGCACTCAAGTACTGCATTTCAGACTCTGTTGTTGACTATGAGAGCCACTCCATTTATTCTAAGGGATTTTTGCTCACAGTGGTAGATATAATGGTATTTGAATTAAATTCACCCATTCCTATACATTTTAGTTCACTGATTCCTAAGATGTCAATGTCCATTCTTGCCATCTCCTGCCTGACCATGTCCAATTTATGATGATTCATGGACCTAACATTCCAGGTTCCTATGCTATATTGTTCTTTGCAGCATCGAAGAACTTTCACCACAGACACATGCACAACAGAGCACTGTTTCTGCTTTGGCCCAGTCTCTTCATTCTTTCTGGAGCTATTAGTAATTGCCCTCTGCTCTTTCCCAGTAGCATACTGGGCATCTTTATATCTTTTTGCCTTTTCGTATTGTTCATGGTTCTCACAGCAAGAATACTGGAGTGGTTTGAGACTCCCTCCTCCAGTGGACCACATTTTGTCAGTGTCCACTATGACCCGTCTGTCTTGAGTGGCCCTGCACAGCATGGCCCATAGCTTCATTGAATTACATAAGCCTCTTTGCTCCAACCAGGATGTGATCCTTGAGGATTGTGGGTATACTATTGGATAAAACAAATGAGTAATAATGTTAGTGTCTTTGTGAACCAGGATTTTTTTTTAAGATTTACTTATTTATTTTTGGTTTTGGTGGGTCTTCATTGCTGTGCACAGACTTTGGCTGTGACTGGGGGTGGTGGGGCTGGGCTACTCTTCCTTGCAGTGTGCAGGCTTCTTATTGCAGTGGCTTCTCTTGTTGCAGAACACGGGCTGTAGGCACATGGGCTTCAGTAGTTGCAGCTCCTCAGGCTTAGGGATTGTGGCTCATGGGCTCTAGAGCACTGGCTCAGTCGTTGTGTCACTTGGAGCTTAGTTCCTCTGTGGTATGTGGGAATTTTCCAGACCATGGATCAAACCCGTGACCCCTGCATTGGCAGACAGATTCTCAACCACTAGACCACCAGGGAAGTCCCATAACCCAAGGTTTTTGATGTAGACTAGAGAGATGGAGGGGCTTCCCCAGGGGCTCAGCAGTAAAGAATCCACCTGCAATGCAGGAGATGTGGGCTTGATCCCTGGGTCAAGAAGATCCCCTGGAGGAGGAAATGGCAACCCACTCCAGTACTCTTGCCTGGAGAATCCCATGGACAGAGGAGCCTGACTGGCTACAGCCCACAGGGTCACAAAGAGTCAGACACGACTGAAGCGACTTAGTACACATGAGTTTAAATTTAAATTAAATATAAAGGCATTCATTTTTCATAGTTTGGTATGTTGCTGTTTTACTCATTTGGAGCTATTACATAAAGACGTATTCTTTGTACCACCTCACATTTAATGTTTTTATCAATTCCTGCAAAGGTGAAGAATGCAGTGTTTGCATTTCCCTGTATTAAGATGAGCGCTCCAAAAATAAAATGTTTCTAAAATCAAAGACTGCAAGTGAGCAAAAGACAGGTGTTCTTTCATTGAACTGCTTAGGATGGTGGCCATATGAGATTACTTGGGATTAAGAATTTATAAATCAATAATTCTTAATTTTTTTGGATCACAAACTCCTCTTGAAAATCTAATGAGAGATATGAGCCCCATCCTCAGAGAATGCTCAAGTATGTCTGTGCTTTTCCTGCTCAAAGAATATTTTATATTCTCTTTGAAGCAATTATACTATGGACATTGTGCGAGTATGCTAAGTCCTTTCAGTCTCATCCAACTCTTGGCAACTCTATAGACTGTAGCCAGCCAAGCTCAACTGTCCATGGGATTCTCCAGGCAAGAGTACTGGAGTGGGGTTGCCATTTCCTCCTCCAGGGGATCTTCCTGACCCAAGGATCCATCTGTCATCTTCTCCATTGCATGCAGATTCTTTACCACTGAGCCACCGGGAAAGCCCCATGGTGGGGGTGGGTTGGGGGGCTGTATGCATTGAGTAGCTCTAAAAAACTTACCCCAGTTGCTGAAGAATATCCACTCACAGATATATACCCTCACAGATTGTGTTTTGTTTATTTGGGTTTATATTAATTTCTATCTTGAGGTCTTATAGGGGAGAGAATTAACTAGTTGGATAGAAAATCCTGTCATGTTGCCATAAAGTGTTTTCATATTTCATGTTTCTTTTGTTGTGTATTCAGCATCTGGATCACTAGCACACTTATTTATTTATTTTATGGACCAGAGGCTCCTGATCTCCATGGAAACTGTGGATCTTCTAAAATCTGAAAAAGGATTATCCTCTCAATCATGAAGATGAATTTGAGAAACTGAGTTGGGTAGAGCAGAGGCAGTGAAAGTAATGAAAAAGGGAGATTAGGGCTCAAAGCATAGTGAGGTGTGTCATAGGCACTTGAGTATAAAACTGCCTTCAGGGTTTCTTAATGGGGCCTTATTAACATTATGGGAGGGACAATTTTTGTGTGTGTGTGTGTGTGTGTGTGTGTGTGTGTGGAACTGTCCTGCCCAGTGCAGTACATTTAGCATTCTTGTCTCCCCTCCCCTGTCAAGTGCCATCCCCAGTCAATGTAAATTTTTAAATGCCCCTACATGTTTCCAAAGGCCCCCTAAAAGGTGGTACCACTCTGGTTGAGGAATACTGACAGATATTCTCAATCCTTGGTGGTCTCATACTACCATGACCTAAACTGGTTTAGCAGAAGTCTTTTCTCTATAGGGACTATCCTTGCTTTAGCAAGATACAGGACATTTCTATCAAAGGATCCCCTATGTAGCCCCACTCACTTCCCTCCTATCATCATCTCCACCTTAATATCTAGCAACAACTAATCTGATCTCCATTTCTATAAAAATGCTATATAAACAGGTTAGAGTATATAACCTTTGGGGATTAGCATTTATCACACAGCAGAATTCTCTGGAGATTCATCCAAGTTATGTGTATATCAATAGTTTGTTCTTTTTTATTGCTGAGTACTATTCCATGCTATAGATGTACCACAGTTTCTTTAACCATTCACCTGTTAAAGGACATCTGTGTTGTTTCCAGTTTTTGGCTTTTCATTAATAGATTTGCACATAGGTTTTTTTGTGTGAACATTAGTTTTTATTTCTCTGGGATAAATGCCCAGGAGTGTAAACACTGGATCATGTAAAAATTGCATAGTTAGGGTTTTTCTTTAAATAAACTTTTTTTTTTTTTTTTTGGTAAATGAACTGTTTTCCACAGTGGTTGTACTGTTCTACATTCCCACAAGCAATGTATGACTGATCCAGTTTCTCTGCATTGTTCTCACCAGCATTTGAGATTGTCATTTTAAATTTTAGCCATTCTGATAGGTATGTTGTGATATCTAGTGGTTTTAATTTGTATTTCCCTAATGGCTAATGATGCTGAACATCCTTTAATGTGTTTATCTGCTATCTGTATATCCTCTTTGGGGAAATGTTCCATCATGTCTTTTGATTATTTTCTCATTGTATTTTTTTTTTTGTATCATTGAGTTAGAGAGTTCTTGTATATTCTACACAATAATCCTTTCTTGAGTATATGGTTTACACATATTTTTCCCCAGTTAGCTTGTCTTTTTCATTCTCATAATAGTATCTTTTGCAGAGCAAATATATTTACTTTTGATGACATCTTCTTCTTCAATTTTTCCTTTTACAGATTATGTTTTTGGTGTCAAATTTTTGTCTAACCTTAGATCATGAAGAATTTCTCTTCTGTTTTTTTCTAAAAATTTTATGCTTCACGTTTAAACTGTTGGTCCACTTTGGTGTTAGTTTTTTAATAACGTATGAGGCTTAGGTTGAAAGTTTTGTTTGTTTGCTCTTTGTTTGCCTATGGATATCCAGTTTCTTCAGCAATATGTATTGAAAAAGCTATTCTTTCTCCATTGAATTGCTTTTTCACCTTTGTAAAAAAAAAATAAACTGGCATATTTGTTTTGGTCTGCTGCTGAGTTCGCTATTCTGTTTCATTGATCTGATATTTATTTTTCTGCCAATACCATACCATCTTTACTGCTGTAGCTTTTTAATAAACCTTGAAAGTGGATGAGCTGATTCTTCCCACTTAATTCTTTTTCAAAACATGTTTTAGCTATTCTAGTTCCTTTGCCTTTCCATACAAGTTTTATAATAATTTTGTCTATGTCCACAAAAAAAATCTTGCTAGGATTTCCCTGTTACTAAGTTTTAAATTGTGGCAAAATTCATAAAACACAAAGTTCACAATTTTAACCATTTTAAAGTATACATTTCCGTTGAGTTTAGTACCTTTGAATTGTTAAGCAACCATCACCATTATCTAGTTCCAGACATTTTCATCACCCCAAAAGGAAGCCCTGTTCCTTGTGAAGTCATTCCCTAACTTCTGGCAATGACTGATTGCTTTCTGTCTGTATGGATTGGTCCATTCTGGACATTTCATATAAATGAAATCATATGTGGCTTATGTCGTTTAGCATGTTTTAGAGGTTCATCAAAGTAGTAGCACGTCAGTACTTCATTCTTTCTTTTTTAAAAATGTCTAATATTTATTCATTTGACCGTGTCAGGTCCCAGCTGTGGCACACAGGGTCCGTGCTGCATCATGCAGATCCTTCATTGCAGTGCACCGGACTCTCTAGTTGTGGCACCAGGGCTTAGCAGCTGCATGGCATGTGAAATCCCAGCTCCCCAACCAGCAATCAAACCCACGTCCTCTGCATTGTAAGGCAGACTCTTAACCACTGGACCACCAGGAAAGTCCCTTCATTCTTTCTTATGTCCAAATAGTATACCATTGTATGTATATACTGCAGTTTGTTTATCCATTTATTCATCAGTGAACACTGGGGCTATTTCTACCTTTTGGCTATTGCTAGTATCATGCTGCTATGAGTGTGCATGTACAAGTATTTTTTTGAGTACCTGCTCTCAGTTCTTTGAGATCTATACCAAGCAGAGAAATTACTGGATTTATTCTATGTTTAACATATTGAGAAGCTGCCAAACTGTGCTCCACAGCAGCTGCAACATTTTATATTCCTGCCACAAGGGGATTAAGGTTTCAATTTCACCTTATTCTCATCAACACTTGTTATTTTCCATTTTTAAAAATTATAGCCTTTTTGGAAAGTGTGAAGTAGTATCTTACTGTGATATATTTGCATTTCCTTAATAACTAATGGCATTGAGCATCTTTTCATATGCTTGCTGGTCATTTGAATATCTTCTTTGGAGAAATTAAATTCAAATCATTTGCTCATTTTTTAATTGAGTTGTTTGTCTTTTGTTGTTGAGTGGTAGCTTCTTCCTTCTTAAAGGATATTTTTGCTGGATATAGGAATCTGGGTTGACAGTCTTCTTTCAGTACTTGAAATAAATTGTGCCACTTCTTATGGCCTCCATGGTCTTTGAAGAGAAATCTGCTGTCATTCAAATTGCTAATCTGTTGTAGGCAAGGTGTCATTTTTCACCACTTTCAAGATTTTTTTGTTTTTAGTTCCCAGCAATTTGATGATGATCTTTCTTGGCATGAATTTGTTTGGGTTTATCTTCTTTAGGGTTTGCACAGCTTCTTGAATCTGTAGGTTTGACTTCTGCTAAATTTGAGGAGTTACTTATTATTTCTTCTAGTACTTTTTTTAGTCTTGTTCTTTTTCTCTACTCCTTCTGGGAATCTGATGACATGAATGTTCGATCTTTTGTTATAATCCCACAAGTACCTGTGACCCTGCTTTTTTTAAATTCCAATTCCTCTGTTGTTCAGATGGAATAATTCCTGTTTTTTTATCTTTCAGTTCACCAATTCTTTTCTCTGTCCCCTCCACTCCGCTGTTGAGCCCATCCATTGAGAGTTTTTATTGTATTTTTTAGTTATAAAATTTCTGTTCAGTTTTTCTTTATATTTTTTATTTCTTTGCTTAAACTTTTTTTTGCTGGAACTTTCTAATTTTTCATTTGTTTCAAGCATGTTCATAATTGCTTGTTGAAATATTTTTATGATGATGGCCTTAAAATCTTTGTCAGATAATTCAGCCATCTCAATCATCTAGGTATTGTCTGTTTTCATTCAATTCAAGATCTTTCTTATTGATATGATGAGTGCTTTTTAACTGAAGCCTGAACATTTGGGACCCTGGATCTTATTTAAACCTTCTGTTTCAGTTGGCTGCTTCTGACACTAATCAGGTAGAGGAAGTGGTGGGTAAGATGCCTTGTGAAAACCACATAGGTGTAGAATTCCAGGTTCCCCACTGTCTCCATTAACACCTGAGGAGAGGGGTTCCCTCATTACTGATGGGCAGGAGTAGGAGTTCCAGCTCCCTACATGGCCTCCACTGACACTGCAGCATACGAGTGCCTTTGTTATCACTAGGTGTTGGTGAAAGTACTATGAAAGTACCATGTTTCCTCTGATAGCAATCCAGCAGGGAAGAGGAGGAATACTTCCTTACAGGCCTGCTGAGAATGGAAATCTAGGTATCCCATTCAGTCTTTGCTGGTGTGGGTTGACGTGGGCCACAGTTCTTTCTGTGGCATTTGGCTGGAATAGAGCAGTTATTATCTAAAAGTTTTTTTATTTTGCTAGGCTACCTCTTTCCCAGTCTTGTGACTAGCGAGAGCAGGCTTTTGTTGTTATTGTTTTGGTTTTGTTTGGTTTTATTTGGCTGCATCCATTGCATTTCCAGGTTGCCAGCTTCTTCAGCTCCAAGTCTGGGGCATATGAGACACTAAGAAAACCCAGGGAAGTCATCACTGTGGTTCCTTGGGCTCTGAGGCCCCTTGCTAGTCTGCTGCTTTCTATTTTTCAGAGTCTTGTATGTTTGTCCTATATGAAATGTCCAGGGTTTTTAGTGGTATTAGCAGGGAGAACAGAGGAAAGAACATCCACTCAATCTCCTCCGATCCATTCTCTTTTATTCACTTATTTGATTTTCCTCTAGATTGTGAGCTCTTTATGTATATTTTTTGTATCTTCGGTACCTACTCTGGCACGTAATCTGTAAATGTTTGCAAAAAGGAAAAAAGAAAATAGAACATGGAATGAAGTAAATGAATTGTACCCCCCCTCATTCGTCTTTAGGTGTGTGGTGCCAGGAAGGAGGAGGCTTAATCCTGTTCTGAATGATGAGATTTCTCCTGGTGCTTTGAGGTTGAGAAAGGAGGCTTGCTCCAAGCAAGAGCTAATACTGCAGTACTTCCCAATTTTTCATGTTACTGAAAATTACCAGCAGGTGGCAGAATAACTGGTGAAAGTAGACTGTTGACCAAAGCTTAAGGAGGCTGATTGATTTCCTTTGTGCCATAGAAAAATAAAGTGGATTGCCTTGTACCCACCCTGGATACAACCCCAAAATGTTGCTCTGAGGGTTTGATTTTTTTCTTCTTCAGCATTTGCATACAGGTAGCTGCCCAGTGGGAACAGAGACGGAGTAAAAGAAAGTGGGCTTTGTTGGGTTCCTTGGTGACTTGTGACACCAGGATTACTTGGGTTTTGTGAAAATAAATCTCTAGTGTTTATGTACTCTTCTCCCTAGGAAAGTGTGGATTGGATGACCAGAGGATTGACACTTTCCTTACACAACTCTTTAATATTGATACTTTGAAAGCAAAACGAAGCAGTAAACTCCCCATAAATATCTGGCATCCTACCATTCATTTTTTCTATCAGGCCGTGCTGATTTTTGCTTCAATTTTTTAGTTCTCTTTTTCACTTATTATCAAAAGTGTTTTCTGATCTTAAATCGTGGGGGTTGCTTTTTAAACTTTATATTTGAACTTATGTGCAGAGAATTAATCACAGTGACCAAAAAATGTCTGAGAGGAGACTTGTCTCTTTCATTTTTGGTTTTCTCAAATTTTTATTTTGAAAAATATCAAACGTACAAAAATTTAAAATAATACAATTTCAGTTACCCTTCACCAAGATTCGTTAACATTTTGTCATATTTGCTTTCTGTCTCCTATAAAGCAAATTTACATACATTGAGGGGTATGGTTTTTAAGATTCCTTCAGTCTAGGTATTCACTCCAGTTTTCTTTTCTTTCTCCTGTCTCCCTCTCTTCCGTCTTCATATTTGAAATTTTTGAAGCTCCAAAAGTCTTCTCTTAGTCTCCCACAAGCGAATTATGCTCAGATCCTGCTGACAACCAACCAACCATAGGCTGAATTACTTTTACTTGTCTGTAATGTTCGCTTTGGTCAATAAAGTTTGGCCTAAATTCACAAGCGATTAAAAAAAAAAAAAAAAACTGCTATAGGACCTCTATATTCCTTAAGGAAAAATTCCTGGGAGAGCCCAGCTAGAGGCTTTTGCTTTTCCGCTGATCGCAATTCAGGAAATAACTGCAAACACGGGAAGCTGAGAGTTTCCTATTAGTCTTTAGATCTTTTCTCCGGACAGTTGTCTTTAATTTTGGAAACTGCGATCGTGTGCATACGATACTTACTTAGCTTTCGGAGCCAAGCTGGAGCGTTCTTTTCAGGATTTTCTACTTCAAGAAAAAAAGATAGTTTTCTACGAGGAAAAAGTAGTTTCGGCGGAGTGAGGGCCCAGTAGTCAAGAATCTCAAAATCTAGATAGCTGAAAGAACACACGTCACAGAATGTGTAAGCAAAGACACAAACTTACTAAGCCTCATATATTCGTATCCGCAACACTTTGCTATCGTCCCTGGTGGTCTAGTGGTTAGGATTCGGCGCTCTCACCGCCGCGGCCCGGGTTCGATTCCCGGTCAGGGAAACATTCTTTTTCTCTCCTGAATACTTTTCATGATTAACTTCGTTTCTTCTACTCAGTTCCCACATGGGTGACCTTAGCTGAAACATGGAAAATACAGAAGAACATAAAAAATGGCTTACCCGTTTTTGAAATACAAAATGGAATAAGGCTCTACATACTGTTTTATTGCAAACTATTTTTAAAGTTAATATATTGCTAACACTTTTCAGTGGAAATAAATATACTTAAGCAAAATCATATTTTCTTTTAATTTAATTATTTAATTTCTGTAAAGGTAATATAGTCACATGGTTTAGGATTCAAATATGCAAAAGGGCGTAACTATCAAACCTAATTTTCACCTCTGCCTTCTAGTTTTCTTCTAATAAGGCAGTCAATAGTACGTTTTGTAATTACACTGTAAGTATACTATAAATATAAAATATAAATTTATTTTAAATGCAAATACATTCATACATACATATATTTAAATACGTTCCTCTTTCTTACACATATGATAGCAATCCATGCACACTTTTTTGAACTTTTGCCTTAAACATATATTTAAAAAAATAGTTCCAGATTACACATGAAGACCTTCCTCATTCTTTTGTATGGTACATAGTATTCCATTGTATTGATACTCTATAATTAATGCAACCAGCTTCCTATTGATGACAATTAGGATGTTATTCTAATCCCTTGGCCGCCATAAAAATAATCTTCTACATATCATTTTGTCGTCATTGTTTAGTCGCTAAGTTGTGTCTGACTCTTGCGTCCCCATGGACTGAGGCCTAACAGGCTCCTCTGTCCAAGGGATTCTCCACACAAGAATACTGGAGTGAGTTGCCATTTCCTTCTCCAGTCATTTTGTACATGTGTAAAATAAATGTCCAAGAACTGAAATGCTGGTTCAAAAGATATGTGCATTTGTGGATGGGTAGTGCCAATATGCCCTTCTTCGAGGTCTTATCAATTTATACTCCCACCAGCAATGTACAATATAAACTTTTTTTTTTTAAAGCTCATGTGGGTTTTCGTCAAAATGAATTTGATCAATTGTGCTTCTGAACTTTTAGGTTTTTGTCCTTAATATTTTGGCTTTACAAATAACACTTTAATGAACATCTGTGTGAATATATCATTGTCTATCCTTGGATACTGCTTTCTGATAAATTCATAGAAGTGGAATTACCATTTCATATATTAGATGGATTAAATAATTAAATATAAGAACTGAAATTAAAAATAGTGGATAATTATCTTATTGGGCTGGAGAAGACTTTTTCAAGATAAAAACAAACAGAAATCAAGACTGACAGTTAAAACTACATAAAAACAGAAAACTGCCCATCTGAAATCCTATAAATAATATTAAAAGACAAATGGCAAACTAGCATGTCAGTAATATACATATAATACAAATACCCAATAGAAAAAGTCAACCAAGTGTATGATTTAGTTCTCAAAACTAATACAAATAATTAGTAAAGTTTATGAAAAATGATCAACTTAGGTAGTAGTACAGTAAATACAAGTTAAAATGAGACTCCAAATTTTTATGTTACACTTTTGTAAAAATGAAAAGGAAGATGATATCTAATTGACTGATGTAATTGACTGATGTAATTTGGTAATACACTTTGGGTGAGGTTGCACCACACAGCAATTTGGCAACATGTATCCAAATCTTAAAAATGTAGCTTTTCAATGGCAACTTTACCGCTATGCATTTGTGCGGAGGAAGCAGTCTGAAACGCTTAACAATATGTGTACAGAGATAAAACCCACATTAAAGCCTGAACTTGTCCGCTGGATTTCAGAGGCACGGTTCAAAAGACAGTAGATAAGCTAAATCGATTTTCCTTAAACCTCTGAAACAACTAAAAAAACTACCACAAAATTTTTAATATACCCACAGAAGAAATCCTAGAGATCTTTTTTTCCTTTTCGTCCTTTGGCTTTATGTTGACTGTTTCTCAACATAAATCCCTAAACATGAAAGTCAGACCAAAATAATCAACTCGTCATAGGGAAATAAACCAGCTTACCTTCCCGTGTGCGTTGGTGGTATAGTGGTGAGCATAGCTGCCTTCCAAGCAGTTGACCCGGGTTCGATTCCCGGCCAACGCAGCGCCTCTTATTTTTGTCAGGCCAAACGGAGGGAGAAAGATCTTTTGACCATTTGTCCTCAAAGCCTAATCCTTCAGGGAGTTTCAAGCGAGAGTGAAGCTCCATGTTTCTTGCTGCTACCAAGCCAAGCCTGTCTGCTGGGTTTGGCCTCTTGCTTCGCACCTGTTTAAGATAATTGTCCTTTGGGGGGCCTTTAGGTAATGTCCGAAAAGGACTATGATTTGATTTGTTTTTCTGAACACTCCTAGGCGGCTTAGATTTACTGAAGAGTCTGCCCAAGAGTCCTTAGTTTCTGAGAGCGGGCGCCGAGGAACGGTGAGGGAAGCAAGAAAAAAAGAAAGGGACCTCAAAGCCTTTCGCAACTCACCAACTCCGCTTCTCTTTCGGTTCCAACATTCAGGAAACAAACGTCAGCTCCAGGGTACCAGGTGGAGGTGTAAATAGGCCGAACGCCTCGAATATTTGCAGGGGAAAGAGAGAAGTGGTTTGAGGAAGGCGACTGGGGACGCGGTCCCCCGGCTGCAGGCGACAGACCTCTCAGATCTCGACAGTGCGCCGCCGCCCAGCAGAGGGGTGACACTGGTGCAGGCACCCTGGGATTCTGGGACCCAGATTCGGGTGTCAGGCCTGGCTTCGAAGTTGTGAGTGGAAACATTTGGGTTTATGTGCGAATAGCGCCAACTAGGCAAAGAAAGCTACAGTAAGATAATTCTGTTTCAAAGGATATTAAATCCAGCCGCACTGCGCCGCCGCGAAGGTAGCGCGCCGTGATCGTATAGTGGTTAGTACTCTGCGTTGTGGCCGCAGCAACCTCGGTTCGAATCCGAGTCACGGCACGTGACTGTATATTCGCGTCGGCAGTCCTTGTTTTTCGGAAACTTTAAGCGATTAAAAAAAAAGTTTGTAATCCACTTTTGCTCAAGACTGCACCGCAGAATATGCGATCTATGAATTAGACGAATAACTGTCTCATTCCGCGGAGCTCACTCTGCGGCTCATCGACCTAGGCGAACCTGACCAGCCCGGGCAGAGGCGCTTTCAGGGCGGTGTGAAGCGCCTCGGAGCTGCGAGAAAAGCCTGCCTTCACCTGAGCAGAGGAGACAGCTTTTCGCGGGTAACTCCGGAACTCAGCACCTCTTCCAGAAGTTGGAGAAATGAACGTTTCGGAGAGTGGAGTGAAATCTCCCGTGGGCCCCCAAGCCTGGGGCTCTGAATTCCATCCGACTTGAAATTTCAGTGGGGCTTTTACACGTAATGAATATGGTCTTTTACTCAGGTCACACGAAGTTTAGTATTTAAAACCAAAATCGTGCCCCAAATGAATAGTGAATTGGACTTATTTTCCGAGAGACGCGTCCGTCAGCTCCACCTCCACCTCACCCCCTGGTCCTAATGGCTGAACGGGGAAAAGGGTTTCGGACCCGGAAGGAAGCAGGAGGTTTCGGGAGAGCAGGTTCCCGCTCCCCTCCTAGTCCCTGCGGCAGTTTGCGCCTGTCATCCCCGTTCCCTTGCGCCTTTTCGCCTCTTCTTCAGTATTCTGGGTCCCAGACACTGGGTTATCAAAGGAATTTGCTAACCAAAAGGTCTCAAAACCAGTCTAAAAGGAATCTGAAGAAACGTCGGGGTTTCAGGATTCGTGATTCCTGGGTCCTCGGCAAGCCCCCTGGCCTCGCGCAGTCCCGTCACTATCGAAGCCTCGAGTTTTTTGGTGGCAAAGGCTTCTAGTACATTTATAAAATCCTAGAGCCCGAGGAGTCTTTCAAATTAAATTGCGTAAATCTTTGACCGTGCTGGTAGGCCTTTGAAAGAAACTACAGTTCTGTGTGAAAGGCTCTTTGCACTGACGCCCGGCTAGCTCAGTCGGTAGAGCATGAGACTCTTAATCTCAGGGTCGTGGGTTCGAGCCCCACGTTGGGCGGCGTAAGATTTTTGTTTTTCCTACCCACCTTCGATTTTATTACATCTTCCTTTATTCGCTGCCAACTTAACCAGCAGCTTCTAAATAACTATTGTGGTCACTGCTGTTTTAAACTTCAGCAAACTATTCCAGAAATCGCCTCTATTTGCCCAAATTTCAGCAAAAAGAGGAATCTGGGCTACCGATTCCAGCATCTCAGGTTGAGACCAGGGATCCCTGATCCACGGCTTCCTGGACCCCGGTTCCTCCGAGGACCGAATCCGGGGTCCGCGGAGCTCCCCCTTTGTTGTGTTTCGACTTGCCCCACCTAGAAGACGTCTTAAGATAGGGGTTCCCAACCCTCGGGTAGCGGACCACTAGCGGTCCGCTGCCTGTTACAAACCGGGCCGCACAGCAGGAAGTGAGCTTCATCTGCTGTTCCCCATCGCCCCCCATCCTTCGTATTACCTCCCGAACACCATCCCCGCACCCCGCACCCCCCTCACCCTCAGCCCCACCCCGTGGAAGACGTGGAAAAGCCGTCTTCCACGAACCTACTTCCTGGTGTCAAAAAGTTGGGGACTCACTGTCTTAGGACAGGACCAAACGGAAACACTTTCGTTCTCTTTTAGTCAGTGGGAAATTTTGGATGAGGTGTTGAAGTGCCTTCTTCGGTAGTTAAAAAGTTCGCCGTTAGGTGCTAAGCAACGTGCTTTTGCTTTCTTGGTTTTGAAACGTCCATCAGCCTCAAAGGACTGATCTCCAAAAGAAAAAGAGGAGAGGGCCCAGGAAAAGAAGCTGAGGAGGAGGGACGCGGAAGAGCAAAAGAAAGGGGGAAAGGATCGGGAGGAGCGAGGATGAAGGCCTGGAGCGGGGCATGCGGGGAGATTGCAGTACTGTCATTGGATGAATATATCCGGCCTCTCTGGAACGCTGCACGCAAGCTTTTTGAATTGGCTGTTGACCGGTCATTTTGAGTTGGATCGAACTTTGCTCTACCGGAAGGCCCGAGGTTGTTTACGTTGTCCCTGCTAAATCTCCCATTCAGTGTTCGGACGGGTGGTGTGAGTAAAGTCCTTTTTCAAGGTGAGTGGAAGCCGAGTTTGGCACCAGTCATCAGGCTTTTCTCCACCACAATGCGGACATTCCCTCTTAATTCGTCAGACAGATCTTCCCACTTCTCCGGAAGGATCATTGGCCAGTCCTACCTTTTTTTTTTTTTTTTTTAAGTTTGTAAATGTTTAGACTCTATTATTTATGGAACCATCTCCAAAATCAATACAGTAGCCAATTATTCTCAAGGTATTGTGTCAAGATAAGCATCACCAAAATCCCTGGAAACTTTTGAGAAATGCAAATCCTCAAGCCCTACTTCAGACCTACAGATTCAGAAACTCTTGAGGTGAGCCCAACAGACAGACTCACCAGGTGATTTGGATAAATGCTCAAGTTCAGGAACAGCTGTATTAGAGCAACTTCCTTTCCTATCAACCAAGATGTACCATGTTCTTGGGTAGGATACTCAACATCAGAAAGATAACACCTCTCCTTAACCTGGTGTCTGAATTTAACAGTTTTCATTAAAATATCAAGACATTTTTTAAAATTCAAGCTGGATAACATATAATCATAAAGTTTAAATGGAAAAATAACAAGCAGTAACTGTCAGGGAAATTCTTTTTTAGAAAGTGGAATGAGGACGGACTAACCCTATGAAATATTAAAATGCCATAAATTATAATGATTAAAGTGGTAAAATATCTTGTATGAATGAAACAGCAATCAATAGGACAGCATAAAGTCCAAAAATAGACCAAAATATATAAAGAAATGTAACATAGTAGAAAGAGGGACTCGAATCATTAGTTCTAATGAGCAATTTTTTAATAACTAGGTAGCTGTCTGAGAAAAAAATAATGGTCAACAAATCATAACCTTTGTGTGTTCAGTCACTTAGTCTTGTCAGACTTTTTGAGACTGCATGGACTGTAGCCTGCCAGGCTCCTCGGTCCATGAAATTCTCCAGGCAAGAATACTGGAGTGGGTTGCCATGGCTCCCTCTAGGGGATCTTCCTAACCCAGGGATCGAAACTGCGTCTCCCGCATCTCCTGCATCTCCTACATCTCCTGCATCATAGTCAGTCTTTACCGTTGAGCGACACCAGGGAAGCCCAGTGACATCCTTTACATAAAAGTAAATCCCAAATTGATCAAAGATTTAAAATAAAAAAGAAAACATAAAATTCTTATAGAAATATGAAACAATTATTTTGTTTTCTTGGGGTGTGTGTGGAAAAGGCTGTTCTAACTATGACACAAACTCAGTCCTGAGAGAAAATATTGATTAATTTCACTATATAAATGAATGGAATCTCCGTAAGAAAAGTCGAAAGACAAATGACAATTTGGGGAAGTATTTGCAACTCATATATTGTGTTTAAAACCCTCCATTTTGAGTTAATTCTTTGGTGTATCAACATCCTTCTCACAGGCCCCTTGTGAATGCACACACAAAACCAACTGAAACCCCTTGAAAAGCAACCCAACCGGGACTCTTAACTTTCCCCTTCTCCCTCCACTTCCCTGGCTCCCTGCTGCTCCCTCTTCCTCTTTCCTTCCTCTCTTTCTCCATCTTGGGTTGCTTTCCTTAGACCCCACTCAGGACCCCAGTGAAGGCTACAGTGCAAAGACCCTGGCTCTAACTGCTCCCCACTTGTTCAACTGAACACCCTGCCCACTGTGCTTCTGCGTGGCCCTGCACTTGGCAGCGGTGACTCCACTCTGGGACCTGAGAGTATAATAACCTTCTCTTCTGTTTCTCGTCCCTTCCCGTGGCTGCACCAAATTTATCATACCATGCTGGAAATCTACATTCTTAGAACACACATCATGTACAAAAGACTAATTTCCCTAATATTTACAGAACTATAAGCCAACAAGAAATAAACCAATAACCCAATAAAAATTTCAAACATATAAAGAATAGAAAATATAAAAGGCTATTGCCCCTATGAGAAGATACTTAACATTCAACATTGCTGTTAACAAAAGTAGTGCAATTTAAAACTAAGTTGAAATAACATTGTCAGTCATAAGAAATGGTAAATTTTTTGAAGTTTAATATGTTGGAGAGTGAATAAACATTGTTAACAAGAGGGTGAATTGGTACAAGTTCTACAGGGTGCTTTTTGAACAATCTAAAAAATTTTCACAAACATTTTTTTTAACTTCAGCAATCCACATTTAGAACTTTATCCTACAATATAGCTATACAAGTGTGAAATTGTGTACAAAGTTATTCAAGAAACACTTTATTAACTAAAAAACTGGAAACTCTCCAAAGGTCCATCAGTTTGGGGGTGACTAAATAAATGGCAATACAACCACACAATTAAATATAGCTGTAGAAAAGAATGAGAAAGCTCTTGAGAGAAGACTTACAGAAATTGGTTATAATTCAATAATAAATACATGGAAAATAAAGCAAATGGAAAAGTAACATAATTGTTACTGCCAAGGGAAAAATATATTCAAAAAGTGATAACATTAAATTCTGTTACTAGTTTGTATAGTAAAAATGATAATCATTAATCTCTCAAAATTATTACATAAGCATATTGATATATTAGGGTTTCCCAGAGAAACAGAACTAATAGAAGATACACACAAATGTATATAGAAATTTAGTTTGTATACAGAGATGTTATTGTGGAGGGTGGTAAATCTAAACTCTTCAGGGTAGGCCAACAGGCTGGAAACCCGGGGAAGAATTGATGTTGTAACTCTAATCTGAAAACAGAGTCTAGAGGCAGAATTCTGCCTTCCTTTGGGGATCTAAGTCTTTTTCTCTTAGAGCTTTCAATGGATTGGATGAGGCCTACTCACATTTTGGAGGGTAATCTGCTTTACACAGAGTCTACTGACTTAAATGTTAATCTCATCTAAAAAATACCTTCAAAGGAACATCTGGATTAATATTTGACCCCCGTATCTGGGTACCATGGCCTAGCCAGATTGACACATAAAATTAACCATTACAATCGGGAAAATGGAAAAGTGGAAAATGTATATGTGTGTGTAGTGGGTGTATGTAAAGGAGAGATAAAGTGCCTAAAACTAGAAAATCAAAAATTAACAATATTTATTTATATAAACAGATGAATAACCGATCACTGATTAAAAGAATTTAAAGTAGTTACTTCTAGGGAGCAGGAAATGGCAGAGAGTTTCAGGGGACTGTCAGTTTTCATTACCAGGTTTTTAAGTGTTTGACTTTCTAAACTATGTGCATATATAAGCTTGCTAAAAATAAATACTAAATGAAAAAGCTTTTTATATGTTGTAATGTTTCAAGTATTTTACCAATTTGTTGTCTTTTGAATATTGTAGAGGAACAGTTCTGCTGTGGCACCCAGGTGACCTTCTATGTATTTGCACAGGCCACAGAAGCGAAGACCTTGAAGTGAAACTATTGTGAAACTTACCACAAGGCAAAGCACCTTATGATTGTCCCCAAACAGGAGAGGACGGGAGGCTTGTGAAGAGCAGCCAGGAGACAGCTTCCATTCTCCTCCCTGTCTACTCTGGGACAGTTTTTCATTGCCTTGCAACTTCTGATCACACTTAAGGCATTCTACTTACCTCCTCACTCCTTCTCTGAGGACAGCTGCAGACTGTAAAACTCTTAGCTGCAGTCTAGAATTAACTCCTCAATAACAGGGTTATCCCACAACTTGCATTGCAGTCACTGACCCCTTTTGTTTCAGTGACATCCCTTTGGATGTTGGAGATGAGGACTCGTGAAGTCTATACCTTCAACTACTCTTCCTTTTGCTGTATATGTAAGTAATAAACCATCTGAATCTAAAAGTGGCTTGTCATTGCAATGAGAAGGCCGTGCACCTCAACTAGAGAAAAGCCTGTGCAGCAAAGACCAAGCACAGTCAAAAATTAAAAAATAATGACAATAATAATAAAAGTGACTTATATCTTTACAGGTTGAATCACCCAGGCCTTGACTTTGCCAGATGTTGAGTGCTTCATTTACCTTTTTTTTTTTTTTTAAACTACATATGTACATGTGAAAGTGGCTCAGACCTGTCCAACTCAGTCCATGGAATTCTCCAGGCCAGAATACTGAAGTTGGTATTCTTTCCCTTCTCCAGGGGATCTTCCTGACCCAGGAATCAAATTGGGATCTCCTGCATTGCAGGCAGATTCTTTGCCAACTGAGCTATCAGGGAAGCCCTTTTTTAGCTAAACAAATTCTTAAACTTTTTATGTAGGTAAAGGTATTGGGTTTTTTTTCTTTCCCTAGGGATTTTGAGTTTTACATTATTCTTAGAAAAAAATTTTCCCTACAAGACAGTAGAAGTTTTATTACAGGTATTTTCTGAAGGAAGAAAGTTGTAATTATTCTTCTGCTAATGAGCTGAACAGATGCAGTGAGCTCTCAGATAACTTTGTGGCATATTCCCTGAAGCCCTCTGAAACCCAGACCTGCTGAGGAGTAAGAGGGTTTCCTGGGACCTCCCAACTCAGGATTCTTGGGCTCTAAGAAGGGGATGCAGTCACTAAATAGATGGTGCAACATTTTGGAGGCTAGCTATAGTGAAGAGCAGTTACTAGGCCTGATTGGCCAAAGGGAGAGAGCTGTTTCTAGAACCTGGGAAAGCAATAGTTGTAGGTAAGGCTGTAACTATAGTATAGTGACACTGAAGAGTAACTGTCCTGGGGAGTGGCAAAGAACACAACTACTGCCAACCTGCAGGAAACAATTACCCTGACTTCATAGTCCTCCCACCCTCCCCATTCCCAGTCAGTACATCCCATTGGCTGTAGCCAACAAGAAGCAGTGGGCAGAGGAGTCTTTCTGCACAGTTCAAGAAGACTCTTTCTGGGGTATATGATAGGGTGATGATGAGAATATATATGATGAGAATATATATGGAGGAACAAATGCATAATACCCAGCAAATACGGTCTTTCCATTCTTGAGATTAAAAATAAATAGTCCCATGTGCTCTCTCTCCTCCACCCGCACTGCTTCTTCTGTTGGTGTGGTACATTTGTTACAACTGATGAACTAATATTGATTCATTATTATTAATGTTAATGGTTTCCACTGGGTTTATGCTTTGTGTTGTATAGTTCTAGTCCTGAGATTTTTAATTGTGAAAGCGTCTCATTAGCTGCATTTTCAAATAGGTTTTTCAAAAAAGGTTTTTTATTTCCTGAATTCTTTCATTTACTTGAGAATATTTATTTGTCATTTTTAGACCTGTATATCTGGAGTGGAGATATGTATGCATGTATACTTTTAACTGGCTGCTTTTCATACCAAAGCTAGATTCTCTTTTCCACAAAAACACTGGTAATGCAACTGAAATTTCAAAATGTAGAGGTTTTAGATTTTTTCCTTTCATTTTTGTTTGTTAAATTATCTGTGAGCTTCTAGCTCAAATCAGACAAGCAAACAGGGGGAGAAAGAAGCAAAAGAAAATTCTGTGGAATTTCTAGATCCCAATGCTTTAAGAAGTCATAGAAATTATTTGCCCAAGATTGCAGAGGAAAGGCTGTGACTGTGGGTTCATGGCTGGCCTTGTGGCTTCAGCATCCTTTAGTCAAGTTTGAGTTACAGCAGGTGAATATAGCCTGGCTTGCCCAAGGTTTTTAATATGTATATTTATAAAGTAAGTGACTATTTTGTTATAAAAATCATAAAGTCATGCTGTTGACCTTATTAAAATAAAATTTTTTATTTTATTAAAAATAAATTTGTTTATTGATAACCATCAAGTTGGTATTTGTTTGGCCTTTGGGAATGAGTAGTGGAGGTGAGAATTTTCTCAATATATGTCCCGTTCTTTAATTCCTTGATTTTCTGTGTACACATACACACACACACACACACACACACACACACACACACACACACAATCTCTCCAGGAAGAAAAAATAAAAGAACTACACAGGACAACTTCTCTCCCACTCATGTGAGTATTAAGTCTGTGCAATTAAGTCACTAGGAAGGCATTTTAGACACTTGAGGAATGTCTACGCCACCACCTATTCGGCACTGAATGTTGATGTCCCTCCCAAGTTCATATGTTGAAACACTAACTCCCCAGTGTAACAGTATTAGGAGGTGGAGCCGTTGGCAGGTAGTTAGGTTTAGATGAGTTCCTGAGGATGGAGCCCTCACTAATCATGCTGGGATTAGGGTCCTTATAAAAACAGAAGAGACCCTCAGTGTAGAGGCCTTCTGCAAGCCTCGGGGAAGAAGACCCTCACCAAGAACTATATCGGTCCCGGACCCTGACCTTGGACTTTGCAGCCTCCAGAACTTTGAGATAACCTGAAGTTGTGAGAAAGGACTTGGAGCAAGTAAAACGGCACGTCCCTGGGTGGGCTCGAACCACCAACCTTTCGGTTAACAGCCGAACGCGCTAACCGATTGCGCCACAGAGACATGAGAACCTAATTCTCTAGATTTGTGTCCTGATCCCAGAAATTGCGTTTCAGCCTCTCGCCGGGACTATCTTCACATTCCCATACTTCGGAAACGGAGTTGTGCGCGAGACCCTGAAGCCCAGAGTCGGTGTCGCTGGTCACGTTTGGACATCGATAGAACTTCTGGGAGTCCGCTAAGGGGCTCTGACAGCCGAAGGCCAGATCCACAGCCTTCCCACCGGCTCCTCCGCACCTCAACACCCGCCCTGCACCAGGTGACTACCGCAGCCTCCCGGGCTGAGGGCGTCCACGTTACCACTCCGTGCCAAGGACACGAACTGGCTGTGCCCTCACTGCGCTGCCCACGCCCTGTGCCTCCAGCTGTGGATTCCGACCCACAGGCACCTCGGAATTGCTCGCGATGCAGCGGGTCCTCCAGGGCAGGGCCTCGCACCTAGTAGTTCAGTTCAGCTCAGTTCAGTTCAGTCGCTCAGTTATGTCCAACTTTGCCACCCCATGGACTGCAGCACGCCAGGCTTCCCTGTCCAAAACCAACTCCCGGAGCCTACTCAAACTCATGTCCATCGCACCTAGTAGGCACTCGTAAGTGCCGGGCGAAGGATGCACACTACCCCCAAGGTCCTAGGGCAACCAAGAATTTCAGTGTGTGCTTTAAGCTTTTGGACCTACGAGGAACTCCGGAAACAGAAGGCGGAAAAGGTTTCTCCAAGCCGGAGGCGCTTTTGTTCCTGGAGCAGATCAAGGTAAATGTCCCGACTTTGGACATGTGCGCATGGGACCGCAGCGAGCTTCCCACCGTGGACTGCGACTCACCCGCAGGCCGGGGTCGTCCGTCCTGAGGGGAGGGGAGGGTCGACCAGGGAAAGCTGAAGAGGAGACGAAAGCGTGTGGGAGTGCAGGCAGACCGGGGAGGCAGAGAGAGTGCGCGTGCTAGTGCTCTGGCCATTGAGGGAAAAGGCCAAAAGAAACGGGAAATGCCTATTTTCATTAGATCGCTTTGATTACCATCTCCCTGCCTCCTTTCTGTCGGCCACGATTGTTTACTGTTGTATGCTCTCGAATTGGAATGACTGATGCTCCTCTCTGAAATGGTTAGCTAAAGACCATCACGCCCTGAGGAGTCCAAACCTCTAACCGCGTGGCGAGGGGTCCGCGGTCCCGCGCGGTAGAGGGTGCACACCCCCATATCACCCCAGGAGGGTTGAAAACTCTCCCCCAGGGGTACTCCGACTCCGCCCCAGCCCTCTGCGGCCGGGAATCGGCGGCGCGATGCCTCTCCGCCCTCCTTGCCGAGGAGTGTTAAATGTTACTAACCCGGCGTACTGTCAAGTAGATGCACGGTCAGAGAAGGCCTAGTATCATTCCTGGAGTAATGCTGACTGTTTACTAAAGGCCTGATGATGACAACTGTAGCTTTAATCCCACATTAATAGAGCTGGAAGTCCACAATAGTTTTGTAGTCTTGTGTGGGCTACCTGCAAGCAGGAACTCTGACTTTTTCCCCTCAGTAATAAACTTAGCTAATACTCTATTTATCAATATGCGTGTTCCTTTGAGTCTGGATTTCTTATTTCCCCAACAGCCCCCACAGTAGAGATGGAAGATGCCGGGGTGGGGGGGTGCTGGGACACAGAAAGTGCATTTGGTGCTGCGTGAACTCTCCTTTGTGAATGAAGACCTTGGAGAAAAGTATTCACAATTGTAGTGGAGTGTCAGAAAATTCCAATAACAGGACTAAGGAGGTGGATCTGGTAAATCTCAGTGGGACATTCTTGGGATGAATTGGATACGATCCTTTCGTCTTGGATGTATGAGGTTCCATCTGGGCGGAAAAGAACAGGGAGAGGCCTTTCTACAAGACCCGGAGAAGGGTGAAGTTGCTCCCTCAACCCGACCCCACCTCTGAGCAGTAGTTTCTACCCACTAGCTGGGTCTCTCCTTGAGCTCAGAAGTAGCATGGTCGTAGGCCTGGTTCGTGACTTATGCTGATGAGCCCTGGGGAGGAGGGAATCCATTACACTTACTACAGACCTATTTCCTCATTAGCAGCTCTCCAAGTTTGCCTTCGGTCTTCACCAAGCCATTTTACATTTGGGCAACTGATCCCAAGCTGGTAGGGAGGAAAGCTCATGGCTCTTTGTCATCTTGCTAGCTCAGTTTGTAGCATGCAAAACTTCTAATTTTAAAGTCTTGAGCATAGCCCAGCATCCAGTGCATTTTATTTGGTTTTCTTTGGATTAGTAGCTGCAGTTTCAGGGCTGTACTGCTCCCTACAGTGGCCATGAGGAAGTTTGTGGTCCTTCTCATTGGAACTCTGTTCCAGGAACCACTACTTTTTCTCAGTTTCGATAGTAAAAATAGTGATGTGCAGTAGTTTTAATTCCTCTGAGGCTGGCAGAACCCATGATCTTTTATTTTGTACCACCCCAACTCTAGGGTCATCTTGGCTCTAAGCATGGGAGGTTGCTTGTGTAAGCTCAGCCTTCCTGCTCATTCTTTCTATGATGCTGTGGAAGCCCCCAGAGACAACTGCATTTGATTCTATGCATTAAAATTCATTGATCTAAGAAGGCTGTGCAGGTTTCAGCAGATCATCAAGGGAGGTTTTTGGTAGAAGAAAGATTAAAAACCCAAACACATAGAGACATTGGTGGGACCAAGTCCCAGGCCCTGGGTGCAGCCTAATTACAGGCGGGGATGAAATGGAAAGGAAGACTCAGAAGAAAGAAGGGCAGAACTGGGAGGAAGAATAGGAAAGGGGAGGAAAGAGACAGATTCAAAGGAGAAATTTAGTCACTGGTCCCCAGTTATATGACAGCTTGTCTCTCTGGGTCTCCCCTAGCAACCTTTGTCTTAAGACAGACACCCTTCCACCCATCTGATTCTGGGAATTCTAACATTTCCTATTAGGTCTACCAAGCCTACACCAAGTGCCCTCTTGTCCCTTTTAGATAGCTTTTTGCTAATCCTTTCTTTTGTGGCCCTAGGAGAGTCTGCAGGAGAGGCAAACTTTACCTTAAGCCTCTTGGGGTCTCCAGCTGGGCCTGAGAATTAGATTGACATAAGACAGACTAACAGGAGGAAAACATACTGATTGTCACATGTCCATGGGAGCTCCAATAGGAAAGTGAAAACCCAAAGAACTGACTAGACCTAAGTATTTATATACAAGGGTGAACCAAGAGAGGTCATAATGGCAAAGTAAAATATATGGGAAGACTAAAGGAAGATATGAGTTAACAAAATCTGTTTGTGTGGATTTCTCTGGGCCTTGACTTTCTGTTTCTGGTGATAAGAATGTACTTGCTGTTTTCCAAATGCTTTTAGTTTAAAATAATTCTTAGGCCAAACTGGCATGTTTTGGAGTAGCATGTAGTTGAAGCATTGGAACATAGCCAAAGAACAGGATACTGAGCCCTATCTTCTCCTGATGCTGTGAGGTCACCATGCTGAAAGTGAATTCAGCAGGCCCAGATCAGTCTCAGTAGCACTTGGTAATAAAGTTAAAAAAAAAAAATCCTTCTGCCAGGTCATTTGTAAATATGGAAAACAACGTTCAAATTATTTAGATAACATAATGTTCCTGCCTAAACCTTAATTTTAAAACCACTGAAAATAATCCAGGACTTCCACCTACAGCCATAGTATAATAATGTCACTAGATTAGACTTATTGCCTTCAGTTCAGTTCAGTTCACTTCAGTTGCTCAGTCGTCCGACTCTTTGCGACCCCATGAACCACAGCATGCCAGGCCCCCCTGTCCATCACCAACTCCCGGAGTATCCCCAAGCTCATGTCCATTGAGTTGGTGATGCCATCCAATCATCTCGTCCTCTGTCATCCCCTTCTCCTCCTGCCCTCAATCTTTCCCAGCATCAGGGTCTTTTCAAATGAGTCAGTTCTTCAAATCAGGTGGCCAAAGTATTAGAATTTCAGCTTCAACATTAGTGCTTCCAGTGAACATCTAGGACTGATTTGCTTTAGGATGGACTGGTTGGAACTCCTTGCAGTCCAAGGGACTCTCAAGAGTCTCCTCCAACACCACAGTTCAAAAGCATTAATTCTTCGGCGCTCAGCTTTCTTTATAATCCAACTCTTACATCCATACATGACTACTGGAAAAAGCATAGCCTTGACCAGACAGACCTTTGTTGACAAAGTAATGTCTCTGCTTTTTAACATGCTGTCTAGGTTGGTCATAACTTTCCTTCCAAGGAGTAAGCGTCTTTTAATTTCATGGCTGCAGTCACCATCTGCAGTGATTTTGGAGCCCCGAAAAATAAAGTCTGACACTGTTTCCACTGTCTCCCCATCTATTTCCCATGAGGTGATGGGACCAGATGCCATGATCTTAGTTTTCTGAATGTTAAGCTTTAAGCCAACTTTTTCACTGTCCTCTTTCACTTTCATCAAGAGGCTTTAGTTCCTCTTCACTTTCTGCCATAAGGGTGGTGTCATCTGCGTATCTGAGGTGATTGATATTTCTCCCTGCAATCTTGATTCCAGCTTGTGCTTCTTCCTGCCCAGCGTTTCTCATGATGTACTCTGCATTTAAGTTAAACAAGTAGGGTGACAATATACAGCCTTGATGTACTCCTTTTCCTATTTGGAACCAGTCTGTTGTTCCATGTCCAGTGCTGTTGCTTCCTGACCTGCATACAGGTTTCTCAAGAGGCAGGTCAGGTGGTCTGGTATTCCCATCTCTTTTAGAATGTCTGCCCTACTGGCTCAGTGGTAAAGAATCTGATCCCTGGGTCGGGAAGATCCCCTGGAGGAGGACATGGCAACCCACTCGAGTACTCTTACCTGGAGAATTCCATGGACAGAGGAGCCTGGTAGGCTACAGTCCATAGATCCCCCAGAGTTGGACACGACTGAAGCGACTAAGCAGCTGTGTGCCCATCATTAAGTCCAACAACCATCAACCGCTTCTCTCCCACTTCTCCATTAGGACCTCACAAGCGTGGGCTCACCCAGCAAAAACTGTGGAATCTAATCCATTGCAAGTTTCTGTTATTAAGAACATACCAGGGTGCTTCTAGGATACACGTTTTTAAAACTCAAACTGTGTAAACTCCAAGGTGACACGGAAAGTGCAATCAAAATGGAAGCAAGAAGGTAAAGGATGTATATGAAGAAGCACTTATCTCCTGGAAAATAACATAGAGTCAGGAATGACTTAGCGACTAAACCACAGCAACATCATGTCATATTACCAAGTGAGTATGTGCACAAAGTCGCTTGCAGCATTAGAACACGACAACCATCAGGAACACCCTCGCCAAAAAAGAAAAAATTGTACTAAAAAAAAAACCACCACTCTCCCGATTACAAGAGATCAAACTAATCAATACTAAAGGAAATCAGTCCTGAACATTGTTGGAAGAACTGAGGCTAAAGCTTCAGTAGTTTGGCCACCTGATGCATAGAACTGGTCTATTGGGAAAAAACCCTAAGGCTAGGAGACAATAAAAGCAGAAGAAAATATGACAACAGAAAAAAACATTAATACCATCACCGATTAAATACACGTTGATTTCAGTAACGTGACGATGATGGAGAACAACTGAAACCTAGCGTGCTCCAACCTGCGGATAGCAGAAAACTCTAACAAGATTAATCTACAGTCCGCCTGCCTAAAGCTACTGTTTTTTTCAGATAACCGTGAAAAAATTATGTGAAAATCGAAATAAAAAGCTAAGCGTCGAAGAAAGAACCCATCCATATCTTTGAATTGCGGTGTTTCAGAACATTATTGACATTACTCTACATTAAAATATAAATTAACAAACCAGTCCTACAGAAAAAACCATTACTTCTTGATACAACCCCGAAAAAATTATGCGAAACTTGTTTGTTTACTCTTTAAAGAAAGCTAAGCTTAAACTTCCTAATAACCATATATTACTAAAGGCTTAAGAAAAAGCTTTCTCTGATTTTAGACAAACAGAATACCAGGGGAAAGCGCGAACGCAGTCCCCCACTACCACAAATTATGCAGTCGAGTTTCCCACATTTGGGGAAATCGCAGGGGTCAGCACATCCGGAGTGCAATGGATAAGCCTCGCCCTGGGAAAACCACCTTCGTGATCATGGTATCTCCCCTGCCAGGTAAGTATGAGTTGCCAGCCTGCCGCCCCACCTCAACCTCATACGCCCTCCACTTTTCACACACGCTCACTTTACTCCCCGCACCCCCGACCCTTCTTCGACCTTCCACACAGCGCATCCACGCACTTTCAAGCAAAAAGTCCTGGATTCTCTCCCACGCCACGGGACACCATATGGTGTTTAAGCACCAGATCACGGACCAGCAGCCCCTGCGCTCAGATATCTACATACGACACGCCCCCATCCGCGACGTCAACGGGAACCCGCTCTGCCCTCCAGCCCACGCCCCGCCTCCGTCCCCCCACGCCTTCCGGCCCCGGCCAACCGGCCGG